>NC_136238.1:22912500-24215000 GCF_053564925.1 Oryzias latipes
AATGTTTGAAAATGTAAAAACATGGGGGAGAGAAATATATTTTTTGTTTTTAATATGGTTTCTGTTGGAGGAAAAACAAGACACAAACATTCTTAACGTTTTCCAATGCTGTAAGAATGTGGAGAAAAAATATTGTAAGCAGCAGGTACGTCACTTGCAGCGGGAAATACGGGAGCCACGCTGTCAAAAAGTTGAGCTTTTTCAACTGGCAGCGCTGGAGACCTGTCCGTGTCCCAAACACCGCACTACTCCGAACAGTCTAAGAGAGGACGAAGATTTTAGTGGACCGCTAGGCAGGTGGCTGATGTAAATGGAACCGCCGGCAGTTCCGTACATTGCTTGATGAAGTTGAAAGCGAATATTCTGATCTCCTGCTACACAACAAAGTCCGATGGCTGTCCAGGGGTGACGTTTTGCGTCACTTTGTCATCTGTTTAGAACACGGGAAAACATTCCTGAAAAGCAAATACCTGAACTGCCCGCAACTGGAAGATACTGAGTGGCTGGAAAAGCTGCACTTTTTGGTGGATATGACTGTTACAAGCCACCTAAACGAGCTGAATGAAAGTCTCCAGGCGCCGCAAATGCTTGAAGCTGTTCTGTCATTCGAGCGCAGGCTGACTGTCTTTGGGCATGCACGTTCCATTTTATTGTTTTTTTGCTCAAATCCTCAAAATAAAAATGACATCAAAAATCGGATTTCTTTATTAAATTTCTTTAATTTTATCAAAGCAATGAAACATAATTCATTGATATTGTAATGAAGTTGAACTTGCACAACAGAGCTGTCACGTGACGCGTCGTTCTCCGCAGAATGCACTGCAGGGCAAATGAACATTTAATGGTTAATGCGCATTATGTATTTGTAGCAACTTAGTCATTTTGATAGAAGGCTAATATAGCTAATATAGATACATATTGCATGTGTTGCCTTCATTATGAGGCTTAAAATGGGCTTTTAATATTTTGCGCCTCCAGACATATTTGTTTTTTGTTTTTTTTCGTCCAATTTGGCTCTTTCAACATTTTGGGTTGCCGACCCCTGGTCTAACCGGACCAGACTAGAGAGTAGTCCTTTTTCTAAGGCCAATAAGAAGTCATTCATGACTCTAACTAGTGCAGTTTGCATGCTCTGGTGTGGTCTGAACCCTGACTGAAAATCTTCAAAGTGACTATTGTCCTGTAGGTGGCGGTAAAGCTGCTTAACTGCAATTCTTTCTAGGATTTTTTAAAATAAAGGGGAAATTTGATATTGTTTTTTATTTGGCAAGATTAACAGGATCTAAACTGGGCTTTTTCAGAAGGGGTTTACAACTGCATATTTAAAATACTGTGGCACATATTCTGTTTCTATATAGATATTTATTATAGTTAACATGCATTTGTTAATTAGCCAGTCACGTCTGTCCTGTCCCCTTCCCTGCACCCATTTCAGTTTGAAACCCTCACCCCAAATGGCTAACAGAAGGGTGAAAAATCCTGATCCAGAAGGATCCTTCAAAGGGTCCAGTCCCATCCAACTACCACCCAAAAACCTGTCTCTCCACAACATGGAAGCTCATGTCAGGCATCATTGCAACCAAGATAAATAGGCACATGGATCAATACGTGAGCAATGCACAGAAAGGCATTGGTAGAGACTCCAGAAGAGCCAAACACCAACACCTGGTTGATGGAACAGTCGCTCAAGACTGCAGGTCACGACACACCAACCTGTGCACAGCCTGGATTGATTACAAGAAAGTCTATGATTCAATGCCACACATGTGTATCACTGAATGCTTGGAGCTGTACAACATCAACAGGACTCTTAGTAGGAAACTACAGTCAGGACCATAAACATTTGGACAGAGACACATTCTTTCTAATTTAGTTTCTGTACATTACCACAGTGAATTTTAAACAAAAGAACTCAGATGCCATTGAAGTGCAGACTTTCAGCTTTTATTCCATGGATTGAAAAAAAAGATTGCATAAAAAGGTGAAAAACTAAAGCATTTTTTAAACACAATCCCTGCATTTCTTGGGCTCGTAAGTAATTGGACTATTGACTTCCATGCTATTGCATGGGCAGGTGTGGGCAATGCCCTTTGTCATTATGAGTGAAGCAGATAAAAGGCCTGGAGTTGATTGGTGGACTCGTGCTTGCATTTGGAAGATTTTGCTGTGAACAGACAACATGCGGTCAAAGGAGCTCTCCATGCAGGTGAAAGGAGCCATCATTAAGCTGAGAAAACAGAAAGGAACCATGAGAGAATGCAACAGTCTTAGGAGTGGCAAAATCAACAGTGTGGTACATAATAAGAAAGAAAGAAAAGAACTGGTGAACTCAGCAACACAAAAAGACCTGGACGTTCATGCAAGACAACAGTGGTGGATGATGGCAGAATCATTTCCATGGTGAAGAGGAACCCGTTCACAACAGCCAAACCAAGTGAACAACACTCTCCAGGAGGTAGGCGGATCAATATCCAAGTCTACCATAAAAAGAAGACTGCATGAAAGTAGATCCAGAGGGTACACTGCAAGCTGCAAGCCACTCATAAGCCTCAAGAATAGGAAGGCTAGATTGGACTTTGCTAAAAAGCATCTAATAAAAACCAGCACAGTTCTGGAAAAACATTCTTTGGGCAGATGAAACCAAAATCAACCTCTACCAGAATGATGGCAAGAGAAATGTATGGAGAAGGCGTGGAGAAGCTAATGATCCAAAGCACACTACATCATCAGTAAAACACTGTGAAGTGGAATATTCTTGAATGGCCAAGTCAGTCACCTGATCTTAACCCAATTGAGCATGCATTTCACTGGTTGAAGACTAAACTTCAGTCAGAAAAGCCCACAAACAAACAGCAACTGAAAGCCTTGCACAAGTGTCCATTAAATGTGGGATATACCAAGGTGATGCCCTTTCCCCACTGCTGTTCTCCATAGGTCTGAACCCCTTCAGCCAAATAATCAACAAGACTGGCTATGGATACTGACTAGGAAATGGGACCACCAGTGCTGGATAAAGAACAGAGAAACGCCAATGTGGCAGTACCAAGTGACGGAAACATAAGGAACAAGAAACTGGAGAAAAACCAAGGACTCAGAGTTTAACTGAAGAAAGAATGGAAAGTGAATGTGACAGTGGGACCAGTAGTAATTGGAGCACTCAGGACAGTAACCCCCAAGCTGGAGGACTGGCTACAACAGATACCTCGAAAGATCTCAGACCTCTCAGTCCAGAAAAGTGCATTGCTAGGAACAGCTAAGATACTGCGCAGGACCCTCAAACTCCCGGTCCTCTGGTAGAGGACCCAAGCTTGGGTGAGAAACTACCCGTGGAGGGTTAGATTTTTTTAAATATAACACATAAAATAGATATAATTTCTTTTTTATCAACAGCAGACACGTGTGGAAACAAACCCTCTCTTTATCGCCAGAATGAAGATACTTTCTTTTGCAGCACAGTTCTTTCCAATATTTTACTCTGACTACTATGAAGCACAATATAAACACACAACTCGGTGTATTTGTCATTTCAATGTAGAAAGTCTAATTTTGAAATGCAATAAAGCAGTTGCTGTTTTTGTGTGGGAACAGATAAATGTATTCTCCACATTTGGGTCTGATTCTTTCAGTGTAAAAGTTTCCAGCTTTGACTCTCGTTTACCACCAGTACAGTGTTCTTCAGCCTCTGTAGACTTCCTGTGCAGGAACATCTTGGCTGGACCTCAGCGGTTCTTCCTCTAAAAATGTAGTTCAACAGATGAGCTGCTGCAACTGCAGCTCTGATGCTTGGATGTCTCATCAGAGTGGTCATCACTGCTGGTGATTTCATCACCTTGTTTAGACAGAGAAAAAAAAACAATTTATTTTTATTTATTCAATGTCTTCAATGTTATTCAATGTCACACAGTTATATTCATAAGGATCACAAACAATCTAAAACTCTGAACATGATTTTGCAATCACCAGGTCTAAAATTTTTTTACTGAAATACGTTTGAGGTGGTTTAGATTTTTATGGGTGCTTAATAATACAAAACGTTCTTTAAAAGTATAAAAGGTTCTTTGTTGTGTTTGTGTCCCTGCAGTCGTCCCCCAGCACTGTGTGACTGAAGAGGGAGATCTCTGCAACCAGCAGAGGAACCTCAGAGTGGAACATGAGGAACCAAAATCTCCACAGACTAAAGAGGAACTGCAGGAACCAGAACCTCAGCAGATTGAAAAGGAGCAAGAAGAGCTTTGGATCAGTCAGGATGAAGAGCAGCTTAATCTGAACCAGGAGACTGATACCTTGATGGAGATTCCTACTTATGAGGAAGATGAGAACAGTGAAGCAGATCTAAACAATCAGCAGAGCTTTAATGTAACTGATAGTCAGGATAATGAAGGAAACCAACATGAAGAATCAACTTCAGATGAAGAGACAGACCCACAGAACAGAGATCAGAGGAAGAGAAGTGACAGAAGTCATGTCCAAAGTGTGGACAGTTCCTGCATGTCAGAAAGTGACTCTGTTAGGAAAAAAAACAGAAAGGCATCTTTGGTTAAGAAAAACAAACGATCTCCAAAAGGAAAAAGATCTACCTATATAAAGTTTGGTAAAAGAAAAAGAATTGCACACGTGCCAATGAAAACTGAGTCTGAAAGTCCCTATGTCTGTAAAGAATGTGGAAAAAGCTTTGATTACGTGTCTCAATTCAGAATTCACGTGAGAACTCACACAGGAGAAAAGCCTTTTCCGTGTAAAAAATGTGATAAAAGTTTTGGTCATATTTCTAATCTTAAAACACACATGAGAACTCATAGTGGTGAGAAGCCCTTTTCATGTAAAGAATGTGATAAATGTTTTAGTCGTACATCGATTCTCAAAACACACATGGAAACTCATACAGGAGAAAAGCCCTTCAATTGTAAAGAATGTGATAAAAGTTTTAGTCGTACATCTAATCTGAAAACACACATGAGAACTCACACAGGAGAAAAGCCTTTTCCTTGCAAAGAATGTGATAAAAGTTTTAGTCGTGCATCTAATCTGAAAACACACATGAGAACTCATACAGGAGAAAAGCCTTTTTCTTGTAAAGAATGTGATAATTGCTTTAGTCGTATATTTAGCCTCAAAACACACATGAGAACTCACACGAGAGAAGCATGTATCTAATCCAAAAAGAATTTAGTGAAAATTCTCAAATTAAGAAACAGGAACAGCATGGGGTCAAAGCAGAATCAGCTTAAAAGAAATAAAAGAACAAATTGAAAATTTGAGGAATAGATAATATTAATTAAAAAGAAATGAAACCAGTTCTAAACTCAAAACAACACACTCTAAATTTTAAGTATTTATTCAAAATTATAACTGTATATTTGAAACTTGAATTTGAAAAACTAATACAGGGTTATATAACTGCCAAAAGGAAATGTATGCCCATAAAGAAAATGGTGAACACTCTAAAAACAAAAAAAAATGAATACAACATTTAGTCTTAGCTATGACATGTCTATTTCCAGTATTACTTTTCTTTTTTTTTAATATGATTTGAACATGAAATTTCTTTTTTGAGATTAATATCAAAATATGTCACAGGTTCAAGGCATTAATATCGAGTCACAAAACATTGATTCAACAAAGTGCGCATGCGTAGTGACTACAACTAGATGCAATAGAATAAAACAATGACACCACATTTAAGGGGGTGTAGATAAATCACAGAGCAGCTCCTGCCAGCTGCCAGTTAGCCTACTTTGACTTTAAATTAGCTCTCTTCTTTTTGTTATTTTGTTTTAGTATCATCTTTGTTTTTGTTTTTTGTCTTTTGACAAACCTGAACTTGCACCTAGTAAGAGGCATGCCTGATGATTTTTTTTAGAATATTTCCCAACACTTCTGGGTCTAAAACAGTCTGTTGGTGCATGTTTACACAATCAGCTGTTGACCCCTGGCAACAAAAAATGCGGCCATATGTTTTTTAAAAACAGAACTATGGTAACAAGATAATTTCCTTGCTACAACATCAATAACATTCTAAAATATCCAATTCTGTTTTAGTTTAATAAAGAAGGCTCAATACGCATGCACATTTTTATATCAATGTTTCGGGGCACTATATATATATATATCCCTGTGATCCTTGGATGTATTTTTGACAGCAAGTTAACAAGAAATGTATTTATAAGGAAAAGGGAAATTTGTATTTAAAACAGACAAGTTAAATGTAAAACTAAATGTTGTATTCAAATTTTTTTGATAATACAAAATATTTCTTTGTGCACAACTTTGTTTTGCAAACGTTTCATTTTGACAGTTAATTTACCCCATACAATATATTCTAGAGAAATTCACACTGTTGTCTGCTGACAAACTGTGTGGAGATTCAGATTTTATTTTCCAGCAGGACTTGGCTTATTCCTACATTGCCAAAGATACCTAAATGTGATTCATTGACTGTGATGTTACTGTGTTTGGTCAACCAGCAAAGTCCTGACATGAGCTCAATAAAAAAGAAAAAAATCTATGAACCTGTTATCAAGAAGAAGATGAGACACTAGACGCAACAATAAATTACCTGAAGTCAGCTATCAAAGCAACCTGACATGAACACAGAACCACATGATTGCCTCCAGACCCCATTGATGCAGTCATTCAGTTAAAAGGAGGCACAGGTGATTATTGAATGGAAAGAAATGAACAACCCTGGGAGTATTTCAGGCAGGCAACTTGTGCAGCATACCTGGTTGCTCCTCCCTGCGGGCAGTTCAGTCCAATCAACTCACCTGTTCAGCGTCCTACTTAAGTTCCATGTGCGGTCCAATCCCTCTTCATCTATTTCCGCGAGCTCTACGTTCGTCACCCCACCCTCCTCCCCGTCTCCCACCTATGATCTCCGTTTAGGGGTAGTTTAATACCCAACGTTTTTTATGGAGATCTTTGTTTTATGAATCCGAACAGAGCCTTATGCCAAACTAAAGATATAGGGAATAAATCTTTAATGCATGAGTTGTCTGACTGAAATGAACAGTTTTCTGACATCTGTTTCCTGAAAACATTGTTTTTTTATTCTGATGTTTTGATTTCCTAAGACAATTTTTTAGGTTTTCATCCTCTTTAAGATACAATTACCAAAATTCATAAAATAAAGGATTGATACATTTCAGTATATGTATAATTATTCTATACGAGTTTTGTGGTTTGAACTGATTTATAAAAATATTCTAAACTTGAATTTGTTTTTATAGATGAACCTGTAAATAGAAATGTTATTCTTGAACAGCTTCATTGTGGTTGTAGTTTATGCTGATACAGTGTGTATCTTCTCGTTGCCTGTGTTACCATGACAAGATATTATTTAATTCAAATACTTTTTGTGTAAAAACTGAACATTTCATTATAGTTTTTTAAACAAAGTAGTGACTGCAGTTGATATTTCTTAGGTCATATGAGCAAAACATTTCTTAAAGAAAAGATTTTCTCCAAAATGTATGAAGGAAGATAAAGAACATGACTGGTGTTTGTGTCTGGTGTTGTTGTGATTCATGTTTTCTAGTATACATTAGAACTGTTTATCTGTTCTGTTTAGTTCTCAGTGTTCTGTCCCAATCTTTACCGTGAAGAATAAAGTGGACGTGAACATCAGTCAGAAGTGTGGAGTCTTTCCCACAGTGTGGCTTTCTGCTGGTTGTTGGTTCTCTGCTGGTTCTAAAGCTGAATTCCTCAGGTTCCGTTCTGGATGCTTAAACCAGGACTGAGGTGAGATCACAGAGCTCCATCAGAAGCTGTGAAGAAGACTGAAGCAAACAAATTGCTTCCCAGTTGTTTTCTCATCAGTCTGAGGCAGCAGTGAAGTTCAGTTCAACAGAAATCTGCAAACTGCATTCTGGCTTTGAGTCTCTTTGAAATCCAGACTTGGTCTTGGAATATGAATTCAGCATTTGCAGCTTTTAGAGTGTGTTTTTTATCTGTTTTTTTCTTTTAAACAAATAAGTCTTTTCTAAGTAAGCCTGAAGAAATATCACTAGAATTTTGTGATTCTAAATAGATTCATAAAGTTAATAAAATATTTTTGCCTGAAAATATATTTTTAGTGTTGTACTTTTACCACTTGTAACCCTTGTGCTATCCCAGGCACTTAAACATTGGGAGTTGGGTCATCTAGACCCACTAGATAGTGCTCTGATCCTTTTTTCTTCAATGATTTGTGAACCTTACTGGTGTCAATGGATTACATGAAATCTTTCCACCTTTATCCAGCTTTGTTATGGTAGTGAGAACACGTCAATGCAAGGGTGGGGGTCATCTAATATAGCACAAGGGATAATTTAAACCTATTGTTACTCATTTGATGCTTTTATATTTCAATGTAAATATTTGTCATTGATGCTAATTGTCATGGTGCCTCTGTCAGCCTACCTCACCCATCCCTTCTCTCCTCTGCTCTGCTGATTGGAACCAGCTGCCGATACTCACCTCATAACCTGCCTGCCTTCTTAAGGAGATCCATCCCCAACATTCATCGCCAGTTCGTTACACTCTCCGGTGCTTATGTCTGGCCTCCAAGTTTTGCTAAGTGGCTTAGTCTGGCTTTTGTACTTACCACGCCTTGTTGCTCGCCTTCCTGAACTGAAAGAAGGAAATGAAAGGCTCCCTCAGTTCCATGACTCTCTTCATCTTCACTCATGAAGTCACAGTTTTGGAGATCTTTCAGTGTTTCCTCTTGTTCTCTTTCCTCCATCTTTACAACATCAGGCAGGGAACATCTTCCTTGAAATGAGTGAGTTCTGCTCCATGTGGCTGCCTGAATGGTGTCATGTAGGGATGGGAATCGAAGCCCCATGAAGCTCTCATGGGGCTTCGTGTAAATGTGCCAGAAAAATGAATGAAGCATTTGGGGCTTCGAAACCACACAGAACAGCGGCATCTGGTGGCAGACAGGACATATATCATCTACTCCACTAAGTTCCTTGCCCTTGTAACACTTCAGTGTGGAAATAAAACAAAGACAATGTTTGAAGATTTGTGAGAAGTGCT
Organism: Oryzias latipes; assembly: GCF_053564925.1. Classification (NCBI taxonomy): domain Eukaryota; kingdom Metazoa; phylum Chordata; class Actinopteri; order Beloniformes; family Adrianichthyidae; genus Oryzias; species Oryzias latipes. The sequence goes on from NC_136238.1 coordinate 22,921,516, forward strand.
TGTGTTACATTGTGAATGCCATGTATAAAGTGAGAATGAGTGATTGTGAACCAGGGTCTAACATGACTGGGTGGGATACATGTTATAGATTTTTATTTAAAAACAGAATTTTCTCCACTGTGCTGGGCTTCAGCCTGTTTCGTCTTTGGCTGACGATTTCGCCAGCCTTGGAGAAGATCCTCTCACAAGGCACAGATGAAGCTGGTGTGCATAAAAACTTCATTGCCAGCTTGTAGAGATGTGGGTATAAAACCTTGTGGGTAACCCAGTATCTCAGTGGGTCCTGAGTCCTTGGGATGTGAGGTTCCTTTAAGTACCTAGAAGGACATTAATAGCCTATTGTCATGCACCAGTCTAAAATGAGCAGAAGTTATGATGAGGATTCTAATCTTTACTGTACCTCTGAACCTCCACTGTTGCACTGGCAGTTGTGCTGGTCACCTGCTGTTGAACCCCCACATGCCTGTCCAGCAGGGCCCAGAGACCACCATCTTCCTGCTGACTTGAAGGACCTTCTCTAGGTGGCGACTGTGGCTGTGCCTCTGGAAGTAGCGCCTGCATTGTTGCAGCACACTCTTTAGTGAGTCGCTCTATGGCCGTGTGGGCAGAGCCTTGGCTGCAGAACCCCAGCTCTTTAAACCTTGGGTCCAACAAGGTTGCCATTGACAGAGCAGTGACCTTTTCCAGAGCTGAAAACCTCTCATGGAGATTGTTCTTCAAGTTAGTGGCCAGTTTTTCACCAAGTGGGTGTGTGATCTGACCACACCTGCTTGAGATGTAATGTTTCAGCATTTTGACCATGGGAATGACTTTGGTTGCTGACACTCGTTTTTCTGTCGAAAGCTCAACTGTAGCCTCTTGAAACGGTGAAAGAACGCTCAAGCAGTGGTGTATGGCCTGGTAGTCCTCTGAGGTGAATGGAGGAAGGTCTGTATGGAGGGTGGCCAGAGCTGCCCCCAGTGGCTCTCTCTCCTTAAACAGCCTTTCCAACATATTAAATGTGCTGTTCCATCTTGTTTCCACCTAAGATAAGACAGCAAGCACGTTTTAAAGGAGAGAAGAAAGTAACACAATAAACAACTGCAAAAACATGTAAAATCTTAGATTAAAAAAAAAGAAAAAGTTTCACCTCTTGTATTAATTTGTGCTCTGGCCTGGCCAGCTGTCGCTGCATCTCTGACAGCTTCTCCTTCGCTGTGGTGCTGGATTTAAAAAGACAGACAATCCTACGCCCCTCACTTCGGATATCCTCTAGTTCAGGGGTTTGGGCAAGGGACTTTTTCACCACCAAATTAAGCATATGTGCAAAACACATTATGTGCCGAAGCAGTAATATATTAGCACATGCAACCATGTTGGGAGCACAGTCTGTAACCAGGCCTGTCACCTGGAAGAAAGATTACATGTTCACAAATCATGTATATTAGGTATTGGGAGGCCATATTGATGAATGATTTTGTACTTTATTGATCTGGCTCGCACCTTCCCTTTAATTCCCCATTCTTCCATGAGAAGATTTTTGGCCTCAGCCAAGTGAGCTGCAGTGTGGGTTTGGGGAAACTTCAGAACCCCCAAGACCACAGAGGCCAGCTCCACCTAGAATGAACAAAGTCAAACTGAGATACATAAACCAAAGCATTGCACAAAGCAGGGGATGCCTACCTCCTCGGTGATAAAATGGCTTGTTACAGCCAAGTAAGCGTCCATGTTAATGGATGTCCACATGTCTGCTGTAAGGCTGACAGCAGAGGCCCTGCTAACCACATCTAAAGCCTTCTCCTTTTTGGCTTTGTACTTCTCCTCCACCATTGTCCTCAAGGCCTTCCTATTAGGAATTATGTAGGATGGGTCCAAAAGGTTGACAAAAGCCTAATAGTGACAAATAAAATACAGCTTATTATGTACACAAAAACATAAATAATGTAAATGCTATATAATATTAGCCACCTTACCTTGAAGCCTTTGTCTTCAACAATTGAAAATGGTTGTGCATCCATTACAATCATATCCACCAATGCAGAATCAAGTTCTTGCTTTCTTGACACTGCAAAATATACATATGAAGAAAAAAAAAAATATTAATTGTAGAAGCTGAGCCTCAAACCCGGAACCTCAGCATTCACATGTCACTGATTTTTCCACTGAGCTATCTGTTTCAGTTCTTAGTGTGCCATTAGTTGGATATATTCTTATTACCAATACAAGGTGGATTGAAGGCTTGATTTGCCGACTGCGGAGTTTCAACATGATGAACGGAGCGGAGATGTCGCATCATGGAGGATGTACTATAATTAAATGGAAATTCATGTTTGCAAATCAAACATTGCACCTAAAAAAAAAAATGGAAAGAATAAAAATGATTCCTTTCAACTGACAGACATACCTATAAAACTGACATAATCAGCAATGGCTACTAATAAAATAACGTTAATAGTGTATTACCTAATTTGGAGAAATCATGTTGAAATGATCCCAAGCCACAGAACGTTTTTTACCGGGTGCCATGACGTTGATTCTTACGATACACGGGAAACAACAGAACTGGTCGGGAAACGTTGTTTGGGATTCATCTGTATTTATAGACAACAGCGCGCCCTTCTGATCAAACACACCTGAGATCTGAAACCTGGTTCGTGTGAGTGATGCATTTGGCGCGTCATACGTCATCAATCACGTGATCTGCGCTGGTTGACACACGCTTTGAAACATTGTGCCGAAACACTCTGTTTCATGAAGGTGAACCGCGCGCCGAAGCCCCGTGTCAAACGGGCCATCCCTAGTGTCATGCAGTAAAGCATCTTCTTCCTGCATGGAGCAAAAAATGTCATTCATAAAGTAGTTGCTGGAGATGCACAAACGGTGAGCTCAGAAGGATCCATCCATTCCTTCCTGTCCCACTGCTGGTTGTCTCGTCACCTTCCCCTACAAGGAGAATGGAACGAAAAAATTGGAATAAAGATCACCCTTTTTTTTGCCATAACGCTTCCATTCAATACACTTCCATAAAAACACAGAGAGAAAAAACCTCCAGCTCTGTCTGTAACCCAAGAACATGGCTGCTCTCACCACAGTCTTCTATTCCTTTCACTCTATCACACATGGTATGGCTTGTCCTTCTGGATATCACAGAGCTTGTTGTTGCCCCTGTTCACAGTGATGACTCACTAGCATTTTTGGAAAGTAAAATAATCGAGCACAGGCACAGACTTAAAGAACTTTTCCCTGATTTTAGGTTGTTACCAAAGCATCATTACTTGGAGCACTATCCGCAAATGATCAAGCTCTTTGGTCCAGTTGTTGGGCAATGGACAATGCGCTTTGAAGCCAAGCATAACTTTTTCGAACAGGTTATCAGACACACAAGTTGTTTCAAGAATGTCCCCGTTTCTTTATCCTTAAACATCAGATGATGATTGCTTACCATCTGCGTGCACTACATCTATCTAAGCCAGACCTTGAGGTTTCAGATGTATCCACTCTGCCAGTGGACTTGCTCAATGAAGACATAGCACAAGTCATCCAGCAAAAGTTGCCTGGCACACATGAAGTCCACTTTGCACAGTGTGTGACAACCAAAGGCATTACTTACAGAAAAGGGATGTTACTGGCTCACAGAGTAGCAGGTGGATTGCCAGAATTTTCTAAAATTGAACAAATATGCATTGTACGTGATTGTGTGTTCTATGTTGTCAAAGAGCTGTGTGGTTGGTATAGAGAGCATTATAGAGCCTTTCAACTCAGCCCAGCGCCTAAAGGAACATTCCCTCTGGAGGAAATCTGTGACATCCTTGATGCATATCCGCTTGTTGACTACAAAGTTGGATCAGCACGTATGGTAGCTTTAAAAAGACATAGAAATAAAAGGTGGGCCTTAATCTGTGTATTAATTCCATGTTTTTAGTCTGATAAATATTTTATTTGGATAATATGCGTGTCATTAGCTGTTACAATTTATTATAACAAGGGTTACAGTGTCTAAGGGTACTCGGCCCTCTGCCAGGCCCGCTTTAACACACAATGCCGGATGTGACGTCAAAGCCCAGCGTCACACCAGAAGTGGTCCGGCTGCGAAGGAACAGATTAACCTGAGCAAAGTTCCGATGGCAGCCAGGTTCCCTGGGTGCTGGCTTCCTGGGCCCGGCTGCCCTCTCTCCATGAAGGGAGAGGGATCCCTGATCTCTCTGGCTAGATTATCCCTTGTGCTATCATAGATGACCCGACCCTTACATTGATGTGTTCTCCCTACCATAACAAAGGTGGATAAAGGTGGAAAGATTTCATGTAATCCATGGACACCAGTGAGGATCACAAATCAATGAAGAAAAAAGGTTCAGAACACTGTCTAGTCCAGGGGTGCTCACAATTTTTTGGCGTGTGAGCTACTTTTGAATCGACAATGTCTTGAAGATCTACCTATGAAATATGCATATATATATATACATACATATATATATAAATTAAATAATATTAGTAAATGTTTGTTACTTATGTTTATTAGTTACATGTTTATTTGAACATTATTGTTTATGTACTGATGATTAAAAACTACACAGTGAGAGTACACAAAGATACTTTTGTATTAACAGATGAGGCGTTTTATTAAAAAGACAGAAAGCATCAACCAGTGTATGTCATGCTCTGCTGTAAATCGTGCAATAGGGGGAAGCATGGTATTTGGCGCTGCTGGCTTGTTGCCTCGGACAAAACAGCTTTCCTAATGAGCTCGTATTTGTCGGGCGAGAACTGCAGAGCTGATAGCAGGAGGAGACACGCGGGGCGGCTTTAATAAACACTCCGGTTGTCCGGAGAGGTCTGCTGCCGGGGACATGATGTGCAGCGGGGCAGAAAACCACTCTCTGATGACAGAGAGTTTGCGCTCAGTGAATTTAAACACGCGTCTGCAGTGATGTATGTGTCAGAGGATGTCTGATTGGCCGTTCTGCATGTCAATCAAGTCCTGTACTTCTCGGTGAGGATTTTGATTGGCTGGTGGATTTTTAAGAAGTTTTTTTTTTTAAATCTTTTTAATCTTCTCTGTCCCGTGATTTACACTCATGTCCTTGAAGATCGACCGGTCGATTGCGATCGACGTAATGAGCACCCCTGGTCTAGTGGGTCTAGATGACACAACTCACAATGTTAAAATGCCTAAGATAGCACAAGGGTTACGAGCCGGGGATCACATCACACCTGAGCCGGGGGTGTCCGTATCCCAGTGGTGTGGGTTCTGGTCCTTGCCCCCGAGTGCTGGGCCTCGCCAAATTTCCAACTGTGGGTGAGCCTGGTCGGGTCATGTTTACAACACTCCTTGTGGACCCCCTCTTCCCTTGGGTGTCCTCCTCCTGGGCGGGGACTGCTGGCCTTGGGGGGTTATGGCTCGTACCTGGGGTTGGGGTGGGGGCTGCCGCTGCTGCGGGGGTCTTGGTGTGGGGATGGCTGGGAACTCTCCCTCCTTCTTTTTACATTCCATCATCCATTTTAGTGGAACATGAACACTCAGTTGAGCACAGGTGTTAGCTCACCTTTGCGCAAATAGTTTGCGTGATTAAATGAAATATTTCATACTAGTTGGTTTGAAGGCATAAGTATGCAAGTGTGAAGAATATTTGTATTACGAACATTTTTAAACCAACAGGTGTTGCTTTTTCAACAATTGAGTGTGTGTGGACTGGCCTCACCCCTTCTGGATCTGTGTTACATCTGAACCTCACCCTAATGAGTTTAACCATCCAGCAACTTGTTGCTTTATGCTGCTTCATGGTTTTATACTTGGATACTCGGATCAGCCTGGTTGCCGTGCTGTCTGCCCCTAGCTCTGGGGTGTGGGGTGCTGGGCCTCCTGCCTTTGCTGGATCATTCTGTGTGATCAAGGTACTCTCTAAGGAGCACACATTCATTCAACACACCTGCTTATTCACTTTTGCACAAATATGGGCATGGGTAATGTTTTTACACCGCTCTTCAAGAATATTGGTTATTTGAATCTTGTGTGTAGCTGTCCGTGTGCATAAGTCTGCGAGATAAATATTTCATCATTAATCTATGAATGTCCCTCCAACCTGTAAATAGTTGTGTGCATGTGTGAATTAAATCATGGAAGTAACCTATGACACTCTTATATTTTTGCAGTTTAATATGTACACGTACGTAAAACAGCTTGCCAAATTTACATTACGTACGTGCAAATTCTCTTGCAATTTCGAGTTTCTCTAAAATCCATAGAAAAGAGCAACAACAACTGCCTATCACTATGTTGTTCTCCTGAACAAACACACGTGCACTGCAGGCTTCAAAAGAAGAAAACACTGCAGAGCAGAGTCAGGATGCAGCGGCTCAGTCTGAAGAGCAGTAAATACACCTGAGTCACTATTTGTCCAACTGTACTTTGCATTTTTTCATTATCATTTTAAATTTTCTCCCGTTTAATCCAATTACTTAGGTCGCGGTGGGCGGGGCTAATCACCACGATTTGAAGCCTTCTGTTCACATTGATGATTAAGATTATTATTTGACGGTACAGTACAGAAGTTATTTGTTGAAAAAAAACTTTTCTAAAGTACTTTTATTTGTGAAACAAATGCTTGAGCCTGTTAAATGGTTTGTTCTTTCTTTTCAACGTATAATAGAGTTTTTAATTGTATAATAATTGTAAAAATAATAGAGGTTTCTACTTCACGGATTTTGCCTATCACGGGTTCTTTTTGGAACGTAAGCCCGCGAAAAACAAGGGTTTACTGTATACCATTATACTCTGTTTGTCTGAAAACCCATAAACCCCAATTGTAACAGAAAATCTGTCCAACACAAGAGATGTTACGGTTTCTGTTTCTTTGCCCTTGTGCCTTGTTTCCTTTTTGTTCTGTGATGTTTTGAGTTTCACTTCCTGTTTTATTTTGTAGTATTTCCTGTTTGGTTGTTGTTTCGAGTTTTACCTTGCCCCATCAGTCCTGAGTGTTTCCACCTGTGTCTTGTTGCCTTGTATGTATTTAAGTCCTGTCTTTCCCTTCCTCCTGGGCTGGTCCATATTGTATTGTTCCCCTGTTTCGAGTGTAATGTATTTCGAGTTTTCTAGCCTGCCGTATGCAGTGGTTTTTGTTTTTGTAGTTTTGTTATTATTAAACCCCGTCCTCCTGCAACCTCCTGCCTCCTCTCCTCTCTGCGCCTGGGTACTCCCCTTTCCCCCCGTGACATTATGGACCAGCCTTACCAGTACCCAGCAGAGGGGACCTGTCTCTGGTGGACCTCTGGCTCTTCCCAGGTCTACAGGGACTTCAAGGGGAGTCGCCTGGCCGTAAGGGGGGGTCGACCACGTCACCGCCGCCCTCACCGCAAGCCCTCCCCAAACTCCTGGATGGAGCTGGACATTCTCCAGCCACGGGCCTTCCTGGACCCTCTGGACCAGGACCTGTGGCTGTGGGAGGACCCTTACCTGGAGGAGGTGGGGGTCGAGCCCCAGTGGACTTTGGAGGGTCAGCCCCCAGCCTCCTTCTTCAATGGGAGTCGACTCGCTGTAAGAGGGGGCCGCCGTCATCGCCGCCGCCCTTCTCGACGTCCCGCCCTGGTCCCGGAGGTGAACCCGGAGGCACCCCGTCCCGTTCCGGCTCCTAGGAGGGTCCCGGAGGCACCCCGTCCCGTTCCGGCTCCTAGGAGGGTCCCGGAGGCACCCCGTCCCGTTCCGGCTCCTAGGAGGGTCCCGGAGGCACCCCGTCCCGTTCCGGCTCCTAGGAGGGTCCCGGAGGCACCCCGTCCCGTTCCGGCTCCGAGGACTGTGCTGGGCCCACCACGACCCGTTCCGGCTCCGAGGAGGTTGCTGGATGCAACTCCTCCAGTTCCGGCTCCGAGGAGGGTGTCGGATCGTCCACGACCGGTTCCGGCTCCGAGGAGGTCGCCGGACGCCACCCCTTCCGTTCCTGCAGCGGACCCCCAATCCGAGCCGCCTGCAGCGGACCCCCAATCCGAGCCGCCTGCAGCGGACCCCCAATCCGAGCCGCCTGCAGCGGACCCTGACTCCGAGCCGCCTGCAGCGGACCCTGACTCCGAGCCGCCTGCAGCGGACCCTGACTCCGAGCCGCCTGCAGCGGACCCTGACTCCGAGCCGCCTGCAGCGGACCCTGACTCCGAGCCGCTTGCAGCAGACCCGGAGCCGCTTGCAGCGGACCCTGAGCCGCTTGCAGCGGACCCTGAGCCGCTTGCAGCGGACCCTGAACCCGAGCTGCCCGCCGCGGACCCCGAGCCGCTGCCGCCCGCCGCGGACCCCGAGCCGCTGCCGCCCGCCGCGGACCCCCAGCCGCCTGCCGCGGGTCCAGAGCCCGAGCCGCCAGCCGTTTGCTGGTTAGACTGTCGTTGCTGGTTGGCGCTGCCTCCCGGCCGCCCTCCGGATCCGCTTCGCCGGACAGGGCGATCTCCGGGCCGTCCCCCGGACCCGCCTCGCCGGACTGAACGGCCTCCCGGCCGCCCCCCGGACCCGCCTCGCCGGACTGAACGGCCTCCCGGCCGCCCCCCGGACCCTGCTGCATGTGGCAGTGTGTTTTCTGGACCCCCTCCTCGTGGGCTTCGTTGAGGAACCTCGGTGCGGTTCCTTGAGGGGGGGGTGATGTTACGGTTTCTGTTTCTTTGCCCTTGTGCCTTGTTTCCTTCTTCTTCTTGTGATTTTATTGGCGGGAGGCACTAACGTGAAGGTGCATTACCGCCACCTACTGTGTTGGAGTGTGGGTCAGAGTGGGGATTACCTAACCAAATGTAACTTTAAAAAAAAAAAGAAAAAAAAAATAAATAAATAAATAAATAAAAAACTAAATTCTCCTCAATAACCTAGTTCTTTTCAAAAAACCTATAATCGCACCATTGAAATTCTCCTCCCCTCCCAAAAGCTTCTTTAAAGTCATTTGCTCACCCTCTATCATCCGTACCCTACTTTCCAGTTGTCGTCTTTCCTCCCTATACAGTTCACACTGACATAGCACATGCTCCACCGATTCTTCCCCTCTCCCGCACTCACACAAACCAGTTGGATGTTTCCCTATCAAATGCAATGTATTATTTAAACCAGTGTGTCCCATCCTCAACCGTGATATTATGCAGCTATCTCTGGTGTTTACTCTGACATTCATACCTCTCCCTACTCTGTCCTGAATACTAAATAGATGTCTTCCTTTCCTCTCCCTTTCCCATTGTGTCTGCCATTCTTCCATAATACGCCTCCTAACAATTGCCCTAAATTCCGTCCTACCTAATGGAATTTCCATCTCTATTCCCCGTTTCAATGCCCTTTTTGCCAGGAAGTCAGCCATTTCATTTCCCTCCACCCCCCTATGTGCTGGTACCCACATGAATCTGATGTTTATTTTCAAGTTTGCCAACCTGATCAAACTCTCATAAATTTCATATAAAATATCTGATCTGCTCTCAGAATTGTATGACTTCAGAGACATCAAAGCTGACAATGAATCTGAACAAATTATACCATCCCCAATTCTGTTCTGTTCTAGCCAGTGTAAACTATATGATATTGCCAACATTTCAACTGTAAAAACTGAAAGATCCTTTGACGTCTTAACTCCAACAGATTTGTCCAATGTAGGGATACAGAAAGAAAAACCAGTTCGCATTGTTTCTGGGTCTTTAGATCCATCTGTATATATGGGTATAAATGAAGCGTGGGCTGTGTCTAATCTGTCTGCTGTTAACTCATCCCAGTTTCCCTTCCCTTTTCTATCCTCCATTGTTCTATGGAGATACAAATCCACTTGCGCAGCTGGAAAAATCCAGAAAGGAGTGGTCGGGTACAAAAACGTCTTAACTAGGGTTTTGCCATGAATATTTGCTTTTCTCGCTAACCTAGCTAATTTCCAAGCAGCACTTTCATTCGTCCCATTATCACTTTCCCAACAAGGATCAATAGCCCTCCTAACCATGTTCTCTACATCTACACAACCCTGTATTTTCACCCAATAGTTAAGCATCAGCTGTTTAATTCTTAGTTTCAATGGTAGCTCCCCCATTTCAACTTGTAATGACACAGCAGGAGTTGACCTCATAGCCCCAGTGCATATTTTCAAAGCCTGATTTTGGATGACTTCTATTTTATGTAATAATGTTTTGCACGCTGTATTGTAAACAATAATCCCATACTCTGTGACTGACCTAATCATTGTAATATATATTTGTTTCAAAGCCTGTGCACTAGCTCCCCACCCAGTACCTTTCAAGCATCTCATTATATTTATGACTTTCTTACATCTCCCTACTATACTATCAATGTTCTCTCTCCATTTCAATTTTGTATCCAATATAACACCCAGGTACCTAAAACTATGTACTTGCTCAATTGCTTCTCCATATAACCTTAAGTTCAAAACAGTTCCACGTTTCCTAGTAAAAACCATGCATTTTGTTTTAGTTACTGAAAATTTGAATCCCCAGTCATAAGACCAGTTTTCCACCTCCGTAATCGCGTCTTGTATTTTTCTCTCCACATAATGAATATTTCTTCCCCTCTTCCACAAGGCTCCATCATCTGCAAATAGTGCTTTCCCAAATTCACATCCAATTGAATTAAATATATCATTAATCATAATTGAAAACAACACAGGGCTAATCACACTACCTTGTGGGGTTCCATTATCCACTACGTACCTATTAGAAAAGGACTTTCCTATCCTAACTTGAACATATCTATCAAACAAAAACCCCTTAATCCAATTATAGATTCTTCCATTAAGTCCTAACGTACCTAATTTTATCAATAAACCCTCTCTCCAGACCATATCATAAGCCTTTTCAATATCAAAGAATACCGCCACCAAATATTCTTTATTTACTTGGGCTTTCCTAACGTCTGCTTCTAGACAGATTACAGGATCCATTGTCCCTCGACCTTTCCTAAAACCATTCTGATATGGGGACAGCAAATTTTTACTTTCCAGGTAATACTGCAATCTCTCATTTATCATTCTTTCCATCACTTTACCAACATGTGATGTGAGTGCTATAGGCCTGTAATTTTCTGGGCTGCTCGGATCTTTCCCAGGTTTTAATATGGGAATAACCACCGCCTCTTTCCAATTGGTCGGCAATTTACCTTCACTCCAGACCCTATTATACATGTCCAATAATTTCAATTTCATTTTCCTACCTAAATGTTTTAACATAACATAACTTATACCATCCCTACCGGGTGATGTAATTTTAGATTTATGTAGTGCTAAATCCAATTCAAAGCAGGTAAACGGAGCATCCATGGTTGTCAAATAAGTGTTATCATCAAAGTCCTTGTAGTGCCGTTCCCTAATTTCATCTCTCCTCCCTTTCCTATACCCTGACAAATTCTCATTACTTTGACTTCTCACAAAAGTTTTAGCCAACATTTCTGCTTTATCCGTATCCGATATCGCCAGGTCATCACCTATTTTCAATACTGGATATTGTAACTCCCTCCTTATACCCTTCATTTTTCTAATCATTCCCCAAACCGTATTAACTGGAGTTGTTCGACCAATTTTATCACAAAAAGCCCTCCAGTACTCCCTTTTCTCCTTTTTAATAATCCTTCTTGCCTGTGAACAAAGTCTCTTATAATTCAACAGATTTTCATACGTGTGTGTCCGTTTTAAGAGTTTCAAACCCTTATTCCTATTCTTAACTGCTATCTTGCAGTCTTCAGTCCACCATGGAACATTTTTCCTCGTCATAGTTGCTTTACTTCTCGGAATTGTTTTTTGCGCCGCTGAAATTATTAAATTTCGAATTTTCTTTTCCATTTCTTCAGCCGTACTCTCCATACTAATGTTTGAACATTCCTCCTCACACATAAAAGTAAATTCACCCCATTTTGCTTTATGAAAAAGCCATCTTCCTTCCTTTCCATTACTTGGTGGTTCTCTATCACCACCAACCCTAGAGAACACAGGATAATGGTCACTCCCCATTGTGCTGTTGTGTACATTCCACTCACTACCCCCTGCCAAAACGTTTGATACAAAAGTAAGATCTAGTGCTGACATATTCCCTGTTCGAACATCAGTTCTTGTTCCTCTCCCATCATTGAGACACACCAAGTGTAATTCATCCATCAAATCCTCCAATACCTCACCATTAACATCTGTCACCTTCCCCCCCCATAATGTGCTATGTGCATTAAAATCCCCACAAACACTGACATGCCCATTGTCTAGATGAATAATTGATTTAAGAAGACTGAGATCTAACTTTTTGCATGGATTATAGTAATTAACAACGTTTATTCTCCCCAGACCAATATAAATTTCAATGCCAATAAATTCTTCTTGTGTCCCTATCTTAATCACCCTGTAATTGAAATTATTTTTTATAAATGTGGCACAACCACCCCCACCTCCCTCTGCTCTATCACACCGGATTCCTGTATATTGGGAAATTCTAAAATCTAAATTTGGCCTTAACCACGTCTCTTGAATACATATAACATCTGGTTTTTGATCCAGGTCATCTATACACTTTTTCAATTCCTGTCCATTTGCCAATAAGCTCCTTGCTTTCCATTGAAGTATAAGAACCATTTACTATCCCACACTTCCCACCTCCTGGCTAGACTGGGCACTAAGGTTATTCCGAACCTCTTCCCATGTCAACTCATTGATGTCCAAATGGTTCGCTGCTGCTTTTACAATGATTTGTATTCTTTCTGTTTTTGATTTAGTTTCCATCGTTGCATTTATAACTCCAGCTACAAACGTGACCAGTTTCTTCAAATCTATCAAAACTCTCCCCTCAACATTCCTGTCCTGTATACTGTTTGGCACTTCGTGTATGACTCCTGCCTGTCTATCAGAACTTTTACCAACCATTTTAACTGCATCTGCATATGAGATTCTATGTAGTACTCTGGTTTTTTGAATATGGACTTCTCTCCTCATAACCTCACAACCTGCATATGCAGCACTATGGTCCCCCCCACAGTTACAACACTTTGGTTTCATCTTGTTCCCACAGGACTCATAGCCATGATCTTCTCCACACCTGGGACACCTCTGCTTGCCTTTACATACAGCAGCAGTGTGTCCAAATCTCTGGCAGTGAAAACATCTAATGGGTTTAGGAACATATTCCCTCACAGTATAAGACATGTATCCCAGGGACACTCTGTCCGGAAGGCTCCTTCCCATAAATTCCAACAATATTCCCTCAGACTCCCTCCTCACACCATCCCGAAAAACACTTAATCTCCTTGCTTCTCTTATTTCTGCCCCTCGTAGGTTAGCTTTAAATTCCGTAATAGACATTTCCACAGGTATGCCCCAAATCACTCCCCTCCGCCCCTGACCTCCCAATCCTACCTTGCTCATACTAACAATTTTATGTTTCCCCACTTCTCTCATTTTACAGGCCCTGTCCCTCTGCTCCTCACTTCTACAAACAATCAACAGGTTCCCATCTCTCAGGACTTTAGCAACTTTAATGTCCCCCACTTGATTCTTCAAGATAGTCGTCAATTTTATCGGGCTCAAAGTACTTAACCCTTGTCCTTCAGAAAATCTCAAAATGACTTTATAGCCATCCCTTCCTTCTTCATCACTGTCAGCTGACATCACTCGTCTTTGTTTTTTAGGATCAGCTCCATCAAAACTATTTCCTCTCTTTTCCCTTCCTGTTTCAATCCCAAAGCTCATCTCCATACTATCCTCACTTTCACATCCCCCGTCATCTCCCCACTCCTTCCCAGTCACAACACAGCTGTGCCTACCCGTCACCGCCTTAGCGTCCATCTTCGATTTAGCCATCAGCCCTCGAGAGCGGCCCTCCCACCGCCTTGTTTCCTTTTTGTTCTGTGATGTTTTGAGTTTCACTTCCTGTTTTATTTTGTAGTATTTCCTGTTTGGTTGTTGTTTCGAGTTTTACCTTGCCCCATCAGTCCTGAGTGTTTCCACCTGTGTCTTGTTGCCTTGTATGTATTTAAGTCCTGTCTTTCCCTTCCTCCTGGGCTGGTCCATATTGTATTGTTCCCCTGTTTCGAGTGTAATGTATTTCGAGTTTTCTAGCCTGCCGTATGCAGTGGTTTTTGTTTTTGTAGTTTTGTTATTATTAAACCCCGTCCTCCTGCAACCTCCTGCCTCCTCTCCTCTCTGCGCCTGGGTACTCCCCTTTCCCCCCGTGACAAGAGATCCTCAGCTCTGATCTGCTTGCTCAGCTGTTGCACGAGACAAGTTAAAAAAATTAAAATAAAACATAAAAACTACAAACCTGACTGTATTTCTGACTGTAATTTGATTTCTACATTTGACAAAAAAAAGTTGACTATTTATCTCACAATGGGGAAATTTGCTCTCCGCATTTGACCCATCCCCTGGGGGAGCGTTGAGCTGCAGAAGAGCCGCGTTCAGGAACTATTTTGGTGGTCCAAAAACCAAAGAGGGAGGAGTCATCTTCATGAAGGTCATCAGAACTAAACGTAGAGGAAAAAGAAGAAAAAGAAGAACTAAGAAAAAGAAGAAAACTCATTGACTGAAACTCTGGGATGTTTGAAATCCAGTTTCTAGGTCTGGGAGCTGAAAATGTGTGGAGCTGCTGAGAATCCATCAGCCTCTGTGAACGCTGGATCTTCATCCCTGAAAGTCCATGTGAAGAGGAGAAATGGTTGCTCCTCTTCACACCAGAGACAGGAGCAAGAACAGATTTGATTGAGAAGCTCATTATTTGTCAAACTTTTTATTGTTAAATAATTTTCATGTCTCAATTTCTCTGGATTTGAGAGAAAAATGATTCTCTGTTGATGAAGTGATGCAAAACTGAGGAATTCTGGGAGTCTACAGATCAGCTGAAGGTCAGACGGCGGCCGCTCCTCTTCAGTTTTACTGCTGGGTCACCTGGTGGGAAATCCTCCATGAAACCCAGAAGGGTGAAGGTTCAAAGCAACAAATGACTTGTTTGGAGGCAGTGGTCTTCATGGATCTCAACATGTTTGTCATTTATTTAGAGTTTCTCCAAACATTTCAGGTTTACAGCATGAACTTCATGGATTCTCTGAAACAGACATTTCATCCGAACTAAACTTCAGATTAACCTCCAGTTTTTCCTAAATGTCAGTTATAAACTCTGCCTGTCAACCTTCTACAATCATTCAACTATTATTTTCTGGTGTTTCCCAACTTCCTGTACTGAAAGAAACTCAACACTACCCCCGGTTAATCCTACTGGGCTAAACAGACACTAAATAAATCAATATACATCTGAAATGCATATAGAATGACCACAGCTTTAACAGAAACAAAACCATAGTGGACATAAAGCTAGTAGCACAAAATAAAGTCTTACTCAGTGGCCTTGTATAACAGCGTCCCACCTCAGACTGGAAGGTCATGAGTTCAAATCCATAGTCAAGTCAAACCAAAGACTAGAAAAATGGGACCAAAGCCTCCCTGCTGGACGCTAAACTTAAAGGAGTTGGATTGGGGGGGGTGAAACGACCAAATGGTCCCTGAGCGCGGCCGTGTCTGCAGCTCACGCTCCCCCAGGGGATGGGTCAAATGTGGAGAACAAATGTCACATCTGGGTCAGTGACAGCGAGTGAGACTTGAATTTGATGTTCTCATATCCTTTACTGCTCTTTTTTTAACATCATGATAATCCAATTTTTTGGCAAATTTTTTTCTTTATCCCAAAATGTTCAACTTATAAACTGACCAAGCACGCATTCAGTGGAAGGGGTTTGGATGTTGCTTCATGAAGATTTACAAAGAGAAGCTGCTCTGCTACAGGAAGTGGTGTTTGGTAAAGAGTTGGAGACGTTTCAGGCAGATAAAACAGACCGTTTAAGAAAGACATAAAATAATCATTCAGTCAGACAACTCTTGCAGTAAGAAATATTTATTTCACATACTTAATTTCCACATTCTTTAAGTTGGCATTCACATCTTTTTCGTTTGGCATAAGGCTTTGTTCAATTCCATGAGATAATTTCCATAAAACTTTCGGGTAACAAAAACCCCCAACACCAAGATCATCCAGAAGAAGAAAAATGTGAATGTATAATCAGTGTGTAATAAGATGAGGTGTGTTTTCGCGGCATTCCATTTTCATTTCAACAGGTGGGGGATACAAGCACTGATTTGAAGAAGTTATTATTTTAAGCTGTAACAATTATACCAGATCTGCTGGAAAGACAAATATTACATCAAAGGTGAAAATCTGACACTAAGATGAGCGAAAAATATCTGTCCATCAATACAATGTAGGTAAGGAGGAGGGATGAAGCAGACAGGGAGCAGTGTGGTAGTGTGCACGTGCACGTGGGGGTGGAGAGACATGCATGCTGCGACGTGAACCGTGTGTTCATAAGGGGAACCAGATCCTACCCAGCCAGACCAGGAGAGGGGAGGAGAGCCCCCCTGGCCAGGAGCCCCCCCAGCATCCGGACCCAGGCAGCCCGGGAAGGGGGGAGGAGGGGATCGCCCACCCCACCAGCCAGGCACAGAGAAAGCTCCCCTACAGGGCCCCCCCCAATGCCCAGAGGCAGGCACACAGGACAGGAGCGCTTAGCCGTACCAGGCGGCAGCCATGGGGGCCACCGGGCCCCGGACACCGAGACAAGGGCCAAGGACGGAGCCAGGGCCCCCGGAACCCATGAGCCGGCCACCACCCGACCGGCGCCCCGTCTCCGCAAGCCAGCCCAGGCAGGCTACCCGAGCAACCCAGGGATCGCCACGCACCAACAGCCACCCCCCATAACCCTACGACCCTACACACTACACCCCCCCCCCCCCCGCCATTATATCTGAGCCCCCCTCCCCAACCCTCTCAGTGCCCTCCCCTCTCTGTGATGGGGAGGGAAAGCCCCAAAGGGTCCCAGCGAGCCAGCCCCCAGGTCCGTCCCACCCATGCACTCACGCACACATACTCACAATCATCTGGTTATCCTCCCCAACCCCGCCGCCACGCAGTAACCCTCCCCCCAGCCGGCCGACCCCCAGCGCAGTATGCCCGACCATTCCCGCAGCCGACAGGATATCCATAATCCCGGCCGCCCTGAGAGGACCAGGCGGGTGAAAACCGGCCGCCCCCCCCCCCCCGACCCCACCCATGTATGGAGGTGTGGGAGTACTGTGTGTGTGCTGCAGGTAAAATAGGAGATCTCCAGTGTGAACTTCTTCCATTTTAACAACTATATGAGCTTAAGTAACATCCATTACTTTGAAGCTTCCAACAACAGTACTACAAACGAGCTTAATGGCCATAATTTTCTCCATTTGGCATACTAATTATATGCGCTCAAGGAACATCCATTTAGTTGAGGTTCTATCTAAATATTAAGAGAGCTCAACAGCCATAACTACTATGCTTCATTGGCATACTACAACATAAATGAGCTTAAGAAACCAAATTCGAGCTCCAGCGCACACTATGATCCAAGAATTTACATTAATTCTGCTGTTGACATATTGATTGATTGATTCAGTCAAAAGTGTCATTGGAAAGCAGAGGAGGTCCACCGCCCCTTAACTTTCAGTGCAGCAATAGGTACGTCAAGCAGTCATCGTTGCAGCACCAGATCAAGGAATGCAGGGGTGACATCATTTGCTGGAAACGGAGAGGCTGACCGGGGAGTAGGTGTTCGCAGGCTCAGGATGTGATGCATAGATAAAGACAAAATCGGTATTAGTATTAGAACAAATCTGAGAAAGTGAAATTTAGTCGATAGTTAAGGTAAAGACCCATTTTGTTTTTATCGCATCATAGAAACCACCAGAATCACAAATTCCAACAGTGAAACGATATTGAAATATAGAACCTGCACAATATCTTAACACCAATTTTGTATCCACCAATGGTAAGAGAAGTAACCTTTGACAGTTCCAGAGGGACGCACCTTCAGAAGGTCATCGAGGAGCAGACGATGGGAAGGGTAACCAAGGACCAAGGAGATTGTAGATAAGGAAGGTCAACATCCCACGTAGAAAAGGATTGCAGCTCGGCTGGATTTAATGCTTTGTATTTGATATTAGTGGTTTTCAAATTGGTGGACAACAAAGCACAGACCACTGAAATTTTAATTAGCCTAGGGCGTCTGGATACTGCAAAAGAGAACTTGAGATCCATTAGGGATCATAGGTTTTGATAGTATTTTTAGCTTGACTGAACCTTAAGCAATTAGAGGCGGAGTATAACAAGCCTCTAAATGGGGATGCATCTAGCCGAGTGTGATCTGCTTAAGCAAGGCAGATAGAAGACTGGCTTGATTGGCTGACAAGATTTAACTCTTAAATTAAGCTTGAGAGCGCAGGTGATATAGTTCCTACGGTCAGGGCAGAAATTGCTCATGGTTTATTTAAACATTAACCAAGTCAACCGATGACATAATACTATCATCTCACTATTTAAACAGCCTTAATATAATCTCCAAGGCTGAAATCTCTCATAACCGCACGATCCCGTAAAACCATCAGAGCTGTGGATTCTGGCGGCCGGACAAACACAAACCACTCTTCTTAAATCCTTTTCCCCAAAACCAGAGGGCGCAGCCTCAGAAGAATTAGTGGGGGGAGACTGAAGACACGACAGTCATTATCATAACAAAACCACTCCAAGCATTGAGAGGGAAAGATCAAACGCAAAACATGAAATCCAGAACAGGAACACGGGGCCTAGGATCGAACTACCCAGAACAAGAACACAAGATGAACGGATGACCGTAGGACCAAATCCACAGCAAATTTCAGGTGGCCCAATCATTGACAAATGATATTCAACCAAAGAATGAATAAACAACACGCTGCACAAAAGCTAGAGATGACATAATGGGGAGAGGCAAGCATCAATGAACCATCCAGATCCATAGAAGAAAAATAAATCCGGACAGGTGGAGGACCATACATTATAGACAACGTGGAAACTCAGATTTCTTATTCCCCCCCGCCAGAGATGCAAAAGACCAGGGATACAGAGGAAAATTAACCACCGAGAAATCATCAATAACGCGCAAAATGAAGGGGAACCCATCGCCTACTACAAATCAAGTACAGGGCTTCTGATGATACAGTCGATATTATGAGGACTGCCACGACAGCTGAAAGACAAACCGACAAACACTTTGAGCGCCAACTGAATGCTGAGAGACGCCACTGAGAGGCATAGAGGCAAAACAGTGAGGACATCAGCGATAACAGCCATCCTCAGCCTTATATCAATTTCGGAGGAAAATCGTGGAGACGGCATGGGCGGCTGAAGAAAAAAAAAATTAACCAATCCTGAAGGCGCATGAGGAACTAGGCCACTGATGCCCAGAAAAATGAACTGCGAGGCGCTAACAGGTCCAGATCAAGTCACGTCAACCTGAACATTCCCTATGGCCCAGCCTCAGTGGCGGATTTGAAAACGATGCCCAGGAAAAATCCATCACATAGCCCCCACAAACCTCCATACCAAACCATTGAGAGAATAACAAATTAACTGTCCAGTCGAGAAAACAAGGCCGCGACGAGACTGACACACTCACTTATGCATCTGACACAAGTCCCCGAAGCCAGGGCAGGACCCACTGGTGTACACAGCGCAGGGAAAGGAAGGGCGGAGCAGAACCAGAGGCAGAACATGCGGGGGCAACAAACGAGGATCGCCGAGTGAATCAAAATGAGCCACAAACGCTGCATAAAAGAGACCAATCATAGGGAAAATGTCCACAGAGGAGAGACGGGTCCAAGAGAGAATAATTCACATGCTGACTAAACCAGCAGCTACAACAATGAAAGAAAATAAACAAAGAGCCGACATAATAATAATAAAGCCAGCATCGAATTAAAGATAGTCAAGATTACATTCAGCTCCTAATTAACGAAACAGCAAAAGAGAAAATTCTAAAATCCACAACAAATTCAGCCAGCATGAGAAACTTGTCCAGATGAGGACCACCAGCCTTCACAACCACAGAAAAGACCCCACAACCCCTGAAACAATAACCTGGACGACGCAGAACTACACTGCAGAAAATGAATCAGAAGCGCACCATGAAGTGGACCATGAAGTCCAAAAAAACTACAATTCCCAGGGTCCTTAGGGGCGTGACGTCACCGATGACCAGATCAACAGGAAGCAGGAAGCCTTAGAAAAACAACACGGGGAAAGAATCACATGCCGCTCACCGTAGTAATTCTGATGACCACGGCAGACGAGAAGACCCGGACAGCTCCTGATCGAGGGCCACCGACCACTCGAACATCGCGGAAAGCACACCCCCTGGATATGCATGCGACCGCGGCGACATGAACGCGCTGGGCGCCGTCATCCGCCCGCTGAATCGCCGCAGGAGAGCAGCCGCGGCGAAACGAAAGCCCCACATCAGAAAAATGGGGATCATCCATCCGAAAGGACGGGGGGAATACAGCAAGACACCGAAAGAGAAGGAGACCCGCGGGCACGGAGAACGGCAAAGAATGACCGCTGAAGGTAAGAAAGAGAATGAAAAACTGCGCACCTGGGCTTAAATACGACGCTGAGCAGGTGAGTTAATTGACTGACCCGCCCTAGGGGAGTAACCTGTAAAACACTGCCGAGTGCCTGCCTGAAATTACGACAATTTGCTTATATAATTATAGTATGATGAACCAAACAAATGATTGGATGGAGCACTCTGATCTTACCTTAGTCCTGAATTCAGCAGTCAGAACTGGACCTGAGGAGTTCAGATTTGAAACCTGAAAAGAAACCAACAAACACAGCAGAAACCCACACTGTGGGAAAGAGTCCACACTTCTGACTGATGTTCACGTTCACTTTATTACTCACAGTAAAGATTGGGACAGAACACTGAGAACCAAACAGAACAGATAAACAGTTCTAATGTCTAATAGAAAACATGAATCACAAGAACACCAGACACAAACACCAGTCTGGCTATTTATCTGCCTCTTCTTTGATACATTTTTACTAAAATCTTTCTTCACAACATGACTGAACAAAATATAAACACTAATTATTTAATTTTTAAAACAATAATGAAAAGTTCACAAATCACACAATACTAGATTTAGAGATGTGTAAAAAGTAATTCTAGTGTTGTCATGGTAACACATAGACTTAGCATTGACTACAAACACAGTGGCTAACCTTAAAAACTTTAAACAATATTTAATAAAAGTACAAAAATCTACTTATAAAAATCAACCAAGAAAAAATCAACATTTTCAACATTTCCTCAAAAATCTAATATTACTCTCATATTTCAAAACAACAAATTTTTATTTACAGGTACATCTAAAAGAATTTCATCAACAACTTTAATATTTTTGTCAACTTCACAAAATTCTTTATTTTGAACAATGTGGTGGGTTTTTGATGATAAAACCCTTAAAAATTGTGTTTTAGAAAATTAGATTGTCAGAAAAACCAAAAAAGAAAGTTTTTATCCCCAAAAACTGTTAATTTCTTTCCATTTAATAATCCCTTGTCCTTCCTTTTAACTGAATGACTGCATAAATTTGGTATTGAAGGAAGCCATTAGCCTGTGGCTTTGTGATCTTTGTATCTTCATTGTTGGGTCTGGTGTTATACATCTCTCCTCACAAAAGTTTTGAAAGAGCTCAGGTTTCTGATACAAAGACTCCTTTGACTGCTCCTATTCCCATGCATCCAACTACATCAATGTCATTATTTCCCTCCTCTGAGCTGCCATCTGGCTCACAACTGTACAGCTCTGATAGTTTTCGGGTTTTTTTCTACACTGATGTAAGCTTGAGCTTGTGAGGTGCTATGAGCTAGCAGAAGAGCATTTAAAACAAAGGGATGCTAGAAAAATTAGCTGTGAAAACAGTCCCGCCCACCTCTCAGATGAGCATTTCTGATGAACTTGTGCTGTGCTGCAGAAAATATGTCTCAACAACAACACAGGGTAAAAACGGCAAAATCATAAATAAAAGGCCACTGGCAACAATTTTATGATTAAAAAGATTTTGCTTTAAAGGCTCAGTAAGGCCTTGGCAAGTTTCTCAAGTTAATTGACATTTTATTTATTTATTTTTCCACTTAATTCTTTATCTTATTTTTTGTCTAGAAATGGCTTCTCTACAGTATGTGTTGTCATGTGTGTTTTGAGACAAGATAAATCACTAACTTATATTACACTATTTACATGAAAACGGCTTCTCTCCTGTGTGAGTTCTCATGTGTGTTTTGAGGGTAGATTTAAGAATAAAACTTTTATCACATTCATTACAAGAAAAAGGCTTTTCTCCTGTGTGAATTAACATGTGTCTTTTGAGACGACCTAACTCACTAAAACGTTTATCACAATCTTTACAAGAAAAAGGCCTGTGTCCTGTATGAATGGTCATGTGTCTTTTGAGATAAGATAACTCACTAAAACATTTATCACATTCTTTACACAAAAAAGGCTTCTCTCCTGTGTGAGTTCTCATGTGTCCTTTGAGAATACTAAGCCGAGTAAAACTTTTATCACATTCTTTACATGAAAAAGCCTTTTCTCCTGTGTGAGTTATCATGTGTGTTTTGAGAGTAGATTTAAGGAAAAAACTTTTATCACATTCATTACAAGAAAAAGGCTTTTCTCCTGTGTGACTTCTCATGTGTCTTCTAAGATTGTATACATCATTGTATCTTTTGTTACATTCTTGACACGAAAAAGGCTTTTCTCCTGTATGAGTTCTCATGTGTTTTTTTAGATGACATGTGGTACTAAAGGGTTTTGTACATTCTTTACAGTAAAAAGGTTTCTCTCCTGTGTGAGTTCTTGTGTGTTTTGTGAGATCATGTACAAAACGAAAACTTTTATCACATTCTTTGCAAGTGAAAGGCTTCTCTCCTGTGTGAGTTCTCATGTGTCCTTGGAGAATAGACAGCCGACTAAAACTTTTATCACATTTTTTACATGAAAAAGGTTTCTCTCCTGTGTGAGTTAATGTGTGGGTTTTGAGTTTAGATAAAAAACTAAAACTTTTGTCACATTGTTTGCAAGTGAAAGGCTTCTCTGCTGTGTGAGTTAATGTGTGGGTTTTGAGTTTAGATAAAAAACGAAAACCTTTATCACATTCTTTGCAAGTGAAAGGCTTCTCTGCTGTGTGAGTTCTTATGTCAGTTCTGAACTTAGAGTCAGATTTTGTATAGGCAAAGAGATTATTAACAATTCTTGAGCTTTTACCAGTTACATTCAAGCTCTGCTGGTTGTTTAGATCTGCTTCACTGTTCTCATCTTCCTCATAAGTATCCATCAAGGTATCAGTCTCCCGCTTCAGATCAAGCTGCTCTTCATCCTGACTGACACAGAATTCCTCTGGCTCCTCTTTAATCTGTGGAGGTTCTGGTTCCTCATGTTTCACTCTAAAGTTCCTCTGCTGGTTGCAGGGATCCTCTTCAGTCACACAATGCTGGGGGAGGACTGCAGGAACACAAACACAAGAAGGAAATCTTTTATACTTTTAAATGACTTTTTGTATTGCTAAGCACCAAGAAAAATCTAAACCACTTCAAAAGTACTAAAGTTTCTTCTGAAGTACTAAAGCAGCTCACCTATATAAGTCAATGTTATTTATTTCTTTATAAAACCAATAAATGCATTTTGCAAGTAATTTTTTTGTGCCTTTTTTTTGTACAAGAATCTGGAAAACTTCAGCTGCAACCTTCAGTACCAGGTTTTTATCTGAGTTACACTGGTTGAAGTATTGGATAAAGATGTCCTGGATCCATTTTAGGTCAGTGAATCGGACCATTCAAATAATACTGACAATGAATCATATCATCAACCATAAATGATGATTTTAATCAGGTCATTAAAACATATTGTTTCATTGCATGCACGCTTTATTTCAGAGTTTCATTATCAGTATGTTCATAATTTTACTCTCTTTTTTGACTTCACTGGTAACCAGCATCAAAACCTTCAAAGTTGATAATGGTGACTTAACCAAAACTAAATTCTATGGTTTCTGGTATGAAGTAGAATACTTGAATCTATTTTTTCAACTACATGACACGTCAATGAACCTATAACACTGGAGTGAAATCTCAATTATACCATTAATTGGAAGCAAAATGACTAGATGTGCAATACCAACACTGTCGTATTTTAAAGGCTCAGTTACAGTGAGGTTCTGCAGAGCATATTCTGGTAAGACCTTTTTGAAAAGCTTTTTAGCCTGATTTTAGAAGGATCAAATTCCCTTTAAATTGGGTTTACATTTGTCTACACCAGGGGTCTGCTTTGTAGTTCTTAACAGAATCAAAGCTAACAGTGCTCCAATGTCACAGCTATGATCTATTATGGAACAAATAATGTCTGACGAAATGTTCATCACCATAAATGAAAGTGGTACGTAGACGCCTGATTGCATTGAACGGCAAACTGTGGAATATGGTATGTCAACATAAATATAAGGGATCTGCAAAGTTTATGTTTTAACGTTTAATTCAATTGAACAGTGTCATTGTTCATTTTCATCCCCAGAGATGATATTCATGTAAAAAGTTGTTCACATTACATTTTGACATTTGTCAGAACAGAAAGAAAGTCTGGGTTTAATCTGATCTTGTTTAGTTTTTGTTTACGACCCTGAACTTTTTTTCCTTCTAACTTTTCCTCTCCAATATAGAGTTCTAAACTGTTCATAAGTAAAAAAATAATTTAATTAAATAAATAAATAAATATGACCTTGTGGAATCACACAATCAAACAATAAATATCTCATAAATATTTAAAAAGATCATGGAATTGTGAAAAACCTGCACACAGATTTTAAATTAGCCATTTATTATTAATTATATTTCATTTTACTATAAAAACCTGTCCATTATTTTAAAACAGTATTTTAAAATACTTATTTTACTCATGTTAGAAACTCAGATTTCAAATTCAATATATTCCGAAGTAGCTTTGTTTTTATTTCACATTTCTGTTTTTCAGAATGACTTATTTTGTTTCAAGATTAGCTTTTCCAGCAGAAGAGTCTGTCTGTCAATCAGTGAAAGTGGGTGGGATCGAAACGCACATTGGCCGATCGCTGGAAATTGACTCATTTTCCTAGCTCCCCACTCTGCTGTGTGACAGTCAGAGACATATTTCTGCAACATCTGCATGGCTTTGCTGACATTAGAGGATCAAATAGAGACAAACATCTGAGTCGTTTGGATGACATATTTGGAATGCTCAGCTTGATTGTTGCTGCAGAAAATGCAGACATCTATGACTCTGTTTTTGCCAGTTTGAGAGCAATGGAGCACCAGGTTCATGTGGACCGCACCACGGAGGAGCTTTCTTTAAGAGCCGGTCGTCCACATCTTGAAGTTCCTGTTGAAAAATTTCAGACTCTTGTTTGCTGTGTTATGACCACCAAAGCTATTGCTAGCATGTTAGCCGTGTCTGAAAGCACTGTTCGGAGGAAAATGCTGAAAGAAGGCTTAAGGTAAGTTCACAATTATTTAATTGTTTAAGCATATTGTATTTATTTTAAAATCATTTAATGCTTCAGTCAAGGAAATGCATCTTTCATTTTTAGTTTTACATAGCCTGAATCAGATTAGCAAAGTAAAGTTATTTGCCCTTGAGTTGTGTTAAGTTTTCTTATAGCCCAAATCAAATGATGTACAAGTGCATACAGTTAGGGGTGTGGTATTGGCAAGAGTCAGGCGATACAATATGTATCGCGATATGCGCCCTGCCATA
Organism: Oryzias latipes; assembly: GCF_053564925.1. NCBI lineage: Eukaryota > Metazoa > Chordata > Actinopteri > Beloniformes > Adrianichthyidae > Oryzias > Oryzias latipes. The sequence goes on from NC_136238.1 coordinate 22,947,152, forward strand.
CGATACGTATCCCGATATTTTACCTTACCATTTTTTTAAATATTACTATGAAAAAACTCTACCTGAATTTCCATATGTCTCCCATTTTAATAAAATGGCCAAATTATGTTTATTTAATTATCACAATGTTAAGAACTGCGACTGTATCTCATATTTCATTTCCACATCAAAATATTTTTCAGTATAAGATAAAACAAAGAATGAATGTGCCTGAACCATTAAGTTTCTGTTGGGGAAATAAAGCACTTTTTATTTTCAATATTACTTAATGCAGTTTCTCTAGTACTTTTAAACAGTTCGGGAGCCTGAATGAGACACACACACACACACTGATTCTTTCCAGAAACAATAAAGTGTGATGATGAGACAGCATGACAGAACGAAGGAAAGTTGCTTTAATGTGACAAAGAGGCTTTGTTTACATATTAATCTGTGCCACACCATTCGCAGCTACCTTTTCTTACACGCGGAAGTAAATTAACGCTGATCGCCACAATGTTGGCCTTTTTCCAGAGCATTGTACACATCTCTCTGATCGATCAGGTAGCTAAACTAGAATCTATTGCTGGCCTTGAACAGCCACTCGTTTTTATCTGCACTGCTAAAATGCACCACAATCCTAGTCTTTACATGTTGACCTGATTTATGGATGGATGGATGGATCATAATAAATGGCACAGAGAATGCCAAGAGTGTGCAAAGCAGTAATAAAATCAAAAAAGCTGTTTCACACTTTTTTGTTATGTATATAATTTCACGTGTTATTTTCACAGTTTTGATGCCTTCAGTGTGACTCTACAATTTTCATAGTCATGAAAATAAAGAAAACTTTTTGAATGAGGTGTGTCCAAAATTTTTGTCTGTACTGTATGTGTGTTTGTGAGCGTGTGTCTGTGAGTATATGTGTGTGATGGAGAGTTTTTTTTAGGGGTAAAGGGTGTGTACTAAGGCTACGTTCACACTGCAGGGCTTAATGCACAATTTGGATTTTTTGAAGAAATCCGAATTTTTGGCAAGACCGTTAACATTTCCTAGTAAATCCGAATTTTTGTGACCTCAAGTGTGACCGTGACACTACCCAAACGAGACCTGCATGCGCAGTAGACTACTCAACGGTAAACAACGTCACTCGTTGTTTGCGGAAGTAGCCAACTTTAACAATGGATGCCAACAACAGTGTTGCCAACAGCGGAGCTCTTTTATCACTATTGAATTTATTTTCAGTCGCCAGAACTATAATAATCTTATTATTTTAAAAAGAAAGTTAAAAAGGAGGAGAGCAAGGGCTTTGGCCATGGAGTTTAGTGGAGCTGTGCTAGCAACGTCGGTAGAGAGGAACGTTTGGGTGCGGACTCGCAGCCTGGAGTGGTGGGATACTGATGTGAGTGGCTTCACTGTTGCAGAATTTATCAGTAACTTTAGAATGAGCAGATCCACCTACAATTATGTCTGTGAGCGCCTTCGATTAACTCTGTCACGAGAAGAGACATATCTGCGGCGGCCCATTACAGTGCAGAAACGCGTTGGAGTTGGACTGTATTGGCTAGCAACAGGCGCGTGCTATCGTACGATAGCTAACTTGTTCGGCATAGCAAAGTCCACAGTCTGCTCCATTGTACGCGAGTTCTGCGAAGCGGTTTGCCGTGTCCTCATGCCCCAGTACATCAAACTGCCCAAAGGCGACCTGCAAGAGGTAATCGAAGGCTTCCAGCAGCGATGGGGTTTCCCACAGTGTGGAGAAGCTATTGATGGGATTCATACCCCCATCATTGCTCCAGAGGATAACCACAGAGCATTTCAACCCCAAAGGGTGGCATTCAGTTCTGCTCCAGGGTGTCGTGGATCATCGATTTTGGTAAGAAATATAGATATTGTACTTTTACAATCGTTTAAAAGTACTATACTTGCCACACTCTCTTTTGATAGAATCATATATATCTGCAAGAATATTATCCTTGAAAATACTGTACATAGGAAACTGTACACTGTTCCGTAATTTAACACTGTCTTCCAACAGCTTCACCAACATCTATGCTGTATGGCCAGGGAGTGTCCATGATGCGAGGGTATTCCGGAATTCCAATGTGTACTCACTCACAGAGAGAGGGGAGCTTTTTCCACCAGTGAGTAATCCAGTAATAGTCATGTATAATGTGTACAATGTCTTTTTTTAATTTGGATTTTTTGTGCTTTTAAATCACAAGGGCACTGAGGAGATAATGGGCGTTCAAGTGCCAATCATGCTGCTCGGTGACCGGCTTATCCCCTTCGAAGCTGGCTGGTAAAAGGGTACTGTGACACAGGGACCCTGACACCTGAGCAGAAGAACTCAATGAGCGCCACAGCAGAGCCAGGATGACTGTGGAGTGCGCTTTCGGCCGACAGAAGGGCCGGTGGAGGTGCCTTGCTAAACGGCTGGATGTGGACGTTTCCATCGTCCCCACCATAATCGGTGCATGTTGCACACTCCACAACTTGTGTGAAATGCACGGGGAGAATTCTGAAGAGGCCAGTGGAACTGTTCCTCATGCTGAGAGATGGGCTGAAGGAGGACGATTTGTAGATGTGCAGCCATCAAGAGTCAGAGAAGCATTGACTCAGCCAACGTTGAGCCACAAACTGGGCTGTCACAATACTTGTACTTTTTGGCCTCAATGCTTCTCTGTTCATATAAAGTTAGTTTCCGTCTTCACTATTACAAGGTCTTCATTATTTTGAAATCTGTTTAAAAAATTCTTGAATCATTTTTTGACGTTACTTGACTTGTGTGTAAAATAAAGTTGAACTTCATGCTTTATTCATTCCATGTATCAAAAAATGAATTCAATTAAAATGCACTTTATTTAGGCCTACTCTAGGATTAAATTGTATGCTGGAGCCTATTTCAAAGCAAAATTAACACAAATGAAACGAAATAACCTCAGGACATGTATGGCTTTATTTAAAAATTTGAGTCAAACCTTACATATAAATAACACTCACATTTGAACTTGGATATTGTGCAGAACTGACTGCCTGAACTGGCATAAATGTTTTAGAACATTTAGAAATTTGTAAAATGCGTTTCATCATCTTTACACTGGGAAGGTGGCAGATGATCCTCGTTAAAAGCCTGTGTGTGTCCCGGTGCCTGGTAAAATGACTGATTGAGATGAGGATGTTGATGAGCATTGTTGAAGGGCAGTCGATTTAAATCTTGGAAAAAGGGCACGGGCGGGAAGGGAGATGGAGAAGAAGCCACAGGAAACTGTGTGGAAGGAGTAGAAGAACGAATTGGGCTGTAAACACGAGAGCGGTGAATTGGGGCTTGGTATAATGGTGGCTGTGGAGGCTGGAATGATCTCTCCATAAACTGTGTCATCATGGTAAACATTTTTCGTTCATGCTCATGCTGAGCTGCTTGCATTTTAAGTAAAATGTCTGTGTCATCCTGTTTCAGGGCACTGGTGATCTTGTTGGCAAACACCTCCAGCGTTGCCTCCATCCTAGATTTTCTTTTTCTGCTCCTGGCAGTAGTAGCTGTAAAAAACAACAACAAAAATCAGATCAAAATAAGGATTACCATGATTATATGTTTTATTAGTACAACAGTAAAAAGGCCAAGCATGCCAGTTTAAATCTAGTAATTATTAGGTTTATTTAAGGCCATTTATAAACAAAACTATGCTGTTCAGCCTTCACACCAAACTAACACCTCATTTGACAGCTATGACACTGATGTAACAGTGTTGCCATCACTTTTTGAATTTTTTAAAAGATCACTCATCTGTCAAATTTTGTTACACCAGCATCATATTTGTTATTTCTTTTTGTCACGCTTTCATCGCTTTTTGGTTGTATTTACATAACCTTTTCGTAGCTTTTTTCTAAGAAGCTTTAACTGTAGAAAAAGTATTCAGGTGTGGGGGTTAAGAGGTTAATGGGGTTAGAAAACGATCAAAATACAACCAAGAACATACAAGCAGTGGATGTGGAGGATGCATTCCGTCTGTTCACAGACGATGAAGATGATGCAAGATCATCAGTTGTTGATGCAGCACTTCCATCTGAGGTAGAAGGCGAAGGAGCTACAAGGATCCCATCACCTGTATGCAATGAACAAACTATCACACACCATATTTCAATGTTATAAAGTTAAGTCACAGTGGCTATGCCATGTGCAAATAACCCACCTGTATCACCGCAAGACCGACTGGCCAGGCTGGCCGCGATAGTTGCGGGACCTGGGCTCTCCTCCTCCTCGGGCTCCTCTAGAGCAAAGCAGCTGTCCAAGAGTTCTAATGGCTGAACGCTGGGCTTATCCCCCAAAATTTGACGGCCACTTTGTTTGTTCCAGTCCTTTACCTCCTTGTATTTTGCTCGTAGGCTTTTAATTTTTCTCTGGCATTGGAGCCAGGATCGTCTGTATCCCCGCTCGTTCATTTCTCTCGCAATTTCTTCAAAAACCGCCCTATTCCTATAAGATCCCCTCAAGTTTTGCCTGGATAGAACGATCGCCCTAAATGTTGATCAAATCAGTTATCCCGCTTCCATTCCACTGACTGGTGTCAAATGCAGCGTCCGCGATGTTTTTGTCCACGTTCCTGCCTAATTTATTTTTGTTGAGTAATACACTGAGAAGACCTCTCCTTATTACTCACATTAATGTCCAAACTCCATCACCACCAAGGGGCCCTAATAATCTAAGGTGCAGTTGGCGGGTAGGGCGCTGAGAGGACATATTTTGCTTGCTGGCAGTGATGTCCAAGAACCCCCCCCCCACCACCACCACCACCAAGGGGTCTTACATGTCTAGGGTGCAATTTAAACCGAGAAAGGGAGGCCCGTTCCCATACGACAACCATGGGATGGGAGGGGGACCACTGCCAAGTGATTCCTTCCCCCAAGGTGCATCGCAGGTTGCCCCCAATCTCCTTAATAAGTGATTATATGGGGAAGAGGGTACATGTTGAAACAGCCGTCCCCCAGCATTGTGTCTAGGTCTCCTCAGCCCAAAGGCCCCATCCCCCATTTTTTATTGTGGCTACCTTGTCCATGAGGGACAGAGGCTGGTTGACCCAGTGGGTTGGATCATCCTGTATGCTTTGCAGCAATGAGGTGTAATTTAGCAGCACCATTTCTGATAATTTGGGGGAGAAATAAATACCTAGATATTTGATATTGACCAATTTGACTAGTAGTGAGAACCTGCTCTGTATTACTGTTTAGTGGTAGTAAAACTGATTTATTCCAATTAATTGAGTAGTCTGAAATGGAAGAGAAATCATTACTAATTGCTATTGCTTCATTTTCAGAACGTGAATTAATTATGTCATCTGCATAGAGACAAATTTTATGATGGCTGTGTTTGGTTTTAATTCCTTTAATGCTCTCATTCTGTCTTATTGTTGCTGCTAGAGGCTCAATAAATATACCAAAAAGAGAAGGGGAGAGTGGGCAACCCTGTCTGGTTCCTCTTGTCGTTAGCTAGAGGGACTAACTAAGATATTATGATTTGAAGAATGTTGTCGGCTGCACTGACCAACAATGTCTTCAGAACCGTTGTTGAAGTGAACATACCTATTGCGTGGAGCTGAAGCTCAGAGTCACACTGACCTTCTGACAAGTGACTGATGCAGAGTTCTCCTGGTTCCTCTTTAATCTGTGGAGGTTCTGGTTCCTGCAGTTCCTCTTTAATCTGTGGAGGTTCTGGTTCCTGCAGTTCCCCTTTAATCTGTGGAGGTTCTGGTTCCTGCAGTTCCTCTTTAATCTGTGGAAGTTCTGGTTCCTGCAGTTCCTCTTTAATCTCTGGAGGTTCTGGTTCCTCCTGTTTCACGCTGAAGTTCCTCTGCTGGATGCAGAGATCCTCCTCTTCAGTCATCCAATGCTGGGGAAGGACTGAAGGGACACAAACAAAACAAGGAGCCTTTTATACTCTTCCAGGACTTTTGGGTTTGTCAAGTACCAATGAACTCAATGATCAATGGGGAAAATGCCTGAGGAGTCTGGAGGACCAGAAGAGACTAACTAGGGGTGTAACAGTACACGTAGTTGGACCAAACCATTTCGGCTCATGTGTGCACCGTTTTGATTTTTTGTTTGTTTAACCCCCCAATCTATTAGCTTTGTGCTGAGGCGGAACTAATGTTACTCGCGGTATTCCATTGAGACTCTCAATGGTTTCTGCCCTCACGCACCTGTAGGAAGGATGGGGTGGGACAGAGCATGGGAGCGTGCAGCGCAAGAGTGTGTGAGCGCACGTTTAGGGTGTGTTACTCAGTTCGCCGGGTTAAAAAATGTTTCCTCCAAAAGAACAGAGGCTGGTTCTATTATCAACCCACTCTGAGGGTCCCAACAGGGAAGTGAACCCAGAAGGAAGATCCGCCTTCCACGCTCAGAAATGTCATTGCAGTTCAGGTTCAACAGCTATTAGTTGACGGAGGTGACAGTGCGCATGTCCACAGGATCAGCATGGCTAATGCAGATGCATGCGTCCCCATCTCCTTACACTCACCTGTGTGGAACACTTTAGCTTTGTTGTCTGCATCAATGAAGGGAAAAGACAATTGGATAAGTCTAATGCTGTGTGTTGACATTGTTACACAAAGATAGTGTATGCCACAGATCTGTTAATGCTCTTAGAATGGCATCACCCGACTGTAACAATCGGATCTACAAGAAAAAAAATGTGCAAGTTAAAATGTTTTTTACTATGCAGAGTTTTTGGTTCCTCGCAGCTAATAGTTTTTCTTATTTTATAAAGCAGATCACCTACATAGGTCAATTTTATTTATTGATATATGAAACCGATAAATGCCCTTTGCAAGTAATTTTTTACTGCCTTTTTTGTACAGAATAAAATACCAAAAATACATAGATGGATAAAAACTTTATTAATCTCCCAAGGTCGCACGGACCCGGAGGAGGATTAAGGTAGGCCTGGGCGTTAAATCGGTTGAACGAATTAATTTGAATTTTTTGTTCCGCGCGATTTCAAAAATAACTACGTCAAGTTTTTGTAATGGCGCATTTTTTGGCTCCCCGCAGCTTCCGTACATTAGTTTCACACGGCGGTATGGCACGCGACAAACAACACACGAAAGAAACAGCAAGCGATAGCATGGCAAGCGTTGAAAATGGGAAGTTTGTTCCCAAGAAAGGACTAAAATCTGTTGTTTGGAACTGTTATAGCAGGGCTCCAGACTGCGACCAATTGGTCGCATTTTGCGACCAAAATTTGAGAGTGTGCGACTGAATTTTACATCCAGTCCCACATGTGCTACCAGTAAATTTGCCTGACCCACCCTCCGTATTTTTTTATACATTAAACGTGGAAGGGGCACGTCAATGATCAATGAAATAATCAATGAGACGCGAGCGCACACGCACGCAGGCAAACACACACTCGCGCACATACTCATGAAACGCGAGCACACACTCTCGCGTGATGCCCTTCTGTGAGGCGGCCAATGTGTGTGAGAAGAATAGGGAAAGCCACTGCAAGTGGCTAAAATGCGTGGAGGGGGCGGGGCCTGGAGATAATAGAGCACGCGTAAACATCTGTGGGAAGGAAACGGAGACAAATATCATCACAACCTGATATGTGCGTCTGACTCGTTCTTCCGACCTGCGGCCAGAGTCTACAGCAGGGGTCTCAAACTCGCGGCCCGCGGGCTAGTTGCGGTCTCCAAGATGATATTTTGCGGCCCCCGCCTTAATATGAAATTTTAATGTTACTGCAGCCCACCAGTTTTAATGAATGACACTTTTTCATCGTGGTGCACGGAGATGACCAACCAATCACAGTGGGGTAAATGACTCTTGGGGGTTCCTTACTTTCCTTTTTAGAACGTATCTATTCACTCGTAATTTTCTAAATACATGCAGTCCGTGCTGAACTTTTCTCTGGGTCACACAGACCCGTAGGAAGGTTTAGGTTTTGGTTACTGTTACGGCGGCGCATCAGACGGGTTACGGCAGCACACCGTTCCCGTCTCGCGGGAGTCGGGTCAGCTGAGGAGAATTAATGTCCCACACCTACATGCGTGACAGCTAACGGGGCTTGAACATTAAACACGCTCGAGCAAAAACATTAGTTTTAGACACACTGAAAATACATGGGGAAAATGCAACGATAGACGTGCTTGAGATGAACCGGCACCTCGCCTGGATCGTTGGGGAGACCAGGCCAGAGGGGTGGGGGGTGGGGCTGTGAGATGAAGGTGAATCTGCAGCAAAACTGAAGGACAACAGTTGGAGTTGTCCTTAACATTCAATTTAGTTTTAATATTCCTCTCCCCCTTAGTATGATCTGTGTCATTGTATATTTTTATGATTATTTTAAGGTTTTGTAATGTATGTAGCCTTTTTTTAATGAATTGGTATTTTAAATTATTTTCATTAATCACTCAACTACAAAAACCATCAGGACACATGTCCCATAATGCATTGTTTTGTAGTCTGTAGGGCAGCTTTCAGTCAGTTCAGTTTCCAGCTGTGTCCGGGTAGGTTTGCCCCTTGCTCCCACCCCTTTCTAGCGATATTTTTGTGATGATTGACAGTTGATGTTTGAGCAAAAACAAAAATATATGTCACACACCAGGTGATCTGCACAGCGTTGAGTTCACCTGGGTGATCTCAAACACGCTTGTTGTGCATCTTGGCTGCACCTATTTGGTGTCACCAAGATAAATTTCCATCTGTTTTCTTTACTATTTGTACTGTCATGACAGCGATGCTGCTGTATTTATTAGTAATACAGTGGAAATTAGTAGATTTGGTTAGCATGTTAATTTACGGTATGCGCCCCTAAATTTTCTGGTTGTGCCCCTAAAAACGTCCAAACGATAACTAAATTACACTAAATTAAACTTGCAAACATCTGAGAACATCACAAACAAGAACAAGAGTTTGAAGTTAACCTCCTTTCTCTCCTGAAACTTCACCCGTCCATAGCTATCAGGATTCAGATCCTGTGCAGAAACACATTTACTGTCATTCAAGTGTGCAAAACACAATGGAATATCCATTATTATTATCATTCATTATTATAAGAATCTTTTCCTGGTTTCTGCCTGAATTTTGTGGCAACACCTGCCTTCTTCCTGACCTGTGATGGAACGCCATCAGTGACCAAAATTACTTAATGTGACCAGTTCACTACAACATCGTCCAGCACAGTAACTAGAGAGCTGACTATGTCATCAGCTGTTGTTGTTTCCATCAACTCCACTGTGACTGTCTCTTCGTCACCTCTAATAAATATGCACAGCTGTACATATCTGTGATGTTGGTGCTTTCATCAATAGTGACTGAAAATACAATAAATGACTGGATTCCTTCATATGGCAGCCCATGTTTCATCAGAGATGTTGGATCTGGAGTCGTAATTCTGACAGACTCATGTTGGCAAAGGTTGACTGCTTTTTGGGGCACAAGACTTCTGCAGCCTTCAGAATTTTTCCATAAGTTTACCATCAGAAAATGGTTTGGATGTTTGCTCCAACTTGTTTGCAATAAGGTGGCTAGGTGTCACTGCTCCATCACTGACGTCACGGCTGCAGTAAATCCAGATGGTTATTTATCGGTCCAGCTAATAGTTGCTAAATCTTTTTTTTCTTAACTGCAAATGGTGAAACTTTTCTTTGTGGTGAGTCTAGTAGTGGTGCTGAATGTTACATTCTTGGAGAACCTGTTGATGACATACCAAGCTTGCAGGTTTGCATTCAGCTCCATGAACAAATAAACACTTTCCATTTTCCTGGAAAGTTCAGGACTTCACTTCAACCTTTTTTTCTTTTTGACAACATTTTGGTCTTTATTATGTCACTACTGATCCTCCGTCAGTGGAGAGGCTCATAGGGAACCAAACTACTGCCTACCCAGACACAGAGCTGTTAGGTTTCGTTTTTGGCACATGCAGAGAATGTTGTTTCAACTGTGTTGCTTTTCCTTTGCTCGCCCTAGTGGCGGAATTGCGCATTTCGGTTATTTCTTTAAAAAAAATCATAACTGGCCACAGGAATGGACTAGGAACTTGCTTTCTTTTTTAAACATCCTTATGATTTTTACTCTTCATGTGTGGGCCGGACTAAACCACCTGGCAGGCCGGATACGGCCCGCAGGCCGAATGTTTCACACCCCTGAGTTAGACAGTTAGTTGTTACTGTGATTGGTTAATAAAGAAAACTGCGTTGTAATTATTGTACCGATATGCATTTGTGACGCGGGGGGAGGGGGGGTTTGACCGCAACTCCTGCTGACTCATCATTCTTTCCGTGGAGAAGACAGGGTTTATTAATTTAGACCCCAGATATGAGCTGTATTGTTAATCCTTTAGAAAACGGTGCTACTCCCATGGTGAATGCTTGTCTACCTTTAGTCTAGACTACAAACTGTGACTTAAAACACGGCTGGGACTATAGTGTAGAATAATAAAATAAGACAAAAAAATTATATAAAACAAGACAAGACAAAATTGTCGTAATATCCGGACTATAAGTCGCTACTCTTGTCATGCGTTTACAGCCCTGCGGCTTATTCAGTGATGCGGCTAATTTGTGGATTTTGACGGCCGCCTTGAACGTTGTCTTAAGAGTGGAGGCTGAATGCGTAATCCAACTTCAAGCAACAAGCCAATTATTTTTCAACACACCCCAAAGCAGCCAAACAGCATGGAGTTGACTTCAGGTCTTAGACACTTCAGTCATGGTTCAACAAAAAGAAACACGCATGCCCAGCTGCATCCCAGAATCCTTTGGTGCCATTAGACCCAACGTGCACGTGATCGCCCCTACAATATGACACAAATTTTCAAGTTAAAAGCAATAGTTAAAAGCAGCGCGAAAAAATCCACCATCACCAACGGGTTTGGAAAAGCCGGTCAGCTGCGTGACGGAGAGAACAGCGCATGCTCAGGAGTGAATTTACCTCAGAGTCATAATGACACTAGCCCATCTATTTAGCAGCTCCGTAATATACGAGATGATCTTTTAAACATGCTTTTATCATTGTTATGGTTATTATGAAGCGCCTGTTCACTCATTATTTTATTTTTAATCTGTGTGGTCAGTGCTTTTTTGTGGCAGAACGAAGCCGGAAGAAGGGTTAGTTAGGTGAAGGCTAACATGCGCTAACAACAACAACATTTAGCCTGGATGAACATGAATCGATGTGGGAAATGCCGCAATCTGCAGATTGGCTTCACGTAAATATGTGGGAATAACATCAGCCTTTATTTTGTTGGGACACGACTGTAAACACAAATCCACATAAATGTTTTAATAGTTTCTAAAGACTCAGCGGAATTTTGCTTTGAAAAGGTCACGCCGCCCCAAAGCCGCTGTGTGAGATGGAGACATGTTCTTCTGATTCCGGCTGCTCGTTCACAATAGCCGCGGTTACATGGGCAGAATATCTTGATCGGATCAATGGTCGGGATAAATTCACCCGTGCACATGGGCACAGAAAACCTTTTTCCGATTAGAACAAACGTTCCCATGGCTCACACTTTCATTCGGAATGAATCATCTGGGCATGCGCAGTAGTGTAAAATCACCCGGATGCGGAATTAGGTCCCGTTTTAAACAAACCACTGCCAAAGACAGACAGCATGTGCTGCAGCTCCGTAATACGAGACGACCTTCCAAACGTGCTTTTATTAATGTCATGAATATTATGAAGCGCCTGTTCGCTCATCGTTTTATTAATCCGTGTGATCAGTGCTGTTTTATGAATGAAACAGAGCTGGAAAAAGGCTAAGGACAGGCTAACACGGGCTAACAACATTAGCATTGATGGACACAAAATCCAGGACCGTGCGAGAAATGCAGCAATCTGCATCTTAGCGCACATAAATGTATGGAAATAACATAAGCCTTTATTTTGTCGGGACACAACTGGAAACACAAATCCACGTGACACCACGCGACATTTATTTCTGCTCTGAAAAGTTCACACAGGCCGCCCCAAAGCCACTCTGTGAGCTAGCGGCCCGAGCTCTGTTCGAACACGGTTCCTCCCGAGTCCTGCAGCCGCTAACCCAGAGCGGCGGGGCGGCTCGCAGTCTGGATTCTCCCACACATAACAAAACGCACACGTAACAAAGCATCCTTCCCCCTCGGACACAAAATTATTAATCCAGCTCCTCTGTTCACTCGGGTGCCAGTGGACTGAGTGAGCGTCGGGGGGCACGAAGCGCTCATTCCCTGCATCTCCTTCGTGGGGGGTGAAAGAAGGGGGAGAGCCAGCGGGGCGAGAGCGGAGCGGCGCTTTTCACGGGGCGTCCGCAGAGCCACACACCATCTATGCATGACGTAACCCAGAGCAATAGTGACACACGATCGGAATGACCGTTTCCATGCTCCACGATCGGATAAACGATCGGTATAACCCACCTATCTCGATCGGAAAGAAATTCTGATCCGAATGAGTCTGATCGGGGCAGAGTATTCCCAGCGGTGCGTTTACATGACGAATTTTCTTTCCGATCAGGCGTTCTTTCCGATTACTTTTGCCCATGTAAATGCGGCTATTGAGCTGCGGGACAGATGGCAGTCTGAAGGCTCCCACACGTAACAACGCATCCTCCCCTCATACATAGGGATGGGTATCGTTAAGGTTTTAACGGTACTACTACTCTTATCGATACTGCTTATCGATCCGGTATTTTAACGGTACTCTTATCGATACTTTTTGAGGACGAAAAATCAGTAAATAAATATTAAATTAAGAACATAAAGTATTTTATTTCCTCATCATGCAACAACAGTTTTTTTACAAAAATTTTTACTTTATACATGAGAATGTTACAGACGGGATATTCATTTAATTATTTAATCTAATTTTTTTTATCCTTTATGAGCGTGATGTTTCCTTTGATCTTTTGTCCATTTTCCAAAACCTTGAAAAGACTTTTCTGTCTGTCAAACATCAGAGTTAGGATTGAGTGAGATGATGGAAACAAATTCACTTTGATGCAGACTCCTTTCTATTTGTTTATTTTTGTTTAAATCCAGTAAACCCAATAAATTATATTAATTTTACGGACGACAACTATCATTAGTCATTAATTATTATTAAGTATTAGGAAGCAGCTGATAGTGTGTCACGGGTCTGGAATCATAAGCGGTGAATCTAAGCCCCGCCTCTCTACCTGTTTGTTTTGTGTAGAAGATGCCGCTCCAGCGTGTTCTACACAAACAGCGCAACATACGGTCATCGTAGCAGCAAGGTCATAGGATGGTAGGTGCTCCTTGATGGATACTTCATTAATTAGACTAAGAAATGGGTGTTCTTAAGGCCAATACACACCGGGACGAATTTCGTCCGCGATATTCGCCGATGTTTAACGCCTCGTGACTAAACAGAGGGCACCAATGTGAGTGTGCAGACCGATGCGTCAAAGCGTAATTTTTTAAAAAACGCCTCAGGTTCATTTTTTTGGTTTGACCCGCCGCGTCCATAACTATACGACCAATGAGAACGGCGCTTTTGCACACGTGTCGGGAGCTTCTGAAGTTACAGTAAAACACAACTTGGGGGCGCTCAAACATCAAACTGTCTTGCTGAGCACACTTAAGTCACGGCGAAGAAGACATACGCCAAGTAGCGTCTACACTGCCGCAAAGAAATAATGACGGACATTCTAAAATATCCCCGAACCAAGCACCAGTTGGAGCAACTGGTGCTTGAAATATTCATGTTTTCTTGAAGAATGTGGCCCCGGGGCTGGTTCAATAACGGGGCACAGTACCTATCCCTACTCATACACAAAACGTATTAAATCCGATTGCCCTGCACGGACACAATTCGCTCCGTCCATCGGCAGCCGCGCGCAGCGACCAGGCGCAGTGGGGACAAAGTGCTCCTCTCTGGAGTCCCCCTCGCGAGGAGAAGATAGGAAGGGGAGACAAGGAGCCTGCGGGGCAAGGGCAGAGCGCAGAGGCTTCTGCGGAGCAACAGTGTTTCACTGTTGTGGAAGGAAACTTCTGGCGCACGCGCTGCGCAGAGGCGCGCGCTTTTCAGTCGCCGCAGCTTTATTTTACTGGTGTGTTTTTTTAATCAGCCCTGTTACTACCATATTGCTGCCGCAACACAAGCGTTCTCCGTTTCTGTAACTTCCCCTCCTATCACCAATTACCACAACAGTGTGGCGACCCGGGGGATAGCCCCACCTTAAGCCCCTAAGACTGATAGGAAATGGGGAATTGCCGGTGTAAATTTTCTCATAACTGACGGATGTAATGTTGATTATATGGTTACTCATTCATTCATTCATTTTCTTAACCGTTTTATCCCTTTCTGGGTCACGGGGCTGCAGGAGCCTATCCCGGCCACTTGTGGGCGAAGGCAGTGGACAACCTGGACAGGTCGCCAGTCTGTCGCAGGGTAGAATGTCCACAAACACACACCCATTCACTCTCACACTCACACCTATGGACAATTTAGAGTTGCCAATCAACCTATGAAGCATGTTTTTGGACGGTGGGAGGAAGCCGGAGACCCCGGAGAAAACCCACGCATACACGGGGAGAACATGCAAACTCCACACAGAAAGGTCCCCTGTTGATGTAGTTTTTCATCTCCCCCAGCAACATGAATTTCCATCCATTTTTGGAGCCCCTCTCTGATCTCAGGTATCTGTAACGATTGTTCGTTAGTTTGAAATCAACTATGAAAATAAAGTGGTGGCTGACCGGCTGCTATAAAATACAGTGAGGTCAGTAAGTATTTGATCACCCTGTGATTTAGAAAGTTCTCCCACTTAGAAAACATGGAGGGGTCTAAATTTTTCATCATCGGTGCATCTATCTGATAATCAATACTTATTTGTCACAGTAATATACAAATAAATTGTTTTTAAAAAAAATCACGTACAACGTGATTTCTGAATGTTTCTTCAGATTCTGTCTCTCACTGTGGAAATGCACCCATGATGAAAATTTTAGACACCTCCATGTTTTCTAAGTGGGAGAACTTGCTAAATCACAGGGTGATCAAATACTTATTGACCTCACTATAACTTGTGATCAGGGTTTAAATGTGCAAAAAGTCATATAAAAGAAAATCCAACAATGGTTTCTGAATCGTTTCTCCTTTACTGAATTGTGGTTTAAGGAGTAAACAAAAAAAAAACCTCAAAATTGGGAGCACATACTCTCTGACTTCTACACCTTATGTCCAAGTACAGTCCAGATTTACAGACAATCCTCTTCAACCACACTGAGGGTCTCAGCTGTTTGGGAGGAAGTGCTGTCAAGTGTCCAGATGTAAGAATTAAACAAGAGAAACTGTGTTCAGAAGAACCCATTGAGAGAGGTTACAGAAAAGTAAGATTTTAGTCTTCTTTCGTGTGTATTATAATTCAACAGTGTTAACTGTGTTAATAAGGGTGTTTAAATTAGAAAACAGTTGATACAGAAGACTAATTAAACTGAAATGTATCACTGCTTTATTTACTTATTGATTTTTTTCATTTGGGTACTCTGTTTGTGGCATGTGCGCAAAAAAGGCTTCTTCCGCAGTACTCTTCCATACAGAATCTCCTTTTGCAAAGTGCGCTGAATGGTTGAACGATGAACATTGACACCATCTGCAGCCAGATCAAACTGTAGGTCTTTGGAGCTGGTCTGTGAGTTGAGTTTGATTGTTCTCACTATCTTTCGCCTCTGCCTATATGAGAGGTGACCATAAAAAGGGCATTTCTTAACAAAGAAAAGCCCTTCCCATTTCATGCCGTCAGCAATGCTTCCCCATGGAGAAGAAATGTCACAAAATCTGAGAAAGGAAATAAGTTCTTTGCATAAAAAGGTGAGCGCTACAAGAAGATCAGCAAAGCTTTACATATCACTGAAAATACTACAGCAAATGTAATCCAAAAAAGTAAGACAGATGGACGTGCAACCATCTTACAGAGACTTCCAGGCCGTCCACGAAAGCCAACATCAGGCAGGAGCATCCTCTGATCAGAAGGGTGGAAGAAAATCCCCATGCATGATCCATGCAGTTAGTTAAAGTAGTAGGAAGCCAAACTGGAGGGACTGTTTCCTGTGACACCATACGGCGTACACTGCAGAGAAATAGCATGAATGGTAATCGTCCACGATAAAGGCCCGTACAAACCGGGACGAATATGCGCCAGGCGTTATTCGCCAGCGTTTTTCGCCACGTTTTTTGTGTTCACACCCAGGCGATTTTCGCTGACGATGAGCCGAGCGAACATGCAATTTCATTCCCTGACATTAGATGGCGCTTAATGTAAAACAGAAATACTCCTGTACACAAGGTGGCGCTGAGCAACTTTACGCTTCTTAAAGTCGCTACAAATCAAACATGAATATTTTAAGCACCAGTAGCTCCAACTGGTGCTTGGTTCGGGGATATTTTACAATGTCCGTCATTATTTCTTCGCGGCAGTGTAGACGCTGCTTGGCGTATGTCTTCTTCGCCGTGACCTAAGTGTGCTCAGCAAGACAGTTTTGTGTTTGAGCGCCCCCAAGTTGTGTTTTACTGTAACTTCAGAAGCTCCAGACACGTGTGCAAAAGCGCCGTTCTCATTGGTCGTATAGTTTTCGACGCGGCGCATCAAACCAAAAAGAAGAACCTGAGGCGTTTTTAAAAAAGTGACGCTTTGACGCGTGGCGTTTTTTCGCGACGGTGTGCACACTCACATTGGTGCACTTTGTTTAGTCACGAGGCGTTAAACTTCGGCGAATATCGCGGGCGAAATTCGTCCCGGTGTGTACGGGCCTAAAGCCCATGCACAAAAAAGGACGCCTAGAAATTGCGAGGCCCATGCTGAAAAAGATGTAGACTACTGGGACTCAAAACTCTGGAATGATGAGACAAAAAACAACCCTTTTTGGAGTTGATGGTTTTAAAACTGTATGGCATCGCAAAGGTCAGAATTTGAAAAAAAAAATGCCTGGAGCCTACAGTGAAGCACGGTGGTGGCACTGTCCTTATGTGGGGCTGCAGGAGTACTGCTGGTGTGTGTGTGTGTGTGTGTGGGGGGGGGGGGGGGGGCATTTCATTGATATTATCATGAACTTAACACTATACTGCTCTATCCTGAACGAATGGAGCAATTTTCCAACACAACAATGATTCAAAACACACTTTTACAGCTTCTGCTGCATTTCTGAGAAAGAAAAGGATTAAGGTGATCGAATGGCCAAGTATGTCGCCTGATCTTGACCCAATCCAACACCTGTGGGCAATTCCGAAGAACAAGTTGAGCATCACTCTCCATCAAGCATCCAGGCTCTAAAAGAGGTTCTTCTTGAAGAATGGACAAAAGATAGATGTTGCAATATGTCTGTAACATGTTCATTCCATTCCAAGAAGACTTGGTACTGTCCTTAAAAATCGTTGTACTCATACAAAATGCTACTTGTTGAAAGGTGTTTTCATTTTTTGCTTCAACCAATTGAAGTAAAACTGAAGATAATGTGATCTAAATTAAATCATTAATCTTAATTTCATGTTATGGAGTTAAAGAAGTGTTCAATAAAACTCAGCCTTGTGGAAAGTTTGAAAATGTTTGTTTTTGTTCTTTGAGCTACTGATTAAACTAGTTCTTTTGAAAGGGGTGTACTCATTTATGCTGAGCTCTGTACTTTATTTTGCGGCTTTTGGGAGTTTATTCCCATTATTTGGGGCGGCAGTGGCTCAGGCGGTTGAGCAGGTTGGCCAATAATCAAAGGGTTGGCGGTTTGATCCCCACTCGTCCCAGTCAACTGTTGTTGTGTCCATGGGCAAGAGTGTCTCCACTGGTGTGTGAATGTGTATGAATGTCCCGGTGAACTGGCCAGCCACGCCCCTGTCAGTCTGCCCCAGGAGATCAGTGGCTACAACAGTAATTACCATCACCAAGTATGAATGAGGAGTGAATGGATAATGGACACACTGTAAATGCTTTGAGCGTCTGTTTGGCTCATTTAGAATAAGATCAATTTATAAAAGTGACCGTTATGAAAGTATTAAATATGACAATAAACTCCCACATGCCTCAGAATAAAGTAAACACCCACATTCTTTTTAAGCTTTTTGGGGCAAAATATGATTTCTAAGAAACAAATCAATGATGGCAGAAGTCATGTCCCGACAGGGGAAACAAATTCTGGCACAACAACACGTTTCAATATTGAAGTGGTTATTTTGGCTCAGCTAAATGTAAATTAAACCTAAATGTGTGCTCCAATCGAGATATTTCTATTCTGGGTAGAGTTTTTCTAGTAAAGATGGAATCTTTATCAAGATTAATCCACCCATCATATCCTTTATCCTTCCCTAAATCTGCAATTACAGACGTAAATCAAATTACCTTTAAGTTCATTTGGAAATACAAAACTCATTATTTTAGAAAAAGTTTAATGTTAATGGATTATGAGGAGGGAAGACTTAAAACTATTGATGTTGAATGTTTAGACGGGACGATTAAAATCAACTGACTGAGATCCTTCTTGAAGAACGAAAAAGGTTTCTGGTTTCAACTCCCCTTTAAAATATTAAGGGATGTAGGTGGAATTAACTTTCTGCTGAAATATGACTATGATTAAAAAAAAATGCAAATCAAACTTTCTGCCTTTCATTAACAAGTTTCATTGCACTGGAAACTAATTTATAAGCACAACTTTAGTCCGCACACCACGCCTCTTTTTAAAAACTGCCGTTATGTGTTACAAAGAAACAAATCCTTGTTTTACAATAACGGGCTGACTAAAGGATATGGTCTGTTCTGCATCTCCTCGATCATTCTGGAAATATTTTGACGGTTGGTCATTTTAGTTCGAAATTTTAATTATTGAATCAGAAACAAAATGATGCTGTGATCAAAGCTGTTCCTCAGATGCTGATCCAATTATCACAAAATCTACTGTTAAACAGAGTTTAATTAAAATTTCCTTCACTCCTATTGGATGGACAGCCGGATACAAAGACAGAATTATCTAACAGCTTCATACGAAGATTGTGTGTCAAAAAACTTTTCATATCTCTCATCAGAAAAAAACCCATTTCTAAACACTTCTCTAAAGAAGAGGTAAATGATTTAAGGTCGAATTTCCTTACATTTTGCATTTTACCAAAAGTAAAAGACATTCATTTAAAAAGAATTAGTGATGTTTATCCAGTCAAGGAGTTTTTGAGACTTTCTTTTGGGTTTGAAGAGAATGACTGCAGTTTAAGTGACATTGAGACTGTGGATCATTTATTCTTTAACTGTTATAAAGTTATAAAAAACATTTTGGGAAGAGTTCTGCTTTTGGTATTCTTCCAGAACTGCAATGCCAGTTCATTTAGACGCAAAAAATGTTTTATTCGGGGTGGTATCATCTATTAGACCAGAAAGTTTTGTTCTTAATGTCCTGATATTGCAAGGAAAGTTTTATATTCACAAAAATGAATATTTGAAGACCAAACCACCTTGTATTGTGTTTCATAAAGAGCTGTTTTTATTTTCAATCACTCCATTATATGAAAAAGAAAAATGCCTTGAAATTACTTATTTTTGTTCAAAAAGACAAACTTAATGGGAACCCCTAGCTAGTGTTGAAGTATTGGGATGGAACTGTGTTTTTTTTAATTATATTATTATTATTTGTGTGTGTGCTATTATGTTCATTCGTTTCTTTTGTTTTATGTACACGTTATGTTCGGTGAGGGTGATTGCTACTCGAGGCAACGTTGTTTATATAGTTACTGTTAGTTATTCTATGTTTGATACCTCAATTGTCAATAAAGTTTTCAGGATTTTTTCCCCCCACTCAGGTGTAGCCACGCCCCTTTGTTCCAGCATTGAACTGATTGGTTCTGCAAACCACATTCAGTCCTCTGCGTGTCACCCATACTAGCTGTGACTTTAAAATAGTTTATACAAATGTTTGTTAACTCCGTTAATGGCGCTTTAAAACATGAATGGTTGTCCTTCCACAACTGAGAAAAAGAGCGTGAACATCTCAGCTGCGCTGAGGCGGGGATAACTGCCCACTGATTTCCCATCAGGCCTTTGGTTACGCTCAACAGCAAGCTAAACAACCCCAAGCTAACATTAGCGGTGAAACTAAACGTCAGCAACATTTAAGCCGCACAGTTTGGATCCAGATAACCGTTTAGACGAAGAAAACAAAGACGTTGAGGGATTTATTCTAAGTGTCTGCAGGTGGATGCAGTGAACAAACCTGCAATGTGTAGCTGAAGCTGCGGGTTCCAGCTGATATCCAGCAGTCTGCGCTGACGACAGAGCTCCTCCTCGTTCTGGTCGATGCTTCCTTCAGCAGCTGATAGTTGTTCTCTGACAGAACCTTCCTGAGGTTCTGAAGACATGGTTCCTGCTCCGATCTTCAGCTCCAACTCCCACAAACACCGCCGTCCTCTTCACTGCAGCTCCGATCGATCATCTGCTAGTCTCACAAATCACAGCAATCCACGTTGTCTTTCCGTTCAACACTTCTTCACTCATTTACGACACTTTGGAAAATGCTGAGAGTTCCCACACGAACCACGTATCGTCCTTTCTGTCCAAAAACCTCACAAACGTCCCAACAAAACACAGCCGTCCTGTCAACACAGGCTAACGCTGCTAGCCTGCTAACAAGCTAACACTGCTAACCCCTCGTGCTGTTCTTCTTTGTTTAGCTAACAGCGTCATGGTCCTTTAGCGCCACCAGCTGGCCCGGAGTAAATCTACCCACGTATGACTTCGTATCGGAAATGAGTTTGATGTTTTTAATTGTTAGAATTTTATTATTTCATTTTAAGGCATTAAATAAACAATCAAAATAATAACCACTGCATCACAAACTGTACTTGTGTTGATGTTTCTTGTCTAAACACTCTGCTGTTGTGTTCTTTCAGCTTCAACAGAAATAAGAAAAACTCTGACTTCAGCTGAGGACAAAAGTGACCTTTTTATGATGCAGAATTTAAGTTTCTGCTCAATGCATGAGTATGAGTTCATTTCAGAGTGAATGTTAGAAAGAAAAGTTCAAGTATGAACATGGATATGAGATTTTCTAATGTGTATTATAGTTCATTTGTTTCTTCTGTGTTAGTTTCTTTCCACCGGGGACAAGATATCTATTAGATAACTAATATATGTCTATTATTGATGTCTACTGGATGTCTCAGACAACTCTATTTTGTTTTTCTATTAAAGGTCTACTATTAGTGTTCTGAAGGACATCAGCCTTGAGGTCTCCTACACATCTACCTGTACTCATCCAATCTTTGGATAGTTTTAGATGTCTATCTGCATCGTGAATTGTTATTTTAGGGCAGGAATCTATTTTAGTCTATCCCTAACCTACAAATGAAAGTGTGCAACCTGTCATGTGATTTGAAATGATCATTTCGGGAACAATGCGATTATTTAGTTTCATGATAGTATGCAGATAATTTTGATACTTAATCTGTCATGATAGAATGATTTCTGGAGTAATGTTATGTCTTCTTACATAACTAATGTGTACTTCATCTTTATGTGATTGTTATTAATTTTTATGAATTTTTATTATCTGCACTTGTGATGGTAAACTATAAATTACTGATATGAATTGAAGAACCGGATAATTCTGGAAAGATAAAAAGCTTAGTAAAGCATGATGGGGATGGGATTATATATCTTCACTTCTTCCACTTTTAAATAATTGATGAATTTCATTAATATTTAAGGGTTTAAATATGTCGTGTACTGTATTTATTAGTGCTAATATGTCTATTTATGATTAAGAGTCATTATAACTGAATTTATTTGGATGGATGGATATTTCCCAGTCAATTCCTGACTAACTATCCAAAGTTTGATATGTATCCATAACTTTTCTTCAGGTAACCAAATTATTTGTCATCTAATTAGTGACACTCATGAAAGGAAGAACGAGATTCCCACTGTCCTACCAGAACACAAACAAACATCTGGATCAGTGTCTCCTGTTTCTTCTGCACATTTAGACCCTCTATGAAGAAGACGAAACAGCAAAGAGTGAGGGAGGGGGGATGTGGAGTGACCTTTGACCTTAGAGAGAAGTGAAAGAAGAAGCTTTGAAAGTGAAGATGAAGATGAAGCTCTTTCATTCTGTCTGCAGAGATGATCTGTGGCTGCAATCATAGACCTCCATGCACTCGCTCACATGCGTGCACGTTCAATCCAGCGTGTGCGTGAAGGTTGACGGCGCTCCAACAGAGAGCTTTGAGGGGGAGGGAGGAGTGAAGCAGGGCTGTCCTCTGAGCGGCGCCCTCTATGTTTCAGGCAGCAGAATGGATGCTGAAATCACTCTGTCAGGAAGATATGAGGCCACGCCCACTGAGGAGGAGGAGCCTATTCCACAGCAGGAGGACCTGCAGGTTCCAACAGGAACCCTGTGAGAAACAGCATCTGCAGCTGAAGGACAGCAAACAGTGTTTTCTGTCCCTGACATGTTGCTCTGTCATCTCCTTTGTCATGACCCTCCTCTTCAACAGGGATGAAGCTCCTCCACCAAGAGTCCACGTTTGTTCTCCAACCTCCTGCAGGTTCTGATCTGCTTATTTCTGATTGGTCAGAACCTTCAGATCCAGACACCTCAGCATTCTTCCCAGAACTGCTGGTTCTGAAGCTTCCTTCAGTTTCTGCTTCACTTCCTGTCAGAGCAACACTCCCACTGCATCAGGATGAAGAGGATCCACCCTCATCTTGATCCTGTCTTCATGGATCCAGAGTCTGCAGGACGATCCACAAACATCCTGCAGCATCTGAGAGGCAGATCACCTCCAAGAGGACTTGTCATTCTTTCTTAGGCCCCACCCCCTTCCATCACTCTTGGTGTGGTTAGAAATCAGAGATGAATCCTGTTCAAACCCCTCAGAGCCCAGAGCATTCTGGGAGACCATCTTAATTCAGATGAAATGATGGGATCAGAGTTTTTGTGAATTCACTTTGTTTCAGTTCAGAAAAACGAGAGAAAAGTTTGAAACCAGAACCTGTTTGGATCCAGAACCGAGACGAGGAGCTGAGATGTGGAGACTAGAGTGGAAGGATCAACAACTCTGCTTCGTCCTAATAAACAGCAGCTCAGTATGATGAAGAGCCACCGATCAGAGGTCATGTGATCAAATCCTGCAAAACCGTTCAGGATAAAGAATGATGAAGCTGATTGGTCCAATGTAGAACACTCAGCAGAATCAACACAACATGAGGAAGTGATGTGTTCTTAAAGCAAAACAGAAGAGAAGGAAGCAGAATCACTGATCTGAGCTGCAGCTGCTTCACACGGTGAGAAGAGACGACTCTACAGATCTTTAGGAAAATCTACTTTGTTTCTTTGTTTGTTTGTTGAACTTTGTCTTCACTAACTTTACTGTTTGTCTCTGATTGTTCAGAGAATATCTTCTTCTTTCTCTGTAAACTCTCATCACTCTGCTGTTTAAAGATTTGATCTTATTACTGATCAACAACTGAGGATCAATTCTCACTTATTGATCAATTTCTGTTTCACTGATTTATGAAGAAATGGAAACAAATTGTGTTTTTATTGTAGATTTTCACAGAATAAACTGTTAGTGATTACAGAAGTGAAAAAGCTGACACATCAAAGTGGTTCAGATCAGCTGACTGCTGCTTCCTGTCTAAACTTTCAAGAACACAGAAGAAAGAGTTTATGTCAGAAACACAAACCATCATGAAGCTCTGGAGCTCAAAGGTTTCATTTCTGACTCCAAACCTTCCTGGGCCCTGTTCCAGAAAGCAGGTTATGCTAGCTCCCACGGTAAGTTTGAGGCTAAGGAAGTTAATAACCTCAGCTTTTGGTTCCAGAAATTGAGGTATGTTTCAGGGTAGGTCAAGTTGCCATGGCAACTCATGCTCTGAACATAACCTGGTAGGTTTAATTGAAGGTTAGTTTGTTTACAGAGAGGTGAAGCAGCATGGCATGTCCATTTGAAGATGATTTAGTGGATGAAGAAGCTCAGATAAGAGGGTGACTCGACCACGAATCAATGCTTTTTCTTATCCGAAGGAATGTTTAATGGAGCTTTATCAGTTTTCCAAAGACTTGTGAATTTATTTAAGGAATCTTTTGAAGCCGTTCATATCAAACGTGACACACCGTGGAGCAGCACTGAGCAGATTTCATGCATCGCGCTTCGATTTTTTGTACATTGTAGGTGATGCAGAACATGTGGGAAAGGCAGTTCGCACAGTATGTCTGGTGTAGGCACCATAACCATTCGGCCTGCAACAACCGTTCGGGGTCCTTCGACTAGTGCTGACGTCACATTATGTGATTGGCTGTCAGTTGGTCCGATGACGTTTCAGATAGTGATTGGTCTGGACAAATGACGATACTACCATAGAAGAAGAAATTATGCGGTCCGTTGTAAACAAACAGAACTTCGACGTAGAGCGAGATTATCTTCTAAACGTGCTTTTATTATTGTTATGATTATCATTAAGTGTATTTGCAGCCGAACGGACTGCGGTCTGCACCCTTCTCCGGACACTATAGCAAAGCGTCTTCCCTTTCTGCGAACATTAATCTACAATGCGCCGGCTGCTCTGCTCAGAGACACGGTTCACTCGTGTGGAGCAGCAGGTTCATTCTAACAGCCACAGATCTTTTTAAAAAGTGGGTTGTGCCAAAATCTCCTTATAAACACTACAAAGAATAATGTCAGACACAACTTAGAAGGGAAAAAAACTTAAGGTCACAAAAGGAAAAATGAAATGAAAATATGTAGAGCCCGAGCAGATCTCCACGCTATGTAGTTTGTCCAAGTGGGGCTACCGTAGTGTGACGTTATCCTCAGTCGAAAGGACCCCGAACGGTAAATGCAGCATGAATGGTACACCGGCACTCAAACGCTTCCTAGGAACTTTTTATTTCTTTTTTGCTGTGATAAAAAGGTCAATTTAAAAAAATAACTGTTCACATACTGTTTCTCACCTTGAGGTTTTGCTTCAGCAATTATATTCCAAGGCTGGTCTTTACTGCATTAAGTTGTATAAGGTCATCTCAAGGTCACATTTTCTAATTTGTCTTAGAAGATGGACTTTATATAGCTCTCTGCCAGGCAACTACAACGACAAAGTCATTCCTCATAATTGGAATTCTGTCTGTTTTTCTTGATGCTTCATGTTTCCTGAAGTGTAGAAACAGAAACAGGAAGTTTGGTATTTCTTTGTCAAAGTGACTGAATGGAAATGTTGCTGCTGCAGCTCCATGTCTCCACCTGGTGGAGGGAGAGCAGAAGTGCAGCAGCTGATGGCAGCTTCCTCTGCCTCCAACTGCTGTCTGACTGCATTCACCTGAACCTGAGAGGAAACACAAGAGAAGAGCTAATCAGTGGAGGAGCAGCTGATCTGTTGGTGAAGGAGGATCACAGCTGATGATGAGGAGGGTTTCCTCTGCAGGGGAAGGAGGAAGGTGTGTGTGAGCTGATGTGGATCCAGTGAATCCAGCAGCATGGATCAGTGGGAGGAACCACAGGAAGTAGCCCCTCCCTCTAAAAGCAGAGATGGTAACCATGACAACCAGAGCAAAGCTCAGAGGTGAGATGAACATCTCCAACTGTCCATGATCTTCTCCATGTCAGAGCTCAGCACTCACACCAGCAACCTTCATTCCTCACAGGAACCAACCTGGACCTGGATCTGAATCCAGCTGGGGGTCCAACAGGAATGACAGACCAGAGGATTATTTAAATGAATTCAAAAACAGTTGTTCAAGAGTGAAACGGTAAGTGTTTTTTAAATACTGTACATCTTATGGATGTAACGGATGGACAATAATTTATCGATTGAAGATTTTTTTCCCAAAACGAAAATGCCCGTATGTCAGAAGTAGGCAAAATTGGTTTTTGATGTAACAAATATTTTTCCATCAGGATCCTACAGATATTTCAAACTGACTCTGGATCAGGATCTGAACCTGGACGTGTTTTCCCCAAGAGTAAAAAATCATCGGTTTCTATTCCTGATTTCAAAGTCATCCGTTCAGGACTTAAACAGTGAGTGTTTGTCAGAGTTTTTTGAGGCTGGATTCTAGTTCAGATGATCAACAGTTTTCAGATTAAGGACTTGAGGTCTGGTTCAGTTCTGGATCTCTCTGATCAGACTCACTTGGAGCATCATGTGTGTGATGAGATCTTTTCAGTTGAGTCTTCTGAGAGTCTCTGAGAGACATCAGAGATGTTGGAGAAGAAAACATGTTGACTGCTGACTCTGACTGACAGCAGCTCCAGTCTAATGAGAAGAATCACTGCAGACTCCTAGGATTCAGATTTTCATGCTTTCCAAACATCACATTGTTCTAGTTTGACTTTCTGCTATCAGAATTTCTACATTTCTACATGGAGAATTGGAATCAGCTTTTCTAGAAAAAAGTCTGGATTGACTGACAGAAAATGCTGAAACCTTTTCCCTCCAACTGGAAACTGTTGATCCAAACATGTCATGTTATTCCAGACTAAACAGCTCAGTCTGTGTTCATGTCAAAGTCCATCAGCTGTTCATGAAGAAGCAGATCCTCCAACACTCTGATGGTTTTGTGTTTGCAGAGGTCAACAGGTCACACAGAGACTCCAGTCTGCAGCCTCCAGCTGTGGCTCCATGAAGAGTGACCGATCCAAAGATAAACCTCCAAACTTCAGAACTGAACCAGGACCTTCAGACTCACAGTAAGAAGCAGTTTCTAGTGAACAAAGCAGAGTTCAGCTCTCAGCAGGAACAACAATGTTCACATCAAGAACATCAGCTGATCCATCCAGGAAGGTCAACCATCTGCTGTGATGCTTTAGGTCTGAGAGGAAAGAAAAGAGTTGAACAACTCTGGAGGACACAAAGCTCAGTCTGTGAGGATGAAGCAAACAGCTGAACTTTTCTCTGACCTCAGTCCAGACATGAGCTCCAAACACAGCTAACGCATCATTTAGACCTTCAGATGGACTAGATCTGCTCTGGTTTCAACCTGGAAACACATTTGCTCACATTCAGCACAGTCTGGATCACAATATCTGAGTCTGAAGATCAGAGAGGATCTGCTCCATGATCAGTTAGTCTGGAACTTCCCACTGACTGCTTTGATTGTTGTTCACTAACGTTTCTCCTTAGTGTCCACAGAGAGAAGAAGAGGAGTGGACCCCAGTCTGCAGAAAGACCCAGAGCTGGTGAGTCAGAGCCTGATCATCTGCTGATGGATTCTTCTGGAAACATGTGGAACACTCATGAAGGAGCTTTCTTCTCTGCTCTTCCAGCAGATGTTGGTCTGCAGGAGATGTTTGGAGAACATCAGATCAGTCTGAGGAGCAGAAGTGAACATGTGGCTGAAGGAACTGAAGAAGCAGGAAGAGAAACGCTCCTCAACAGGGTCTACACTGAGCTCTACATCACAGAGGAACTGAGACCAGAGGGTCACACCCAACATGAGGTGATGCAGATGGAGACCACCACCAAGACCAACCAGCTCCATGACACTGCAATCAAGAACCCAGACATCTTCAAAGTCCTCCCTGACCAACACAGATCCATCAGAGTGGTTCTGACCAGCGGAGTTGCTGGAGCTGGAAAAAGCTTCTCAGTGCAGAAGTTCACTCTGGACTGGGCCGAGGGCTTGGAGAACCAAGACATCAGTGCTGTGGTTCCTCTGTCCTTCAGGGAGATGAACTTGATCAGAGATGAGCAGCACAGTCTTCTCACTCTGATCCAGCTGTTCCATCCAACACTCCAGAAGATCCCAGCAGAACAGCTGTCTGTCTGCAAACTTCTGTTCATCTTTGATGGTCTGGATGAAAGCAGACTTTCTCTGGACTTCAACAACAGTCCGCTGGTGTCTGATGTCACACACAAGTCCTCAGTCAACGTGCTGCTCACTAACCTCATCCAGGGACGTCTGTTGCCCTCAGCTCTGGTCTGGATCACTTCCAGACCTGCAGCAGCCAATCAGATCCCTCCTTCATGTGTGGACAGACTGACAGAAGTACGAGGCTTCAATGATGCTCAGAAGGAGGAGTACTTCAGGAGGAGGTTCCCAGATGGAGAGCTGTCCAGCAGAATCATCTCCCACATCAAGGGCTCCATGTCCCTCTACATCATGTGTGAAGTTCCAGTCTTCTGCTGGATCACTGCTGTGGTTCTGGAGAACCTGCTGACCACAGAGCAGAGAGGAGAGCTGCCCACCACCCTGACTGACATGTACTCCCACTTCCTGATGGTCCAGACAAAGAGGAAGAAGAACAAGTACCAGCAGGAACATCAGACAAGTCCACAAGAGCTGACAGAGACTGACAGGGAAGTTCTTCTGAAGCTGGGGAGGCTGGCATTTGAACATCTGGAGAAAGGAAACATCATGTTCTACCAAGAAGACCTGCAGCAGTGTGGTCTGGATGTCACAGAGGCCTCAGTGTACTCTGGAGTTTGTACTGAGATCTTCAGAAGAGAGTGTGGGATCTTCCAGAAACCGGTCTACAGCTTTGTTCATCTGAGCGTTCAGGAGTTTCTGGCTGCAGTCTACATGTTCCACTGTTACTCCAACAGGAAGGTAAAGGTCATTGAGGACTTCCTGAAGGACAACATGGAGAACCCATCCCTGGATGAGTTTCTGAGTAGAGTCATGGAGAAATCCCTGCAGAGTCAAACTGGACACCTGGACCTGCTGGTTCGCTTCCTTCATGGTCTCTCTGTGGAGTCCAACCAGAGACTCTTAGGAGGCCTGCTGGGTCAGACAGAGAAGAATCCAGAAACCTTCCAGAGAGCCATAAAAAATCTAAAGAAGATCAAAAGTAAAGGAGTCTCTCCTGACAGAAGCATCAACATCTATCACTGTCTGATGGAGATGAAGGACTTCTCAGTTCATCAGGAGATCCAAGAGTTCCTGAAGTCAGAGAATAAATCAGAGAAGAGACTCTCAGAGTTCCACTGTTCAGCTCTGGCCTACACTCTGCAGATGTCAGTAGAGGTTCTGAAGGAACTGGACCTGAACCAGTACAAGACATCAGATGAGGGTAAACGGAGACTGATTCCAGCTGTGAGGAACTGCAGAAAGTTCACGTGAGTCCAGAAGTGATTGTGATGATGAATCTGATCAGTGTTCAGATCTTCAACATTCATCTTCTAGCATTTATTGTGACACACTTCAGTCCAACAACAGCATTTGAAGAATCAACACAACTAGCATTTAGATTTGATTTCTGGAATCAAGTCAAACTCTCCAGATTTTATCCTAAAATAAATAACTGCTCGCAAACCTTCTTACTGATGTCTCCATTCAGAGCTGCCGCTATAGACCACTTTAGTCATCTATTCTGCTCAGTTTTCCATTTGGACTTCCGTCTAATCAGATTACAAAGAAGGAAAGGCTGGAAAATAATTAGGACTAAAAAACATGAAAGAAGAAAATCAGTTTGTTTTTAACACTCATATGATCGTTATCCAAAGAAGGATCATATGTGTCCAAATGAAATCCAAACCAGAACCTTCTGAAAGGTTTGAACACACCCACTGAAGGTTCATTTCCACAATGTCAGGAAACTGGATTCAAAGTTCTGCAACAGAACAGGGAGATGAACTGTTGTTGTTTACAGCTTTAGAGCTGAAAATAGATACAATAAAAACTTGAAAATATCGATTTGGAAATGAAAACAGAAAACTCTCAGAAACTGGATAATAACCAACATTTGAAAACTGTCAAAATTCAACCATCATCCTCATCATCCTCAGAGTGACAGCAGTCAATTCATCATGAGATCACCTGTTTCTATCTTTGTTTCTCTTGACAGGCTTCCAAAACGATGATGACTCTCACAGATTCACTGGGAAATTGTGGCCTCAGCTCTGAAGTCCAACCCGTCCCACCTGACAGAACTGGACCTGAGCAACAACGTCCTGGAGGATTCATCAATGGAGGTTCTGTGTTCTGGACTAGAGAGTCCAAACTGCAGACTGCAGACTCTGAGGTCAGAACATTGAAGCTGCTGGTTGGTTCATTTCTACATTTGTAGTTCTTTACTGAAGCTGACAGGTTTGGATTCAAATGTTTTCTGGATTTTCTACAAATTGAACATCTTTGATTATTTGAAGAGTCTGCAGTGGAAGAAAATGGCTGCTTAGATTTTCTTTAGAACAAAGATGTTTCCATGGCAACAAAAGGTTCAGCTGTTGAAACATTTGACAGATTTCTGAGTTTAACCCTTAGATGACCCCACCCTTACATTGACGTGTCCTCCCTACTATGACAAAGGTGGATAAAGGTGGAAAGATTTCATGTAATCCATGGACACCAGTGAAGATCACAAATCATTGAAGAAAAAAGGTTCAGTGCATTGTCTAGTGGGTCTAGATGACCCAACTTCCAATGGTAAAATGGAATAGGATAGCACAAGGGTTACAGAGTCAGAAAACAAACAAGAACTCAAACTAATGACAGACAAGTCATCCTGATCAAACCCACACCCGCACACACACACACACACACACACACACAGAAACAAGTGTGAGTGCAGACTAGAGAGGAAAATCAGAGAAAGAAGGAGTTTTAGTGCAGAGAAAGGAAAGAATTGAGTAAACCTGCAGAGGCAGATCTGTAGCTGCTTCTCGGTTTAATGTCAGACAATATTTTCAAAGGCTCTTCTTTCACCATGCATACTGCCCTATGTTATATCCAAATAACCCAATTTAAGTTTCATCAGTCCACAGCACCTTATTGTAAAACTAAGCTAGCCTGTCCAAATGTGCTTTAGCATACCTTAAGCTACTCTGTTTGTTGCATGTGTGCAGAAAAGGCTTCTTTCGCATTACTCTTCCATACAGCAACTCCTTGTGCAAAGTGCGCTGAATAGTTGATGGATGCACAGCGACACCATCTGCAGCCAAATCATGTTGTTGTCTGTGGAGCTGGTCTGTGGGTAGAGTTTGATTGTTCTCACCATCCTTCACCTTTGCTTATCTGAGACTTTTGTTGGCTTGCCACTCCAGGCCTTAACAAAAACTGTGCCTGGTCTTCTATTTCCTCGCTATGTTCCTCACAGCTGAAACTTCTGAGCCAGGTTCTCGTATCTTTTCCATGATGTTAAACCATCTTTGTTTTCAGATCATTTAATGATTGTTTTGAGGCACCCATGAGGCACCAACTCTTCAGAAAAGATGCAATGAGCAGAGCAACTTGCAATAGGCCACCTCAAATACCTAGGTCAAGGGTCAATGAGCTCATCAAACAAATTCTGTGTTCCAATAATTAGTGGTTAGGGCATTCATTTCCGTAAATCCTATTAACTACTTTTCACTTCTGAAATATCACTGTGTTTGTCAGCTA
Organism: Oryzias latipes; assembly: GCF_053564925.1. Taxonomy (NCBI): domain Eukaryota; kingdom Metazoa; phylum Chordata; class Actinopteri; order Beloniformes; family Adrianichthyidae; genus Oryzias; species Oryzias latipes. The sequence continues at coordinate 22,978,411 of NC_136238.1, forward strand.
TATGATATATATGATATATTTACCGGAAATTGCTGATCCGAACAACCAATGACTTATGGAACAAAATCTTGTACTTTACCTACAACCATGATGTACTATCCTTCTTTATTGAGATCTGATATAAATTAAAAGTTAAACGCGGCAGCCAGCAAATTTTCCAACCTTCTACGTCTCCCAGAACGTTGAAAGGAGAAGTACACTTTTGACTAACCCATTTTGTTTCATTTTGCGTGTTCGTGATCACTGAGATGAATTTCCTGAATAGACGGTATTTGAACTTGATCTCTTTTGTGAAAATAGGTCAAGAGATCAAAAATGTGAAAACATCTGAATTGTATCAGGTATCCCATTTTTATTTTAAGAAACACACTTTATAGGCCTACTAGCCATCCACTGCATCATTTCTTCACAGCAAACCTGGTGCTCTTACCTTCTCTGGGCTGAACAGCAGAGTGTACAATCACAACAGAAAACACACCAAACACAGCAAGATATGAAAAGAAAAACATGGCTTCCTATGTTGGGGAAACCGCTATACCCTAGTGTTCCCAAGAGGGCCCTCTAAGAAACCATCCCTTCTTCTGTTAGCCAGTGAAAGGGATCCTTATGCCAGTGTCAATGATTTATAAACAGAGCTGGGCGATAAAAGAATAACGATACATGTCGTGATATAACTTTTTCTCGATAGAAAAATTTGTTTATTGCAATAGACTTTTTTTTTGAAGGGGTCAGAAATTAAAAATCGCCAGTTAGAGCATTTTCTCCTCCTTGACAAGTGAAAGTTAGAGGGTTAGTCACCACATGGGGAGTAAACATTTGGTGAATTATTTTGTCGTCTCCTCCTCCAATGTATCTTCACGCGAGACAAACAAGTGCATGCAGGACACTCCCAGCAGTTTTAGCTGAAGAAAAAGCGGAACATGTCGCGGTTTTTAAACCTTGTGCTATCATAGGCATTTTAACATTGGGAGTTGGGTCATCTAGACCCACTAGACAGTGCACTGAACCTTTTTTCTTCATTGATTTGTGATCTTCACATGTGTCCATGGATTACATGAAATCTTTCCACCTTTATCCACATTTGTCATGGTAGGAATAACACATCAATGTAAGGGTGGGGTCATCCAAGACAGTGGTCCCCAACCACCGGGCCGCGGCCCGGTACCGGTCCGTGGGAAATTTTGGCACCGGGATGCACAGAAAGAAAAAATGATTTCCATTTTATTGTTTTTTTTTTGAAAAAAACGTTTTATTTTGAAAAGTGACCGGATCGCGGTCACTTTTTCATCGTTTGGTGTCACGATCGAGTCGCGACACCAAACATCTCGAGATACACCCCGATGTTGCTCATGTGATGTTCTGTTGTTGGTGTGACGTTACGAGGACACCGTTAATAAAGTTGCACATGATTACACAGTGGATTTACGTTCATTATTATTATTGCTATTATTATTACTAAAGACAAAATACCACGGTTCACCCCCCCCGGTCCGCAGTATACATGTCTTGCGTTTTACCAGTTCCCGGTCACAAAAATGTTGGGGACCACTGATCTAAGATAGCACAAGGATTAATAGGATCCAGTCAGAACTGGAGGATAAAGTTACTTCACTTACAGCAGCAGCAGTCACATTAATTAAAAAGTGTTGATTCGGAGACAGCGCTGTTGTTAGACGCTAATGATATGATGCTAATAATGCTATGCTAATAAGTTGTTCCGTATGTCACCTAAATATAAACACAGACCAGTTTAAATGTGGACAGTATTTTCATGGACTGGACTTATTGACGTGGCGGATAAATATTACAAAATTAATTCATAAGACATCAATAAAAAATACTATTTTCTTAATATAACAGAACAGTGTGCACTGACGACACAGAAACAGCTCTTTGCACAGCATCATACCATTAGAGTCTAACAACAGCGCCGTCTGTGTATTTCTCTCTAACACAAAGGATGATTATCTGTGTTAAAGGTAATTAACAAAGTTCTGTCTAATTTAGCCTTGCTGTTGGAAAATTCTTCAATGTCTCTTTCGAGTGTTTTTGTTCTATAAATCAAAAGAAAATTTATTTTCCAACTGTCAGTTTAATCTGCATTTCTGCCATGCCTTTTGAAAAATGTATTTAGAAATTAATAATCATGATGATAAATGTTATTTCAATTCCTCATCTGTTTTAACTTCGTTTTAAATTTCAAATTTGTTGTACTTAAATTGTATTTTTTTATTTTCTATCAACACACTTTTCTGTCTGATTGCAGGTTGAAGGACTGCAGTTTGTCAGAGATCAGCTGTGAAGCTCTGAGCTCAGCTCTGAAGAAAAACCCGTCCAATCTGAAAGATCTGGACCTGATCGGGAACAAGAACCTGCAGGATTCAGGAGTTCTTCATCTCTGTGGTTTTCTGGAGAGTCCAGACTGCAGACTGCAGACTCTGAGGTCAGACTCCATGTTTCAGTTGTGTTCAGATCAATATGATGACAAAGTTGTGTTGACCCACAGTAAGCAGAAATCTCCAGATTCTGATCTGCAGCAGCATCTTCCTGCAGCTGCTTGTTCTCTTCAAAGATCTGCAGAACTTCTTCTTTTCTTCCTGCAGCTGCTTGTTTCAAAGCTGTCTGCTGACATTTGTGCTCCACAAAGTTCTGCTTGCAGCCATCAGCTCTTCTTTGTGTCTTTGCTCCAACAGACTCCTTTAAATCTAGTGCAGAAGAAGCAGCCGTGCACGCTCACATGCACTCTGAGTCCTGCTGTGTTTCAGCAGATGCAGCTGAGAGTCCATCGGCTGATGTTTGTGAGCAGACAGTGACAGAGTCATGCTGCAGCTGGATGCTGCTCTGACAGACACATCCTCCACAAACATCCTCACCTTTTCATCCACATACATCATCACATCATCCATCAAAGCTCCCGGCAGCTTCTGACTCTTCATTCAAACTTTGAATGTTAAATCAAAATGTAATGAAAGTATGCGAATTTTGGCCGCACCCATGAAACAGTCTATGAAGAGTCAGCCATGCCCACACCTGCTGTACCGTGAGATGTCAGTAGGAGAAAATGGTTTGCCTTCCTAAGCAGATAAACATTGAAGGGGTATAAAAGCTGCTATGTAATCCACCGATCCATCCATCCATCCATCCATCCATCCCCATCCATACACTATCTGCTCATCCTGGTCTGGCAGCAATCTAACCAAAGATGTCCTAATTTTCATCTCCTCTGTTGTTTCTTCCAGCTCCTCTGGGAGAATTCCAGAGGAGCAAAGAGTTCCACATGAAACTCAGGGTCATGAATTTGTGTTAGAGTAGGTGATGAAGTAGAGACAATGAATTTGACTCTTCTTTCACAGAAAATAGACAAAGTGACAAATTTTAAGTTTTGTAGCAAGAGACTTTTATTCATGTAACACAGTTATTTCCAGCATTTTCACTGACAAATCTAATAAACCACTACAACTAAAATAACCAAACATATAATAAACACATAACTCAGCATATTTGTCCTTTCAATGCAGAAAGTGTGCATTGCTTCAGTCTAATTGTCAAATGCAAAAAGCAGTTGATGTTTTTGTGTGGGCACAGATAAATGGATTCTCCACATTTGAGTCTGGCCATCAAATTGTGGACATTTCCAGCACTGACACCCATTTACCACCACTGGTCAGTGCCCGTCAGCACCTATGTCGACTTCCTGTGCAGGAATTATTGGGCTGGACCTCAGCAGTTCTTCCTCTCAAACTGTTGTTCAACAGACAGAAGGAGCTGCAGCTCTGATGGTTGGATGAATGATGAATCCTCATCAAAGTCTTCATCATTGCTCCTTCCATCGTCTGTCCTTTCCTGCTATCATCATCAACTGGTGTAGAAAACAGAAATGGCTTTAGAAAAGAGCAGACAAAGTGATCAAAAAGAGACTTAAGAGAACAGCTGTGTTTGAAGCAAACTGATGATTGGTTCAGATTTTCTTCATCAATTGAATTGATGGAGGAGAACTGATCAGGATGATTTTCTGTGCTAAAGGTTCCTAACAGTTTTCATTAATCAGCAACTTTGTTTTCTTGAATCTTCGTCCTCTGTAAAATATCTGCAGGGGCTTTAAACTTTTTTTGTTCACTTGATGTTGTGTCGGATTCATTAAAGTGTGTCGAGAATATTGATTTTTGAATGATTTTTTAACTCATGATTCAAAGTGATCTACAATTCTCAATTAACAATTCACTTTGCAATGTGATGATGTCATTTGAAAATGCATTTTACAATTTAGGATTCAAGATGAAGATAAACAAATTAATCTGACATTTTGTAACCCGTATGGTATCCTAGGCACTTTAACATTGGGAGATAGATAGATAGATAGATAGATAGATAGATAGATAGATAGATAGATAGATAGATAGATAGATAGATAGATAGATAGATAGATAGATAGATAGATAGATAGATAGATAGATAGATAGATAGATAGATAGATAGATAGATAGATAGATAGATAGATAGATAGATAGATAGATAGATAGATAGATAGATAGATAGATAGATAGATAGATAGATAGATAGATAGATAGATAGATAGATAGATAGATAGATAGATAGATAGATAGATAGATAGATAGATAGATAGATAGATAGATAGATAGATAGATAGATAGATAGATAGATAGATAGATAGATAGATAGATAGATAGATAGATAGATAGATAGATAGATAGATAGATAGATAGATAGATAGATAGATAGATAGATAGATAGATAGATAGATAGATAGATAGATAGATAGATAGATAGATAGATAGATAGATAGATAGATAGATAGATAGATAGATAGATAGATAGATAGATAGATAGATAGATAGATAGATAGATAGATAGATAGATAGATAGATAGATAGATAGATAGATAGATAGATAGATAGATAGATAGATAGATAGATAGATAGATAGATAGATAGATAGATAGATAGATAGATAGATAGATAGATAGATAGATAGATAGATAGATAGATAGATAGATAGATAGATAGATAGATAGATATTCTTTATTGATCCCACATTGGGGAAATTCAATTGTCACAGCAGTTCCAAAAAGCAGAGAAAAGTGACAGCAATGTGCAAAAGTGAGGGGGGTTCCCAAATGTGCAAGTATACAAATACAAAAAATGTGCAAAAATAGAAAAAAGTAAAGTAAGTAAGTAATAAATTATGTACACTATTACAACATAACACATATTATGCCTAACAATAAAGTTAAATAAATAAAGTAAAAACACAGAATATACAGATGAGCTATGGATGTATGAAAACAGGTTTGTACATGCATATTTAAACAGTGGCATTGTACAATCTTACAGCTGTTGGGATTAATGACCTGTGGAACCGTTCCTTCCTGCATGGGGGGGGTGTAACAATCTGCCACTGAAAGAGCTGTTCAGTGCCTCCACTGCCTGATGTAGTGGGTGAGAGGTGTTGTCCATGATGGATGTTAACTTGGTCAACATCCTCCTTTCACCCACTTCCTCCACAAAGTCCAGTGGACAGCCCAGGACAGAACTGGCCCTCCTGACCAGCTTGTTCAGTCTCTTCCTGTCCCGGTCTGTGCTGCCTGCTCCCCAACAGGCCACGGCGTGGTGGATAACAGAGGCTACCACAGAGTCATAAAATGTCCTTAAGAGAGGCCTGCACACTCCAAAGGACCTCAGTCTCCTCAGAAGGTGGAGGCGACTTTGGCCCTTCTTATACAGGGCATCTGTGTTTTGAGTCCAGTCAAGTTTCTTGTTGAGGTGAACACCCAGGTACTTGTTGGGTCATCTAGACCAGTGGTCCCCAACCTTTGTAATGCCACGGTATAACATCACACAAAGTTTTCACGGACCGGTCTTTCAAAAGTAGGCTGATGAGTAATATAGCAGCACTAAGACGAAGCGGGAACAGAGACGTGACAAGACTAACCTTGAGCTTTTATTTTGACATGCATGACATTGTACATCACTCAGGTGTCATCATCCTCTCCCCTTCCCACACTCATGGTGCAAAAAAAAAGTGTTGACTATTAAATGTAGCTATCTTTTTTTCCCGGAAGTGGAAGGCTCCTGTTCTGTCTCCTGGCTGGTGTTTTCCTCTTGGCAAAGAAACTTTCCAAAGACGTTTGTTCTTTACTCATTTTGCTAGCTACTTGGTTTTATTTTAGCGGTAACTTATCATGTAACCAAGAAGAGCGCCTTGACCTGCGTCTAGAAACAGGGGTGGCGAACAAGTTTTACACCAAGAGCCGAATTCTTTCACTGTGAAGGCCCGTACACACCGGGACGAATATTCGCCAGCGTTTTTCACCACGTTTTTGTGTTCACACCCAGGCGATTTTCGCTGACGATGAGCCGAGTGAACATGCAATTTCATTCCCTGACATTAGATGGCGCTTAATGTAAAACAGAAATACTCCAGTACACAAGGTGGCGCTGCGCAACTTTACGCTTCTTAAAGTCGCTTTTCGCTCAGAAGAAGAGAGCAAGTATTTACGCGCTTGTCAGAATCATACAAAGAAAACATGAATATTTCAAGCAGCAGTTGCTCCAACTTGGTTCAGGGATATTTTAAAATGTCCGTCATTATTTCGTTGTGGCAGTGTAGACGCTACTCTGCGTCTATCTTCTTCGCTGGTATGTGTGCTCAGAAAGGCAGTTTTGTGTTTGAGCGCCCCAAGTTGTGTTTTACAGTAACTTCAGAAGCTCCAGACACGTGTGCAAAAGCGCTATTCTCATTGGTCGTATAATTTTCGACGCGGCGCGTCGAACCAAAAAAAACGAACCCGAGGCGTTTTTTAAAAAGTGACGCTTTGACGCGTGGCGTTTTTTCGCATCGGTGTGCACACTCACATTGGTGCCCTTTGTTTAGTCACGAGGCGTTAAATGTCGGCGAAAATCGCGGGCGAAATTCGTCCCGGTGTGAACAGGCCTTGAGAGTCATAGAGCCACACCACACACTGACCTGCCGATACGTACACACACAAACACACAATTAAAGCTGTATTACTTGCCATTAAACACTCCTCTCCCTACAGCACAATAGCAAGTATTGTACTTCTGTTTGTTTCAAGTTTTATTTCAGTTGATTAATAATTTTAACCTTCAGTAAAAAAAAGAATTCTTCAATAAGATTTTTATTTATAGTTTTATGATGGATCTTTGTCATGAAAACCGATTAATTGATGACATTTTTATGAAAATTGCAAACCTGCTTGAAACCTGCTTCCATCTAGCTCAGCATTGTATTCACTTGAACTCAACCGTCAGTACCCAAACATCATAAACCTCACTTCTGCTCATAGCCACCTCACTAATGGTTTTACCCCCCAAGATTCCCCACTTCCCATGACTCTTAGGGGCTGAAGGCGGGGCTAACCCCCGGATCGCCACAATATGATGAGACGCAAAGAGCCGCATGCGGCTTGAGAGCCGCGTGTTCGCTACCCCTGATCTAGAGTGACAAAGACGGATGTAACAGAGAATCAGGCAATTTTTCAAAATAAAACATCTTTCAGATTCCGAAATAAATAAGACGGAAGTAATGTAAGTTATTTATTCTTTCTCTGCAGCCCGGTACCAAGTCACCCACGGACCGGTACCGGTCCGCAGCCCGGGGGTGGGGGCCCATGATCTAGACCCACTAGACAGTGCTCTGAACCTTTTTTCTTCAATGATTTGTGATCTTCACTGGTGTCCATGGATTACATGCAATCTTTCCACCTTTATCCACCTTTGTCATGGTGGGAATAACACGTCAATGTAAGGGTGGGGTCATCTAAGATAGCACAAGGGTTAAAGAATTCAATATTAATCGGCACAAAAATCATAAAAACAACGACAAATTTACTGACGAGGACCGCAATAAAAACTCCAACAACTGCAATGATGATATGCTGAACATTATATATTCACAAAAAAGGCTAAATTCAGTGAAGCTGTGACAGAAGTTAGCTATGTTGTGGTTTTGGAAATGGCCCAGCATAGCAAGTCCTTCAGTGACGAGGAGTTTGTAAAAGAATGTATGCTGAAAATAGCTGACATTGTTTGTCCAGAGCACAAGAAAAAGTTTGAAAAAATAGGTCTGTCATATGAGACAATTACTAAAAAAGTAGAGTCCGACAGCAACTTGGAAAACATCTGGAGGGCCTGAGGAGGGGAGCTTTCTCCATGGCATTGGACGAGAGCATGAACGTCTCTGACAAAACACAGCTCTCAATTTTTATTCGAACAGTCACAGAAAACATTGAAATAAGTGAGGAGCTGCTAAGTATGGAGTCCTGACTGAATTTACAGAGTTCCTGGACCTCCAGCTGCATCACTGCTCCTGAACACACTTTTCTGTCTGATTGCAGGTTGTGTTTCTGCCGATTGTCAGAGATCAGCTGTGAAGTTCTGGTCTCAGCTCTGAAGAAAAACCCGTCCAACCTGACAGAACTGGACCTGAGCTACAACAACTTGCAGGATTCAGGAGTTCTTCATCTCTGTGGTTTTCTGGAGAGTCCAGACTGCAGACTGCAGACTCTGAGGTCAGACTCCATGATTCAGTTGTGTTCAGAACAATATGATGACAAAGTTGTGTTGACCCACAGTGAGCAGAAATGTCCAGCTTCTGATCTGCAGCAGCATCTTCCTGCAGCTGCTTGTTCTCTTCAAAGATGTGCAGGAGAACTTCTTCTTTTCTTCCTGCAGCTGCTTGTTCCAAAGCTGTCTGCAGACATTTGTGCTGCACAAAGTTCTGCTTGCAGAAGCTGCCGTGCACGCTCACATGCACTCTGAGTCCTGCTGTGTTTCAGGAGATGCAGCTGAGAGTCCAGCGGCTGATGTTTTTTAGCAGACAGTGACAGAGTCATGCTGCAGCTGGATGCTGCTCTGACAGACACATCCTCCACAAACATCCTCACCTTTTCATCCACAAACATCATCACATCATCCATCAAAGCTCCCAGCAGCTTCTGACTCTTCATTCAGAGCTGAAGTCATGGATCAGGGATCAATGTCCAACATTTGCTGCTGACTCTTCCTCATCACTTCCTTCTTCTCTCTGCTTTGATCTGTTGGAGCTGAAAGTCTCTGGCTTGAAGGGCTGCAGCAGAGAAGGACTGGAAGATCATCTCCTGAAAACTGGCATGAAGACTTTCCAGCATCATGTTGCTGAAATTCTCCCATGATTCAGTGCTGTTTGGAGAAGAGCGGAGCAGAAAGAGGAAGTGGACTTTTTCTGCTGGTGGTGCAGAAACATCAGTTGGTTTGGATGCAGCCACAGGCTGATGTTTGACTTTCACACATCTGGACTTCTTTCCTGAAGCAGCTGCATGTTGTCCTGAATGTTCCTGAATGTTCTTCTTCTCTGCTTCTGCTGGACTCTTCTGATCTGCTGCTGTTGCTTCACATCTTTGGACTTTTTCTAAACTTTCTGATCTTCTTCAGCTCTGAACTCTTTAGAAGAAGTGAAGGATGAAAAACATGAACTTTGTCTTTAAACTCAACTCTTTGTTCTGGATTCAGGTTGAAGAACTGCAGTTTGTTAGAGAGCAGCTGTGCTGCTCTGGTCTCAGCTCTGAAGTCCAACCCGTTCCACATGACAGAACTGGACCTGAGCGACAACAACCTTCACTATTCAGAAGTTCAGCAACTCCAGGATCTGGTGGAGAGTCCAAACTCCAAACTGCAGACTCTGAGGTCAGTAGAGGGTTGGAGTCAGTCCAGCTGTTTCCAGATGTTTGGTCCTAAAGTTAGTCTGAGAGCAAAGATCCAGAGTTTCCTGTGAAGCTGAATCTTCTCAGTGAAGCTCTGAGGAGAATGATGACAGGCTTCAGGACAACAGTCAGCCAATCAGAGCAGCAGAAGCTCCAACAGGTGAAGATGACAGGAAGCTGCTGCTCTGAACAGGACTGAAGCTCCTGCTGCTCTTTCTGCTGCTGTGCTGCATCACTGACTGACAGACCAGGATCAGGAGACACTCCTTCATCTCTATCTCTCTGCTTTCTCTTTGCAGATGGTTCCGGTGGAATTGATGTTCCTCCTAGAGGAGCAGAGAGGAGCAGCAGCAGCAGCTGGTCTGCAGAGATGTTGTGACTGGACGGTGTTCCTGGGAGGTGGAGAGCAGAGTGATGGAGGAATCAGAGGAAGTGGAGATGAGTGTCAGAGCTGCAGCAGGAACTGATCTGAGATCAGCTCCACTGTCTCTCAGCATCAAGTGGACAGTTATTGTGCTGCAGCTCCCCCGGTGGACTGATGGACAACTACACTTCCTCTTCTCATTCTAACTTGGAGTGTTGATCTGAAACATGGGTTGGATTCAGATAAAGCCTTTTTTCTCCAGAGGACATGAATGAACAGGGTGGATCTTAGTGAAGAACGACAGCCTCTGGATGCAGAGAATCACTTTGATGCAGCTGCTGCAACAACACCAACTGTATTGAAGCAGGAGGGAGAAGGGAGACACCTATTGGCTGTTTGCACCTTGGTGTCAAAAGGCTTCAAACTGAAAGCTGTCTGTAAAATTCCTGCAGCCTGTTTGGATGTAATAAATGCTCTTTTGAATCAACTCTGTGTTTTCTATTGATGTTTGTCTTCATTCTATCTTTGACTCACAAACACACTTGAATCTTTAGCCTTCCTCCTCATCCTGTTCCAGCTGTTTTAATCTTCATGTGTTTGGTTCCTTCTCAGTAGAAATGGGTTGGAAAAGAGCTTTGGAATGTCCAGGTGGTGCTGATGTCTTTCTAGATGGGGGTGGGCAGAACAGATGAGAGCTCCTCCCTCCTGATTCAGAGGGGAACAGTGGGCAGCAGCTGAAAGGAGGGAGTGGAAATGGGAAAAGTTCTCTGCTTGTTTCTCCTTTCCAAGAACAGAGGGACACGACTCCATGAACAGCAGAAGCTAAAGAGTTGGAAAACATGCCCAAAGCTACAGCACCACCTGCAGACAGATGCTTCCTCCTCAGGCTCCGCCCCCTCCACATCAAGAGCTACAAGTAGAAGAGAGATCAGAGTTTCTAAAAGAGAGCAAGCCAAGATGGCGTGCTGATCGGCAGCTCAAGATAAAGGCTGGTCAAACTGTGTCCCAAAATTTGATTTGAACTCTTTAAATTATAACTTTAACCATAAAATATGAACCCTCAAAATATAATTAAGCCACCTATCAAGACAAAACCTGCATAAAGTGGTCGGAAAGGGGGGAGTGAAAAAGTATCTCTCGAGGAATAAGAAAAGCTACTATCAGATAGCGATCATGGCTATGCTGAAGATGCTAACATGGCTAAACGGAAAGACACCGGGTCCACTCCGATGACTCCAAAAAAAACCACCAACCGGTAAGAAGTCCAAAAACAATGATGAAAACGAGGAAGAAGTCTCTAACCTGATCATTTTAAAGGCCATTTTAAACATGGCAAAAGATTTAGAGAAACTGAAAGATTCTTTATTATTCAAACAATTTCTCTCCGCACAATTCATCTTTATGGAATAATAGACATATTTTGTATAAACGTAAGTCGTTGTTTTTGAGCAATTGACACTAAAAGATCAAAGTAAGACACATAAAGGGCTCATATCAGATTAACAGTTCTAATCTCTACTAGAAAACATCAATCAACAAAAATTTAACAATTTTAATATTTCATCAAAAATCAAATCTTATCCTCACAATTCAAAACAACACATTTCTATTTTACAGGTAAATCTAAAAGAATGAATTTCATAAACTTAAGTATTTTTGTCAATACAAAAAGTGAAACTCAATGTATAGAATCACTACACAATACTTTATTTTATCAATGTAATCATAGCGGCATATTGATGAAACCCTAAGAAATAGTGGCTTACAAAATTAGAATTTTAGAAAATCAAAAAAAGAATTTTTTCAGTACACTTATATCCAACTTTAGAAAACGTAACTTCTATGCATTCAATAATCCATTGTGGCTCCTTTTAATTGAATGACTGCATCAATGTGGTATGGAGGCCATCATTCTGTGGCTCTGTGTTCATATAATGAAATCTCAGGCTACTTTGAAAGAATCTTCATTGTTGGGTCTGGCGTCTCATCTTCCTCCTCACAACAGTTTTGAAAAAGCTCAGGTTTGTGACACACAACTAACCTGGGAGGGCCAAAGACTCCCTTGACTGCTCCAATTCCAATGTATCCATATAGATCCATTAACGTCCTTATTTTCCTCGTCTGATCTGCTATCTGGCTCTAAACTGTATAGTTCTGATATTACCCACAGTTTTTTTTCTACACTAATTTTAGCTTGGACCTGTTGGGTGCTACAAGCTAGCAGAAGGGCATGTAAATAAAGAAATGTTGGAAAAATTTAAATCTAATTTCTTTGAAAATAGTCCTGCCCACAACTCATATATGCATTTCTGATGAACTCCTGCTGTACTGAAGAAAATGTCTTAAATACGACACAGGCTAAATACTGCATGATAGATAACAATTGAAAAACTTGTTTTCCCTTTTTTCACATAATTCTTCATTACAATCTTTGTCTAGAAATGGCTTCTCTTCTGTATGAGTTGCCATGTGTCTTTTGAGACTAGATAAACGACTAAAGCGTTTTGTACATTCTTTACAAGAAAAAGGCATTTCTCCTACATGAGTTTTCATGTGCCTTTTAAGACCAGATAAATCACAAAAACTCTTATCACATTCTTTACACGAAAAAGGCTTCTCTCCTGTATGAGTTCTCATGTGCCTTTTAAGACAAGTCAAATCACTACAACTCTTTCTACATTCTTTACACGAAAAAGCCGTCTCTCCTGCATGAGTTCTCATGTGTCTCTTGAGACCAAATGAACGACAAAAGCGTTTTGAACATTCTTTACACGAAAAAGGCTTCTCTCCTGTATGTGTTCTCATGTGTCTTTTGAGATAAGATAAATAACTAAAACTCTTATCACATTCTTTACAAGAAAAAGCCTTCTCTCCTGTATGAGTTCTCATGTGTGATTTGAGATTAGATAAATGACTAAAACTTTTATCACATTCTTTACAAGAAAAAGGCTTCTCTCCTGTATGAGTTATCATGTGCGTTTTAAGATAATATCTGTGATTAAACTTTTTGTCACATTCTTTACAAGAAAAAGGCTTCTCTCCTGTGTGAGTTCTCACATGTGTTTTGAGCCGACATAAATGACTAAAACTTTTGTCACATTCTTCACATAAAAAAGGCTTCTCTCCTGAGTGGGTTCTTATGTCCGTTCTAAACTTAGACCAGTAACCAGAATTTTTAGCACTTTCTGTACAGTCATAAAGTCTGTCATCAGACTCATTTTCCGTGGAGATTAAGGGATTATTAATAATTCTTAAGCTTTCACCAGACTTTGAAGAAGAAAGTCTCTTTTTGCTTGAAGATTGTTTGCGTTTCTTAACCAAAATTCCATTCTTGAAGCTTATCCGTACTTCAGAGTCACACTGACCTTCTGACATGTGAGAGCTGTCCACACTTTGGACATGACTTCTGTCTCTTCTCTTCCTCTGATCTCTGTTCTGTGGGTCTGTGTCTTCATCTGTAGTCGATGTTGATTCTGTCTCTTCATCTGTAGTTGATGTTGATTCTTCATGTTGGTTTTCTTCTTCATCCTGACTATCATTTACATTAAAGCTCTGCTGATTCTTTAGATCTGCTTCACTGTTCTCATTTTCCTCACAAGTAGGTATCTCCATCAAGGTATCAGTCTCCTGCTTCAGATCAAGCTGCTCTTTATCCTGACTGATGTAGAGCTCGTCTTTGGCCTCTTTAATCTGTAACGGTTCTGGTTCCCCCCATTTCTCTTCATTTTGTGGTGGCTCTGTTTCCTCCTGCTCCTCTTTAATTTGTGAGGGTTCTGGTTCCTTCTGTTCCTCTTTGATCAGTGGTGGTTCTGTTTCCTCTTGTTCCTCTTTGATCTGTGGTAGTTTTGGTTCCTCCTGCTCCTCTTTGATCTTTGGTGGTTCTGGTTCGTCCTGCTCCTCTTTGATCTTTGGTGGTTCTGGTTCGTCCTGCTCCTCTTTGATCTTTGGTGGTTCTGGTTCGTCCTGCTCCTCTTTGATCTGTGGAGGTTCTGGTTCCTCCTGCTCCTCTTTGATCTGTGGTGGTTCTGTTTCCTCTTGTTCCTCTTGGATCTGTGGTGGTTCTGGTTCCTTCTGTTCCGCTTTGATCTGTGGAGGTTCTGGTTCCTCTATAATCTGTGGTGGCTCTGTTTCTTCTTGTTCCTCTTTAATATGTGGTGGTTCTGGTTCCTCCTGCTCCTCTTTCATCTGTGATGGTTCCGGTTCCTCCTGTTGCACTCTGAAATTCCTTTGCTGGTTGCAGAAATCCTCTTCTGTCACATAGTGCTTGGGGAAAACTGCAGGGACACAAACAGCAGTAAATATAAACTGCATCTACTTAGATGTCATTCAAAGTTAAGAAATTAGGAAGTGATTTTGGTCTTTTAGTCTTCTGTGAGTCAAAGAAACTCTAAGCCAGGGGTGGCGAACAGACGGCTCTTGGTCAAATAAGAATGCGGCTCTTCATATTGAAACAACCCAGCTTGTACTTCACTGTAGCGGGAAAACAAGAACTGCTGCTGATTAACTGGCAGCATTGGAGAGCTGTCCATGCCCCGTACAGTGCACGACTCCTGAAAATCTGAGAGAGTGAGTAGCAAACACAGAGGCTAATTGCATAATCTCCTTTGTGGCATCGAAGCCCATTCATTTTATCACACCCACAAACAGCCAAAAAGTATGAATGTCACTTCTGCTCACAGCCCCCTCACTCATGGTGAGCAACTTTACACCCACGATTCCCCACTTCCCATGAGTCTTAGGGGCTGTAGGCGGGGCTAACCCCGAGGTCGCCACAATACTTTCTATATACTGTGCCTCATTTCATAGTTTTTTCCCTCTTAAACCACACTCAAATCCATCAGAAGTTATCAAAAATAAATAATAATAATAATAATAGTATAATAGTAATTTGGCAGTGTGTGTGTTTTGATGCTGCTACCAACAAATAAGTGACTACCAATCATTTTTGCGGGTTACGCCCAATTCCGGAAAAAATAAGTAAACATTTCAAAGCAGGAAACACGGGACAATCACACAAAATTGGCCCCCTTTCCTCAGCAGATTCCTCCTTCCACCCACCCAGGTCCTCTAATAGAACCCTGAACAAAAACATAGGAACTGTAGCTTAAAAAAAAAAAAAGTCTGGCTTGGCACAGCTGTGCAGAAACAGTGGGGTGTTAGAAAAAATCCTTTTGCCGATATATCGCATTAGTTAATTTGGCGATACTTAATTTGGCGATACTTTTGATTCAAAATAACGTCAGGACAAAATTTATGTACCGTAATTTCCGGACTATAAGCCGCTACTTTTGTCATACACTTTCGACCCTGCGGCTTATTCAATGGTGCGGCTAATTTATGGATTCATGTGACGGCCGCCGGGAGCGCTCGTGCAGTCTTGGAGGGGAGGCTGAATACATTATCAAATTCTCAGCATTAAGCTTATTTGTTTTAGACACACCCACTAGCAGCCAAACAGCATGGACCTCACTTCAGCTATTAGACACTTCAGTCATGGTTCAACAAAAAGAAACATCCATGCGCAGCCGCATCCCACAATCCTTTGGTGCCATTAGACCCAACGTCAACGGGTTTGGAAAAGCCGGTCTGCTGCGTGACGGAGAGAACAGCGCATATCAGGAGTGAATTTACCTCTGAGTCAGAGTGACACTAGCCCATCTATTGAGCCTCAGGAGTTGGACAGAACAAGTTAAAAAATACATAAATTTCTGTGGAAAGGAAAAATAATAATCTCTGCAACTCTGAAAGTCTCTTTCCTGTATGTGTTTGCAGTGTAACACACTTCAAATAAGAGGGATTGTTTCTGTTTGGGAAAATGTGCATTCGAGCCGTTCAGTTTGGGTTCAGGCACAAGGTACTAGCGGCAGTTGGAGCGGGTGAGTGTGTGTTGGTCCAACCAGCAAACGTTTAGCACGGTCAAATCTGCTATGCGTTGATGGGGCTCCAGCTGTCATCAAACAGCAAATTCAGCACGAAGCTGCAACTAAATATGTAAATATGTGGGAATTACATCAGTCTTTATTTTTGTTCTGAACACCACTGGAAACACAAATTCATTTGATGGTTTCTCAGATCGCAGCAGCATTTCCGCCTTTAGCAATCATCTGAGCTTCGCGGTCCGGTATGCGAAGGCAGCTGGCGGTCCAAAGAACAAAAGCTTGTCCGCGGTGCGTCCGAATGAGGACCGCAAAAGGCGGAAATGCTGCTATGTAGTCCTGAGAAGCTGTGGAAACTCATCAGAAGTTCACAAACAACACAAAGCTGTCTTCTCTGCCGCTAACACAGTCTGCTCCTGGTGTGTCAGACACACGGAGAAAAAAGTGACGTCATTGCCCCGCCTCCTGGCTGGAAATGCTTTTTAGAAATGATTATTGAGACAATGTTCGCAGGGTGGATGTGAAAATGCAAATGCAATCCCCTCTTTGCATTTTCGTTTTAATTATGACACACAATAAGCGGTTTTAAGTATAAAATGAAAAAGCATTTTGGTGGATTGCTTTTTCATTTTAATTTTGAGTCAAAAAATGCAGCTTCATTTTGAAAATGAAAAAGCATTTTTGTTTTTGACTTTTCTTTTTATTTATGCTACACATTCGCTTCCATAGCAGTTAGTTAAAGCAGGTAGGAAGCCAAACTGGAGGGACTGTTTCCCGTGACACCATACGGCGTACACTGCAAAGAAATAGCATACATGGTTATCATCCACGATAAGCGCATGCAAAAAAAAAAAGGACACCTAGAATTTGCTAGGGCCCATGCTGAAAAATATGTAAACTACTGGGATTCAAGACTCTGGAATGATGAGAAAAAGAACAGCCCTTTTTGGAGTTAATGGTTTTAAAACTGTTTGGTGAGGATTTTAAAGAAAAATGCCTGGTGCGTACAGTGAAGCATGGTGAATCAGTGTCCTGGTTTGGGGCTGCATGAGTGCTGCTGGTTGGGGGGAGCTGCATTTCATTGATGGTATCGTGAACTTATCCTGAAGGAGAGGATGCTGCCATCATCCATCAGCACTTTTCCAACACGACAATGATCCAAAACACACTTCTAAAGCTTCTGCTGCATTTCTGAAGAAGAAAAAGGGTGAAGGTGATCGAATGGCCAAGTATGTCACCTGATCTGAACCCAATCCAACACCTGTGGGCAATTCTGAAGAACAAGTTGAGCATCACTCTCCATCAAGCATCCAGGCTCTAAAAGAGGTTCTTCTTGAAGAATGGACAAAAGAGAAGTTTTGCAATATGTCACCAACTTGTTCATTCCATGTCTAAAAGACTTGGTGCTGTCCTTAAAAATCATTGTGCTCATACAAAATACTAGATGTATTAGTTTTTGTTGCAGGGTGGATTCATTTTTGCTTCAACCAATTGAAGTAAAACTGAAAATGATGTGATCTAAGTTAGATAATTTACCTTAATTTCATGTTGGGGAGTTAAAGAAGTGTTCAATAAACTCAATCTTGTGGAAAGTTTGGAAATGTTTCTTTTTGTTCTTGAAGCTACTAATTAAATTAGTACTTTTTAAAAGGAGGAGTACTCATTTATGCTGAGCTTTGTACTTTATTTTGCGGCTTTTGGGAGTTTATTCTCATATTTGGAGCGGCAGTGGCTCAGGCGGTTGAGCAGGTTGGTCATTAATCAAAGGGTTGGCGGTTTGATCCCCACTCCACCCAGTCAACTGTTGTTGTGTCCATGGGCAAGAGTGCCTCCACTGGTGTGTGAATGTGTATGAATGTCCCGGTGAACTGGCCAGCCACGCCCCTGTCAGTCTGCCCCAGGAGAGCAGTGGCTACAACAGTAGTTACTATCACCAAGTATGAATGAGGAGTGAATGGATAATGGACACTCTGTAAATGCTTTGAGCGTCTGGAAAAGCACAGATAAATCTAATCCATCATTATTATTAGTGTTGTTTCCCACTTACTCAACGTAAAAGGACAGATTTTGTATATAAAAAAAAAGACTTCTGTTTGGCTAATTTAGAACAAGATCAATATATGAAAGTGACCGTTATGGAAGTATTAAATATGACAATAAACTCCCACAAGCCTCAGAATAAAGTAAACACCCACATTCTTTTTATGCTTTTTGGGGCAAAATATGATCTCTACGAAACAAATCAACGATGCCAGAAGTCATGTCCCAACAGGGGAAACAAATTCTGGCACAACAAAACGATGAAATCTTGAAGTGGTTATTTTGACTCAGGTAAATGTAAATTAAACCTAAATGTGTGCTCCAATCGAGATATTTCTATTCTGGGTAGAGTTTTACTAGTAAAGATGGAATCTCTATCAAGATTAATGTACGCAGCAGCAACTTCCCTAAATCTGCATTTAAAGACATAAATCAAATCAACTTCGAATTCATTTGGAAATACAAAACTCCTTATATTAGAAAAAGTGTAATGTTAATGGATTATGAGGAGGGAAGACTTAAAACTATTGATGTTGAATGTTAAGACAGGACAATTAAAATCAACTGACTGAGATCCTTCTTGAAGAACGAAAAAGGTTTCTGGTTTCAATTCCTCTCTAAAATATTTAGGGATGTAGGTGGAATTAACTTTCTGCTGAAATGCGATTATGACCTGAAGAAACTGCCAATCAAACTTTCTGCCTTTCATCAACAAGTTTTACTGCACGGAAACTAATTTATAAGCACAACTTTAGTCCGCACACCACGCCTCTTTGAAAACTGCCGTTATGTGTTACAAAGAAACAAATCCTTGTTTCACAATAACTGGCTGACTAAAGGATATGGTCTGTTCTGCATCTTCTGGATCATTCTGGAAATATTTTGACGGTTGGTAATTTTAGTTCTAAATTTTAATTATTTGATCTGATGATTCATTTTTAAATAATTAGTGATGTTTACCCATCCAAGTTTTTTTTGAGACTTCGTTTTGGGTTTAAAAAGAATGACTGCAGTTTAAATGACATTGAGACTGTGGATCATTTATTCTTTAACGGTGGAGTTATAAAAACATTTTGGGAAGAGTTCTGCTTTTGGGATTCTTCCAAAATTGCAATGCCAGTTCATTTAAACCCAATCACAATTTTATTCGAGGTTGTATCATCTAATAGACCAGAAAATATTGTACTTGATGTCCTGATATTACAAGGAAAGTTTTATATTAACAAAAGTAAATATGTGAAGACCAAACCACTTTGCATTACGTCTCATAAAGAGCTCTCTTTTTATTTTCAACCACTCCATTAGTTAAAAAAAATGGTTTGAAATGACATACTTAATGGGAACCCCTAGCTATTGTTGAACTATTTGGATGGAACTATGTTTTTTTTATTTTATTATTAATATTATTTGTGTGTGTGTGTTATTATGTTCATTCGTTTCTTTTATGTTTTATTTACATGTTATGTTCGGTAAGGGTGATTGCTACTCGAGGTAACGTTGTTTAAATAGTTACTGTTCGTTTTTCTATGTATGATACCTCAATTGTCAATAAAGTTTTGAGCATTTTCTTCCCCCACTCAGGTGTAGCCACGCCCCTTTGTTCCAGCATTGAACTTGGATCTGCAAACCACATTCAGTCCTCTGCGTGTCACCCATACTAGCTGTGACTTTAAAATAGTTTATACAAATGTCTGTTAACTCCGTTAAAGGCGCTTTAAAACATAAATGGTTGTCCTTCCACAACTGAGAAAAAGAGCGTGAGCATCTCAGCTGCGCTGCGGCGGGAATAACTGCCCACTGAATTCCCATCATGCCTTTAGTTTGTTTACACTCAACAGCTAGCTAACAACCCCAAGCTAATTAATTAGGGGTGGAACTGAACAGCAGCAACATTTGAGGCGCAGTTTGGATCCAGATACCATCTCAGACGAGGAATACAAAGACGTTCATGGATCTATTCGTCTCCAGGTGGATGCAGTGAACAAACCTGCAATGTGTAGCTGAAGCTGCGGGTTCCAGCTGCTATCCAGCAGTCTGCGCTGACGACAGAGCTCCTCCTCGTTCTGGACGATGGTTCCTTCAGCAGCAGAAAGTTGTTCGCTGACAGAACCTTCCTGAGGTTCTGAAGACATGGTTCCTGCTCCGATCTTCAGCTCCAACTCCCACAAACACCGCCGTCCTCTTCACTGCAGCTCCGATCATCTGCTAGTCTCACACAGCAATCCACGTTCGTTGTCTTTCCGTTCAACACTTCTTCACTCATCTACGACAGTTTGGAAAATGCTGAGAGTTCCCACACGAACCACGTATCGTCCTTTCTGTATAAAAACCTCACAAACGTCCCAACAAAACACATCCGTCCTCTCAACACAAGCTAACACTGCTAGCCTGCTAATAAGCTAACACTGCTAGCGCCTCGTGCTGTTCTTCTTTGTTTAGCTAACAGCGTTATGGTACTTAGCGCCATCAGTTGGTCTGGAGTAAATCTACGCACGTTAATCACATTCTTCCAGTATTTCCGTCTTTCACAAAAAATTAAATCGAATACACATTTGTGACTTGATTCATTCCTTATAATATTTTATACTGTTTTTTGGAATGCTGTGCTGTGTCTCAAGTATTTAAGCGAAAAGAAACTGCTTATACGCTAAAATACAAACGATTAAAAATAAATGAAGGGCTAAAAGAAACTTCATATGTGTAAAAACGATTTTTTTTTAGAACTTATATGACACAATTACAGCAAAAATAAAAACAATCTTCAAATTTGAATACAAAAATGCAGGGTGACACGTTTTTAAAACTGTTCTTAAATTATACTAAAGTACCAAGAAAATACTAAAATGAGATAATAAAAAGCAAATAATTCTGAAAATGACATTTAAAGAAAATTTTTGATTTGATTTCATTTGAAATAGTTTTTTTCAAGCTATCAAATAGGAACAATACACAAAAACAATACAATCATCAGTTATACATTTATACAACAACTAATCAAACTTAGGATAATTAGACATAAAATTAAGTATTGCTTGAAAAGGAGTGGAAGGAAGCGAACTAATATAATCCCACCCCTGTTCTACTGTCAACATTTTATTACATGATTTATCAATATCCGGTTCCTAGAAAGCACATGACAAAGATGAATTACTTGAATCATTTTGTAAAAAATAACTTTTAGAAATCAAATCAGTATCCAAAATATATGCAGATTATGTTACTTATAAAAGTCATTGATATGATTAAAAAAATAATACTGTATCAGTAAAATAGACAAAACACTGTTTCGGGAATTTTCATAGAAAAATTTGGTCAAGTATCAAAAGTTAAAAACATGTACAAAATTATGTTTCATCAGGAAAAATTCATGAATCAGCTTATCAATTTTTTGAAACAAGTGAAGTAATATAATTAAAAGTCAATCAATTTGACAGTATTCAATAATTGATTAATCATTTGTTTTATTATTTTTTTGTATTTTTATTTACTTATCTTTTCTTATTTATTTTTCTTTTTTTCATAATAACAATGTTAAACTTTAGTTAAAAATTAAAAAGGCAATAATTGTGAAATCACCGTAAAAATCAAATAGCAAATTTTGGTCAATGGTTTAATAATAATCAATTTTAAAAAAAGGTCTGAAGCACAGACAATGTTTTTAGACAGATTTTCTGCTGAACTTTATTATTCATGCTGTGGTAACAGCCTCATTGGTCAAACAGGTGGGGGAGGAGGAGGACTCTTCATCAGTCTTAGAGGAGGCTCTCCAATAACAAGAAGACGAAGCAGAATCCGTCCAATCCAGGGAGATGGTGTCACGATTTGTCGGGGACAGCCAAAATAGCAAACCCAAGCGTGAAGGAAAAATAGTCTGTTTATTGTCCTGGTCTGAAGTTTGCAGATGTGAAGGAGCGTGGAAACCTCCCACCAGTAGACGGAGCAGGACTTGGTAGTCTCACAGCCGTGAGAAGAAGTCAGCAAACAGAGCTGGGAGTGAGGGGGCGAGTCTGGAAGCCATGGAGAGCTGGAAACACTTGAAAACCTCGGGAGAGGATATCCACTTTATAAAGTCAATCAGAGACTTGGGCTTTCAACGAGAATCCAGAGGGATGATAAAGCTGGCCCGAGGCAATGGCGAGGTAAAGGTGAGGCAGTGATGAGAACTAAACGATCCGTGCAGAAGCGTGGAAAGTCCAGCTGGATGGCTGGAATAAACCAGTGTAACTGATGTTCCGACAAAGAGTGCAGCACAGGAGTGGACTTATGAAGGGGCATGACCAGATGTCTGTCATAGAGCGTGATTGCTCCAACCGGAAGCCTGGCCAAACAAGGTGAGTGCCACAGCAGACATGACAGATGGATAAAAAAGCAGTCAAAGCTGCAGGAACAAACATCTGGATGATCATGTTCTCCAGCTGCAAGAAGGATGAGGATGAGGATCTTCAAGCTGAGGAAGATCTACATGGAGCTGCTTTCATCTTCATTTCCTACCTCTGCAGACTTGAAGCTTCTTTCCTGGAGTCTGAGAACAGCAGAGAACAGAGGCTGATCTGCTGTTGTGTGTTTGTTTCCTGTCTAAACATGCATGCTGGTGATAATCAACGACTTCTGAAGGAGGCATTCATAATGTTTACTGAAATGATTTAAGAATCTTTTCTGAGGATGATCCCTAAGCACTCCATTGTATTACAAGATAAATAATCTGATCCTGATCTGATAAGGACTGCATTATAGTAACTATTTAAAATATCTGTATTAAAAGAATAACACAAAAGTGGTCAGATTAGGAGTTTGCTTATTCCCACTCTTTTTCAAGCAACTAATCAAACTACTTGACTTTAATTGATTATAATTCTATTTAACAAATTTGTTGTTCATCTTTTAGCACATCCTGTTATGGGTCGCCACAGCGAATCAGCTTTCATTGATCCGCACGTTTGGTTTGACATAGAGTTTTTACACTGGATGCCCTTCCTCATACAACCTTGTATTTTGTCCGGGCTGGGGACCGGCACAGGGAGACGGGGGGGGGCCCTTGTGGCTACATAGGTAGGCAATGGCGTAAAGGGTCTTCCCTAGGAACCCACACTGGATGAAGCTCATTGCACCCTAATGGGACGCATGTTTACTGTAAACATTACTGTAAACACCTCTATTTATGATCATACGTAATAACTGAAATGAGTTTGATATATTTTTAATTGTTAGAATTGTATTATTTCATTTTAACTACTGCATCACAAACTGTACTTGTGTTGATGTTTCTTGTCTAAACACTCTGCTGTTGTGTTCTTTCAGCTTCAACAGAAATAAGAAAACCTCTCTGACTTCTGCTGACGACAAAGTGACCTTTTTATGATGCAGAATTTAAGTTTCTGCTCAATACATGAGTGTGAATTCATGTCACAGTGACACACCAGAAAGAAGAAGAAGAAGAAGTTCAAGTATGTACATGGATATGAGATTTTCTCATTTGTATAGTTCATTTGTTTCTTCTGTGTTGGTTTCTTTACACCGGGGACAAGATTTCTATTACCGTAGATAACTAATATATGTCTATTGTAGATGTCTACTGGATGTCTCAGACAACTCTATTTTGTTATTCTACTAAAGGTCTACTATTAGTGTTCTAAAGGACATCAGCATTGAGGTCTCCTACACATCTACCTGTACTCATCCAATCTTTGGATGGTTTTAGATGTCTATCTGCATCGTGAATTGTTATTTTAGGACAGGAATCTGCATTCCTAACCTATAAATGAAAGTTATGTATATGGAGTTTGTGTAGTTTTTATTTGCCCACACATCACCCTAATATGATTGTGTCTCAGTTCTGTCTTTAAGTGAGAAAACATTGACGTTCAAAATGCTGACTATACAAGATTTGATGTTCCTGTTCTGTCTGATTGTATGACCCACTGTCATGTTATCAACCCCAGCCGACAAATAAAACCAGACTGCATCCACTGTGACGGACAGATTCTTCTTCTGCAGAAGTCAAACAAAAATTCTCCTTTCCTGTGTGATTCTTCTCCTTTTTAAGAAGCAGTCTAAACCCTGACACTCTCATCTTCTGACTCTGAGCTCGTCTGTTTCCTGTTGAAGTGACTGACGTTGGAGTTTCCAGCTCCTGATGCTGCAGAGGAACAAAGTGGATCAATGGGTCTCATCCACAGTGGTCCTTGGAGCAGAACTCTCCAAGTCTGAGTGGAACTGTTTCTCCATCATCAGATCCAGTGAATGTCTGGTCTGAGTGGGATTGTGCCCAAACTCACACAGAGCTTCTCCAGAATGAAAGCTGTCAGGCAGCAACAGCAGTGTGATCACAGAAAAATGTCCTCTGACACCAAAACCACAGAACATTTCATCAAATCATCTTTGGATTGGATCAGAAATTCTAGTTTTCATTTAGAAAAGTCTTTTTTCCAGAGAACAAACCTGCCTGATTGGTTGTTTGTTAGTGAGTGGGAGGAGCTTAATCCAAGGCTGCTTCTCACCTTCTGCTTTTGACTTTATGTATTGAACATTTAACAGCAACAATCTAAGTCAGAGATGGTGACATTTTCGGGCAGTTTCACCTCTTTCTCTGAGTTGATATTTGTGGAGGTCAAAGGTCAGACGGAGCAGTGTTCTATTCTAGAAACTAGGAAGAGGAAGATTTCAATGCTGATGAAGTCAACCGAACAGCAGCAGGAACTGGATTTTTCTAACACTTTTTTCAACCACAGTGTCATAAATGCATGGAGGAAATGCAGAAACACAGCTGACATGTAGAATGTCCAGGTCCATTAGACGGCTCTTTCTTTTTCATTTCAGCTTCCTCGTGCTAAAAAGAGTCCAACCACAGAGACTCATTGTTCACTGAGGCTCCTGCCTTTCTAAAAACAAATGAGCAGCTTGGGTACATTTGCATAAAAACTAACAAGTTTCAAGGTAAAAGCAGAATTTTCAGGCTCAGCTCACCAAAAACCAAACATCAAATAACAACACAAGAACTGATACCAACTGTTGAACACGGAAGAGGAGGGAACATGGTTTGGGTTCCTTTTTAACTCAATTTTCACAGAGTTTTGTGATTCTGAACATTTTTTGTCCACTGTCACATAGTGAACTAGAACATTTCAGTACACGAACATCAGTGGCGATTTCTTCAAGACTGCAAGGGAAGCTTCCCTTATAATGTCAAAAAATGAATGGTCAAATATGTACTATTGTATTGTATTTTATTAACATTTTATTGAGTAAAAATGTGTTAGAAAACGTTCATCTCCAAGACGATTTCGTTCAGAATCAGTTACATATAGCATATTGGCTGACTCGATTTCCTTCTCATACATTCCCGCAGCGTCACAGTGCATTGAAGCCCAGCGTCCATTGACTTCAACGGGGCTGCTTTGAACGTTTTTTTTTTCAGTGCTTCGAAACTAGACGGTCCTTGGATAAACACTGCGATAATGTCCCGCCCACGGACGCTCAGCGTCTCTGGGGGGGAATGGGGAGTGGGCTGGCCTCCGAGGGACTCCGAGCTTCTGCGTGATGATTGGAGGGTCTGTGTCGAAAGACTGCATCTCCTTTTGACTGACAGCGATTCTGTACTAGAAGGACTCACTGAAGCTATTCTCAGTCCCATCGCAGATTTCTCAAGTTCAGTCGAAATAAAAACTGCTGCAACCTATTTCTTTGATATTTGCTTGGCGAAATTGCTTGATTTTCATCATACATTTCACACAATTATACACCACATTCCTTGTTTCAGTTTTACAGAGTTTAAAATATTTTTTTAAATCGTTCATTCAGTCATTCCTTCATTCATTCATTCATTCATATAACGTTAGTAGGCTAGGCTAGCGTCGTGGGCGAAACTGCGCACGATGGCAGACGGTGCTAATAGTGTCGACCTGATTTTGGCGAAGCCATTTGAAAGTGTTCCTTACGAGGAAAAACTTAGAATTAAACGGCAGGGCAGATCAACACCTCAGATTGATTTAGTGCAAAAGAAAAATAACAGGTCTTTTCAGCTCTCCTGATATGACAAAGTTAGCTGGCTGACTGGAAGTGCTGTGACAAATCAAATCAAATCAAATCAACCTTTATTTATATAGCACTTTTACAACAACACATGCCACTCAAAGTGCTGTGCATAAAAACAATAAAATAAAAAGAACAAGATGACATGACAAACAGTGCCGACAACCCCCCCCCCCAAACACACACAGACACACACCATGATAAAACAGTGATAAAATGATAGAATGTAGAGACCTGGCTTCCTCCTGAAGTGGGGAAACGATATTTTGGGGACATGTCCGTATCAGTGACCCCCCAACCCAAGTTCACGGAGAACACTACCACAGAAACCCCCAGATCCGATCAAGAGAGTCAGACCCGGAGATCCCATTGCAGCGACCCCGTTCACTGAGAAGGGTCAGTCACTGATATGGAGGATCCCTAAGAGAAAAACACTGGAGTCTAATAAAATGTAAAAGGAAAAAAATTTAAATTGAAATATATTTAAAAGATGAACAAGAAACAAATAATTACATAAACCTTAATAGAGAAATAAAATGGTAAGTCTGATTAAAAAATAAAATAAATAAATACAAATAAATAAATGTATGTACATAAACACATAAAACTAGTAAAAAGAGAAAATAAATAATTTAAATATCAAATAAATTCCTAAAATTCAACTAAAAGCTACATTAAAAAGGTAGGTCTTAAGCCTTCCTTTTAAAACATGAACAGTCTCTGCAGCACTGAGGCTCTCTTGGAGGCTGTCCCACATGCGAGGTCCATAAAAACTGTATGAGGCCTTGCCGTATGTTTTAGTTCTAACTAAAGGACCTCAGGGTCCGCGAGGGCTCATACTTTAAAATCATGTCAGATAAATATGAAGGCCCGTATTGCTGGCCATGCCTCTTGATGATAAATTAATAGACAATTTTATGATGTAGGCCGAAAATGAGCTTCCCCTCTCTGACAGACCAGTAGCCGCCACAGATGAAAATTTTTGTATGTGTTTTTTCAGACCTGCTGTGGATTTCCCTCAGGTGAACCACAAGGTCTTTCAGAATGATCAGAACTCAGAAAGTTGAGGTAAAGGTTTTTCTAATAAAGGTTGAAGTCCATGTTGTCCTGGGGAGACATTAGCTGTAGAGAAAGTCAGTCTCTGTTTCATGTTTGGCCTCACTTCAGTCTTTAAAGTTTTCATGAATGCTAAAAATGTTTAGAACATGTTTAGTGAAACTTTCCAGTCTGAACAGCAGCTTCACCTCACTGTCTGCATTCATGGAGCTTCTTCACTGTTTGGACTTTGAGAAACTCATTGGACCTCCATGCTTGATCTTCATCACTTGGATCCACGTTGGTCTTTGTGAAGGACTTGTGGACTTGGAATGAGTGTTCATGTTCTGCACAGTCCCCTTAATAACAGTTATTGACCTTTGACCTGACCAGTGGAGGTTGTTGGACAATAATTGTCCAGATAGAAGTGGAGCTGCTGGTCCATCACAGTGTTTTAGACAAATGGATCAGAGGAAAAGCTTTGCTGTTGCAGCTTGGATCCAGACTCAGAGACGCTGTGAGGATTGTTTCTGCCAGGAGTCTTTAGAGTCACATAAACAAACAGATAAACCTATTTACCGAGAGTTGATAGACACACACCACAAACACACTTACACGCACACAAACACACATTATTTCCCGTTAAGTACAACAAACACTCTTTCAGGGGCCTGTTGCACAAAAGTAGAATTAAGACATCCGGGATAAATGACTGAGCTGAGCTCAATGAATCCAAAACATGTGCGTCCAGGCTTAATTGGTTGCACAAAGACCAAGCCAGGATGAGCAGACACGGATTCATCAAGCCAGGGGGGTATTCCAGAAAGCAGGTTATGCTAGCTCCCACGATAAGTTTGAGGCTAAGGAAGTTGATAACCTCAGCTTTTGGTTCCAGAAATGGAGGTATGTTTCAGGGTAGGTCAAGTTACCATGGCAACTCATGCTCTGAACATAACCTGGTCTGGAGCAGGTTTAGTTGAAGCTTAGTCTGTTTTCAGAGAGGTGAAGCAGCATGGCGTGTCCATTTAAAGATGACTTAGTGGATGAAAAAGCTCATATAATACTTTTTCCACCATGAGAGGGTGATAAGACCACATATGGATGTTGGAAAGATAAACTTTTTTACTTTGATCTAACTTAATTATTTGCTTCAGTTAAGATAAATCATTTTTTTTGTTAGGTCACCTTAAAAATAACACGTAGTTTTCAGACAATTATTTTCCTTTCGTTCAAATTAATTCAATTAAGTAGGTGTAACTTTGGTGCCGACGTTAGATCGGCACCGCAAGGGATTCTGGGATATCATTCCCTTTGCCTGTCTGGACGGATTTGGGTTTAAGTGTGGGTTTTTTACAAAATAAGTTTAGTTGTATAGCTGTTTTACTGTGTTTCACCGCGTTTTGCCGAGCTATTTTGTTCTTCTATGCTTACGTCTCTGCACCATGAGTGAGAGTAAAGGATAGGATGATGAGTTTATATAGCACCCCTACCGCTTAGTGCTGTTATGACAGTGACGGAAAATTATTTACTGAGTTTTTGCACTCCGTGCATTTTTTTCCCGTTCTTTTTATTGTTATAAAAATGAGAATATCTGCCGGCTCAAACTTAGACATATGAAAGTTCAAGAAATATAAGTAATTAAGATGGAAAAAAGATTAATGGACTAATTTGACATTTAGTTAGATAAATACGTAAATTTGAGTTGTATAAACAATTATTGTGTTTGAATTACTTTAACTAAATTGTTTAAATTATTTTTCAGCCATGTTACTTTTTTGATGGACTTGTAATTTTTTTCCGCCGTCATTAAAATCTCAGACTCCGTCTCACTAAAGTATAGCGCTCTCTTTGGTTCTCCACGCGTTTCCATTATGACTCCCGAAATCGGCGATCTATTTAGAATGTCTTTATGTACCTTCCGTGCACGAGCATTAACCCAGGGTTACCAAGTCGAGCGCAATTACGCCAACTCATACCCGGTCTTTTGGAACCGACATACCCAGAGTAAGCGAGTTCAGGCGGATTTCAGCCAGAGTTCGGGCTTAAAGTCAGGCTAGTTTAAACATGCTTCCTGGAATACCCCCCAGGTGTAACCAATGCTGGATAGGTGCGCGCTCACGGCTCACTCAAACAGACCCCGCCGAAGATCACAGATAAACTGATTTACCATGGCAACTAGAGCCGCGTACCTTTCCCCGTCTGAAGCACAAATCCTCATGGAGGCATAAGAGGAGGTAAAAGATATAATTAAGAAGAAAGGCAACACTGCCACAGTGATAAAGCACACTCAAAAAGAATTTAAATTTAATTACCAGCCAATTAATTTTATGACAATGTAACTTGTCATTTCAACCAGAAAATTTTGTTTGTAAATCTTACGTGAATGAATCATGTCGATCGTTCATAAAAATAATCCATTTAAAAGTTACTAATTTTAATCATGTTGATCCAACATGATACCGTTAAATTGGATACATTAATAATCGCAAGGAATTGTGGGATTCCATTTTCTATGTCTATCTGGGCAGATTGTGGTCTAAGTGTGAGTTTTTGTCCATGGGGTTTATTGTCTAGCTGTTTTACTCTGTTTTAACTAGTGATTTAAACTGTTATGGTTCTTTTTTTTCTGCACCATGAGTTAGAGTGTGGGAGAGGATGATGACCAACCCACTTGTGCGGTACATTATTAAAGTTACTATGCTTAAGGAAGAAATCGCGGTATTGGAAATTCTGTCTGGTGATGTGGGACTTTGCTGCGTATTCCATGTCTTTGATGTGAAAGTTATTGGTTGTAACTTTCGAAAACATTAACAATGTCAGATGTATAAATAAAATTAAAACAAAAAATTAAGTTATATCAACATAAATTGTGTTGGGTAGTCATACAAATTTAAGTTGAATAAACTTAATTTAATGAGGTGTGACCAATTGAAGTGATTCAACTAAGTTGGATAAACTTTTATCTTTTGAGAGTGAGCAACAATATTAATTTAAAGTTGGGTCCAACTGCAGTATTTAGATTGAATCAACTTAAATTTATTAGTTTGAACCTAAGTACATTAAGTAGGACCAATATGATTCATTTTTGTTCAAGTAACGCTATCTAATCATGTGGAAATCATTTCCATAATTTTTTTATGTTCATTCAAAGTGAACGTTTTTTGAGTGTAGTTGACCTGCTTTGTTTTGTCCTTATTCAATAAAGGAACATAATGTTACACATTGTGTTTTCATATTCATATGGAATGTGTATTATTTAATATGACAGAGTACTAGGGCCCCACTGAGCAAAAAGGATAAAGTCATACATTTATGAGGCTCGTTCTTTCTGCAGAAAAGACACATATTCTTTTTACAGTTTTGATAGTTATGACAATGTGATACTTCATATTCTGGCACATCAGCATGTCTTCGTTTATGAAACCATACTGAAGGACAATTTCACGAAATGCTCCACATCTGTCATTTTAACAACAGTCCTCCTTTAAAACAACTGGTTACAATATAATGACTTGTCTTTTTTTCCCTCTGTGGCCCTAATATTCTATCATTTTACATATAGCCTTATAGTCTATGGGAAACTGTAAATTATCAAAAGATAGCAACATCATCTAAAATTCATTATTTATCCAGAATGATTGAAATTAATGATCACTAACGTTTAAATAATGACAGTGGGTCTAGTTATATGTGATAACAATGTATAGTGAGCAGTGAAATAACTATTGGTTTCCATTTGTGGCGACTGCTGACTGACATTAGGGATGAGATTAAATAGATCCTGGAATTTAGCCTGGTCTGGAGCAGGCTAGCTCCACAGAATAAATCTCCATGGTAATTTATACCATAACATATCCTCCTGCCCCCTATCCAGCTTTAGTGCAACCGGATTGGGGATCAATTGAGCCAGGATCACCAAGATATCCTGGCTTAATCCCTTATCCTACTTTTGTGCAACAGGGCCCAGGTTTCTGATTACAGGGAGGAGACTAACACAAACACACACATAAGGGGGCGGAGCTCTGCTCAGGTGTTCCTGAATCAGGAAATGAGGAATTTCAGAGTTTTCCTCCATGTCAGAGCAGACAGAGCAGGACGAGACAGTGGCTCCAACTTTCTTCTTCATGGTGAGTCTTTGTGTTTTCTGTTGTCTTCTCCACTCATGATGAAGGCCGTGATGTGTCTGTGTGTTCTCCTCTGTGAGGAAGAGGAGCAGCAGAGGAAGAGCTCAGACTGAACTTTGTCTTTAACTTGTTCTTCTGTTCAAAAAGAAAAGAGTTTCTCCAAAACCAGCACCTAAAGGTCACTGCAGGTCACCTTTCTGACAGAGACCAGAAACACTCAAAGATACCAAAATGCAGCTGTCAGATCTGCCCTGAAGGACAAACTCTGAGTTCTGCTGGGGGGTATTCCAGGAAGCATGTTTAAACTACCCTGACTTTAAGCCTGAACTCTGGCTGAAATCCGCCTGAACTCGCTTACTCTGGGTATGTCGGTTCCAAAAGACCGGGTATGAGTTGGCGTAATTGCGCTCGACTTGGTAACCCTGGGTTAATGCTCGTGCACGGAAGGTACATGAAGACATTCTCAATAGATCGCCGATTTCCGGAGTCACCATGGAAACGCGTGGAGAACCAAAGAGAGCGCAATACTTTAGTGAGACGGAGTCTGAGATTTTAATGACGGTGTATAAAGATTATACGTCCATCAAAAAAGTAATAAGGCTGCATCATCAAAAGAAAGAGTTTCTGCTTGTAGTAGAACAGACAAAGTAAACGCACAAGTTTCTGACCTCATTTCCATTTTCCTTGTGACGCATATATATATAACTTATCCAATTTTGCCACCTTAAATGAAATACTTCTATTGGTAACAAATAATTGAGTTAAATTTAATCAACCTAATTTCTTTCGTCTATAAAACTCAATAATTGTTTATACAACTCAAATTTATGTATTTATCCAACTAAATGTCATATTACTCCAATTCAATTAATATTTTTTCCATCTTAATTAATTATATTTCTTGATCTCTCATATGTCTAAGTATGAGCCGGCAGATATACCGGTACTCATTTTTATAACAATAAAAAGGACGGAAAAAAATGCACGCTGCGCTCAATTTCATTAAAGAATTATCCATCTTTGTCATTCCTCTGTAGAACAGTAGGGGTGATATAAACTCATCATCCTCTCCTTCATTCTTACTCATGGTGCAGAGACATCAGCACAGTAGGACAAGATAACTCAGCAAAACATGGCAAAACACAGTAAAACAACAAAAAAAACTAAAAAAAATTGGTCAAAAAGCCACACTTAAACCAAAATCCGTCCAGACAGGCAAAGGAAATGGTATCCCACAATCCCTTGCGTTGCCGATTTAACAGCAGCACCAAAGTTACACCTACTTAATTGAATTAATTTGAATGAAAGTGAAATAACTTTCTGATAAATACGTGTTATTTTTAAACTGACTTAACGAAAAAAAAGATTTTTAATTATCTTAACTGAAGCAAATAATTAAGTTGGATCAAAGTGAAAAAGTTGAATTTTCCAACATCCATATGTGGTCTTATCACCCTCTCATGGTGGAAAAAGTATTATCTGAGCTTCTTCATCCACTAAATTATCTTCAAATGGACACGCCATGCTGCTTCACTTCTCTGTAAACAAACTAACCTTCAACTAAACCTGCTCCCGACCAGGTTATGTTCAGAGCATGAGTTGCTATGGCAACTTGACCCACCCTGAAACATACCTCAATTTCTGGAACCGAAAACTGAGGTTATCAACTTCCTTAGCCTCAAACTTACCGTGGGAGCTAGCATAACCTGCTTCCTGGGGGGTATTCCAGAAAGCAGGTTATGCTAGCTCCCACGGTAAGTTTGAGGAATATAATTAATTAAGATAATTAATTAAGATGGAAAAAATATTAATCGAATTGGAGTAATATGACATTTAGTTAGAGAAATACATAAATTTGAGTTGTATAAACAATTATTGAGTTTTATAGACGAAAGAAATTAGGTTGATTAAATTTAACTCAATTATTTGTTACCAATAAAAGTAATTCATTTAAGGTGGCAAAATTGGATAAGTTATATATATATATATATATATATAATATATGCGTCACAAGGAAAATGGAAATAAGATCAGAAACTCTTGCGTTTAATTTGTCTGTTCTTCTACTACAAGCAGAAACTCTTTCTTTTGATGATGCAGCCTCATTACTTTTTTGATGGACGTATAATCTTCATACGCCATCATTAAAACCTCAGACTCCGTCTCACCGAAGTATAGCTCTTTCTTTTTTTTCACGCGTTTCCATGGTGACACCAGAAATCGGCGATCCATTGAGAATGTCTTTATGTACTTGACATGCAGGTGCATTAACCCAGGGTTACCAAGTCGAGCGTAATTACGCCAACTCATATCTGGTCTTTTGGAACCGACATACCCCGGGTTAGCAAGTTCAGGCGGATTTCAGCCAGAGTTCAGGCTTAAAGTCAGGCTAGTTTAAACATGCTTCCTGGAATACCCCCCTGGATCCTTGTTCATCAAAAAAACAGTTGGTGACTCTGCTCCACCCTTCCTCTCAGCTCAGATTCAAATGACATTCAAATGTCTTAGAGGCTGTGGAAGCTCCTCAGTGCTTTGATCTCTGCTGAAGAAGGTTGTGAGGCTCTCAGGTTCTCAGTGCTGAACAACTGTGTTTGGCCGAGTTATTTGTCCTGTTATGTTTAATTCTTTCTGCACCATGAGTGAGAGGGAAGAAGAGGAGGATGAGTTTATCTAGCACCCCTACTGTTTAGTGATGTAATGTTAAAGTTGGAGAAATGGGAAATAACATAATGCCGAATGTTGCAAATCCATTTTGTTTTTTATCATTTTATTGTTATAAAATGAGAATATCTGCAGGCTCAAACTTAGACATATGAGAGTTCAAGAAGTACAATAACTGAATAAATTAAAATGGAAAAAGATTTAATTTAATTTGAGTAAAATTACATTTAGTTAGATAAATATGAAAATTTCAGTTGTAAAATAAATTGAGTTGGGCAGACGTAATAAATTAAGTTAAAAAATGTAACTCAATTACTTGTTACCAATTGAATTCATTTAAGTTGGATAAGTTATATGGGTCACAAAGGAAAATGGAAATAAGATCAGAAACTCGTGCGTTTACTTTGTCTGTTCTTCTACTACAACCAGAAACTCTTTCTTTTGCTGATGCATCTGTGTTACGTTTTTGATGGACGTATAATCTTCATACGGCTTCATACTCCGGAAATCGGCGATCCATTGAGAATGTCTTTATGTACTTGACATGCACGAGCATTAACCCAGGGTTACCAAGTCGTGTGTAATTACGCTAACTCATATCCGGTCTTTTGGAACCGACATACCCAGAGTAAGTAAGTTCAGGTGGATTTCAGCCAGAGATCAGGCTTAAAGTCAGGGTAGTTTCTGCTTGTAGAAAAAGCATTTTGCCCGCATATATAGTCATTTTTATAACAATAAAAAGAACAAAAGAATATGCACAGGCGGCATACACTGATTTACCAATTACCCCAAATGATCATCATATCAATTGTAAGTAGGGATGCTATATAAACTCATCATCCTCTCCGTCCCTCTCACTCATGGTGCAGAAAGAATTAAATATAGCAGTACAAATACTGAGGCAAAACACAGTAAAACAAGCTAAACAACTAAACACATTTGGTCAAAAACCCACATTTAAACCCAAATCCATCCAGACAGGCAAAGGGAATGGTATCCCACAATTCCTTGCGGTGCCGATCTAACAGCAACACCAAAGTTACACTTACTTAATTGAATTAATGTAAATGAAAGTAAAATAACTGTCTGATAACCACGTGTCATTTTTAAGCTGACTTAACAAAAAAAATTATTTATCTTAACTAAAGCAAATTATTAAGTTAGATCAAAGTTAAAAAGTTTCTCTTTCCAACATCCATATGTGGTCTTATCACCCTCTCATGGTGGAAAAAGTATTATCTGAGCTTCTTCATCCACTAAATCATCTTCAAATGGACACGCCATGCTGCTTCACCTCTCTGAAAACAAACTAACCTTCAACTAAACCTGCTCCAGACCAGGTTATGTTCAGAGCATGAGTTGACATGGGAACTAAGCATACGCTGAAACATACCTCTGCACACGTGTTTGGGATCAGATGAACAACAGTAATAAGCAAAAGAATGATGGATCACCACAAGAGACTCAATGCATTTATCAGAAGAAGCATTTTTAACTTTTGTGTAAATTTTCACCAGTGTCTCATGTTTTAGAACTTGTGAGCGTTTGTCCAAAGTTTAAAAATATGAGTCATCAAAAATGCTATTTTCTCTTAATATTTCAACAATTATTTATTAAAATAAAACAAAAGTTCAGATACAAATCTTAAAAAGTTTAACTTCTTCCAGCTGGATGGAGTCGGAGCTCGGACGTTTTTTCTTTTGTTTGTTTTTTTGCTGCAAACGTTTTAAACACGTTGGTCTCTACACAGACATGAATAAATACAAAACTCTGTTTTATTTTAGCTGCTTTGCTGCTCCTTCTGGGTTTTACTCTGAGACAAACGGGCCAGAGTGGTTGAAAACGGCAGAACCCCGTACGAACAGAACCGACACAAAGTCCAAAGTCAATGTCTGCCTCGGAGTACCGTCAATGTGAGACAGAGACACTTGATTGGTTAGAATATGGACCTATCAGCAGCTGTTTGATGGCAGCTTGTCAAATCAAACCGAAACTTAACTTAGCAAAGATCGGAAAAAAGTGAGATGACACACAACGCATGCAAATTTCTGTTTGGCGATGCCAGTGGCAGTCATATCACGCTAAGTCGCGCTCAAAGTAGTCAGCAAAATCAAAGATAAGACAAAAGCGAGATTTGAAACAACGCACGTAAAAAAATGTGTTTTGCAAACGCAAAAAAACGTTTTTGAAAGCAAAAAAAGAATGTGAGCAAAAAAAATTTTTTTGAGCAAAAAACGTAGAAAGTTTTGTGTGCAACATGGTGGCAGAAATATCACTCCATAGAAGAGAAGTCCATCTGAGTGCAGTCATGCTCGCACATGCAGTTTCCTTTGCACTTGTTTTCTTTGACCCCATTTGAGCAAAATGGTAAACTTACCAAGATGCTTTATAAAAACAAAGATTCAGTCAAAGCGCGACTGTTTTTCAGTGAAACCGTTCTCTCTTAGTTTTAAAATTCTGACATTTACCGTGCAAACCATGGCAAAAGGCGAGAGTTTAGCGAGAAACACCACTCAGTCTGCCGTCCCTGCCGGAACCATTTCTATGGTGTCAATATAGCGCCTGAAGATTGCGCAGCAAAACAGTAATAGCGCGCATCAAAACCCCAAATCTGAGATTAAAAATGCATAAATTGAGAACCAAAACCTATAATTTGTAACCCACAGCAAAATCATATTTCTCAGTTCCCGATTTGTTTTCTTGCCATTCTGAAATCCTGTTTTTGAGTTGCAGTTTTATTTTGAAATCGTCTTTTTGAGTTGCAGTTTTATTTTGAAATCGTCTTTTTGAGTTGCACTTTTGTTTTTTCAGGTTTTGATTCTAAAACCTGTCAACACGTAAAAACAGCGACATGTCACTCAAGGGGAGGGGAGGCGGGACATCACCCACATCCAGAAGCTCATTGGCTACTGAATAACACCGTGTCTTGCGTCAACAGACCAGTTTCAAGGGGTGAGTCCTTCATGATGGCAGCTTCCTCTGCCTCCCACTGCTGTCTGACTGCATTCACCTGAACCTGAGAGGAAACACAAGAGAACAGCCAATCAGTGGAGGAGCAGCTGATCTGTTGGTGAAGGAGGATCAGAGCTGATGATGAGGAGGGTTTCCTCTGCAGGTGAAGGAGGAAGGTGTGTGTGAGCTGATGTGGATCCAGTGAATCCAGCAGCATGGATCAGTGGGAGGACACACAGGAGGGAGCCCCTCCCTCTAAAAGCAGAGATGGTAACCATGACAACCAGAGCAAAGCTCAGAGGTGAGATGAACATCTCCAACTGTCCATGATCTTCTCCATGTCAGAGCTCAGGACTCACACCAGCAACCTTCATTCTTCACAGGAACCAACCTGGATCTGGATCCAGCTGGGGATCCAGAAGGAGTGACAAGTCAAAGGATTTTGTTCCTGACTTCAAGGACATCGGTTCAGGACAGGAACAGTGAGTGTTTGTCAAAAGTAAAGGATGCGGGATTCTAGTTCAGATGATCAAAAGTTTTCAGATGAAGGTCTGGTTCAGTTCTGGATCTCTCTGATCAGACTCACTTGGAGCATCATGTGTGTGATGAAATCTTTTCAGTTGAGTCTTCTGAGAGTCTCTGAGAGACATCAGAGATGTTGGAGAAGAAAACATGTTGACTGCTGACTCTGACTGACAGCAGCTCCAGTCTAATGAGAAGAATCACTGCAGACTCCTAGGATTCAGATTTTCATGCTTTCCAAACATCACATTGTTCTAGTTTGACTTTCTGCTCTCAGAATTTCTACATTTCTACATGGAGAATTGGAATCAGCTTTTCTAGAAAAAAGTCTGGATTGACTGACAGAAAATGCTGAAAGCTGGAAACTGTTGATCCAAACATGTCATGTTATTCCAGACTAAACAGCTCAGTCTGTGTTCATGTCAAAGTCCATCAGCTGTTCATGAAGAAGCAGATTCTCCAACACTGTGATGGTTTGGTGTTTGCAGAGGTCAACAGGTCACACAGAGAGTCCAGTCTGCAGCCTCCAGCTGTGGCTCCATGAAGAGTGACCGGTTCAAAGGTCATCCTCCAACCTTCAGGAAACGAAAACTAAGACCTTCAGACTCACAGTAAGAAGCAGTCTCTAGTGAACAAAGCAGAGTTCTGGAGTTCTGTAATTGGATTAACAGAAACTTGGCTTACTGACAATATAGCAGATACTTTTAACATCATGGATTACATTCATGTTTATAGATGTAGAAAGGGCAGGAAGGGAGGAGGGGTTTCCTTGTTTTTAAATCCTGGCTTACAATTTAAGGTAAGATCTGACATTGAGGAGCTTTTTGAGTTTGAAACAGAAGTTGTAGGCATAGAAACAAAGTTCTCCATAATCCTTTGTATTTATAGACCACCTAATTGTAATTTGACTGAGTTTGTTGCTAACATTTCTAATGTATTGGACCTAGTTTCTAAAGAGAGAAAGAAGTGTTATTTAATGGGTGATTTTAATATTAATCTGTTTAATTATGAGACAAATTTAGCAATCCAAGAATTTCTCGACATAATTTATTCCCATTGTTTTTATCCAATGATTACAGTCCCTACTAGAGTGACAAATAATTCAGCAACCCATTTAGATAATATCTTCACCAACATACTAGATCAAACAATGAAACCTGGGGTGTTGTGTATGGACGTGGCTGACCACTGCCCTATTTTTTTTAATAGCATGTACTGAGATCAGACAAAGCCCTGTGTCAGAAAGTATTAAATACAAGAGGAACCTTAGTGAAATTAATAAAATTAAATTTAGAAATATAGTCAGTAAATTGCAATGGGCCGAGCTGTATCAGCTAAAAGATCCCCAAAAAGCTTTCACTTTATTCATGAAAATTATTCCTGAGGTATACAATTCCTGTTTTCCTCTTCAGCCTGGACCTCATAAGGCCAAATGTTCAAAACCATGGATCACTTCAGCTATAATAAAATCCTTGAAGACCAAGCACAAGTTATACAAAAAATACCTGACTTGTCCTACTCCGTACAATCACTTAGAATTCAAAAAATAGAGAAACAGGCTAAACCATATCATAAGAGGAGCAAAGGTTCACTTTTACAATACAAAGTTAGCCCAGCATAAAAACAATGTTGCCTGCCTCTGGAAAACTATCAACACAATACTGAATAAAAACACTACTAAAAACAGCTATCCATGAATTTCAGGTTTATGATCATTATGCTTCAGACCCTCACCAAATTACTGCAAAATTTAACTCATTTTTTTCTGAGATAGGCCCTACTCTGGCTTCAAGGATCCCACCTAGTCAACGGGGACCATTGGAGTATCTAAATTATTCCATTACTAAGGAATTTAATTTATCACTAACAACTGAGAATGAAGTAAGAGATATTATTCTTAACTTAAAAGACAGTGCACCTGGTTATGACAATATTGATAGTAATTTGTTAAAATCAATCTATGTCTTTATTATTAAACCACTGACATATATTTTTAATCTCCCTCTGGTCAAAGGTACTGTACCCATTGAGCTAAAGAGAGCAAAAATTACACCAGTTTAAAAAGATTATGATCCAACCCACTTCAATAATTATAGACCAATTTCTGTCTTACTAGCTGTTTCTAAAACTCTTGAAAAAATTGTCTATCAAAGATTAATGGATCATCTTGAAAACAATAACATATTATACCCTTACCAGTACGGTTTTAGGAAAAAACATTCCACTTACATGACACTGGTGCATTTAATTACTGAAATCTATAAAGCAAAAAATAAAAAAGAGAACACAGTTGGTATCTTTTTTGATTTGTCAAAGGCATTT
The DNA here is from genome assembly GCF_053564925.1 of Oryzias latipes. Taxonomy (NCBI): domain Eukaryota; kingdom Metazoa; phylum Chordata; class Actinopteri; order Beloniformes; family Adrianichthyidae; genus Oryzias; species Oryzias latipes. The sequence goes on from NC_136238.1 coordinate 23,018,053, forward strand.
GACACTGTTAACCATACTATTCTTTTGGATAAACTTGTACTTCTTCGCATCACAAACAACTCTTTACTTTGGTTTACTAGTTATTTAACTAATCAATGTCAAACTGTAAACTATAATGGACTAGAGTCCTCACTCCTTCCTCTACAATGTGGTTTACCTCAAGGTTCCATTTTGGGTCCTCTGCTATTTTTATTATATGTCAATGATCTACCCAATGCATCAGTTAAACTTTCTAAAATACTATTTGCAGATGACACCAGTGTATTCTATTCCCAGAAGGATTTAGACACTCTTAACAATGTTGTAAATGATGAACATGACAAGATATTTACTTGGTTCAAAGCTAACCAATTGTCACCCAACATATAAAAACACACTTTTTATTGTTTGGTCTAAAATCAAATGCCATGGATTTCTCTTTTAAAATACAAATTGATAATATTCCAATCAAAAATGTTAGCTGTGTTCGTTTCCTTGGTGTATTAGTGGATGAATCCTCATCCTGGAAACCTCATGTTAGTTTTATTAGTACAAAAATTGCCAAAATGGTGGGTATCCTAGGTAAAACCCGTCATTTGATGAATACAAAGGTTGCAATTATGTTTTACTATTCAATGATATATCCATATTTTAGTTACTGAAATATTGCCTGGGCTAGTACACATCAAACTAAACTTGAACCTATTCTGTGTCTACAAAACGAGCTCTGAGAATAATATTCAATGTAGGACATAGGCATTCATCTCAACCTTTGTTTTGTCAGGCCAGTGTCCTGAGTGTCTATCAAGTCAAGCAACTTCAAACTGGTCAGTTTGTTTTCAATTCTATTGGAAAACTCCTTTCCCAACATTTCACCAACGTGTTCAATTTTAATAATGAATTTCATGAATATCCCACTCGGGGTGGATGTCTCATCAGAGCAACTTTCTCTCACATAACTCAGTCACAATTTAGTGTCCTATACAGAGGATGTAAAATTTGGAACAGTCTTCCTTCCTCTTTCAAAGTACTTTCACAAACTCAGTTTAAAAAAGCTCTAAAAAGCTTTCTTCTTAACAATGGTACTTTTCCACATGGCATGTATTTTTAGTTTGATAAAAGAATGTAAGTGCATGACTTGAATATGTATTGATTTTTTATGAATTGTATTTACTGAACGGTATTGTTTTGTAGCTTATAGACTCATTTTGGTGGTTGCCACATGTTAAGCCCAATGTGGCTTTTTGGCAACCATCCATCACATCCCCATTGTTGAATATTCTGTTTTTATTTACTTTTTTTGATATGTGATAAATAAATGAAATGCAAAAAAATGAAAAAAAGAAGATCAGAGAAGATCTGAGAGTCTCTGAGGGCAGAGATGTTGGAGAAACTTTGGACAGAAATGAATCTGTTTATCTTTTATGATTTGAACAAATGTTTGGATCAGAAAAGGAACAATTTTATTATATTATATTTTAATCAAAGTCTGTCATACAGTTAATCTCATAATTAACCACAGAATGTATAAAAGATTGATGGTTGTTCTCCATTCAGATTTTAAATAGAAGGTTTTTCATTGTATGTCATCAACAAACTTAAACATTAACTTCTTCATTTTCTCCTGGTCTAAATGAGAATCAATGATCCAGTTGACTGTAATTCTGATTCATATGTGAGTCAGAATGAATGTTGGAATCATTGCTGTTCTGAAAACAACAGCATTCATGATGCATTTATGATCTGAGATGATCCAAATCAAAAAGAACTCATCAAACACCATCATGAAAGAAACTCACTTTTAATAAAACAAATTTTTTTCTATCAGGATCCATCAGAGACTCGGAACTGGATCTGGATCTGAACCCAGCTGTGTATCAGTCAGGAGTGACCAGTCAATGGGTCATCTTATTGAATTTAAAAAATCATCATTATCATCTTTTGGTGCAGAGAGATGAGCTCCATGAAAATGTTGTTTCTCACAGACATTTCTATCTTCATGTGTGCAGCAGTGAGTGTTGGAGCTTTTCCACAAACACGGAATAGATCTAGTAGATTCTACTGAGTGTTTGTAGGACACCAGTGGGTCCAGTAGGATCTGATTGTTGCTGATTCTCCACAGACTGGACCAGCAGAGCTCAGAGACTCCCAGTGGTCCGTCTGTCCAGCAGCAACAAACGCAGCTGGACTCCATCTTTCTGGTCTGTACATGAACAACAACTACTTTCCCATCATTCTGTCCACAGTCGTCTCCATGCTGCACTTTGGACACCAGTGGACTGTCAGTGTGTCCAACATGGAGCTGATGTTTGGCTCCATGACTTCACTCTGATTGGCTCATTCATCTGGAATTCTGTTGCAGCTGCTGGAGGACAACATTGTCACTTTCGTGAAGAAGGAGCTGAAGAAGATCCAGAAGCTTCTGAGTCACAGGGAGGATGAGGAGGAGCTGGAGGCTGAAGATGAAGAGCAGAGGAGCAGCAAAGAGTCACTGATGAAGATCACAGTGAACTTCCTGAGGAGAATGAATCAGGAGGATCTGGCTGATGGACTGCAGAGCAGTAAGAGGATTTCTCTGAATGTTTCAACTGCTGAGAAATGAAGATTTACTGACGTCTGAACACATGGAACCACAGGGATTCAAACCCTCATCATTCAGGGCTGCAGAGAGTTGATTTACTGTTTGTTGTCTTCATTCAGGATCTGCTGCTGCAGTTTGTCGACATGAAGTCCAATCTGGTCTGAAGAATAAGTTCCAGTGTTTGTTTGAGGGGATCACTAAAGCAGGAAGCCCAACCCTTCTGAATGAGATCTACACAGAGCTCTTCATCACAGAGGGAGGAAGAGGAGAGCTGAATGAAGAACATGAGGTCAGACAGATTGAAGCAGCATCCAGGAAAGCAGACAGAGCAGAAACAAGCATCAGACAAGAAGAGCTCTTCCAACTCCCAGCTGGAAGACCAGAACCAATCAGAACCGTGATGACTAAGGGAGTGGCTGGCATCGGGAAAACAGTCTTAACACAGAAGTTCACTCTGGACTGGGCTGAAGGCAAAGCCAACCAGAACCTCCACTTCACATTTCCATTCACTTTCAGAGAGCTGAATGTGCTGAAAGAGGAGAAGTTCAGCTTGGTGGAACTTGTTCATCACTTCTTCCCTGAAACCAAACAAGCAGGAATCTGCAACTTTGAATATTTCCAGGTCCTCTTCATCTTTGATGGTCTGGATGAGTGTCGACTTCCTCTGGACTTCCTCAAGACTCGGATCCTAAAGGACCCTAGAAAGTCCACCTCAGTGGCTGATCTGCTGACAAACCTCATCAGGGGGAACCTGCTTCCCTCTGCTCGCCTCTGGATAACCACACGACCTGCAGCAGCCAATCAGATCCCTGCTGAGTGTGTTGACATGGTGACAGAGGTCAGAGGGTTCAATGATCCACAGAAGGAGGAGTATTTCAGGAAGAGGTTCAGAGATGAAGAACAGACCAGCAGGATCATCTCCCACATCCAGAGATCCAGAAGCCTCCACATCATGTGCCACATCCCAGTCTTCTGCTGGATCACTGCTACAGTTCTGGAGGATCTGCTGAAGAGCAGAGAGGGAGGAGAGCTGCCCAAGAGCCTGACTGAGATGTACATCCACTTCCTGGTGGTTCAGGCCAAAGTCAAGAAGGTCAAGTATGATGGAGGAGCTGAGACAGATCCTTACTGGAAACCAGAGACCAGGAAGATGATGGAGTCTCTGGGAAAACTGGCTTTTGAGCAGCTGCAGAAAGGAAACCTGATCTTCTATGAATCTGACCTGACAGAGTGTGGCATCGATATCAGAGCAGCCTCAGTGTACTCAGGAGTGTTCACACAGATCTTTAGAGAGGAGAGAGGCCTGTACCAGGACAAGGTCTTCTGCTTCATCCATCTGAGTGTTCAGGAGTTTCTGGCTGCTCTTCATGTCCATCTGACCTTCATCACCTCTGGACTCAACCTCATGGAGGAAGAACAGAAGAAAATATCCTTAAAGATTCTCAAACTGAAACAGAGCAGTCAAGTCGAGTTGTACCAGAGTGCTGTGAAGAAGGCCTTACAGAGTCCAAACGGACACCTGGACTTGTTCCTCCGCTTCCTTTCAGGTCTTTCACTGCAGACCAATCAGAGTCTCCTACGAGGTCTACTGACTCAGACAGGAAGTAGCTCACAGACCAATCAGGAAACAGTCCAGTTCATCAAGGAGAAGATCAGTGAGGATCTGCCTGCAGAGAAAAGCATCAACCTGTTCCACTGTCTGAATGAACTGAATGATGGTTCTCTAGTGGAGGAGATCCAACAGTTCCTGAGGTCAGGACGTCTCTCCACAGAGAAACTGTCTCCTGCTCAGTGGTCTGCTCTGGCCTTCATCTTACTGTCATCAGAAGAAGATCTGGAAGAGTTTGACCTGCAGAAATACTCTGCATCAGAGGAGGCTCTTCTGAGGCTGCTGCCAGTGATCAAAGCCTCCAACAAAGCTCTGTAAGAACTCTCAGGAAAATCTCCTTCATTGAACAAATGAATCTAAGTGGAAAACACAAGTTTCAATATCTGCTGTCTGTCTATGTTTTCTTCAGACTGAGAGGCTGTAATCTGTCAGAGAGAAGCTGTGTAGCTCTATTCTCGGTTCTCAGCTCTCAGTCCTCCAGACTCAGAGTTCTAGATCTGAGTAAAAACAAGCTGCAATATTTTGGAGTGAAGGCGTTGTCTGCTAGACTGGAGAGTCCACACTGTAAACTGGAGACTCTCAGGTCAGGTTTCATCCAAATGTTGATTGTCCACAAGTTCTGTCTTTTTTTCTCTGTTTCAGGAGAAAGTGTCTGATAGACGTCAGGGCAGAGGAAAAAGCAGAGGACTGTTGCTTGGAAGTAGAAATAAAACAACATTCTACTTAAATTAAAAGTCCTGGTTTTTCCTTATCAGATGGTTACAAATGTTATCCTGGTTCAGACTAAATACTAGAACCTAAGTCCATCCAGGTGTTGATATCTGGGAGAAGTTCACGTTCTCTTAAAGAAAACATAAATCAATCACAGAACTGCAGATTTCAATGGACAAACAGTTGCAGCAGATTTCTGACCCACAGAGCAGCAGCTCCTTATGAAGAGAAATGCGGAGCTCAAACTGCAGCACACTGACTGGTCTTATATCTGGTTCTGGTGATTATTCAGTTCCAAGCTTGGATCAGAACCAATGTGATTTGAAAAATGCATTTTACCATTTAGGATTCAAGATGAAGAAATACCATTTAATCTGACATTTTATAAATCAAAGCTAACAAATCTATTGGATATTAACACCCACCCAAGGTGTCATGTGCTTTCATTTACAGGTCGTCACAATTATTCAGCCCATAATTTTAAAATGTCATCTGTCAGTATGTCATCTGGGGGGTCCCACCTGACTGAATGGACCAAGTTCCTGGAGCTCCAGCCTCATCACTGCTACTGAACACACTTTTCTGTCTGATTGCAGGTTGAGGAGCTGCAGTTTGTCAGAGATCAGCTGTGAAGCTCTGGTCTCAGCTCTGAAGAAAAACCCGTCCAATCTGACAGAACTGGACTTGAGCTACAACCAGAACCTGCAGGATTCAGGAGTTCTTCATCTTTGTGGTTTTCTGGAGAGTCCAGACTGCAGACTGCAGACTCTCAGGTCAGACTCCATGTTTCAGTTGTGTTCAGATCAATATGATAAGTATAAATGACTGACTGAAGACATGACTACAGAACGACAACGTCACATTAATGTTATTTGTTTGTTCTTGGTGTTTTTAATGTACCTTGGTGAAAATTGTTTCAGAATATTGCTAGATTTTTTGTTGCTATGCTGGTGATAAAGAGGGCAGAATATATTTTTATTATTCTTAAATTGATTGGATGATGCACAAGGAAGATTGAGAGAGAGGAGAAATGATGACATCATGAAGAGAAGATGGTCCACTCACGGCAGTCCAGCAGAGATGAAACGTTAAAAAAAATATTAAATATCCAAAGAAATCAAGGTTTATTAAGAACGAACGGAGAGTTCAGAATAACATGTTTAGCATTTTGAAAGTTGTTAAGGACTTTAAAGATGTGAAAATGCTAGTCAGCTGGACTTATCTAGCTTAGCATGGCAAATGGCATATACTTATATAGCACTTCTCTACCTTCCTTGAAGGCCCAAAGCACTTTACAGTCACAGTCCCATTCACACATGCACACACTGGTGGTGGTTCCACTGCCGAACAATGGTGCCAACCTTCCACCAGAGGTAAGGTGGGGTTCAGTGTCTTGCCCAAAGGACACTTTGACACATGGGCATTTAAGGCGGGAGTCAAACCTGCACTCTTACGGGTCGACCGCCCTACCACTGCACCACGGTCGCCCCATGGCTTGCATGGGACTATGGAGTTTGAGTCACTAACCCAATGACTGAAAAAAGCGGGACAGCAGAAAGAAAACGGGAGTCTAGTGAGTGTGTACCCCTGCAGAGTTTTTGGATTTGGATGAATGTGGAGACATTACACCCGGGACCACAGTTTGAAAAGGGAACAAGAAGAGAGTTTATTGAATTGAGCCATGTTAGTGGACACTTTGCTCCGTTAGTTAGTTGAGGCCAGGAGCCTCTGTCAAAAAAAATACCCAAGGAGTACTTAAGACTAAAACACCACCACTAAAACAAACAATTGGTAAGAAAATAAACCCAGCTTTGACTAACCTTGATCAAAGGTGGGCAATGAGGGCAGGGGTGCTGCATAGAGGTGGGCAGCGATAGCGAATGTGGTGCATATAGGAGGGTGGCGAGGCAAGTTGCGCCTGCGGGCCAAACAATGCCGCTTGCAGCTTTAATTTTATTTTAACATTGTATGACAATCACTCAAATCTAATGAAGTGGAAATATAAATTTCTCATGAAACAGGAGTTTAACACCCGTTAACTAAGAACTCAGGGATAATGCCCTCACTTTAAAGCTAGCATAGCAACAGGGTGTTACATAAAGTTTACAGTTTGTGTTACAGAGCTCAGTGTGCTGCATGAATTGACTCTTTCTTGATGACATCATATGGGAAAAAAGCACATTGGGAAAAGAGATTGTCACTCAAACTCGATTTTCTTTTTCAAATACAAAAATACAGACAGATCAAGTGCCAATTGTTGTCACACCCGCACATGCCACTGTCTTTCTGTGACTGTGTTCTTCTTGGCAGTGAAGAAATAAATCGCTCTAAAATAAGATGACCAAGCCAGCAGACTCCAAATGTCAAACAATGGGATTTTATTGATCCCAAAACTATAGGGATGGCCTGTTTGACACAGACACTCTGGCGCGTGTTTCACTTTCATGAAACAGAGTGGTTCGGCACAATGTTTAGGGGCGTGTGTCAACTAGCGCAGATCACGTGGTTGATGACGTATGAAGCGCCAAATGCATCGTTTGTTCGAACCAGGGTTCAGATGTCACTTGTGCTGGAACAGTTGGGCGCGCTATTCTCTATAAATACGAAATTAATCCTGAACATTTCCCGACCAATTCTATTGTTTCCCCTGTATTTGAATCAGCATCAGTTCATTGCACTTTACCATGGTTCCTGGTTAAAAAAAAAGTACTGTGGCTCAGGATCGTTTCAACTCAGTTTCTCCTATAAGAAAGTACACTATGAACGTTGTCTATGAAAAAAATCCTTCTATAAATATGTGATGGCAAATATTAACTATGGTAGTAAAAATAGCTCAGTGGAGAACTTTTAGTGTCTGAATCCATAGATCATTGGTTCAAAACCTGTGTTTTACTTTTTTTTTTTTGCCTTGCGTTCATTTTCTTCATCTGATATGTCTTTTGCTGTGTCAAGCACTTCTCACAGAAAACGTAACTCGTGTTGTTTTACGGTTTTTTATCATCATTTCCACATTGAAGTGTTACAAGGAGCTTAGTTGAAGCATAATATTCGTCCAGTCCACCAGCAGATGTCCCTGTTCTGTGTGGTTTCAAAGCCCTGAATGGTTGTTTCATTTTTCTGGCACAATTGCATGAACCCCAAGGAAAGCTTCATGGGGCTTCTATTCCCATCCCTACAAAACAACAGTCAAAGAAAGAATTCAATAGATTCTGGGAGAGCCTGTTGCCACCACTGAAACCAAGTCTGCTCCCTCAGACCAGGGGGATATTCCAGAAAGCATGTTTAAACTACCCTGACTTTAACCCTGAACTCTGGCTAAAGTCCGCCTGAACTTGCTTACTCTGGGTATGTCGGTTCCAAAAGACCGGATATGAGTTAGCTTAAGTACGCTCGACTTGGTAACCCTGGGTTAATGCACGTGCACAGCAAGTACATAAAGACATTCTCAATGGATCGCCGATTTCCGGAGTCACCATGGAAATAAGTGGAGAAAAAAAGAGAGCACTACACTTTTCTTATGGAAGTTTTATTTTAGTATTTTTTTACCCATAATTCAAAATCAATTATCAATTCTCTTCCATTCTCAATAAACAATTCACTTTGACATGTGATGATGCCATTTGAAAATGTATTTTACAATGTAGGATTCAAGATGAAGAAATACAATTTAGTCTTATATTTTTGAAATCAAAGCTTTAAATCGAAGCAAAATCTATTGGATTTGAAAGTGTCCTGTTCTTTTGATTCCATAGTTCAAATGAAAATTCACATTCCACCGTCTGTTTTAAATCAATTTCAAATCTATTATATTTTCATTTACAGGTCGTCACAATTTTTCAGCCCAAAATTTAATCTGAAAATGTCTGTCAATATGTCATCTGGGGGGTCTCATCTGATCATCGGACTGAATTCACCAAGTTCCTGGACCTCCAGCTGCATCACTGCACCTGAACACTCTTTCTGTCTGATTGCAGGCTGAAGAAATGCAGTTTGTCAAAGACCAGCTGTGCTGTTCTGGCCTCAGCTCTGAAGTCCAACCCGTCCCACCTGACAGAACTGGACCTGAGATACAACGGTCTTCAGTGTTCAGATGTTCAGCAGCTCCAGGATCTGGTGGAGAGTCCAGACTCCAAACTGAAGACTCTGAGGTCAGTAGAGGGTTGTAGTCAGTCCAGCTGCTTCCAGATGTTTGGTCCTAAAGTTAGTCTGAGAGCAAAGATGCAGAGTTTCCTGTGAAGCTGCAGCTTCTCAGTGAAGCTCTGAGGAGAATGATGACAGGCTTCAGGACAACAGTCAGCCGATCAGAGCAGCAGAAGCTCCAACAGGTGAAGATGACAGGAAGCTGCTGCTCTGAACAGGACTGAAGCTCCTGCTGCTCTTTCTGCTGCTGTGCTGCATCACTGACTGACAGACCAGGATCAGGAGACAGTCTTTCATCTCTGTCTCTCTACTTTCTCTCTGCAGGTGGGAGGGAGAGCGCTCTTGGTTCTGATGTTCCTCCTGGAGGAGCAGAGAGGAGCAGCAGAGATGTTGTGACTAGACGGTTTTCCTGGGAGGTGGAGAGCAGAGTGATGGAGGTATCAGAGGAAGTGGAGATGAGTGTCAGAGCTGCAGCATGAACTGATCTGAGATCAGCTCCACTGTCTCTCTCAGCATCAAGTGGACAGTTATTGTGCTGCAGCTCCCCCGGTGGACTGATGGAGAACTGCACTTCCTCTTCTCATTCTAACTTGGAGTGTTGATCTGAAACATGGGTTGGATTCAGATGTTCAGCAGCTCCAGGATCTGCAGAAAAACAGACCTGCAGACAAACAGAATCTTTTCTAGATCATCACTTTCTTCTTTGATCTACATTTGATGAACAGATGTGAATTTGGAATGGACCAATCAAGGATTGAGGGAATAATTGATCAGACAGAACATTTCTGGATTTGATAGATTGGAATATATATATTCCATGATGGAAGAAGTGAGAAGGGAGACTCCTGATGGCTGAATTTAGGAACTGTGTGAAATAAAAGTCCAAAATCAATCCAAATCTGAACCAGTTTATCTTGAAGCAGACAAGATCTGATGTGTTCAGGAAAGCAAAATATCATATCAATCAATCAATCAATCAATATGAGTGACAAACTAGTATGAAAATGCTGTTTCTCTATTAAACACATTATTTTATATACTGTTTATACATGGTAACTTTTTGTACCTTGTCCTATTTCTTCCAAAATAATAATTTTCAGCCTTCACCCTCATACTAATTAACCTGTTGGAACATTTTTGTGGCTCCAACATTACAGTCATCCTTGCAAGGGAAACAAACCAACAAATAAATAATTTGTTTATTATAAGATAACATTAAATTAAATTAATAATATTAAACATTACAACCTATAAAAATCTAAAAAGACAATGTTCCAAAAAAAAAAAAAACAGGTATCGTTGATCTTGATATGTAAACTGGATGTAATAAAATTGTAAATTATATTCATCACAGAGATAACCAAAAACAAAAGATTCTTTGTTTATTTCATCTTAACATTAAATAGTTTTTTAAGATCTCAATAGTTTTTTATTGAACAGGTCTTTGTAGAAGAAACAGAAACAAGAAAAAGCTTTAATCTCTTTGCAGTATGTTGGCGAAAATTGTTTGCTTTTATTATGTTAAGTGATGGTTTTTAAATGTATGAATTTGCTAATCTGATAAATATTGAAATCGAGGAAACTTTATTGATCTTTACGACGCTGAAGTTGGCTTTCGATTCACATCTTCCGATTCGCGAGGGCACTAAAGGAACATTCCGCTGCATTTTTCGCGCTATGATCACCTAAAACCGGGTCCTGTTCAAAAACCGCTGGACCTGGACTGCTCAAACCTGGATTAAATTATGCATTAAATAGTAAAGAACAAAATAAAACAGTTTCTGATTTGTGAAACCTTCCTCTGATTTGTGAAAATGTGAAATAGGTTGATTTTTATTGCATTTTACGCACTGAGTCCAATTCAGACAAGGTCCTGTTCAAAAACTGCTGGGGCCTCATTTATAACCGTTGCGTACGCACAAAAGAAGGCGTACGCCAGTCTCTACGCAATAGTTGAGATTTATAAAAAGCAAACTTGACGGGAAAATGTGCGGTCCTTCAGGCAAGCTCTGACCCAGGCGTACGCACAAAAACGGGTGAAATGAGAAACGGCGACACCCTCGGCAGATGGAAGAAACACGTGAAAGTGAAAATGACAATACTGCCTCTCATAAATAACATGAAGACTTCACAAAGCAGGTCTAACAATTAACAGCCTACACGAACACCTGTTTGATCGATCAGCAGTGAAACAAATAAAAAAAAATCAAACGAAAATTACAACAGAAATTCAAATGAACACTTATTTGCAGAAAGAAAAGTGAAATATGTTCTGCAATATTGCCATGTTGTGCAATTCATCCTCATAAATAATATAGTTAACAGAACGAAATAATGTACAAAACCGATTTTCTTGTCAATGTGTCCGTCTGGCGGAGCAGATATAGGTGCAATTAGACAGACAGATGGATAGATAGAGAGAGATGCATTAATTGTCCACTAGGGAAAGTTGTTTTCATAGTAAAACATTTCTTCATAAGCTACAGAATTATGGTATTCATGCATATGCCTTTAGTTTGTTTTATTTTTGATAAAACCATGTATGGCGTATGTCTCGACCATTCAGAAAGTTACAAGAAATTACATTTGCGCTGAACAATTTCCCATTTCCACGTCGATTATTACCGACATCTGTAGCTTGTCAGATGTAATTAAATGGAGGGAAATAAAATGCCCCATCACAATGCGAAATGACGCACAATGGCTGATCTTGCGCTCTTAGAAGATGTGGCAAATGGAAGAATTTGGAGTGAACACATCTTTAGACAGCAAGGAGACTTGTTCGCAAACGAGGACGAGTGGCTTATGAGCCGGTTCCGACTTCCTCTGCGGGCTTTTGGGGGTGTGTCACCTGGTGCATCTGGCGCGTCGGTGTCCCCCTGCGCCTCAGTCACCACTCCACTTAAAAGGGATTCCCCAATTATTGCCGCCAGTCTCTCATCAGGAGGGGTCAGCTCCGGTGTCCCCCCCCCCCTCCCGTGGCAGACACGGGTGTGTGTGTGTGTGTGTGTGGGGGGGGGCAGCGCTAGACGTTTTTTTGCCTTGACTTTGATGTCCGACCTTTTCTTTTTTATTTCGGCCACGGTCCGAGGTTGTGAGGCTACAGCATTTACAGCGTCTGCCACCGTTTGCCACTCACGTGCCTTTTTGGCATTAGTAATGCCCACACTGTGCCCTCCAAACAACATTATTCTCCTCTTTTCCACCTCGCCAACGATAACTTCTACTTCACATTGAGAGAAGTTACGTTTTTTTGATTTTCTCTCCGTGTTTGGCATGGTTTCGCAATCAATGAATATTCATTTGTGGGCGTTTCACGGACTATTTATGGGCAACTATAGGCGTGTCATGAGGCCGCAAAAGCTGCGCAGCATTTAGAATCGGTTGTGATTTATTAAGAGAAAGATGCGTAGGATGTGCGTGCGCACGGTTTTATAACTCCGAATATTTCTGTGCATACGCACATCCTATGTTTCATCCGTACGCCACTTCTGACGCAAATCCTACGCAAAGTTTTATAAATGAGGCCCCTGGACCTGGACTGCTCAAACCTGGATTAAATTATAATTTATATAGTAAAGAACAGATTAAACACAGTGTCTGATTTGTGAAACCTTCCTCTGATTTGTGAAAATGTGAAATAGGTTGATTTTTATTGTATTTTACGCACTGAGTCCACTTCAGACCACGGGCCTCATTTATAAACGTTGCGTACGCACAAAAGAAGGCGTACGCCACTCTCTACGCAATAAGTGAGATTTATAAAAAGCAAACTTGACGGGAAAATGTGCGGTCCTTCACGCAAGCTCTGACCCAGGCGTACGCACAAAAACGGGTGAAATGAGAAACGGCGACACCCTCGGCAGATGGAAGAAACACGTGAAAGTGAAAATGACAATACTGCCTCTCATAAATAACATTAAGACTTCACAAAGCAGGTCTAACAATTAACAGCCTACACGAACACCTGTTTGATCGATCAGCAGTGAAACAAATAAAAAAAAATCAAACGAAAATTACAACAGAAATTCAAATGAACACTTATTTGCAGAAAGAAAAGTGAAATATGTTCTGCAATATTGCCATGTTGTGCAATTCATCCTCATAAATAATATAGTTAACAGAACGAAATAATGTACAAAACCGATTTTCTTGTCAATGTGTCCGTCTGGCGGAGCAGATATAGGTGCAATTAGACAGACAGACAGATGGATAGAGAGAGATGCAGTAATTGTCCACTGGGGAAAGTTGTTTACATAGTAAAACATTTCTTCATAAGCTACAGAATTATGGTATTCATGCATATGGCTTTAGTTTGTTTTATTTTTGATAAAACAATGTATGGCGTATGTCTCACCATTCATAAAGCAACAAGAAATTACATTTGCGCTGAACAATTTCCCATTTCCACGTCGATTATTACCGACATCTGTAGCTTGTCAGATGTAACTAAATGGATGGAAATAAAATGCCCCATCACAATGCGTAATGACCCACAATGGCTGATCTTGCGCTCTTAGAAGATGTGGCAAATGGAAGAATTTGGAGTGAACGCATCTTTAGACAGCAAGAAGACTTGCTGACAAACGAGGACGAGTGGTTTAGGAGCCGGTTCCGACTTCCTCGAGCCGTCCTGTTGGACCTCTGCGGGCTTTTGGGGGTGTGTCACCCGGTGCATCTGGCGCGTCGGCGTCCCCCTGCGCCTCAGTCACCACTCCACTAAGGGATTCCCCAATTATTGCAGCCAGTCTGTCTTCAAGAGGGGTCAGCTCCGGTGTCCCCCCCCCTCCCCCCCGTGGCAGACACACTCTGGCGATGCAGCGCCAGACGTTTTTTTGCCTCGACTTTGATGTCCGACCATTTCTTTTTTATTTAACCACGGTCCGAGGTTGTGAGGCTACAGCATTTACGGCGTCTGCCACTCATGTGCCTTTTTGGCATTAGTAATGCCCACTCTGTGCCCTCAAAACAACACTTTTCTCCTCTTTTCCACCTCGCCAACGATAACTTCTACTTCACATTGAGTGAAGTTACGTTTTTTTCATTTCCTCTTTGTGTTTGCCATGGTTTCGCAAGCCATGAATATTAATTTGTGGGCGTTTCACGGACTATTTATGGGCAACTATGGGCGTGTCATGAGGCCGCAAAAGCTGCGCTGCATTTAGAATCGGTTGTGATTTATAAAGGGAAAGATGGGTAGGATGTGCGTGCGCACGGTTTTATAACTCCGAATATTTCTGTGCGTACGCACGTCCTATGTTACATCCGTACGCCACTTCTGACGCAAATCCTACGCAAAGTTTTATAAATGAGGCCCCAGGTCCTGTTCAAAAACCGCTGGACCTGGACTGCTCAAACCTGGATTAAATTATAATTTAGATAGTAAAGAACAGATTAAACACAGTGTCTGATTTGTGAAATCTTCCTCTGATTTGTGAAAATGTGAAATAGGTTGATTTTTATTGCATTTTACGCACTGAGTCCAATTCAGACCAGGTCCTGTGCAAAAATTATAATTTAGATAGTAAAGAACACATTAAACACAGTAACACAGTGTCTGATTTGTGAAAACCAAATCTGATTTGTGAAATAGGTTGATTTTTATCGCATTTTATGAGTCCACCTTAGACCAGGTCATTTTCATGAAATTTGGGTGGAAATGTATTTTTTTTATACTGGAATGAACTATTGTATTTGTTCACACAGGTACGAGCCGGTAGCATGTACCCCTGACTTAAGTTTTGTTTTTTTGTTCAATATTTCTTGGTTTGTTTTCTGATTTACTTTAAGGTTCCTGTTGTGGTGTTTTGCTTTAAGTAGTCCTTCCCTTGTCCCTATTATCCTTAAATTTCATAAAATGCGACCAAATGATACTATTTCAAACAGCGGTTTTTGCACAGGACCTGGTCTGATGTGGACTCAGTGCGTAAAATGCGATAAAAATCAACCTATTTCACATTTCACAAATCAGAGGAAGGTTTCACAAATCAGACACTGTGTTAATGTGTTCTTTACTATCTAAATTAGAATTTCATACAGGTTAGAGCATTCCAGGTCCAGCGGTTTTTGCACAGGAACTGGTCTGAGGTGGACTCAGTGCGTAAAATGTGATAAAAATCAAACTATTTCACATTTCACAAATCAGAGGAAAGTTTCACAAATCAGAAACTGTTTTTATTGTGTTCTTTACTATTTAATGCATAATTTAATCCAGGTTTGAGCAGTCCAGGTCCAGCGGTTTTTGCACAGGACCTGGTCTGAAGTTGAACTCAGTGCGTAAAATGCGATAAAAATCAACCTATTTCACATTTTCACAAATCAGAGGAAGGTTTTACAAATCAGACACATTAAATCAGTTTAATGTGTTCTTTAATATCTAATATCTATAATTTAATCCAGGTTTGAGCAGTCCAGGTCCAGCGGTTTTTGAACAGGACCTGGTTTTAGGGTGGTCTTAGCGCGAAAAATGCAGCGGAATGTTCCTTTAGTGCCCTCGCGAATCGGAAGCTGTGAATCGGAGGCCAACTTCAGCGTAGTTTTATTTTTGACTTCTTGTTCACTTCTAGAGATACTTTTTCTACATTACTTTAGTTCAGGAAAACCATAAACAAATATGTTTAAGCCTATTTAGTCTGAGATGCGTTTTGGAGTCAAATCAAAGGCCTATCATTATCATTTACAGAGTGGCGGCGTAATCTCAACTCTCATAAAGTTTGTCCCAAACTGTTTTTTCCTTGTAGATTTTTTTCTTTATTATATTATGAATTAAAACTGTTTGAATAAAAAATATTGGAAACATTTTGAGCCATATTGGGGCCCAGATAAACAGTTTTTACGTTTAAATTAAAAGAAAATCTGCGTGTGACCCGGAAGTAAACAGCACGAGCCGCTAGCAGCGTTAGCTTGTTAGCAGGCTAGCAGCGTTAGCTTGTGTTGAGAGGACGGTAGTGTTTTGTTGGGACGTTTGTGAGGTTTTTGGACAGAAAGGACGATACGTGGTTCGTGTGGGAATTCTCAGCATTTTCCAAAGTGTCGTAAATGAGTGAAGAAGTGTTGAACGGAAACACAACGTGGATCGCTGTGATTGTGAGACTCACTAGCAGCAGATGATCGGAGCTGCAGTGAAGAGGACGGCGGTGTTTGTGGGAGTTGGAGCTGAGGATCGGAGCAGGAACCATGTCTTCCCTTCAGTCTCTGAGAGAGTTGATCAGCGAGCGACTAGCTGCTGCTGCTGAAGAAATCTGCAGACTCTGTGAAGGAACCATCGTCCAGTACGAGCAGGAGCTCTGTCGTCAGCGCAGACTGCTGGATGTCATCTGGAAACCACAGCTTCAGCTACACCACATAGGTACGTGACCTTCTACAAAGAAACAGAGAAGCCCCTTCATCTCTCACTGATTTCTTCTTCATCAGATGGGATTTAATTTTGCGTTTTTCAGCTGCTGATCTCAGGTTTCTTCATTTAGTCACTATCTTCAATGTCAGCAGCAGTAGCCGTTATTCAATTCAATTCAATTCAATTTTATTTGTATAGCCCAAAATCACAACAACAGTCGTCTCGATGGGCTTCGAAGTAAAACATGAAATCAAAAGGATCACGAATACAAAGAGTTCAATAGAAAAATACTAAAATGAACTAACAAACTGACTAAGCTATACTGGCATCCCTGCCCTTAGACCCCCCTTATTCTCTCTTATGGTAAAAACAGCAAGAAACAATTTTCCACACAACCTATACAGTTTGGCGGCCCTTGTGTGCCAAAATCTGTGATTTCACAATTTGCAGTTTTTCCTTGTAGTAAAATGAAAAGACTGTTCTTTTAGACTGTTTTTCATGAAATTTAACACACATTTTGCTAATTTCTGTCTTCAAACACTTGAGGAGTTTTGTCGAACTTTGACCTCGGGAAGAGGCCGCCATCCATGATTTTCAAAAACAGCACCATAGTATCAGATACTAATGAAAACTTGTAGTTAGTTATTGATTGTCTCTTAACTTCTCAGGCATCAATGGCAAGCTACTGTTGCAAACTACTAAGTTGTAGATTTTGAACGGCATGCATGTGGTGAGCTAGCAAAAGTGGCACACTCATATTACTCGTACAGTTTTCAATGTGTTTTACTGAGTAAGTTGATGATGCTGATAGCTATGCTAGCACTTTTAGCTACATCAGCACAACTAGCATAGTTAGCATAATTAGTATCTTAATGAGTGCTTCAGAATTAGTTGAGAAGGGGGGGGGGGTTAAATATGCATAGTGGCTGCTCAGGGAGTGGCGGCGAGGACAACAATAGTGCATAGATGCAGGTAGTGAGGACTGGTGGTGCATAGAGGTGGACGGCGAGGACAGGTAGAGTGGGCAATACAACGCCGCTCGCGACTTTAATTTGCTATTTCATTTTCTTAAAAGGATTAAGAAAATTAATTTCTTTATCTTTGGCAGGTTATGGACTGACACAGCTCTTCTCATAGGGGGAGTTGTAAAGGGTATTTTTCAACACAGTGTTTTAAAGCTGTGCTACAGAGAGAATAAACTTTTATTTTTTAAATCACTATATTGACAGTGTTACAAGGAAGTTTACTTTACAAACAATATTCCTTGAGGGGCTCCTCCTCAAAATATTCTGAACGAGACTATTCACATTTTTATTGGTGTTTAACAATACAGTCGTCGAAACATGAAAAAGTCTTCTTGTGTTTTTGCAGTCCTCCCCCAGCATTGGATGACTGAAGAGGAAGGTCTCTGCAACCCACAAAGAAACTTCAGAGGGGAACAGGAGGAACCAGAACCTCCAAAAATGGAAGAGGAACAGGGGGAACCAGAACCTCCACAGACTAAAGAGGAGCCAGAGGAGCTCTTCATCAGTCAGGATGAAGATCAGCTTGATCTGAAGCAGGAGACTGATACCTTGATGGAGATTCCTACTTATGAGGAAAATAAGAACAGTGAAGCAGATCTAAAGAATCAGCAGAGCTTTAATGTAATTGATAGTCAGGATGAAGAAGGAAACCAACATGAAGAATCAACATCAACTACAGATGAAGAGACAGACCCAGAGAGCAGAGATCAGAGGAAGAGAAGAGACAGAAGTCATGTCAAAAGTGTGGCCAGCTATCACAAGTCAGAAGGTCAGTGTGACTCTGAGCTTCAGCTCTACGCTATCCGTATGTTCACTTCTACAACCTTTCTATCTTGAGCGTCAAGCTCTCCAAACATGTAGTCCATCAACCGCGTGTCCTGGAAGAGTTTCTTCTGTCCCTTGCAGTTGAAAAGACAGAAGACATTGATGGTCAGTGCAGCCGACAACATTCTTCAAATCATATGATCTTAGTTAGTACCTCCAGCTAACGACAAACAGGAAACCTGAACAGATCAAAGAGAAAATTGTTAGCAAGATAGAAAAATACAATCTGTTTTGTCATCTGTGGTTCTAAGTTTGTAGTTCAGTTTTTTTTTAACCAGATTTCTCTGTCAAACCCAAAATCCCAATCTAAACCTCTTTGATGTCTCCATGTCTTTAATTCCAGATATTCAGACCGATTCTATTTCCAAAATATGCATTTCAAGCTAAAACCCAAAGACAGGGTCCTGCTCATGGATCTGCAGACAGAAAAAATTAAATCCTGAACACAGTGAAAAACTGCTTAGTGTAAAAATTGTTCTCCATCTTTTCTTCTGGACGGAGTTTTTGTCCACCGCTGCTTTATCTTCATCAAACTGCTCCTCATTGGTGGGTGGAAACACAACAGGGAGGTTTTTCTGTGTCCAGTCCAGCTCCATGAAGGTTCAGGATGTTTAATGTCAGTGATTTCAGTTTAAAAAACTGCATCTCTGGTGAGATTTGCTTCACTTCCATTCACTTCACTTCACCTGTACCTCAGCAGTTGGCATCTGGATAATTTTGTTGACAGTTTGTCTGTGGAATGACATTTCATACTAATAGCTTCAGTGGAGATCAAGAGTCTGCAACCTTTAACACTGAAAGAACTAGGGTTGAGCCGATGGATGATACCATCCTCCATTGTGATGGCTGTCTCTCCATCGTGATGTCAGTCAGCCATCACAATGGCTGACTGACATCACGATGGTGTCTCTCCATTGTGATGTCAGTCAGCCATTGTGATGGCTGACTGACATCACGATGGAGAGACACCATCGTGATGCTACGCCCCCGCCACGCTGCGAGTCGACACCATAAGCCACGATTACATGTGCAAAATATCTTGATCAGATCATTGGTCGGATTAGAATCCAACCATGTACATGGTCCCAGAAAAACTTTTTCAGATTATAACAAACGCAGTAGTGTTTGAAATACCGTAAGAGAAAATGAGTTCCGCCGAGCGGCTACATACATAGATGTGTCAGCTCGGTAATATACGAGATGATCTTCTAAACGTGCTTTTGTTAATGTTACGGTTATTATGAAGCGCCTTTACGCTCATCATTTTAATTTTATTCCATGTGGTCAGTGCTTTTTCTGTTGAAGAACAGAGCTGGATAGAAGCCAGGGTTAGCATACACGGGCTAACAACATTAGCTTTGGATGAACATAAAATCCATGCAGGAAAGCCTGTAATCTGCATCTTGGCTGCACGTTGATATGTGGCAGTAACATTAGCCTTTATTTTGTCGGGGCATGACTGGAAACACAAAGCCACGTGATTGTTTGAACAGTTTTTAAGGACTGAGCGACATTTCTGCTTTGAAAAGCTCACACGCACCGTCCCACAGCCGCTGTGTGTGCTGGCGCTCTGAGCTCTCCCCCAACACACACTTTTACCGGGAGAACCGGTTCTCCTGAGTTCGGCAGCTCGTTCACCTAGAGCTGTGGGACGGATCACAGTCCTAAGTCTCCCACACATAACAAAGCATCCTCCCTTCCCCTCAAACACAAAGCTGTAAGTCCGTCTGCTCTGCTCAGAGACACGGTTGCTTGCTCCAGCGGTCCACTTGACTAATTGCAGTGGTTGACTACTTCTTTTCTATTTTGTTTATTTTGTTTATTTTTTTAAAGTCACTTCCCTCAGTTAATACTGGATCATTGCGGATGAATAATTAGTTGGGAAACAAAATAAAGTTATAAAGTAAAATAACAAATAATAATTATAAAATAAAATAAAAAATAACCCCCTATGATATGATCATCGATCCCGATGGTTTACTGCAAACATCGCCAACTGACAATTTAAGGGACATCGCCCAACCCTAAAAAGAACCATTTGATCCAGTTTTGTCCAGACCAAAACCCATCAAAAGCCACAATGTTCCACTTCACTGTTTAACAAAATACTTTTTATTTCTGTTTTTCTGGCTGTTAAGCCAATCATTTTTAAAATGTAGCTTTTAAAAATATCCAAAAAAATGAATTTAGATGGTGCTATTAGAACTGTCATGAGAATAATTCTTTGTGCGATTAATCAATCATTTTTGATAAGAGTTACTGGCCGACAAAGTGTGCTTTATCACTTTTTAAAGCATGCCATGGAACCCTGAACCGTCTGACGCGAAGCGGAGGATAGTTGCTTACGAGAAGTGCGTTAAAAAGGGATGATGCATACTTCGAAGGCCATTAACCCGCTTATGCCATGGTGTCTTACAAAAGAAATAAATAGCAACCAGTTTTTAGTCCTTAATTCTTGTTTTTTTCCAATTTAGATCGCTTTTCTCACAAAAACAATTTGTTACGTGGCGTGTTGCGCAACAAATGTGACAAAGAGTCCACGTCGCAGATACACATATATATATATATATATATATATATGATCTTTCGTTCCGAGAGAGCATCAGTTCAGAGAGAAATTTCACCTCTTACCGCTTGTTTTTGTCCAAATGGACAAAGAGTTTGTTTTAAAGAAGCCGACGGAGTGATACAGAACATTTAAGCTAGGTGACCGGAACTTCTTTTTTCACCGTGTGGTTATCCTGTGGTATATCACTTTTTAAGGCACACCCAGCAACCAATCGGATTCGAGTATTCACGCGGACTATGGTATAACGGTTATTAAGTAATTTAATGTATCCATTTTTAATGTAACCTAATAAGTGCTGTGAAAATAAGGGGTCCATTCACTCAGTGCTGTTACTAAGACCCCACCCACCTATATAAATACTGCCACTTGTTTTCAATAAAATGTTAAGTTTTACTCAACGTACATTACTTTCCATGTCGGCCTTTAAGAACGGCCGATTTAAATGATAGGAAAAAAAACTTTTCCTTCTGTGAAATGAAAACGTATAATGATCCTGTGTTTTGAAATTGTTGCTGGTGAGATGACAGGCGCAGGTATGTGGGCACATCTGTGAATGAAATGTGTGCAAGTGCAAGAGTGGGAAAAACACAAAGCGGATCTGCAAGCTGTTGCACATGTTTATGACCGCACAACTGTTTTTTTGGTCACGTCAGTCATTTTGCATCGAATGAATAAGATGGGCAGCGGCTGCGGGATGGGGTGTTGTACTTTAGGGTCGAACAGGAATAATAATATTCAGGATGTGCTGAAGTAACTTGTCTTTTATAAGCATACTCGTTAGGAGTTTGTAGTAACTTTACATCTGAGTGCTAGTGCCGCTGCTGCTGCTGCAGGGGTCTTGGTGTGGGGATGGCTGGGCACTCTCCCTCCTTCTTTTCACATTCCTCCATCCATTTTAGAAGAACATAAACACTCACCTGAGCAAAGGTGTTAGCTCACCTTTGCACTAATAGTTTGCATGATTGAATGAATAAAACATTTCACAATAGTTGGTTTAAAGGCATAAGTATGCGTGTGTGAACACTATCTGTTTTGTGTACATGTTGACATGTGGACATTTTTGCAGCTAACAGGTGTGTTTATAATATTTGAGTGTGTGTGTGGACAGGCCCCGCCCCTTTGAGATTTGTATTACATTTGAACCTTACCATAATGATAAAGTAGGCCTGGGCGATAAATCGATTAAATGAATTAATTTGAATTTTTTTTGTAACTAAATCGAGTTTTTATGTGGCGCATTTTTGGCTCCCCAGAGCTTCCGTAGCGTTAGTTTCACACGGCGATATGGCACGCGACACACAACACACTAAACAGCACGCGACAGTATGGCTACCAGTGAGAGTGGAAAGTTTGTTCCCAAGAAAGAAATAAACTCATCTGTTGCGTGGAACTGGTGTGGGTTTGCTGCCACAGACGTGGAGGAAAAGACCCCACGATGCCTAAAGCCCATCGGAGTCAAAGGCTCTCACGAGTGCTCGCGTTGCACGTGCTCAGTCTTCTTACACACGCACGCGCCCTGACACACACGCGACCTGACACACACCTACTCATTCTACAACGCCTGTATAGCTAGTTCATTAGTTAGATAGTTAGTTGTTACTGTTATTTGTTAAGAAAGAATACTGCGTTGTAATTATTACTTGTACAGGAATTCATTTGCGATGCGGCCGCCGTAGGATTTTGTTTTCGGAGGAGGAGGCGGGGGCGGGGGTAACCGCGACTCCTGCTGCTTCATCATCTTCTCCGTGGAGAAGACGGGGTTTATTAATTTATTTAAAACCTTAGAGCCCAGATGTGAGCTGTATTCTTAATCCTTTAGAAAATGGTGCTACTCTCAAGGTGAATGTTTGTCTCCTTTTAGTCTAGACTACAAAGTGTGACTTAAAACACAGCTGGGACTTTAAGTAAGTAACCTTTTTATTTTGGACAAGTGAAAACAAGTGTAGAATAACAAAATAAGACAAAAACAAGACAAAAATGATATAAAACAAGAAAAAATTATATAAACACAAGTCCAAAAGGGAGTGAGAAGAAGAAAAATCTTATACTTAACTTTGATTCCAAGATTGTGTTCATTTATTTACAATTCATCCCAGAAATGGGGGTTACATTTGTCTTGCGTTTGATTAAATAAAAGCAACATTTGCTTTAAGTTGTCTGCCATTTGTACTTATTGCTTTCCTTAAGTAGGGGGAAAAAATCGGGGAAAAATCGGAAATCGAATTAAAAAAGATAAAATCTCCGATCTTATTTTTAGGCCATATCGCCCAGCCCCATGATAAACATCCAGTAACTTGTTGCCTTATGCCGTTCTATGGTCTTACCCCCCTCCCTCCTATGATCACCCTCCTACCCCCCCCCTCTCTAACATCCCTCTCTCCTCTTCCCTCCTTTCTTTTTCCGTCAGCTCCAACACCAAAGATTCTCAAACATGATTCAGATGAATAAAGTTTGGCCTCTATTACAAAAGGGGTTTATTCAGACATACCTGTGGTTTGTCAGAAGATTCATAACCTCTGTTGTTAAAGTAAAATATGTCCAACACAAGAGGCCTTCAGGTCTCATCTGTCTGCCCAGCTGTTGGACAGGACAAGTTTATAAAAATTAAAAAAAAAACTGCAACCGCTTACCACCGGGCGTCCGCAGAGCAGCCAGTCGGTCCTGTATGAGCTCCAAAGCTTTCTCTGGAGCGAAACACCGTCTATGCGTGACGTACAACCAGAGCAGTAGAGACCCACGGTCGAAATGAACCGTTTACATGACCAACGATCGGTATAACCCACCTATCTCGATTGGAAAGAAATTTAGATCCGAACAAGTCTGATCGGGGCCGAGTATTCTGAACGGCGTGTTTACATGATGCATTTTCCTTCCGATCAGGCATTCGTTCCGATTACTTTTGCCCATGTAAACGCGGCTATTGTTCGCAGGGTGAATGTGAAAACGAAAATCCCCTCTTTGCATTTTTGTTTTAATTATGACACAGAATAAGCGGTTTTTAAGTATAAAAAAGGAATAACCATTTTGAAGTTTTGATTTTTAACTTTATTTTTGAGTCATTTGATGCAGTTATATTGTGAAAATGAAAAAGAAATTCTGTTAATCCATTTTAATTTTCAAATTAGATATTTTCAATTTAATTTTGTTACAGATTTATCAGAGAACTTTTTGAAAATGAAATGTCAAACACCATTTTCTTTATCATTTTAATTAGGTGACTGAATAAGCAGTGTTGAAGAAGAAAAAGAAAAGGCGGATTGCTTTTTCTTTTTAATTTTGAGTCAAAAATTGCAGCTTCATTTTTAAAATGAAAATGCATTTCTGGTATAAATTCTTCCATTGATAATATTGTCTGAAACACTAGAATTCAACCTACTGCTTTTGTCAGCAGTCACATCATCAATAAATACAAGAGAACCAGGTCCATTAGCAGCCAGTCCTTGGGTAAGACACTGAACCCCACCTTGCCTCTGGTGGGAGGTTGGCGCCAGTGTTCGGCAGCCAACCGAATGTGTGAATGTGCGTGAATGTGTGTGTGAATGTTAGTGTGCATGGGTGAATGGGACTGTGACTGTAATAGCGCTTTGGGCCTTCGAAAGAAGGTAGAAAGTAAGGGTGCTCCGATTGATCGGTCGCCGATCATAATCGGCCGATTATAGCTTTGGGATGTTTGATCGGCCGTCTCTATAAAGGCCGATCCAGAAAAGCCGATCAGATGACGCAAAACTCGCGAGACGATTTTTTTACGCGCTGCTAAAAATGGCTTCACCGGTCTGGCAATTTACGTGGTGTGCGAAAAAGATAATACATTAGCAATCTGCAACGTGTGTACCAAGCAAATCCCACGAGGCGGAAAGCACGCAAATCATTTTAACACCACCAACCTCATCAGACATTTGAAGGTTAGTCACGTAAAGGAATATGAGCAGTTTTCAAAGTTAGCTAGCGCAAAGAGAGAGCGAGACAGTTCAGCAACTCAAGCGCCACTCACTCAGCTGTCAGTAACAGAGACATTTCAAAGAAAGCAACCCTACAGCAGGGACAGTAAGAAGCATAAAGAGATATCAGACAAAATAATGGAATTCATTTGCCTAGATCACCAGCCTCTGTCTGTTGTGGAAGACGAAGGGTTCCAGCGACTCATGTCCTATTTAGATTCACGTTACACTCTGCCAGGGCGTAAATATTTCACTGATGTGTGCCTGCCGCAGTTATACCAAACCGTGTTTACATATGTCGACAGACTTATGAAGGACAACATAACATCGATTGGTTTCACTAGTGACATTTGGAGTGCGAGTGTATGCCCCATGTCCATGTTGAGCCTCACTGCGCAGTTCATTAATCAAAACTTCGAACTACAAAAAGTTGTTCTACATTCTCAAGAGTTTTCAGGGTCACACACCGCAGAGGCTCTTGTTGCTGCATTCAGCGACATGTTTCAAGCATGGGGAATCCCGAAGGAAAAAGTGCATGTTATTCTAAGGGATAACGCAAAGAACATGGAAAAGGCCATGAGGGATGCCCATCTACCCAGCCTGCCGTGCATGGCGCATTCACTCCAGCTCGCCGTGACCGAGGGAGTCATGTCACAACGCAGCATCGCTGATATAATCGCTTCTGGAAGACGCATCGTCGGTCATTTCAAACACTCCCCGCTTGCTTACTCACGACTTCAAAGTATTCAGAAACAACTGGGCCAGCCTATCAAGAGACTACAGCAAGATGTACCTACCAGGTGGAACAGTACTGTATACATGCTGCAGAGTCTGCTGGAACAGAAACGTGCCCTGTGTGCTTATGTAGCCGACTATGACTTACCCTCCATGTTCACCAGTAGCCAGTGGAAATTAGCTGAAAATATGATTTCGCTACTCGCCCCATTTGAAGAGCTCACGCAGCAGATCAGCTCATCCACTGCATCGGCTGCAGATGTTATACCATCCATCAGAGCTTTAACTCGTCTTCTTGAGAAGACAGCAGAGACTGACCACGGTGTAAAAACTTCAAAAGCCACGTTGTTGGAAGCGGTCCAGAAAAGATTCCGTGACATTGAATGTGAGCGCCTGTATAGCATTGCTACAATCCTCGATCCGAGGTGAGAAATCTTATTTTACACATTTGTTTGTGTGAGTGTGTGCGCGCGCGCGTCAGAGCGTATTAAAGAGCATGCAAATGAGTATTTCAAACGTTTTAATTCATAACTGATAAAAATATATATATTTTTGACTATTCTAGTAAGCTCCTTAATTCATATAGCAAGAATAGGCATATTTGGTCTAAATGATTGATACAAGAAGCTATTATTACTGAAATAGTGTAATTGTGTTATTTTGGGTAGGCTGGTATTTCCTTCAAATTCTGTTAAATTTGCTGTAAACATGAGCATTTAGAAGAGTTATTAATAAGATTAATAATAATAATAAAAAAGCATATTTTTTGGAGTATGCTAGGCTGACTAATCATAGCAAGAGCCAATCATAACCTTCAAAGTTAAATAATAGAACATTTTCTTAGTATAGATTTTCCATTTTTCTTGTAATTTCTCTGTGCTGTTACATATTTCTTTTCTAACATGGAGCAACTGTAACCCAATAATTAAAGTATTTTTGATTCTGATTTTTGACAAATTCAATTTAAATAAATTAATGAATGTTTTGTTTTCTTGTAAATTAAAGGTACAAAGACAGATATTTTTCTGACGCAGTCAAGCCCCAGATACGTGGACTGCTTTCTAATGTCCTGGCCACTGGATTGGAGCAGCAGGATGGTGAGGCGAGTTTGGCTGCAAGCGGGTCCGGACCCCCAGAGAAAGTACCACGAACCGGCTCCTTGCATGCTATGTATGCTGAGTTGTTGGGTGGAGATCAGGAATGTGGTAGCAGTGAAAACACCAGCTCAGCATCATTGCAATTGAAATTCTACCTGTCAGAGCCAGTTATCGCTCAAAGTGGACAGCCACTTGTTTACTGGCAGAACAATAAAAGCCGCTTTCCCGCTCTCGCACAAGCAGCACGCACCTACCTCTGTGCACCGTGTACAAGTGTTGATAGCGAACGACTTTTTTGCAGAGCAGGGAATATTATTGATGAGAAGAGGAACAAGCTGTCAGCCAAAAATGCAGAGATGCTTATATTTATAAAGAAAAATCTGCCATTGATGCTTAAGAAGTAAGATTTGGGCAATCTAATAATCTCTATCCCCCCTCTCTCTTTTTCTACCTCTCTCTACCTCCCTAAATGCCCACAAAATCTGAATGAGTATCTCAGAAAGCTGTTATAGATATACAGATATGGAAGTTGTTAGTTATTAGAATGTTTTGTTGCTGTGCACTTTACTACCTGTGCTCCTTGAAATGGTCTTTTACAATAACCAATGTCTGACTGACTTAAAACAATATTTTGGCTATAGCCTTTTTTGTTGCAGTTTTAAAAGTAGCCTAAAGCTAAATTTAAAGACTCCAAAATGACTTTTTGGTACATTCTTAAAAAAAAGTTTGGCGAGCTCAGCAACGCCAAACGACTCAGAAGACCACGGAAAACAACTGTGATGAATGAGCAAAGAATTCTGTCCCTGATGAAAAAAAAAAACCACCCTAAACAGAGGGTTTACCACAAGATGTAAAACCTTACTGAGCCTCAAAAACAGGAAGGCCAGATTAGAGTTTGGTAAATGGAGTATACTTATATAGCGCTTTCCATGCTGTTTCTCCATTTAAACCTCGAAGAGATCCCTTCTCATTAAAAGTAAGGGGAAAAAAAACGTCTTTTTTTCTTTTGAAATTCATTTGTAGTTCACTCAGTGGCAGCGTGCTGTGATTCGCAGCAGCAGATTCAAGCAGTTGTAATCGCTTATTTGAGGTTGTAACTCTAATGAACACATGCAAATGGTCACTTGTCAGTTGTGGTTTTATTTGTCAAACTTTACAGCAGAAGATTTTTACACACAGATGGAGACTTTTGGTGCGCCAGTTCACACATTCTATTTTACAAGTTCTCTCATCAAATCTTCATTTTGACACATTCTTACCATCTGCGCTGCCAGCAGCACCTCCAGGCTAACACGCACACATAAACACACCCACCAACACCACCACGGGCAGTTTTCCAATTCCGATTGATGAGGCTCCAGACCTCGGTCCTGGAAGTGATTTCTAAACAAAATAAATAGAATTACAGACATGTGAATGTAACTTCATTAGCAGCATTATCCTAATATTACAGAGCTGGTGTTGTGCTGAAATAAGCCTCTGAGACTGTGTCCATCTTCTATAGATGCCTCCATGTTTACTGTCCATAATGGCAAGAATCTAAAACATTACCTTTTTTTTAGACTACTGTCTCTTTCGGCTTTTCCCATCAGGGGTCGCCACAGCGAACAAGTCGCATGGTAAACTTGGCAATGTTTTACGCCGGATTCCCTTCCTGACTCAACCTTCTCAAAGCAACCGGGCTTGGAACCGGCACAGAAGCAGAGAAGGGAACAAGGAGCAGCCCGGAATCGAACCCTGGTCTCACGGACGGAAGGCGCCGCTAACCAGCACGAGCTAAACCGGCTCCCTACCTTTTTTTAGACTGTTTTCCTTTTTTTAATTTCATATAAAAATTAATTGCCTGGAGACAGAATCAGGTTAAAAGTACATTTTCTTTTAATCCGTCCGTCCCCTTTCTAGTAAATCTTTCCTATTTATGTCGGCATGATTTAATTTCAGTATACAGTTAGATGACATGAAAGACATGTTTGTACCATTTATGAATTACTTATATGCAATTTCATTTCCTTAATAAAATTAAGAAAATATTATTTTCCATCTTTAACTGGTTGACTGAAACAGCTTTCCTCATAGGGGGAGGTTTGTGTGTGTGTGAGTTGAGGGGGGAGGGGCATTTTCAGCACAGTTTTATACTGTTGTGCTAAAGAAAACAAGAAACTTATTCAAAAAAAAAGTTAACGTTTTTTATTGTGCATATTCTGACTCATACTATTTAATTTTTTTTGGTACTTAACAATACACAAAGTCACCATAACATGTAAAAGGTTCTCTTTTTGTGTTCCTGCAGTTATCCCCCAGCATTGGATGACTGAAGAGGAGTATCTCTGCATCCAGCAGAGGAACTTCAGAATGGAAGAGGAAGAACCGGAACGTCCACAGACCAATGAGCTGGAGGAACAAGAACCCACACAAATTGAAGAGGAACTACAGGAACCAGAACCACCACAGATTAAGGATGAACCAGGGGAACTCTGCATCAGTCAGAATGAAGATCAGCTTGATCTGAAGCAGGAGACTGATACCTTGATGGAGATTCCTACTTATGTGGAAGATGAGAACAGTGAAGCAGATCCAAACAACCAGCAGAGCTTTAATGTTAATGATAGTCAGGATGAAGAAAGAAACCAACAAGAAGAATCAACATCAACTACAGATGAAGAGACAGACCCACAGAACAGAGATCAGAGGAAGAGAAGAGACAGAAGTCATGTCCAAAGTGTGGACAGCTCTAACATGCCAGAAAGTGAGTGTGACTCTGATGGTAGTAGAAAGGATGAATTTGTTAAGAAACGCAAAGAATCTTCAAAACAGAAAAGACTTTCCTCTTTCAAGTCTGGCAAAAACTCAAGAATAGCTAACGAACCATTTAAGGTAAGATATCATAAAGGACAAAAGAGATTTTCATGTGAAGAATGTGATGGAAGTTTTAATTGTATATTTCATCTCAAAATACACATGAGAACTCACACAGGAGAAAAGCCCTTTTCTTGTAAAGAATGTGATAAAAGTTTTAGTAATGTATCTGATCTCCAAAAACACAAAAGAATTCATACAGGAGAAAAGCCGTTTTCCTGCAAAGAATGTGCTAAAAGTTTTAGTAATATATCAAATCACAAAAGACACATGAGAACTCACACAGGAGAGAAGCCTTTTTCTTGTAAAGAATGTAATAAAGGTTTAAGTGATTCATCTAGTCTCAAAAAACACATGAGAACTCACACAGGGGAGAAGCCTTTTTCTTGTAAAGAATGTAATAAAGGTTTTAGTGATTCATCTAGTCTCAAAAAACACATGAGAACTCACACAGGGGAGAAGCCTTTTTCTTGTAAGGAATGTGATGCAAGTTTTAGTCACAGGTCTAGTCTCAAAACACACATGAGAACTCACACAGGAGAAAAGCCTTTTTCTTGTAAAGAATGTGACAAAAGCTTTAGTCAATCATCTAATCTCCAAAGACACATGAGAACTCATACAGGAGAAAATCCTTTTATCAAAGGATTTATTAAAAACTCTAAACTCAGAAAAACTTAGAACAGAGAACATGTGCAGTAAAAACACAGGGTTTACATGAGATTAGAGAAAGATTTGGAAAAAGTACACATTTTCTTTCATAAAGAACGAAACTAGTATTTTATTGGAAATTTTTATTTAGATTTAAATATTTTTAACCTTGGTTTTATGTTGCCATAAACGTATGGGATACACCGCTTATGTACCTTCTTTAAAAGCCCAAAGTACTTAACAGTCAGTCCCATTCACCCCCACACAAACCCATACACACACTGATGGCAGCTGTGCTGTCTCACACTGGCACCAACCTATAACCACCAGCATTAATGAGGGGTTATGTTTTGTCCAATGACACATTGACACATGGACGGGCAAAGCGGTAATTCAACCTGTGATCTTCTTATCAGTACCTCTGCAGCACAGCCAATCACTTTGGTTGCTGTATTTCAGAAAAATTTGAACATTTTAATTTATTTTTATGTTTTAGTTAATTTTAAGTTTTTATATTTAAAAGTAATGGGATCAAACCCTAATGAGCTCATGAACTCCAAAGCAGCCTGAGCTTTCATTACATGAACACAGAGCCACAGACTGTTGGCCTCCATAACACATTGATGCAGTCATTCAAATAAAAAGCGACAGAAGTTAGTATCAAACACATAACAATGAACAGTTTTCTAAAATCTGACATGAGCTGAAAACATCCCTTCTTAATGGGTTTGATACATGATTTTTTTACGACAGTTTTTTATTTAATATTCTTTAAGCAACAATTGTCAAAACCAAAAAAAAAGAACCAATATATTTATATCAATGTGTAAAGATAGTGGACAATATGAGTTTTACTGCTTTCATGGACAAAAATGGAAAAGTTTTCCGCAAAATGAATTCTTTGAGATGTACCTGTTAATAGAAATGTGTTGTTTTGTATTATTAGAGTGAAATCGTGAACGGATTCAATGTGGTTGTAGTTTGCTGAGATGAGTAGTATGTCGTTCATGTGTGTGTTACCATGACAACACTAGAAAGATTTTGGAGACGTCTTTAATTCTGACACTTTTTGTGTGATCGGTGAACATTTGATCATTATTTTAAAATAAAAGTAGTGACTGCAGTTTATATTTTTTTAGACCAAGTTAAGTGAGGAAAAGATTTCCTAAAAATAAATGAAGGTAGAGGCGGATAATGAATCTGACTGGTGTTTCTGTCTGGTGTTGTTGTGATTCGTGTTTTCTAGTAGACATTAGAACTGTTTATCTGTTCTTTGTAGTTCTCAGTGTTCTGTCCCAATCTTATCTGTGAAGAATAAAGTGGACGTGAACATCAGTCAGAAGTGTGGAGTTTTTCCCACAGTGTGGGTTTCTGCTGTGTTTGTTGGTTCTCTGCTGGTTCCAAAGCTGGACTCTGTTCCAAAAAGCAGGGCATGTGACGTACCCAGGTAAGTTCAAGGGTAAATTAGTCGATGTTAATTTTTAGTGCCACATCTGCATGGCATTTTAAATACGAAGGACTGCCTTCACTATGAAACACGTATTTTTTCAATAATCCATCCATCTTCCTCTGCTTATCCGGGACCGGGTTGTGGGGTAAGCAGTCAAAGTAAAGATGCCTAGACTACCCTCGCCCTGGCCACTTCCTCCTGGGAACCCGAGGCGTTCCCAGGCCAGCCGAGAGTCGTAGTCTCGTAGTATCTCGCATGTCATGGGCCTTCCCCCGGGGCCTCCGCCCAGTGGGACATGCCTGGAACACCTCCCCAGGAAGGCGTCCAAGAGGCATCCAGACTAGATGGCCGAGCCAGCTTTTGAAGGTTCACAATTAGTCAATGGAAAAAATGGGGGTTTCTTGCAAGATTTTTTAATAGTTTTTTTTTTGTAAAGGAAGATAAAAAGGTACATAAACAGAACAGTTTCAAAGCGAAAGTAATTTGGGCCTAACTGAAAAAACAACTAAATGAAATAAAACAAGTGGGACTAAACTGAGCAGGCCTGAAAAGCCCCTGCACTGACATACTGGGGAAGCTTTATACACAGGGACAAACCATACTGGAGACGAGAGGGAGGGGAAAACAAGCTAATTAAACATTCCAACCAATTAATCTAATTACAAAACAGGAAAACAGAAACCATATAAAATTCATATAATACAAATATAGTCTTCAACAAAAAGTTACCAGAATAATTTATTTTTAATAAGCAAAAATAAAGTCCATGAGGAGAGTTGGTAATCCCTTGGGTAAACCCCAGTGGGATCTCATCTGCTGATTAACCCTGGGATGGAAACTCGGAAAACAAGCAAAAGTGAATAAACAATTTTTCTCACTTAAAACAAATTAATCAAATGTGTGCACCCATTGTTAATTTATTTTAAGTAAACAAAGTAAAAATGAATGTTCTAAATTTAAAGAAAAATCAAGAAATACCAACACCTATGTGGTGGTTTGAGGTTCATCCACCAAACACCTCAACTGGCTCTTTTCGATGTGGAGGAGAAGCGGTTCTACTCCAAGCACCCCGCGGGTGACCAAGTTTCTCACACTATTTCTAAGGGAGCGCCCATTTACCCTGTGGACGGAAGCTAATTTCAGGTGCATGAATTTGGGACCTCGTTCTTTCGGTCATGATCCATAGCTCATGACCTTAGGTGAGAATTGAATTGAACAAAGATTGAACAGTAAATTGAGAGCTTTGCTTTTTGGCTCAGCTCTCAATGGACGATTAAAGCGACTGCGCAGCTACATACACTGCTCCGATCCGCCTGTCAATCTCATGCTCCGGTCTTCCCTTACTTGTGAACAAGACCCCCAAGATATTTAAACGCCACCTGGGACAGGAACACTCCACCCACCAAGAGATTGCAAACTACCCTTCTCCGGTCGAGAATCATGGCCTCAGATTTAGTGGTGCTGACCCTCATTCCAGCCACTTCACACTCTGTAGCAAATCATCCCAATGGATGCTGGAGGTCCCAGCTTGATGAAGACAACAGAACAACATCATCTGCAAAGAGCAGAGAGGAAACCCTATGATCCCCAAACCAGACCCCCTCCAGCCCCTGGTGAGCATAAAATGACATTTTAGGATATTTAAATCTTGCTTAGATTTTGACATTAGATGGAGACTGAAGCATTACCAGGTGGAATAGTATGAATAGAAAAGCTAAAATATAACCAGTGTATTTGTGACTGAAAGTTAGAATGAAGTAGACATAACTATGATGGAGAAATCAATAGAATCTGCAGTTTCAATCAGTTTTTATTGAAAAAGGCTGCATAAATATGACAGACAGCTTTCTGGTTCAGATGCAGTTCTGAAAAACAGCAGAAACATGATCTGATGGAGGCTCTCATTTATCCTCATTATTCTTCCTAACAGCCCAATCAAGTTGACCCAAAGGCACATTGGCAGAGCAACATGTTGTCCATGAAGAACCTACTCAGCTGTACTACTAATAAAAACAACAAATATCCAAACCACAACCAAGACCAACACAACAGTCAACATCCAGAATCCAGCAAATATCCCAAAAAGAAAAAAACATTATTACCCACAATGCACCTGCACAGGTCGTGCAGCAGACAGGGTCATTCCAATCACTTTATTAGTCTCATCTTTTTAAAACTGGAAAGATTTTTCTTCAACATTTGAAAAATAAAACAGAAAATGAAAATGTTTTACAATTGACTTGATCAGAAGCTGCAGAAAGACTGAAATCCATCAGATTGTGAAAACGTAGAGGTGGTCCTTTGATGATGATGATGTGAAGATCAGACGCTGATGTCACTGATGTTCTGGCTGTTGATGGGCTGGATGTGGGTCCTGGTGGTGCTGAAGAATGAAAGATCCTTCTACCTGCAGTCATTCCTGAAGGAAGCTGATTGCAGCTGTTCTCTCCTGACAGATGGAATGATGGGAAATTAAGTTCATGTTGAAGTGTGGTCCAAGCAGAACAGAAAGGTCTCACCTTAAAGTCAGGACTTGGATCAGCTGCTGTTCTCTGGGAGCGTGCACGTGCTGCTGCATGTGCTTCTGTCATGGCGTTCTGGATGAGCTGCTGAGGTCTGTTTGCATCAAGACTCTCAGCTGTTTTAGTCAAACTGCTGAGCGATGGAACAATGGAGCCGTTTCTGAAGGAAGAGGATCAAACATGATGCTCTGCATCCGTTTGCTTCAGGAAGTGGAGGTTTTTTAGAGTCTCCAGACTGTTTCTGAACGGCCAAAGAAAAGCAGCTGATGTGGTTCTGTCTCCTACCAGCAGGGAGCGCTCTCAGCCGGACAGAACAGATCCTCAATGCTGCTCTGAGAAGGACTCTTCTGTTCCAGAAGCAGAGACTGTTCACATCCAGGAGAATCTGGACTCCAATGAATCCCAGAGAATCTCCTCTCTGCTGTTTGGACACTCTGACCAGCAGAGGGCAGCAGAACTTTCAGCAACTCTGGATCTGATCCCACAAAAACAATCCATGGATGATCAGATTTCAGAAGATTTGAAGGATCAAAGACAAAGATGTTCTGAAATGGTAATTAGCGTATACTTATATAGCGCTTTTCTACCTTCTTCAAGGCCAAAAGCGCTTCACAGTCACAGTCCCATTCACCCATTCACACACTGATGATGGCTCAGCTGCCGAACACTGGAGCCAACCTCCCACCAGAGGCAAGGTGGGGTTCAGTGTCTTGTACAAGGACACTTCGACTTATGGGCATGCAAGGCGGAAATTGAACCTGCTATCTTATGATCATGGATCAACCGCCCTACTGCTGCACCACGGCCACCCACATCTTCTTAAGAGAAGATGTAAGAAGAAAGTCCAGAATGAATCCACTCTGACTTCTCCTCATGTCTCTGAAGCTTGTGTCTTCATGTCTTCACCTCAGAGTTTCTTCTGGATTCCATGTGGATCAATAATATTGATCATGTTCTGTTGTCATTTTCCATCAGAACTTCAGGCTTTTCTCTGCTGATGATCTCTGAGCTGAACTTCTTGGAGGAATTCCTGAATCTGGGATTTGGAGCAAACAGTCAGAAGAAAGGAGGTTTCCATTTCTTCTAAGCTCTGCCAGAAGAAAAGAGCTGAAGCTTGAAACTGAAATTGGGACTTTTCAAAGTAAGAGCCTCATGTTGGCAGAGATGGGTTGGATTATTTGATGCTCCAGTGTCTTTTGGATTCAGGATGAGTTCATGCAGATCTAGAAATCCCACCATGATGATCATCCTTGAGGAATTTCAAAATAAAAGACTTACAAACACCACAATCACTGCTGGATGATAAATACATTTACTCTTTATTTCCTGTAAATAAATAATATTTATCAATAAATCCTTGATTCTAAATGATGGATCTAAAGTTAAATAGAACTATAAGTGCTGACTCGTGAAGGTTTGGTTCTGTTGCTAGTGAGATCTGATGGATCAGAACCAGACTTCTGTCAGCTGGAACTGGGGCTTCTTCCAGACCATGACATGTTCAATAAAGTTCATTCCAAAGCGTGACTGATTCATGAAGTGGTTCCTTGAGCCGTAAGTTTTGCCAGCAGCAAGAATCCCTGAGAGTTAGGAGACAGTTTGTGGAGAGAGTTTGTAGATTTAGGAGAAACCAACGTTTGAAATGAAACCAAAGTGTCCTAAACCAAAATCACTGAGCACATCTCAATGTTCCACAAACAGTCATTTTCCACAGTGAACCGTCACCACACACTTTACAAGACAGTTTTTCACAACTTTTCTGACAACAAATCCTGAAATTGTTCCATTTAATGAAACATTGACTAATATTTGTATTGATGCTGTTTTCCATCTGTGTTTTCAAACCTGCATCAAGAATTATCTCATGTTTATTGATTCACTTTCTTTGGAAGTTTGGCTTCTCTGATGAACCACCAGAGGGCGACAGAGAACTGTTGCTATTATTAACAAGAGTGAAATAAATCGGTAACGCTTTCTTTTACAGTAAAGTACTTACAGTGTACTTAAGTGGTATTTATATGGTACTTATTGTGTAACTACTGGCTACTTACAGGTTGTTTACATGGTACTTATTATGGAATTTACTGGGTTCTTACTGGGTACTTACATGGTACTTTGTTGTGTCTACTCCGTACTTACATGGT
Organism: Oryzias latipes; assembly: GCF_053564925.1. Lineage (NCBI taxonomy): Eukaryota > Metazoa > Chordata > Actinopteri > Beloniformes > Adrianichthyidae > Oryzias > Oryzias latipes. Next base: position 23,054,218 of record NC_136238.1, read on the forward strand.
ACTTGCTGTGTTTTTATGAGGTACTATTTGGTTCATACTTATGTGGTACATACTGGGTATTTATGATATACTTACTGGGTATTTACATGTTGTGCAAATGTTTCTTTTGTGGTACTTATCACATGTAAGAACAAGGTAAGTACAAATAAAGTACCTTGAATTTAAGTCTGCACTCATATGTTTCATGGTATTTACCATGATTTACCACAGAAATTACCCCTTAGGTACACTGAAACTGGACTGTAAAAGAAAGTGAGCCCTATTTTCACTCAACTACATGGTACTTTCAGTAGTAAATGCTGGGTATGTTCACGTATTACCTTCCCGTACAGTGTACATACACACTTGGTCTTCTGACCCTTACCAAATGAGACAATGCTAACTCGTTGGTAAAGGTGAATTAACTGCATTGTAAAAACATATTCTGGTCTGATTACTTCTTTTAACATGAGGAAAATATAAAGAGAAACAAGACAGCAGTGAAAACAACAATCTTTAATATGACACACTTCTGCAGGGGCCAGCCGCCCCCACCCAGGAGGGGGGCATCCCTGGGAGAAGGGGGGCCCACAAGGGGTGTTGAAACATGGCCCGACCAGGCTCGGCCACAGTTGGAAATTGGGCGCGGCCCAGCGCTCAGGGGCAAAAACCTGAACCCACCCCACAGGGATACGGACACCCCCGGCTCAGGTGTCATGTGAGCCACCCCCCTGCGCAGATAAAGCCCTGCTGGACCCAGGGAACCGGCACCCAGGGGACACGGCCGCCGTTGCCAAGGGCCCAGTACCCCCCACCAGGGATGGGGTAGGGGACAGATGGACCTAGGTCCCACCTTCCTTGCAAAATGTGTGTTCATGTGTGCGTGTTTGTGAGGGTGTGTGTTAGACCCCTCCGCGGGACTATTTTCTTCATCCCGCTCCCGCTTGCGCCCGCCGAATTTCTGACCAATCCCGCCCGCTCCCGCAACGTATGCGTTACACTCCCACCCGCACCCGCAAAACTCAGAGAATTTAGTCCCGCACAGTAATAGAGATGCATTGATTTTGTATCGTCTCCCGTCCCGCAGGAAAAAAACACGTATTTGTATTGATATTGTCCCTCCTCCAGCCTCATCTTTTCATGCATTCCTCTTTTGTGTAATTTGCAACTTAATTATTACATATATTTTCACAAATCCTGTTCGGTTAAAAGTGTGCGCGTGTCCGCGCGCAGACAGACGGCCTGAAGCACGCTGAACCAGCTGGTAAAGATGCAGGTCAAAGTCATTCGAATTTATGGAGGAAAAAAAACATTGCAATGGTTCAACAGAGCTGAAAATCTATTAATTAATTTTTTCCTGACAGAAAAATACTTTTTTTCAGCTTCAGCCTTTTCCAGTTTTGCTGTTTCGCAGATCTGAGAACCATGCGTGGCTCACGATGAACCTCGTTTGAGGTTCTTTTCTGCTTCATCCATTGACATCATGTCCCTGCCAGGTAACCTGCTCCTTCCTTATCCGCGCAGTGTTGCCAGATAGATTGACAGCTAGACAGCATCTGCTCCAATTGACAGCTCTTTCATCCTTGTGCTGCGCTAGAGCACCCTGACTATCGTGTCAACCTATGATGACCGTATTTTGCGCTGTCTGTGTAGAATACACTGGGAGCGCGGGGGAAAACAACTCTCAGCTACAGAGGATATAAACAGGTGAACAGGTAGAGTTAAAGCAGGTAGAATGGCGGGGGAGGGGTTTTGGCTTCAAACTCTGTCAGAGATGAAAACACGGGCGTCAGATTCAGACGCAGCTTTCACTGCAGGAGTTGAAGCAGAGACTTTCTCTGTGATGATCTTATGATCTCAAACATGGAAACATGATTACCAAGTAGAACTCTTCAAAATAATAAACCTGATCTCTCCACATTCTTCGTGTCTACCATGCATTGATGCACACATCGCTCCATGCAGCGATCAGACCAGAACCTCTAGCTGGTAGCTCCGCCTACACGGGACCGCGGTATCAGGCTTTATAGAACACAATTTCTAAGAGGCGGGCGGGGCGTTGCACACCCCCAACAACAGGTTAGATGACAGTGGCCATTAGGCGTCTCTACCTGGTGCCTTAACAAAGCTTCAGTACATAAGAATCCAACAGCCGCACAGCCTAACGTAGTCCGCTAATATATATTCATGAGATATTCATGAATATGGTTTTTTTTTTGCCGCTCGCTCCCGCCCGCAGCACAATTCAAACCGCCCAATCCCAAAGATTTGGGTTGGGTCCCGCGGGACCCGGCAGGACCCAATCCCAATACAGCCCTCCAGTGTGTGTGTCCATGTGTGTGTGTTTATGTTTGAATGTATATTTTGAGGAGTAAAAAGTGTGTGTACTAAGGCGGTGCAGTTAAAATTGGTGGGTAGGGCACTGAAGAGACATCTCCTGATTACTCACTGTGATGTCCCCTCACCCTCCCCACCAAGGGGCCCTAAATGTCTAAGGTGCGGTTAAAATTGGCGGGTAGGGTGCTGGGAGGACATCTGCTGCTTGCTGGCAATGATATCCAAGCACCCCCCTACCAAGGACCCTACATGTCTACATGCAAATAAAACTGAGAGAGGGGGGGGCCCATTCCATACGGCAACCATGGGAGGGGGACCACTGCCAAGTAGCCCCCCCCCCAAAGTGCATCGCAGGCTAAACCCCCCACCCTAATATGAGATCATATTAGGAAGGGGGTAAGTTGGGGATAGCTGGTAGACTGTCCCCCGGTGGTCAAACAGCTGTCCCCCAGCCCCCCCCCCCCCCCCCCCCCCCCCCCAGCATAGGTGAGGTGCCGACACCTCAGGCCCAGCACGACCCACCCCACACAGAGAGAGAGGAGCCAGAGAGCACACACACACACCCCCCCCCCGGAGCAAGCCCAGGCTCCCACCCCCAGGCGCCGGCCCTGGGAGAGCTCCGGTCAGGTAATATTATATATAATATGATATCCTTTTTTCTTTTCGTCCAGAGTTTCGTCACACTCCTTTGCATAGTTCATGAGTTTGTCACCCACCGTGACAAACATTCTTCAGCAGAGTTTGGTAACAGTGCAGGACGTCTGTAACTATCGATTATTCACAACTTCAATTTTTTGATGAAGTTCAAAGTTTATTATAGTTACATTAAACATAAACAACAACAAAAAAGAAAATAAAAGGGAAAAAAATCTAAATTGCCATAAAAAAACTAGTTTGTGTCACGGTGCCTCTGTCAGGTTCCTCCCCCCTCCCCTCTCTGCTTGGCCTAATTCTCCGCAGCTGCCGCCACTCATCTCATCAGACTGCCTGACCTTCATAAGGAGCTCCAGGACCATCATTCAACGCGAGTTCGTTGCCCCTAATGGTGCATGTTCAAGCCTCAAGTGAAAACTTGTTTAAACTAGCCTCGGCCCCTCGTCTCATGTTTTCTGTCCTGTTCCAGGAATACCCACATCCACGAGTGAGCGGTCAAGCGGACGAGTCAAGCAAACTCCCAACCACACTCGCCGTCTGCAGTGGAACGCTGTTGGAATTTCCCGGCTCCTCTCAAGTCTCGGTCTGGTTCCTCAAGCGGTGCCTCCTGCCCTCGTCCGGTCTCGGATCCACGCTCTCCCTCCAGCCACGTCGCCTCCCTGCCATACCAAGACTCCGTCACCAGCCGTATCAATAAACCCTATTCTTACCATAACTCACCTCCTGTCATCCTTCTGGGTTCCAGCATCTGGGTCTGCCTAAGCTTAGCCTGCCATGACAGAACGTACTCGACAAAGCCCCGACCCAGCTGACCCAGAGGGCCTCCGTCTTGCCGTAACCCAACAGGGCATCATGCTCGGACGTCAGGCAAATGCTCTCGCCCAAATGGCCTCGGCACAACAGGAGTTATTCCGCCGAATAGACGGTATGTCTCAAACCCTCGTTGATCTAACCGGACAATTTGCTAACCCTGCTACAGGACCAGCTATTGCTACTTCCGACAACAACACTGCTCCCACTTCCGCTTCCGGATCCTTCCAGCCGGCGGAGAACTTCCGGTTGCAGCCGGAGCCCTTTTTTGGTGACGTAGAGGCCTGCAGCGGCTTCCTCTTACAGTGCCAGCTCATTTTCCGTCAAGCCCCAAGGTACTACCAGTCCGATCATAGCAAAATCACGCTCATTGTTAATTCCTTACGCGATAAAGCTCTCCAGTGGGCTCAAGCCTTTATTTCTGCAAATCCTATTACCCATCTTCTATATGAACATTTCATCAATGAATTTCGGCTCATCTTTGATCAGCCACGCCGGCAAGAAGAAGCCACCAGGCGCCTTTTAAATTTAAGACAGCGGGGTCGGTCAGTAAGCGATCATCTGATCGATTTCCGTATTTTGGCAGTTGAAGCGGGGTGGCCAGACATTGCTCTGAAGGGCATTTTTTACCATTCTCTGAATGAATCCATTAAGGATCATTTATGCACACAGCCGGAGGCTAACACATTTGAGGACCTAGTCACAGCTGCTCTCCGATCAGACATCCGTCTACGGGAAAGACATCATGACCGCCCAGTCAACCATCGCAAAACCTTAAATAATCACCCGGTATCGATCACCCCCGCTCAAACACAGTCCACAATAGATCCGGTTCCTTGCCCCAACCCTATGCAGGTGGGGCACTCTAAATTATCCGCCGAGGAACGACAGAGACGTCGCATGGAGGGTTCATGCTTTTACTGCGGCGTTCAGGGCCATTTAGTTTCTCAGTGTAAACGGCGTTTAAACTCCCAGACCCCCCGTTGAGTGACAGGCCACGGGGGGAGTATGTTTCAGCCCGGACTCCTACTACTTTCCTTTATTTACCTGTCAAAATCTGCACTAAAACTTACATTCATAGTACCAAGGCTCTCATAGATTCAGGAGCTGAACAGAGCCTCATTGATTCAGATCTCGTCACTAGTCTTTGTCTACCCACAGAACCTCTCGAACACCCTGTAGAAGCTTCTGGTTTAGGGGGTCAACCCCTTTCACGCATTACTCATCGTACTAAACCCGTCCAAATTCTAATCTCTGGAAATCATCGTGAAAACATTCAGTTCTTCATCACTCGCTCTAAACACACCCCCATCATCCTAAAACTCCACAATCCTCAATTTAACTGGTGTCTCGGTCATATTACCAATTGGAGTCCTTACTGCCTGGCCAACTGTCTTGCCTCTGCCATTCCCTCCACTTCTCGTCCGTCCTCTGAACTCTCATCTAACTTAAATCTGGACAACATCCCTGCCTGTTACCATGACCTTCATGAGGTCTTCAGCAAAACCAAGGCCTGTGCTCTGCCACCTCATCGTCCGTACGACTGTGAAATCAAATTACAACCTGGTTCCACCCTCCCTAAGGGAAGGCTGTTCAATCTTTCCAGACCTGAAAGACTCGCTATGGAAAGCTACGTTCAGGAGGCGCTTTCTCTGGGACATATATGACCCTCATCATCACCCGTCGGCGCTGGATTTTTCTTCGTAGAAAAGAAAGACAAGACTCTACGCCCCTGCGTCGACTACAGAGAACTCAACCAAATCACGATCAAGGATAAGTACGCACTACCTCTAATTTCCACTGTTTTTGACTCCGTGCAGGAAGCTCGCATCTTCACGAAGCTGGATCTCCGAAACGCCTGTCCCCTCGTCAGGATGAAGGAAGGGGACGAATGGAAGACGGCGTTTCATACTCCTCTTGGACATTACAAGTATTTGGTAATGCCTTTTGGGCTTACCAACCGCTGTCTTCCAGAGACTAGTAAATGATGTCCTTCGGGACTTTTTGAACCGGTTTGTTTTCGTCTACCTAGACGATATCCTGATTTACTCCAAGAACCTCACCCAACATGAACTGCACGTCCGTCAAGTCCTCGCTCGTCTTCTGGAAAATCAATTATTCGTCAAATTGGAGAAATTCGAATTTCACGTCGACCAAGTTCAATTCCTGGGATACATAATCGAGCCGGGTCTCATTAGACCCGATCCGGCAAAGATCGAGGCCGTAACCAATTGGGAGCCTCCTAGCAGCCGAAAAAAGCTTCAGCAGTTCCTCGGCTTTGCAAACTTCTATCGGCGGTTCATCAGGAACTACAGTAGCATCGCCGCCCCACTGACACGTCTCACGTCCACATCCCGAAATTTTTCCTGGACCCAAGAGGCTCAAGAAGCTTTTGACCGGCTAAAGGGTCTGTTCGTCTCTGCTCCCATTCTGATCCAACCGGACCCATCCCGTCAGTTTGTGGTAGAAGTGGATGCCTCGGATTCGGGGGTCGGAGCCGTTCTTTCCCAGAAAGAACTCCACTCCGGTAAGCTCAAGCCGTGCGCCTTTTTCTCTAAAAAACTTTCTCCCGCAGAGCAAAACTACGACGTGGGCAACCGGGAACTGCTGGCCATCAAGCTGGCCCTGGAAGAGTGGAGGCACTGGCTGGAGGGAGCGGAACACCCTTTCGTGGTTTGGACGGACCATAAAAATTTGGAATACCTGAGGACGGCCAAGAGACTGAACTCCAGGCAGGCAAGATGGTGTTTGTTTTTTGACCGGTTCCGATTCACAATAACTTATAGACCTGGCAGCCGTAATGTCAAACCCGATGCTCTGTCCCGCAAGTTCAGTTCTTCAGATTCTACCACTGCCAACATCATTCCCCCCACCTGCATCGTGGGAGCCCTCACCTGGGATATCGAGAACCGTGTCATCCAGGCCCAAGGTGAGGAACCCGGTCACGCCCCTTGCCCTAACGGAACCCTGTTTGTCCCCAACTCTCTCAGGTCTGACGTACTGTCATGGGGGCATGCTTCCAAGGTGTCATGTCATGGAGGGGTCCAACGCACTCTTAATTTAATCAAACGCCGATTTTTTTGGCCGTCCATGGAGAAGGATGTTCGGGAATATGTGGCCGCCTGTTCCACCTGCGCCCGTTCCAAATCGGCGAACTCTCCGCCCCCTGGACTCCTTCATCCACTACCCACTCCCAGCCGTCCCTGGTCACATATAGCCTTGGACTTCATCACCGGACTACCTCCTTCTCAGGGTAACACTGTAATACTCACCGTCATAGATCGGTTCACCAAAATGGCTCACTTTATCCCGCTCACCCAGTTACCCTCAGCCACCGAAACTGCCCAAGTCCTAGTCAATCAGGTGTTCCGACATCATGGCATTCCCTCGGACATTGTATCTGACCGTGGCCCTCAGTTCATTTCCCAAGTGTGGAAGGCGTTCTGTTCCGCCTTGGGGGCCACGGTCAGCCTCTCCTCTGGATATCACCCCCAGTCCAACGGTCAAGCAGAGAGGGCCAACCAGGAACTGGAGGCAGCTCTACGCTGTCTGGCGGCACAGAACGATAAGGACTGGTCCCAGTATATCGTTTGGATAGAGTATGCCCACAATACTCATATATCCTCTGCCACTGGGGTGTCACCTTTTGAAGCCGCCCTTGGGTACTCACCACCTCTGTTTCCGTCCCAGGAACTAGATTTGGCGGTGCCGTCGGTCCAGGAACATCTCCAGCGTTGTCAGCGCGTCTGGCGCCAGACCACAGAAGCTCTCCTCCGCACCAAGGAGAGCAACTGTCGCATCGCCAATCGCAACAGGGTGGTGGGTCCCGAGTACCAGCCTGGGCAGAAGGTTTGGCTCTCCGCCCGCAATATTCCTATTCAAGCTCACTCCCGCAAGTTGGCTCCCCGGTTCATTGGACCTTATACCATTGAGAAAGTCATCAATCCTACCTGTGTCCGTCTACGCCTCCCTCGAGCTCTCAAGGTACACCCCTCATTTCACATCTCGTAGATTAAACCCGTTCAGGACAGTCCTCTGTGCCCGCCGTCCGCTTCCCCACCACCCGCCCGGGTCATCGACGGCGCCCCCGCCTATACTGTGAGCCGGATTCTGGACGTCCGTCGTCGGGGTCGCGGGCACCAGTTCCTGGTTGACTGGGAGGGTTACGGTCCTGAGGAGCGGTCTTGGATCTCGCGCTCTCTCATCCTGGACCCGTCCCTCATCGAGGATTTCTTCCGGCTCCATCCTGATCGCCGTCCTGGACCGCCTGGAAGCGGTCGTTGAGGGGGGGGTACTGTCACGGTGCCTCTGTCAGGTTCCTCCCCCCTCCCCTCTCTGCTTGGCCTAATTCTCCGCAGCTGCCGCCACTCATCTCATCAGACTGCCTGACCTTCATAAGGAGCTCCAGGACCATCATTCAACGCGAGTTTGTTGCCCCTAATGGTGCATGTTCAAGCCTCAAGTGAAAACTTGTTTAAACTAGCCTCGGCCCCTCGTCTCATGTTTTCTGTCCTGTTCCAGGAATACCCACATCCACGAGTGAGCGGTCAAGCGGACGAGTCAAGCGAACTCCCAACCACACTCACCGTCTGCAGTGGAACGCTGTTGGAATTTCCCGGCTCCTCTCAAGTCTCGGTCTGGTTCCTCAAGCGGTGCCTCCTGCCCTCGTCCGGTCTCGGATCCACGCTCTCCCTCCAGCCACGTCGCCTCCCTGCCATACCAAGACTCCGTCACCAGCCGTATCAATAAACCCTATTCTTACCATAACTCACCTCCTGTCATCCTTCTGGGTTCCAGCAAATTGGTCTGCCTAAGCTTAGCCTGCCATGACAGTTTGTTTAGAAAAAGAATTACTGAAGTAATGTTTTGATAGACTATTGCTTTATATATTTCTTCTTTATAAATATAATTTGCCCCTACAATTTGCATTAGCATAAAACACATGGCAGTGTAAAAAGAAAAGGAAAAAAAGAAATAATGAAGCATTTTCAACACATTACTCACAAAAATATGTTTTAAACTTACAGTTACCTTCACTGTTGGGTGGTATTGTTGTCGGTTTGGTCCTAGATTTGCGGGTAAAAATGAGTTTGCATAATTTGGGCGGTTTTAGGGTCGGTTCGGTGGATTTTTTCCCCTCTTGAATATATAATAGCGGACTATGTTAGGCCCTGTGGCTGTTGAAGTTCTATGTACTGAAGCTCCGTGAACGGCAGAGACGCTGAATTGGACTGGGCTCTGTCATTTAACCTATTGTTGGGGGAAGAAACACCCTGCCCCGCATCTAAGAAATTGTTCTTTAAAGCTTGAAACCGCAGCCGCGTGTGGGAGGAGCTACCAACTAAAGTAAAAGTCTGATCGCTGAATGGAGCGGTAATCATGTGTCCATGTTTGAGTTCATAAAATCATTCCAGAGAAAGTCTCTGCTTCAACTCCCGCAGTGAAAGCTGCGTCTAAATCTGACGCCCGTGTTTCCATCTCTCTGACAGAGTTTGAAGCCAAAGCCCCTCCCCTGCCTCTCTACCTGTTCACCTATTCACATCCTCTGCAGCTGAGAGTTGTTTTCCCCCGCACCCCTCCAGTGTTTCCTACACAGAGAGGGCTGGAAATCTGTGACTCTATCTGGCAACACTGGTGGCTTCACAGATTCGTCTGGGATGTCTTCAACATAGCTGCTTTAAAGCGGTAAAAAGACGGAAGTACGTCATCATTAGTTGAAAAAAAAAAAAACGCCTTTCTTTGATTTTCCCAGAAAGACGTGCGCTCAAACGTGCAATGAACAACAGACTTTATCATTTCGGCTACGTGCTTGTTTTACAGCGGCCCCTCTCCTGGTAAGTAACAATGTTTGTAGATTTTCATTACAAACTTTGAAAAGTTATACATTTTGAAATAACTGAAATTATTGCAGTTTGAAGTAGCAGACATGCTCTTTAGTCACGTCAAACATGTCAAAGCGGCTTGAAATCACGAGGTTAGCTTCTTTATAATGTTTGATCAGTTTAAATATTAATATATCATTCTTCAAATATTAAAAAAAGGTAAATTAACGTGCAGGGTTTAATAAAAAGCTGAGTGACTGGTCATGCCGACATCATTGATCAAAGGTTGTGAAAACAGTAATCATTAAAGGATGTAAGTCACTCAATGTGGATGTATGTTTTTGCCAGACTTCTTTGGAAACATTATAAATGTATCCAGGGCTCTACATTTAAAACACTGTCTTACCTGCCAAAGGAAGAGAAATTCCAATTGTTGCGTGCGGCTGAGGCGCTCCAGATTAATGCATTCGTTCACCGTGGGGGTAGTCGTGCTGCATTCAAGTGCGCTGGTATTTGCAGACTTGCTTGCCCTGACCTACTCAACAAAAACACAAACTCGGGGTGTATTTAGTATTAATGGTAAATATTTCGTCTGTTTTACATCTTTTCCTGACATTATATTAAAACAAGTTCATGTTTGGAACAATAGTTAAAAGAAAAAGAAAAAAAAGGGTTAAATCGTTAATAATCTATCATGTTTATGAATGAGGATGATTGATTGGTTTCAAGCATTGCAGTCAAATCAATAAAGAATTCACAGAGATTTATCAAACTCATTACAGAAATGATTAAATAACTAAAATATAATTTTTACTTTATCAAAGTCGTTATGCTTTTTATGTTCATTTGAGCTTGTATTGTGATTTTTCTTTTAGTTACAAGCCCTGAAGAAGTCCTCCAAAGTTACCAAACTCTGCTAAAGGAATTTCGACGGACAAAAAGCTCGACCCTCACATGTCGTCAGTGTAATATAGACAAAAATACAATACATGTGACTGCAATTATTACAGAAATAACTTTGGCTGGAAAAGGTGAGGATCTGGGGCCATTTCCTGTTTTCACGGTGGGTGAAAAGCTCATGAGTTTTGCAAAGGAGAGAAAATCATTCCTGGAACAACGCAAAACTCTGGAAGAAATGATAAATAATATGAAAAATAATCTGTTCTTTGGAATGCTCCTTTTTATTGTTTTGTTGAGAACTTCTAAACAAATTTCATTGTGATGACACTTTGTATGCTGCAGAAGTGAATCATATTAAAGATTGTTGTTTTCACTGCTGTCTTGTTTCTCTTTAAATTTGCCTCATGTTACAAGAAGTAATCAGGCCAGAGTACGTTAGTTGCATTGTCTTTGCATTGTTTCGTTGTACTTAAGGGGTAAGTACCAAGTAATATTCAAGTGAACATACCCAGTATTTAGTACTGAAACAACCATGTAGTTGAGTGGAAATAGGGCTGACTTTCTTTTACAGTCCAGTTTCATTGTACTTAAGGGGTAGTTTCTGTAGTAAATTCATGGTAAATACCATGAAACATACAATGAGTGCAGACTTAAAATCAAGGTACTTTATTTGTACTTACCTTGTTCTTACATGTGGTAAGTACCACAAAAGACACCTTTGTACAACATGTAAATACCCAGTAAGTATATTATAAATACCCAGTATGTACCACATAAATACACAGCAAGTACCATGTAAGTACGGAGTAGACACAAAAAAGTATCATGTAATGCCCTGTAAGTACCCAGTTAATTCCATAAGAATTATCATGTAAATGTGACAGACAGGGCTGTGGGTGTTGGTTTGTCCATCATGGTGTTCCATTGGTTAATAATCATAGCCAGCAACTGACACCCTTGTTTTTATCCATTTTTAAACAGTTTTGTGCTCATTTTAGTATCTTGGTGGTTGGACCTGGCTGAAGGTGGCTGCCTCCTCTTTTTATCCTTATGGTAGCTGGTGGGTGCCATACATAGTGTTGTGTAAGGGGGACCCCCCTGTTTTCGGCCCATAAATTAGCGGTGACCTGCTCAGGTGCACCTCTTCTGTTTTGTATTTTCTTCTAATCACTGTTTGGGTTGTAGTGTTTTTGTGTGCATTTGGGCCCTGAGCAAGTCCTCCTGGTGAGGGTTTCGGATCGGAGATCTCCCTTGGTGGTGTTGGTGGCTACCCACCGGTGCAGTGGGGCTGAGGCGATCCTGGAGGCAGCCACCCTCAAGCAGTGTTGGATTGTGGTCCAACTGTCTGAGTTTATTTTAACCTTCTCTTTTATGGAAATTGTGTCAAGTTTTTAATAAATTGTATATTTTTAACCTCTATGAAATCCAGTCTCTATTTGGGGTGCAAATGTAAGAGGGCTTCGGTCACAAAGTGGCGTTGTCGGCAGGATCAGATTCCTCTACTGAATTTAAGACTTGGATCTGGATTTTTTTTTAAATGTCTTTTTAGTTTGTTTGTTTTAAAAGCAAAACAGCAGTGGGCACACCGTGGGACTTGAATAACGAGGGTGCTACATTGCCAGCCCAGCACTTCAGAGAGACTCCATCTCAGCAATGGCAGATGAAGTGAAGCAGTTAAGAGACCAGGTTCGGCAGCTTCAGGAGGCCAATGATCGCCTGCTACAGCAGCAAGGTTCAGCCGGCCCAGCTAATCCCAGAGACTTTGTGGACCCACCAAGCCCGGCTTTGTTGGACAGATTGATGTACCTCCCTAGGGAGCGAAAGTGTCCGGTGTTCCGAGGGCGTGTGGGGGTGGGTATCGATCACTGGGTGGAGGAAGTTCAAGCTTGTGTACATACTAGACGCCTAGGTGCTCTTGATAAAGCGTTTTTCATCTTTGACCATTTAGATGGTGAGGCTAAAGAGGAGATACGATATAGGCCGAGATGTGAGTGGGAAGACCCAGAAAAGATTATCAATATTCTGAAGGAGCTGTATGGGTGTTCAAGTTCTTATGTAGCCTTGCTGGAGAGATTTTTCTCCAGAACACAACAGGAGGGTGAATCCCTCCAAGAGTATTCTCATGCCCTGCTCTCAGTCATGGACAAGATTAAGCAGACCTCCCCTGAGTCTGTGCCTCAATCAGACAAACTCTTGCGCGATTAGTTTATTGAACATGTCCTGGATCCAGACCTTCGTAGGGAGTTAAAAAGGCTGGTGCGTTTAACCCCGCAAATGTCTATGTGGGAGGCACGGACTACAGCAATTCAGTGGGAACGTGAAGGTAGACCAGGGGAGGATCGTCGTGGTGGCCTTTATCCAGTCCCTTCTATTTGTGCTATGCAAGGTTCAAATGTGAAGCCTGGCGCCCCTCCTCCCTCAGTTGGTGTCATTAGCCCTGAACTGGTGGAGTTGCGTGCTCTAATCTTAAAGCAACAAGAGCAGATTTATAAGCTGACTGATGCTATGGCTACATTACAGAGAGCACCGCGGCAAACTCGGCCAAACCGTGCAGCCATCATTTGTAGGCGATGCAGGCAAGTGGGTCATTATGCAAAAGAATGTGATAATGAACGCGATCGCACTCGGAGCCCTTCCACCATATCCCCCCAACAGGCGGATAGTGGTCTTAATTCCCAGGTTGTGGGAAACTAGTTCCCTCCAGCATGCTGAGCCACACGTTGGAAGGGGACCTCACTGGCTCCAACAGTGAGAATTCAGTTGACCCTAACTTGACCTCCATTGTTGCACAGTGCCCTAAGGTAGCTGTTAGAGTGGGAGGGGTAATTGTGAACTGTCTGTTAGACACAGGTTCAATGGTGTCTACAATGGTGGAGATCTTTTTCTTAGAGCATTTTAAGGATGACCTTCAGCACTGTCATCGGTTGCACCTACGCGCGGCCAATGGTTTGGACATTCCCTACACAGGCTACGCAGAGTTCACGGTTGAGGTGCTGGGAAAAGTAATTCCTCAGCGAGGGTGGCTAGTGGTCAAAGATCCCCCAGGCCAGCCTCGTCCTGCGGTGCCTGGTGTTTTAGGGATGAATGTAATCAATCAGTGCTATGATGTGCTATTTGGTCAGCATGGCCCTTCTTTGTTTGATCTCCCACCCCTAGTGCATGCTTCACCTCCATGGCAACAGCCGCTACAGTATTGTCATCAATCCCGGCGTCATCCAGTCAGAACAGGCCTGGCCAAGGTCAGAGGCCGCAGACCTATTCTAATACCGGGAGGTACAGTTAAGTTGGTAGCAGCCACTTGCGCACCACACTTTGGCAATGTCTCGTCTGTTCTGCTGGAGCCAGCTAGTAGCCCGTTACCGGATGGCCTTTTGGTTTCACCTTGTTTGGTTCGGGTAGAGAATGGCACGGCCTTTATTCCAGTTGTGAATGTAGCGCTCACGCAGACAAAACTGTACCCCCGCAGCATTGTGGGTAATCTAGTCCAAGCCAAAGTTCAAGGGCTCCCTTCAGGGATTTGTGAGATTCCAGAGGAGTCTGGGATTACAGCCTCTATCAAGGTCCACGCGGGTCACCTTAGTAGTGTTGGCCAACAGTTACAGAACATTGATCTGTCTGAGCTATCGGAGACCGAACAGGAACAAGTTATGACATTTATGTTGAGGCATGAGTACGTTTTCTCTGCGTCTGAAAGTGATCTCGGCTCTACTAACCTGATTTCACATGAAATTCCTTTGCTCGATGACAAGCCTGTTAGACAGCGGTATAGGCGGTTGCCCCCCTCTGATTATGAGGCGGTGAAGGCCCACTTGAGACAGCTGTTGGATAGTCAGGTTATCAGGGAAAGTAGTAGCCCCTATGCCTCTCCTATTGTGCTGGTGCGAAAGAAGGATGGTTCCCTCCGAATGTGCGTCGATTACCGGCAGCTTAACCGCAAGACTAGGAAAGATGCCTTCCCTCTTCCCCGCATTGAGGAGTCTTTGGATGCCCTTTGTGGGGCCAAATGGTTTTTCACGCTCGACCTGGCTAGCGGCTATAACCAAGTGTCGGTGAATGAGAGAGATCGCCCAAAGACTGCTTTCTGCACACCATTTGGGCTATTTGAGTTCAACCGGATGCCCTTTGGTTTGTGCAACGCGTCAGCTACTTTTCAGCGGTTGATGGAGAGGATGTTTGGGGCAGAACATTGTCAATCCCTCCTACTATATCTGGATGATATTATTGTGTTCTCTTCCAGTGTGGAGGACCACTTAAATCGTCTGGATCGGGTGCTGAGTCGACTGCACAGAGAAGGACTAAAAGTTAAGCTGGAAAAGTGTTGTTTTTTCAGGAAGGAGGTCAATTACCTTGGCCATCTGGTCTCCCGTGAAGGGGTATCTACGGATCCATCCAAGGTGTCAGCTGTGGCCAATTGGCCACACCCCACAACTGTCTCCGAGCTTCGGTCCTTCCTTGGATTTACCAGTTATTACAGGCGGTTCGTGGAGGGGTTTTCAAAGCTGGCTGTGCCATTACATCGCCTGGTTGCTGGATTGGCAGGCAGAAAAGGAAAAGAACCACCCCTGGAGAGCCACTGGAGCAATGCATGTGAGGCAGCTTTCAATGAGCTTAGGAGGAGACTGGTGAGTGCACCCACTCTGGCATTTGCCAATTTTAACCACCCGTTTATTTTGGAAGTGGATGCAAGCCTTGCAGGCATTGGAGCAGTTTTGTCTCAAGAGCAGGATGGCAGGGTTAGACCCATCGCCTATGTCAGTCGAAGCCTCAGCCCAGCAGAGAAAAACTATAGTTCCATGAAACTAGAGTTTCTTGGAATGAAATGGGCTATGACTGAAAAGTTTCGGGAGTATTTCTGGGGCCAACATTGTACTGTGTGGACTGATAACAATCCATTAAGTCATTTGGAAACAGCCAAGCTGGGGGCAACTGAGCATCGTTGGGTGGCTGAGCTGTCGGCATTCAGCTAAGATATAAGATTTCGACCAGGGCGGGCTAATACAAATGCAGATGCATTATCCAGGCAGCCACCCACAGCACTGACAAGCATGAGCACTGGGTCAACGTTGGAAGGAGTAGCCATCCCGGTTGCTATACATCAAGCTGTTCCACAGGAGCCGCAGGTTACCCGGTCTGCCGTCTCTGCTTTTCCCTCGTATACTGTAAATGATCTCAAATTGTTACAGGAAGCAGACCCAACTATTGGTGCCTTTCTTCAATTCTGGAAGGCACAGAAAGCCCCAAGTTCCAGTGCTCAGGACAAACTGTCAGGACCGGTTCGAGTACTGTTACGGCAGTGGGACAAGATCACAAGTAAGGGTGTGTCAGGAATGATCACAGGGCTGGACCCAGGTGCAGAGATTTAGTGGTTTTAATTTCTTGTACAGGCTTAAACAATAGCTCTGGAAATAACCAAACAACCTGGCACAGGACAAAGGGAGACAGACTATTTAAGACATGAGGGAGGGAACACAGATGGAACCAATCAGAGGAAATTACACAGTCACACCTGTGGGGAACAGACAAGAGCAGGAAGGAACATGGCCTGAAATGAGAGGAGTGTTAGTGTTTCAAAATAAAACAGGAAGTGCAACACGAGACAACACAGATGACAGACAGACCAGAAGTGCACAACTCAGGACAAATGATAAGAACGACAAGACATGACAGGGTGGTTTGATCTTTCGCAAGGTAAAGCGGCCAGATGGAGGGGAGGAGATCCTACAACTGCTGTTGCCTATGTGCCTCAAAGAAGAAGTCCTGCAGCAGCTGCATGACCATGGCCACCAGGGGATTGAACGCACCACTGAGCTAGTAAGGCAGATATGTTACTGGCCAGGAATGAGCGATGATATTAAACAATGGTGCAAAGACTGTACGCGATGTATCCTGGCAAAGACCTCTCAGCCCAAACTCAGTGCACCCATGGGGCATTTGTTGGCTTCCCGCCCAAACCAAATATTAGCAGTGGACTTTACCCTTCTGGAGCCAGCTACTGATGGGAGAGAGCATGTCTTAAAAATGACAGGTGTGTTTCCAAAAATTCGAACAGGCGGTGCCTACCAGAGACCAGAAAGCCGCAACGGTGGCCAGCGCCCTTGTTCGGGAGTGGTTTTTCTGTTTTGGTGTTCCCGCTCGCCTCCACTCCGACCAAGGACGCAGCTTTGAAAATGCTGTTGTCGGTCAGCTGTGTAACCTGTACGGAGTGCAGAAATCCCGGACTACACCATGCTACCCCCAGGGAAATGGGCAGTGTGAGCGGTTCAATCGGACAATGCATGACCTGTTGCAGTCACTGCCAGCAGAGAGGAAAAGACACTGGCCAGAATACCTGCCTCAATTGGTGTTCTGTTACAATACCACTATTCATCAGTCAACAAGTGAGTCACCGTACTACTTGATGTTTGGCCAAGAACCTCAACTGCCGGTCGATTTCCTTCTGGGCAGGATTGAAGAGCCAGAACAGGGGCAAGTGACTGACTGGGTGCGAGAATATCAGCGCCGCCTTGCAGTGGCCTTCCATGGCGCCAGGGAACGTCTACAGGCAGCTGCCCTAAAACGCAAAGACCGGCATGACCGCCAAACCCTCTGTGATCCATTGGCAGAGGGGCAGCTAGTGTACCTGAAAAACTGCACCATGCGCGGTCGCACCAAGATTCAAGATGCCTGGGCCCCTGCACCAGATGGAGTTGTGCACTCAGTTGCACCCATTCAAGATCTGGGTAGGATTCGTCAAGTCCACCGAACCATGATGAAGGCAGCCAATGTGGATCAGGCCTCAGAGCTGCATCACATGTTGGAAGTGCCTCAGGTAACCAGAATGCAGTCTAGTGGTGAGGAGGACGACCAGGGTGCATGGGTCATGCTTGACCCCAGAGGAGGCCAACATAAACCATCCTATGCACAAACCCGCCTTCAAGGTGACCTTGCGGACAATGTTACAACGCAGGAAGAGTGCGTCCCTGCTACAGAACCTTTCCAAGCTCCTGTGTTACCCACCTGGTCTGACGCAGAAGGTCCGAGGAGGTCTACACGCGCCACAGCTGGACGACATAGAAACCTGCATCACCTCCCAGCATCAGTGTTACATCAGGCAGATGGGGCTACGAACTCCCAGGTAGCTGAGCTAGAGGGTTGCATTACTGCCATTTTTTGACCATGGTGTTAAGTAAGTAGATTTGTTTTTTGTTTTGTTTTTTTAACTGTGGGGCACGGATACAAAAAGGGGGGGGGGGGGGTAAAATGTGACAGACAGGGCTGTGGGTGGTAGTTTGTCCCTCATGGTGTACCATAGGTTAACATTCATGGCCAGCACCTGTCTGTTGAGCTGTGATTGGCTCACAAGGCTGATAAATAGCAGCTGTGGGAGTTCCATCTAGAGGCTGGTTTCCTGTTTTGGCTTTGGTGGGTGAGCTTGACATGTGGACCTTTTTTACTAAAGCTTTTAATCATTTGAGTCATTTTACTAAAGTTTTTAAGCATTTGAGTTTGCAAAATTTTTAAATTCTATTTATATTAACAGGTGGTGGCATGAGTTCTGACCCTGGGGCATGAGAGGTAATATAAGGCTTTGTAAAAATGTGTTTGTCCCAGGGAGACCTAACTTATTTTTCTTTTTCCAGCAGAGTTGCCACTGCTGTTTTGCTTATAGTGTTTTTAGTCATTGTTTTTAATGTTTTAACCAACCTTGACACCCTTGTTTTTATCCATTTTTAAACTGTTTTGTGCTCATTTTAGTATCTTGGTGGTTGGACCTGGCTGAAGGTGGCTGCCTCCTCTTTTTATCCTTATGGTAGCTGGTGGGTGCCATACATAGTGTTGTGTAAGGGGGACCCCCCTGTTTTCGGCCCATAAATTAGTGGTGACCTGCTCAGGTGCACCTCTTCTGTTTTGTATTTTCTTTTAATCACTGTTTGGGTTGTGGTGTGTTTTTGTGTGCATTTGGGCCCTGAGCAAGTCCTCCTGGTGAGAGTTGGATCAGAGATCTCCCTTGGTGGTGTTGGTGGCTACCCACCGGTGCAGTGGGGCTGAGGCGATCCTGGAGGCCCTCAAGCGGCTGCTTCCAGGATCAACTTGGAGCAGAGTGCTCCCCCTACAGGTGGAAGTAGGGCACTTTAAAGGTGTTCCTGAGGAGGAAAGACTGTGAGGTCTGTGAGCTGCAAGTGGTGGAGGATGAATTTCATTTTTTGTTTTATTGTCCTTTGTATGAAAAACACAGACTTTGTATGTATGAGGTAATAGAAAAGAAATGTCCTGATTTGTTTTGTTTATCTGAAGATACAATTTTTCGCTGGATTTTTGAAAATGAAATTTTTTGTTTGGCAATTTTTGTGGCAAATGTATGGACAATAAGAATGGACACCTTGTAGTCTGTTAGACTCTGATTGGGTGGGTTTTTGTTTTTTTTTGTGATGGTGATGTTTCTATATTTTTTTTGTGTTTTGTCTTCCAGTGTCATAGAAGCCCATGTGGCTGGGCACATTAGTGCATGACTCTGAAATAAAACCAAACTCAAACTCTGTTTTTGTGCTGGTCTTTCCAGCTGTGGTTGTTCCTTTTTGACAGTGCTGGTTTGTCAAATCCAGATTTCTGGGATGGTCCAGTCTGGTTGAGGCTCTTTGAAAGGGATTTAATTTGAATGGAAATGGTTTGCGTGTAGTCTGGTTCTGGTTTTCTTGGGATTTCTGGTTTAACTGTGACAGTGAGAGTCATTGAACACTGATTTAATGCAAATGCTTGTTGGTAGATTTGTTCACAGGAAGTAGCGGTCTGGAATGGCTTGGATCGTTTTGAAACAAGATGTAAAAATTTTTTTCTAGCTTTAAAAACGGAGTCACTGCTTACGTTTTGGTAAGTCAAACCATTTTATGAAATGTTCCATAATGCGATGAAGGATCACTGATGATCACCTGTGATTTTCATGTGATTTGAAATGATCATTTCGGGAACAATGCGATTATTTAGTTTCATGATAGTATGCAGATAATTTTGATACTTAATCTGTCATGATAGAATGATTTCTGGAGTAATGTCATGTCTTCTTACATAACTAATATGTACTTCATCTTTATGATATTGTTATTGATTTTTATGAATTTTTATTATCTGCACTTGTGATGGTAAACTATAAATTACTGATCTAAATGGAAGAACCGGATAATTCTGGAAAAATAACAAGTTTAGTAATGGGGATGGGATTATATATGTTCACTTCTTCCACTTCTAAATAATTAATGAATTTCCTTAATATTGAAGGGTTTAAATATGTTGTGTACTGTATTTATTAGTGCTAATATGTCTATTTATTATTAAGAGTCATTATAACTGTATTTATTTGGATGGATGGATGGATATTTTCCAGTCAATTCCTGACTAACTATCCAAAGTTTGATATGTATCCATAACTTTTCTTCAGGTAACCAAATTATTTGTCATCTAATTAGTGACACTCATGAAAGGATAAAAGAGATTCCCACTGTCCTACCAGAACACAAACAAACATCTGGATCACTGTCTCCTGTTTCTTCTGCACATTTAGACCCTCTATGAAGAAGACGAAACAGCAAAGAGTGAGGGAGGGGGGATGTGGAGTGACCTTTGACCTTAGAGAGAAGTGAAAGAAGAAGCTTTGAAAGTGAAGATGAAGATGAAGCTCTTTGATTCTGTCTGCAGAGATGATCTGTGGCTGCAATCACAGACTTTCATGCACACGCTCACACACGTGCACGTTAAATCCAGCGTGTGCGTGAAGGATGACGGCGCTCTAACAGAGAGCTTTGAGGAGGAGAGAGGCAGGGCTGTCCTCTGAGCGAAGCCCTCAGAATGCATGACAACGCTCTGTCAGGAAGATGTGAGGCCACGCCCACTGAGGAGGAGTCTGTTCCACAGCAGGAGGACCTGCAGGTTCCAACAGGAACCCTGTGAGAAACAGAATCTGCAGCTGAAACAGCATCAACACTGAAATGTTGCTCTGTCATCTCCTCTGTGAGGACCCTCCTCTTCACCACAGATGAAGCTCCTCCATTTGTTCTCCAACCTCCTGCAGGTTCTGATCTGCTTCTTTCTGATTGGTCAGTACCTTCAGACCCAAAAATCTCTGCATTCTTCCTAGAACTGCTGGATCTGAAGCTTCCTTCAGTTTCTTCTTCACTTCCTGTCAGAGCCGCACTCCCACTGCATCAGGATGAAGAGGATCCCTCCTCATCTTCATCCTTTTTTTCATGGATCCAGAGTCTGCAGGACAATCCACAAACATCTTGCAGGCTCTGAGAGGCAGATCACCTCCAAGAAGACTTCTACATCAACCTGTCATTCACTCTGAAGCCCCGCCCCTTCCATCACATCTGCTGTGTTCAGAAATTAGAGATGACTCCTGATCAAACCCTGAGAGCCCACAGCATTCTGGGAGATCATCCACAACTTCAACTCAGAAGAAATGATTGGATCAGAGTTTTTGTGAATTCACTTTTTCTCAGTTCAGAAAAATGAGAGAAAAGTTTGAAACTAGAACCTGTTTGGATCCAGAACATGTTTGGATCCAGAACCGAGACGAGGAGCGATTTGGAGACTAGAGAGGAAAGATCAAAATGAAGCCTCATCTTATCTGCATCTTCCTCGCAAACTTATAAGAACTCATCTATGTGATATGTATATTATAGATTATTTAATGAGCATATTGTTATGTTCATACTGAACACACAATATCAACACAACATGAGGAAGTGATCTTTTCTTAAAGCAAAGCATAAGAGAAAGAAGCAGAATCACTGATCTGAGCTGCAGCTGCTTCACACGGTGAGAGGAGACGATTCTTCAGATCTTTAGGAAAATCTACTTTGTTTGTTTGTTGAACTTTGTCTTCGGGAACTTGACTGTTTGTCTCTGAATGTTTAGAGAAGATCTTCTTTCTCTGCAAACTCTCATCACTCTGCTGTGTAACCCTTGTGCTATCCTAGGCACTTTAACATTGGGAGTTGGGTCATCTAGACCCACTAGACAGTGCTCTGAACCTTTTTTCTTCAATGATTTGTGATCTTCACTGGTGTCCATGGATTACATGAAATCTTTCCACCTTTATCCACATTTGTCATGGTTGGAATAACACATCAGTGTAAGGGTGGGGTCATCTAAGATAGCACAAGGGTTAACAGGATCCAGTCAGAACTGGAGTATAAAGCTGCTTCACTTACAGCAGCAGCAGTCACATTAATTAAAAAGTGTTGATTTGGAGACAGCGCTAATGCTATGATGCTAATAATGCTATGCTAATAAGTTGTGCCGTATGTCACCTAAATATAAACACAGACCAGTTTAGATTTGGACAGTATTTTCATGGACTGGACTTATTGATGTAGCGGATAAATATTACAAAATTAATTAATAAGACATAAAAAAAAACACTATTTTCTAAATATAACAGAACAGTGTGCACTGACGACACAGGAACAGCTCGTTAGCACAGCATCATACCATTAGAGTCTAACAACAGCGCCGTCTGTGTATTTCTCTCTAACACAATGGATGATTTTCTGTGTTAAAGGTAATTAACAGAGTTCTGTCTAATTTAGCCTTGCTGTTGGAAAATTATTCAATGTCTCTTTCGAGTGTTTTTTTGTTCTATAATTCAAATGAAAATTTATTTTCCATCTGTCAGTTTAATCTGCATTTCTGCCATGCCTTTTGAAAAATGTATTTAGAAATTAATAATCATGATGATAAATGTTATTTCAATTCCTCATCTGTTTTAACTTCTTTTTAAATTTCAAATTTGTTGTACTTAAATTGTATTTTTTTATTTTCTATCAACACTTTTCTGTCTGATTGCAGGTTGAAGGACTGCAGTTTGTCAGAGATCAGCTGTGAAGCTCTGGTCTCAGCTCTGAAGAAAAACCCGTCCAATCTGAAAGATCTGGACCTGATCGGGAACGACTTGCAGGATTCAGGAGTTCTTCATCTGTGTGGTTTTCTGGAGAGTCCAGACTGCAGACTCTGAGGTCAGACTCCATGATCAGTTGTGTTCAGATCAATATGATGAAAGTTGTCTTGACCCACCGTGAGCAGAAATGTCCAGATTCTGATCTGCAGCAGCATCTTCCTACAGCTGCTTGTTCTCTTCAAAGATCTGCAGAAGAACTTCTTCTTTTCTTCCTGCAGCTGCTTGTTTCAAAGCTGTCTGCTGACATTTGTGCTCCACAAAGTTCTGCTTACAGCCATCAGCTCTTCTTTGTGTCTTTGCTCCAACAGACTCCTTTAAAGTGCGAGCAGAAGAAGCAGCCGTGCACACTCACATGCACTCCGAGTCCTGCTAAAGGTTCCTAACAGTTTTCATTAATCAGCAACTTTGTTTTCCTGAATCTTTATCCTCTGTAAAATATCTGCAGGGGGGTTTAACTTTCTTTATTCAATCGGATTCATTAAAGTTTGATCGAGATTTTCTTATTGAAGTTTTTTTTTTTAACCCATGATTCAAAGTGATAATTACTGTGATAATTTAGTGATAATACAATTCTCAATTAACGAGCTGTTTTAGCTCGTGCTGGTTTGCGGCGCCTTCCGTCCGTGAGACCAGGGTTCAAATCTGTGCTGCTCCCTGTTCCCTTCTCTACTTCTATGCCAGTCCCAAGCCCGGTTGCTTTGAGAGGGTTGCGTCAGGAAGGGCATCCGGCGTAAAACATTGCCAAGTTTACCAAGCGACTCGTTCGCTGTGGCGACCCCTGATGGGAAAAGCCGAAAGAGAAAGGAAGGACAATTCTCAATTAACAATTCACTTTGCAATGTGATTTGAAAATGCATTTTACAATATACGATTCAAGATGAAGAAATACAAATTAATCTGACATTTTTTAAATCAATGCTTAAAAAACCAGCAATGCTTAAAAAAATTCAATATTAATCGGCACAAAAATCATAAAAACCATGACTCATTTACTGACAAGGAGCACAACAATAAACTCCAACAACTACAACAAGACTATGCCGCACATTACATGTTCACAAAAAAGGCTAAATTCAGTGAAGCTGTGACAGAAACTAGCTATGTTGGGGTTTTGGAAATGGCCCAGCGTAGCAAGTCCTTCAGTGACGGAGAATTTGTAAAAGAATATATGCTGAAAGTAGCTAAAATTGTTTGTCCAGAGCACAAGAAAATGTTTGAAGAAATAAGTCTGTCATGTGAGACAATTACTAGATGAGTAGAGTCCAACAGCAACTAGAAAAACATCTGGAGGGCCTGAAGAGGAGAGCTTTCTCTACGGCATTGGACGAGAGCACAGACATCACTGACATAGCACAGCTCTCAGATTTTATCCGAGCAGTCACAGAAAACGTTGAAATAAGTTGGGAGTTTGGCTGCGGGGTCTGGGGTGGGGTGGGGGGCTTGTCGGCCCTGTCCTGTGGGGGGGCGTTCTGGGGGGGAGGGGGGGCCCACTATTGGTACAGGGCGGAGGGGCTGACGGGTCGGGGTCTCCGCTGAGGCAATCGGTGGTTGCCCCGGCCGGTTGGCTGCCTCAGTCCCGTCAAGACCTGACCAGAGCTCTTCTAGGGCCGGCGTTTGGGGGTGGGGGCCTGGGCTTGCTCCGGGGGGGGGGAGACGCTTTCTGGCTCCTCTCTCTCTGTGTGGGGTGGGTGGTGCCACTGCCAAGTAGCTCCCCCCCAAGGCGCATCGCAGGCTGGACCCCCCACCCCCTCACTCTAATATGAGGTTATATGAGGAAGGGGGTAAGTTGGGGACAGCTCACTCCATATTGTTGCCGTATGGAGTGGGCCCCCCCTCTTTCGGTTTTATTTGCACCTTAGACATGTAGGGTCCTTGGTAGGGGGGGTCCTTGGACATCACTGCCACCAAGCAGCAGATGTCCTCCTAGCACCCTACCCGCCAATTTTAACCGCACCTTAGACATTTAGGGCCCCTTGGTGGGGAGGGTGAGGGGACATCACTGTGAGTAATCAGGAGATGTCCCCTTAGTGCCCTACTCGTCAATTTTAACTGCAACCCCCTTAGTACACACACCCCTCCCCCTTCAATATATACATTCCAACATAAACACACACATGCACACACACACCCTCTCAAACACACATACACGCACACACATTTTGCAAGGAAGGTGGGACCTGGGTCCATCTGTCCCCTACCCCTTCCCTGGTGGGGGGTGCGGGCCCCTTGGCGACGGCGGCCGTGTCCCCTGGGTGCCGGCTTCCTGGGCCCGGCGGTGCTCTCTCCGCGCTGTGGGGGGGTTCACATTACACCTGAGCCGGGGGTGTTCGTGTCCCTGGGGGGTGGGTCCTGGTCCTTGCCCCTGAGCGCTGGGCCCCGCCAAACTTCCAACAGTGGCCGAGCCTGGTCGGGACATATTTACAACACACCTTGTGGGCCCCCTTTTTTCCCCGGGGTTCCCCCCTCCTGGGCGGGGGCGGCGGGCCCCTGCCTTGCTCCTCCCTGGACCAACCGTGGGCCAAGTGGGTGGCTGCCTGGAGCGCGGAGAGGGTCTCCCTTGGGGGGTCCTGGCTCGTACCTGGGGTTGGGGCGGGGGGATGCCCGGAACTCCTGGGTGGTGGTGGGGTGCTCGTCTGGGGCTGTGGGCGTCCTTCTCCGGTGGGGCCCTGCGTTGGGCTCTCCCGGCGCGGCAGGGGGCTGCTTTCCTGGTTGGGCTGGGGCGGCGCTCTCTTTCCCTCCGCGCCTCCCTGCTCTCTGGCTCTAGGGGCCTCGCAGAGGTCCTGCTGCCCCTGGCCTGGGTGGCGGTCTTTGTCGCCCGGGGGGCGGTTGTTCCCTGCCGTTCCCGTGTGGCGTTGGGGGGATTCCAGCTGCCACTGCTGCTGCGGCGGGGGTCTGGGTGTGGGGGTGGCTGAGCGCTCCTCCTCCTTCTTTTCACATTCCACCATCCATTTTAGAAGAACATAAACACTCACCTGAGCACAGGTGTTAGCTCACCTTTGCACTAACAGTTTCCCTGATTGAATGACTGAAATATTTCACACTAGTTGGTTTTAAGGCATAAGTATGCGTATGTGAACACTATCTGTTTTGTGTACATGTTGACATGTGGACATTTTTGCAGCTAGCAGGTATGTTGATAACATTTCAGTGTGTGTGTGGACAGGCCCCGCCCTTTTTGTACTACATTTTAACCTTGCCGTAATGATAAACAACCAGTAAACCTGTCTGCTCTATGCTGCTTCATGGTCTTACCCCCCCCCCCCCCCTATCACCCCCCCTCTCTCTAACATCCCTCTCTTCTTCCCTTCTTTCCTTTTCCGTCCGGTCCAACACCCGAAATTTTCAAACATGGTTGAAATTAATAAAGTTTGGCCTCAATTACTGTTGCGCAAAGCATCTGACTGATCACGTGATATGGATTGAACAGCTGAGCGTGCTGCGTCATTTATTTAATGGCGACGCACGCACTTCATTCAGGAAAAGCACCGGCGAGACACAAGCCTTGTCAGTCCATGCATAAAGCTTGTTTCGTACCTGTGTGCAATTGAGTGGTCCATATTAATTTGTTGAAGAGGCAGCCGGTAAGAAAAGACTTAATCCAAGCGCTAAAATTGCGCGATCACTTGTTTCCTTGTTTGTTTGGTGTGTTGTGGGACCGGAGTGTGCGCTCCGCAAATGTTTGTGTGTACTTCAGGTACCAGTGGGAATTTTCCGCATTAAGGATTAGATGTTTATTTCGTCGGTGTGCTTTGTAACTTTTGTAAATTTACACTGGGAAGTTCTTTATGAATGTGAATTTTTGCTAAATAATGAGATTTTAAAGTAATTTTTGAATAAATTTGGAATTAATACATGAACTTAAATAAGAATGTTATTAAAGTAAATGAGTAATGTTGCTAATTAACTGAGGCTCTTTAAATTGCATAAATGTTTGTTGTTAATGTGTATGTTGAATTTTGTAATATTTATTACTGTTATTGTGTGTGTTTAAGGTTTTTACCTATTGATTGCTGCCAGATCAAATGGAAATAAATTAAAGTTTGGAAATTGATCTCAAGTGGCAGTCTGAGTAAATCGATCTTCAACGTTGGACACTCAGCCCTTTTCAAGTGTGGGAAAAGTACACAAAAAAGTATAAACACTTGACAATTACAAAAGGGGTTTATCCAGACATACCTTTGGTTTGTCTGAAGATTAATAACCCCTCTTGTTAAAGTAAAATATGTCCAACACAAGAGGCCTTCAGCTCTCATCTGCCTGCCTAGCTGTTGGACAGGACAAGTTAAAAAAAATAATAATAAAAAAAAGACATAAGTGAGGAGCTGCTAAGTATGGAGTCCTGACTGAATTTACTGAGTTCCTGGACCTACAGCTGCATCACTGCTCCTGAACACACTTTTCTGTCTGATTGCAGGTTGTGTTTCTGCAGATTGTCAGAGATCAGCTGTGAAGCTCTGGGGCCTCATTTATAAACGTTGCGTACGCACAAAAGAAGGCGTACGCCACTCTCTACGCAATAGTTCAGATTTATAAAAAGCAAACTTGACGGGAAAATGTGCGGTCCTCCACGCAAGCTCTGACCCAGGCGTACGCACAAAAACGGGTGAAATGAGAAATGGCGACACCGTCGGCAGATGGAAGAAACACGTGAAAGTGACAGTGTGTGCCAAATCGTGCTGGCATGTGCTGTGCTACACAATGTGGCACAGCTTAAAAACGTGCCTCTACCCCCTGGCGCTGATTGCTGTGTTGGCCCCGACCCTGAACCCCATCCCCACGCATTTGAGCCATTTGCTGCTGCTGTGCGCCAGCGTTTGGAAGTGATGCGTCGCTTATAAAGAAAAAGAGGTGTGGAAAATATTATTTATTTAAGAATTCCCTCATCGTGCAGTTTATTTCAGTCAGGGCGATCTTGATTTAGCCCAACTCCTTGGCCACCTCTCTGATTGAACTACTGACTTCCCTCTGCATTTCAAGGACTGCATCGGTGAGGACACGTCCACTGCTGGAGGGTTGAGAGCCGCGTGCCGTGGAGACGCTGGGGCCAGACGGCTGCTCAGCTGCAGCATCGTAACCACTGGCCCCGCTGGAACACCCAGCAACTAAAATAAAATTGTTCTATATTAATAATCTGTAATTGTGTAGCCTGCATACATGTGACTTGACTGCATTCATTTTAATTATTTCTCTTACCTGTGTCACCCTGACCCTGGCGCGTCGGCGTCCCCTCCGTCTCAGTCAGGTGACTGAGGCGGAGGAGGACGCCGATAAGGGGGACTTAATAGGGATTCCCCAATAATAGCGGCCAGTTTCTCATCAAGAGGGGTCAGCTCCGGTCCCCCCCCCCCACCCCCCCACGTGGCGGACACACTCTGCCGATGCAGCGCTAGACGTTTTTTTGCCTCTACTTTGATGTCCGATCATTTCTTTCATTTCTTTTTTATTTCGGCCACGTCCGAGGTTGTGAGGCTACAGCATTTACGGCGTCTGCCACCGTTTGCCGCTCACGTGCCTTTTTGGCATTAGTAATGCCCACACTGTGCCCTCCAAACAACACTTTTCTCCTCTTTTCCACCTCGCCAACGATAACTTCTACTTCACATTGAATGAAGTTACGTTTTTTTGATTTCCTCTATGTGTTTGTCATGATTTAGCAAGCCATGAATATTAATTTGTGGGCGTTTCACGGACTATTTATGGGCAACTATGGGCGTGTCATGTAGCCGCAAAAGCTGCGCTGCATTTAGAATCGGTTGTGATTTATAAAGGGAAAGATGCGTAGGATGTGCGTGCGCACGGTTTAATAAATCCGAATATTTCTGTGCATACGCACGTCCTATGTTTCATCCGTACGCCACTTCTGACGCAAATCCTACGCAAAGTTTTATAAATGAGGCCCCTGGTCTCAGCTCTGAAGAAAAACCCGTCCAACCTGACAGAATTGGACCTGAGTTTCAACAACTTGCAGGATTCAGGAGTTCTTCATCTGTGTGGTTTTCTGGAGAGTCCAGACTGCAGACTGCAGACTCTGAGGTCAGACTCCATGTTTCAGTTGTGTTCAGATCAATATGATGACAAAGTTGTGTTGATCCACAGTGAGCAGAAATGTCAAGATTCTGATTCGCAGCATCTTCCAGCAGCTGCTTGTTCTCTTCAGAGATCTGCAGAACAACTTCTTCTTTTCTTCCTGCAGCTGCTTGTTTCAAAGCTGTCTGCTGACTGCAAGCTGAACAAAGTTCTGCTTGCAGCCATCAGCTCTTTGTGTCTTTGCTCCAACAGACTCCTTTAAAACAAGTGCAGAAGAAGCAGCCGTGCACGCTCACACGCACTTTGAGTCCTGCTGTGTTTCAGCAAATGCAGCTGAGAGTCCAGCGGCTGATGTTTGTGAGCAGACAGTGACAGAGTCATGCTGCAGCTGGATGCTGCTCTGACAGACACGTCTTCCACAAACATCCTCACCTTTTCATCCACAAACATCATCACATCATCCATCAAAGCTCCCAGCAGCTTCTGACTCTTCATTCAGAGCTGAAGTCATGGATCAGGGATCAATGTCCAACATTTGCTGCTGACTCTTCCTCATCACTTCCTTCTTCTCTCTGCTTTGATCTGTTGGACCTGAAAGTCTCTGCTTGAAGGACTGCAGCAGAGAAAGACTGGAAGATCATCTCCTGAAAACTGGGATGAAGACTTTCCAGCATCATGCTACTGAAATTCTCCCATGATTCAGTGCTGTTTGGAGAAGAGCTGAGCAGAAAGAGGAAGTGGACCTTTTCTGTTGTTGCTGCAGAAACATCAGTTGGTTTGGATGCAGCCACAGGCTGATGTTTGACTTTCACACATCTGGACTTCTTTCCTGAAGCAGCTGCATGTTGTCCTGAATGTTCCTGAATGTTCTTCTTCTCTGCTTCTGCTGGACTCTTCTGATCTGCTGCTGTTGCTTCATATCTTTGGACTTTTTCTTAACTTTCTGATCTTCTTCAGCTCTGAACTCTTTAGAAGAAGTGAAGGATGAAAAACACAAACTTTGTCTTTAAACTAAACTCTTTGTTCTGGATTCAGGCTGAAGAACTGCAGTTTGTTAGAAACCAGCTGTGTTGCTCTGGTCTCAGCTCTGAAGTCCAACCCGTCCCACCTGAAAGAACTATACCTGAGAGACAACAACCTTCACTATTCGGAAGTTCAGCAGCTCCAGGATCTGGTGGAGAGTCCAAACTCCAAACTGCAGACTCTGAGGTCAGTAGAGGGTTTTAGTCAGTCCAGCTGTTTCCAGATGTTTGGTCCTAAAGTTAGTCTGAGAGCAAAGATGCAGAGTTTCCTGTGAAGCTGCAGCTTCTCAGTGAAGCTCTGAGGAGAATGATGACAGGCTTCAGGACAACAGTCAGCCAATCAGAGCAGCAGAAGCTCCAACAGGTGAAGATGACAGGAAGCTGCTGCTCTGAACAGGACTGAAGCTCCTGCTGCTCTTTCTGCTGCTGTGCTGCATCACTGACTGACAGACCAGGATCAGGAGACACTCTTTCATCTCTGTCTCTCTACATTCGCTCTGCAGGTGGTTCCTGTGTAATTGATGTTCCTCCTGGAGGAGCAGCAGCAGAGATGTTGTGACTGGACGGTGTTCCTGGGAGGTGGAGAGCAGAGTGATGGAGGAATCAGAGGAAGTGGAGATGAGTGTCAGAGCTGCAGCATGAACTGATCTGAGATCAGCCCCGCTGTCTCTCTCAGCATCAAGTGGACAGTTATTGTGCTGCAGCTCCCCCGGTGGACTGATGGAGAACTGCACTTCCTCTTCTCATTCTAACTTGGAGTGTTGATCTGAAACATGGGTTGGATTCAGATAAAGCCTGTATTCTCCAGAGGACATGAATGAACAGAGTGGATGTGAGGAATGACAGCCTCTGGATGTAGAGAATCACTTTGATGCAGCTGCTGCAACAACACCAACTGCATTGAAACAGGAGGGAGAAGGGAGACACCTGCTGGCTGTTTGCGGAACTTAGTGTCAAAA
The DNA here is from genome assembly GCF_053564925.1 of Oryzias latipes. Taxonomy (NCBI): domain Eukaryota; kingdom Metazoa; phylum Chordata; class Actinopteri; order Beloniformes; family Adrianichthyidae; genus Oryzias; species Oryzias latipes. The sequence goes on from NC_136238.1 coordinate 23,084,660, forward strand.
GGCTTCAAACTGAAAGCTGTCAGTAAAATTCCTGCAGCCTGTTTGGATTTAATAAATGCTCTTTTGAATCAACTCTGTGTTTTCTATTGATTTTTGTCTTCATTCTTTGACTCACAAACAGACTTGAATCTTTAGCCTTCCTCCTCATCCTGTTCCAGCTTTTCTAATCTTCTTGTGTTTGGTTCCTTCTCAGTAGAAATGGGTTGGAAAAGAGCTTTGGAATGTTCAGGTGGTGCTAATGTCTTTCTAGGTGGGCAGAACAGATGAGAGCTCCTCCCTGTCTTTACAATATCACTTTAACCATAAAACATGAACCCTCAAAATATAATTAAGCCACCTATCAAGAAAAAACCTGCATAAAGTGGTCGGAAAGGGGGACGTGAACTAGTATCTCACTAGGAAGAAGAAATACTACCATCAAAAAGCGATCATGGCTATGCTAAAGATGCTAACATGGCTAAACGGAAAGACAGCGAGTCCACTCACAACTCCAAATAAACCACCAAAACAATGACGAAAATGAGGAAGAAGTCTCTTAACTGACAATCTTAAAGGCCATTCAAAACATGGCAAAACATTTGAAAAATGTTGAACTGAAAGAGAGACTGAAGGAACAAGAAAGATACAAGATGCAGTGGTGTATAAAGTTTAAACGTTTGCCGGAAAAGGAGAACATCAGAAAGGAGACCATCCAGCTTTTCAAGCAGATCGCTTCAGACATCAACCTGCGTCAACTGGACGACGCGGTAGACGTCTTGCACAGAGTGTGAAAAAAAGAAGATAACCGGAGCAGATTCGTGGTGGTCCTGTTCATCCAGAGGCTGGTCAAAGAGGAAAAATGGCGCAGAAGCAAGGACTCCCCCGTATGCAGAGAGAGGCATTCGCATGCCGCTAAACATTATTGGAGAGGTTAAAGACATAAAAGCGCTCTATACTACAAACTTAATTTTATGGGAGGGGATTGCAACATGACACCTGATGAATGGGAAGAAAGATAGCCTTCAAAAAATTATCATCACCACTACACCTGTCATGGAAACATTTATTAGAGATAATATGCTTAGTAGATAGTATGATGGTTGGCAAATTCAAAACCCATGAAAGAGAGAATTCACATGGTACAAACCAAACCATGCAGCTAAGTCTAGAATAGACTACTGGCTTATTTGTGAAGCTCTAGATAGATTCACCTCTAAAACTTCCAATTCTAAAGCTCCAATGATTGATCACATTATAAGTGAAATAACGTTAAATTCAAATAATAAAAAAGGAAATCAAGGAGTAAATTCAACGGTAATTTGCTTAATAACAAAGAATATTTTTCTTAAAAAAATAATTTCAGATATTGAAAATGATAAAAACATTTAAAGTTTTTGCAGTAAGTGGGAATATATCAAATGCAAAATTAGAGAAGTTTCTATTAAAACCCGGAAGAAATTTAGCAAAGAAAAACAAAAAGAAAATGATTTGTTTCATGAAATTAGTCAATGCTGCAGTAAAGCTGACGTTTCATCTGAAGATAAAGAAAAACGTATATCGTTACAGTTTAAACTAGATGATATCTTTATGAAAAAAGCTCAAGGAGCTTTCATAAGATCTAGAGCAAAATGGATGGAAGGAGAGAGAAATACAACCTATTTTAGTAAACTAAAGAAAAAAAGACAAGAAGACAAAGCAATTACAAGTTTATTAATTGAAGGAAGAGAATGTAAAGACAGCAAAATGATTGAGAAGGAAGTTTATCCATTTTAAAGTACTCTATACACATCAGCTTATTCCTCTTCTAATTCTAGTATCTTTTTTAAACCAAAATTCAAATTTCATACCCACAATAGACAATACGTATAAAGAATTCTGTGATTCAGATTTAGACATTGATGAACTAGATGCTGTGGTCAGAAAGCTTCCTTTAAACAAAGCTCCTGGTACTAATGGGCTCACAGGGAATTTTTATAAACATTTTTGAGAGGTAATCAGAAATCTATTATTCAAAGCAATTCTGGAATGCATTGAAGGTCAGCAACTTATGCCCACCATGAAACGGGGCCTTAAAACTTTTATTCCTAAACACAATAAGGATAAAATATGTTTACATAATGTGCGGCCGATCACACTCCGTAACACAGATTACAAAATACTTTCTGGATGCATTGCAGCTGGATTAAAAAAGGGTCTGTCAAAAATTATTGATGAGACTCAATCTGTTTTTTTAGGAAGTATCTATTCACACCAACATAAGGTTAGTTTTGGATTTAGTTCAGCATAGTCAGGAATTATCAATTAGTGGATTTATCCTTTTTTTAGATTTTGTATTTGATTCGGTTGAGCACCCATTCATTATAAATACTTTAAAACTCTTTGGATTTGGCCCCAAACTGATTAACTTGATAAATATGTTGTATAAAGACATAAAGATAAAGATATTCTTTATTGATCCCAAAATTCATTACAAATTCATACATTAATGGTAATGTAGTTTTGGAACATGGTACCTGCCCCAGATTTAACGTGAATAGAGGTATCAGGCAGGGCAACAGGTCTCCCTTACGGTTCATTCTGGTTGCTGAACTGCTAGCAATCATGATTAAAAATAATAATATAATAGAAAGCATAAACATTTTAGAAAGACATTTAATAATAAGCGAATTTGCTGATGATACAACTTTATTTCTACAAAATGAAAACCAACTTCCAAAAGTTTTAGATTTGATCGATAAATTCTTTAAAGCATCCGGTTTGAAATTAAACATTGATAAATGTGAATTATTTGCCCTCCATGACCAACCTCCAAAATCTCTCTCTAACAATTCGGTAAAAACTCAAAGTCAAATATTTGGATAATGTAATTTCAAATAGACAGAGAAATGGGAGTGAGAGAAAATGTGAGTAAAAATGTAGATAAAGTTAAAAAAAATCTTAACTCTTGGCTACAGAGGGATTTAACTGTGTTCTCTTATCAAAAACAGAAAGTCAGACAGAAAGCTTGTCCAGACTCATATACTGGCCCTTACACTGGAGATTTCTGATAAAATGTCCAAACAGATTAACACCATTAATTTTAATTTCATCTAATAAATGTCAATATATTAGAAGAGCTGATGCAATAAAAACGATTGAGGAAGGAGGTTTAAATGCTGTAGAATGGGGTTCTTAAACTTAGATGGTTAAAATCATTTATTTTAAATTAAAATTCTCTCTGGTTTACTGTTTCCAGGGCTGTTTTTTCAAAAAATAAGAGGAATTGATTTTATTGTACGTTGTGACTGTGATGTTGATAAACTACCTGTGAAATTATCAGAGTATCACAAACAAGTTTTTCTCTTTTGGTCTTTATTATTCAAACACACAATTCACCATCATGGAATAATAGATATATTTTGTATAAAAGAAAGTCTTTGTTTTTGAGCAATTGACACTAAAAATATCAAAGTAAGACACATAACGGGCTCATATCAGATTAATAGTTCTAATGTCTACTAGAAAACATGCACCTCAAGATCACCGGACAGAAACACCAGTCTGGTTCTTTATCCGAATCTTCCTTCACACATTTCTGAGGAAAAACATTTTCTTCACAAAAGTGTTTTTTGTTAATATGACAAAACAAAATATAAACTGTAATCATTTTATTTTAAAAAAAATATTGAAATGTTCATGAATTACATATAAAGTGTTAGAATTGGAGACGTGTAAAAATAATTCTAGTGATGTCATGGTAACACACAGACTTAGACAACACTGTCTCAGCATAAACTACAACAACAATGGTTAACCTTAACAACTTTAAACAAGATAATAAAAGTACAAAAATCTAATAAAAATCAATCAACAAAAATTTAACAATATTAATATTTCATTAAAAACCAAATCTTATCCTCATAAATGAAAACAACACATTTCTATTTTACAGGTAAATCTAAAAGAATGAATTTCATCAACAACTTAACTATTTTTGTCAATCAATAAAAAAGTGAAACTCATAATGTATAGAATCACTACACAATACATTTTTAATCAACGTAATCATAGCATTATATTGATGAAACCCTAAAGGCCCGTACACACCGGGACGAATTTCGCCGGCGATGTTCGCCGACGTTTAACGCCTCGTGACTAAACAAAGGGCACCAATGAGAGTGTGCACACCAACGCGAAAAAAAAAACCGCCTCGGGTTCGTTTTTTTTTTTTCGACGCGTCGCGTCGAAATCTATTCGACCAATGAGAATGGCGCTTTTGCACACGTGTCTGGAGCTTCTGAAGTTACAGTAAAACACAACTTGGGGGCGCTCAAACACAAAACTGTCTCGCTGAACACACATACCAGCGAAGAAGATAGACGCAGAGTAGCGTCTACACTGCCACGAAGAAATAATGACGGACATTATAAAATATCCCCGAACCAAGCACCAGTTGGAGCTACTGGTGCTTGAAATATTCATGTTTTCTTTGTATTATTCTGACAAGCGCATAAATACTTGCTCTCTTCCTCTGAGTGAAAAGCGACTTTAAGAAGCGTAAAGTTGCGCAGCGCCACCTTGTGTACAGGAGTATTTCTGTTTACATTAAGCGCCATCTAATGTCAGGGAATGAAATTGCATGTTCACTCGGCTCATCGTCAGCGAAAATTGCCTGGGTGTGAACACAAAAAACGTGGCGAAAAACACTGGCGAATAACGCCTGGCGAATATTCGTCCCGGTGTGTACGGGCCTTAAGCAATAGTGGCTTACAAAATTAGAATATCAGAAAAATAAAAGGATGTTTTCAGCACTTATATCAGACTTTAGAGAACGTAACTTCTATGCATCTAATAATCCCTTGTGGCTTCTTTTAATTGAATGACTGCATCAATGTGGTATGGGGGCCATCATTCTGTGGCTTTGTGTTCATATAATGAAATCTCAGGCTACTTTTAAAGAATCTTCATTGTTGGGTCTGGTGTCTCATCTTCCTCCTCACAACAGTTTTGAAAAAGCTCAGGTTTGTGACACAGCAACTTACCTGGGAGGCCCAAAGTCTCCCTTGACCGCTCCAATTCCAATGTATCCATATAGATCCATTAACCTCCTTGTTTTCCTCGTCTGATCTGCTATTCGGCTCTAAACTGTATAGTTCTGATATTGCCCACAGTTTTTTTAGCTTGACTTGTTGAGTGCTACGAGCTAGCACAAGGGCGTGTGAACATAGGAATGTTGTATTTTGTAAATTTTAATCTAATTTCTTTGAAAACAGTCCTGCCCACAACTCATGAGCATTTCTGATGAACTCCTGCTGTACTGAAGAAAATGTCTTAAATACGACACAGGCTAAATACTGCATGATCAATAACAATTGAAAAACTTGTTTTCACTTTTTTCACATAACTCTTCATTACAATTTTTGTCTAGAAATGGCTTCACTTCTGTATGAGTTTCCGTGTGTCTTTTGAGACTAGACAAACGCTTAAAGCCTTTTGTACATTCTTTACAAGAAAAAGGCATTTCTCCTACATGAGTTTTTATGTGCCTTTTAAGACCAGATAAATCACCAAAACTCTTTCTACATTCTTTGCACGAAAAAGGCTTCTCTCCTGTATGAGTTCTCGTGTGCCTTTTAAGACAACCCAAAAGTTTAAAGCTTTTTGTACATTCTTTACACGAAAAAGGCTTCTCTCCTGTATGAGTTCTCGTGTGCCCTTTAAGACAAGTCAAATCACTACAACTCTTTCCACATTCTTTACATGTAAAAGCCGTCTCTCCTGCATGAGTTCTCATGTGTCTCGTGAGACCAAATGAACGACAAAAGCGTTTTGAACATTCTTTACACGAAAAAGGCTTCTCTCCTGTATGTGTTCCCATGTGTCTTTTCAGATAAGATAAATAACTAAAACTCTTATCACATTCTTTACAAGAAAAAGCGTTCTCTTCTGTATGAGTGCTCATGTGTGATTTGAGATTATATAAATGACTAAAACTTTTATCACATTCTTTACAAGAAAAAGGCTTCTCTCCTGTATGTGTTCGCATGTGTCTCTTGAGATCAAATGAACGACAAAAGCGTTTTGAACATTCTTTACACGAAAAAGGCTTCTCTCCTGTATGAGTTCTCATGTGTCTTTTGAAATAAGATGAATAACTAAAACTTTTGTCACATTCTTCACATAAAAAAGGCTTCTCTCCTGAGTGGGTTCTTATGTCCGTTCTAAACTTAGACCAGTAACCAGAATTTTTAGCACTTTCTGTACAGTCATAAAGTCTGTCATCAGACTCATTTTCTGTGGAGGTTAAGACATTACTAACAATTCCTGAGCTTTCACCAGACTTTGAAGAACAAAGTCTCTTTTTGCGTGAAGATTGTTTGCGTTTCTTAACCAAAATCCCCTTCTTGAAGCTTATCCGTACTTCAGAGTCACACTGACCTTCTGACATGTGAGAGCTGTCCACACTTTGGACATGACTTCTGTCTCTCCTCTTCCTCTGATCTTTGTTCTGTGGGTCTGTCTCTTCATCTTGGTTTCCTTCTTCATCCTGACTATCAGTTACATTAAAGCTCTGCTGATTGTTTAGATCTGCTTCACTGCTCTCATCTTTCTCATAAGTAGGAATCTCCATCAAGGTATCAGTCTCCTGCTTCAGATCAAGCTGATCTTCATCCTGACGGATGTAGAGCTCATCTTTGGCCTCTTTAATCTGTAAGGGTTCTGGTTCCTCCTGTTCCTCTTTGATCTGAGGAGGTTCTGGTTCCTCCTGCTCCTCTTTGATCTGCGGTGGTTTTGGTTCCTCCTGCTCCTCTTTGATCTGTGGAGGTTCTGGTTCCTCCTGCTTCTCTTTGATCTGTGGTGGTTCTGGTTGCTCCTGCTTCTCTTTGATCTGTGGTGGTTCTGGTTGCTCCTGCTCCTCTTTGATCTTTGGAGTTTCTGGTTCCTCCTGCACCTCTTTAATCTGTGGAGGTTCTGGTTCCTCCAGTTGCACACTGAAATTCCTTTGCTCGTTGTAGAAATCCTCTTCTGTCACATAGTGCTGGGGGAGAACTGCAGGGACACAAACACAGAAACCCTCTTATACTTTAAAAGGAATTTACATTCTTTTCAAACAGCAATAAATATAAAAGACATTGCAGTTAGAAAAAAAAAACATTTAAAATGTTTATTTTTTTAAACTGCATCTACTTAGATGTCATTCGAATCAAAGAAACTCTAAACCGGGGGTGGCGAACACATGGCTCTCGGTCAAATAAGCATGCGGCTCTTTGCGTCTCATCATATTGAAACAACCCAGCATGTACTTCACTGTAGCGGGAAAACAAGAACTGCTGATTAACTGGCTGCATTGGAGAGCTGTCCATGCCCCATACAGTGCACGACTCCTGAAAATCTCAGAGAGGGAACAGCAAACACAGAGACTAATTGCATAATCTCCAGCCAAACAGCATGGATGTCACTTCTGCTCACAGCCCCCTCACTCATGGTGAGCAACTTTACACCCACGATTCCCCACTTCCCATGAGTCTTAGGGGCTGAAGGCAGGGCTAACCCCCAGGTCGCCACAATCCTATCTATATACTGTGCCTCATTTCATAGTTTATTCCCCCTTTAAACCACACTCAAATCCATCAGAGGGTATAAAAAAAAAAAAATAAAAGTAATTTGGCAGTGTGTGTGTTTTGATGCTTCTCTCGACATACAAGTGAACACCAATCATTTGCGCGGGTTATGCCCAATGCCAGAAAAAAATAAGTAAACATTTCATGTTAGTGCAGACCGCAAACATATCCCAGGGAAAATTAAAAACTCTTCCTGATCTGAAAACAAATGGTCTCCTTTATTAACAAGTTGAAGCTTTTCAAAGTGTACATTCAAAACAGCAATAATTCCACTTTCCTTCTTTGCGGAGCTCACAGCAGACGGCTGCAATCCAAATGATTAAATGCTGGACGGAAACTTTACTTTTGCGGTTTGAGTACGCACAGCAGAAACGACCGCAGATCACTTTTGTACGGTGGCCCAGAAGGGTCACAACACAACACATTAACTTTACACACAACACATTAACTTTACACACAACACATTAACTTTACACACAACACATTAAATGTACACACAACACATTAACTTTACACACAACACATTAACTCGCAACACAACACATTAACTCGCAACACAACACATTAACTCGCAACACAACACATTAACTCGCAACACAACACATTAACTCGCAACACAACACATTAACTCGCAACACAACACATTAACTCGCAACACAACACATTAACTCGCAACACAACACATTAACTCGCAACACAACACATTAACTCACAACACAACACATTAACTCACAACGGAAGTAAAGCTGCAGGGGAAGTGCTTTTATTCTGAAATTTCCACCGGAAGTTAAGCTGAAAAGGAAGTGCTTTTATTCTGAAATTTTCACCGGAAGTTAAGCTAAAATGGACGTGGTTTTATTCTGACACTTTCACCGGAAGTAAAGCTGCAATGGAAGTGCTTTTATTAGGAAATTTCCACCGGCCCTAGCAGCTAACTGCCTAGCAGAAAGTAACTTCACAGTCAGCCTCGGAGGGAGCACGTTTCATCCAAGAGAGAAGCTAGCAGCGGTGAGGATTGTTAAACTCTTCAGAAGTAAGTAAAACAATCATTTATTATTACGATAATGTATTAACTACTGATATGGGCTATTAGAAATGTTTTTAACTGTGAGTTGTTCTTAAAGAGATTTTGCACATTCGAGGTTTGTAGTCTTATCACCGTGGACCCCGCGATGGCTGCCGCAGCCTGAGACTCTACGCAGTTACATGTGCATATCTTTGATCAGATCAAAGGGAAAAATAACCTTATCAGATAACAAACGTGTACACACGGCACACTTTCGGTCTAAATAAATCATTTTGATACGCGCTGAACTTTCTAAAATACCGTAAACGACCTCTAAGAAATTCAGTTCCATCACGAATGTAATTAAACAAAGAAAGCTACGGCAAAGAGCGAGATAGTCTTCTAAATGTGGTTTGATTATTGTTATGAATATTATTAAGGTCCTTTTTGCTCATACATTTCTTAATCTATCGATGCGACCAGTGCTTTATTCTTGGGAGAAGGAAACGTGCCAACAACATAGCCGTGGTTGCCGTCAATGATGCGGTCAAGTGTGCGTGTGTGTGTGGGTGGGTGTGTGTGTGTGGTGGTGGGGGGGGGGGTGCGTGCGTGCGCGCGTGTTCTCAAGTTTCCTTAGTGAAATCCAAAAATTGCAACCAAAATATAATCACCTATTCTGCTCCGTTTCTGTTTTTATCAGATAATGTTTTGTCCATATTGTGGGATAAACCTTGAGAGGGTGCTCTCCTACTGCGGCTCTTGTGGCAGAAATATCCAGTGTTTAACAAGTCTTCAATCCGAAGGTATACTTAAGTAATTATATAAAGTATTGTATTTTTTTGTGTTGTGTTCTAAATTTTTCTTTAATAAAAAGTATTAGGACAACCAAAACATTTACTTTTTAACATAATACAATCCTGAACAATAAAACCTCACACACATATACATATATACATACATATATATTTAAATGGAGGCATCCTCAAAATATAGTGTAACATTTTTATGGTTAAGAACAAGTGAGGGGTATCCTAAAACATATTAATCAAAATAATTGTGAAATTTTCAGTTTTGTACTTCATTAGTCATTGCTTAAATAACCATATGTGTAAATAATGTATGTACTTTTTTCTAACAACTTTTATTTTTTAATCCAGCAGGTCCTGAAGAAACTACCATGGATGAACTCATCTACAAATATTTCACAGATGGTCATACCTCTGATATAATAGTGGATTTACTAGCAACCAAACACAACATTTCAACTAGCCTCAGCACAGTAAAAAGAAGATTAAGAGAAGCAGACTTAACCAAGAGGACTAACTATACTCCAATTATTGCGGTTCAGGCAGCTATTTCAGAGGAGCTTCAGGGACCTGGGAAGCTTTTAGGTTACCGAGCAATGTGGCAGATTTTCAAACAAAAGTACTCATTTACAGTAAGAAGAAGTGATGTGATGAAGCTTATGAGAGAACTTGACCCATCTGGAATAGAGGCTAGATCTAGGAGAAGATTTGCAAGAAGAGCATACCATTCAATGGGACCAAACGAAGTCTGGCATGTCGATGGCTATGACAAACTGAAACCATTTGGAATCGCCATAAGTGGCTGTATTGATGGCTTCTCTCGAAAAATTATGTGGCTCACGTGTGGAAAGTCAAACAATGATCCTAGTGTTATTGCTCATAATTATATCAAATGTGTAGCTGAATTTGGAGTTTTCCCAGCGCGCCTCCGCACAGACTGTGGGACAGAAAACGGACTGATGGCAGCTCTTCATTGTTCCTTAAGATCAGAGCAAACAGATGACTTCGCTGGAAGCAGAAGTCATATGTATGGCACTTCGACATCAAACCAGCGAATTGAAAGCTGGTGGTCATACTTTCGTCGACAAAGGTTTTTGTCTTGTTTAATTAAGTCATCATTTATACTACACCCATGCCCAAAAGTTTTGAGAATGAGAGAACTGTTATGTGTTCACAAAGTCTGCTGCTTCGGGGGTTTTAGGAGTTTTGTCAGATACCTATCATCTAACAAAACACCTAAAAACCCTGAAGCAGCAGACTTTGTGAACACATAACATTTCTCTCATTCTAAATTATGGCCATGGGTGTACATAGTGTGATAATTGTGTTATACCTGGCATTTTTACTGTAAGGGATAATAGGGATGAAGGTAATGCTCAATTTGGATTTGCTAATTAAGTTTACTTCCAAACTTAAGACTATTTTTGTACCCAATAAAAAATATTTTAAACACATCAAAACTCATATATTGAGAATTTAACATGTGGAAGTTACTATGTATACATTGTGTCATCTTATTGGGATTTTTGTTGATTAAAATTTAAGATAGCAGAACTGCATAGCTGGAAAAAAAATGCTCCGATTTATATCAACAGGACACAATTTTGGATGGATCTGTTTGGAGATTTGAGGGAGAGCCATCTGTTCAGTGGGAGTCAGGAACACACAAGGTTGCTCCGACACTGCTTTCTGGGTGTGCTACAGAAAGACCTGGATGAATACAAGCACCAATGGAACACTCACATCATCCGTCCTGTTCGACTGTCTAAGTGCCCTTCTGGAAAACCAGATGTGATGTACTACTTACCACACAGGTCCGTATTGCAAACCATGTTTGTAATAACCACAGTTGTATTCTATTACAATGCAGTGCTTTAAGCATGCTTTGTTTGATTAAGTGAACAAGAGTCAGGTGTGCAGCATTTGGGAGGTGAGCGCTGTGATATGCAATCACAGCGCATTCAGCCTTTAGTACTCTGGAGACTGCTCCCGCTGGTGACCAGAGACAGAGCTTTGACTGCTGACACTTGATTAATTTGGGCATTTCTTGGATGTTTTTTTTAGATTCAGTGGGATGAACTGTGGATTCACGGTATCCCCACAAACATTGAGCCAGCTTGAAAGACAAGTGCCAGGACCAGCAAGCTCAGCTGAGGATGACCTACAAGACCTAGAAGAACTGCAGCGGCAAAGTGGTCTGACACCACCGATTGAGTGGAAGTCAGCTGTAGATTACTACATCACCCTAAAAGGCATGGCTGAACTATAATCATCACTTGTGTAAAAAACAAACACAGTGGACGGTCAAAACATTTTATTTTCATCTATTACCCATTGGCACACAGAAACACTGGAACATTTTTAAATAGGAATAAAAAAATACAGAACAAAAAACACTTGTTTAATACTTTAAATCTTTGAAAAAGCAAAATAAATTTCCCCATCCTGAACAAAACCACTCTTGTCTTTCTTCTTTCGTTTGCTTTGCTATTTTTTTTAGACTTTTTCAGACTGTTTAAAAACATCCAAATCCAGGGGAATTCTTAATCCCAAAGTTCATATTTGTTTTAAACGTGTCATAGTCATTCAAGAGAGGCAGCTTCAAAGTGTTGGCACATGTATTCGCCATGGGAAACATTGAACTGCCAATAAATTCAAGGTGTGGCTTAGGATCCATGCCAGCAGGAGGGATGCATGGCACACCTGTGGCAAACATTAAGATTTCCTCCAGGGTCACAGAGCTGTCATCTTCTAAAAGTAGTAAACATAAACAAATTTATTGTAAAATGTGTTTTTTTTAAAAAAAAAAAGACAATTGGGATTATTTGAAATTTAATATTAACTAACCTTCACAGTCCAAAAGGTAGTCTGCCCAGAAACCTCTTGCTGTGTTCTCCAGAATGCGCATGTTGCTGCCGAGAGGACTGAGCTGGGGTTCAAAAAGCTCTTCCGTGTCCATAGCAGATAACCGGACATTTCAATGGCAGATAAGATAAGGTCTTAATCTTCTTTTTACTGTGCTGAGGCTAGTTGAAATGTTGTGTTTGGTTGCTAGTAAATCCACTATTATATCAGAGGTATGACCATCTGTGAAATATTTGTAGATGAGTTCATCCATGGTAGTTTCTTCAGGACCTGCTGGATTAAAAAATAAAAGTTGTTAGAAAAAAGTACATACATTATTTACACATATGGTTATTTAAGCAATGACTAATGAAGTACAAAACTGAAAATTTCACAATTATTTTGATTAATATGTTTTAGGATACCCCTCACTTGTTCTTAACCATAAAAATGTTACACTATATTTTGAGGATGCCTCCATTTAAATATATATGTATGTATATATGTATATGTGTGTGAGGTTTTATTGTTCAGGATTGTATTATGTTAAAAAGTAAATGTTTTGGTTGTCCTAATACTTTTTATTAAAGAAAAATTTAGAACACAACACAAAAAAATACAATACTTTATATAATTACTTAAGTATACCTTCGGATTGAAGACTTGTTAAACACTGGATATTTCTGCCACAAGAGCCGCAGTAGGAGAGCACCCTCTCAAGGTTTATCCCACAATATGGACAAAACATTATCTGATAAAAACAGAAACGGAGCAGAATAGGTGATTATATTTTGGTTGCAATTTTTGGATTTCACTAAGGAAACTTGAGAACACGCGCGCACGCACGCACCCCCCCCACCACCACCACACACACACACACCCACCCACCCACCCACACACACACGCACACTTGACCGCATCATTGACGGCAACCACGGCTATGTTGTTGGCACGTTTCCTTCTCCCAAGAATAAAGCACTGGTCGCATCGATAGATTAAGAAATGTATGAGCAAAAAGGACCTTAATAATATTCATAACAATAATCAAACCACATTTAGAAGACTATCTCGCTCTTTGCCGTAGCTTTCTTTGTTTAATTACATTCATGATGGAACTGAATTTCTTAGAGGTCGTTTACGGTATTTTAGAAAGTTCAGCGCGTATCAAAATGATTTATTTAGACCGAAAGTGTGCCGTGTGTACACGTTTGTTATCTGATAAGGTTATTTTTCCCTTTGATCTGATCAAAGATATGCACATGTAACTGCGTAGAGTCTCAGGCTGCGGCAGCCATCGCGGGGTCCACGGTGATAAGACTACAAACCTCGAATGTGCAAAATCTCTTTAAGAACAACTCACAGTTAAAAACATTTCTAATAGCCCATATCAGTAGTTAATACATTATCGTAATAATAAATGATTGTTTTACTTACTTCTGAAGAGTTTAACAATCCTCACCGCTGCTAGCTTCTCTCTTGGATGAAACGTGCTCCCTCCGAGGCTGACTGTGAAGTTACTTTCTGCTAGGCAGTTAGCTGCTAGGGCCGGTGGAAATTTCCTAATAAAAGCACTTCCATTGCAGCTTTACTTCCGGTGAAAGTGTCAGAATAAAACCACGTCCATTTTAGCTTAACTTCCGGTGAAAATTTCAGAATAAAAGCACTTCCTTTTCAGCTTAACTTCCGGTGGAAATTTCAGAATAAAAGCACTTCCCCTGCAGCTTTACTTCCGTTGTGAGTTAATGTGTTGTGTTGTGAGTTAATGTGTTGTGTTGTGAGTTAATGTGTTGTGTTGCGAGTTAATGTGTTGTGTTGCGAGTTAATGTGTTGTGTTGCGAGTTAATGTGTTGTGTTGCGAGTTAATGTGTTGTGTTGCGAGTTAATGTGTTGTGTTGCGAGTTAATGTGTTGTGTTGCGAGTTAATGTGTTGTGTGTAAAGTTAATGTGTTGTGTGTAAAGTTAATGTGTTGTGTGTAAAGTTAATGTGTTGTGTGTAAAGTTAATGTGTTGTGTTGTGACCCTTCTGGGCCACCGTACTTTTGTCATCAACCCTTTTAATGCAGAGACTGACTGCCTGAGATCCCCACTTGTCACTGATGAGGCAGCGAGTGAACCGGAGATGATTGAGCTGAAATCTCTTCGAAAGAAGGCCCTGTTACGTTTTGGAGAACAGAAAAAAACCAGTGTGTAAAGGAGCTGCTCCTCACGTTCTCCTCAATACATGTCTGCCAGTCTCTGTTTATCACCTTGAAACACGTGAAATCAAGGCATCGGTCCGTTCTGACTGACACTCATATAAAGTATCTGATTAGATGGGCTACAACTGAATATTAACCTGATCTGCAGAGGAGTACTAGAAACAAGAAATGCCAGAAATCCCACTGAGATAATCATCCCATCACCCCAGCAAGGTAAGAAATTCTGAGATGTAGTTTGGAAAACACACCTGACTGAGCACGCTTGTGTGAATATTTTAATATTCCGTCAATTATCAGTTGTTCATGCAAAAAGTAAATCATTACTTTTGAAATAAATAAATAAAAAAGTTGAAAGAATTACCAGTTAAATACTGTTGGATAAATGGTGACATTTTCAGTTTTTACAATCGTATATCTGACTTAAGAGGAGTCAGTCTCTCACCAGCCATCAACCTCACTGCCCATCACTGAGTAGTTTTGTGTGTCTGAGAGAGGTTGAGAAAAGAGTGAGATATGAATGTGGGTATGTGTGTTCGTGTGTGTTCGTGTGTGTGTGTGTGTGTGTGTGTGTGTGTGTGTGTGTATGAGATGAGAGGGAGGTGCCTGTGTGCGTGGAGGGGGTATCTGACCTCCAGGGTAATCGGTGTTACAGTTTTTCTCCATTGGTTTGGCTCATTTCTTGAAACAGAAATTACATTCTCAAAACAACATGGACAAACCTCCAAACCATTTGGCAATTGTTCACAACAGAATGGCATTTCTCATTAGTTTCATCAAATTGCAAATGTCTTAGTACATGTCTCAATGTCTCAGTGCATATTTCAAATGATTAAGTTCAGTTAGCCTTCATTTAGCACAGATTCCAAGTGAATAGATCTTGTTGATCTAAACTGATTGTTGATTCTCAGTCTAATGGTTGTTCGCTCCAAAATGAGTCAGCATCATTTCATTGTGTAAGTCATCACATGCACAATAGTCTGATCAATTGTCAAAATTAGTCAAGAACATAATACCATGAATACCATATATGAATCCCTTGGAACATTTGATACATTTATTACAGCAATTGACAGTCAGGTGAAACTAGAACTTGACTAACGAAGGAAGATGTCCCAGGCCAGCGAGGGGTCAATATAACTGTGTGGTGCCATATCTGAGAATGGTGTGGCCACTCACATCCACAGTCTTGGACCATACAAAACACAGAAGCTCCTCATCTTCTTGGACGGCCTTCAGTTTGATTTGATCCCTGAAAATGAGAGGTCTCTTAGGGCCTCACCTAACACTATATGTTATTGTATGGGACAATGTGAATTTCCACCATGGTCCCGCTCATCAGGGCCTGGTTCACTACTCATCCAAGGATGGTCACAGTGTTCCTACCACCTTACTCTCCTTTCCTCAATCCTATTGAAGAGTTTTTCTCCACTTGGAGGTGGAGAGTGTATGAGCATCGGGCTCAAGATCAGAGGTCCCTGCTTCGAGCAATGGATGCTGCAAGTGAGGATGTTACAGGAGATCAGTGTACGGGATGGTTGCCACATGCACGCCGTTTTTCCCTCGTTGCATCGCAAAGGAGAATATATGCTGTGATGTGGAAGAGAATCTGTGGCCAGACAGAAGAGTGAGGATGACCAGCAGGGTGAGGACGATGGCCAGGAGAGGGAGGGTGAGGACAGCGACCAGTGAAGAACTATTAGTTGTGAAACTCAAGCATCATATACAGCACTGTAGGCTGCATATTATTTTCATTGTTTTTTGTTTGTGTTTAAATTATAAAGAATATTATGCTGTAAACATTTTCTTTTTATTCCTATGTATGAAAGTTACTTTATGCGTGTGAATGATAATGGTTAGAATTTCCTTGGCAGTATGAGTGCAATGTGTAGTGTTACTGTAAACCTAAGAGGCTACTCTTACCCTAAAATCCTTTTACTTTTTTTCAGTTTTATACAAAATTCTATTCTGTTAGCTATACAAAAACAGTACAGTGACAATTGTCAATACAGGACTGAGCTAAGACTGAAAGGTGGACATGAGGGATACTTCAATGGTCCTCTGCTGTAGTGACAAAACATCTAGTAATCATTTTCACCTGCAGTGCCTACACAATGCCAAAGGGACAAAGTATTTTGGGGGCACTGACTGTTTAAATGAGAAGACAATTTAGTTTTGACACACGAGTGAATTGTTTCGGGAGAGATATGAGCTTTTGCAGGTGAACCATGGCGTTCTGCCGAACCATCCATATTATTTTGGCAAAAGCACCAAGAGTGCTGAGAACGTCTGGTCTGCTTTAAGAAATGAGCCAAAGCAATTGAGAAGGATCTTTGCCATTTTGGTGGCACTGACTCTTTACATGGGAAAGGAATTTTAGTTTTGAAGAATGAGTGAACAGTTTTGGGAGATATATTAGATTTTGCAAGTGAGCTATTGTGTTGTGCTAAACTGTAAGACTGTTCTGCCAAATTATCTTAAAGTTTTTAGAATGTAATTTCTGCTTCAAGAAATGAGCCAAAGCAATGGAGACAAACTGTAACTCTGGCCAAGCTGCATTTCATATGTGTATTCTGGGTGGACACACTGACAAACCAGAGGTATGTCTGAATAAACCCCTTTTGTAATCGAGGCCAAACTTTATTCATTTGAATCATATTTGAATATCTCTGGTGTTGGACCGGACGGAAAAGGAAAGGAGGGAAGAAGAGAGAGGGACGTTAGAGAGAGGGGGGGGGGGGGGTAGGAGGGTGATAATAGGAGAGGGGGGGGGGGGTGTAGAACCATAAAGCGGCATAAAACAACAAGTTACTGGATGTTCATCATTACGGTGAGGTTCAGAGTAATACAAATCTCAAAGCGGCGGGGCTGTCCACACACACACACTCAAATGTTATAAACACCCCTGTTAGCTGCAAAAATGTCCAAATGTCAACATGTACACAATACAGATAATGTTCACACACGCACAGGGCTGAAACGATTCCGAGAGTTACTCGATTACAAAAACTCCTCGAGGCAAAAACTGCCTCGACGCCTCGTTAAATTCCTATGACGCGCGGCGCAGGCATTTGATTGTGTCACACGGATTGTTTATTCACACGGACCTTTTGAATTTAGTTGGCGCGATGGCGGAGAATAGATTAAAGAAGAGAACAAGGTGCAGTGTCTCTACTGCAAAATAGAGCTGGCATACCACAACAGCACATCTTCCATGATTCAGCATCTGAACAGAAGACATCTGCGCGACCGCCGGAACCCCGACGCCTTAGGCGCGGGACCCGCGCGTACCGCCGGCAGCGAGCGAGGGGCGGCGTAAGACGCTCCGCGGCGACCAGCGCGGGCCGCCTCGGTGATGGTTTCGAGAGCCCCTAGCTGCGGTATTCAGGCGACCGGGCCTGCTTTGAACACTAATTTTTTCAAAGTAAACGCTTCGGACCCCGCGGGACACTCAGCTAAGAGCATCGAGGGGGCGCCGAGAGGCAGGGGCTGGGACAGGCGGTAGCTCGCCTTTCGGCGGACCGCGAGGCTTCTTTAAGCATTGCAAAAATAACAAAAGCATTATTTTTTACACGAAATATAAACAATGATAATGATCAAATATGTTTTTCTGATTATTTTATTTTTAATGGCCTTCCATTTTGTTGTTGTGGCACCCTTTCAAAGTCTTCTGCCCCCCCCCCCCCCCCCCCCCCTCCCATACAATGTTCTAGCTCCGCCACTTCTCAAGACCAACTTAAAAACACCAAAAGTAACATCTGCATCAGAGCGGATCTTTAAAATCAAATGCTTGTTCATTTTACAACCACATCATTTTTGTTATGCATTATTTGTTTTGGTTGTTCAAAATCGTTTTATCCGATTACTCGATTAATCGATTACAAAAAGATCGATAGCTGCAGCCCTACACACGCATACTTATACCTTCAAAGTTTTTTTGGTGAGGGCCAAATACAGAAAAATGAGCAAAGGTCTGGGCCGCACACAAGAGGTGACATATTGACACATGATTACTGTGTATTTCTAACTCACCTATAATGTGAAGAACATTGCTCTCAGTGGGAGCAGTGATGCTGATCTGTGCCACATAAAACAAGCGCACATCAAAATGAAACATTCACTCAGACAATGAAACCTCCTTCCAACCAGGCAGTTCAGAACGGGTTTATTGAGCAGCTGAAGCCAGCAGATCTTTACATACGTAGCCGTTAGTGTGGTTGACTGGCAAAGTCCACGATTTTGTAGTTTATAAAGAGTTAAAGTCCTGTTTTAACGCACACAATTTAAAAAGCTTCATTTTACAATAGACTCTGTGACAAAATATGCAGGTATTAACAAAAAACATTGGACACCCCTGATTTAAGATAATAATACAGCACTAAAAACATTTAGAAGATGCGTGTTGGCGCAACCAATGTTTACAGTCTACAGGCCCGTACACACCGGGACGAATATTCGCCAGGCATTATTCGCCAGCGTTTTTCGCCACGTTTTTTGTGTTCACACCGAGGCGATTTTCGCTGAGCCGAGTGAACATGCAATTTCCTTCCCTGACATTAGATGACGCTTAATGTAAACAGAAATACTCCTGTACACAAGGTGGCGCTGCGCAACTTTACGATTCTTAAAGTCGCTTTTCACTCAGAAGAAGAGAGCAAGTATTTATGCGCTTGTCAGAATAATACAAAGAAAACATGAATATTTCAAGCACCAGTAGCTCCAACTGGTACTTGGTAAGGGGATATTTAAGAATGTCCGTCATTATTTCTTTGCGGCAGTGTTGACGCTACTTGGCGTCTATCTTCTTTGCTGGTATGTGTGCTCAGCAAGGCAGTTTTGTGTTTGAGCGCCCCCAAGTTGTGTTTTACTGTAACTTCAGAAGCTCCAGACACGTGTGCAAAAGCGCCATTCTCATTGGTCGAATAGAAAAAAATAAAAAATAAAAACGAACCCGAACCCGAGGCGTTTTTTTTTGACGCTTTGACGCGTGGCGTTTTTTCGCGTCGGTGTGCACACTCACATTGGTGCCCTTTGTTTAGTCACGAGGCGTTAAACGTCGGCGAAAATCGCCGGCGAAATTCGTCCCGGTGTGAACAGGCCTTACCACAAACTAACATTAGCGGTGAAACTAAAACAGCTGCAACATTGGAGATATAACCCAGCCGCACAGTTTGGATCCAGAGCAGCTCAGACGTGGAAAACAAAGACGTTCATGTATCTATTTGTCTGCAGGTGGATGCAGTGAACGTACCTGCAATGTGTAGCTGAAGCTGCGGGTTCCAGCTGATATCCAGCAGTCTGCGCTGACGACAGAGCTCCTCCTCGTTCTGGACGATGGTTCCTTCAGCAGCAGAAAGTTGTTCTTTGACAGAACCTTCCTGAGGTTCTGAAGACATGGTTCCTGCTCCGATCTTCAGCTCCAACTCCCACAAACACCGCCGTCCTCTTCACTGCAGCTCCGATCGATCATCTGCTAGTCTCACAATCACAGCAATCCACGTTGTCTTTCCGTTCAACACTTCTTCACTCATTTACGACACTTTGGAAAATGCTGAGAGTTCCCACACGAACCACGTATCGTCCTTTCTGTCCAGAAACCTCACGAACCTCCCAACAAAACACCACCGTCCTCTCTCAACATAAGCTAACGCTGCTGGCCTGCTAACAAGCTAACGCTGCTAGCGCCTCGTGCTGTTCTTCTTCCTCATTTAGCTAACAGCTTTAATGTGCTTTAGCGCCACCAGCTGGCCTGGAGTAAATCTACACACGTCAGTCAGAATCTTCCCAGTGTTTCTGTCTTCCTGAGAAATTTAATAAAATATCTGTGACTCGATTCATTAATTATTATATTTGCCTTTATCTTTATTAAGACAAAACTGTTTAAAATGAATAAACTGGATTTAAAGTCTTAAACATGTTAAAATACAAACACAAGAAACGAGAAGGTAAATAAAAACCAAAACAATAAAAATCTATTTTTTAAATAAAACAATTTAAAAAATAAACCCTCAAACAAAAAAACACTCAAAATAAAACCATAAATCATACATGTTTAATAGTAAATTGATAAATTATGAATAAAAAGCAAGAATTTTTTTAAAACAGCTTAATTAATTTGAGTTTAAATAAAATCTTAAAGTGTAACTTTGAGTCAGTCCATGCAGTTTCTAAAAAGTTCAGAGGAACAATCAAGTCTGTATGAGGGAGGAGGAGCTTTCACCTGGAATCAAACCATCAGCACTTTCTTCAGTGTGACGACCGCCCCTCCACAGCATGCTGCAGACTGCTGTATTTCCATCCTCTGGAGGAAGCTGAGAAGAAACAACTCTGAAGCTCTGCAGCTTCAGGACTCATGAGGAGGAGCACACTGCAGCGCCTCCTGCTGAAGCATCAGAGAGTCTGCAGACAGAAGATCCTTCCAACAGCAGAGAGGTCTGCAGGAGCTCTTTCCACCACCAGCAACAACCGGAACCAAGCAGGACCTACAAGAAGTTCAGCCACTAAACTTCCACAACTCTGTCATTTCCTTTCAGAAGCTCTGAGCTCCGTCTGAGTCTGCAGACACGCTGAGCTGAGGAAGCTCCTCCTCTTTTTCAGCTGGATGATGCTGTCCCTTCATGGTTAGAGACAGAAGAAGAGTTTGGTTTGGATCTGTGAAGAAACTGGATTCTCTAGAAAGGACTGTATTAAATTTTAGGTTCGTACCCGTCAGTTTCTTGCACACAAAAATAATGAATAATGACTCAGAGACAGTCACTTAGCTTTTGTGGAGGTTTTACTTCGCACAAACACGAAGGGGACAGACATGAACATGGTACATTCAAAGTCCGAACAACGAGGTTCAGCAAAAGGCCTGGCATATATACCTTGCATTTGCATATTCAGAACCTCATTCGATGGATCATGGTGTGAAAAACACACCCACAGACTGTTGCAGGCTAGATGCTCGAAGGTCAGAGCACCTAAAGTGTCAGATCTCTTGCAGACATTTACCAGAACGCATACACCAGAACACACAAAGATGAAAAAGGGAGGATGTTAAAGGAATGTTGCGAGACAATAGTCTTGGTTGTGCTCTGTCTGGAGTGTAATATAATTTTGAGATGATAATACATAGTAAATCGAGGTTAAGCCATTAATGTAATAAAAGGTAAAAGTTAGTTTAATAAAATGCAAAAGGGAGTGTCTAACTATTCTGTTTCTAATCATTCCTAACAGGATCCTTTCTTGTCTTTCTGTTCTCATTTAGTCTCTTCTAGTTCCAGGTCTGGTTCAAATAGTGGAATCATCCAAAAGGATGAAAACAGTCCTCCAAGCAGACGTCAGATTGAAAAGCTCATCAAAGAACACATCCAACTAGCCAATCAGCAAAGCACTGACAAGCTGGACTTGTGCTCTCCTTCAGTGAAGAACCTCCTCCTGCTGCTCCTCCATCTTTAGCTCTGACTTTGGAAGTCTTAGCTCCGCCTCCTCACCATCACTGTGACTGTTGACATCTTCCAACTCCTCCAGAAAGCTGTTTTCTGATGAAGCTCTAACATCTCCTCCCTGTTGCTGCTTTCAGTCTAAACTCACTCTGTTCATGTCAATTCACTCCAGAGAAAATCCTTTTTCTGGGAAGAATTTGCTCCAAGTTTTCCTCCAACTAAGAATCTGCAAACCCAGATGAGAACTCCCAGCAGGAAAAGAATTCATCTGCAGGAAACTAGAAAAAGGACTTTTTGTGGGAGGAAACCATTCCAGATCTTTACAAACACCAGAAATCCCAACTTTTCCTCCACTTAGCCTGAGTTTGGGTTCCAGGAAGCGGTGTGTGTTCAAGCTCCGCCCCCAGCAGCATCTCATGAAGCCCCTCCTCCAACATGAGGCCACTGGGGAATTCTGAATGAACCTTTACATTTCAACAGAAATTTAAGCTAAAAACAGGAAAAAAAACTCTCTTCATGTTTGAAAACAATCAAACATTCAAACAGGAAGAGAAAACAACGTTTGTCAGGAAATCAACAGATTTGATTGATTGTAAATCTTCTTCCTGTTGGAGTTTGATGAATGGAAGTAGAATCTGTAGAAAGTCAGTTGATGTTTTCCATTTCAGTAAATGAAGGTTTGATCTGCAGATATACTGATGACTTTCTGACTGGGATCCAGACCTGATCTAGACGTGACTCATGAGGAAGCAAACAGCACAGAAACTGCTCTAAATGTTAATGTCTAAAGGTATTTCTGCGTAAAATAGTGTTATAATTTGGCTGGTAAAAAATATGTTGTCTAAATTTAAATGTTGTCTCCTGTGTGGAGGTATTTCAGTTCATCAAAAACTGACAGAAATGAGTAACGTTCACTGCAAACTGTGCAGAAGGCATGTTCTTTCTTAAACTGAAATTAGCACCAACCTTTTTATCACCTGAAGCTGAGTCTCCATTTGATAATTCAATAAAAAATAACATTTCATTTCCTCATTATAAGGCAAACTTTATTGGATTTTCATTTGTCATTGGTCTTTTTGTGCCAATATACTGAAGAATTAAAATAAAAGGCTTTTCCAACAGAATCAGAACGTTAGCACGTGACCTAAGTTTGTTAACTTTGTGCTAAATGTTGATTTACAGTGATCCCTTGATTATCGCGGGGGTTACGTTCCAAATAGAACCCGTGATAAGCAAAATCCGTGAAGTAGAAACCTTTATTTTTTTTACAATTATTATACGATGAAATACACTATTATACATTTAAAAGAAAGAACAAACCATTTAACAGGCTAAATCAATTGTTTTTTTAACAAATAAAAGTACTTTAGAAACGTTTTTTCAACAAATAACTTCTGTAGTGTGCTGTCAAATAATAATTTCAATCATCGATAAGAACAGAAGGCTTTAAATTGCGGAGATTAGCCCCGCCCACCGCGACCCGAGTGGATTAAACGGAAGAAAATTTAAAATGATTATGAAAAAAATAAAAAAGTACAGTGGGACAGATAGTGACACCGGTCTTGAGCCGCTGCATCCTCTGCAGCGTTTTTTCCTTTTGAAGCCCGCGGTGCAGCTGCAGGTGTGTTTGTTCGGGAGAGGAACATAGTGATAGGCAGTTGTTGTCGCTCTTTTTTCTTCTTTGCTATAAGATCCTTATACACCGACATGCCCCCATCGATTATGTTGGCGAACTGTAATGAACGGCTCATCAAAGGGTCCCATTCTTGAGCTACTCGCTGAGTGACTTTTTAGCCAATCAGAATGCAGAACACAATGCACAATCCAAATCCGTTAAGTAGCGAAACCGTGAAAAGTTAACCGTGATATAGCAAGGGATCACTGTATTTGACTGTTGTGTTAATAATGTCAACAGTTCTCTGTCGCCCTCTGGTGGTTCATCAGAGAAGCCAAACTTCCAAAGAAAGTGAATCAATAAACATAAGCTAATTCTTGATGCAGGTTTGAAAACACAGATGGAAAACAGCATCAATACAAATATTAGTCAATGTTTCCTGTAACCCTTGTGTTAAATGGCGCTGTTTCAGTCAAGGATGTTTTTTTTTTCTGTATTTAATGTTGAAACACACATGCTAGTGTGTGCTTTAAAAAGGCAGTGGGAGCAAAACTGAGTTGGTTATGATTTATTTCGTATTTTTTAGTCATCAATCAGCATCCAAAAATCCATCAAAGTCATCATCTGCTGTATCTGAAATGAACAGCTGAGCTTAATGGAACAATTTCAGGATTTGTTGTCATAAAGTTGTGAAAAACTGTCTTGTAAAGTGTGTGGTGATGGTCCACTGTGGAAAATGACTGTTTGTGGAAAACTGAGATGTGCTCAGTGATTTTGGTTTAGGACACTTTGGTTTCATTTCAAACGTTGGTTTCTCCTAAATCTACAAACTCTCTCCACAAACTGTCTCCTAACTCTCAGGGATTCCTGCTGCTGGCAAAACTCACGGCTCAAGGAACCACTTCATGAATCAGTCACGCTTTGGAATGAACTTTATTTAACAACATGTCATGGTCTGGAAGAAGCCCCAGTTCCAGCTGACAGAAGTCTGGTTCTGATCCATCAGATCTCACTAGCAACAGAACCAAACCTTCACGTGTTGCAGCAACAGTTTCCATGTTTGGGAGGATCTTCTGAAGAACAGCTCAGTTCCAGATCACATCATGATGTTTGATGTTTTCTTCATTCCAGGAAATCATCTGTGTCTCCTTTGATCGGTGCTGAGTCAGCACTTTGACTTCTTTTCAACTTTAGATCCATCATTTAGAATCAAGGATTTATTGATAAATATTATTTATTGACAGAAAATAAAGAGTAAATGTATTTATCATCCAGCAGTGATGGTGGTGTTTGTAAGTCTTTTATTTTGAAATTCTGATCATCATGGTGGGATTTCTAGATCTGCATGAATTCATCCTGAATCCAAAAGACACTGGAGCATCAAAGAATCCAACCCATCTCTGCCAACATGAGGCTCTTACTTTGAAAAGTCTCAGACTTCCTGCAGGGAAACAGGCTTTCTGCTGCTGCTCAGAGAGAGCTCAGAGATCATCAGCAGAGAAAAGCCTGAAGTTCTGATGGAAAATGACAACAGAACATGATCAATATTATTGATCCACATGGAATCCAGAAGAAACTCTGAGGTGAAGACATGAAGACACAAGCTTCAGAGACATGAGGAGAAGTCAGAGTGGATTCATTCTGGACTTTCTTCTCACATCTTCTCTTCAGGACATCTTTGTCTTTGATCCTTCAAATATTCAGGAATCCAATTTTGAAATCTGATCATCCATGGATTGTTTTTGTGGGATCAGATCCAGAGTTGCTGAAAGTTCTTCTGCCCTCTGCTGGTCAAAGAGAGGAGATTCTCTGGGATTCATTGGAGTCCAGATTCTCCTGGATGTGAACAGTCTCTGCTTCTGGAACAGAAGAGTCCTTCTCAGAGCAGCATTGAGGATCTGTTCTGAGCTGAACGACAGAGCTCCTCCTGGTACTGGACGATGGTTCCTTCACAGAGTCGGAAGATTTCTTCAGCAGCAGCAGCTAGTCGCTCGCTGATCAACTCTCTCAGAGGCTGAAGGGAAGACATGATGGTTCCTGCTTCGATCTTCAGCTCCAACCCACACATACTAACTGTCCTCTACACTACAGCTCTGGTAATCTGCTTGCCTCATAATCTCTGAACCTACAACCTTGTTCCATTTGTTCAGCTGCTGGACAGAACAAAGAAAAACAAACAGATGTTTTTTGCTGAGTCAGTGAAATGCGTGTTGGAGCTCAAACATTATTGTTGATGTTGTTCCTCTTCTTTCTGTTCCGATGATGTCGTCATTTTCAGCTTCCTGATCAGACAAAATAAAGTCTTTCATAGGTTTGAATCATCAGAAGAAGAAAAAAAAAACAACCAGAGGCGGGAAGCCACCCGTCAAATTTAATTGCACCCTTTAGTACACACACCCTTTACCCCTCAAAAACATACGCTCACAAACACAAATACATTATACAAGGAAGGTGGGACCTAGGATCATCTGTCCCCTACCCCATCCCTGTCAGGGGGTACTGGGCCCTTTTAAACTGCGGCCGTGTTCCTTGGGTGCTGGCTTCCTGGGCCTGGTGGCCCTCTCTCCATGCAGGGAGAGGGATGCCTGTGTTCTCTGGCAAGACCCAAGTGCCGGGGATCACATCACATCTGAGCCAGGGGGGTCCGTGTCCCTGCTGTGTGGCTTCTGGTCCTTGCCCTTGAGTGCCAAATGCCTTCTCAAAACTCTAGCTACGGGTGAGCCTGGTTGGACAGTGTTTGCAACATTCCTTGTGGACCCCCACCACTCGTGGGCATCTTCCCCCTGGGAGGGTTGTCTGGCCACTGCCTCACCATCTCCTGGACCAACCGTGGGCTGGCTGCCTGGGGCGGGGGATTTTCTCCTGGGGCGGGGCCCCGTGTTGGGCCCTCCCAGGCCTTGGGGCTTGCACTTTGTCTCCCTGTGCCTCCCGGCTCTCTGGTTTTGAGGACCCCTGTGGCGCTCCTGGTGGCCCTGGCTTTGGTGGGGAATGTGATTGCCCTGGCGGGTGGTGGTTCTCTTTTTGCTACAGTGTGGTTGTAGGGGGTTCCTGGCTGCCGCTGCGATGGGGGTCTTTGTGTGGGGATGACCACTTTAGAAGGCAATCTAGTCCTTGTTGCAGAAGAAAAATTTCTATGTACTAAAAAGTGCAAATGGCAATAAACCCCTTAAACCTTAAGAACATGAACTCTCACTCAAGCACAGACTATCTCACCTTTGCACAAACAGTTTTTGTGTCTGAATGCATTATATGTATTGTGTACATGTTAACACATTTGTATTTGAACATTTTTGGATCTAACAGATATGTTTATAACATTTTAGATTTGAATTACATCTGAACCTAACTGTAATGATTATAAAAATCCAGCAACTTGTTGCTTTATGCTTTTTCATGGTTTTACCCCCTCTATAATCACCCTCGTACCCCGTCCAACATCCCTCTCTCTTCTTCCCTTGTTTTTCTTTTCTGCCCTGTCCAACAAAATCTTTTACAAATATAAGTAAGATGAATAAAGTTTAGCTAAAAACAAACAAAACAATACAAATACAGCTTCATTTTGAAAAAAAAAGCATTTCTGGTATTTCATTTTTAGCTATGCTACAGAAAAACGTCCATACTTCCACACTCTACTGTACCAAACTTTTGGAGATCAGTATTACTACCTTACAGTTTTCCTGCGCCATATTGCTGTTTTCCTTTCGCTGTCATCCTGTTTGTTTAAGTTTTTTTTCAGTCCGACTTTGCTGTTTAGCTTTTCAATCAAGTTTCTACGTGCCGCGTTTCACCTAATCTTCATCAAAATTGGAATCTTGTTTTCATTCTGATTCTGGTCTTGTTTTCTATGAAGGTTGTAAAGTTGTGAAAAGTGTAGAAAATCTTTAGTGATGGGTCCCCTCTGTCACCAGATTGGAAATCATGTCCTGGTAATCAATGAGCTAAAAGAGGGAGAAACGGGAAAAAAGTTCGAAATGCATAAACATTATTTTTTTTTCATTTGGTAACAGTCTCAGGTTTCATTTCAATTCTTCTTTTTAAGTTTAGAATTTTTTTATATTTCTTTCAAGTTTTCAATTTTATTTTCAAAAATTCCATAATTCCTTCACGTTTGCAATGTGAACTTTTGAGTTTAAAAGTGCTTTCAAATTTTCAATTTTGTTTTTCAAATTTACAATCTGGTTTTTCATTCACTTTAAGCTTATCCTAGTTTGACCCCATAGTGATGAGTGATGATAGTAGAATGAGAAGAGGAAGTGCAGTTGTCCATCAGTCCACCGGGGGAGCTGCAGCACAATAACTGTCCACTTGATGCTGAGAGAGACAGTGGAGCTGATCTCAGATCAGTTCCTGCTGCAGCTCTGACACTCATCTCCACTTCCTCTGATTCCTTCATCACTCTGCTCTCCACCTCCCAGGAACACCGTCCAGTCACAACATCTCTGCAGACCAGCTGCTGCTGCTGCTCCTCTCTGCTCCTCTAGGAGGATCATAAGTCAAACAACCTACACCTGCAGAGAGAAATGAGAGAGACAGAGATGAAGGAGTGTCTCCTGATCCTGGTCTGTCAGTCAGTGATGCAGCACAGCAGCAGAAGGAGCAGCAGGAGCTTCAGTCCTGTACAGAGCAGCAGCTTCCTGTCATCTTCACCTGTTGGAGCTTCTGCTGCTCTGATTGGCTGACTGTTGTCCTGAAGCCTGTCATCATTCTCCTCAGAGCTTCACTGAGAAGCTGCAGCTTCACAGGAAACTCTGCATCTTTGCTCTCAGACTAACTTTAGGACCAAACATCTGGAAGCAGCTGGACTGACTCCAACCCTCTACTGACCTCAGAGTCTGCAGTTTGGAGTTTGGACTCTCCACCAGATCCTGGAGCTGCTGAACATCTGAATCTTGAAGGTCGTTGGAGCTAAGATCCAGTTCTGTCAGGTGGGACGACTTGGACTTAAGGGCTGAGATCAGAGCAGCACAGCTGGTCTTTGACAATCTGCAGCCATATAACCTGAATCCAGAACAAAGAGTTTAGTTTAAAGACAAAGTTCATGTTTTTCATCCTTCACTTCTTCTAAAGAGTTCAGAGCTGAAGAAGATCAGAAAGTTTAGAAAAAGTCCAAAGATGTGAAGCAACAGCAGCAGATCAGAAGAGTCCAGCAGAAGCAGAGAAGAAGAACATTCAGGAACATTCAGGACAACATGCAGCTGCTTCAGGAAAGAAGTCCAGATGTGTGAAAGTCAAACATCAGCCTGTGGCTGCATCCAAACCAACTGATGTTTCTGCAGCAACAGCAGAAAAGGTCCACTTCCTCTTTCTGCTCAGCTCTTCTCCAAACAGCACTGAATCATGGGAGAATTTCAGCAGCATGATGCTGGAAAGTCTTCATCCCAGTTTTCAGGAGATGATCTTCCAGTCCTTCTCTGCTGCAGCCCTTCAAGCAGAGACTTTCAGCTCCAACAGATCAAAGCAGAGAGAAGAAGGAAGTGATGAGGAAGAGTCAGCAGCAAATGTTGGACATTGATCCCTGATCCATGACTTCAGCTCTGAATGAAGAGTCAGAAGCTGCTGGGAGCTTTGATGGATGATGTGATGATGATTGTGGATGAAAAGGTGAGGATGTTTGTGGAGGATGTGTCTGTCAGAGCAGCATCCAGCTGCAGCATGACTCTGTCATGTGTGGAAGACACAAGGAAGAGCTGATGGCTGCAGGCAGAACTTTGTGGAGCACAAACGTAAGCAGACAGCTTTGAAACAAGCAGCTGCAGGAAGATGCTGCGAATCAGAATGTTAGGAATAATTAGAAATAGAATAGTTAGAAACTCCCTTTTTACTATTATTACATTTACCTATACCTTTTATTACACTAATGGTTTAAACTTAATTCACTGAGCATGTATTATCATCTCAAAATTATATTGCATCCTAAGACAGCACAAACAAGCTATTGTCCTCACAGTTTCTCCTCATCCTCCCTTTTACTTTTTGTGTGTTCTGGTGTTTGTGCTCTGGCAAATGTCTGTGGGAACATCAGAGAGATCTGACACTTGAAGCTTTATGACCTTCAAGTATCCAGCCTGCAACAGCATGTGGGTGGGTTTTTCACACCATAGATCCTCAGACCATCTTTTGAATATGTAAATGTCAGGTATATATACCAAGCCCTTTTCTGAGTGCCTTTGTTCAGACCTGGTCCAGACCTTGTGATCCTGTTCCTCTGTCTGTAACCCTGCGTACAAATCTGTGCTGTTTTGTGCGGAGTAAATCTACACTGAAGCTAAGTAACTGTCTCTGAGTCATTATTCATTCATTTCTGTGTGCTGGAAACTGAAAAGGGAACGAACCAACCTAATATTTTATTTAATACAGTCCTTTCTAGAAAATCCAGTTTCCTCACACAGAATCTTGACATTTCTGCTCACTGTGGGTCAACACAACTTTGTCATCATATTGATCTCAACACAACTGATCATGGAGTCTGACCCCAGAATCTGCAGTCTGCAGTCTGGACTCTCCAGAAAACCACACAGATCAAGAAATCCTGAATGCTGCAGGTTCTTGTTCAAACTCAGGTCCAGTTCTGTCAGATTGGACGGGTTTTTCTTCAGAGTTGAGACCAGATCTGCACAGCTGGTCTCTGACAAACTGCAGTTCACCAACCTGCAATCAGACAGAAAAGTGTGTTCAGGAGCAGTGATGCAGCTGGTGTTGAGTTTCAGACACGAGTCACCCCGTTCATTTATTAACTCTTTGTAGGACAAAACAACAGCAGTACAACTGACAATGACACCTAATTGTGAAATTACAGTATTACAACACTCCCACTTAATTTCACATTATATAGAATCTTAAAGACAAACCTTTTTTTCTCTCTTAACAAAAAAAGCTATATAATTAACAGTTTCTTTTTAAGAAAAACTTAAATTCCAGATATCTTTCTTCAAACTCACTTGCTGTATCCTGTAACCTTGATAAATGTTATTATCTCTTTTCTATTACATTTCTTACCTACATATTCATTTTCTTACAAAACAAAATATTTATGGATACATTCAGTGGTAACCTGTCAAAAAAAAGAAATCAACTAGTCTCACACAAAACAAAGTCCAATCTCTCCTCTGAGACTTTCAAACCTCTGTTTGATCAACGGCTTGGTCAAGATTTCTGCTTTCATATCTTCAGTTGGACAATATTGTAGATTTATTTGTCCATTTTGCACACATTCACGGATGTAGTGATATTGAGGGTCTATGTGCCTAGTTCTGCAATTGCTATGGCACTTTGGTTGTCTTCCAGGATCACTGTGGGTGTGTTCTCCACTCCAAGATCAGCCAGTAAACGTCCCAGCCAAACTCCTTCTTGTGCAGCTTGACTAAGTGCAACATATTCAGCTTCTGCTGTTGAGAGTGCAACTGTTGCCTGTTACTTGCTGAGCCAGCTAACCGCTCCTCCACTCAGTAGTCATCTTGGTCACTAGCCCAATCCGCATCTGAAAATCCAATTAAAGATGCAGAGTCTGACTGTTCAAATTTAAGGGCAAGATTCACTGTCCCTTTTAGGTATCGAAGTATCCTCTTCACGGCAGTCAGATGAGCAGTATTAAGGCCTCTTCACACCGGGACGAATTTCGCCGGCGATTTTCGCCGACGTTTAACGCCTCGTGACTAAACAAAGGGCACCAATGTGAGTGTGCACACCGAGGCGAAAAAACGCCAAGCGCCAAAGCGTCAAAAAAAAAAAACGCCTCGGGTTCGTTTTTTTTTTTTTGACGAGTCGCGTCGAAATCTATTCGACCAATGAGAATGGCGCTTTTGCACACGTGTCTGGAGCTTCTGAAGTTACAGTAAAACACAACTTGGGGGCGCTCAAACACAAAACTGCCTTGCTGAGCACACATACCAGCGAAGAAGTTAGACGCTGAGTAGCGTCTACACTGCCGCGAAGAAATAATGACGGACATTCTTGAATATCCCCTTACCAAGTACCAGTTGGAGCTACTGATGCTTGAAATATTCATGTTTTCTTTGTATCATTCTGACAAGCGCGTAAATACTTGCTCTCTTCTTCTGAGTGAAAAGCGACTTTAAGAATCGTAAAGTTGCGCAGCGCCACCTTGTGTACAGGAGTATTTCTGTTTACATTAAGCGCCATCTAATGTCAGGGAAGGAAATTGCATGTTTGCTCGGCTCATCGTCAGCGAAAATCGCCTGGGTGTGAACACAAAAAACGTGGCGAAAAACGCTGGCGAATAACGCCTGGCGAATATTCGTCCCGGTGTGTACGGGCCTTTAGGATCTGCATTGAACTTTGAGACAGCATTCACAGCTTGAGCTATGTCTGGTCTTGTGGCTATTGAAGCATACAGCCAACTTCCCACCATTGACTGGTAGTTTTGTTGGTGTACTGGTTTACTAACACTATCACTTTTTTTCAGTTTCACGTTGGTATCAGCAGGAGTTGCTGCAGGATTAGCATTTTCCATCCCGTATTTCTTAAGTATGGCTTCAATATAACTTTTCTGATGTAGAAAGACACAGTTCTTCTCTTTGTCTTGAACCACAGAGATGCCCAGGATGTAGGACAGCTCCCCCATGTCCTTCATCTTGCAGCGCTTTCTTGAGAGCTGCTTTCAACTCGTCCATGCTCTCAGTTGACTCAGTTATTAGAATGAGATCATCCACATAAACTGCAAGGATCTCAAGCTCCTGTCTTGATCTCACAAACACACCGGGATCTGATGTGCTCTGTTTAAAACCAAGTTCCATCATTAACTCTGTGAAGGCTTTGCATCAGCAATGAGGAGTCCATAGATTGATTTTTTTTAGTTTGCACACCAGGTGTTCCTGTCCTGGTTTGATTTATCCTTCTGGTTGCTCCATATAGATTTCTTCTTCCAAGTGCCCATTTAGAAATGCAGTTACAACATCCATCTGATGAACATGCAGATTGTTTTGATTTGCAAAAGACAGCAATGTACGAATAGAGCTGAAACGTACCACTGGTGAAAATGTCGGATCATAGTCAGCACCATACAACTGTGAGTAGCCTTTGGCGACAAGTCTGCACTTGTATCTCTCCACTCTTCCATCACTATGATGCTTTACTTTGAACACCCATCTTGAACCTACAGCTTTTCTGTCTTTTGGTGAGTCCACTAGATCCCACGTCTCATTTTCGAGCAGCGACTCATATTCCATATCAGCTGCATCCTGCCATTCTTTTGCATTTGGACTCATCAGAGCTTCTTTCATTGTGAGTGGCTCTGTCACACAACAGATATTTGCGTGATGATCAACAACAACTGTATCAGCAAACTCGTCGCATCCATATCTGTCTCTTTGAGCCTTTTTGATTCTGTCACTTTTTCTGACAGCATCATCAGCAGTGGCTTCATTCTCTGTTTCAATGTAATTGGTGTCCACAGTTATTTCATTCTCTGGGTGGGGCTCTTCTGCTCCCTGTTTCCAGTCAAAGTTTGTTTCATTGAAAATGACATCCCGGCAGATTAAAATCCTTCTTTTCTCTTCATCATATAGGCGATAACCCTTAGTGTTGCTTGTATAGCCTACAAAACGAACCTTCATAGCCTTTTTTGTCCAGTTTTTGTCTTTTTTCATCCAGGATATGTGTATAAGCAATGCATCCAAACACCCTTATGTGACTCATGTCAGGTTTTTTTTTACACCATCCGTGTCTCTTGCTTCAGTACAGATGTAGGTAGCCTGTTCTGAATGTAAGCTGCTGTGGCTACAGCTTCTGCCCAGTACATTTTTGGCAACTTAGTATGTGACAGCATACTTCTAGCTGCTTCAACTAAAGTCCTGTTTTTCCTCTCTGCAACACCATTCTTGTGGTGAGTGAGGTACACTCACTTCGTGTTGGATGCCTTGAGCTTTCAAATATTCTTGAAACTCTCTTGATGTGTATTCAACCCCATTGTCTGTTCTGAGTCTTTTAACAGCTTGACCACATTCATTTGTAAATGTTCTTTCAAATTCTTTGAATTTGGTTAACACCTCATTCTTGTGTTTCAGGAAGTACACTTTGCAGCATCTAGAGTAATCATCAATAAAAGTCACAAAATATTTAGCTCCACCAATGGATTCAGTCTGCATAAGACCACAGACATCACTATGAATCAGCTACATTCTGTGTTTGGAACGAATTCCTCCAATCGACTTGTATGGTTGCTTAGACAGTTTGCCTTCCACACATCCCTCACAGAAAGAAACCTCTGTTTCTGTGGAGAAGTCCACTCCATTCACCAGATCTTTTAGTTCCTTTAGCTTGGTAGTGTGGCCTAGCTGCTGGTGCCATAAGCTGGCTGCTACTGATGCATTATGACAAACTTGTAAGTCCTTTTTGACATCTAGCTGATAAAGTCCATCAGCTCTTCGTGTTCCCTTTCCTTGAAGAGTTCCATTGTTTCCACGCATGTAACAGTGAGACTTCCGGATCTGCACTGTGTTGCCTTTCTTGGTGGCTGCTCCCACTGAAAATAAATTTCCCAACAGTTTTGGAACATGCAGCACATCATACATCGTGACATTTTTTACATCACTTATTTTGAAAGTCATTTTCCCATTCAGAGGGCATCAACCACCCTGCCGTCACCAAGCTTCACAGACTGTGCTTCCGTGAACTGCTGGTAATCTTGAAGAATGGTGTTATCACATGTCATGTGCTTTGATGCACCAGAATCTATCAACCATTCAAACTGTTGTGGTGTGTCAGTTGGATTTGCCTCTTTGGTGACAAAAGCACTTTCACCTTCTGCATCGTCATGTGTCATGCTTTTGGCCTTATGAGTCTTCTTTTTGGCCTTGTACTTCCAACTCGGACAGTCATGTTTAATGTGACCTTCCTTTCCACATTTATAACACCGCCATGTTCTGAATACAAAGTTACAAAAATAAAGTGTCGTTTTTTTAAGTGACAGTTTTTCATTTCTAGTGGTAAATGAATCTGCAGTCATTTCTGGTTTTCAGTGACTGAATGATGACCAAAGAACACTTTGTGTGTTTTTGTTGTTCTAGTGACACTCAAAAGAAGTGTCTGATGTAGATTCAATATTTAAAGATCTTTTCAAACTATTTTCTTCAAACAGATTTAATGTAGAATCCTTTGAATGGTTTTCTGAAAAATGGAAGCTGGAAACTAATTTGGACGCAAACTTGAACTTTCTACAGACCGATCTGTGAACATTTTTTCTGACATGAAATGGATCCGTGTTCTAAAATAGGTTGGAGATCCTGATTTACAAGATCCTGATTGAAATAAAGCAGTTTCTATCAATCATCAGAACACAATTAATTCAATTGATGAAGAAAATCTGAATCAATCATCAGTTTGTTTCAAACATGGCTGTAGACAGAAAATCTTCCAGTGAAACTTTAGCAAGTTCTTCACCTGATCCCTTCTTCTCATCCTTCAGGGAGTTTAGCTTCTTTACTGACCTCAGAGTCTGCAGTCTGCAGTCTAGACTCTCCAGAAAACCACACAGATGAAGAACTCCTGAATCCGGCAGGTTTTTGTTGTCGTTGAGGTCCAGTTCTATCAGATTAGACGGGTTTTTCTTCAGAGCTGAGACCAGAGCTTCACAGCTGATCTCTGACAAACTGCAGTTCTGCAACCTGAAATCAGACAGAAAAGTGTGTTCAGGAGCAGTGATGCAGCTGCAGGTCCAAGAACTTGGTCCATTCAGTCAGGTGGGACCCGCCCTGATGACAGACTGACAGATGACATTTTCACTGTTTGCTCATTTCTTTTGGATTTGGACCCAAAAACATGATCATGAATGAAAATGCAATAGATTAGAAATGACTTGAAAGGAAGTTAAAACAGACGAGGAATTGAAATGTCATTTATCATCATGAATTTTTCATGTCTAAATATTTCAAATCCAATAGATTAAAAAATGTCAGATTAAATTGCATTTCTTCATCTTGAATCCTAAGTTGTAAAATGCATTTTCAAATGATCACATTGCATAAAAACAGCTGAAAAAGTCTTTAGTTCTCCTTTGAAAGTATTTCCTGACATCTCTAAACTGTAGAGGGGCCTTGAAAAGAAATCACAGACCGACTGACAGACAGACTTCAGGTGGGTTTGATCAGGATGACTAGTCTGTCATTAGTTTGAGTTCTTGTTTGTTTTCTGACTCTTTAAACTCATAAATCTGCCATATTTTTCAACAGCTGAACCTTTTGTTGCCATGGAAACATCTTTGTTTCTAAAGAAAATCTAAGCAGCTGTTTTCTTCCACAGCAGACTCTTCAAAGAATCAAAGATGTTCCATTTCTGGAAAATCCAGATAATCTTTTAATCCAAACCTGTCAGCTTCAGTGAAAAACTACAAATGTAGAAATGAACCAACCAGCAGCTTCAATGTTCTGACCTCAGAGTCTGCAGTCTGCAGTTTGGACTCCCCAGTCCGGAACACAGAACCTTCATTGATGCATCCTCCAGGATGTTGTTGGTCAGGTCCAGTTCTGTCAGGTGGGACGGGTTGGACTTCAGAGCTGAAGCCACAACTTCAAAGTGAGTCTCTGAGAGTCCAAATTGTCCTGGAATTCTGAGAAGAGAAACAAAGACAGAAACAGATGATCTTATGGTGAATTCAAGCTGTGATGAAGTTCCAGTTGGAAATTTCTCTCTTCAGAGCTTCATCTTCATCATGAAACAGTCCTCCTCATCAGTCTCTCTCAGACCTTCATCTTTCTTTCATCTGCAGCTGGAGGAGAAGGTGGAGCTCCATGGAGCTTCATGCTGCCCTCAGTCTGTCAGTGATCTGAGGTCTGAACCCCAAAGTTCACAGTAGAACATCTGGATCACAGAGACTGACAGCTGTCACTCTGACCATGATGAGGGCGATGATGATGATGATGATTGTTGAATGTTGATATTTTTTAAATGTTGGTTATGATCCAGTTTTCTGAGAGGTTTCCGTTTTTATTTCCAAAATGATATTTTGATGTTTTTATTTTTTCTATTTTCAGCTCTGAAGCTGTAAACAACAAAAGTTCATCTTCCTGTTCTGTTGCAAAACTTTGAATCCAGTTTCTTCCTCAGGTCCACGTCTCCCGTCATGAACAGAACCACAGCAGCACCAACCTTCAGGCAGAACTTTCCAGAAGGTCTTCTTGGTAGAAAGAGGCTAAAGTGACTGTTTCTATGGAGGAACAAGAACCTGTGTAGGTTTACAAGTTAGCTGTCATGCTAAGCTTCATTGTGCAGAGTCAGAGTCCTCCTCGACTATGACGAAGACGTCTGTCAAAACATGTCAGGTACCGTATTTTCATGACTAAAAGTTGCACTTAAAAGTCTTGAATTTTCTCCAAACTGTAGGGGGCGCCCTATGAGGCAGTGCACCTAATGTGTGGTTGTGGGACTTTGGCAGAGGAGTAGTAGAAGAGGCATCAGAACCAACTTGGTTTTTCTCCCGCTGCTTTTTTCCACAAGGAGTGTGTGTGCTGAAATGTGTGTGTGCTAAAATGTGTGTGTGTGTGTGCGCTGAGTTCCAGCGTGCGGCACTCCCCCATTTACAAAAGGAGGGGACAGACACTCAGCCAAGTGAGTGTGTAATGTACCCGCGCCTTAACACCCGGTGTGCCTTTTGTAAGTGTCAAAAAATGAAAAATTACCCATAACTGAGACCGCAACCTATAACCCGGTGGACCCTATGGTCGTGAAAATACGGTAAGTGAAAAAACACAACTGTATCTGATATAGAAGAACATAAGAAATTAAGTTTCTGCTTCAGTTTCTTCTTTTAGTCAAACTGTTTCAGTCACAGATCAATGATTTATCTATAAAGAATGATGAACAGAAGAAAGAGCATTTTAGAAATGTGCTTCTAGAATGACTGACATTGTGGAAATAAAGACATCCTTTCATTCTGGACCCTCTGCTTTGTGTTCAAACCTTTCAGAAGATTCTGCATTGGATTTCATTTGAACAAATATGATCCTTGTATGCACTTTAGCTAAAAGATCATGTGTTAAAAACCAAACTGAGTTTCTTCTTTCATAATTTTTTTTCTAATCATTATGTAAACTTTTCATTCTTTGTAAATCAATCTGAACACTGATCAGATTTATCATCACAATCACTTCTGGACTCACCTGAACTTTCTGCAGTTCCTCACAGCTGGGATCAGTCTCCGTTTACCCTCATCTGATGTCTTGTACTGGTTCAGGTCCAGCTCATCCAGAACCTCCTCTGACATCTGCAGAGTGTAGGCCAGAGCTGAACAGTGGATCTCTGAGAGATACTTCCATGATTTCTTTTCTGACTTCAGGAACTCTTTGATCTCTTGATGAACTGAGAGGTCCTTCATCTCCATCAGACAGTGATAGATGTTGATGCTTCTGTCAGGAGAGACTCCTTCACTGTCAATCTCCTTCAGGTTGTTGATGGCTCTCTGGATGGTTTCTGGATTCTTCTCTGTCTTACCCAGCAGGCCTCCTAAGAGTCTCTGGTTGGACTCCACAGAGAGACCATGAAGGAAGCGAACCAGCAGGTCCAGGTGTCCATTTTGACTCTGCAGGGATTTCTCCATGACTCTACTCAGAAACTTATCCAGGGATGGGTTCTCCATGTTGTTCTTGAGGAAGTCTTCAATGACCTCTACCTTCCTGTTGGAGTAACAGTGGAACATGTAGACTGCAGCCAGAAACTCCTGAACGCTCAGATGAACAAAGCTGTAGACCGGTTTCTGGAAGATCCCACACTCTCTTCTGAAGATCTCAGTACAAACTCCAGAGTACACTGAGGCCTCTGTGACATCCAGACCACACTGCTGCAGGTCTTCTTGGTAGAACATGATGTTTCCTTTCTCCAGATGTTCAAATGCCAGCCTCCCCAGCTTCAGAAGAACTTCCCTGTCAGTCTCTGTCAGCTCTTGTGGACTTGTCTGATGTTCCTGCTGGTACTTGTTCTTCTTCCTCTTTGTCTGGACCATCAGGAAGTGGGAGTACATGTCAGTCAGGGTGGTGGGCAGCTCTCCTCTCTGCTCTGTGGTCAGCAGGTTCTCCAGAACCACAGCAGTGATCCAGCAGAAGACTGGAACTTCACACATGATGTAGAGGGACATGGAGCCCTTGGTGTGGGAGATGATTTTGCTGGACAGCTCTCCATCTGGGAACCTCCTCCTGAAGTACTCCTCCTTCTGAGCATCATTGAAGCCTCGTACTTCTGTCAGTCTGTCCACACATGAAGGAGGGATCTGATTGGCTGCTGCAGGTCTGGAAGTGATCCAGACCAGAGCTGAGGGCAGCAGACGTCCCTGGATGAGGTTAGTGAGCAGCACGTTGACTGAGGACTTGTGTGTGACATCAGACACCACCGGACTGTTGTTGAAGTCCAGAGAAAATCTGCTTTCATCCAGACCATCAAAGATGAACAGAAGTTTGCAGACAGACAGCTGTTCTGCTGGGATCTTCTGGAGTGTTGGATGGAACAGCTGGATCAGAGTGAGAAGACTGTGCTGCTCATCTCTGATCAAGTTCATCTCCCTGAAGGACAGAGGAACCACAGCACTGATGTCTTGGTTCTCCAAGCCCTCGGCCCAGTCCAGAGTGAACTTCTGCACCGAGAAGCTTTTTCCAGCTCCAGCAACTCCGCTGGTCAGAACCACTCTGATGGATCTGTGTTGGTCAGGGAGGACTTTGAAGATGTCTGGGTTCTTGATTGCAGTGTCATGGAGCTGGTTGGTCTTGGTGGTGGTCTCCAGCTGCATCACCTCATGTTGGGTGTGACCCTCTGGTCTCAGTCCCTCTGTGATGTAGAGCTCAGTGTAGACCCTGTTGAGGAGCGTTTCTCTTCCTGCTTCTTCAGTTCCTTCAGCCACATGTTCACTTCTGCTCCTCAGACTGATCTGATGTTCTCCAAACATCTCCTGCAGACCAACATCTGCTGAAAGAGCAGAGAAGAAAGCTCCTTCATGAGTGTTCCACATGTTTCCAGAAGAATCCATCAGCAGATGATCAGGCTCTGACTCACCAGTTCTGGGTCTTTCTGCAGACTGGGGTCTGCTCCTCTTCTTCTCTCTGTGGACACTAAGGAGAAACGGATTTAAAAAGTTCTTATCTGTATCCAAACAAAAATGATGTCAGATTGCTATCGGCATGTATTTTAAATGTGTCCAAGACTAACCCTTCCTTCGGGTCTGTGTGGCCAAGAAAAGAGGTTGGCATTGGCAGCACATATTTAGAAAGTTGTGTGCGATTAGTCACTGCAAAAAAGTATATATAATAATAATATGTAATAATAATAATAACACAAAAGCGGCAGCCATTTTTGCTTATGACAAACTCTGCTACATCTATGTAGAAGACCATTTCTGGTATTTTTGATGGTTCTGCACGTGTAAAAATGGTTTATTCCAATCGAACATGTGATGAATGCAAAACATTGTTATAATCTGATCAAATGTTTCAGGGCCCAAGGACAGTTAAATTCTAATCATATCTTTGATCAGATTAAAGACATTTCGAACATAAACATGAAGCTTCTGTTTAGAGGAACGTCTCATTCAAATGATAGTTCTATTGTGTGATCCAGACTGTGCTGAATGTGAACAAATGTGTTTCCAGGTTAAACCAGAGCAGATCTAGTCCATCTGAAGGTCTAAATGATGCGTTAGCTGTGTTTGGAGCTCATGTCTGGACTGAGGTCAGAGAAAAGTTCAGCTGTTTGCTTCATCCTCACAGACTGAGCTTTGTGTCCTCCAGAGTTGTCCAACTCTTTTCTTTCCTCTCAGACCTAAAGCATCACAGCAGATGGTTGACCTTCCTGGATGGATCAGCTGATGTTCTTGATGAGAACATTGTTGTTCCTGCTGAGAACTGAACTCTGCTTTGTTCACTAGAAACTGCTTCTTACTGTGAGTCTGAAGGTCCTGGTTCAGTTCTGAAGTCTGGAGGATCATCTTTGGATCGGTCCCTCTTCTTGGATCCACAGCTGGAGGCTGCAGACTGGACTCTCTGTGTGACCTGTTGACCTCTGCAAACACCAAACCATCAGAGTGTTGGAGGATCTGCTTCTTCATGAACAGCTGATGGACTTTGACATGAACACAGACTGAGCTGTTTAGTCTGGAATAACATGACATGTTTGGATCAACAGTTTCCAGGTTTCAGCATTTTCTGTCAGTCAATCCAGACTTTTTTCTAGAAAAGCTGATTCCAATTCTCCATGTAGAAATGTAGAAATTCTGATAGCAGGAAGTCAAACTAGAACAATGTGATGTTTGGAAAGCATGAAAATCTGAATCCTAGGAGTCTGCAGTGATTCTTCTCATTAGACTGGAGCTGCTGTCAGTCAGAGTCAGCAGTCAACATGTTTTCTTCTCCAACATCTCTGATGTCTCTCAGAGACTCTCAGAAGACTCAACTGAAAAGATCTCATCACACACATGATGCTCCAAGTGAGTCTGATCAGAGAGATCCAGAACTGAACCAGACCTCAAGTCCTTCATCTGAAAACTGTTGATCATCTGAACTAGAATCCAGCCTCCAAAAACTCTGACAAACACTCACTGTTCCACTCCTGAACTGATGTCTTTTAAGTTTATTGGTAAATCCTTCGACATGTCACTCCTGTTGGACCCCCAGCTGGATTTAGATCCAGGTCCCGGTTGGTTCCTGTGAAGAATGAAGGTTGCTGGTGTGAGTCCTGAGCTCTGACATGGAGAAGATCATGGACAGTTGGAGATCTTCATCTCACCTCTGAGCTTTGCTCTGGTTGTCATGGTTACCATCTCTGCTTTTAGAGGGAGGGCCTCCCTCCTGTGGTTCCTCCCACTGATCCATGCTGCTGGATTCACTGGATCCACATCAGCTCACACACACCTTCCACCTTCACCTGCAGAGGAAACCCTCCTCATTATCAACTCTGATCCTCCTTCACCAACAGATCAGCTGCTCCTCCACTGATTGGCTCTTCTCTTGTGTTTCTCTCAGGTTCAGGTGAATGCAGTCAGACAGCAGTGGGAGGCAGAGGAAGCTGCCATCAGCTGCTGCACTTCTGCTCTCCCTCCACCAGGTGAAGACATGGAGCTGCAGCAGCAACATTTCCATTCAGTCACTTTGGCAAAGAAACAACAAACTTCCTGTTTCTGTTTCTACACTTCAGGAAACATGAAGCATCAAGAAAAACAGACAAAAATCAAACAATGAGGAGAAAAAAAGAAACAGATGAATTCTTCTGACTGAGATGCATAAACAAGCAGAGAGCTGCAGGCTGAGCAGATCTGGATTCAGTGATTTGATGAAGAGCTCTGGACCAATGACGAAGTTGCAGAGAGCAGACCTGATACTATGTTCAGTTCAGGCTCAAAAACACACCTTTGGGCGACGTCTTCCAATGAAAAGTCTATGTAAAAGCATTTTGGGCTTCTGTGTTCAAAACTCTCATCTCATTTTAAGTCAATTTTTGGGCTCTACGTCTAAAACAGGCGGTCATTGAACACACTTTGAAAGGTAAACCAGTTGAACTTTGACCAATCAGGGACCTGGATTTGGTATTGACATGTAGATGGCGTTCCCTTAAATTAAATGGAAGTGCCAACTAGAGCCCTGCGCGGGACTATTTTCTTCATCCCGCTCCCGCCCGCGCCCGCTGAATTTTTGACCAATCCCGCCCGCTCCCGCAACGTATGCGTTACACTCCCGCCCGCTCCCGCAATATGTATGTCCACTCCCGCCCG
Source organism: Oryzias latipes (assembly GCF_053564925.1). NCBI lineage: Eukaryota > Metazoa > Chordata > Actinopteri > Beloniformes > Adrianichthyidae > Oryzias > Oryzias latipes. The sequence continues at coordinate 23,126,830 of NC_136238.1, forward strand.
CACCCGCAAAACTCAGAGAATTTAGTCCCGCACAGTAATAGAGATGCATTGATTTTGTATCGTCCCCCGTCCCGCAGGAAAAAAACACGTATTTGTATTGATATTATTACTAAAGAGATTCATGTCCCTCCTCCAGCCTCATCTTTTGATGCATTCCTCTTGTGTAATGTGCAATTTAAATATTAAATATATTTTCACAAATCCTGTTCTGTTAAAAGTGTGCGTGTGTGCGCGCGCAGACAGACGGCCTGAAGCGCGCTCTTAGTAAGAGGCGGGGCGGGGCGCACCCCCAACAACAGGTTAGATGACAGAGGCCATTGTGCGTCTCTACCTGGTGCCTTCACGGAGCTTCAGTACATAAGAATCCAACAGCCGCTCAGCCTAACGTAGTCCGCTAATATATATTCATGAGATATTCATGGCAGCACTGATCCCGCGGGGTTTTTTTTTGCCGCCCGCTCCCGCCCGCAGCACAATTCAAACCGCCCAATCCCGCGAGATTTGGGTTGGGTCCCGCGGGACCCGGCGGGACCCGATCCCAATGCAGCCCTCTAGTGCCAACCATTTAAAAATTGATCATGAAGAAGAAACTAGTGATTGTGGTTTGTGTGGAATTCTATCAAACCAAGTCTTTCATTCATTGGTATAGAGCTGAGAAAGGAAAAACATTGGAGCAGATTCTCCATATTATCACCGTGTTGGCCGAGGATGACAGTTCACATGGCACCAGCGTGTCCTTAGTTTGATTGTGTTTTTATCAATTTTAATTAGCTGTACTCTTTTGGTCTGCGATCTCCAAGCACCTTTACATATAGGAAAACATCATGAGTCTATGTTAAAATGGAATTACAAGGCAAGGTAAGTTTATTTGTAGAGCACAATTCCTACACAAAGTAATTCAAGGTGCTTCACAAAACAGAAAAATGCATTAAAATCACAATACATCATAGAAATAATCAACGAAAGAAAAGAAAAAATTTGAAAATTGATTTAAAAATAAAGGAAGGAAAGGAAACAAACGTGCAGATAGGACCTTTCAGTCATATACACGGCTAAACAGAAATGTTTTAAGTCTAGATTTGAACATGAACACAGAAGAGGCCTGTCTTACGCCTTCAGGGAGGCTGTTCCAGATTTTAGCTGCAGAATATTGAACCGCTGATTCCCCTTGTTTACTTCTGACTCTGGGAATCAACAGGAGGCCGGCCCCTGAGGTCCTCAGAGTACGAGATGGTTCATATGGCACTAACATGTCAGAGATGTACTTTGGTGCGTGGCCATGGAGAGACTTGTACACAAGCAGAGCTGCTTTGAAGTCTACTCTTTGAGGTACAGGGAGCCAGTGCAGAGACCTGAGCACAGGACTAATGTGATCATACTTCCTGGTTCTGGTCAGGACTCGAGCAGCAGCATTCTGGATGTACTGAAGCTGTTTTACAGCTCGTTTGGAGAGGCCGGTGAGCAGGCCGTTACAGTAGTCTAACCTACTGGAGACAAATGCATGAATAAGTATCTCCAGGTCTGGCTTTGACACTATGTTTTTGATTTTGGCAATGTTTTTCAGATAATAAAATGCCGCTGATGTTACTGACTTGATATGGCTGTTAAAGTTCAGGTCAGAGTCCATGATTACCCCTAGATGTCTGACTTGATTTGAGGGTTTAAGAAGTTGGATTCTTCATCGTTCTTGGACATACAGTAAACCCTTGTTTTTCGCGGGGGTTACGTTCCAAAAAGAACCCGTGATAGGCAAAATCCGTGAAGTAGAAACCTCTATTTTTTTTCAATTATTATACAATTAAATACTCTATTATACATTGAAAAGAAAGAACAAACCATTTTACAGGCTCAAGCATTTGTTTCACAAATAAAAGTACTTTAGAAACGTTTTTTTCTTTTCAACAAATAACTCTGTACTGTACTGTCAAATAATAATTTTAATCATCAATGTGAACAGAAGGCTTCAAATCGCGGAGATAAGCCCCGCCCACCGCGACCCGAGTAATTGGATTAAACGGGAGAAAGTTTAAAAAACAATTATGAAAAAAATTACAAAGTACAGTTGGACAAATAGTGACTCGGGTGTATTTCACTGCTCTTCAGACAGAGCCGCTGCATCCTGACTCCTCTCTGCACTGTTTTCTTTTTCTGAAGCCCGCGATGCAGGTGTGTGTGTTCGGGAGAAGAACATAGTGATAGGCAGTAGTTGTCGCTCTTTTTTCTATGGGTTTTAGAGAAACTCGAAATTGCAAGAGAATTTGCACGTACGTGCTGTTAATTTGGCAAGCTGTTTTACGTACGTGTACATATTAAACTGCAGCGTTATTGACGCACAGGTAGAGAAGAAGCGGAGTGACTTTTTAGCCAATCAGAATGCAGAACACAATGCACGATGCAAATCCGTGAAGTAGCAAAACCGTGAAAAGTAAACCGCGTTATAGCAAGGGATCACTGTACACCGTTTGACTGTCCAGGTAGGAGAGGGTTGCGGAGGCGAGGAAGGTGAAGTGGTGTTCAGGTGAACATCAAGGCTCTCCTGAGGTTGTCGAAAAGAAACAGACGATGTGGAAACTATTGCAATTCTTTGCATTGGATCCTTTCTGTTTGGCCCTTGGCATCAACAAATCAAGCAAATTACAGATGTTTATGGCAGTAATACTCCTCACTGCCTCAATACACTTTTCTCAGACAAACATGAACATTTTCACCTTTCTCTCTTCTTTAATTTGTTAAACCTTCCTAGAAATTAGGTCCAGGATCCAGGAAATCTAGGATCTGATCGCGATCAAAGATTTCTGATCTGAAGAGCTCAGCGTTTCTGTACAGAAGACGCAGCACAGAGGAGATTGATTGACAAGGTATCCAGCCAATCAAGACACAGAACAGGGTGCACTGTTTAAAAAGAACAGCATAATTGCTCTAAAAGAATGAGCTAAACCGGAAAAGATGAACTGCGACGTAGAAGGAAAGACTGTCTTCTGTTCTATTCGACAGAGATTTTAGAGGGTGATATTGTTCAGTGGGCCGAACCAAACACGGAGGCGGGCCGGATCCAGCCCGCAGACCCGCAGTTTGCCCATCCCTGCTTTAGAGGAACCTTCAAACAAAACCTGAGAATCATATCTGAGATTTCCTGAACTAAAGGCAGAGAACAGGTTCAACAAGAAACCTGACATCAGCTTAGGAGGGGCGGGGCTTCAAGCTTTCATACTGACAGTTGATCTCAGTGACTGTAGAAGAGCTGGAGAAAGGTGAGGTCAAGTGACCTCCTGTTTTATAAAGAGACTTTCTGAAGGTGATTTAAGTTTCCTGAAAATGTGCAGCTGTTGGAGCGCTCAGTTCTACATCTGCTCCTCAGATTTCAGTCATTTCCTCCTTCCAGACATGCATGAACTCTGCCTCATCTGTCATCAACTGACACTGAAACTCCTGATGGAACAGCTCCTTCTGATAATCAGTCAGACTCAAAGGAACAGAGAGTTTGTTCACATGCAGCTCAGGAAAATGGCTGACAGCAGCGGCGTTTCCATGCAGCTGGGTTATCATCTAACATGATTGGCGTGGCAGAGGCGGCCAGTTTCAATGTTAAGTCAATGGTACAGAAGTCCTGCGGCGCCATTTGAGCGGTGTGCCACGGTTACAAAATCGGACCTCTTGTGAGGTGCTGCATCATGTAAACCAATCAGGGACTCAGCTATGGGCACCTGACCTTTTCAGTGACAGCAGGTAGAAAACCCATCCAATGGTGGATGGATCCGGGAGTTCTCCTCCTGAATTTCCATCCATCCATTTTCTTAACCTGCTGTATTGTTTTGGGGCAGTTCGGGGTTCCAGAGTTTAGTTTAGTTTAGCAATTACTATTATATTTTTCTATAGTTTATTACACAATTCCAGGTATGAAGCTCATTGAGAGGACTTTTGTTGTAATATTGGGCTATGGAAATAAATCAAAATAATTAATTAATATTTGATATTTTCTCTAATAACAGAACTTGAATTTGTTTTTGTCACTTGATCTGCATGTTATGATGACTTTTAAAAGAATGTAATGGCTATTTACACTTCATATCAATGTAACTGGCTACTAACACTTTGCCGTGTTATTCATTGGTACTCATGGATTCCTTAGGCTCAGGTGAGGTGGTTGAGCAGGTAGGCCAGGTCTGCTCGGTGGAGGAACACCCCCTCCTCTTCTTCAGCGCGTTCACAGACGCAGCAAGGATGTCAGTTATGTTATAAATAAACCCTGGAGACGAATAATTTGTTTGAAAATTAGAAACGCCGCTCAGAATTTCATTGCAGGTCTTGTGGACAGTCTCAGGCAAAACCAAACAACATTAGTGTGAACTGAACGCACCATTGTGGATACGACCGGTCGATTTGACGTGTCTAAACCGGCCTCAGCGTGGGAAGGGCTACGGATGAAGCCATTTTGGGAAATAGTGATTTTTCCAGAGGGGCTGTGGATCCAACAATTCCACACTCTCAACCTTTGATTAGATGTTGAGGGACCTCTGGTGGCCCAGCTGTGACCGAGGCAGCCAGGTCTAACCAAGAACCCATCGCCATCGCTGAAACTACTTTTCTTCCTGTTGTTTTTCTTCAATTGCTGAGGTTGAAATATTTATTTCTCTTAGACACTTTGTCTTAGAAGATCAGTTTTTTTTTAAATATTTTGTATAATTTTAGATGAGTTTTCAAAAGGAATAAAAACACAAAGACTCACTGTGAAGAGGAAAGTTGGAGCCTGCTTCGTCTGCTATGACATGGAAGAAAACTCCCAAAGTTTTACTATCCTTATTCTAAATAGCAGAGCTCCACCTGTTATTCAGGCTATTCAGGTGTTTTTGTGTTAGCTCCTCCCTGAAATCAGACACCAGTCTCTGCTTTATAGGAAATGGTCCAACTGTGTTATTCTTTATTAACAAAGTAGAGACACGTCAGGAATCTGCATGTGATAAAGAGAAGATTAAAAAAAACAGGAGAATGTGAATAAAACCAAAATAATCAGAAGATAAAAAATAATGTGAATAAAACCACAGGAAATGGAAACACTAACATTCTTCATTAAACTGCAGCTGAACTATCACCACGTCACACATCTGCTATCTTCTCCTGCAAATCTCCTTCCGTGTCGTGAAAAATGAGTGTGTCGTCTGCAAATGTTCTGTTTGTCTGAATGCTAAGACCCACAACAACACTCAACAAAAATACAACATGACAACAACCGTCACCACCAGAACCCATTAAAACAGGGACTTCCTGTGTCTACAGCTTCAACATGAAAGATCAAATCAAGTTTATTTATAAAAAGGGTTTTTCATGACAAGCAACGCAAAGCGCTTTACAGTTAAAAGCGGACAAAATTTAGTTAAAATAAAACCAACCCCTCCTCCTCCATCCATTGACACGTGAAGCCCATGACCACACACACACTGAACACCAGAACAAATGGTAAATGGCGTTTGCCTACATAGCGCTTTACTACCTTCTTAGAAGACCCAAATTTCTTTACAGTTTAATTTACAGCAGATTAATTCACATTTCTGTCAGTGTTTATCTCATTATAATGCATGGAATACTCAGGTTTTGTTTTATGTTTAAAATTTCTACAAAAGCATCAGGAATCACGTTCATGAGATCATTCAGTCTCTCCTGGTATTGTCTCCATTCCTGCTGCCAAAAGATCTTTCTGCTGCTACTTCTGTGTCTCCGTGACCCGCATTAGTTCAGGAGGGAAAAATTAAAACAAGAATCAAACTAGAGGATCTTTTTATAATTGTCTTGATGAAAATAAGAAAAATATCAGATTTAGGAGGCCTGAGTTGGCTGTCTTTTCATCCCGCAGCAGCGTTCTGTATGCGTCCAGCCAGCCGCCCGGGTGCCAGCATAGCTAGCAAACGTGCTCCACCACCGGGCTTAGCGAGCTGAAATGCTGGGATCTGGCAGAGCGACCGCAGGCTGGTGACCTGTCCAGGAAGCATCCCTCCTTCGCCAACAGCAGCCGGGACGAGCTTAGGCAACTCTGTGGCCCCAGCAGGTTAAGAACATGGATGCAAGCTGTCTACCTGTGCAGGGTTGGTAAATGGCGTACACTAAAATAGCTTCTTCAAGGCCCAAAGCGTCTTCCAGTCACAGACCCATTCACCCAATCACACACACGGCTCCACTGCTGAACACTGGCGCCAACCTCCCACCAGAGGCAAGGTAGGGGTCAGTGTCTTGTCCAAGGACACTTCGACTTATGGGCGTGCAAAGCGGGAATTGAACCTGCAATGTTACAATCAACTGTCGACCATGGCCGTTGTTGGTCACGTGACTCAATCAAGCTGAAAAGGTTGGAACCAGCTCCTCCAGTTCCTGTAAATTAGACTGATTATCAGTCAGATTCAGAGGAACAGAGAGTTTGTTCACATGCAGCTCCACAACGTTTGAAATCCACAAGATCCTAAACGGAAGGAAAATGACTGAAGAACAAATGGCTCAGTTAATGCAGAGTTTTTAGTTTGACATTAGATTCTTTTGGATTTTCAGAGGAATATTGTCTGATTAATATTGTCATTACCATCCCCCAGCCAAAGCTAAGAAAGAAGAAGATTGAAGTCAGAGTGTCAACAAGTCAGAACAAGCAGAGATTGGATCACAAAGAAAACATCAAACTGAAAGAATGTGGATCTTCCAGATCTGTCAGAGATACCAGAGATATCATAACTCGAACAGATTCCACAGTGAAGAAAGATGTGAGGAGCAGAAAAACACTTTAACCCTTGAGCTATCTTAGATGACCCCACCCTGACATTGACGTGTTCTCCCTACCATGACAAAGGTGGATAAAGGTGGAAAGATTTTCATGAAATCCATGGACACCAGTGAAGATCACAAATCATTGAAGAAAAAAAGGTTCAGAGCACTGTCTAGTGCAGGGGTGTCAAACTCATTTTGGTTCGGGGGCCACATTTAACCCGTCTGATCTCTGATAAAAGCAAAATAACAGCTTTGTTTTAGTTTTTTACTCAGTTGGAAAAAATGCCTCAACCAACATAGTAGCCTAATCACTTGGGGCCAATGGATCTCAAATAAAATGAATTTCAATTAAAGAAAAGTTGGTCTATTCAAATTAATACAGACTGAATATTTTACATCTGACACTGTAGCAATCCAGAAACTTTTCTTTATGGCGAGTCTCTAAGCCCGCCTTTACACTGCATGGTTCAGGTGACCCAATTCCGATTTTTTCCTCTGATTTGGCACAGATCGGATATGACCAGTGAACGTGTAAGCAGGACAAAAGCGCATGGATTCCGTTTTTCTCAGATTGGATACAGGCCTCACTCATATGTGGAAATAAATCGGAAACAAATCGGATACGTGCATTTGCGTGTGCCATGTAAGCAGACAAATCGGATATTCCCCAGTAAATGCGAGTCGTACGTCAGTGACATCAACTCAGGACACCACCAACTGAGATCACATGACTTATCAAGGTGCTTTTTGTGCGATGATTTTGCTGTCAGCGTGTTACCTTTCAGCCTCAGGCTTCAGACCGTAGTTGGAATCCGCTGTTATGTCCGGTCCGGTCGGGACGCAAACAGTAACTAATCGAGCGGGACACCGTTGCTATGGAACAGGCTAGAAGCTGTTTATTTCTTTGGGGGGCGTGTGTGATGGGGACCGTGTGTGTGTGAGCGCGCACGCGTGCTTGCGTGTGTGTGTGTGTAAGGAGAGAGAGTGAGTGTGAGTGCGGAGCGGGGGAGTGTTCTTTCTTAGCCCACTCTGGAGGCTGAGGGTTCAGAACGGAAAAGAGAACCCCGAGGAAATCTCCCGTGTGTTTCCCCTGCCTTGCTCCTTCCTGGACCAACCGTAGACCGGGTGGGTGGCCGCCTGGAGCGCAGAGCGGGTCTCCCTTGGGGGGTCCTGGCTCGTACCTGGGGTTGGGGCGGGGGGATACCCAGAACTCCTGGGTGGTGATGAGGTGCTCGTCTGGGGATGTGGGCGCTCTTCTCCGGTGGGGCCCTGCGTTGGGCCCTCCCGGCGCGGCGGGAGGGCTGCTCCCCTGGTTGGGCTGGGGCGGCGCTCTCTTCCCCCCATGCCTCCCTGCTCTCTGGCTCTGGGGGCCTCGTGGTGGTCCTGCCGGCCCTGGCCTGGGTGGCAGATGTGATCGTCCGGGGTTGGTTGTTCTCTGCCTGGCGTTGGGAGTTCTGGCTGCCGCTGCCGCTGCTGCTGCGGAGGGGGTCTTGGTGTGGGGATGGCTGGTCACCCTCCCTCCTTCTTTTCACATTCCACCATTCATTTAGAAGAACATAAACACTCACCTGAGCACAGGTGTTAGCTCACCTTTACACTAATAATTTGCATGATTGAATGAATGAAATATTTCACATTAGTTGGTTTAAAGGCATAAGTATGCGTGTGTGAACAATATCTGTACTGTGTGCATGTTTTGTGTACATGTTGACATGTGGACATCTTTGCAGTTAACAGGTGTGTTTATAACATCTGAATGTGTGTGTGGACAGGCCCCGCCCTTGGAGATTTGTATTACACTTGAACCTTACCGTAATGATAAACATCCAGTAAAGTTGTTGCTTTAGGCTGCTTCATGGTTCTACACCCCCCCCCCCCCTCTCCTATTATCACCGTCTTATCCCCCCTCCTCTCTAACATCCCTCTCTCTTCTTCCCTCCTTTCCTTTTCCGTCCGGTCCAGCACCCAAGATTTTCAAACATGATGGAATTTAATAAAGTTTGGCCTCAACTACAAAAGGGGTTTATTCAGACATACCTCTGGTTTGTCTGAAGATTAATAACCCCTGTTGTTAAAGTAAAATATGTCAAACACAAGAGGCCTTCAACACTCATCTGTTTGCCCAGCTGTTGGACAGGACAAAATAAAAAGAAAAAAGAAAAAAAGAAAAAAAAAAAAAAAAGAGAACCCCGAGGAAATCTCCCGTGTGTTTCTGACTACGGTCGGAAAAGAGAAGTCATCGCGCAGGAAAGGTTCAACACTTGGATCAAACTTTTAGTACTGCACGTCTGCAAACACTTCCTCATTCAAAACTCAGAGAGAGCCGAGCAGCCCCCCTTTTTACATCCCCTTGCATCCCCTCAGGAGCGCCCAAGGCAACGCCTCCTTCCGTCGCCGCCTTGCCTCCATGACAACCACAGTCACACAAAAGACCGAAGGAGGTCCGCGGAATGCGTAAATACTGCTACGTATTCCTCAGAACATCTACGTTTGATAGTTTCAGCATTGTATAGTGTAAATGCAAACATCAGATACGGGTCACTTTTAAAAGATGATGTAAGCGGGTCGTCAAAAAAATCGGATATAGTCAGAAAATCGGATATGAGCATCAAGACCTGCAGTGTAAATGCGGCCTTAGTGGTGCTGAATGTCATATTCTTTGAGCACTGCAACCTGTTGATGACATACAAAGCATTTGGGTTTTGCATTCAGCTTCGTGAAAGAAAGAAAAAACTCTGTCCATTTTTCCTGGAAGGCTCTTCACTCCACTTCACGTTTGAAAACATTGTGGTCATTAAGGTGTCGCTAATGATCATTCTTATAGCAATATAACAGCGGTAAGGCTTATAGGGAACCAAAGTGCATCTTACCCAGATGCAGAGCTGTTAAGTTTCGCTTTTGACACGTGCAGAGATATGCTGTTTCAACTGTTTTTCCTTCCCTTTGCTCCCCCTAGTGGCAGAATTGCACATTTTGGTTATTTCTTTAAAAAATCATAACTCGCCACAGTAATGGACTAGAAACTTGCTTTCTTTTTTAATCATCCTTATGATTTTTACTCTTCATGTCTGGGCCGGAGTAAACCACCTAAGGTCCGCGGGCCGTATGTTTGACACCCCTGGTCTAGTGGGTCTAGATGACCCAATCCCAATGGTAATGTGCCTAGGATAGCACAAGGGTTAATTTGACACTTTGATAATTGCAGGAAATTTAGAAAAAGAGAAAAACTGGGTCAAACAAAGATGAGTCTATTTGTAACGAACCTAGGATCAGCAGACTCATGTTCTGTCATTGATCTGCTTTATTCTAGCAGAGAGGAAAAGCAGAGGTCATCTGAGGTCAGGAGATTCAAGAAAGGCTGGAAAAAAGGAAAAAGATGAAGATGTTCATTTGGAGAATCTTCAGGTCTAAGTGTTTTAGGATTCTGTTCCCCACTTCATACCTGCAGATGCCTCAGACTTTCAACCACCTGAGTCACTTTTCTGTCCCTGTCATTCAATTTCATTATTAGATTTTATTTCTATAGTCTGTCAGTTTGTCTTTGGATACGGTTGTGGATAGGTTGTAGTGCAGGCGGGATCTGGAGGTCCCTTAAAAAAATTCTTGTGGTTACAATGGGGTCAGATCGTCCCTTGAAGTGTGTGTGGCACAGGAGTCAGGTCGGGTCATATTAAAGATGGGTTAAGCTGCAGGCAGGATCTGGAGCAGCCTACTAACAGCTAATTGTGTTTTAAGTTTATTTCAAACATGCTAACAGTAAGGTAAATATTCTCTGATTACTAGCTAGTCTGACAACAAGCCTGTCCAAAGAGGAATGTTTTTTTAGTCTAACTTTGAATTCCTCCTTCCTTCAGTCCTCCAAGCAGACGTCAGATTGAAAAGCTCATCAAAGAACACATCCAACTAGCCAATCAGCAAAGCACTGACAAGCTGGACTTGTGCTCTCCTTCAGTGAAGAACCTCCTCCTGCTGCTTCATATAGAGTTAGAATAAGGAAGATGGGAGACACCTGCTGGCTTTGTTTCGGAAGTGCATAAACGAGGAGGAACGTGACATCATATTGAAATTTGATTTTTGATTCTTTGCTTTTGTTATGTTTCAACATACTGTTATGCTTTTTTATATATTTTTTATTAAATCATTAATGAAAATTTGCTATTTAATTTTTAGGATGACTTCACAATTATTGTGTTTTTAATTTTTAACTAAATTGGTGTTTATTTCTCTAAAGGCAATTACTAGAATTCTTTGCTTTGAAGTTAATTTTATTCTCTTTTTTGTTCAATTTTGTGTTTTCTTGGTACATTAGTATAATTTAAGAATACTTAAAATAAATTGTGTTTAAAGCTCTTCAGCTTTCCGTGCATTTTTGTAGTCAAATTTGAACATTGTTGTTAGTTTTAGTGTAATTATGTCATACAATTTCGAAAAATTATTTTTACATACCTGAAGTTTCTTTTAACCCTTCATATTCAAACTTTTTATTTCAGACTCAGGTGGTCCATAGGAAGAAAAGAGAATAAAATAAAACATAAGATACAAATACAGTATTTATAATAAAAAGTAAAAAGATATAACTTAAAAAGAGTATAATCGCTGTATCCAGTGTTTCCTTAGGGCAGAAGTGTAGCGGCATGAGCTTCTTTTGGGATCAGTCAGATCATTTTGGGATCATATATTTTAAATTTTTTGTATTTTAGCATATATTCAAATAAAGTTTCTTGTGATTCAGATACTGCAGACACAGCAAAGCATTACAAAAAACAGTATACAATATTATAGGAATGATTCAAGTCACAAATCTGTATTGGATTGAATTTCTGTGAAAGACAGAAATACTGGGAAGATTCTGACTGACGTTTGTAGATTTACTCCACACCAGCTGGTGGCGCTAATTCACCATGGGGCTGTTAACCAAACAAAGAAGAAGAACAGTACGAGGCGCTAGCAGCGTTAGCTTGTTAGCAGGCTAGCAGCGTTAGCTTGTGTTGAGAGGTCGGTGGTGTTTTGTTGGGACGTTTGTGAGGTTTTTGGACAGAAAGGACGATACGTGGTTCGTGTGGGAACTCTCAGCATTTTCCAAAGTGTCGTAAATGAGTGAAGAAGTGTTGAACGGAAAGACAACGTGGATTGCTGTGATTGTGAGACTAGCAGATGATCGATCGGAGCTGCAGTGAAGAGGACGGCGGTGTTTGTGGGAGTTGGAGCTGAAGATCGGAACAGGAACCATGTCTTCAGAACCTCAGGAAGGTTCTGTCAGAGAACAACTTTCTGCTGCTGAAGGAACCATCGTCCAGAACGAGGAGGAGCTCTGTCGTCAGCGCAGACTGCTGGAGGATAGCAGCTGGAACCCGCAGCTTCAGCTACACATTGCAGGTTTGTTCACTGCATCCACCTGCAGACACATAGATTCATGAACGTCTTTGTTTTCCTCGTCTGAGCTGCTCTGGATCCAAACTGTGCGGCTGGATTATTACAGCTCCAATGTTGCTGCCGTTATTGTTTCACCGCTTATGTTAGTTCGGGGTTGTTGGCTAGCTAGAGTGTAAACAAAGGCATGATGGGGAAATCAGTGGGCAGTTATATTCCCGCCACAGCGCAGCAGAAACGTTCACGCTGTCTTTTCTCAGTTGTGGAAGGACAACCTCTTTCTCTTTCGGCTTTTCCCGTCAGGGGTCGCCACAGCGAATCATCGTTTTCCACCTCACTCTGTCATGGACATCTTCTACCCTAACATTAGCCAACTTCATGTCCTCTGTTAAGACATCCATATATCTCCTCTTTGGCCGTCCTTTTGCCCTCCTGCCCGGCAGCTCCATCTCTAACATCCTTCTACCAATATATCCACTATCCCTCCTCTGAACAAGTCCAAACCATCTCAGTCTGGCTTCTCTGACTTTGTCGCCAACACAGGCAACATGAGCCGTCCCTCTGATGTACTCGTTCCTTATCCTGTCTAACCTGGTCACTCCTAAGGAGAACCTCAACATCTTCATCTCCGCTACCTCCATCTCAGCCTCTTGTCTCTGTCTCACTGCTACCGTCTCTAACCCATAGAGCAGAGCTGGTCTCACCACTGTCTTGTACACCTTTCCTTTGAGTCTTGCTGACACTCTTCTGTCACACAACACTCCTGACACTTTCCTCCACCCGCTCCAACCTGCCTGCACTCGCCTCTTCACCTCTTTTCCACACTCTCCATCACACTGAACTGTTGACCCCAAGTACTTAAACTCCTGCACCTTCTTCACCTCAGCCCCCCTGTAACCTAACGCTTCTACCTTGATCCCTCTCGTTCAGACACATGTATTCTGTCTTACTACGACTGACCTTCATGCCTCTTCTTTCCAGAGCAAACCTCCACCTCTCTAGCTGTTCCTCCACCTGCTCTCTACTCTCACTGCAAATTACGATGTCATCCGCAAACATCATTGTCCAGGGAGATTCCTGTCTTACCTCGTCTGTCAGCCTGTCAATCAGCATAGCAAACAAAAAAGGACTCAAAGCTGATCCTTGGTGTAGTCCCACCTCCACCTTGAACTCCTCTGTCTGACCTACAGCACATCTCACCACCGTCATACTTCTCTCATACATGTCCTGAACTACAAAAATGGTAAATAGCGTACACTTACATAGCGCTATTCTACCTACAAGGCCCAAAGCGCCTTACAGACACAGACCCTTCACCCAGTCACACACTGGTGGCGGCTCCGCTGCCGGACACTGGCGCCTACCTACCACCAGAGGCAAGGTGGGGCTCAGTGTCTCGCACAAGGACACGTCGATTCATGGGCGTGCAAGGCGGGAATCGAACCTGTAGTCTTATGATCATGGGTTTACCGCCCTATCGCTGCACCACGGCGCGAAAAGAAGGTGGATGGTGACTTCATTCTAAGGCTGGTGGGAGTTTATTGACATATTTAATAATTCCATAATGGTCACTTTTCTAAATTAATATTTTTCTAAATTGACCAAACAGAAGTCTTTTTTTATACAAAATCTATCGTTCTGCGTAAAATGTGTGGAAAACAACAATAGTAATAATGCCTTTTCCAGACGCTCAAATCATTTACAGTGTGTCCATTATTCATTCACTTCTCAATCATACTTGTGATGGTAAGCTACTATTGTAGCCACTGCTCTCCTAGGGCAGACTGACAGGGGCGTGGCTGCCAGTTTGCGCCACTGACCATCACCGGAAGGAGATTCATACACATTCACACACCAGTGAAGGCACTCTTGCCCACGGACACAAAAACAACAACAGTTGACTGGGTGGAGTGGGGAACGAACCAGCAACCTTTCGTTTAATGGCCAACCAGCTCAACTGCCTGAGCCACTGTCGCTCCAAATATGAGAATGAACTCCCAAAAGCCGCAAAATAAAGTACAGAGCTCAGCATAAATGAGTACACCCCCTTTGAAAAGAACTAATTCAATCAGTACCTCAAAGAACAAAAAGAAACATTTCCAAACTTTCCACAATGTTTTATTGATCAATTCTTTAACCATAACCTAAAGTAAAGGTAAATGATCTAACTTAGATCACATCATTTTCAGTTTTACTTCAGTTGGTTGAAGCAAAAATGAATACACCCTGCAACAAAAACTGCTACATCTAGCTAACTGCAGTGAACTTTCATGGCAGTTTTCTTCAACCCTTCTCATATGAAGTCGCTCCTGTCCAAATGTTAGCTTCCGTGGGTGGCCTGGACAGCTCTGTAAGATGGTTGCACTTCCATCTGTCTCAAATTTTTGGATTACTTTTGCTGTAGTATTTTCACTGATATGTAAAGCTTTGCTGATCTTCTCGTTGCCCTCGCCTTTTTTGTGCAAAGAAATATTTCCTTTCTCAGATTTTTCAGACATTTCTTCTCCATGGGGAACCATTGCTGACAACATGAAATGAGAAGGGCTTTTCTTTGTTAAGAAATGCCCTTTTCTAGTCACCTGTGTGCTTGAGAGCTGATAGAAAATCACTACTGGATCTTGGTTTCCCAAGCATAAGTCTCGATTCACAACATTTTTGTGGTCAAAAACCCATGCTGCCTTTTCTAGAAAGGAATTCCTGCGTTTCTCCGCCGCCCGTCACCTCTCCTTCCCCTTCCCCCGGGACAAAAGACGCCAAAGTCGCGGCGGAAGACGAGGTGGTAAAATTATCCGCTTAAAAGCCCATCTGATACATTTTGCTGGTCACACCAAGGCTGAATTCAAAGAGCTTGAATGCCTCTTTCGTTCCTATCACTCCGTGGAGCCTGTAATCAGCTCTTTAACTCTGTACTCATAATGGGGGATTTTAATATCCACATTGATGACTCTTCCTGTGTCTCTGCTTCAGAATTATTCTTTATAACTAAGTCTTTTAATTTGATTCAACATGTTTCTGTTCCCACCCATGACAAAGGACACACTCTGGACCTAGTCTTCTCCCTAGGTCTTGATCAGTGTTTTTCAACCAGTGTGCCGCGGCACGCTAGTGTGCCGTGGGAGATGGTCAAGTGTGCCGTGGGAAATTGCCCTCATTAACTGATCTAAAACATTTCTCATCTCCAAGATATCAGCTCTGTGTTCATCCAAAAAGGTCCTGATAAAACACTGAGCAGCTGTGATCATAAAATTACTTTTTCTTTGTGTTTATTTAATTCTATTAAAGACATTTTGATGAGAATGACCGCGATTTACATGCTATAACAGTTTACGGAAAAGTCCCGCCCCTTTAACTGTCTCCGCCAATCATTCTTGAAGGCTTAATCACATGTCATCAGTCTGACCAATCAGAAGAGGTTAAAGTCTTTACTTCCTTGTTCCAATTTAGCTCAAAAAGTCGCTCAGTTCTAACAAAAATACCAGCTAAAGCTCGTCTTTAGCGGTGTAGCTTTCCACAGAGTCCGATGTCAGACCGTGGAACAAGTGAACAAAACAATGAAGCTCAGAGACGCAGGTCTTTCTGCCCTTTTTCGGCAGTTTTCACACTACATCTCCCATGATGCTTTGGCTTAAAGGGACAGTGTCTGAGCGCACAATGAGTCGTCTTTGTTAAATGTCTTGAAATCCCAACAAACAAGCAAACAGTTTCTAAATTTTCTAACTTAACTTTTATTTCATCTTTTAGAAAAAACAGCCACAACTTTCTGCTTTTTCTGCCACAATTATCACAAAAATGCACGTCAGATTGCGGGGGATCTGTTCCTTCCTTTCTGAAGCACGCTATAATAAATCATGTGCTTGAAAAACCTAACTTGAAACTTCCTTTTATTGCTAATGTCTTGGAGAAGGTTGAAGCAGAGCAACTACGTTCATTCTTAGAACACAACAATATTTGTGATGTTTTCCAATCCGGCTTTAAAAAGAACCACTCAACAGAAACAGCTCTTTTAAAAAGTTTCCAACAATGTGCTCATGGCGGCAGATTCTGGTCAAAACACTGTTCTCATTCTTTTAGACCTGAAATTTGCATTTGATACTGTAAAATTATGAAATTGTGATCGAACGTCTTTATAACGACTACGCTTTTTATCTGGTTCCGTGTTAAGCTGGTTTGTCTCCTATTTCAGTGGTAGAATGGTATGGTATCTTCAGAAGCAAAAGTCCTGTCTAGTGGCGTTCCCCAAGTATTGGGACCCATTCTATTCACTCCTTACATGATTCCCCTTGGGAGACTCATCAGCCAATTTTTTTGAGTATTTCTTATCATCTTTACGCTGATGACATTTAACTTTATTGCTCCTTTGGGAAAAAAATAATTACACTTTTTTTTTTATCTACTAGACTGCTTGGCCAGCTTTAGAGTTTGGTTAAATGAAAACCATTTACTCCTGAACCTTAAAAAGACAGATACAATGCTTTTTGCCACCTGATGACAAATTCCCTCCATCAAAAGACTCCTTGGTTCACTGAGCTTTTCTGTCCAGCCCAGTCTCAGGAATCTTGGTGTCTGGTATGACAAAGCTATGTCTCTTGACTCTCACTCGAAGCTCTAGGGCAAAAACTGTTTATCACCTGAGGGAAATGGCTAAACAGAAGACAATGTTTATCAAATCTGACCTTGAGTTGATCATCCATGCTTTTATCTCCTCTCGGTTAGACTACTGCAATTCTCTTTTTACTTGTTTTAACAAAAAATTCTCTGAAACGTCTCCAATTGGTCCAGAATTCTGCTGCAAGGTTTTTAACTGGAACCAAGAAGCGCACTCATGCCACCCCTCTGCTTTTAACTCTATATTGGCACTCATGCCACCCCTCTGCTTTTAACTCTATATTGGCTTCCTGTTGCATTTAGAATAGATGTTAAGATTTTAATTTTATTTTGAGGTCAACTGATAAAAATATTTTGTGTTCCAAAAACTTGTTTTAAAACTATGGGAGACGTCTCATTTCAGGCAGTCGCTCCCCGACTTTGGAACGACCTCCCCCTGGCTCTGCGCCAGATTGACTCAGTCGAGTGTTTTAAAAAGCTCAAGTTAAGACGTTTTTATTGAAAGCTTTTAGCTGACTTTAACTTGTGTTCACTTCTGCGCGTTTGTTTGTTTCACTTATATGCCTGTGTGTGTTTATTCTGGTCTCGATACTGATTTTATATTGTTTTAACATTGTGAAGCACATTGTGAGTCGCTCTCTGAGAAAATTGCTATTTAAATAAAAAATTAATTACTTACTTACTTTAAATGAAGCGTTAGACTCACCTGTGGTTGAATGCCAGTTAATTAGAAATGTGTAGTCGTAAGTTTGGTATTTCTCCTAACACTATGACTAGGGTGTACTCATATTTGCAACATGGGCTTGAAATAATTTGTTAGGAGAATTACTTTTTTTGTGTGTACAAATTAACATTTCCTCTTTGCAATCTTTGCAACCTTTGTAGGTGTATTTTGTAGTGTAGTATTTCACAGAAAATGTTGATTCTGAAAGGACGCGAAAGGTTATTTTCTGACAAATGTAATGGGGTGTACTCATTTATGCTCGGCACTATATTTATTTCAATCATATAATTTTAAATAATGAATGACACATTTAATTAATAATTTGATGGTGTATATATTTATTTAAATTAGTCTCTTCCAGTCCGGCATTTTCCCCAATGATAACAGAGTTTATTAGTGCTTGACAAAACCCAAAAGTGGAAGTGGAAATGTATAAAAAGGCTCCTTGTTGTGTTTGTGTCCCTGCAGTCCTCCCCGAGCATTGGATGACTGAAGAGGAAGATCTCTGCAACCAGCAGAGGAACTTTAGAATGGAACAAGAGGAACAGGAACCTCCACAGATTATACAGGAACTGCAGGAACCAGAACGTCCACAGATTAAAGAGGAACTGCAGGAGCCAGAACCTCCATTGATTAAAGAGGAACTGCAGGAACCAGAACGTCTACAGTTTAAAGAGGAACTGCAGGAACCAGAACCTCCACTGATTAAAGAGGAACTGCAAGAACCAGAACCTTCACAGATTAAAGATGGACTGCAAGAACCAGAACCTCCACAGATTAAAGAGGAACTGCAGGAGCCAGAACCTCCATTGATTAAAGAGGAACTGCAGGAACCAGAACCTCCACTGATTAAAGAGGAACTGCAGGAACCAGAACCTCCACAGATTAAAGAGGAACTGCAAGAACCAGAACCTCCACAGATTAAAGAGGAACTGCAGGAACCAGAACCTCCACAGATTAAAGAGGAACTGCAGGAACCAGAACCTCCACAGATTAAAGATGGACTGCAAGAACCAGAACCTCCACAGATTAAAGAGGAACTGCAGGAACCAGAACCTCCACAGATTAAAGAGGAACTGCAGGAGCCAGAACCTCCATTGATTAAAGAGGAACTGCAGGAACCAGAACGTGTGTACAGCTCTCACATGTCAGCAGGTCAGTGTGCCTCTGAGTCTCAGCTCCACACTATCGGGTATGTTCACTTCAACAATGGTTCTATGTTGAGCTTCAAGCTCTCCAAACATACAGTCCTTTAACAGCTTGTCCTGGAGGAGTCTCTTCTGTCCCTTCCAGTTGAAAAGACAGAAGACATTGTTGGTCAGTGCAGCCGACAGCATTCTTCAAATCATATTATCTTAGTTAGTCCCTCCAGTTAAAAACAATAAAAAATGACATGAATAAAGAATAAATAATAGACATTTTTTTTTTTTTTTCCAACTTGTCCTGTCCAACAGCTGGGCAGACAGATGAGAGCTGAGGGCCTCTTGTGTTGGACATATTTTACTTTAACAATAGGGGTTATTAATCTTTATACAAACCAGAGGTATGTCTGAATAAACCCCTTTTGTAATTGAGGCCAAACTTTATTAATTTCAACCATGTTTGAAAATCTTGGGTGTTAACACCAGTGCTCAGGTGAGTGTTTATGTTCTTCTAAAATGGATGGTGGAACGTGAAAAGGAGGGAGAGTGCCCTGCCATCCCCACCCCAAGACCCCCACCGCAGCAGCAGCGGCAGCCGGAATCCCCCCAACGCCACACGGGAACCGGCAGGGAACACCCGCCGCCCGGGCGATCACATCTGCCACCCAGGCCAGGGCCAGCAGGGCCGCCGCAAGGCCCCCAGAGCCAGAGGCCAGGGAGGCACGGAAGGAAAGGGAGCGCCACCCTAGCCCAACCAGGAGAGCAACCCCCCCCGCCGCGCCGGGAGAACCCAACGCAGGGCCCCACCGGAGAAGGACGCCCACAGCCCCAAACGAGCACCCCACCACCACCCAGGAGTTCCGGGCATCCCCCCGCCCCAACCCCAGGTACGAGCCAGGACCCCCCAAGGGAGACCCGCTCCGCACTCCAGGCAGCCATCCGCCCGGCCCACGGTTGGTCCAGGGAGGAGCGAGGCAGGGGCCCGCCGGCCCCGCCCAGGAGGGGGGAACCCCGGGGAAAAAAGAGGGCCCACAACGGGTGTTGTAAATATGGCCCGACCAGGCTCGGCCACAGTTGGAAATTTGGCGGGGCCCAGCACTCAGGAGCGAGGACCAGAACCCACCCCCCAGGGACCAGACACCCCCGGCTCAGATGTAATGTGAACCCCCCCCCACCGCGCGGAGAGAGCACTGCCGGGCCCAGGAAGCCGGCACCCCGGGGACACGGCCGCCGTTGCAAAGGGGCCCGTACCCCCCACCAGGGAAGAGGCAGGGGACAGATGGACCCAGGTCCCACCTTCCTTGCAAAATGTGTGTGCGTGTATGTGTGTTTGAGAGGGTGTGTGTGTGCATGTGTGTGTGTTTATGTTGGGATGTATATATTGAGGGGGGAGGGGTGTGTGTACTAAGGGGGGTGCAGTTAAAATTGGCGGGTAGGGCACTAAGGGGACATCTCCTGATTACTCACAGTGACGTCCCCTCACCCTCCCCACCAAGGGGCCCTAAATGTCTAAGGTGCGGTTAAAATTGGCGGGTAGGGTGCTAGGAGGACATCCGCTGCTTGCTGGCAGTGATGTCCAAGCACCCCCCCTACCAAGGGCCCTACATGTCTAAGGTGCAAATAAAACCGAAAGAGGGGGGGCCCACTCCATACGGCAACCATAGGAGGGAGGCCACTGCCTAGTAAACCCCCCCCCCAAGGCTCATTGCAGGCTAAGCCCCCCACCCCCTCACCCTATTATGAGGTTATATGAGGAAGGGGGTAAGTAAATAATAGACATTTAAGGTCAGATTAAACCCAAACTTTCTTTCTGTTGTGACAAATGTCAAAATGAAATGTGAACACAAAAAAGTCTCTCCATTTACTTGGGTTTAAAATGAATGACGCTGTCCCATTGTACAAAATTTATATAATTATAACAGTGATTAAAGTCTTCCGGGAATTTGCGGAAATCTGGGTTTTTGAGCAAACCGATCGTACCATCCGGGAAATAAAAACCTGATCTCTACAGACAAATCGCTTTCCGGATGAAAAAATTTTACGGTTACATGTACAAAATATCTTGATGGGATCAATGGTCGGATTAGAATCCAACCGTGTTGGGCGGCCGTGGTGCAGCGGTAGGGCGGTCGTCCCATGATCGTAAGGTTGCAGGTTCGATTTCCGCCTTGCACGCCCATGAGTCGAAGTGTCCTTGGGCAAGACACTGAACCCCACCTTGCCTCTGGTGGTAGGCGGGCGCCTGTGTTTGGCAGCGGAGCGACCACCAGTGTGTGACTGTGTGTGTGAATGTGTGTGTGCATGGGTGAATGGGTCTGTGACTGTAAAGCGCTTTGTCCTTGTAGGAAGAAAGGCGCTATATAAGTATACGCCATTTACCATTTACATGGGCCCAGAAAAATGTTTTCAGAATATAAAAACGTTCACTAAGGTCACACTTTCTGTCGGAATAAATCATTCGCACATGCGCAGTAGGGTTTTAAAACGGAAGGATATAAATTCCGCTGAGCGGCTTTTTTTTTTTCAAACTTTATTGAATTAACAATTCAATACAAAACGATGTTAAACAGCGCCGAGCGCCTATATACATTGACATGTCAGCTCGGTAAAATACGAGATGATCTTCTAAACATGCTTTTAATAATGTTACGGTTATTATGAAACACCTGTTTGCTCATCATTTGAATTTTAATCCGTGTGGTCAGTGCTTTTTCTGAACGAAGCCAGTATGCTAACATGGGCTAACAACATTAGCTTTGGGTGGCGCAGCAACATGTGGGAATAACATCAGCCTTTATTTTAGTCGGGGCACGACTGGAAACACAAATCCACGTGATTGTTTGAATGTTTTCTAAGGACTGAGCGAAATTTCTGATTTGAAGCTCAAACCGCTGTGTGTGTGCTGACGATCCGAGCTGTGCTCAGACACACACTTTTAGATCCGGTTCTGAGTTCGGTTGCTTGTACCCCTAGAGCTGCGGGACGGATCGCAGTCTTAAATCTCCTACACATACCGCTCATGTACACCCCCCCCCCCCCCTTCCCATCAAACACAAAGCTAGAAGTCCGCGCTCCGCCGGTCCACTTCGCTAGTTAAGTGCGGGAGCGGACTACTTCTTTTCTATTTTGTTTACTTTTTTTGTTAAAGTCACTTCCCTCAGTTTATACTGGATCATCGCGGATTAGTCATTAGTTGGGAAATAAAATGAAAAAAGCAAAATAACGAATAGCTGTTATATAAGAACGCAAGAAATCCCCCCCCCCCCGACGATGTCATCGTCCATCCCGATGGTTGACAGCAAACATCGTCAACGGCCAATTTAAGGGACATCGCCCAACCCTAATATATATATATATATATATATTAAAAATCCCCTCTTACCCTCCAACGGTGGTTTCTCCTCCAAGCTCGGGTCCTCTACCAGAGGCCTGGGAGCTTGAGGGTCCTGCGCAGTATCTTAGCTTTTCCTACCACTGTGCTTTTCTGGACTGAGAGGTCTGAGGTCTTTCCAGGTATCTGTTGTAGCCACTCCTCCAGCTTGGGGGTTACTGCCCCGAGTGCTCCAATTAATGTATATGTATGTATATTAATTAATGTATATATATATATGTGTGTGTGTGTATATATATATATATATATATGTTGGGGTGGTCAAATTTACGCACCTGCCTATTTTTGTTTAAGTAATAATGGCACAGTTTCTTTAAATCCAATTAAAAAAAAAAGTAAAGCAGTTGATGTTTTTGTGTAGGCACAGATAAATGTATTGTCCACATTTAAGTCTAGCCATCGCATTGTGGACATTTCCACAAGTACATAAGGTGTCTTATCAGAGTCTCCATCACTGCTGCTGATTTCATCACCTTGTTTAGAAAACAAAATCAATTTAGAAAAGAGCAGCCCTTTTATTTAATCAATGTCTGTACACAGTTACATTCAAAAGGATCTCAAACAATCTCAAACTGATCCCCATGACCCCGAAAGGGATTCAGTGGGTTCAGAAAATGGAGGGATGGATTTTTTAAAATAAAAATTAGATTTTCCTTGGTGCTGAACAATACAAATAGTATTTTCAAGTATAAAAGGGTTCCTTCTTGTGTATGTGTTTTTGCAGTCGTCCCTGAGCATCGGGTGACTGAAGAGGATCCCTGCAACCAGTACAGGAAATTCAAAGACGAACACGAGGAACCAGAACCTCCACAAACTAAAGAGGAACTGCAGCAACCAGAACCATCACAGATGAAAGAGGAGCCAGAGGAGCTCTTCATCAGTCAGGCTGAAGAGCAGCTTGATCTGAAGCAGGAGACTGATACCTTGATGCAGATCCCTACTTATGGGGAAGATGAGAACAGTGAAGCAGATCTAAACAATCAGCAGAGCTTTAATGTCACTGATAGTCAGGATGAAGAAGGAAACCAACATGAAGAATCAACATCAACTACAGATGAAGAGACAGACCCACAGAACAGGGAACAGAGGAAGAGAAGAGACAGAAGTCATGTCCAAAATATGGACAGAGCTCAGATGTCAGAAAGTGACTCTGTTGGAAAAAAAACGAGAGAGGTATCTTTGGTTAAGAAATGCCAACAATCTACAAGAGGAAAAAGATCTACCTTTAACAAGTTTGGTAAAAGAAAGGGAATTGCAAAAAATGTGTCAATGAGAACTGAGTCTGAAAGACCTTATGTCTGTCAAGAATGTGGTAAAAGCTTTAATTACTGGTCTAAAGTCAAATGTCACATGAGAACTCATACAGGAGAAAAGCCTTTCTTGTGTAAAGAATGTGACAAACGTTTTACTCGTATTTATAGTCTCAAAAAACACATGAGAACTCACACAGGAGAGAAGCCTTTTCCTTGTAAAGATTGTGAAACAAGTTTTCGTCAAATATCTCATCTCAAAGCACACATGAGAACTCACACAGGAGAAACACCTTTTTCTTGTAAAGAATGTGATAAAAGTTTTAGTTGTAACATTCATCTCAAATCACACACAAAAACTCACACAGGCAAAACGGCTTTTTCTTGTAAAGATTGTGATGCAAGTTTTAGTCGTATATTTAGTCTCAAAACACACATGAGAACTCACACAGGAGAAAAGCCTTTTACTTGTAAAGAATGTGATAAAAGTTTTAGTTGTAAAATTCATCTCAAAAGACACATGAGAAGACACACAGGAGAAAAGCCATTTACTTGTAAAGAATGTAATAAAAATTTTAGTGAAAAATCTCACCTTAAATCACACATGAGAACTCACACAGGAGAGAAGCCTTTTACTTGTAAAGAATGTGATAAAAGTTTTAGTCAATCATCTATTCTTAATAGACATAAGAGAACTCACACAGGAGAGAAGCTTTTTAATTGTAAAGAATGTGACAAAAGTTTTAGTTGTAACATTTATCTCAAAAAACACATGAGAACTCATCCAGGAGAGAAACTTTTTACTTGTAAGGAATGTGATAAAAGTTTTAGTACAACATCTGTTCTCAATATACATATGAGAACTCATACAGGAGAGAAGCCTTTTCCTTGTAAAGAATGTCATAAAAGTTTTTGTCGTAACATTTATCTCAAAGTACATATGAGAACTCATACAGGAGAAAGGCCTTTTCTTTGTAAAGAATGTGATAAACGATTCTTTCATAAAGCTAGTCTTCAAAAACATATGAGAACTCATTCAGGAGAGAAATCTTTTTCTAATAAACAAATTTAGTGAAAACTGTCTACCTAAGAAACAAAGTAAAACTAGAAGGAGCTGCATTTCCAGAAAAAAAAGCAGGGTTGAAATTAATATTGCTGAATTAAAATGAAACTTAAAGGGTATTAATTGACACAAAAAAATAAAGAATTTTACCACAAAGTGAAAACAGTACAAATAACAAAGATGTTTCTGTGAAACATCCCAGTGCCAGGTCTCCAACCAGCGAGCTTCTGCATCAAGGATTCCTCATTTATTTCAATCGATGCAGAAATCCTGGAATATCTTGAAAAGTTATAGAAAGTAGCAAAAGTACCAAAAGTCATAGCTGGAAAAAGCTGTAACATTTTTTATAGTTGAAAGGTTGAAATAGCTGAAATTTTTTTTGAAAGGAGTTAAGTGGCCAAAAATGGCGGAAGATACAAAATAAAGGAAGACAAAAACAATTATGGGGTCAAATCAGAATCGGCTTAAAACAAGTAAAAGAACAGGTTGAAAAATTGAGAAATATATCATAAATAAAAAAAATGAAACCAGTTCTAAACTTAAAAGTTAACAATTTAAATTTGAAGGATTTATTTAAAAATGTACTTGTAAATTTGAATCATAAACATAATAAAACGAATACAGGGTAGATAACTGCCAAAAGGAAATGTATACTGATGAAGAAAGTTGTGCACATTTCAGAAACAAAAATATGAATAGAACACTAAGTTTTAACTATGACATGTTAACTTTGAATATGACTTTGTTCTGAATATGTTATATATGTATATATATCTTATTAGATCAATGTCAAAATACATCACAGGTTCACGGCGTTAATATCTTATTTTATATTGTTTTTCTAACTGCTATATTTTTTATCTTGATTTTATTTTATATTTTTTATCTGAGAAGCATTTTGAGATGTTATGTTGCATGAAAAGTGCTATATAAATAAAGGTGAATTTGGATTTGAATATCGAGTCACGAAACACTGATTTAACAAAGTGCGCAGTATTTACTTCAACTAGAGATAGAATGTTAAGGAAAAGAAGATGCCTGCACAATGGAAGCAATCAAACACTGATGAAGTTTACATGTTTTTAATTTTTTGAGCTATTACTTTATTATCCCTTGTGCTATCCTAGGCACTTTACCATTGGGAGTGGGGTCATCTAGACCCACTACACAGTGCTCTGAACCTTTTTCTTCAATGATTTGTGATCTTCACTGGTGTCCATGGATTACATGAAATCTTTCCACCTTTATCCACCTTTGTCATGGTAGGAAGAACACTTCAATGTAAGGGTGGGGTCATCTAAGATAGCACAAGGGTTATTGTAATGTAAATATAAAACATTGATCACATATAGAGATATATTCGTCACCAACCTTCATGTCACAACTGTGACATCCTGAGTTTATGGTTTTTACACAATGCAATAGAAAAAAAATACACCACATTTATGTGTGTTTAGATAAAACTGTAACAGAGCAGCTCCAGTCATATGCCAGCAGAAAAATTCAGAAATGGCAAGTTGGGTTTTCAGATCCTTTAACTTCCCCTACGGTCAGCTGCCAGTTAACCTACTTTAGCTCTAAATTAGATCACTTGCTTTTATCATCTGTTTTTTTGACAAACATGAACTTTTTTTACACCTGATGAGAGGCATGAGCAGGCATGCTTTTTTTCAATATTTCCCAACACTTCTGTTTGTGCATTGTTTGCACAAACAGCGTTTTTTTAGTTTTAGTTTTCTAACGTCTGATGTATCCTGAAAACATCTTTTTTTATTCTGATATTTTCTTTTCTTTTTAAGGTTTTCATCATCTATAAGCTAAAATTATCAATATCCATAAAATAAAGGATTGATACATTTCCGTGTATGTATAATTCTTCTATAAAATGAGTTTTACTGTTTGAATTAATTCATAAAAATGCTAAACTTCAATTTGTTTGTTATAGATGAACCTGTAAATAGAAATGTGTTTTTGTGATGATCATAGTTTAATCCTCATCTCTTGAACAGCTTCATTGTGGTTGTAGTTTTTGCTGATACAATGTGTGTGTTGTCTTTGCCTGTGTAACCACGAATGATATTTTGTTTAATTCTAACACTTTTATGTGATCATTGAATATTTCATTATAGTTTTTAAAAAGTAACAACTGCCATTTAGATTTTTTGGGTCATGTGAACAAATAATTCTTTAGGAAAAGATTTTCTCCAAAATGTATTCAGAAAGACTGAGATTGGTGTTTGTGTCTGGTGTTCTTGTGATTCATGTTTTCTAGTAGACATTAGAACTGTTTCTGTTATTTTTAGTCCTCAGTCCTAAATAGATTCATAAAGTTGACAAAATGTTATTTTTCCTAAAAAAAAAAAAAAGAAAAAACGTTTAGTGTTTTAGATTTACCACTTTTAAGTTAAATCCATTGTTACTCATTTGATGCCTTTATATTTTAATGTAAATATTTTTCATGGATGATGAAGGACTTTTATTTTGAAGTCTAATTCTGTATCATCTGTATGTCTCCACTTCCTCTGGACTTGGTCTCAGTTTTGGAGGAGATGACCTTGAGATGACGGAAGATGGTTAGAACAGAGCAGGAACGTCAGATGATTCATCAGAGGAACATCCCATAATATCAGGATGGAACCTTGGTGATGGACATGCTTGGATGTGAACTGTTGGACAAAGTTCCTGCACATGAAGCTTCTGGAGCTGACACAGTTTGGACCAGAAGACAAGAGTAGAAAGTGGAATTCTCGTGTTCTGCTTGTTCCTCTGTTCTCCTCAGTGTTTCACAGCCGACCAATCAGAGAGGAGCAAGAAGATTGTCTGAAAGAGTCTGAAGAAAATTCTGCTGAAGGAATTTCGACGGACAAAAAGCCCAACCCTGACATGTCGCCAGTGTAATATAGACAAAAATACAATAGATTTGACTGCAACTATTGCAAAAATGACTTTGTCTGGAAAAGGTTAAGATCTGGGGCCATTTCCTGTTTTTACGGTGGGTGAAAAACTCATGAGTTATGCAAAGGAGTGTGAATCATCACTGGAACAACACAAAACTCTGGAAGAAAGGATAAATAATATGAAAATAAATTGTGTTCTTTGGAATGCTCCTTTTTACTGTTTTGTTGAGATTTTAAAACAAGTTGTATTGTGATGACACTTTGTATGCTGCAGAAGGGTATCATATTAAAGATTGTTTTTTTCACTGCTGTCTTGTTTCTCTTAAATTTGCCTCATGTTACAAGAAGTAATCAGGCCAGAATATGTTTTTACAATGCAGTTACTTCACCTTTACCAACAAGTTAGCATTGTCTCATTTGGTAAGGTCAGAAGACCAAGTGTGTATGTACACTGTACGGGAAGGTAATACGTGAACATATCTAGTATTTAGTACTGAATGTACCAAGTAATAGAGTGGAAATAGGGCTGACTTTCTTTTACAGTCCAGTTTCATTGTACTTAAGGGGTTGTTTCTGTGGTAAATTCATGGTAAATACCATTAAACATATGAGTGCAGACCTAAAGTTCAAGGTACTTTATTTGTACTTACCTTGTTCTTACACGTGGTAAGTACCACAAAAGACACCTTTGCACAATATGTAAATACCCAATAAGTATATTATAAATACCCAGTATGTACCACATAGGTATGAACCAAATAGTACCATATAAATACACAGTAAGTACAGAGTAGACACAAAAAAGTACCCAGTAAGTCCCATAAAAAGTACCATGTAAATACACTGTATGTACCCAGTAAATTCCATAAAAAGTACCAAGTAAATATCCTGAAAGTACCCAGTAGTTACACAATAAGTACCATGTAAATACCACTTAAGTACACTGCAAGTACTGTACTGTAAAAGAAAGCACCAATGCTACCAATGCTTTTATATTTTAATGTACATTTTTTTGATGGATGCAGATAAACTAAAAAAGGAAGGACTTTTGAAGTTTAATTCTATATGATCTACATTTCTCCTCTTCCTCTGGACATCGTCTTAGTTTTGGAGGAGATGATCTTGAGATGATGGAAGAAGGTTAGAACAGAGCAGGAACATCAGATGATTCATCAGAAAAACATCCCATAATATCAGGATGGAAACTTGGTCATGGAAATGTTTGGATGTGAAGTGTTGGACAAAGTTCCTGCAGATGAAGCTTCTGGAACTGACACAGTTTGGACCAGAATACAACAACAGTAGAAAGTAGAAATAAAGAAAGTAGATATCTTCATCAGACATTGAGCCTAAGAAAGCGCCTCCATCATCTGAGTCCTCTGTCACCATAGTGATTTTCACGTCTTTCTTCTGTTTGGTTCTGCAGACTCTTGCATAATGTCCCTTTTTCCTGCACTGATTGCACACTGCCTCACGTACTGGGCATTGCTGCATGCTTTGTCCTCTTGAATCTCCACATCTAGTGCACTGAATTACTGTGTCCACTGCATATTTCTTTACCCTCTGGTGGTATGCGCTTGCCTTCTCACACTCGTCGCCGTGTTGACGTGCATGCAAGCCATCCACCTGCACATCTGCTCTGAACTTACTGTTAAGCATCTCTTGCTCCCTTTAACCCTTGTGCTATCTTAGGCACTTTACCATTGGGAGTTGGGTCATCTAGACCCACTACACAGTGCTCTGAACCTTTTTTCTTCAATGATTTGTGACCTTCACTGGTGTCCATGGATTACATGAAATCTTTCCACCTTTATCCACCTTTGTCATGGTAGGGAGAACACGTCAATGTCAGGGTGGGGTCATCTAAGATAGCACAAGGGCTAACCTGCTCACTCTGTCGCGATCTGTTAACTGCTTTTTCTAAAGCCAGCTCTGGATCCATCTGTAGTTGTTCTGATGACCGTTTGTCTTTCAAACTCACAACAACTCTGTCTCTCACCATCTCGCTGTGAAGAGCGCAGTAGCCACAGTGCTCTGCCAGGCATTGCAGCGCAGTATGGAAGCTGCTGACCGTCTCTTCCATCTCCTTCTGTCGTTGGTTGAACTTTGTTCTTTCAAAGATTATATTTCTGCGAGCCACAAAAATGAGCGTCCAGCTTTGTCTTGACTGTGTGGAAGTCGACTGCCTCCTCCCGACTCAGGATCAGCGAAACCAGATTATGCTCGACTTCCTCCCCCATGGAATAAATCAGTACCTTCACTTGGTTCTCCTCAGCTTGAGTCTCCCTAAACCAGATGTAATCCGGAACCTTTCAAAACGCTTTATCCACTTAGGCCAGTCATCTGTAGGTAAACTTCTGAGGTAGGGGCACCTGAAATCGACTCATGACAGTCGTCCCAGACTTAAATGGCGACTACAAGTGGCAAAATCCACACTGAAGTTTCTCTGAGTTATCAAGTTCAAACCCCTTATGGGCTCACTTCTGACACCATGTTCAAGTGGCTGAGTTTTATATCTCTAGCTATCTCCAACATACGAGACACACTTGTACTTTCACACAGGTTCCCCTTTATTATTTCCTCCCTCCAGGAACATATACACACATATAAATGTTCCTACCTATTTGTGTCACCTAATACTACAAGCTGCACCGTCCAGAGAAGGATGGACGCCATCTCTCCGCATGAGACTGGGCTTCCCCGAAAACGCGCTCCAATTGTCAACAAAACCAACACAGTTTTCTTGGCTCCATCCAGCTTAACCAGTGGTTAAGTGATGAAAAGTGGCTCTATATTTCATCACTGACTAAGTTCGGCAGGGGACCAGAGAAAATTACAGTGTTTGTCATCGGCTTAGTTTACACACCGAAGCTGCGTTTAGAGATGCAAAGACCAGGGATAAAGGAGGAAAATAGACCACCGAGAAAAGCTGAACAGCCGAAAAAGGAGGGGCAGACGCGGGGAAGACGGACACCCCCACATTAGAGGAAGGGGGATCATCGAGTCCGAAAAAGAATGGGGGGAAGACATCATGACGCTGAGAAAAGCGAAAAAGACAACAGCGAGCATGGAGAACCAGTAACGAACGCAGAGACCGCAGAAATGGAAGAAGAGGATTAGGAGGACTACAACCTCGAGATGCACCACAAGAGGGGTTCTGAAAACGTTATTGCTGATGCCTTATCGCGCTCTGTGTAGGCGAGTTTTTTTTTCGTGTGGTCTGGACTAGTAGCGGTGGGGTTGTTTTAACGGGCATAGCCCTCTGCTTTGCTCTCATCTTGTTGCTTGTCACTTCAGTTGATTTCCTGATGATGTTCACCTGGGACTGCAGCTTCCTCTGCTGTGACTGGCCGCCTGCTGGTCATGTGGTGCTCCTCTACCAGGAAGCCGGAGCCTTTCAAAGCACACCTGGGAGCTGAGCCTGGCAGAGTCTGGTGAACTGTCTCTGGCTGACACTCACTACGATCCTGACTCTCTTTTGGCTGCATGCTTATGACTAAGCTGTTTTCCTCAGGTATGTGGTGGGAGGTTGTGATCAGGCAAGTCTGGGGGCCCCCATACATTTTCAGACACAGGCTGAACCTTGTTAGACACACCAGGTAAGGGGTTGGTTCCATTTCATGTAATGTTTTTTATGTTTTTATTTAGACTAGTTAGGTAGTTTTTTGTTGTTCCTTTTGATTTATAGGTTTAGGTGCGGAGTTAGGGCTGGTTTTGTCATATTGTTTGTTTATTTGGCACGACCCAAATGTCACGACCTCCCCCACAGGTAATGGTTAGCAGCGGCCTGTATCTTTCAATAATAATAATAATAAATTTGGTTAAAAAAACCTTTGTTGCCAATGACAGCCTGAAGTCTTGGACATCACCAGATGCTGGGTTTTCTCCTTCTGAATGCTCTGCCAGGCCTTTACTGCAGCGGCTTTCAGTTGCTGTTTGTTTGTGGGCCTTTCTGTCTGAAGTTTAGTCTTCAACAAGTGAAATGCTGCTCAATTGGGTTAAGATCAGGTGACTGACTTGGCCATTCAAGAATATTCCACTTTTTTGCTTTAATAAACTCCTGAGTTGCTTTGCCTCTATGTTTTGGGTTGTTGTCCATCTGTATTATGAAACGCCGCCCAATCAGTTTGGCTGCATTCACCTGGATCTGCACAGACAGTCTGTCTCTGAACACCTCAGAATTCATTGGGCTGCTTCTGTCCTGTGTCCAGAAGGAGAACGACTCCTCCCTCCCTCCCTCCCTCCCACCTCCCACCTCCTGACTGACACCACAGAGGGAGGCAACAGTCCCATGGAGACCAGCTCTGATGGAGAACCACAAGAACCTGGAAGGAGAACGGCAGCAAGAACAGTCCTCCCTTTTGGGGGAGATCTCCTCACTCACAGAGACCCTCAAGAAGGAGGAGGAGGAGGAGAAAATGATGCTTTCAAAGACCTTGATGGACACATTCAATCAGATCAAAGAGGAGATTGAAAACCTGCAAAAACCAAAACCCAAGAAGAAATCTGGGATGCAGAGATTCCTTCAGTTCCAAAGATTGGAAATACAGAATTGATCTAAATTGGATTTATTTTAGAGTTTTTAGTTTTTCTACATTTGACAGAAACCAAAGTGGGAGGAGTCATCTTTATGAAGTCCATAAGAACCATAGAAGTTCAAGATCATAGATATCTATACATCCTTGATTCTATATGGTGGATCTAAAGTTCATAAGAACTCATATTGCTGACTCAGCACAGATCAAAGGAGACACAGATGATTTCCTGGAATGAAGAAAACATCAAACATCATGATGTGATCTGGAACTGAGCTGTTCTTCAGAAGATCCTCCCAAACATGGAAACTGTTGCTGCAATACGTGAAGGTTTTTGGGACACATTCAAATCAGTTTCCAGTGTTTTCTTCCACGTCTTTCTCTTTCTTTGTTTCATCCACAGAAACTTCAATCAGGAAGACTTCCTCCTCAGACACTATCAGACATCCTTCCTGCTCCTCTCTGATTGGTCGGCTGTGAAACACTGAGGAGAACAGAGGAACAAGCAGAACATGAGAATTCCACTTTCTACTGTTGTTGTCTTCTGGTCCAAACTGTGTCAGCTCCAGAAGCTTCATCTGCAGGAACTTTGTCCAACACTTCACATCCAAGCATGTCCATCACCAAAGTTCAATCCTGATATTATGGGATGTTCCTCTGATGTATCATCTGACGTTCCTGCTCTGTTCTAACCATCTTCCCTCATCTCTAGATCATCTCCTCCAAAACTAAGACGATGTCCAGAGGAAGAGAAATGCAGATGATACAGAATTAAACTTCAAAATAAAAGTCTTTCCTTTTTTACTTTATCTGCATTCATCAAAAACATTTACATTACGAGTGAGGGAAGACCGGAGCGTGAGATTGACAGGTGGACAGTTATGCGGTCGCTGTATCTGTCCGTTGTGGTGAAAAGAGAGCTGAGCCGAAAAGCAAAGCTCTCAATTTACCAGTCAATCTTCGTTTACTCACCTATGGTCATGAGCTATGGGTCATGACCGAAAGAACGAGGTCCCGAATACAAGCGGCTAAAATGAGTTTCCTCCGCAGGGTGGCTGGGCGCTCCATTAGAGATAGGGTGAGAAGCTCAGTCAACCTCGGGGAGCTTGGAGTAGAACCGCTTCTCCTCCACATCGAAAGGAGCCAGTTGACGTGGCTCGGGCATCTAGTCCGGATGCCTCCTGGACGCCTCCCTGGAGAGGTGTTCCGGGCATATCCCACTTGGCGGAGGTCACGGGGAAGACCCAGGACACGTTGGGGAGACTACGTCTCTCGGCTGGCCTGGGAACGCCTTGGGGTCCCCCCAGAGGAGCTGGAGGAAGTGGCTGGGGCGAAGGAAGTCTGGGCATCTCTGCTTAGACTGCTGCCTCCGCGACCCGGTCCCGGATAAGCGGAAGAAGATGGATGGATGGATGGTGGTAAATCTACAACACTTAACATATTCTATTTAGGAGGAAAAAACTTTTATTACATTTATGAATCTATATGGAATGACTACATTCTGGTTACATTTCATCAGGTTTACTGTGAAGAAACGAATCTGTTAAAAAGACAAAAAAATGAAAAAAATATTTTCCAAAAGATGCAAATGCTGAATTCATTTTCCAAGACAAAATCTGGATTTCAAAGAAACTCAAAGCCAGAATTAAGTTTGCAGATTTCTGTTGAGCTGAACCTCACTGCTGCTTCAGACTGATGAGAAAACAACTGAGAAGCAATTTGTTTGCTTCAGTCTTCTTTCAGAGCTTCTGATGGAACTCTGTCATCTCACCTCAGTCCTGGATTCAGCAGTCAGAACTGAACTTGACTAGTCCAGCTTTGGAACCAGCAGAAACCCACACTGTGGGAAAGATCACACTTCTGACTGATGTTCACGTCCACTTTATTCTTCACAGATAAGATTGGAACAGAACACTGAGAACCTAAATTAACAGATAAACAGTTGTAATCTCTACTAGAAAAGAGGAATCAAAAGAATGGAAGACAGAAACACCAGTCTGGTTCTTTATCCGCCTCTTCCTGAATACATTTTGGGGAAAATCTTTTCCTTATAAAATTATTTGCTCAAAAAATCTAAGCAGTCGCTACTTTTTAAAAACTATAACGAAATATTCAATGATCACATGAAAAGTGTTAGAATTAAACAAAATATTATTCGTGGTTACACAGGCAAAGACAACACACACATTGTATTAGCATAAACTACAACCACAATAAAGCTGGTCAAGAGATGAGGATTAAACTATGATCATCAAAAAACAACACAGATCTTTTTACAGGTTCATCTAAAAAAACAAATTGAATTTTAGCATTTTTTAAATAAATTTAAACATTAAAACTCATTGTATAGAATATTTATACATATACCGAAATGTATCAATCCTTTATTGTATGGATTTTGGTATGTGTTGTTTATAGATGATAAAAAACCTCAACAGGTGTCTTAGAAAACTAAAATATCAGAAAAAAAGATGTTTTCAGGAAAAAGTCAGACATTAAAAAACTAAAAAAAAAATGAATACACAAACAACTTTTTGTGCGAACTGTGCACCAACAGATTGTTTCAGACCCAGAAGTGTTGTGAAATAAAAAAGTAATAATAATAATTACAGAAGATGCCTGCTTACGTCTCTCATTAGGTGCAAAAAAGTTCTAAAGGTTTCAGCTATTTTAACCATTCAACTTTTAAAATGTTCAGCTCTTTCAGCTTTTCCCAGCTATAACTTTTGATCCTTCAAACCCTTGAACTTTTCAAAAAAATCCAAGAATTTTCCAGAATTTTTGCCTCCATTGAAATACACAGGAATCCTTGATGCAGAAGCTCGCTGGTTTGAGACCTGGCACTGGCATTTTTCACAAAAATATATATTTTGTTATCGTACTGTTTTCACTTTATTTATGGTCAACTTTGATCATTTCTTTATTTAATTTTGTTTGTGTGCAAATTATTACCCTTGAGTTTCATTCATTCAACCCTGCATCTTCTTCTGGAACTGCAGATCCTACTAGTTTTCCTCTGTTTCTTAAGTTGACAATTTCACTAAATTCATCTTGATTAGAAAAATAATTCTCTCCCGAATGAGTTTTCATATGTTGTTGGAGACTAAATTTACGATTAAAACTTGTTTCACATTCTTCACAAAAAAAGGGCTTTTCTGTGTGAGTTCTCATGTGTGATTTGAGATTAGATATTTCCCTAAAACCTTTATTACATTCTGTAACCCTTGTGCTATCCTAGGCACTTTAACATTGGGAGTGGGGTCATCTAGACCCACAATACAGTGCGCTGAACCTTTTTTCTTCAAGGATTTGTGATCTTCACTGGTGTCCATGGATTACATGAAATCTTTTCACCTTTATCCACCTTTGTCGTGGTAGGAATAACACGTCAATGTAAGGTTGGGGTCATCTAAGATAGCACAAGGGTTAAAAGAAAAAAGCTTCTCTCCTGTGTGAGTTTTCATGTGTGCTTTGAGCTAAATTTTGCAACTAAAATTGTTATCATTCTGTACAAGTAGAAGGCTTCTAACCTGTGTGAGTTCTCATATGTCTTTTGAGATTAGATATACGACTAAAACTTGCATCACATTCATTACAAGAAAAAGGCATTTCTCCTGTGTGAGTTCTCATGTGTGCTTTGAGATGAGACATTTGACTAAAACTTTTATCACATTCTTTACAAGTAAAAGGCTTTTCTCCTGTGTGAGTTCTCATGTGTGTTTTAAGGCTATATACATGACAAAAACTTGCATCACATTCCTTACAAGAAAAAGGCTTTTCTCCTGTGTGAGTTCTCATGTGTGTTTTGAGATGAGACATTTGACGAAAACTTGCATCACATTCCTTACAAGAAAAAGGCTTTTCTCCTGTGTGAGTTCTCATGTGTGTTTTAAGGCTATATACATGACAAAAACTTGCATCACATTCTTTACAAGAAAAAGGCGTTTCTCCTGTATGAGTTCTCATGTGTGCTTTGAGATGAGACATTTGACTAAAACTTTTATCACATTCTTTACAAGTAAAAGGCTTTTCTCCCGTGTGAGTTCTTATGTGTGTTTTAAGGCTATATACATGACAAAAACTTGCATCACATTCCTTACAAGAAAAAGGCTTCTCTCCTGTGTGAGTTTTCATATGTGTTTTGAGGCTAGATACATAACAAAAACTTGCATTACATTCTTTACAAGAAAAAGGTGTTTCTCCTGTGTGAGTTCTCATGTGTGCTTTGAGATGAGATATTTGACGAAAACTTGTATCACAATCTTTACAAGGAAAAGGCTTCTCTCCTGTGTGAGTTCTCATGTGTGTTTTGAGACTATATACACGACTAAAACTTTTATCACATTCTTTACACAAAAAGGGCTTTTCTCCTGTATGAGTTCTCATGTGAATTCTGACTTTAAAAAAGTAATCAAAGCTTTTACCACATTCTTGACAGACATAAGGTCTTTCAGACTCAGTTCTCATTGACACATTATGTGCAACTCCTTTTCTTTTACCCAACTTGTTAAAGGTAGATCTTTTTCCTTTTGGAGATTGTTTGCATTTCTTAACCAAAGATACCTTTCTGTTTTTTTTTCTAACAGAGTCACTTTCTGTCTTTTGACATGTGTCCACACTTTGGACATGACTTATGTCTCTTATCATCTTCTGATCTCTGTTCTGTGGGTCTGTCTCTCCATCTGTAGTTGATGTTGATTCTTCATGTTGGTTTCCTTTTTCATCCTGACTATCAGTTACATTAAAGCTCTGCTGATTGTTTAGATCTGCTTCACTGTTCTTATCTTCCTCATTAGTAAGAATCTTCATCAAAGTATCAGTCTCCTTGTTCAGATGAAGCCGGTCGTTATCTTGACTGATGAAGAGCTCCTCTGGCTCCTCTTTCATCTGTGATGGTTCTGGTTCCTGCAATTCCTCTTTAATCTGTGGAGATTCTGGTTCCTCCTGTTTCACTCTGAAGTTCCTGTGCTGGTTGCAGGGATCCTCTTCAGTCACCCAGTGCTGAGGGAGGACTGCTGGAACACAAACACAAGAAGGAACCCTTTTATACTTGAAAATACTTGTTTTATTGTTAAGCTCCAAGAAAAAATATAAACCACCCCTTAGAAGAACTTCAGTTTAAATTTTTATTTAAAAAACCCATCCCTTCATTTTCTGAACTCACTGAATCCCTTTCAGGGTCATGGGGATCCTAGAGTCTTTACCAGCTACAGGTCAAGACTTTGCAGGTGAGTACAAGTTACCTGCAAAGTACAAGTTCCCAGTCCGTCGTGACAGGTTGCCAGTCCACCTCAGGACAGTAGAAACAGGTGTCTCAGTGACCATGGGGATAGTGATGAAGAATCTTCTACTGGACCAGCAGGTGATTACAAATTCATGTTGTACAGAGTTTCAGATTGTTTGAGATCCTTTTGAATGTAACTGTAAAAGACCTTGAATAAATAAAAGGGCTGTTGTTTTCTAAATTGATTTTTTTTTCTAAACAAAATGATAAAATCAGCAGCAAGGATGGAGACTCTGATAAGACACATCATGTACATCACAACCCACTAGTGCTGCAGCTGCAGAAGGGAAACCAGCAATTCTTCCTATCTGTTGAACTGTAGTTTGAGAGGAAGAACCGCATAGGTCCAGCCTAGTCATTCCAGCACAGGAAGTCCACACACATGCTGAGGGGACATTGACCAGTGGTGGTAAATGAGTGTCAACACTGGAAATTTCCACAATGCGATGACCAGACTTAAATGTGGAGAATTCATTTATCTGTGGCTACACAAAACATCAACTGCTTTACTGCATTGCAGTTAGACTACAGCAGGGGTTTCAAATTCACGGCCCTCAAGATGATACCCTCGCCTTATTGTGAAAGTTTAATGTTAATGCGCCCCGCCAGTTTGTATGAATGACACTTTTTCAGTGTTGTGCATCTTGGCTGTACTTATTTGGTGTCGCCAACATAAATTTCCATCTGTTTTTGAGCCTTTCTCTGATCTCAGGTGTCGGCATTGATTGTTCTGATCTCCAATGAACAGCGACCGTTCTTTTAGGAACCACAGTTTGAATTCAACTATGAAAAATTTAGGAGTGGCTGACCAGCTGCTCTACAATAACCTGTGAGCAGGGTTTAAATGTGCAAAAGTCATAAGAAAGAAAATCCCAAAATGGTTTCTAAATTTTGTTTCTCCTTTATTGATTTGTGTTAAAAAGTAAACAAAACAACAACAAAAAAGAATTTCAACACAGACTCCAAACTGGGAGCACATACTCTCTGACAAGTACAGACCAGATTCACTGACAATCATCTTCAAGCCATACTGAGGGTCTCAGCTGTAAGGGAGGAAAAGCTGCCAAGTAAAAATCTGTAGATCTGTAAAGTTTAGACTGAGAAATAGACATGGAAGGATGCGCAGCCCATTAGTTTGATGAAGGAATTATATGGAATTGTGTTTACAGGTTCTACTGATGTGATGGAAAAGATGGAAGGAGAACTTTCAAGAGCAGATGAATAAGGAAACTATTATACAGCATAGAGTAGAAAGAGGTGGCTGTTGTGGAGCAGAAAGTGACAAAAATCAGTAAGGATGAAGTGAGGAAGACAGTGAAGAAGATGAAGAGTGGAGGAGTTGCATTGTCTTTTTGAAGATCTAGAGCAGTGGTTTATGGAATGATGCGCCAATTTGAACCCTGAACTACTGTGACATCATCAACTATTATGCCAACACTAATACAAAGAAATACAAAAACATTTCCAATATATCTGAAATGTTATTTAACTCACTCACAGCAGGTCAAATAGCTTTTTAAACATATTTTGGCATCAACTCAAAAAAGTGCTTTTGTAACAATATTGCACAAGGAAAATATCGCTGCCATAAAATCAAAGTGCGTAAAGACAACTGAGCGGGTGTATTCAGGAACTGAGTGAGTGAACATTACAACTAACCGAGCCACCCCGCATTTTAATACTCACGGCAACGGGAGGGCCAGATGAGGGGGGTGCTATTATATTTGAATGTATTCTTTGTTTCTTTGAGATGCAGTTTTTCTAAACTGAAACTGAAATCACTGACATTAAACAGCCTGAACATTCATGGAGCTGGACTGGACACAGAAAAACCTCCCTGTTGTGTTTCCACCCACCAATGAGGAGCAGTTTGATGAAGATGAAGCTGCACTAGAGGAAGAATCAGTCCAGAAAAAGATGGAGACCAATTCTAACACTAAGCAGTTTTTTCACTGATGTGTTCAGGTTTGAATCTTTTCTGTCTGCAGATCCATGAGCAGGACCCTGTCTTTGGGTTTTAGCTTGAAATCTAGTTTTGGAAATAGAATCTGTCTGAATGTCTGGAATTGGAGACATCAAAGAGGATGGGATTTTGGGTTTGACAGAGAAAAATGGTAAAAAGAACTGAACTACAGAGAACTTAGAACAGACTAAGATAATATGATTTGAAGAATGTTGTCGGCTGCACTGACCAACAATGTCTTCTGTCTTTTCAACTGGAAGGGACAGAAGAGACTCTTCCAGGACACGCTGTTGATGGACTGCATGTTTGGAGAGCTTGAAGCTCAAGATAGAACCGTTGTTGAAGTGAACATACCGATAGTGTGGAGATGAAGATCAGAGTCACACTGACCTGCTGACATGTGAGAGCTGACCACACTTTGGACATGTCTTCTGTCTCTTCTCTTCCTCTGATCTCTGTTCTGTGGGTCTGTCTCTTCATCTGTAGTTGATGTTGATTCTTCATGTTGGTTTCCTTCTTCATCCTGACTATCAGTTACATTAAAGCTCTGCTGATTGTTTAGATCTGTTTCTCTGTTCTCATCTTCCTCATAAGTAGGAATCTCCATCAAGGTATCAGTCTCCTGCTTCAGATCAAGCTGATCTTCATCCTGACTAATGTAGAGTTCCTCTGGCTCCTCTTTAATCTGTGGAGGTTCTGGTTCTTCCTGTTTCATTCTGAAGTTCCTCTGCTGGTTGCAGAAATCTTCCTCTTCAGTCATCCAATGCTGGGGGAGGACTGCAGGGACACAAACACAACAAGGAGCCTTTTATATGTTTCCAGGACTTTTGGGTTTTGTCAAGCACCAATAAACTCATTGATCATTGGGGAAAATGCTGGACTGGAAGACACTAATTGAAATAAATATATACACCATCAAATTATTAAATAAATGTGTCAGTCATTTATTTAAAATTGTCAATAAATAAATAAAATTTAAAATTAAAACATAAATGATTAAATATATATTATACCCATTAAAAAGCACCTTAAAGTTTTTCATGACATATTTAATGATTTTATGGTCCAGTTTGAGCTGGAAGGGACAGATTGAAATCAAATCAAATCAAAGTTTATTTGTATTGTACTTTTACAACACAAGGTACTCAAATTGCTATACATGAGGAAATTTAAAAACAAAAGGACAAGACAAACAAATATGTAATTAAAAAACCGGCACAATGCCAACCTACACAAATGCTCATTTGCTGTGATAAAAGACAAAAGGATGCAATGTAGAAACCTGGCTTTGTACTGAAGTTGGGGAAACGAAGTCTTGGGGACATGTCCACATCAGTGACACCCCACCAAGGTTCACAGAGTCCACTACCACAGGACCCCCCCAGATCTAGACAAAAACCCGGCGCTGAGAGATCCTATTGCAGCGACCTCACTCCTCCACAGATGTTTTTTTGGTGTATTATTTATGTCTCTAAGATGACGTGTTATTCCTACCGTGACAAAGGTGGATAAAGGTGGAGAGAATTTCATGTAATCCATGCACACCAGTGAAGATCACAAATCATTGAAGAAAAAAGGTTCAGCGCACTGTCTAGTGGGTCTAGATGACCCAACTCCCACTGTTAAAGTGCCTAGGATAGCACAAGTGTTTTGGAATATATTAACAACAATAATAAGTAGAAGAATGATGGCTCACCAAAGCAGACTCAATGTATTTTGCAGATTTTCTTTTATGTTAATCTTCACAGCATCTTATTTTTAAGAACTAGTGTTCTTTTGTCCAAAGTAAAAACGAAAAAAAGAAAAATAATGGCTCATGAAAAAATGTAATTTTCTCTTCATATTTCAACATTTATTAATGAAAATAAAACAATAGTTCAGATACCAACCTAATCGTAGTAAAATGTAACGGCTGGACGGAGTCGGGCTCTATGGAAGCGATTATGTAGCATAATTAAAAATAAAAGTCAACAACCACAAATGCCTTTTCATTTTCAAAATGACGCTGCATTTTTTGACTCAAAATTAAGATGAAAAAGCAATCCGCCACAATGCTTTTTTATTTTCTTCCTCAACATTGCTTATTCCGTCAGTTAATTAAAATGATAATGAAGAAGGTTTTTTGACATTTCAGTTTCAAAAAGTTCTCTGGTAAATGTGTAGCAAAATTCATTTAGAAATGTCTAATTTGACAATTAAGTTGGTCTGTGGGTTGAGTTTGATTGTTCTCACCATCCTTAGCTTCTACCTATCTGAGATTTTTCTGGGCCAGCCATTCCGGGCCTTTGCTTGAACTGTGCCTGTGGTCTTCCATTTTCTCACTATATTCCTCACAGTGGAAATTGACAGCTGAAATCTCTTAGCAAGCCTTTTGTATCCTTCACCTAAACTATGATGTTGAACAATCTTTGTTTTCAGGTGATCTGACAGCTGTTTTGAGGTTCCTATGTTGACCTTCTTCGATCGAGTCATCAACCACATGATTGGGCCCGATTTTCAATCACGTGATCAGATTGGGACATCCCTACTTTTATTAAAATTTCTGTTGCTATAAGTCTGGCAGGTTTATCCTCCAGTTCTGTCTGGATCCTGTTAAACTCGTCACACGTCTTGCTGCTTAAACAAACAAACACTACATGGAGATCAATCACAGACTGTAAACAAACAAACAAACAGATTAAAAAACAGCTTCTATCCGAGAGCCACCGTGGCCTTAAACGCTGCTAAATAAAGTTTATTTATTAGGGAAGTGTGCAATAACCGGAGAAGGTGTAACCTCCTTTTTATATTTTGTTGTATATTTTTTAACAAATATTTCTTATATTGTCTTATTTCGCAGTTTTTAGTTTTCTATTCTTACTTGACTTTTTATTCCACCGGAAAAAATTGCACTGTAATTTCGTTGTACATGTACAATGACAAATAAAGATATTTCTATTTCTATTTCTAAAAACAATGGAGGAATATGGGGAGAAAAACTTGCTCTTGGCCACCTTAAATACCTCTTCTCATGATTGGCTTAACATGTGTATGTAGGTCAAGGGTCAATGACCTTATATAACAAATTTTGTGTTCCAATAATTATTGCTAAAGAAATCAAATCAATAAAACAACAGGGGTGCCCAAATTTACGCACCTGCCTATTTTTGTCTAAGTAATTATTGCACAGTTTCTTTAAATCTAATAATCTGATATACGACATATTTAACTGAAATTGATGATCCGAACAGCCAATAATTTTTTGGAATAAAATCTTGAAAATTTTCAGGGGTGCCCAAACCTTCTCATACCGCTGTATTTGAGAAGCACTGATCTAGTCTAATAATTTAAACATTTAATTCACACCCACTTTATTTTTCACAGTAAAGATTGGGACAGAAAACTGAGAACCAAAAAGAACAGAGGACCAGTTTTAATGTCTACTAGAAAACATAAATCACAAGAACATCAGACAGAAACACCAGTCTGGTTTTTTATTCACTTCTTCCTTGATACATTTTGGGGAAATTCTTTTCCTCACTAAATGATAGGGATGAGGTTCTACCAGAGCTCTGGATCGTTACTTAAGTGGGGATAAGATTTGATTCACGAATCAACCTCAACGATTCTAAGGATTCTTGCTTTTTGAAAAAAGATGTTTGTACAGGTAATATTGATATGTATTTTTACCGAATGTATGAAAATTTAAATTAAATGTATTAAATCACTATCATTTAGAACAGATCAGAATTATCAAAAGTGATAAAAACACAGGATTTATATAGAAAGAAATGGTGTTTATTTTTTCTTAGCAACATTCTGGTTGAGTTCAGCAGTAGCACAAACGACAAAAAAACAGAAACATCACTGTTGTTTTGGATCATTTAACAACAAACCCTGAAAATATTCTCCACAGTTTTTCAATCCTCAAAGTTTTGCAACACTTTACGTTCTAAAACGTTGAGCCAGTAAGAAAAGCCGCTTTTCTGCGCTTCAGACTTAGCAGATTCAAGGTGATTTTGTTAAAGCACATTAGCTTTTTCAGAACTTATGTCTGTAATCTTTCGCCGTTTTGTAGTTTATAAACTTAAAATCCAACATTATTCTGCATTTCAGAGAAAGAAATCCTTGTTCCCAAATTGCATTTTTACTACACTCTGGTATATTTATTTATTTATTTGTTTTTTATTTATTTATTTATTTTTTAACTTGTCCTGTCCAACAGCTGGGCAGGCAGATGAGAGCTGAGGGCCTTTTGTGTTGGACATATTTTACTTTAACAATAGGGGTTATTAATCTTCAGACAAACCAAAGGTATGTCTGAATAAACCCCTTTTGTAATTGAGGCCAAACTTTATTAATTTCAACCATGTTTGAAAATCTTTGCTCTTGGACCGGACGGAAAAGGAAAGAAGGGAAGAAGAGGGAGGGATGTCAGAGAGAGAGGGGGGGTAGGAGGGTGATAATTGGAGGGGAAGGGGGATAAGACAATGAAGCAGCATAAAGCAACAAGTTTACTGGTTGTTTATCATTACAGTAAGGTCCAAATGTAGTACAAAAAGGGCGGGGCCTGTCCACACACACACTCAAATGTTATCAACACACCTGCTAGCTGCAAAAATGTCCACATGTCAACATGTACACAAAACAGTTTTCACACACGCATACTTATGCCTTAAAACCAACTAGTGTGAAATATTTCATTCATTCTATCACGCAAACTATTAGTGCAAAGGTGAGCTAACACCTGTGCGCAGGTGAGTGTTTATGTTCTTCTAAAATGGATGGAGGAATGTTTAAAGAAGGAAGGAGAGTGCCCAGCCATCCCCACACCAAGACCCCTGCCGCAGCAGCAGCGGTAGCCGGAACCCCCCCCCCCCCCCCCAACGCCACACGGGAGCAGGCAGGGAACAACCGCCCCCCGGGCGACCAAATCCGCCAGCCAGACCAGGGCCAGCAGGACCGCCGCGAGGCCCCCAGAGAGCAGGGAGGCACGGGGGGAAAGAGAGCGCCGCCCCAGCCCAACCAGGAGAGCAGCCCCCCTGCCGCGCCGGGAGAGCCCAACGCAGGGCCCCACCGGAGAAGGACGCCCACAGCCCCAGACGAGCACCCCATCACCACCCAGGAGTTCCGGGCATCCCCCCGCCCAACCCCAGGTACGAGCCAGGACCCCCCAAGGGAGACCCGCTCCGCACTCCAGCCAGCCACCCATCCGGCCCACGGTTGGTCCAGGGAGGAGCAGGCAGGGGCTGGCCGCCCCCGCCCCATAACCTCATATTAGGGTGA
Organism: Oryzias latipes; assembly: GCF_053564925.1. Taxonomy (NCBI): domain Eukaryota; kingdom Metazoa; phylum Chordata; class Actinopteri; order Beloniformes; family Adrianichthyidae; genus Oryzias; species Oryzias latipes. The sequence goes on from NC_136238.1 coordinate 23,171,063, forward strand.
GGGGGTGGGAGGTTTAGCCTGCGATGCACCTTGGGGGGGGGGGGGGGGGGGGGGGGGCTACTTGGCAGTGGCCCCCCTCCTACGGTTGCCGTATGGAGTGGGCCTCCCCTCTTTCGGTTTTATTTGCATCTTAGACATGTAGGGCCCTTGGTAGGGGGGGTGCTTGGACATCACTGCCAGTAAGCAGCAGATGTCCTCCTGGCACCCTACCCGCCAATTTTAACCGCACCTTAGACATTTAGGGCCCCTTGGTGGGGAGGGTGAGGGGACATCACTGTGAGTAATCAGGAGATGTCCCCTTAGTGCCCTACCCGCCAATTTTAACTGCACCCCCCTTAGTACACACACCCCTCCCCCCTCAATATATACATTCCAACATAAACACACACACATGCACACAGACACCCTCTCTAACACACATATACGCACACACATTTTGCAAGGAAGGTGGGACCTAGGACCATCTGTCCCCTACCCCTTCCCTTGGCAACGGCGGCCGTGTCCCCTGGGTGCCGGTTTTCTGGGCCTGAAGGTGCTCTCTCTGCGCCGGGAGGGGGTTCACATTACACCTGAGCCGGGGGTTGTTCGTGTCCCTGGGGGGTGGGTTCTGGTCCTTGCCCCCGAGCGCTGGGCCCTGCCAAATTTCCAACTGTGGCCGAGCCTAGTCGGGCCATGTTTAACACATCCCTTGTGGGCCCCCTTTTTCCACTCTGGTATATTTATAAAGATCAGCCATCTTGGATGTTGAGAATAAAAATGGAGGGGAAATGAATACAACCGCCAGCAGTGTAAAAAGAATGATCATATGATATTAATAGGCTATAAGATCATATTGTGCCTTGATAATAAATCTAAAACACAATGTAAAATTAATTAAAATACAACATTGGGCACTTTTATTCCCACTGTTATTGTTCTTTGTAGTGAGGCCAGTTGATGTACTCTGCATTTTGGTTCTTGACTGCACTATTTATCTAAGTTGTTAATTTAAAGTGAATGACATTATTTCAAACACACAAGTATTGATTGATCATTTTATTTTAGTGTTAACTTCCACAGAAAATATAATTAATACAGAAATGTTCATTGATGACATAAAAAGTGTTAGAATTAAAGATGTATACAAAATATTACAATAATATTATTGTACAAATACATCGTCTTAACATAATGAAGCCATTTAAGATATATCCCTTATAATTCAAAACAACTCTTTTCTATTTACAGGTACATCTAAAATACTTCATTTTGTGAAAAAGTTTTACATATTTTGTTAGCAGTAAAAATCATTGTATGGTATCTTAACACAGTTTGAAATGTATTGATCCTTTACTTTTGATAATTGTGGCTTAGAGAATATTCTTCTTTCTCTTTCGGCTTTTCCCATCAGGGGCCGCCACAGCGAAACAACCTCACTTTCGAGGATGAGTTGCATGGTTAACTTGGCTATGTTTTATGCCGGATGCCCTTCCTGACGCAACCCTCTCAATGTATCTGGGCTTGGGACCGCCACAGAAGCAGAGAAGGGAATAGGGAGCAGCCTGGATTCGAACCCTGGTTCCACGGACGGAAGGCGCCGCAAACCAGCACGAGCTAAACTGGCTCCCTTGTGGCTTAGAGAATATTAAAACCTAAAAAAAAATGTCCTAAAAAGTTAGGATACCTTATTAAAGCAACCAAAGTCTTTAGAAAAATTCATATCTACACATTCAATACTAACTTGTGCCTCCTTCTAATGAAGTCACTCCATCAATAGTATGGAGGCTAATGTACCGTATTTTCAGGACCATAAGGCGCACTTAAAAGTCATAAATCTTCTCCAAAATGTACGCCTAATGTGTTGTTGAGTGATTCACTAAAGAGGACGTAGGAGAGGACAGCCTGAGAACGGTAAAGAGATAAGTGTGGACGTGAAAGAAGACACCCCGGAATAGTGAAAAGGTGCAAGTATGTGCATTATGCACATTATGCAGAACAACATCGTTTTGGAAACCCTGAAAATGCTGCAAAGAGACACGCTTATGAAGTACAGTTTAAAATGTAAGCCATCAGCTAAGGGGAGTAACATGGGAATTGAGCAGCTGCGAGAAAATTTAACATTATTGAATCCACGGTTTCGCAAGTAGAGGAAGCTGGAAAACAAACTCCAACAAGTCAAGAAGACGTAGCTGAGTTTCTGCAGAAATGAGGTGAGGTAGCCCGGGTTGGAAGACCAACTTGAGTGATGGATTTAATAACCAGAGAACAGCTGGGCGAAGCATCTTCACAGACTCCAATCGACTGAAGGCAGTAATGCTTGCAGAGAAAATAAAATTGGACGTTGTCATGGAGGTTCGTCTTGGTGCTTTCATTTTATGAAACGCCGTCATCTTTCCATCCGGGCAAGGACTATGGTGGCGCAGAAACTACCAGCGGAATACAACGAAAAGTTGTCCATCTTCCGCTCCTATTGCAGTGAAAAGATTGCCGACAAACACATCCAGCCCAGCCACATCACCAACATGGACGAGGTGCTGCTCACTTTTGTCATCCCGGTGAGTCACACTGTCGAAGGAGGACAGAGTTTTACAAAGACTGGGAGGCAGCGTCAGGCGAGTTACGCCACAGCTTGGGCCAACACGTCTGCTTCCACTTTTCTTCAAGCTTTCGCAAAAGCTCATTCATGAGGAGCTGCTTAGCAATGACGAAAGGGAACCTGGCGTTTTTGATGGAAATTTAGGCCAGCTGTTCATTTAAGATACAGAAGATGAGGACTTTGATTTTTTGAGGCTGTTTGATGACTAAAAGAAAAGGAAATAATAATAAAGAACCCAGTTTAGCCCCCACTGCCTTTTTGAAAACACACACTAGCATGCATGATTTATAGGTGTGTTTTAACATGCCCCCACCTTAAGACCCGGTGCACCTTTTGTATGTATTAAATACAGAAAAAGCACCCATGACTGAAACTGCGCCCTATAATCCAATGCGCCCTATGGTCATTAAAAAAAAACTGTAATTAAAGCTCAAGTTGCTATGGAGTTCATTAGTTTGACCCCAGGACTTTAATACATTTTAAACTTATTTTTAAATTCTAATTTTCTGAGATTCAGAACTTTTCCCCCTGTAAAAGAAAGTCCTCGGATGTAGTGCAGAGGTTGAGAGGTTGACCTTTTGTCAGAAAAGCTTGGAATTTAGTTTTTTTTTAACTAAACCCTTTATTACAACGTAAAGAAAAACTTATGTGTCACTGTCGCTAATGTGTCAATTGAAACTAGAAACTTGAATCACATTTTTCACAAGCAAAAGTCTTCTCTCCTGTGTAAAATTTCAAGCGTGTTTTAAGATTAGACGCATCACTAAACTCACCACTTTACAAGAAAAAGGATTTCCTCCTGTGTGAGTTCTCATGTGTATTTTAAGATTAGAAACATCACTAACACTTTAATTACATTCTTTAAAAGTGAAGGGCTTCTCTCCTGTGCGAGTTCTCATGTGTGCTTTGAGATTAGATATGTGGCTAAAACGTTTTTCACAGTCTTTACAAGAAAAGGGGCTCTCTCCTGTATGAGTTCTCATGTGTGTTTTAAGGTTAGATATCTGACTAAAGCTTGTATCACATTCTTTACAATAAAAAGGCTTCTCTCCTGTGTGAGTTCTTATGTGTGTTTTGAGATTAGATATATTTCTAAAACTTCTATCGCATTTTTCACAAGAAAAAGGCTTTTCTCCTGTGTGAGTTCTCATGTGTGTTTGGAGATTAGATACACGACTAAAACTTGTATCACATTCTTTACAAGAAAAAGGTTTTTCTCCTGTGTGAGTTCTCATGTGTCTTTTGAAATTAGATACAGTACTAAAACTTTTATCACATTCTTTACAAAAAAAACCCTTTTCTACTATGTGCGTTCTCATGTGTCTTTTGAGAAGAGATACAGCACTAAAACGTTTTTCACACTCATTACAAGAAAAGGGATTTCCTTCTGTGTGAATTCTAATGTGCTTTTTGAGTTTAGACACATGACTAAAACTTGAATTACATTCTTTACAAGTGAAGGGCTTCTCTCCTGTGTGAGTTCTCATGTGTGCTTTGAGGTTAGATATGCGACTAAAATGTTTTTTACACTCTTTACAAGAAAAAGGCTTTTCTCCTGTATGAGTTCTCATGTGTGTTTTGAGATGAGACATCTGATTAAAACTTCTATCACATTCCTTACAAAAAAAAGGCTTTTCTCCTGTATGAGTTCTCATGTGTGTTTTGAGATTAGACAAATCACTAAAACTTGAATCACATTCTTTACAAGTGAAGGGCTTTTCTCCTGTGTGAGTTCTCATGTGTGTTTTCAGACTAGATTTGTGACTAAAAGTTTTATCACATTCTATACAGGAAAATCGTTTATCTTCTTCATGGATTCTTATGTGAATTCTGAACAAAGATATGTTACTAAAGCTTTTACCACATTCTTTACAGATATAACATCTTTCATCAGATCCAGTTCCCATGAAGTCAGAGATCTTACTAATTCTTCTTGAGTTTTTACCAGACTTGAAAGAGGAAAGTCTCTTTTCTTTTGGAGATTGTTTGCGTTTCTTACCCAAACTTGCTTTCTTGAAGCTTTTTCTAAAATCAGAGCCAGACTGACCTGCTGACATGTGAGAGCTGTCCACGCTTTGGACATGTCTTTTGTCTCTTCTCTTCCTCTGATCTCTGTTCTGTGGGTCTGTCTCTCCATGTGTAGTTAATGTTGATTCTTCATGTTGGTTTCCTTCTTCATCCTGACTATTAGTTACATTAAAGCTCTGCCGGTTCTCCATCAAGGTATCAGTCTCCTGCTTCAGATCAAGCTGCTCTTCCTCCTGACTGATGAAGAGCTCCTCTGGCTCCTCTTTAATTGGTAATGGTTCTAGTACCACCTGTTTCTCTTCAATTTGTGGAGGTACTTGTTCCTGCTGCTCCTCTTTATAATGTGGAGGTTCTGGTTCCTCCTCCTCCTCTTTATAATGTGGAGGTTCTGGTTCCTCCTCCTCCTCTTTATAATGTGGAGGTTCTGGTTGCTCCTGCTCCTCTTTATATTGTGGACGTTCTGGTTCCTCCTGCTCCTCTTTATAATGTGGAGGTGCTGGTTCCTCCTGCTCCTCTTTATAATGTAGAGGTTCTGGTTCCTCTTGGTCCTCTTTTAAGTATGGAAGTTTGTGTTCCTCCTGTTCCACTCTGAAAATCCTTTGTTGGTTGCAGAGATCCTCCTCTTCAGTCACCCAATGCTGGCGGAAGACTGAAGAAACACAAGAAGAAGTCCTTTTTATGTTTTGAGGACATTGTGAATTGTTAAGCACCAATAAACTTTGAGTAGTGTCAGTTAAACACAGTGCCTTGCTAAATTATTTTGCCCCCTTGAAATTTTAAACCCCATGCCACATTTCAGGCTGCAAAAATAAAGATATAAAACTGTAATTCTTTGTGAAGAATCAACAACTGGAACACAATCATAAAGTGGAACGATATTTATTGGATATTTTAAACCTTTTTAACATGCAAAAACTGAATAATTGGGCATGCCAAATTATTCAAAATTATTTTGTAGCGCCACCTTTTGTTGTCACACTGTAAGGACCCACTCACTTTCATGGGTTGGAAGGGGCTGGTGCTCAGAGAGCAGGTTTTTAGAGGAATACCCAGAATTGCTTGAACAGATCAAAATGCAGCTGTGAAGGTTCTTTTCGTGAGGAATGATCATTATAACACACTAAAAAGGATATGCAGACTTCTAGTCTTTAGAAGTCTGGAATAATAAGCTTGAAATAAAAAGTGCTGATCATAAGAATTAATTAAATGTTCAATCCCTGATCAGGCTACAACATCAGATTTCGATCGAGTCATCAACCACATGATTGGGCCTGATTTTCAATCACATGATCAGATCGGGACATCCCTACTTTTATTAAAATTTCTGTTGCTGTAAGTCTGGCAGGTTTATCCTCCAGTTCTGTCTGGATCCTGTTAAAATCGTCACACGTCTTGCTGCTTAAACAAACAAACACTACATGGAGATCAATCACAGACTGTAACAACAATGGAAGAATAAATTGGCAATATTTATATAGGTGGGCAGGGTCACAGTAACAGCCCTGCGTGAATGGACCCCTTATGACCCATAGGGGGGGGAAAAGCTCATTGTGAGAAGAGATGATCACTTAAACATGATTTTTTTTCCCCAAGTCTAAAAATACAAACAGATGACAGATCAAGTGCATCTTGTTGTCACACCCGCCAGTCCCACTGTCTTTCCCTCTGCGTGCTAACTGTGGAACGTGTGTCCCAGGTTGTCGACCCCTGATATGTATTGTGGTGTTAAGAAGTTTGTGGTCAACATTTCCTTGGATTGCTCAGAAAAGTGTTCCTACTGGTTTTATTTGTTAAATTAGAGACTGTAGACTTTATGTTTGCTTCTTGTGTTTTTTCTTAATTGTTGGAGATAGAAAAAATACTCCTTGTTGGTGTAAACGTCGAGGTTGGAAGTCTGATGTGATAAGTGACAGGGAAATGTGGTGTAATGAACAAAACTACAAGTACAGACTTAGAACGACGGATGACAAAACAGAATGTACTTTTGTTTTTATCTGCTTACAATTTTCTCTTTTAATTGTTAAGGTTTCCTGTTTGTCATTAGCTGTAGAGAATAACTAAGATAATATGATTTGAAGAATGCTGTCGGCTGCACTGAGCAACAATGTCCTCTGTCTTTTCAACTGGAAGGGACAGAAGAGACTCTTCCAGGACACGCTGTTGATGGACTGCATGTTTGGAGAGCTTGAAGCTCAAGATAGAACCGTTGTTGAAGTGAACATACCGATAGTGTGGAGATGAAGATCAGAGTCACACTGACCTGCTGACATGTGAGAGCTGTCCACACTTTGGACATGTCTTCTGTCTCTTCTCTTCCTCTGATCACTGTTCTGTGGGTCTGTCTCTTCTTCTGTAGTTGATGTTGATTCTTCATGTTGGTTTCCTTCTTCATCCTGACTATCAGTTACATTAAAGCTCTGCAGATTGTTTAGATCTGCTTCACTGTTCTCATTTTCCTCATTAGTAGGAATCTCCATCAAGGTATCAGTCTCCTGCTTAAGATCAAGCTGATCTTCATCCTGACTGATAGAAATTTCCTCTGGTTCCTCTTTAATCTGTGGAGGTTCTTGTTCTGGTTCCTGCAGTTCTTCTTTAATCTGTGGAGGTTCTGGTTCCTCATGTTCCACTCGGAAGTACCTCTGCTGGTTGCAGAGACCTTCCTCTTCAGTCACCCAATGCTGGGGGAGAACTGCAAGGACACAAACACGACAAGGACACTTATATGTTTACAATACTTTTGGGTTTTGTCAAGCACCAATAAACTTGGTGATCATTGGGGAAAATGCCTGAGGAGACAGGAGGACAGGCAGAGACTAATTGAAACAAATATATACGCTATTAAATTATTACATAAATGTATGAATCATTGTTTAAAATTGCCATGAAATAAATTAAATTGAAAATCAATAAATAAACATTTATAAAATCAACATTTTCTGTAAAATACTATACTACAAAGACATTGATTGCAAACAACATGCGTTAATTTGCACAAACAAAAAAGTGATTTTACTATCAAATTAATTCAAGCTCATGTTGTGAAAATGAGTACACCCCGGTCATAGTCTCAGGAGAAAAGAAATTGTTGGAAAGAACAAAGCCCCGACATTGAGCGAGATTGTCTTCTGAAAGTGCTTTTATTATTGTTATGATTATTATTAAGTGCCTTTGCACTGCGTTCTGAACCCTTCTCCACAAAGCACCTTCCTTGCCTGCAAACACGAAACTAAGAGACTCCAGCTGCTCTGATCAGAGACACGGTTCGCTCGTGTGGAGCAGCAGGTTCATTCTAACAGCCACAAATCTTTTTACAAAGTGGGTTGTGGCAAAATCTCTCTATAAACACTACAAAGAATGATGTCAGACACAACTTATGAGGGAAAAGAACTTTAGGTTACAGAAAGAAACGTGAAATGAAAATATGTACAGCCCGAGCAGATCTCCACGCTACGTAGTTTGTCCAAGGCTGCATTTGCACTGCAGGTCTTGATGCCCAAATCCAAATTTCTGACTATATCCGATTTTTTTTGACGACCCGCTTACATCATCTTTTAACTGTGACCCTTATGCAATTTTTCCATTTACACCAGACAATGCTGAAACTATCAAACGTAGACATTCTGAGGACTATGTAGCAGCATTTCCGCCTCCTGCAGTCCTGCTTCGGACGCACCGCAGTTCGTCGAAACTTTGTCGTCAGACCAGCAGCTGGATCGCCGAAGGCGGAAGTGCTGCTACACAGATCTGAGAAACTAAACCATCATATGAACATATGTTTCCAGTGGTGTCCAGAAAAAAAATAAAGGCTGATGTGATTCCCACATGTTTACATCCAAGATGCTCATTGCGGCATTGCCCGCACTGAGTTTTAAGTACCTCCATGGCTAATGTTTTTAGCATGTATTATTAGCCTAATGATAATCCTTCTTCACGGTCCTTGCAACCAAGAAAAAGCACTGACCGCACGGATTTAAAAAATTATGAGCTAGCAGGCCCTTAATAATAATCATAGCAGTAATAAAAGCACATTTAGAAGATGCGTGTTGGTCCAAATGGCAAACGTTTAGCATGGCGAAAAAGAAACGAGCAAAGCTCCCAACCCCCCCCACCCCCCCCCCCCCCCCAACTCCCCTTTTTGTTGCGTTTCTTTTTGTGTGACTACGGTTGTCATGGAGGCAACGCAGCGACGGAAGGAGGCGTTGCTTTGGGCGCTCCTGGATGAGGCAGCCGCACGAGAGGGGATGCGAGGGAGAAGAAAAAGAAGGGCTGCTCGGCCGGTTTATGTACTCTCTCTAAGTTTTGAATGAGGAAGTGTTTGCAGACGTTGTGCTGTGCTAACAGTTTGATCCAAGCAAAGAAATACACGGCTTCTAGCCTGTTCCGGAGCAACGGTGTCCCGCTTGATTAGTCACCGTTTGCCTCCCAAACCAGAACCAGAACAGAAATAACAGCGGTTTCCGACTACGGTCTGAAGCCTGAGGCTCAAAGGTAACACGCTGATGGGGCTCCAGCTGTCCTCGAACAGCAAAATCAGCACACAAAAGGTCCTTAATAAGTCATGTGATCTTAGTTGGCGGTGTCCTGAGTTATCGTCACTGACGTACGAATATCCGATTTGTCTGCTTACATGGCACACAAATGGAAGTATCAAATTAGTATCAGATTTTTTTCCACATCCAAATGAGGCCTGTATCCGATCTGAGAAAATCGGAATCCATGCGCTTTTGTCCTGCTTACACGTTCACCGGTCATATCCGATCTGTGCCACATGAAAGGAAAAATTCGGAATTGGGTCACTTGAACCATGCAGTGTAAATGGGGCCCAAGTGGGGCCACTGAGTGTGAGGTAATCCTCAGTCGAAAGGACCCCCAATGGTTATTGCAGGCTGAATGGTAATGGTACCTACAACGGCTACAAGATTATCAGCAAAGCTTTACATATCAGTCAAAATACTATTGCAAAACTAATTCAAAAATTTAAGAAAGATGGAAGTGCAACCACCGTACAGAGATGTCCAGGCTGTCCACAGAAGCTAACATCTGGACAGGAGCGTTTTCTGATGAAAAGGGTTGAAAAAAATAAATAAATCGCCATGCAAATTCACTGCAGTTAGTTACACAGTAGAGAGCCAAACTTGAATGACTGTTTCCTGTGACACCATACGGCGCAAACTGCAGAGAAAAGGCATGCACGGTTATCATCCACGAAGGAAGCCTCTTCTAAAGCACTTGCATAAAAGAACATGCCTAGAATTAGCTGTGGCCCATGCTGAAAAAGATGAAGACTACTGAGACTCAATACTCTGGAGTGATGAGACAAAGATCACCGTCACAAAGGTGAGGATATCAAAGAAAAACGCATGGTGCCAACAGTGAAACATGGTGGTGGCAGTGTCCTCATGTGGGGCTGCATGACTGCTGCTGGTGTAGGGTTGGGGGGGCCGGAGCGCTGTATTTCATCGATGCCATCATAAATTCAATAATGTACGGCTCTACACTGAAGAAGAGGATGCTGCTATCACTTCATGCATTTGGCCGTGGAGCACTTTTCCAACATGACAATGGTTCAAAACACACTTCTAAAGCTACTGCTGCATTTCTGAAGAATAACAGGGTGAAGGTGATCGAATGGCCAAGTTCCGTAATTTTCGGGCTATAGAGTGCACCTGATTACAAGAAGCACCGACCTAATTTAAGGAGAATTAACCACTTTTTACATTTACAAGCCGCATTTGTATACAAGCTGCATGTTAAGGCGATTTAATTGGTACGTCACTGATTACCTTGACCCGAAAATTGAGAGACCACAGTAGTCTCAGAGAGGGAGGAGTAACCAGTAGTTTAGCATATTTATTTGAACACAACCACATCTGCCAAACAGCATGGACCTCAATTCAGCTAACAGCTCCCTCAGTTATGGTGTAAAACTTCACACCCAGATTCCCCACTTCACTGTTGTGGAAGGATACTTTTGGCGCCCCCGCAGCGTGTGCGGCACGCGTAGTGTACGCGGCTCTGCACAGCGCGCTGCACGCTTGGTCTACGCGGCTCTGCGCATGCGCCAGAAGTTTCCTTCCACAACAGTGAAGGAAACTTCTGGCACGCAGCAGACTGGCTTTTCCAAACCCGTTGGTGATGGGGGATTTTTTTCACACTGTTTCTAACGATTGCTTTTAACTTGCGTCATATTGTCATAGTCATAGTGCCGGTCACGTGCACGTTGAGTCTAATGGCATCAAAGGATTGTGGGATGCGTCTGAGCATGGGTGTTTCTTTTATTGCACCATGACTTAAGTGTCTAACAACTGAAGTCAGGTCCATGCTGTTTGGCTGCTTGAGTGTGTGTCAAAGCAATCGTTCTGGTTGCTGGACATAGAATTATGCAGGCAGTCTCCCCTCTGAGACTGCCGGAGCTCTCCTGGTGGCCGTTAAATAAAAGCATAAATTAGCCGCATCATTGAATAAGCCGCAAGGTTGAAAGTTCGTGGCAAAAGTAGCGGCTTATAGTCTGGAAAATAAGGTATGTCTCCTGATCTGAACCTGTGGGGAATTCTGAAGCCACAAGTTGAGCATCACTCTCCATCCAGCATCCAGACTCTAAAACAGGTTCTTCTTGAAGAATGGAAAAAAGACAGCTGTTGCAATATGTCACCAACTTGTTCATTCCATGTCTAAAAGACTTGGTGCTGTCCTTAAAAATCACGTTGTTCATACAAAATACTAGATGTAGTAGCCTCAGGCAGCAAGGTGAAGTGGCACACTGATTAGAACACGCTGCCCGTCACATATCACACAATGCAGCGTGCAAGTATTGTTGTGCTGACAATGTTTGGCTCCACGTATGCATGTGAGCAGTCTTTCTCACATCTAAAGAACATTAAAACCAACCGACAATCACGTTTAATGGATGGAAGTCTCAATGCCTGCATGAAGCTTAAACTCACCACGTATCAACCAGACAGAACCATAAACAAAACCATGCAGCACCAGAAGTCACATTAATGCTAAGAAATACTCATTTATTAGCAACAGCATAATGTAGCGTCCCTTTCCCACACTGAGGCATGGAGACTTAATTTCTTTTAAGGTTCTTTATTCTGGTTACTGTAGGCAGTAACCAACGTCGTACAACTTATTCAGTAATAGGGCTGCACGATATGAGGAAAACTCGCGATATGCGATTTTTAAGATTAATATTGCGATAACGGTATAATTTGCGGTATGTAAACAAATAACAAAATAAACAAAAACATCATTCCCATTTCATTGCAACAGTTTAAAAATTATACTCCAAATGACCCTCGTTGACATAGGAGACAAACATCTAACATAATAGGCCTCCATTCGATTGGTCAACAAGGTGAAGGCGTCCATCCGATTGGTCAAATGCATAAAGGGATTTATTTGATTCGTTAAATGCTTCAAGCTGCCTTAAAGTTGTATTAACATATTTAAGGTTTACGATTTATTGCGATTTTCACTGTCTTTTGCGATATGCATATTGCAGAGCTGGATATTGCGATAACCATAAATTTGCGGTATATTGTGCAGGCCTATTCAGTAACTCCCGCCGAGAGCGCTCCCCCCAACTTTTTATTCCCTCGCTCCAGCACCAGCCCTCCAATTTACTTATTCAGCCCATAAGTCAGTGGTCCCCAAACTGGGGGGCGCGCCCCCGAGGTATTGCGGGGGGGCGCGGCAAGGCTACGGCTTCCCGGGTTAGTTACAATGCTAGCATAACAGCATGGACAAGTTTGTGACAGCGCTCCCAGCTAAACGCAAACCAGATGATGAATCTTCACCAAATGTAGCAACTTCAAAAGTAAAGACACGAAAATATGACAAGGCATATCTCGCACTTGGCTTCACCAGCACAACAGTGGGTAAGGAGGAAAGACCACAGTGTGTTGTGTGTCTAAAAATACTAGCTTGCGACAGTCTGAAGCCGAACAAATTAAAACGCCACTTGGAGACAACACATCCCGGGCACAAAGAAAAGCCGGTGGAGTTCTTCAGAAAAAAACTCACACACTGTCGAGCACAGCAGAGTCGCTTTACTAAAGCAGCATCCCTGCCTGCAAATGCTCAGCTCGCCTCCTACAAAGTTGCCTACTGAGTTGCTCAGTGTAAAAAGCCACACACTATAGCCGAGGAAATAATACTTCCCTCTCCGATCGACATGGTCTCAACTATGATCGACGAAGCCACTGCCAGCAAGCTTAAGGCCATTCCTCTCTCAAACAATACTATCTCAAGGCGTATTTATGATATGTCAAAAGACATAGAAGAGCAGCTAAATGACAAGATACGGGACCGACACTTTGCTCTGCAGATGGATGAGGCGACTGACAGTAATAAAGACTGCTTATTGATAACATACGTCAGATTCATTGATGCCAATGATTTGAGGGAGGATTTGCTTTTCTGCAAACAAGTGACGAGCAGAGTCACTGCAGACGAACTGTTTAAAAAAATTGACACTTACTTGAGAGAGGCCGATCTGAAATGGGAGGACTGGGTGGGGATCTGCACAGACGGGGCTCAGGCCATGGCTGGGAGTAGAGGGGGGCTGCAAGCGCTCATCAAGCACGTCTTCCCTAACGTGCAGTGGACACACTGATAGACCGAGAGGCGCTGGCGTCTAAACAGCTGAGTCCCGACCTGCACGATGTTATGACGGATGTCATCACTACAGTGAACTACATTAAAACACGACCTGTCAAAGCACGTATTTTCTCTGCACTGTGTGAGGAAATGGGCTCCGACCACACAGCTGATCTGTTTCACAGCAAGTCCCGATGGCTGTCACGTGGGAAAGTTTTATCCAGGGTCTGTGAACTGCGAGATGAGATCCGCATCTTTTTGGAGGAGGAGGAAAATGAACTTGCCCACAACTTTAACAACAACAAGTTCCTCATGAAACTTACGTACCTCAGAGACATGTTTCAAAAACTCAATGAGCTAAATCTGCAGATGCAGGGCAGCAACACACACCTTCCACATCTTTTTTTTTTTTTTAAAGTTTTGTTCAGGAAGAGGTTGCCATTTTGTATGACTTACAATGTTAAGTTAAGTCCAGTGGAGTTTAGAAACAAAGGATTTGTATGTTTGTGTCAGTGTGGAGGGGCTCGAAAATATTCTAATCTTCAGAAAGGGGGGGGGGGGGGGGGCTGCAGAAAAAGTTTGGGAACCACTGCCATGACTAAAGCCCCATTGGTCCAAACTACCCAACAACAGGCTGAGCAACAGAACTGAGGGCCAATCAGCATCTCTGCTTGATACGTTCAATGAACTCCGGAACTTAGAACGTGACCCAACAGCCACCCAATCCAAATCAGTCCACTACAACAACAATGTTATTAAAAAGAATCCACAGACCTATTGTTCTTTAAAAGTGTTAAGATTACATAAAATGCACACATTTACTTGTATTTTTAGTTTTAAACATATTGTATGACTTTCACGAAATTACATTTGCCGGCCGTGGTGCAGCGGTAGGGCGGTTGACCAATGATCGTAACATTGCAGGTTCGATTCCTGCCTTGCATGTGTCGAAGTGTCCTTGGGCAAGACACTGAACCCCACCTTGCCTCTCGAGGGAGGTTGGCGCCAGTGTTCGGCAGCCAGTGTGTGAATGTGTGTGTGCATGGGACTGTGACTGTAAAGCGCTTTGGGGCTTCGAAAGAAGGTAGAAAGCGCTATATAAGTATACGCCATTTAATATGTGGAGTTCATGGCTCTCCCAGCCAAAAAGGTTCCCAACCCCTGGTATAGTAGTCAAAGAAAATGTCACATATTTGGGATTGCAGATAACTAAAGATCAAAAACAAAGAGAACTGAATAACTATAATCATATGATTGCAAAAGCACAAAATAGGTTTAATCGTTGGCTACAAAGGGATCTTTCGCTAAAAGGTCGTGCCCTCTTAGCAAAAGAGAAGCGAGAAGGAATTTCTAGACTAGTCTACACGGCTTCCTCACTATCTCTGGACAGTAAAAATGCAAAAAGGGTTGCTCGGATGCTTTTTAATTTCCTTTGGAGAAACAGAATACACTATGAACAAAATCAGTAGTAAGTAATTCATCAAAAGACAGAAGACTTGACTTTCTTGACTTCTCCACTCTAAATAATGTCCTCAAAATGAAACGGTTAAAAAACTTCATAAAAAGTTAAACCTCATTTTGGAATTTCATAACAATATATATATATATTTGATAAGCTTTGAGGTCTGCCATTTCTTCTATTATGTAATCTCAAAATAGGAAAAAATTCCTTTATAACTGTTTAATTATTTTATTTTACGATTATTATACGATTATTATATTAAATTATTATACGATTATTTTACAAGTATATTTTTGGTATATTTTACACAAGGGAGATTTAATGCAGAGAAAATATATGTAATTAATTTACTTATAATTATGTCTGAATACTTTATACACAAGAGTATATAAAAAAAACAGAATTTTATGTTTTTCAGAAAGAAATTATTCTGTATATAAACAATATAAAAACTTCCACCGAAAAAAAGATGTTAGAACTGTTGAAACATGGTGTCTTTGGAGACTTTAACAGATTCCTTTGCCTTTATTATCCTTGTTTTATTTTTGCTTAACCTGTTTTACATTACAGTAAACCCTTGTTTTTCGCGGGGGTTACATATCAAAAGGAACCCGTGATAGGCAAAATCTGTGAAGTAGAAACCTTTTAGTTTTTTACAATTAGTATACAATTAAATATTCTCTTATACATTGAAAAGAAAGAACAAACAATTTTACAGGCTCAAGCATTTGTTTCACAAATCAAAATACTTTAGAAACGTTTTTTTCAACAAATAACTTCTGTACTGTACTGTCAAATAATAATTTGAATCATCAATGTGAACAGAAGGCTTCAAATTGCGGAGATTAGCCCCGCCCACCACGACCCGAGAAATTGGATTAAACAGGAGAAAATTTTAAATGATTATGAAAAAAATACAAAGTACAGTCGGACAAATAGTGACTCAGCTGTATTTCACTGCTCTTCAGACTGAGCCGCTGCATGCTGACTCAGATATGCAGTGTTTTCTATTTTGAAGCCCGCGGTGCAGGTATGTTTGTTCGGGAAAAGAACATAGTGATAGGCAGTTGTTGTCGCTCTTTTTTGATGTTTTACGTACGTGTACATATTAAACTGCAACGTTATTGACGAAGTGGAGTGACTTTTTAGCCAATCAGAATGCAGAACACAATGCACGATGCAAATCCGTGAAGTAGCAGAACCGTGAAAAGTAAGCCGCGTGATGGCAAGGGATCACTGTATTATTGTGTTGTTGTTTTTTTGTTCATTTTCCTGGCGAACATGAAAATTGTCTTTTGCACACAGTGTGGAGTTTTGTATTTGGTATTTTGTATGTGCAATATTTGTTTAGAAAGTTTTTAAAAAATGGCAGCCATGTCTCTGTCAGTCTGCCCCAGGGCAGTTGTGGGTCAAAGGTTACCATCACCAAGTAGGACTAAGGAGTGAATGAATAATGGACACATTGTCAGAACTTTGAGCGTCTGGAAAAACGCAGATAAATCCAATGCAGTTTAATTAATAAGAATTGTTTTACACATATTCTACGTAAAACAACAACATATTTTTATTTAAAAAAATGACATTCCTTTGCCTAATTTAGAATAAGAAACAATTTCTGAAAGTTACTTTGTTATGGAAGTATTAAATATGACAATCTCAAATAACAGCAAGTTTGAAGGAGAAAATTTGAGATATTGACATTATTACATTATTACAGGCCTCCTCATTCATAGTCATAGTATAAATGTGAACCCTACAAAATGCTACTTTTTTCACTTGCTGTGATGTTAGTGAACATCATTACCAACAATAATCCAGTGAAAGTTGTGTCACCTTAAATGAAGCAACTTTAGAAAGAGTTGACAGGACCAGATGTGATTTTATGTGGAGTTTCTTCATTTCTGTTTGATTCCATTCCATGTCATGCTCAACAACACACAAAACACTCATTTTAGTGTTAAAGCTCACTTTTAGAATGTGTCTGATTGATTACATTTTAGACAAAACATGTTATTTCTGGTAGTTTGTTATATAATGGACAGACATGCAATCTAAATGAATACATTTGTACATCAAATAAAGATATAGGGCAGGGGCGGGCAAATTACGGCCCGCGGGCTGGATCCGGCCCGCCCCCATGTTTGATCCGGCCCACTGAACAATATCAGAGAGACCCATGTTTATTTGTTTTTTTAATCTGGCCACACGATCAAGACGTGACCTTTCTTCCCCTCTTCTGCAGTCTGTGCTCCAACCTGAAACCCTCTAAAATCTCTATCAAACAGAACTGAAGACAGTCTTGCTTTCTATGTCACAATTCATCATTCCCGGTTTATCTCATTCTTTCTGAGCGATCATACTGCTTTCTTTAAACAGCGCACCCTGTTCTTTGTTCTGTTTGGCTGGAGGCCTTATCAATCTCCTCGGTCCGTGCCATTTCTCCTGTACAGCGGAACGAGTTACGCAGAGCTCTTCAGATCAGAAATCTGTGATCGATCAGATGTTTGTTTTCATTCTAAGATCCTGGACCTAATTTCTATGAAGGTTTCAGAATTTAAACGAGAGAAAAGGGGGAAAAATGTTCATGTTTGTGTGAGAAAATTGTAGAAGTGGGCAGTGAGGAGTTTGGATGCCATAATAAATGTTTGTAATCAGACTTCGTGGATTTCACAGATCACGGTTATTTTTTGAAAGTAACTCCTGCAATAAACGAGGAACTCTGTACTGGTGAAAAGGTAACACAGATATATCCGTAGCTGTAGCAGAAGAAAGAAATGTGATTTTTCAGTCTTACTTGATGAGAAATAGACACGCAGAACACAGCGCAGCTGCTCAGTTTTAGCACAAACTGTTAGACGAGTGATGAGCTGCAGCCCTCAAAGTCTTTATTAGGATTATGACGGGAGAAGATCCATTATTTATTGTTTTTTCGTGTGTTTTCTTTTAAATGTATCAGTATATTTTTCCTTAATTTTTGTCTTTGTAAATCAAAGAGTGTTATTTGGTCATCGTTTTATTTCACAAATAATGTTATTTATTTTATTAAAAGTATCATGAATGAATGAAACTTTATTCATACAGCACTTTATAACTCCTTGAAGGTATGAAAGGGCTTCACTATAAAAAATAGATCTAAAATGGGAAAAAAAAGTTTTAAAGTAAAAACTCTAGAATATTCTGCTTTGGAATATAATTTTCAATCCAAATGTTCATATCCAGTTTCCATGTTATTTCTTTCTCACTCCATGCATCTGCTCCGGCCCTTCTATCGAATTTTAGAACCCTATGTGGCCCGCGAGTTAAAATAATTGCCCACCCCTGATATAGGGCTTGCAACAGATTGATTTCAGAGTACAGTACATGTTATTTGATAATGGGTAACTGTGACATGGGTGATATTAGCGCTTTATACCAGTGGTCCCCAACCTTTTTTTCACCGCGGACCGGTACAACGCAAGACACGTTTATCGCGGACCGGTGGGGGGTGGGGGGTTGAGGTGCAACGCAAGGCACGTTTACCGCTGTTAAAGGCAGATTTCCCTTTTAGCGGGTGCAGGTTCCTCTTCTGTCCCTTCATTGGACTGTTTCCCCTTGTCATAGCAACTTTCTAAAGAAGTTTGTTTTTTGCTCATTTTGGTTGTTTGGGTTTAATTTTAGCGGGGTGTATTACTTGATGTTTGGTGTCGCGACTTTGACGTGCGTTAAGTGTGACGGATGTAACCGAGAGAATCCGGTCAATTTTCAAAATAATGTTTTTCGGGGAAAAAAAAACAATGAAATGGAAAAGAAATTTCTTTCTGTGCATCTCGGTGCCAAAATTTCCCGCGGCCCGGTGGTTGGGGACCACTACTTTATACCGTCTTTTCAGCTCGCTGGGCTTGGTACAAGTGGTCACTTGACTGCGGTACTTTCATCTCATTCCACTAGCCTAGCTAATAACTCCAAGCTAACATTAGCGGTGAAACTAAAACGGCAGCAACATTGGAGCCATAATAATAATCCAATCGCACAGTTTTTGACCGATACCATCTCAGACGAAGAAAACAAAGACGTTCATGGATCTATTTGTCTGCAGGTGGATGCAGTGAACAAACCTGCAATGTGTAGCTGAAGCTGCGGGTTCCAGCTGCTATCCAGCAGTCTGCGCTGACGACAGAGCCCCTCCTCGTTCTGGACGACGGTTCCTTCAGCAGCAGAAAGTTGTTCTCTGACAGAACCTTCCTGAGGTTCTGAAGACATGGTTCCTGCTCCGATCTTCAGCTCCAACTCCCACAAACACCGCCGTCCTCTTCACTGCAGCTCCGATCGATCATCTGCTAGTCTCACAATAATCCACGTTGTCTTTCCGTTCAACACTTCTTCACTCATTTACGACACTTTGGAAAATGCTGAGAGTTCCCACATGAACCACGTATCGTCCTTTCTGTCCAAAAACCTCACAAACGTCCCAACAAAACACCTCCGTCCTCTCAACACAAGACGACGCTGCTAGCCTGCTAACAAGCTAAAGCTGCTAGCGCCTCGTGCTGTTCGTGCTTCCGGGTCACTTGCAGAAACTTTATTGAAAAAGAAACGTATAACCTGTTGAACTGGACCTCAATATGGTTCAAAATGGTCCCAATATTTTTAAAACAATTTACACGCAGAAGATAATAAAGAAAATAAAATCAAAATAGGAAAAAAAATTATTTTCGGGGAAAGTTTATGGGAGCTGTTGTGACGTCATCCCACTGCATATCAATCTAATGTTGAGATTTGATTACAAAATCATTGATTAAATAAAGTTAATCACATTTGCTTTTTGTATTTCTAAACTACAGTAATAGATAAGGAAATGTCTTGAGAGAAGAAAAAAAATTGAATAAAATGTTTTTTAAGCAAAAATACCTTAAAAACTGTTTCTAAAGAGAATAATAACGAGTATAAATGAACATTAAACTGTAGTAAATAACAAAGACAGGGAATAATTTTAAATTCTTATTACAGTGAAGAAGAAAAAAAAATATAGAAAAATGTCTTCAATTTGAGTAAAATTAGATTAGCAAATTTATCAAATATACAACTGAGATGCAACAAAGTAAAAGCGGGAACAAATTTGAGATCTTTGGAATGCAAACATTTTTTATCGACATTCAGCAAAGATTTTACTGCTGTTTCTTGTTTCTGTGTCTTCTTAAAGATTTTGAACAAAAATAGTTTCTACTTTCTGGAATAAACTGTGATTTAGAATCAGAGACATAAAGGTTTTTCATTTTCAGTCAAAACAATCTTGAGATGTTTTTCATATTCAAAGTCACGACTGAGGTCTTTTTGATCTTTAAACTGTGTTAAACACCAAATGTCCTCATTCTTCATGCAGATCTATGGAAGTGATTCTGTAGCATAATTAAAAATAAAGTCAAAACCAGAAATGCTTTTTCATTTTCAAAATAAATCTGCATTTTTTGACTCAAAAATAAAATGAAAAAGCAATCCACCTAAGTGCTTTTTCATTTCCTTACTCAACACTGCTTATTCTGTCACTTAATTAAAATGTACAATGATAATGAAAATGGTATTTGTCATTTTGAAAAGGTTCTCTGCTAAATGTGTAGCAAAATCCATTAAGAAATGTCAAATTTGACATTTAAAATGGATTAACAGAAATGCTTTTTCGTTTTAGCAGAAATGCTGCTACGTAGTCCTGAGAAGCTGTGTACAATCATCAGGGGAGCACAACCATCACAAAGCCATCTCCCCTGCCGCTAACACAAAGCTGATCCTAGACATGTATGTATGGCAGGCCATTTTAACATTAAAAGGCTAGACTGGATGTGTGTTGCAGATATCTTTATTTGAGTTTTGCCTAGTCAAAAAGAACATTTCAGATATCCGCAACTACATTCTTCCTATCCGTAATCGTAATTTTAGATATCCTCAAAGATATTATTCCTAGGACAAATGACATCACTTTCACCATTCATTTGTATGGGGTTTACAATTACAGATATCTACAATTCAGTTGCAGATATCCACTTCATGAATTACGGATATCTGTAACTGAATTGTAGATATCTGTAATTCAAGTTTCAGATATCTACAATTTCATTCTTACTAGTCAAAACTCAAGTTAAAGATATCTTTAATTCAAGTCAATTTAAGATATCTACATGTTCCTTTTCAGATATCTTAAATTAAGTTTTGACGTTGTAGATATCTGTAACTGGAATTGTGACTAGTCAAAATGACGTTGTAGATATCTCAAACTGGAGTTAGGGATAGTCATAATTTAATTGTAGATATCTATAATCAAGTTACAGATATCTTGAAATGAAATTTGGATAGAGATATCTGAAACTTGAGATATCTGTAATGTTCATTCAGGATAGTCAAAATGTAATTACAGATATCTTGAATTGGAGTTTCGACTAGGCGAAATGACGTTGCAGATATCTGTATGCAAATTAGGTCCGCATCGCACTTTAGGGGAGGAGCAGAGCGTGTTGTTGTAATCATTTAAATTGCACCTGCTAACTTGTAATTAGCACTGATTAGCACCATGTTGCAGCAGTACGACGGGGTTTTAGGACTAGTTTACAAAAAACGTTTTGTTTTCTTTAATTACAACTTTTATCTCGTAAATTTAGGAGATAAAAGTGTTGTGGAGTGTGTGTGTGTGTGTGTGTGTGTGTGTGTGCGCGCGCGCGCATGCGTGCGTGTGTGTGTGTGTGCTGAGATGGGGGTGAGTACGGAGCGGAGGTGTGTGCGTTGATACTGTGTGTTCGGAGGACGGAGCACCGTAATAAAGAGAAGGTGTCCCCCCCCCCCCAGAATAACTGTTTTGGAGTCGTTCTTAATCCGCACTGGAGGTTTAGGGTTCCGATCAGGAAAGTGAACCCCGAGGAAGAATCGCCTTCGGCGGAGGAAATCTCCCCTGCGCTTCTGACCGCGATCGGAAAGAGAGAAAAGAAAAGAGAAAAACACCAAAGTTTTCCGTTTATCGGAGCCTAGCTTTATTTCCGGATAGCTTTAACCGAAGTGATTCTGAACCTTTTGGCGACTCAAAATCAGATTATTAGTGGAGCCGGCTTTCCGGGGTTCGGTATCGGTAAAGCGGAGTTTTATCTGTTTAATAAGGAGCTCAGAGACACGTGTGGGTGCAGAGAACCGCTGCAGCCTTTATTCTCCTTTTCATTCACATATCCTGAAGTTCATCTGTCACCTTACGTCATGAACCTGTCATCCGAACACCAATGCAGAAGTAAACAGTGTTACATACACCTCTCCTCCAGATGAAACGTCCCGATCCAACATAAAACAATAAAGAGGAATGAAAATAGTCTGTTATGTTAGCATTACAACGTTGAAAATGCCAAAAAGTGCTCCTCCACAGACGGAAGCGTCACAGAAACGTAGAGATCTTGTCTTTAATGGAGAAAGAAAGGATTCAGGTGGACATCTGCAGGGACACTGACGGCTTCGGGCTGCAGAGATCCTGCAAACCACCCATCGATGAATAAAACATGAATAAATCATAAATCAAACTAACGAATTTCCAAACATTTAGAACGTTATCAATAAACATTCAGCTCACCTCTTCAACAAAGTTTAGTCGGTCTACTGCTGCTGTGTGGCGTTCACCTGCTGCTCATCATGCTCACTTCCACTTAATATCGTAAATTTAATTTAGGACTTAAAATCTTTTAATTTTACTGTTTTTGGTGGCCCTAAATCTCCGTCGTAGAGCAGCCAGCGGGCGAAGCGATTTTTAATCGTCTTTTTAATGCTGCAGCCCGTGCAAGACAGGAGGAGCTAGTGATGACGTTTGAGATATCTTTAACTGTCATTCTGCCTAGGCAAAACTGAATTACAGATATCTACAATTGTCATTTAAGATGTGTGACGAGTTGAATGTCGTTTTCAATGACGTCATTGCAGATATCTGTAATTCAGTTTTGACTAGGCAAAACTGAATTATAGATATCTCTATCGGTCGTTTCGACTAGTCACAATTACGTTACAGATATCTTGAATTACAATTCCAACTATCCAAAATGTAATTACGACTAGTCAGAAATACGTTGCTGATATCTACAATGTTCATTCCGGATAGTCAAACTTAGCCTTTTGATGTTAAAATGGCCTGCCATACGTATGTGTCTCTTAGCAGCCGGACACACAGAGATAACAGTGACGTCATCGCCCCGCCTCCCCTCTTGAAATGCGAAGTGGAATTTAATAATGTGAGACTATTCGCAGGGTGGATGTGAAAATAAAAATGCAATCCCCTCTTTGCATTCTCATTGTAATTATGACACAGAATAAGCGGTTTTTAAGTATAAAATGAAAAAGCATTTTGAAGTATTGATTTTTCATTTGTATTTTGAGTCATTTGATGCAGTTACATTTTGAAAATGAAAAAGCATTTCTGTTAATCCATTTTAATTGTCAAATTAGACATTTCTAAATGAATTATGCTACACATTTACCAGAGAACGTTTGGAAAATGAAATGTCAAATACTATTTTCATTTTCATTTTAATTACGTGACAGAATAAGCTGTGTTAAAGAAGAAAAAGGAAAAAGCTGTTTGGCGCATTGCTTTTTCATTTTAATTTTGAGTCGAAAAATGCAGCTTCATTTTGAAAATGAACAAGCATTTCTGGTTTTGACTTTTATTTTTAATTATGGTACAGAATCGCTTCCATAGAAGATTAGGCAGAACTGCAGAAATGTGTGCTGCAGATCCCATGTTTGCCACTAGAGGGCAGCACAGCAGCTTCAGTCTTTGTCATTGTTGCTGTGTGAGCCTGAAGGAGCTTCAAAGTGAGCTGCAGCTTGGTTCAGACAAACCTCCACATTCACACACACAGATGTGATCCTGAAGAAGTCTGAACAGAACATTTCAGGAGAACTCTTCAGTCCAGAACATGAGCCTGCATTGTTCCTGAAACTGGGATCAGAGTTCTGCTCTCTGCTCCAATAGAACCACCTTCATGAGCTCCTGGTTTCTTCTGGATCCTCCAACATTCAGACGCTCTCTGACTGAGTTCATGTCTGCACAGAAACCTTCAGGATTCTCTTCTTCCACACGTCTTTCACTCTCAAACTCTCTTCTGAATGTGGATCATCTCAGTCAGACGTTCAGCAGCATCAGAGCCGTGCATGTGCTCCTCCTCATGAGTCCTGAAGCTGCACCGTCAGTTGCAGAGCTTCAGAGCTGCTTCCTTCTCAGACTTTCCACTTTCTTTGGCTCTCTGGCTCTGATGCTGCTGCTGCAGAAAAACCAGCAGCTGCAGAAAAACTCTGCAGAGACTCACGGAGAGAGGATGGAGGCAGCAGATGAAGCTGCTGCAGACTGGGGGCGGAGCCTGGAGATGACTGATGAAGGTCAGAGGGCGGAGCTTCATCAGGATGAAGGAGCTGCTTGGATTCTGGATTGATGATCCTTAAATCAAGAGACTCAATCAGGAAATTCATTATGTTTACTTCTCTGCTGGATTTCCATTTTCCAGTAATTCCACAACTGATGATGTCATCAATCTGATCTTTAAAGACACATTACTTCCTGGTTTCATTGTCAGCAAATGTTCCTAAAGATCTGACCCCCTAAAACACATGTGCACATGGGCCAAATGTGGCCCGCCATGTCATTTCATGTGGCTTGCAGGGGCATAAAAGTTTTTAATTTCTTAAAATAAAAAATAAAAATGTATCCATATCTAGGGGGAATTGGACTTGAAATATCGGATTGGGCAACTATTCATTCTGACTTAAACACTGTCCATATAACCTAACCCAGTGTTTTTCAACCTTTTGAGCCACGGCACACTTTCACCTTGACAAAAATCCCGCGGCACACCAGCATCCAAAAAAAAAATAAATAAACAGAAACTCATAGTCTGTATTGATCTACAGCCCCTCTGCAATCTCACGTGAATTTTTGTGATAATTGTGGCACAAAAAGCTGGAATGTGCAGCTGTTATTTCTAAAAGATGACATAAAAGTTAAGTTAGAAAATTTACAAACTGTGTGTTCCTTGCTGTTTTAAGAAGTTTTTTTATTTTTTTTATTTTTTTTTTTTTCAACTTGTCCTGTCCAACAGCTAGGCAGACAGATGAGAGCTGAGGGCCTCTTGGGTTGGACATATTTTACTTTAACAAGAGGGGTTATTAATCTTCAGACAAACCAAAGGTATGTCTGAATAAACCCCTTTTGTAATTGAGGCCAAACTTTATTAATTTCAAACATGTCTGAAAATCTTTGGTGTTGGAACGGACGGAAAAGGAAAGAGGGGAAGAAGAGAGAGGGACGTTAGAGAGAGGGGGGGTAGGGGGTGATAATAGGAGGGGAAGGGGGATAAGACCATGAAACAGCATAAAGCAAGAAGTTTACTGGTTCTTAATCATTATGGTAAGGTTTAAATGTAAAAAAAAACAAAAAAAGGGCGGAGCCTGTCCACACACACACTCAAATGTTATAAACACACCTGTTAGTTGCAAAAATGTCCACCTGTCGACATGTACACAAAACAGATAGTGTTCACATGCATACTTATGCCTTAAAACCAACTAGTGTGAAATATTTCAGTCATTCAGTCTGTTGAGCTAACACCTGTGCTCAGGTGAGTGTTTATGTTCTTCTAAAATGGATGGTGGAACGTGAAAAGAAGGAGGGAGAGTGCCCAGCCATCCCCACCCCAAGACCCCCACCGCACCAGCAGCGGCAGCCGGAATCCCCCCACTGCCACACGGGAACCGGCAGGGAACAACCGCCGCCCGGGCGACCAAGCCCGCCACCCAGGCCAGGGCCAGCAGGGCCGCCGCAAGGCCCCCAGAGCCAGAGAGCAGGGAGGCACGGAGGGAAAGAGGGCGCCGCCCCAGCCCAACCAGGAGAGCAGCCCCCCCGCCGCGCCTGGAGAACCCAACGCAGGGCCCCACCGGAGAAGGACGCCCACAGCCCCAGACGAGCACCCCACCACCACCCAGGAGTTCCAGGCATCCCCCCGCCCCAACCCCAGGTACGAGCCAGGACCCCCCAAGGGAGACCCAGTCAGCACTCCAGGCAGCCATCCGCCCGGCCCACGGTTGGTCCAGGGAGGAGCGAGGCAGGGGCCCGCCGCCCCCGCCCAGAAGGGGGGAACCCCGGGGAAAAAAGAGGGCCCACAAGGGATGTTGTAAATATGGCCCGACCAGGCTCGGCCACAGTTGGAAATTTGGCGGGGCCCAGCACTCAGGAGCAAGGACCAGAACCCACCCCCCAGGGACACGAACACCCCCGGCTCAGATGTAATGTGAACCCCCCCACCGCGCGGAGAGAGCACCGCCGGGCCCAGGAAGCCGGCACCCCGGGGACACAGCCGCCGTTGCAAAGGGGCCCGTACCCCCCACCAGGGAAGAGGCAGGGGACAGATGGTCCTAGGTCCCACCTTCCTTGCAAAATGTGTGTGCGTGTATGTGTGTTTGAGAGAGTGTGTGTGTGCATGTGTGTGTGTTTATGTTGGGATGTATATATTGAGGGGGAGAGGTGTGTGTACTACGGGGGGTGCGGTTAAAATTGGCGGGTAGGGCACTAAGGGGACGTCTCCTGATTACTCACAGTGACGTCCCCTCACCCTCCCCACCAAGGGGCCCTAAATGTCTAAGGTGCGGTTAAAATTGGCGGGTAGGGTGCTAGGAGGACATCCGCTGCTTGCTGGCAGTGATGTCCAAGCACCCCCCCTACCAAGGGCCCTACATGTCTAAGGTGCAAATAAAACCGAAAGAGGGGGGGCCCACTCCATACGGCAACCACAGGAGGGGGGCCACTGCCTAGTAAACCCCCCCCCCAAGGCTCATCGCAGGCTAAGCCCCCCACCCCCTCACCCTATTATGAGGTTATATGAGGAAGGGGGTAAGTTGGGGACAGATGATAGACTGTCCCCCGGTGGTCAAACAGCCGTCCCCCGCCCCCCCCCCAGCAAGGGGGCCAGGCCCACCCATCCCCGGGGCCCCACCCCCGGAGGCGCAGACACCCCAGGCCCAGCACCACCACCCCCACACAGAGAGAGGGGAGCCAGAAAGCGCCGGCCCCCCCGGAGCAAGCCCAGGCCCCCACCCCCAAACGCCGGCCCTAGAAGAGCTCTGGTCAGGCCTCGACGGGACCGAGGCAGCCAACCGGCCGGGGAAACCGCCGATGCCCTCAGCGGAGACCCCGACCCGTCAACCCCCCCTGCCCCGTACCAATAGTGCCCCCCCCCCCCCCCCAGAATGCCCCCCCACAGGACAGGGCCGATAAGACCCCCACCCCACCCCACCCCCAGACCCCGCAGCCGAAGCGGATGATACCCAGACCGACCGGGGGCCCCAAGAGGGTTGTCCCGTCCCGCCCCAGAGCCAGGGAAGGGCCGATCCCAGCCCCAGGTGTAGACGGGAAGCCCATCCAGCGCCGCTGGGCCCCCCCCCCCGAGCAGCGCCCCCCGCCAACCCCCCCCAGCACAGGCAAAGGGACCACCCCCCCAAGCCAAGCCAGACCACCACCCCCCCCCCCCCCACCACGCACCCCCACACCCAAGCCCAGAGGACCACGCAGCGCCCCAGGCCGCCCCACCCAGGCGCCGGACCCGACCCCCCGACCAACGGAGCCCCCACCACCCCCGGCCAGGCACCGGAGGCCCCGACCCCCACCCCGGCCCACGGCAGAAGGGCAAGGAGCAGTGACGACCATGCCCCCCCCCACCCCCTAAGTCACGGAGTTAGCTATGGGAGACCAGAGAGACCAAATTCTTTCAAAGTTACTTGAACTTTGGGCTGACATTTTTTCCAAGCTGATATGATCAAGCAGCAGATTTCTGTGTTGACTTATATTTATATTTTTTTTGCTTTTCCAATTTATTAAAATAGTTTTTTTAGCAATGCAAAGAGTTATGAAAATGATAGAGCCTAATCCTCCTTCTACATCGATGGCACTCATGTCACCAAGCACACAAAGTGACGGTGAAGCTGTGATTGAAACCTTAAGCCAGACTGATAGATCGGCACATACCTGCTGCCGGAGAACCTGGACAGGCGTGCAGAACCATAGTGCATGCATGTAATTGTCGGGTAGATTACTGTCACAGTGCTGACAAATGTCTGAGTTACTGAGACCCATCTTGAACATCCTCTGTCCAGTGTAGTAAATTCTGTGAAGAGTTTTGAAATGGATTAGCTGCAGATTTGGATTTTTTGTCATTTTAAAGGTGTTTAGACAAAGTTCTGACCAAAAACTTTCATCTGTGCTGATGATCAAATCCGCATCCCATTTTCTTGTCGGAAGTGAAATATTGTTATCTAAATTACATAAAAGTTTGTATATTTTGGAGAGAGTTTTATTCATTGAGAAATTGATCAGAGTGGTAACTACATCTGGTAGCTTTAAATCGTTGTCTCTGTATTTAAACTTTTTAGAAATAAATGATTTAAGTTGCTGATATTCCAAGAAGTTATATATTCCATGTTTGTCTTGAAGTTCCTGGGGAGTTATGAATCTTCTATCAATAATTATGTGCTCTAGTTGTTTTATGCCCCCTGCTTGCCAAGCTGGGAAGTGGATAATTTTTTTGTTTATGAGGATGTCTGGGTTGTTCCAGATGGGTGTCATTTTGCACGGTTGAATTGATGATTTTGATATTTTGAGAAATTCCCACCAGGCTGTTAAAGTGGCATTTATATTAATACTTTTGAAACAATCCTGTTTTTTAACTATTTGACTAATAAATGGAAGATCTGACAGGTTGATCTTTCCACATAACGCCTGTTTTAAGAAGTTTAACAAGGACGGCTCATTGAACGCTGAAGCGCTGTCACTTTAACCCAATGCATCATGGGAGATGAGGTGCATAAAACGGCCGGAGATGGCTTTTCAGAGCTTCATTGTTTTGTTCACTTGTTCCACGGTCTGATGCCGGATTCTGTGGAAAGCTACACCACTAAAGACAAGCTTCAGCTGGTATTTTTGTTGGAACTGAGCGACTTATGAGCTAAATCGAAACAAGGAAGTGAAGACTTCTGATTGGTCAGACTGATGACATGTGATTAGGACTCCAAGAATTATTGGTGAAGACAGTTAAAGTGGCGGGACTTTTCCTAAAACAGTTGTAGCCGTCATTCTTATCAAAATGTCTTTAATAAAATCAAATAAACACAAAGAAAAAACAATTTTATGATCTTTTATATTCCTAACTACTCAGTGTTTTATCAGGGCCTGTTTGGATGAACACAGAGCTGATATCCTGGAGATGGGAAATGTTTTTAGATCAGTTAATGAGGACAATTTCCCACGGCACACTGTCGCCGCGGGAGATGGTTGAAAACACTGACCTAACCTGACAGAAACATATTTAAAAGGATTTTTGCTAGAGTAACAAGCAAACATATGTTTCCTATGCAACTGCAATTGTCAATTAAAAAAGTTATGATAAACAAATAATAAATTATTTAACATTAAGGAGTAGTTACATTTATTTTTCTTTCTATTTATTTCCGTGTATAAATTTAACTGGTCCTTTGAGGACAGCCACTATGCTGATGTGGCCCTCAGTGAAAATAAGTTTGACACCCCTGCCTTAAAAGCTCCAGAAAAAACTCAGCCCAGCAGAAACTCTGATCTTTCTTCTCCTTGCAGCTCTTGATGTGGAGGGGCGGAGCCTGAAGAGGAAGCATCTTTCTGCAGGTGGTGCTGCAGCTTTGGGCATGTTTTCCAACTCTTTAGCTTTTGCTGTTCATGGAGTCGTGTCCCTCTGTTCTTGGAAAGGAGAAACGTGCAGAGAACTTTTCCCATTTCCACTCCCTCCTTTCAGCTGCTGCCCACTGTTCCCCTCTGAATCAGGAGGGAGGAGCTCTCATCTGTTCTGCCCAGCCCCATCTAGAAAGACATCAGCACCACCTGAACATTCCAAAGCTCTTTTCCAACCCATTTCTACTGAGAAGGAACCAAACACATGAAGACTAGAACAGCTGGAACAGGATGAGGGGGAAGGCTAAAGATTCAAGTCTGTTTGTGAGTCAAAGATAGAATGAAGACAGAAATCAATAGCAAACACAGAGTTGATTCAAAAGAGCATTTATTAGATCCAAACAGGCTGCAGGAATTTTACAGACAGCTTTCAGTTTGAAGCCTTTTGACAGTTAGATGCAGTTCTGCAAACAGCCAGCAGGTGTCTCCCTTCTCCCTCCTGCTTCAATGCAGTTGGTGTTGTTGCAGCAGCTGCATCAAAGTGATTCTCTGCATCCAGAGGCTGTCATTCCTCACTAAGATCCACTCTGTTCATTCATGTCTCTGGAGAAAACAGGCTTTATGCTCAGAAAGTTTCTACTAGTTTAGACATTCTAGAAAATAAGGAGATTCAACTGGATTTAGATGAAACTTCTTCAAAACTGCGGCTAAAAATGCTGTCAGCCTGAAAACGAACAGAGTTTTACCCACAAAACACCAAAGAAAAAGGAAGTTCAGTCAGAAAACTGTGGACAACATCAATCAAAGCCAAACTCTGAGTATTTCAAACTGCATGAGTCAACATTTGATCATCAACAGAACAGAGATGATAGAAAAATGATTTAACTGAGAGACTTTTGTTCACTGAGATCAGACAGGATTTCTGCTCCAAAAACTGACTTCAAAGGACTTGAATCCAAACCAGTGAGTCATGTGACCACAGAGTTTGTTCGTGTTTCCACTATGAACCTTCTGGTCACATGACCATGTTGGAGGTTTCTGAATGAAACTCTGTGTTTGTTTGTCAATAAGAGTTTCTGGTGAACAGACATCAAGTGTGAAAAACCTGGAACCAGAATATTGTGATCCAGAGTTCTGGATCTGTCCCTGTTCCAGAGACAGAACCAGGATCCAACGCCTGACTGTGTTTTCCCCTGACCCACACATAGATACATGTCATCCAGAAATGTTCTGTCTGATCAATGATTCCCTCAATCCTTGATTGGTCCATCCCAAACTCAAATCTGTCCATCAAATGTAGATCAAAGAAGAAAGTGATGATCTAGAAAAGAATCTGTTTGTCTGCAGGTCTGTTTTTCCCCAGATCCTGGAGCTGCTGAACATCTGAATCCAACCCATGTTTCAGATCAACACTCCAAGTTAGAATGAGAAGAGGAAGTGCAGTTCTCCATCAGTCCACCGGGGGAGCTGCAGCACAATAACTGTCCACTTGATGCTAAGAGAGACAGTGGAGCTGATCTCAGATCAGTTCATGCTGCAGCTCTGACACTCATCTCCACTTCCTCTGATTCCTCCATCACTCTGCTCTCCACCTCCCAGGAACACCGTCCAGTCACAACATCTCTGCAGACCAGCTGCTGCTGCTGCTCCTGATTCTCCTCCAGGAGGAACATCAGTCCTCCCAGCTCCTCCTACAGAGAGAATGTAGAAAGACAGAGATGAGGGAGTGTCTACTGATCCTGGTCTGTCAGTCAGTGATGCAGCACAGCAGCAGAAAGAGCAGCAGGAGCTTCAGTCCTGTTCAGAGCAGCAGCTTCCTGTCATCTTCCCCTGTTGGAGCTTCTGCTGCTCTGATTGGCTGACTGTTGTCCTGAAGCCTGTCATCATTCTCCTCAGAGCTTCACTGAGAAGCTGCAGCTTCACAGGAAACTCTGCATCTTTGCTCTCAGACTAACTTTAGTACGAAACATCTGGAAGCAGCTGGACTGACTCCAACCCTCTACTGACCTCAGAGTCTGCAGTTTGGAGTTTGGACTCTCCACCAGATCCTGGAGCTGCTGAACATCTGAAGACTGAAGACCGTTCCCTCTCAGGTCCAGTTCTGTCAGGTGGGACGGGTTGGACTTCAGAGCTGAGGCCAGAGCATCACAGCTGGTCTGTGACAACCTGCAGAAATTCAACCTGAATACAGAACAAAAACTTGAGTTTAAAGACAAAGTTCATGTTTTTCATCCTTCATTTCTTCTAAAGAATTCAGAGCTGAAGAAGATCAGAAAGTTTAGAAAAAGTCCAAAGATGTGAAGCAACAGCAGCAGATCAGAAAAGTCCAGCAGAAGCAAAGAAGAACATTCAGGAACATTCAGGACAACATGCAGCTGCTTCAGGATAGAAGTCCAGATGTGTGAAAGTCAAACATCAGCCTGTGGCTGCATCCAAACCAACTGATGTTTCTGCAGCAACAGCAGAAAAAGTCCACTTCCTCTTTCTGCTCAGCTCTTCTCCAAACAGCACTGAATCATGGGAGAATTTCAGCAGCAGGATGCTGGAAAGTCTTCATCCCAGTTTTCAGGAGATGATCTTCCAGTCCTTCTCTGCTGCAGCCCTTCAAGCAGAGACTTTCAGCTCCAACAGATCAAAGCAGAGAGAAGAAGGAAGTGATGAGGAAGAGTCAGCAGCAAATGTTGGACATTGATCCCTGATCCATGACTTCAGCTCTGAATGAAGAGTCAGAAGCTGCTGGGAGCTTTGATGGATGATGTGATGATGTTTGTGGATGAAAAGGTGAGGATGTTTGTGGAGGATGTGTCTGTCAGAGCAGCATCCAGCTGCAGCATGACTCTGTCACTGTCTGCTCGCAAACAACAGCCGCTGGACTCTCAGCTGCATCTGCTGAAACACAGCAGCATGACTCAGAGTGCATGTGAGCGTGCACAGCTGCTTCTTCTGCACTGGCTTTTGTAGGAAAAAATCTGTTCGCTTTGCAGATTTCCTATACGTACTCAAAAGTCGGAAGAGAAGACCAGGATTTGACCGGATAAAGATCCACAAAGTTTCTATTTTCCTAACAGAGTTTCTAAAACAAATAAACAGATATATCTGGGTTCTCAAACTTCAAAGTCCACAATTCACACGGATTACATGTGACTAGCGTGCAGACAGATGAGAACAAAAGGCACTTCTGGAATGGATAGTTTTATCCTGCTGAGTAGAAGTTCTCCCCCCGGGCGCATGGATTCATCGACAGCTGGGCCGTCTACTTCCGCCGGCCCACATTTGGAGAACCACACCGTCTCACCCTGGAAAATGGCTTCCCACATCTGTTCACAGTAAATCAGCTCGGAGAGCAGAAACTTCATAGCAGGCACTGGAGCAAAAGGTCAGCCTCTCCCTGGCATGAGAACGGCCATATAATTCTGCTCTCACAGATCGGATCTAAGGACAGGTCATAGCAGTAAACCTTTGACCGAGGTCACGAGTAAGTGGGAGTATGAGTGCAGCACATACCAAATGCATGTAAACCTGGACCTCAACACTTCAATGTACTAAAAAGATAAAACAGCAAACATACATTCCTTCACTTTAAAGGAGTCTGTTGGAGCAAAGACACAAAGAAGAGCTGATGGCTGCAAGCAGAACTTTGTGGAGCACAAATATCAGCAGACAGCTTTGAAATAAGGAGCTGCAGGAAGAAAAGAAGAAGTTCTTCTGCAGATCTTTGAAGAGAACAAGCAGCTGCAGGAAGATGCTGCTGCAGATCAGAATCTGGACATTTCTGCTCACTGTGGGTCAACACAACTTTGTCATCATATTGATCTGAACACAACTGAATCATGGAGTCTGACCTCAGAGTCTGCAGTCTGCAGTCTGAACTCTTCAGAAAACCACACAGATGAAGAACTCCTGAATCCTGCAGGTCGTTCCAGCTCAGGTCCAGTTCTGTCAGGTTGGATGGGTTTTTCTTCAGAGCTGAGACCAGAACTTCACAGCTGATCTCTGACAAACCGCAGCACTCCAACCTGCAATCAGTCAGAAAAGTGTGTTCAGGAGCAGTGATGCAGCTGGAGGTCCAGGAACTTGGTCCATTCAGTCAGGTGAGACCCGCCCTGATGACAGACTGACAGATTAGCCCTGTTAAGGGTTAATCTGGGTATAATGATCTATATATATATATATATGATGGCTGTATATATGATCTGGGTAAAATCTGGGTATGATCTGTTGATTTAACAGATAATTCTGGATTGAAGTGGGAATCTTCAGTTAGAGAACAGATTTCCACAGTTGTGATGTCATCAATGTTTCCACTTGATTTGCTGAAGTTTCCATGAGGTTCAACACAGATTCAGATAAAGACTGAAGAGGACAGAAAAGAAAAACAGCATTCAGTTGTTCCATGGAAATATTCTGTAGACACTAAACACTCTGGTCCTTTTAAATCAGAGAACCAACAAGCACATTTAGAAACTTGTTGAAATGTTGGATTTCATGTTGGAGTTTTGGAAACACAATTGGAAGTGTAGAAAAATCCAGGTCAGCATGAAGTTTCTCTGCAGAAACTCAAAGATGTTCACCCCAATAAAAGAATGAAGCAGAGCTAAACTTTCCTTTCTCTCTTTATCCTGACTGGAAAAAGCAGATTGTGCAGAAAAACAGCTGAAAAAGTCTTTAGTTTTCCTCTGAAAGCATTTCCTGACATTTCTAAACTGTAGATGGGCCTTGAAAAACTTGAGGATCCACGGGGCCCAATATGTCTGAATGTGGCCCTGCAGGGGAGCTGCTGATGGTTCTGCTGGTAGTCTAAGGGTTTCAGCTGGTTCTGCTGCTCCCAAATGTCCTTCTTCTTATCACAGAAATCCTTTTGGATCTTCTTCAGATTGTTAACTGGTCTACTGCCTGACTGCAGTCATGTTTCCAACTAATATCGGAAACCAGGATTTTAGTAGCTGGTTCCAGCTGTTCCACCATGACACTCTTTCGTTCATTCTTGTTCTTCCATTAATTCCCTTCCTTTCAGGGAATTAATCAGTCTGTCGCAGACCGTGAAACTTATTATTACCAATTACTTTTATTATTCATGAGTGGGGTTTAGAAAATATAAAGTTTATACATTCAATTGCTTGACAGTAATATCTCTTCATAACAAGCTGCTGCTCTGTGGGTCAGAAATATGCTGCAAGTGTTTGTCCATTAATATCTGCAGTTCTGGGATTGATTGATGTTTTCTTTAAGAGAACACAGAACATGAACTTCTCCTAGATCTCAACAACTGGATGAATTTAGGTTCTCCTGATAGTCTGGTGCAAAAAACCAGGAGAAAATTTGTAACCAAGAAAGACTAAGAAAAACCAGGATTTTTAACTTAGGCACAATGTTGTTTTCTTTTTACTTCTATGCAACAGTCCTCTGCTGTTTCCTCTGCACTGTTGTCTATTTACCACTTTCTCCTGAAACAGAGAAAAACAGACAGAACTTGTTGTAGAGAATCAACATTTGGATGAAGTCTGACCTGAGACTCTCCAGTTTACAGTCTGGACTCATTAGTCCACCTGACAGAAACTTCACTCCTGAATCCTGCAGGTTGTTGTAACTCAGATCTAGAACTCTGAGTCTGGAGGACTGAGAGCTGAGAACTGAGGACAGAGCTACACAGCTTCTCTTTGACAGGAAACTGCATCTCAATCTGAAGAAAACAAAGACAGACAGCAGTTATTGAATCTTTCATGTTTCCATCAGATTCATTTGTTTACTGAAGGTGATTTTCCTGAGAGTTCTTACAGAGCTTTGTTGGAGGCTTTGATCACTGGCAGCAGCCTCAGAAGAGCCTCCTCTGAACACGAGTATTTCTGCAGGTCAAACTCTTCCAGATCTTCCTCTGATGACAGTAAGATGAAGGCCAGAGCAGACCACTGATCAGGAGACAGTTTATCTGTGGAGAGACGTTCTGACCTCAGGAACTGTTGGATCTCCTCCACTAGAGAACCATCATTCAGTTCATTCAGACAGTGGAACAGGTTGATGCTTTTCTCTGCAGGCAGATCCTCACTGATCTTCTCCTTCATGAACTGGACTGTTTCCTGATTGGTCTGTGAGCTACTTCCTGTCTGAGTCAGCAGACCTCGTAGGAGACTCTGATTGGTCCGCAGTGAAAGACCCAGGAGGAAGCGGAGGAACAAGTCCAGGTGTCCGTTTGGACTCTGTAAGGCCTTCTCCACAGCACTCTGGTAGAACTGGACTAGACTTTTCAGTTCAGGCCAAGAGATCTGTGATTGTTCTCCCTCCATGAGGTTGAGTCCAGAGGTGATGAAGGTCAGGTGGACATGAAGAGCAGCCAGAAACTCCTGAACACTCAGATGGATGAAGCAGAAGACCTTGTCCTGGTACAGGCCTCTCTCCTCTCTAAAGATCTGTGTGAACACTCCTGAGTACACTGAGGCTGCTCTGATATCGATGCCACACTCTGTCAGGTCAGATTCATAGAAGATCAGGTTTCCTTTCTGCAGCTGCTCAAAAGCCAATTTTCCCAGAGACTCCATCATCTTCCTGCTCTCTGGACTCCAGTGAGGATCTGTCTCAGCTCCTCCATCATACTTGACCTTCTTGACTTTGGCCTGAACCACCAGGAAGTGGATGTACATCTCAGTCAAGCTCTTGGGCAGCTCTCCTCCCTCTCTGCTCTTCAGCAGATCCTCCAGAACTGTAGCAGTGATCCAGCAGAAGACTGGGATGTGGCACATGATGTGGAGGCTTCTGGATCTCTTGATGTGGGAGATGATCCTGCTGGCCTGCTCTTCATCTCTGAACCTCTTCCTGAAGTACTCCTCCTTCTGTGGATCATTGAACCCTCTGACCTCTGTCACCATGTCAACACACTCAGCAGGGATCTGATTGGCTGCTGCAGGTCGTGTGGTTATCCA
The DNA here is from genome assembly GCF_053564925.1 of Oryzias latipes. Taxonomy (NCBI): domain Eukaryota; kingdom Metazoa; phylum Chordata; class Actinopteri; order Beloniformes; family Adrianichthyidae; genus Oryzias; species Oryzias latipes. Next base: position 23,207,320 of record NC_136238.1, read on the forward strand.
GAGGCAAGCAGAGGGAAGCAGATTCCCCCTGATGAGGTTTGTCAGCAGATCACCAACTGAGGTGGACTTTCTGGGGTCATTTAGGATCTGAGTCTTGTGGAAGTCCAGAGGAAGTCGACACTCATCCAGACCATCAAAGATGAAGAGGACCTGGAAGTCTTCAAAGCTGCAGATTCCTGCTTGTTTGGTTTCAGGGAAGAAGTGATGAACAAGTTCCACCAAGCTGAACTTCTCCTCTTTCAGCACATTCAGCTCTCTGAAAGTGAATGGAAATGTGAAGTGGAGGTTCTGGTTGGCTTTGCCTTCAGCCCAGTCCAGAGTGAACTTCTGAGTTAAGACTGTTTTCCCGATGCCAGCCACTCCCTTAGTCATCACGGTTCTGATTGGTTCTTGTCTTCCAGCTGGGAGTTGGAAGAGCTCTTCTTGTCTGATGCTTGTTTCTGCTCTGTCTGCTTTCCTGGAAGCTGCTTCAATCTGTCTGACCTCATGTTCTTCATTCAGCTCTCCTCTTCCTCCCTCTGTGATGAAGAGCTCTGTGTAGATCTCATTCAGAAGGGTTGGGTTTCCTGCTTTAGTAATCCCCTCAAACAAACACTGGAACTTCTCCTTCAGACCAGATTGGACTTCATGTCGACAAACTGCAGGAGATCCTGAATAAAGACAACAAACAGTAAATCAACTCCCTGCAGCCCTGAATGACGAGGGTTTGAATCCCTGTGGTTCCATGTGTTCAGACATCAGTAAATCTTCATTTATCAGCAGCTGAAACCTTCAGAGAAATCCTCTTACTGCTCTGCAGTCCATCAGCCAGCTCCTCCTGCTTCATTCTCCTCAGGAAGTTCTCTGTCATCTTCATCAGTGGCTCTCTGCTGCTCCTCTGCTCTTCATCTTCCAGGTCCTCCTCATCCTCCCTCTGACTCAGAATCTTCTTCTTTGGCTCCTTCTTCACAAAAGTGACAATGTTGAGCCAATCAGAGTGAAGTCACGGAGCCAAACATCAGCTCCATGTTGGACACACTGACAGTCCACTGGTGTCCAAAGTGCAGCATGGAGACGACTGTCGACAGAATGATGGAAAAGTAGTTGTTGTTCATGTACAGACCAGAAAGATGGAGTCCAGCTGTGTTTGATGCTGCTGGACAGACGGACCACTGGGAGTCTCTGAGCTCTGCTGGTCCAGTCTGTGGAGAATCAGCAACAATCAGATCCATTCTGTCTGTGCTGGTACGTTTAAACCAAACAAACTAGTTTTATGTCGCAGCTAGAATATTCTACAAACAAATCAGTTTTCATTCACTCCAATGTAAAATGGCCCAATTGAACAACACATATAAGCATATTTACAGATTTTTTTTTTTTTTTGGTTACAATTCTTATTCATAAAATTACATTGGGAGTCTTTAAATAATCCTTTTCAGTTTATATTGTATATGATAAAATACAATGCATTGCGAAAGTATTCAGCCCCTTTGAACTCTTCAAACTTTTGCCACATTTCAGGCTGCAAACATAAATAATAATTCACTTTATTTCAGACTCAGATGCAGTGCAGAAAAAGAAGACAGACAAACAGAACATACAAAACGGGAAGTACAGTTTACAACCACTTAGACAGAGTATAATCTCTGTGTCCAGTGCTTCCTCAAGGCAGAGGTGTAGCGGCATGAGCTTCTTTGGGGATCAGTCAGAGACATTATAGTTGCGTTTTTAGACTTGTCCAGACGCTCCATGAGGCTGTAGGTATGATGACGTTGTAGTTCCTCACAGTTGGGGATGTGAGCATCCACAAACAGCTGACTGGCTCTGTACTACCTTGGCACCTGTAGCAGAAGCCTAAAGGCATCGCTATAGGCCACTGTGAATTCACGGATGTCCCACGTCCATAAATCCATAAATCCGGAGTGCAATAAGCTCTGAACAACAAACACTTCACTTAAAGAGAACATATACTGAATTTTCTCATCAGCATATTTGCCTGAGCATGGAGTTTACAGTCTCTGAATGTCTCTGTCATCCCGCCAATCATCAGTAATAAGATGTCCAAGATATTTAATAACTGAGGTTTTGTACCAAAGGCTTTACTGAGATATTGGGCATACAAAATGATTCAGCCCCTTTGCTTTCAGTGCAACAAACTCTCTTCAGATGTTCAGTGAGGATCTCTGAATGATCCAATGTTGACCTAAATGACTAATGGTAACAAATAGAAGCCACCCGTATAGAATCAATTCTCTGCATAAATCCACCTGCTCTGTGATAGTCTCAGAGGTCCGTTTGAAGCGCAGAGAGCATCACAAAGAACATAAAGCTGGATTTAAAGCCAGTTTGGGATACAAAAAGATGTCCTAAACTTTAAACATCCCAATGAGCACTCTGCAAATGATAATATTGAAATAGGAGTCTCAGACCACTGCAAATCTACAAAAACCCGTCTGTCCATCTAAACTTTCAGCTCAAGCAAGGAGAAGACTGATCACAGATGCAGCCAAGAGGCCTGTCTGTCGCAGAGCCAGTTAACATCGTCACCCCCTTAAGATCTTCGCTGAAACCTGACAGGGTTGTTGTAGAATGAGTATGTGCTAAAACCGGTATGTCAGCGCGCGTGCATGTGTGTGTGTAGGAAGGAGAACGGAGCGCATGCAGCGCAAGAGTGAGTGAGAGCGCGCAGCGCAAGTGTGTTGGGGGCGTGTGTTCATGTTTGGTGTTACAGAGTGAAGGACAACAGTAATAAAAGAAGTTTGCCCCAGAAGAACGGTGACTGATCCTTTATTAACCCTCTGAGGGAAGCTCTGTGTCACGGTGGAGGGGGGCTCGAGAGCCGGTAGGACCCAGGCGCAGAGACGGGAGGCAAACGGGTTCAATGGCAAGGGGTTTAATTATAACAAACAAAAGGCGCTGCAGAGCAGGATGACAACAACAAAACAAAACTCACTGTGGCGTGGAACAAGAAACGAGGAACATGGCATGACAAGGACAACCAGGACAGGAATAACTAATGGACCAACACAGGAGGAAGGCAGAGACAAGACTTAAATACAGACAGGGCAGACAAGACACAGGTGAACACGATCAGGGCAGATGGGGACCAAAGGAAGTAAAACTCAAGAAAACAGACAAGACAGGAGACTTTCAAAATAAAACAGGAAACAGAAACAAGACAGAACAAGGACCAAAAACAAGACAACAAAATCAAATCATGACAGTACCCCCCCCTCAAGGAACCGCTCCGAGGTTCCACAAGTCACATGAGGGGGGGGCCCCGGAGGATAAACCTCGACGGGCACAAGAGTCCAGAGGACGGCCGGGGGTCCGCGCCGTCCGGCGAGGCAGGTCCGGAGGACGGCCGGGGGGCCGAGCGGTCCGGCGAGGCAGGTCCGGAGGACGGCCGGGGGGCCGAGCGGTCCGGCGAGGCAGGTCCGGAGGACGGCCGGGGGGCCGAGCGGTCCGGCGTGGAGTCGTCTGGCGTGGAGTCGTCTGGCGTGGAGTCGTCTGGCGTGGAGTCGTCTGGCGTGGAGTCGTCTGGCGTGGAGTCGTCTGGCGTGGAGTCGTCTGGCGTGGAGTCGTCTGGCGTGGAGTCGTCTGGCGTGGAGTCTGGCGTGGAGTCTGGCGTGGAGTCTGGCGTGGAGTCGGGCCAGCAGTCAGGCTCTGGCGGGTCGGGCCAGCAGTCAGGCTCTGGCGGGTCGGGCCAGCAGTCAGGCTCTGGCGGGTCGGGCCAGCAGTCAGGCTCTGGCGGGTCGGGCCAGCAGTCAGGCTCTGGCGGGTCGGGCCAGCAGTCAGGCTCTGGCGGGTCGGGCCAGCAGTCAGGCTCTGGCGGGTCGGGCGTGGAGCAGAGCTCTGGCGGGTCGGGCGTGGAGCAGAGCTCTGGCGGGTCGGGCGTGGAGCAGAGCTCTGGCGGGTCGGGCGTGGAGCAGAGCTCTGGCGGGTCGGGCGTGGAGCAGAGCTCTGGCGGGTCGGGCGTGGAGCAGAGCTCTGGCGGATCGGGCGTGGAGCAGAGCTCTGGCGGATCGGGCGTGGAGCAGAGCTCTGGCGGATCGGGCGTGGAGCAGAGCTCTGGCGGGTCAGGCGTGGAGCCGAGCTCTGGCGGGTCAGGCGTGGCCTTGGCAGCGGGGGTCGGTCGGGGTTCAGGCGGAACCCCCCTGGTAGCCGGGATGGGTCGGGGCGCAGGCGGCACCCCCCTGGGAGCCGGGACGGGTCGGGGCGCAGGCGGCACCCCCCTGGGAGCCGGGACGGGTCGGGGCGCAGGCGGCACCCCCCTGGGAGCCGGGACGGGTCGGGGTGCGTCCGGGACCACCACTGAACGTGGTTGTGGTGCATCCTGGACCACCACCGGAACATGACGGGGATGGGGTGCATCCGGCACCACCACTGGAAAGCGATGTGGTGCGTGCCGGACCACCTCTGGAACAGGAAGGGGACGGCGGGGACGACGGCGACGACGACCCCCCCTCAGGGCAAGACGGCTCCCAGTATAGTCCAGGGGGCTCCCACTCCAGGCATACGATGAGAACTGGGCCTGTTCGAAGACCCAAAATGTCCTGGTCTGCTCTGCTTCCAGGCAGTAGGCCTCTAAAAGCCGCATGTCCCGCTCTGCTGGGTCCAGAAAATATGGTTGGTCCATTCTGTCACGGTGAGGTGGCTCGAGAGCCGGTAGGACCCAGGCGCAGAGACGGGAGGCAAACGGGTTCAATGGCAAGGGGTTTAATTATAACAAACAAAAGGCGCTGCAGAGCAGGATGACAACAACAAAACAAAACTCACTGTGGCGTGGAACAAGAAACGAGGAACATGGCATGACAAGGACAACCAGGACAGGAATAACTAATGAACCAACACAGGAGGAAGGCAGAGACAAGACTTAAATACAGACAGGGCAGACAAGACACAGGTGAACACGATCAGGGCAGATGGGGACCAAAGGAAGTAAAACTCAAGAAAACAGACAAGACAGGAGACTTTCAAAATAAAACAGGAAACATAAACAAGACAGAACAAGGACCAAAAACAAGACAACAAAATCAAATCATGACACTCTGAGGGTTCGAAACGGGAAGTGAACCTCAAAGGAAGATCCGCCAACGGCCCTGGAGAGGATCTCTCCTGCATTTTCCGACCACGGTCAGAAAGCGAAAAGTCATTGCAGGAAAGGTTCAATAAGGTCAGCATCACTCTAAAAAGAGTATTTGGACTGTAGTTGGTAAGATTAACTGTTTTACATTAATCTAACTTAATTATTTAGTTTGGTGAAAATATATCTTACTTTCAATCAGCTTAATTCAATTAAGTTGGTGTAACTTTGGTGTGAAGCTGTCAATTCAATTCCAAATCAATTTTTTTGTATTGCCCAAACTCACAACAACAGTCGTCTCGATGGGCTTCGAAGTAAAACATGAACTCAAAAGGATCATGAATACAAAGAGTTCAATAGGAAAATACTAAAATGAACTAACAAACTGACTAAGCTATACTGGCATCCCTGCCCTTAGACCCCCCTTCGCGGTAAGGAAAAACTCCTAAAAAAACTGATTCTGGAAAAAATGAAGAAAACTCAGGGGTGCCCACATGAAGGAGGGATCCTCCCCCAGGACGGACAGGGGATTTACCAGAACTCTTAGAGAAGAATGAACTTATCTAACTCTACAACTACATATATAAAGTCCAGCAGACGAGCTTCATCCAGCTCTGGTTGGGGGGACGGTCAAAGGCGCGAGACGAGCCGGAGACAGGGACCACAGCCAGGTGTAGGAGCAGGAGCAGAGACGAGGTACTCGGTCAGGTACAGAGCAGAGACGAGCCAGAGACGAGCCAGAGGCAGGATCCACAGCCAGGTGGAGGTAAACGGTCAGGAACAGGAGCACGGATGAGCCAACTGGAGTCTGGAAGCACTCCCACTCCCCAGGAGGGGAGAGGGAAAGAGGGACAATACATGAATCCACACAGAGGCATGGGGAACTAAATGATGAATGATGATCAAAAATAGGGAAGAGAGGAAGGGTAGAAGTAGATGAAAAAAAAGGACAGTACCCAAGTGCACCATAGTTACCCCAGCTTCAACTTCTAGCAGCCTTTTAAAACAAATAGTTATTGTTATTAAGTTTCATTTAAAGACATTAACATTAAGTTAAATAATCTCTGAATACTAACTAGTCCAACACCAACCCCCTTGTTTGGGAAGACACTGTATGTTCCAACAATAAAGACAGAGTTGTGACTCGTGAATTTCTGCCTTGTAATGTGAAACATTGCTGGATCCTTCATGTCTTTGATATGAAAATTACAAGCCCCAATGGTTGAAACTTTGGAAAAATGTGTCAATTTAAATTTAATAAACAAAATTGGATAGACATAAAAACAATTAAATTCAATTCAATTAGGTGTTACCAATTGAAGTAATTCAGTTAAGTTGGATCAACTTTTTTCTTTTTAGAGTGATGTTGGTTGACCCTTGGAAAAAGCTAGAAGCTGTTTATTTTTTTGCTTGTGTTGCGGGCTGGGGGCGTGTATGACGGGGACCGCGCGTACGTGTGTGTAAGAAGAGGAGAGGGGGTGTGAGCGCGGAGCGGGGGAGTGTCGGAGAACCGTAAATTAAAAATGAGGTGTCTCCCCCAAACGTTTGGGAATCTTTCCTAACCCACTCTGGAGGCTGAGGGTTCCGAACGGAAAGTGAACCCCCAAGTAGAATCCGCCTTCGGCCCTGGAGAAAATCTCCCGTGTGTTTCTGACCACTGTCGGAAAAAGAGAAGTCATCGCACAGGAAAGGTTCAACACTTGGATCAAACTGTTAGCACAACGTCTGCAAACACTCAGAGAGAGCACATTAGCCGGTCGAGCAACCCTTCTTTTTCCTCTCCCGCGCATCCCCTCTCCTGCTTCATCCTGGAGCGGCAACGCCTCCTTCCGTCGCTGTGTTGCCTCCATGACAACCGCAGTCACACAAAAGTCTGAAGGAGGTCCGCGGAAGGCGGAAATACTGCTACGTAGTCCTCAGAACATCTAAGTTTGATAGTTTCAGCATTGTATAGTGTAAATGCAAAAATCGGATACGGGTCACTTTTAAAAGATGATGTAAGCGGGTCGTCAAAAAAATCGGATATAGTCAGAAAATCGGATATGGGCATCAAGACCTGCAGTGTAAAGGCAGCCAAAGTGAGTCTGATCAGAGACATCCAGAACTGAACCAGACCTCAAGTCCTTCATCTGAAATCCAGCCTCCTTTCACTCTGAAAATCGCTTACTGGTCCACTCCTGAATGGATGTCTTCGAAATCAGGATTCATATCCTTTGGCCAGTCACACTTTTTGGACCCACAACTAGATTCAGATCCAGGTCTTTGTTGGATCCTAAAGAGAAAAAAAAAACATTTGTTTTATTATAAACATTCATCTTCTGTTGTGGAGATCAGATTATCTTCCACGTTGGACTACTGAACTCAGATCATGAACAGACTGATCTGCAGTGAGACAGTCTGGTAAAACGACCCCTTCTGATAACTGTGTGACACTGCGTGCAGGTATTGTCACTGTAGGAATAAATTTCAAATCGATTCATTATTGTCCATCTGTTACATCATAACATGCATTTGACAAACACTCACTGTTTCACTCTTGAACGACTTTTTAGTAACCTATTCAAATAATCCTCTGGTCTGTCACTCCTGTTGGACCTCCAGCTGGATCCAGATCCAGATCCAAGTCCAGGTTGGTTCCTGTGAAGAATGAAGGTTGCTGGTGTGAGTCCTGAGCTCTGACATGGAGAAGATCATGGACAGTTGGAGATGTTCATCTCACCTCTGAGCTTTGCTCTGGTTGTCATGGTTACCATCTCTGCTTTTAGAGGGAGGGGCTCCCTCCTGTGGTTCCTCCCACTGATCCATGCTGCTGGATTAACTGGATCCACATCAGCTCACACACACCTTCCACCTTCACCTGCAGAGGAAACCCTCATCATCATCAGCTCTGCTCCTCCTTCACCAACAGATCAGCTGCTCCTCCACTGATTGGCTCTTCTCTTGTGTTTCCTGTCAGGTTCAGGTGAATGCAGTCAGACAGCAGTGGGAGGCAGAGGAAGCTGCCATCAGCTGCTGCACTTCTGCTCTCCCTCCACCAGGTGGAGACATGGAGCTGCAGCAGCAACATTTCCATTCAGTCACTTTTTTTTTTTTTTTTTTTTTTAATTTGAACTTTAAACATACACATAATAACTACACACAAAGAAGAGAAAGAAAAAGAAAAGAAAAGAAATAACTAAAACAAAATATATAGAATTGTAGTTTACAATAGGGATTGTGATACAGCTTGTGATCTTCAATGAAAATACACAGTTTTATTGCATTTTTGTTTTTCATCAATGTCAGAGATTTAAAATATAAACTGATTTCTTTAAGAAATGTATTGAATAATGGTTTGGTTTTTAAGAATCTGCACTTGTGAATGAAAAATTTACCAGATATTAACAAGGTATTGAATGTCAAATCAAATAGATTATCACCAGAAACTACTCCAAATAATATAATGTGCTTTTGTAAGTGAATCGAAATAGGGAAGGGAAACTTTGAAGAGCACCAAAAAAAGAAATCCTCCCAAAAACTGTAAACATACATACATTCAAAAAACAAATGATCAAGTGTTTCAATATTTGTATCACAAAAAGAACAGTTATTCTCTGGAAAACCAAAACGTATGTGTAACAGTTCTTTGCATGGATAGACTGCGTTCATTATTTTAAAATGGATTTCTTTGTATTTTGGGAAAATTGGATATTTAATGAACTGAGACCTCAACTTGCTTATTTCCTCTCTTGTGTAATGCTGTGACATAGAATGATTTTTGTCAGATGTTGGAAACAGTTCTCTAACAAATAAGGATCGTATAAATGAGTTTGGAAGTTTTGAATTAACCGGTCGACCATCAAACAACAGAGAGGGAAGCTGAACTTGAACATTTTGAACCAAACTGGAGGACATTTGGACCAAAATCTGAGGGATTGCTTTGATAACATTGTTATATTGTTTTCTATCATTTAATTTAAACTTACTGGAAAAAGTTTCAAATGAGATAATGTTTCCATTGTCATTCATAATATGTAGTAATGACCAAATGCCGTTATCAAACCAATTTTTGTAAAATATAGATTTGTTTCTGCATAACACATACCGACAGTTCCATATGGGAGTATTGTGTGGACTAAAGTTATGTTTGTATATGAGTTTCCAGTACAGTAACACCTGCTGATGATAAGTAGAAAGTTTAATAGGAAGTTTTCTGTAATCAAAGTCACATTTTAGAAGCAACTCAATGCCCCCTAGATGAGAGAAAATGTTTGAAGGAATATGAAACCACATATTTCTTTCATTTTGCAGAAAAGACCTAAGCCAATTTATTTTAATCATACCATCCAAACTTTCAAAGTCTATGGCTTTAAGTCCACCTGCACTGTAATCCTGAATTATTGTTCCTTTTTTTATGTAATGGGTTTTGTTTTTCCAGATGAAGTTGAAATTGGCCTGGTGTATTGCTTTCCTTGCAGATTTAGGAATTGGGAGTGAATATGCTGGATAAATGAATCTGGATAAACATTCTAATTTAGTTAAAAACACTCTGCCCAGAATAGAAATGTCTCGCTGTGACCACATGTTTAAATTGACTTTACATTTTTCTAAAGTTTTCCATAAGTTCATTTCCTCCATTGTTTTGCTGTCTTTGCTGATATGAACACCAAGATATTTCACAACAGTCCTAACAGGAATGTTATGAATTACTGACTGATCAGAATGGAGAACTGGTAATAATTCACATTTGCTGAGATTTAGTTTTAAACCAGATGCTTTAGAGAAGAAATCCACGGTCTGAATGATGTCAGGTATTTGATGACTGTCCTTCATGAATATGGCCGTGTCGTCTGCCAGCTGAGTGATGGCTAACTGTTCTCCCAGAACATTGAGTTTACTGAAATCAGAGTTTTTAATAAGTATTGATAACATTTCTGTTGCTGTTATAAAAAGTAACGGTGAGATTGGACAGGCTTGTTTAATTCCTTTGTTAATTAAAAACCTAGGAGAAATGCCATTTGGTAAAATAACTACACTGTTTGTATCATTATAGATTGTTTGAACAAAACTTATGAAATTAGGTCCAAATCCAAATATTTCTAAAGTCTGAAACATAAATTTGTGTTCAACCGTGTCAAAGGCTTTGAAGAAATCCAAAAATAAAATGAAGCCATCATCTTCAATTAATTGATTATAGTCAATCAGATCAAGAACTAACCGGATATTTATGTGAATTGAACGTCCTTTTAAGAATCCTGATTGTGTGTCTGAGATGATCTGATTCAGTCCTGTTTTTAATCTAGATGCATAAATGTTGGTTAAAATTTTATAATCACTATTAAGGAGGGATATTGGCCTCAAATTATCAATTAGTCTGGCGTCTTTCCCAGGTTTAGGAATCAGGGTGATGACGCCCTGCTTCATGGTAGTTGGAAGGATGTTCAACTCAGAAATCTCCTTTATGACCAACAGAAACTGCTCTTTCAAGTGATCCCAGAAATGTCTGTAAAAGTTAATAGTAAGCCCATCAGATCCTGGAGATTTATCTAAAGCTAAACTTCTCATGGCTTTTTCTGCTTCTTCCAGAGTGATTTCTGCTTCACACACTTGTTTAAAGTTTTCATCCACTTTAGGAGTCAAATCCTTGATGTGATTGAAGAAGCGATCAGCATCCTGAGAAGAATAAGAGGAAGAGTACAACCTGCTGTAAAACTGGAAAATTTCTCTCTTAATTTCCTAAATATTTGTACTTTCCCTGCCATTAATTAGCAATCTGATAACAGCATTTTTCTCTTGTCGCCTTTTTTCTAGTCTACAGAAGTAAGCCGAACTTTTCTCTCCCTCTTCAACCCATTTAGCTCTGGATCTAATAAAAGCACCTTTGGCTTTAGAGACGTACATGTTATCCAGCGAGGTTTGCAATAATGAAAGTCTCTGTTTCTCACCTTCACTCAATAGAGATTTACAGCAAATAGAGTTCATTTCTCTGATAATTTCCATTTCTTTTTGTTTTCCATCTTTACTCAATCTTTTGCTGTGAGTTATGGAGATCTGTCTTGCTTTGAATTTTAAAAATTCCCCATTTCTCCCTCTGAGTGGTAAACTGTCTGTCTTTAGTTATCTTTTGGATTTCATTTATAATCGCTTGAGAATAAACTTCATCCTCTAATAGACTAGAGTTGAACTTCCAGTAACCTTTGTTTTTAGGATTATTGCGAGGTTGAATAATAAGTTTAATCATAGAATGATCTGTTAATGGTGCAGCAGAAATAATAGCTATTGATGTAAAATTCTGTTGATTTTCATTTGTTAACCAAAAATCCAACCTAGATTTAGCAGATCTGTCCGGTTTAAACCAGGTGAACGCTCGAACATCAGGATTATCACGACGCCAGACATCAGAAACATTTAAATCTCTACATAAATGAAGAAGAACTGGATTATAATGATGATTTTGAAATGCTGAAGGAAATCTGTCGAGGTATTCATTTTCCACCATATTAAAATCCCCTCCAATGATGAGATTATTGCTAGGATATCTTTGGTTTAGCTCTTTAACAGAATTTGTAAAATCTGAAAACATGATTTTGTTTTGCGCTGCAGAGTTATATCCATTCAGTCACTTTGAAAAAGAAACAACAAACTTCCTGTTTCTACAATTAAGGAAACATGAAGCATCAAGAAAAACAGAGACTTTCACATGAACTTTGACCTCCACACAGGTTTGGATGGAGGAGAACAGGAAGGTTTGGGAGTCAGAACTGAAACCTTTGAACTCCACAGCTTAATGATGTTTTGTGTTTCTGTCAGAAACTCTTTGTTCTGTGTTCTGGAAAGTTCTGACAGGAAGCAGCAGTCAGCTGATCTGAACCACTTTGATGCTGCAGACCACAGTTTGATCAGAGCTGTGATGAACCAGCAGGGGGCACGGCGTCATGGTTAACCGCAGCCCCCCCCTTCCAAAAAAACCACAAAAAAACACACAAAATACCCCGGCGGTCGTGTCGGAAATAAATGCAATTACAACACAGTGAAACTCCCATGCCGCTCCAGAGCGGTCCGCTGCAGAGGAATCAACAAACACCCTTAACACACGTGTGTGCCCTCAATCCTCCTTCCTACACACGCAGCGCTAACACACACACACGGTCATTCTACAACACCTTTATAGTTAGTTCATTAGTTGGATAGGTAGTAGTTAGTTGTTACTGTTATATGTTAATAAAGAATACCTGTGCTCTTTGGTACAGACATCTTCTCAGAATATTATCTATTGCCCAGTAATAAACAGACTGCAGACACTTTGTCACCTTTCTGGTAGCCTTGCAGCCTGACACCCATGAAGAACACGGGACAGGAGGCTCCGCCTTTGTTTATACAGACACGTAACTTTACGCTGCACAAAATAGTTCCCAAAAAAAAACATGTAGTGATATTCATGGAAATCTAACAGTACGCGTTCATGTTTGGTGTTATGAAGTGAAGGAGAACAGTAATACCCCCCCCCAACACAAAATCCTCCAGCGGGCGGCCGTGCACTTAAAAACACACGCAGCTTGTAATGGAAATGAATACAATGGAAATTAATAATTAGAACGAAGTAAATTTGTCGTATTTCCTCACGAGATGGAAAATTCTGTTGTAGAATGAGGATGAGTATGTGCTGCTGAAAGCGCCCACCTGTGTGTAAGTAGAGGAAGCGTGCCGCGTGCAGCGCAGAGGCAGGTAGAGCTGTGCGCCGACGAGAGAGAGTCGACAGGAGCGGTGCAGGGAGGGAAGGACAGAACAGTGAAAGAAAGAAGGAAAGTCTGAACACAGGACTAGCAGAAAAAGTAAATTATCAGCTAAGATGAACGTGTTTAATGTGTTTATTATAGTTCCAATCACGCACCATATGCTGAACTTAAAAAAAAAATTATCGTCACACCCCTAAGTTTGATTCCAGGGAATGTTTAGAAAAAACCCAACAGGCATCATTTTTCTCTGCTTTAGTTTGGAAGCTTGTTCTGCAGCAAAACCACATTCCTGAAGGACGTCTTTGTTCCTCAGTAACAGGGCGTGTCTAAACGGCTGCAGATTCTGCAGAACAAGGATTGAAGGAGTTCTGCCCCCTGGTGGACAGGAACTCAGCAGTGCGGTGATGCGTTTATCTTAACACCCCTAAGTTTGATTCCAGGGAATGTTTACAAAAAACCCAACAAGCATCAGTTGATTGTTGTTGACTTGATGAAGAAGAGTCCTCCATGTTGTTGATCAGTAATAACCAATGATGAAGCTTTGGAAACAGCAGAGTGATGAGAGTTTGCAGAGAAAGAAGAAGATCTTCTCCAAACATTCAAAAACAAACAGTCAAGTTAGTGAAGACAAAGTTCAACAAACAAACTCACTTCAGTTTCTGCAAAGAGATGAAGAGGAAGAAGAAGAAGAGTCTCCACTCACCGTGTCAACGCAATTGCAGCACAGATCACTGACTCACAACCAGAAGAGTCCACCTGGATGGAGGCGGGGCAGCACATGTGGGCGGGGCAGTAGGTGGAGCAGCTGAAGTGGAATGTTTGATGTCAGTTTCAGACTGTGAGCCTTCCTGGAATCAAACCCTCAACCTGCCTGTTGTCTACGTAGTAAACTCCCACTGCTCCACAGTCAGAGGATCAGAATCTGATCAGGTTTGCATCTTACGCTCATAAACACGGTGGATGTGAAAAAGGGGGCGGGGCTTCCGATCATCAGTCAGACTCAGAGGAACAGAGAGTTTGTTCACATGCAGCTCAGGAAAATGACTGACAGTGAAGCTGAGAAGTTTTTTCTTTCCATGTCTGTTAGAATCACAACGTTTCAAATCCACAAGAATCTAAAACTGAAGCAGAAGCTGAGAAAGGAGCACATTGAAGTCAGAGTGGGAACAAGTCAGAACAAGTTGATCACAAAGAAAATATGAAACTGGAAGAATGTGGATCTTCCAGATGATCTGTGGGACTTTTTCTCTGCTTTAGTCTGGAAGAATGTTCTGCAGCAGAACCACATTCCTGAAGGACGACTTTGTTCCTCGGTAACAGGGCACGTCTGATCGGCTGCAGATTCTGTAGAACAAGGGCTGTGTCCAAATTCCTACCCTAACCCCTAACTACTAAAACCCTATATAGTGCGGCACTGTATACTTCTCTGAATTTTCAAAGCAATTCGGACACCCGTGCTCACTAGTTTTCTCTTCGGGTCTTGTTCATATGGCGCTTGACACGAAAACAAAGTGGCGCATTACCGCCACCACCTGGTCTGGAGGCGAACTACTTCTATTTAACGCGGAGAATGACAACTATTTGTCAAAGTAAAAACATAATAAATATGAATATTTTACAAAGACTATTTATGAATCTGCTGTGTTCTGATCATGGAAAATGTGGCTGATTTATAAATAATAAAATTACAAACACATTGGTGTTGATTTAATGTATTTGTTCAGGGGCACAGGAGACTGAGGTCCTGGTGTTTCTGGCATGTGGCACATCATACAGTGTGGTAGCCAGGGCCTTTGACATGCCACGGTCCACTGTAAGTGATGTTGTCCACAGGACGGCAGACCGCATCCTCCAGCTGATGAGCAGGGTCATCCGGCTCCCCAGTGTGTATGAACTACCATTAGTCGCCTCAGGTTTTTTAGCAGCTCGCGTGGTCTTCCACCTTCCAAAAGGTCGTGGGGAGCATTGATGGATCCCACATAAGAATAAAGCCCCTAAAAATCCCTGCATTCTTCATCCCATCACGTTGCTGACACCCTACAGGGAACCCATGAGGAATGCGGTTGAGGCCTGTTACAACCAGGGCACGCTCTGTGGTGGAGAGAGCATTTGGCATGATGAAGATAACGAGGAGAGCAATATTCCTGGGGGCGTTGGAAGTAAAACCAACCTTTGCAATGAAAATGGTAAATGGTGTATACTTATATAGCACTTTTCTACCTACAAGGACAAAGTGCTTTACAGTCACCGACCCAATCACACACACATTCACACACTGGTGGCTGCTCTGCTGCCAAACACAGGTGCCCGGCTACCACCAGAGGTAAGGTGGGGTTCAGTGTCTTGCCAAAGGACACTTTGACTCATGGGCGTCGAAACTGCAACCTTACGATCAGGGATCGACCGCCCTACCGCTGCGCCACAGCTGCCCCAAAATCCTTGCCTGCACAATCTGTACATCAGCGAAGGGGACTGCTGGGAGCCACAGATGTTCAGCCACAGCAGGACGACACCAGGAACATGCAGGACGAGCAAAGTGGCGTCCGTCTGCAAGGACAAATCTCTGCTTTCCTTTCAGCTCCAACTGCGACACACATGGCTCTAGAAGACCACGATTATTGTTAACATGTATTAAAATAAATGTTAACATATATAATAAAATTGTAAATATGTACATTTGATATTTATATGAAAATCATTTTGAGATTGTTAAAAATGGCTCAGATTTAAACAATACATGTAAATTATTCATTTCTGTTCATGCATTTATTAAACAAATTGGAAAAACAATGACGACGTTATATTTTTTGAACAATATTTTCAACTCAAGTAGGCTTAACAAACTCTCCTGTCGCTGTTCGTCCTTTCCTCTGGCTCTTTCAACAAAAACATTTACCCCAACATGACAGCGATTAACAGTTTAATAATAAACGAAGACAAATTTGATCAAGTGTGATCTCTATCCCATCCGGCACGAGCCTGCCTGAAAACAAACAGGCTATCTTTCTCCACAGATGGATCAGATTTTCCTCATCCTCGTCTGTCCCTACATATATAAACACATTTCAAAAATGTGTTAATAACTTATGACTACGGTTAGAACTCACTGCTTTTTGATGTAATATCAACAGCGTTTTTTTTTATCCTTCAATGTTAATTCGCGTTAGCGTTAGCTTAAGCATTACCAAAATTGATGAGCTTCAAAACAATGTAGGTTGTCGATTGAGGAATATAACATCTTACACATGTCATATTACATATTTACAAATATATTTTACAACAGATACTTGATACTTTTTAACATTTTTACATGTTTCGGTTGTCTTCCTTGCGCAACCGTCTGCCATTTTCGAATAATTCAAACGCAATGCATTCTGGTCCATACGCATTTAATTCTGGTCCGAACGCAGTGCATTCTGGTCAATGTTCGCCAATCGAGTGAGCATCGATCCACACTGGTTTTTCATAGAGACTTCTGGGAAATTTCTAGTGCACATGATTTTTGACCTTTAGATTCGGACACCCGTACGAAATGGCGACTGCACTATATATTGCACTAAATAGGGGTTAGGGCGGTAATTCGGACACAGGGAAGGTTTCCTGCAGCTGGATAAAAGGAGTGCTGCCCCCTGGTGGACAGGAACTCAGCAGTGCAGCTTCAGGATGGCGTCGCTTCCAACAGATCAGATCAACGTTCTGCTCTCTGCTAAAGAGGCAGAACGTCTCCTTCTAAGAAGAATCCAGAGTTCCTGATCACAAACATCAACTGAAGCCCAAATCAGAGCTGATCAGACTGCATGGAGCCCAAGCTCCAGAAAAGAGGAGAGAAGAAGAAGTCGTCCACATGAAGCTTCACCTTAGAGGAAAAGAGGAGCTGCTGAACTAAAGTACTCGAGTACTGAGGAAGACTTTCAACCTCTGATGGATTCTGTGGAACGTTTGGAACTAGAATGTAGAAAGTGCTTCAGTTCCATCAGCTGTCAGTCTGCAGCAGTTCCTGCTGCTTTTTGGTCGACTTCTTCAGCACTGAAACCTTCCTCTTCCTAGTTTCTAGAGTTGAAAGCTGCTCTGTCTGACCTTTGACCTCCACAAACATCAACTGAGAGAAAGAGGTGAAACTGCCCAAAAACGTCACCAAGTCTGATTATGTTTCTGTTAAATGTTGAGACCCATTGATCCACTTTGTTCCTCTGCAGCATCAGGATCTGGAAACTCCAACATCAGTCACTTCAATAGGAAACGGACGAGCTCAGAGTCAGAAGATGAGAGAGGAGCATGACAGCATCTGTGTTCAGGAAGAAACCGGAATCCAAACTGCTTCCAGTTTCTATGATTGGGATATTTTGGACCTGTTGAAGGACACAGATTCTTTCCACATCATGAAGCTGTTCTTCTGAAGCCAAACGGTCCACAGTTCTATGCTGATGATGCTCTTCTTCACCAAGTGAAGAAGAAGTGCACGTGCTGCTGCATGTGCTTGTCTGCAGGTTCCAGCAGACACAGACACCAAGACTGCTCTTTGTGTCCTCCTGCAGACATTCATGGACATGGAGAGGACAGGCTGTGCTCTGCTGCTGAGGACGGCGCCATCAGCAGCAAACGCCTCTGTTCAGCAGCAGGTCAGGTGGTTCTGGAACAAAGTCAGAATATGGATTTCAAAAGTAGCTGAACCCTGAACTTGTCCGGTTTTTCCCTGCAGGTGAATTCCAACAGAATGATCAGCGTTCTCCAGGTGCTCTCAGGAGGCGGAGCCTGTCTGATGCTGTGAAGGATGAGCTGCTGAGGTCTGTTTGCATCAAGACTCTCAGCTGCTTTAGTCAAACTGCTGAGCGATGGAACAATGGAGCCGTTTCTGAAGGAAGAGGATCAAACATGATGCTCTGCATCCGTTTGCTTCAGGAAGTGGAGGTTTTTTAGAGTCTCCAGACTGTTTCTGAACGGCCAAAGAAAAGCAGCTGATGTGGTTCTGTCTCCTACCAGCAGGGAGCGCTCTCAGCCGGACAGAACAGATCCTGAATGCTGCTCTGAGAAGGACTCTTCTGTTCCAGAAGCAGAGACTGTTCACATCCAGGAGAATCTGGACTCCAATGAATCCCAGAGAATCTCCTCTCTGCTGTTTGGACACTTTGACCAGCAGAGGGCAGCAGAACTTTCAGCAACTCTGGATCTGATCCCACAAAAACAATCCATGGATGATCAGATTTCAGAAGATTTGAAGGATCAAAGACAAAGATGTTCTGAAGAAAAGATGTGAGAAGAAAGTCCAGAATGAATCCACTCTGACTTCTCCTCATGTCTCTGAAGCTTGTGTCTTCATGTCTTCACCTCAGAGTTTCTTCTGGATTCCATGTGGATCAATAATATTGATCATGTTCTGTTGTCATTTTCCATCAGAACTTCAGGCTTTTCTCTGCTGATGATCTCTGAGCTGAACTTCTTGGAGGAATTCCTGAATCTGGGATTTGGAGCAAACAGTCAGAACAAAGGAGGTTTCCATTTCTTCTAAGCTCTGCCAGAAGAAAAGAGCTGAAGCTTGAAGCTGAAGCAGCATTTGCTCAGAGAATCTGTCCTCCAGACCAACAAGTCCCACCACAGCCTTGAAGACGTTTCCAGAAGCAGCAGCAGACTGTGTTCCCATGACGATGCTGAAGTCAGCTGCTGCTCTGCAGGAGAAAGTCTGCAGCTCCTCAGTCAGGAAGCTCTTTCAAGCTCGTGCACATCTGTCAGTGCAGCAGCAGGAAGCCTGTTTCCCTGCAGGAAGTTGGGACTTTTCAAAGTAAGAGCCTCATGTTGGCAGAGATGGGTTGGATTCTTTGATGCTCCAGTTTCTTTTGGATTCGGGATGAGTTCATGCAGATCTAGAAATCCCACCATGATGATCATCCTTGAGGAATTTCAAAATAAAAGACTTACAAACACCACAATCACTGCTGGAAGATAAATACATTTACTCTTTATTTTCTGTCAATAAATAATATTTATCTATACATCCTTGATTGTAAATGATGGATCTAAAGTTGAAAAGAAGTCAAAGTGCTGACTCAGCACAGATCAAAGGAGACACAGATGATTTCCTGGAATGAAGAAAACATCAAACATCATGATGTGATCTGGAACTGAGCTGTTCTTCAGAAGATCCTCCCAAACATGGAAACTGTTGCTGCAACACGTGAAGGTTTGGTTCTGTTGCTAGTGAGATCTGATGGATCAGAACCAGACTTCTGTCAGCTGGAACTGGGGCTTCTTCCAGACCATGTGGCCTAATGAACAAGGCGTCTGAGTCCGGATCAGAAGATTGAGGGTTCAAGTCCCTTCATGGTTGGAATTGAATTTTGACCTGTATGGTTTAATGACAAGATCATTGAAAAAGGAGTTTAGAGTTCTGTTTTCTTCAAGAAAACAAAAAATTCTGAGGACATTTCTTTAGGCTTCATGTGAAGAAAACAAAATGTTTGAAAAGATGAAAATAAAGACACTTCTAGAAGCTGCAGATGCAGTTACAAAGAACAGCCAGCAGGTGTCTCACTGTGTGAGCTTCAAAAACTTAACCGACCATGAAGGGACTTGAACCCTCAATCTTCTAATCCGAAGTCAGACACCTTGTCCATTAGGCCACATGGTCTTTGACAAACTTCAAGTCCAGCTGGATTTTGACGACAGCATCATCCAGCTGATGAAGAGGAGGAGAGTCTACAGCCTCAAAGAAGAAGGTGGAGGAGGAGGAGGCGCTGCAGTGTGCTCCTCCTCATGAGTCCTGAAGCTGCACCATCAGCTGCAGAGCTTCAGAGCTGCTTCTTCTCAGACTTTCCACTTTCTTTGGCTCTCTGGCTCTGATGCTGCTGCAGATGGGGGCGGAGCCTGGAGATGACTGATGAAGGTCAGAGGGTGGAGCTTCATCCGGATGAAGGTGCTGCTTGGCTTCTGACTGGATGTCCGTCTGTCCTCAGTCCCTTCATGGTTGCTGCTTCTCTTCTGCTGATGTTTCTGCAGGATGAAGCTGCTGGAAAACGATGAGTCTCTTCTTTCTGCAGCTTCTGACAGCAGAAACAGTTGTTTCAGTCTCACTCCACATAAACACTGTCCTTCATCAGATGTGAAGCATCTCTGGATAAACCAAATCCCTGTTTGTAGCACCCTCTAAGAATCAGCACGAGCACGAGGTGTTTATAAAAGGGTTTATTGTTCTTCACAACCCGTGAAGAACTGGCAGCAAAATAAAAACACAAATACGCATCAAAATTAATTCTATAGCTTACAAATTATGAAACTTAAATTAGACAAATAAAAGCACACAAACCTCGTGGGGTGACATCCACGAGGGGCTAATTGCTCATTTGGCTTCAGATTTCCCTTAACTATCTAAATAAACACATTAAACAAATTATTACATTGATAATTCTGTTATACATTGATGTGATTTCTACTGAGATTTTCACGTGGCTGCAGCTGATAGCTGTGTGTGCAGTTAAATGAGTCAGAGTGGAACTTTAATTGAACTTTGTTCCACATGCTCTCACCACTAGATGGCGCAAATTAAAATATAATATAGAACAACAGAATAAACACATAAATGTTTTAGACTGAGTTTGTCACAGACGCTCAAACTGATTAAGGGTTCAGCTGGAAATTGAGAACGAGGCTTTGAAACCAGCAGCAGTTTGAGTCCATTCAGGGGGGTATTCCAGGAAGCATGTTTAAACTAGCCTGACTTTGAGCCTGAACTCTGGCTGAAATATGCCTGAACTTGCTTACTCTGGGTATGTCGGTTCCAAAAGACCGGATATGAGTTGGCGTAATTACGCTCGACTTGGTAACCCTGGGTTAATGCACGTGCACGGAAGGTACATAAAGACATTCTCAATGGATCACCGATTTACGGAGTCACCATGGAAATGCGTGGTGAAGAAAAAGAGAGCGCTATACTTTAGTGAGACGGAGTCTGAGATTTTTATGACGGCGTATGAAGATTATACGCCCATTAAAAAAATAACACAGCTCCAACATCAAAAAAAAAAGTTTCTACTTGGAGAAAAAGAACAGACAAAGTAAACGCATGAGTTTCCATCTCATTTTCATTGTGACGCACATATATGTAACTTATCCAACTTAAATGAATTAATTCAATTGTTAAAAAGTAATTGAGTTAAATTTATTCAACCTAATTTCTTACGTCTATCCAACTCAATCTTTTTTTCGAACTCAAATTTACATATTTATCTAACTAAATGTAAAATTACTCCAATTCAATTTAAGTTTTTCCATCTTAATTTATTGTATTATATTGTATTATAATTCTTAAACTCTCACATCTAAGTTAAAGCCTGCAGTTATACTCATTTTTATAAAAATTAAATTAATGAAACAAAGTGGAACTTACAAAATGAAACATGTTGTTATTTACCAATTTCTCTATCTTTACCATTATACCATTAGATTGTAGGGGTGCTACATAAACTCATCATCCTCTCCCTCCCTCTCACTCATGGTGCAGAGACCTAAGCATAGTAGGACAAAATAACTCGGCAAAACACAGTAAAACAGCCAAACAACTAAACACATTTGGTCAAAAACCCACACTTAAACCCAAATCCGTCCAGACAGGCAAAGGGAATGATATCCCACAATTCCTTGCGGTGCCGATCTAACAGCAGCACCAAAGTTACACCTACTTGATTTAATTAATTTGAATGAAAGAAAATAACTGTCAGAAAACTATGTGTTGATTTTAAACTGACTTAACAAAAAAATGATTTATCTTAACTGAAGCAAATAATTAAGTTAGATCAACAATGTAAAAGATTTTATTTTTAAACATCCATACGTGGTCTTATCACCCTCTCACGGTGGAAAAAGTATTATCTGAGCTTCTTCATCCACTAAATCCTCTTCAAATGGACACGCCATGCTGCTTCACCTCTCTGAAAACAAACTAACATTCAACTAAACCTGCTCCAGACCAGGGGGGTATTCCAGAAAGCAGGTTATGCTAGCTCCCACGATACGTTTGAGGCTAAGGAAGTTGATAACCTCAGCTTTCAGTTCCAGAAATGGAGGTATGTTTCAGGGTAGGTCAAGTTACCATGGCAACTCATGCTCTGAACATAACCTGGTCCGGAGCAGGTTTAGTTGAAGATTAGTTTGTTTACAGAGAGGTGAAACAGCATGGCGTGTCCATTTGAAGATGATTTAGTGGATGAAAAAGCTCAGATAATACTTTTTCCACCATGAGAGGGTGATAAGACCACATATGGATGTTGGAAAGATAAACTTTTTTACTTTGATCTTACTTAATTATTTGCTTCAGTTAAGATAAATCATTTTTTTGTTAGGTCACCTTAAAAATAACACAGAGTTTTCAGACAATTATTTTCCTTTCGTTCAAATTAATTCAATTAAGCAAGTGTAACTTTGATGCTGCTGTTAGATCGGCACCGCAAGGGATTCTGGGATATTATTCCCTTTGCCTGTCTGGACGGATTTGGGTTTAAGTGTGGGTTTTATTACAAAACGTGTTTAGTTGTATAGCTGTGTTACCGTGTTTCACCGTGTTTTGCCGAGCTATTTTGTCCTACTATGCTTAAGTCTCTGCACCATGAGTGAGGGTAAAGTAGAGGATGATGAGTTTATATAGCACCCCTACCACCCAAACCTGTAATGACAGTGATGGAATATTCTGTGATGAATTTTTGCACTCCGTGCATTTTTTTTCCGTTCTTTTTATTGTTATAAAAATGAGCATATCTGCCGGCTAAAACTTAGACATATGAAAGTTCAAGAAATATAAGTAATTAAGATGGAAAAAAGATTAATGGAGTAATGTGACATTTAGTTAGATAAATACGTAAATTTGAGTTGTATAAACAATTATTGAGTTTGAATAAATTTAACTAAATTATCTTTCAGCCGTGTTACTTTTTTGATGGACTTATAATTTCTATCCGCCGTCATTAAAATCTCAGACTCCGTCTCACTTCCGTCTCAAGTGTCGCGCTTTTTTTTTTTTTTTCTCCACGCGTTTCCATGGTGACTCCAAAAATCGGCGATCTATTGAGAATGTCTATATGTACCGTGCGTTAACCCAGGGTTACCAAGTCAAGCGTAAGTACGCCAACTCATATCCGGTCTTTTGGAACCGACATACCCCCGGTAAGCAAGTTCAGGCGGATTTCAGCCAGAGTTCAGGCTTAAAATCAGGCTAGTTTAAACATGCTTCCTGGAAACCCCCCTGGTTATGTTCAGAGCATGAGTTGCCATGGCAACTTGACATACCCTGAAACATACCTCCATTTCTGGAACCAAAAGCTGAGGTTATCAACTCCCTTAGCCTCAAACGTACTGTTGGCCTCCCGTCTGGCCTTCGCAGATTTGGATGGTCCATGACGTCCAAAATGAAATGTGCAGTTGGGAAACTAAAAGACACACAAAAGTCTGCATGAATTTTCAAACCTTTTACAAAGGGGAGAAGTGGAAAAACACGACCTGTTGGGCTCTGTGGCTGTCTTCTCTCTGTCCTCAAGGTAAAAAGGCTTTTTTTTTTATTATTCAGTGAGGGAGGATGACAACACACAAAATACGTCATTAGACTAGTGTGTTTTTGTCTAGTCTGCATTGCAGGTGTCGTTACTCCATAAACACTCCACTACAGAAGGAAAACAGAGACCACAAGTCAAAAACAGCCGTATTGCTGAGCTCGGCACATATTATCTGATACTGAGGACAGGAATCAGCATATTTCTACAATTCAATATACATGCAGTTATAGAATCCGTTAAATGCATAAATAACAAGAACATATAAAATATAATAGAATGTAATGAATAATGAAAAGATCATATAACATATTATGAACCCCTGTTCACCTCCACAGTATCGTGGTAACTCGCATAACCTGCTTTCTGGAAAAACCTCCCTGATGTTCGGTTCAGGTTTCTGTCACAACAAGCCTTTATTTTGAAAGAGCCAGTGGGGCAGAAACAAAAGAAGGTGAGATTACCAACCCCCCCCCCCCCCCCCCCCCCCCCTGGAATGTTGATCCCTGTGCAGTGGACAAGTGGGGGCGGGGACGGCTGAACCAATCACAGAAGACTGTTGCAGCTTTCCCTCCAAAAGTCAACCAATCAGATGTTGTTGTTTGGATTCTTTGTCTTGAAGTTTCACATGCGGAAGCTTCCAGAGTCTTTTCTGTTCTGGTCTGCAGGCTGAGCAGAACTGACTCCTGCAGGATCACAGGAACTTTCAGGAAAATCTCCAAACAGGAGAAAAGTTTCTGTTTGGACCTTTTTTCTGTGATTGTGAGACTAGCAGATGATCGATCGGAGCTGCAGTGAAGAGGACGGCGGTGTTTGTGGGAGTTGGAGCTGAAGATCGGAGCAGGAACCATGTCTTCAGAACCTCAGGAAGGTTCTGTCAGAGAACAACTTTCTGCTGCTGAAGGAACCATCGTCCAGAACGAGGAGGAGCTCTGTCGTCAGCGCAGACTGCTGGATAGCAGCTGGAACCCGCAGCTTCAGCTACACATTGCAGGTTTGTTCACTGCATCCACCTGCAGACAAATAGATCCACGAACGTAGTTCGGTAAACTAAAGTTAGAAAGAAATTCACAGATTCGGACTTCCGGCCTCAATAACTCTCCTGAAACGTTCAAGTGTGTCAGCAAGTATCTCAATCATTTTGTGTTAACACAGAGAGTGAACCACGAATGCATTTCTAAAGAAAAAAGATCGTTGTTTTTTTCCCCCTTTTGATCAAAATTGTTCTCTTCGAGGTGTAAATGCAGAGATGCAGCTATGGTGTCAATTTAGCGCCTAAGGAATTGCGCAGCAAAACAGTAAAACCGTGCATCAAAACTTCAAATCTGAGAATCAAAATGCATAAAGTGAGAACCAAAACCTATAATTTGCAACCAAAAGCTGTAACCCAAAGCACAATGTTATTTCTCAGTTCCCGATTTGTTTTCTCGCCATTCTGAAATCCTGTTTTTGAGTTGCAGTTTTTTATTTTGAAATCTTTTTATTTTTAGTGGTTTTGATTCTAAAACCTGTCCACACGTAAAAACAGCGACATGTCAGTCAAGGGGAGGGGAGGCGGGACATCCCCGACATCCAGAAGCTCATTGGCTACCGAATAACACAGAGTTTTAGGTCAACAAACCAGTTTCAAGGGGTGAGTCCTTCATGTTTTTCAAATCTTTTTCTATATTAAATGATTAAATGTGTACTTTATGTAACCAGAGGACGCCAGCCCAGTCAGATGAGGAGCAAGTAGGAACCCCGCTAGTATTGAGCTAGCTAGCATGCTAATACGGAAGAACAATGCTGATAGTTTGTCATGCAACGTCTTACTTTCTAACATCTTTTTTCACTAGCAGCTACTGGTGGAGCTCCTCATCTGACTGGGCTGGTGTCCTCTGGTTACATGCACACATTTAATCATTTAATATAGAAAAAGATTTGAAAAACATGAAGGACTCACCCCTTGGAACTGGTCTGTTGACCTAAGACTCTGTGTTATTCGGTAGCCAATGAGCTTCTGGATGTTGGGGATGTCCCGCCTCCCCTCCCCTTGACTGAAATGTCGCTGTTTTTATGTGTGGACAGGTTTTAGAATCAAAACCGCAAAAAATAAAAGCACAACTCAAAAAGACGATTTCAAAATAAAACTGCAACTCAAAAACAGGTTTTCAGAATGGCGAGAAAACAAATCGGGAACTGAGAAATAAGATTGTGCTTTGGGTTACAGCTTTTGGTTGCAAATTATAGGTTTTGGTTCTCAATTTATGCATTTTGATTCTCAGATTTGAGGTTTTGATGCACGGTTTTACTGTTTTGCTGCACAATTCTTTAGGCGCTAAATTGACACCATATGCAGTGAGCCGGCTGCCAAGGGACCGTCAATAAAGTGCAACCTTTGTAAAACACCATTCTGTGAAAATCAATAATCTTTTAAAAAATAATAATAAATGTCTACATTTATATGAACTGGTAATGAAGACCTGTCAGTATATTCATGCAAAAATTGCATATATGTTTCACATTTTAATAGAGATATGAATCGTAATTAAAGTCGTCAATAGTTATACTTATACCGAAACTACAGTCACCAAACTGTCTGTACTGACCAATCATGACATAATCAACCCCGACCCTTTGATCATTGGCCAACAAGCTCAACTGCTGAAGTCACTGCCGTTTATTTTTGGGAATAAACTCCCAAAAGCAACAAAGTAAGAAGTACCAATTTAATCAGTAGTTCAATGAAAAAAGAAACATTTAAAAGAACTTTCCACAAAGTTGTGTTTTATTGAACTCTTCTTTAACTCCACAACAAGAAATTAATGGTTAATATGTAAATTAGATCACATCATCTTCAGTTTGACCATGGTTAAACATTTATTTGTTGATTTGATTATTTAATGACAATTTTAAATAATGAATACAGTAAACCCTTGTTTTTTGCGGGGGTTACGTTCCAAAAAGAACCCGCGATAGACAAAATCCATGAAGTAGAAACCTCTATTTTTTTTTACAATGATTATACAATTAAATACTCTATTATACATTGAAAAGAAAGAACAAACCATTTTACAGGCTCAAGAATTTGTTTCACAAATAAAAGTACTTTAGAAACAAATAACTCTGTACTGTACTGTCAAATAATAATTTTAATCATCAATGTCAACAGAAAGTTTCAAATTGCGAAGATTAGCCCCGCCCACTGCGACCTGAGTAATTGGATTAAGCGGGAGAAAATTTCAAATGATTATGAAAAAAAGTTCAAAGTACAGGGGGAAAAATAGTGACTCAGGTGTATTTCACTGCTCTTTAGACTGAGCCGCTGCATCCTCACTCCGCTCTGCAATGTTTTCTTCTTTTGAAGCCAGCGGTGCAGGTGTGTTTGTTCGGGAAAAGAACATAGTGATAGGAAGTTGTTGTTGCTCTTTTTTCTACGGGTTTTAGAGAAACTCGAAATTGCAAGATGATTTGCACGTACGTGTTGTAAATTTGGCAAGCTGTTTTACTTACATGTACATATTAAACTGCAACGTTATTGACGCACAGGTAGAGACAATGCATGATGCAAATCCGTGAAGTAGCGAAACCGTGAAAAGTAATGAGGGATCACTGTATAATAATGATAATGTAATGGCATATATATTTACTTTAATTCGTCTCTTCCGGTCCCTCAGACTCTTCATGTATTTTCTCCAATGTCCTGGGAATGTATAAAAGGCTCCTTGTGTTTGTGTCTCTGCAGTCCTCCCCCAGCATTGGACGATTGAAGAGGAAGATCTCTGCAACCAGCAGAGGAACTTCAGTGTGAAACAGGAGGAACCAGAACTTCCACAGATTAAAGAGGAACTGCAGGATCTAGAACCTCCACAGATTAAAGAGGAACTGCAGGAACCAGAACCCCCACAGAATAAAGAGGAACCAGGAGAACTTTGCATAAGTCACATGTCAGCAGGTCAGTGTGACTCTGAGATTCATCTCCACACTATTGGTATGTTCACTTCAACAACGGTTCTATCTTGAGCTTCAAGCACTACAAACATACAGTCCATCAACAGCGTGTCCTGGAAGAGTCTCTCCTGTCCGTTCCAGTTGAAATGACAGAAGACATTGTTGGTCAGTGCAGCCCACAACATTCTTCAAATCATATTATCTTAGTTAGTCCCTCCAGCTAACGACCGGAGCCTTCTGTGGGGTTTGCTTCCGGAAAGGCTTGACCACCTCCTCTTCTGTCACAGAGAAGACAGTGGTGGCCCTCAGTAGCCGCGGTTACTATCTTGATCGGACCAATGGTCGGATTAGAATTCAACCGTGTACATGGGCACAGAAAAACATTTTCCGATTAGAACTAATGTTTCGGTCAGACTAAATCAGTCGCACATGTGCAGTTCTGTTTAAAATACCGGAAAATGAAATAAATCCCGATGTAAACAAGCCGAGGTGCCGCATACATATGTAGCAGCTCGGTAATTTACGTGATGATCTTCTAAACGTGCTTTTTTTATTGTTATGGTTATTATGTAGCGCCTGTTCGCTCATCATTTTATTTTTAATTCGTGTGGTCAGTGCTTTTTTGCGGCAGAACGAAGCCGGAAGAACGGTTAGGTGAAGGCTAACAACACACGCTAACAACATTTAGCCTGGATGAGCAATTCTGAATCTTGGCTGCACGTAAATATGTGGGAATAACATCAGGCCAGAGACATGGTTCTGCTGAATTTGGCTGCTTGTTCACGTAGAGCTGTGGGACAGGTGGCAGTCCGAAGCTTCCCATAAGTAACACATGGTTGAGGAGGGGAGTGGGACTTCAAACCTGACATAAAAGGTATTAAGCCTCTCAGCCAGTTGTAGGTCGTCAGCAACATGTTGGGTTCTGGGCTCGTAGTTGGTGATTTGCCTAGGCCAGGGGTCGGCAATCCAAAATGTTGAAAGAGCCAAATTGGACGAAAAAACAGAAATGTTGAAAATTAATATTGTGTGGCGGTCATGTGCATTTTAGGTCTGTTAGCAGCAGGGGATTGAGGGATGCAGTCCCCTGATCAAAATAGGGCTCAGCATGAGCGTTTCTGTTTGCCCACGTTTCTTTTCAAATGGCAGTTTTGTTGTTCCACCTTAGTTTATTCTTCCTGTTTTGTTGTTTCTTTATGTTGCACCATGAGTATGGGAGAGGTTGATGACCCCTGTGCAATGTTCATTGTGGTGTGTGTTCAAAATTAATGGACTTGTTATGCTGGAAAGGAGACTGCACCCTCTGCTTCTCTTTCTGCCTCCTCTCTGAGACTGTTCGGAGTTGTGCGGTGTATGGGCCACGGACAGTTTTCCAGCGCAGCCAGTTGATTGACAGTTCAACTTGTTGACAGCTTGGCTCCCGTTTTGCACGCTGCAAGTGACGTACCTGCTGGGCGTTGCATTATTTATTCTACAGATTCTTACATTATTGGAACACGTTAAGAATGTTTGTGTCTTGTTTGTCCTCCTACAGAAACCATATTAAAACAAAAATATATTTCTCTCCCAAATCTTTTTACATTTGTAAACATTTTTGAAAATGCTCCCTGAAGCCACTAGGGCAGCGCTAAAAAGCCGTGGGTTGCCGACCCCTGGCCTAAGCCCTCTCCAAACAGAGGCGATGTCGTTAACAAAGAATTGCTATTCCAGGCGTTGATTTTGCAGAGTTCTCGCCTGTTCCACCTGTTTTGAGAACTGGTACTTAGCTCTCTCTCGCGCTTATAGCTCTCTCTCTAAAAATCGGAAGCTGGGTGGTTTTGGTTCTAGATTTGTGGGTAATAATATGTATGTAATAATAATATGCATATTGCATAGCTGGATATTTTGCGATAACGATACATTTGCGGTATATTGTGCAGGCCTAGTTGTGGTCTAAGTTAGGCTGGGTGGCTGTTGGAGTTCTGCTAAGCTTCTGTATACTGGAGTTCCATGAATGCACCAGGCCATATGTGGGAGGAGCTACCAGCTAATGTTTTTAGCCTGGCCGCTACATGGAGTGGTGTCTGTGATTATCTCACTTACAATGCATGGAAAACATGGAGAATGTGGAGAGATCAGGTTTATTTTGTGGGAATGCCAAGGTCATGAAGGGATGAGCAGCAATGTCATCCTTTGCCCACAGAGTGTTTACATAGTAGAAGAAAAATGTTTTGGCATACAAGATTTCTCTTCAAACCACTCCTTTTCAAGCACACTGTCTTGTTTTATCTGTCTTTTGAATCTCTTCTGTTTATTTTCAATTGTGTTTGAAATAAAGAAATTGAATTTATTTGAATTGAAATTGTAGAGCCAAGGGCAGCTGTCCTCAGCTCATGAGGGGAGTCTGATAAGACCAAATTCTTCATGCTGTTTTAGAAAGCAAATTACTCAGCCCTGGATTGTCAGAGCGTACAGTTGCATGGTTTTCAAATTACATGAATAACAGGACGCAATGCATTAAATGTGAAGGTATCTGTTCTACATTTGTTACTATCCACAGGGCTCAGTTCTGTGCCCCTGAATATTTTGGTACATTAATGACTCCTGCTAGTTCCTGCTAACAATCTGCATTCTGAACAAGCTGAAGACTTCTTAAAGAACTTTTAGGAGATGCCGCTAACAAAGAGTTACAGTAATCCAGTCTAGCATCCAGTCATGCATTAGTTTTTCAGCACCACTCTTAGAAAGTATATCTCCGATCTTGGCTATATTCCGCAGGTGAAAAAAGGCAGTTCCACACACCTGAGATATGTGAGCCTTAAATGATAAATCTTGGTCAAATAGAACCCCTAGGTTTCTAACTGTAGAATTGGAGGCTATACTTATGCCATCTATCTATGTGACTATCTGAGCAGACAGAGCCTCTCTGAGGATTTTAGGCCCTAGTATAAAGACCTCAGGTTTTTCTGGGTTGAGGAGGAGGTAATTAATTGTCATCCAGATCTTGATGTCTCTGATGCAGGCACTCAGTTTCTCTATTTATTTTAACAAACTGGTACCTTTCGAATCAATAGGAATCAAACCACTGGAGGGCAGATCCTCTCCTCCCTATGTCATGCTCTAATCTTTGGAGTAAAATACTGTGGTCGATAGTGTCAAAGGCTACAAGTAAATTTACTTCACAAACAATGGACCTTCAGTTTTGAAAGTTGTGTTATAGATAAGCAGTCACAGGTAGTGGTTGATCTTTTTAAAATTTGTTTTTAAAAGTTTTTATTGGATATCGTGTTTAAATTAAGGCACTAAATTCTTTAAGTACAAATGTAAAATGACATATTCTGACGGAGATTATTAAAAATGTTATTGGTGCTTCACAATAAACAACGTCCTAAAAACATATAAAAGGGCCTCTTCTTGTGTTTCTGCAGTCCTCCCCCAGCATTGGGTGACCAAAGAGGAGGATCTCTGCAACCAGCAAAGGAACTTCAGAACGGAAAAGGAGTATCCAGAACTTCCACGTTATGAAGAGAAGCAGGAGGAACAAGTACCTCCACAGATTAAAGAAGAGCCAAATCAGCTCTTCATCAGTCAGGATGAAGATCAGCTCGATCTGAAACAGGAGACTGATACCTTGATGGAGATTCCTACTTATGAGGAAGATGAAAACAGTGAAGTAACTGATAGTCAGGATGAAGAAGGAACCAGACATGACGGATCAACATCAACTACAGATGAAGAGACAGAATCAACATCAACTTCAGATGAAGAGACAGACCTACAGAACAGGTATCAGAGGAAGAGAAGAGACATAAGTCATGTTCAAAGTGTGGACAGCGCTCACATGTCAGCAAGTCAATGTGACTCTGATGTTAGAAAAAACAAGGCAAGCTTGGGTAAGAAACGTAAACATTCTCGAATAGAAGAGAGACTTTCCTCTTTTAGATCTGGTGAAAGTTCGAAAATAATTGGTGATGGGCCTGACTACATGGGAACTGTGTCTGATGAAAGATGTTATATCTGTAAAGAATGTGAGAAAAGTTTTAGGTACAGATCTAGTATCAAAACACACATGAGAACTCACACAGGAGAGAAGCCTTATTCCTGTAAAGAGTGTGAAAAAAGTTTTAATCATTCATCTCATCTAAAAAGACATATGAGAACTCACACAGGAGAGAAGCCTTTTTCTTGTGAAGAATGTGATACAAGTTTTAGGCACAGATCTAGTCTCAAAACACACATGAGAACTCACACAGGAGAGAAACCCTTTACTTGTAAAGAATGTGAAAAAACTTTTACTTCTGTATCTAATCTCAAAACACACATGATAACTCACACAGGAGAAAAGCCCTTTTCTTGTAAAGAATGTGAAAGCAGTTTTTATCAAATATTTGCTCTTAAATCACATATGAGAACTCATACAGGAGAGAGGCCTTTTTCTTGTAAAGAATGTGAGTCAAGTTTTAGTCACAGATCTAGTCTCAAAACACACATGAGAACTCATACAGAAGAAATGCCCTTTTCATGTAAAGAGTGTGAAAAAAGTTTTAATTCTGTATCTAATCTCAAAAAGCACACGAGAACTCACACTGGAGAAAAGCCCTTTTCTTGTAAAGAGTGTAAAAAAAGCTTTAGTTATTCATCTAATCTGAAAAGACACATGAGAACTCATACAGGAGAGAAGCCTTTTACTTGCAAAGAATGTGAGAAAAGTTTTAGTTCTGTATCTAATCTCAAAACACACATGAGAACTCATGGAGGAGAGACGCCTTTTTCTTGTAAGGAATGTGAAAGCAGTTTTAATCAAATACTTGATCTCAAAACACATATGAGAACTCATGCAGGAGAGAGGCCTTTTTCTTGTAAAGAATGTGATTCAGGTTTTAGTCACAGATCTAGTCTCATTACACACATGAGAACCCACACAGGAGAAAAGCCTTTTTCTTGTAAAGAGTGTGACAAACGTTTTATTTCTGTATCTAATCTCAAAAAGCACATGAGAACTCACACAGGAGAAAAGCCTTTTTCTTGTAACGAATGTAAAAGAAGTTTTAGTTATTCATCTCATCTCAAAAGGCACATGAAAACTCACACAGGAGACAAGTAAATAATGTGATACTAGTTTTAGTCAGTATTTAGTGACAACAGACGCATAAAAACACACATGACTTTTTCTTGACAAACAACGAAATTAAGGATTTAGTGTATGTCTCCTAATTCTAAACTTTTCTGATAAGAGGTCGACCTCTCAACCTCTGCACGACAGCTGAAGACTTTATTTTGGGGGCGGCTTCTAAGGTCTAATGTTCTAAGGAACCCCATAGCAACCTGAGCTTTCATGCTTTCATTTTATGTACACAGAGCCACAGGCTGATGGCCTCCAGATCACATTGATGCAGTAAACCCATTAGATCAAGGCACAAGTGAATTTTAAATTTGTACTAATGAAGTTTTCTTCAGTCTTTCTAGGACTTTTTGTTTAAATGATCAACATACTATCTTTCTGGAAAAGTGCATATAAATCCAATGCATGATTATTATTATTATTACTATTCTGAAGGATCCATATTCTTTACAAAATGTTTTAAAGGTTGCCATATATTTCTAATTCTTCTTCTTTGTCTTTTGCGATATATGTAATTCTTTCTAAAGGGACTTCTGACAACATTTATTGGAACCATAGGTTCTTGGACTGTTATTTTTCCCCCTGTGTTTGGCAATACTTATTTTTGCAAGGATGAAACTATGATTTAAAAATGCCCTCTCACCTTTGTTGTAGCTGTGTATTTTTGAAAATATACCTAATAAATTTTTTTTTTTGGCTCCAGTGAGATCTGCTTTAAATAATTTTCTTTATTGTGAAATTCACTACCTCCTAAAAAGTTTGCATAAATTTGCATTCCCAAGTATAGTGGAAGTTTGGTCCTACTTTTTAGGACATTTTTTTTAGGTTTTCATATTCTCTAAGCCACAATTATCAAAGACATAAATGTGAAGGAATAATACATTTCAATCTATGTGTAAGGACACTAAACAATGAGTTTTACTGCTCACAAAATATGTAAGACGTCTTTCACAAAATTAATTCTTTTAGATGTACAGGTAAATAAAAAAAGAGTTGTTCATAATTATTTGAGCTAAATCTTGAATGGCTTAACTGTGGTTGTAGTTTATGCTTAGATGATGTACTTGTTGTCAATGTGTGTGTTACCATGACTACATTTGAGTTATTTTGTATACATCTTTGATACTAAAACTTTATAGATGGATGGATAGATAGATAGATGGATACAAAGTCACGTGTATTTGTGAACTGTGTGCTCCCACACTTGCAAAGGGACAGGACTGGACTGGACAATGGCAGATAGTTGAAAAACCTTTAAACAATCAGAAACTGGCCCAGAAGGGTCACAACACAACACATTAACTTACCAGGCAACACATTAACTCACAACGCATTAACTTAACACACAACACATTAACTCACCACACAACACAATAACTCACAACACAATAACTCACAACAAAACACATTAACTCACAACACCTACTATTACTTTAGCTGGTAGCTCCTCCCACACAGCCGCAGTGTCGGGCTTTAAAGAACACAATTCCTAAGAGGCGGGGCGTCGCACACCCCCAACAACAGGTTAGATGACAGATCCCGGTCCATTAAGCGTCTCTGCTGTTCACGGAGCTTCAGTACATAGAACTCCAACAGCCACACAGCCTAACATAGTCCACTATTATATATTCATGAGGGGGAAAAAAACAGCCGAACCGACCCTAAAACAGCCCAAATTATGCATACCCGACCAGTCAATTTTGACCGCAAATTTAGAACCAAAACTGCCCAATCTGGCAACACTGCTGCTAGCTTCTCTTGTAGAAAAAACGTGCTCCTCCACAGCTCAGCGCATTGGAAATTTTAGAATAAAAGCACTTCCATTGCAGCTTAACTTCCGTTGTGAGTTATTGTGTTGTGTTTTGAGTTAATGTGTTGTGTTGTGAGTTATTGTGTTGTGAGTTAATGTGTTGTGTTGTGAGTTATTGTGTTGTGAGTTATTGTGTTGTGAGTTATTGTGTTGTGTTGTGAGTTATTGTGTTGTGTTGTGAGTTATTGTGTTGTGAGTTATTGTGTTGTGAGTTATTGTGTTGTGTTGTGAGTTAATGTGTTGTGAGTTGTTGTGTTGTGAGTTATTGTGTTGTGAGTTATTGTGTTGTGTTGTGAGCTAATGTGTAGTGTTGTGAGGTATTGTGTTGTGTTGTGAGTTAATGTGGGGTGTTGAGTTAATGTGTTGTATTGTGAGTTATTGTGTTGTAAGATATTGTGTTGTGTTGTGAGTTAATGTGCTGTGAGTTATTGTGTTGTATTGTGAGTTATTGTGTTGTAAGATATTGTGTTGTGTTGTGAGTTAATGTGCTGTGAGTTATTGTGTTGTGTTGTGAGTTAAGGTGTTGTGTTGTGAGTTATTGTGTTGTGTTGTGAGTTAATGTGTTGTGTTGTGACCCTTCTGGGCCACCGTAAATAAACAGAGCAATAAATAAATAGGTTGCACACATTTTAGGACGGTGTACAAGATTGAATTTTTTTTTAACCCAATACAACAATGTGACAAACAGTAAAAGTCCAGCATTGAGCTTACCAGTAGCCCCTTTAAAGTTCAAGTCCCATGCACGCAGTAGTTTGAGTTAAGTTCAAAATTTATAGAGAAGCTGCTGTCCTCCAGCTCAGTTGTACACATGCCGTGGTAAAACGCTGTTTAGAGTGTTTCCAGTTTACTTGCTGATTGCCTGCATTGAGTCCAGCTGGTAACTGGCGCGTGCATTTTTCCCTGTGTGTGTGGGCTCATGTGCGAGGCTTGCATGCTTATGTATGAGGCATACATATCAGGCAGATTTGTTAAACAGCAGTACCGAACCGAACTGTACTGAACCAAGCCCTATGAAACTCTGAATCGAATCGAATTGAGATTTTAACGTATCGTTACACCCTTAAAAGACATGAACAAGAGATCAGTGAACATTTCACTATTATTTTAAAAAAAAAAGGAATAACTGCACTTTAGACTTTGTTAGCTCAAGTAACCATTTAGTAAAAATGGATATCATTAAGATTATATATATATATATATATATATATATATATATATATATATATATATATATATATATATATATATATATATATATATACATATATATACATATATATACATAATACTCTTCTTCCAAATGTCTTTCACTATGAAAATCTGCGGCACAAACTCTCTTCTGAATGTGGATCATCTCAATCAGACGTTCAGCAGCATCAGAGCCGTGCATGTGGTCCTCCTCCTGAGTCAGTGATGTGCAGTCAGGTGAAGCAAGTGAGGCTAAGCCTCACCTGTAATAATCGTGATAAAATAGAAAAACGTAAAGTAAGTAAGTATTATTTTCCACTGATCTGTGTGAAATGCATTTTCAGTCAACTCAATGCGTTTTCCACAGTTTCTGAGCTTGAATGATGATGACCGAAGTAGTGGAAACTCCGGGTGAGGCTCTGAAGCGCTGTGCCTCATGTCTGACGGCCGGACTCAATGTTAACAGAGACGTGTGCTGAAAACTCTGCTATAGGCCCGCAGAAAAGACTTTAGGTGAGGCAAGCCTCACCAGCAGGGGGCAGACGTGAGCTGACAGCTGCTTTGTAGCTACACTGGTGCCATAGAAACAAAACAGACTACGGACGTCTTTCTTCATTGAGAGGGAGATACTCATAAAATAAAGGAAAATAAGGCAGACTTTACAATAAATCATCGAGCTTTTTGTGGAGAAGGATCGGCACACAGACTCAAAAAGTAAAGCCAAACATATTTTTCAATGTTTGTTTTTTAAAAACATCATGGGAGAAAGAGGGAAAATTTGAAATAAAATCACTTATTTTATTTGTCAATTGTCATTTTCACAGACAACATTTGATAACACAGATTAAAGCACCAGAATTTGAAGTTGAAAAAATACCAGAAATAGTTACTGAGGGTCAAATGTGTGCTGAACACATCTGTCATCAACCTCATCGCACGTCACTGATGCTGCTCTGACAGACACATCCTCCACAAACATCCTCACCTTTTCATCCACAAACATCATCACATCATCCATCAAAGCTCCCAGCAGCTTCTGACTCTTCATTCAGAGCTGAAGTCATGGATCAGGGATCAATGTCCAACATTTGCTGCTGACTCTTCCTCATCACTTCCTTCTTCTCTCTGCTTTGATCTGTTGGAGCTGAAAGTCTCTGCTTGAAGGGCTGCAGCAGAGAAGGACTGGAAGATCATCTGCTGAAAACTGGGATGAAGACTTTCCAGCATCATGCTGCTGTAATTCTCCCATGATTCAGTGCTGTTTGGAGAAGAGCTTAGCAGAAAGAGGAAGTGGACTTTTTCTGCTGTTGCTGCAGAAACATCAGTTGGTTTGGATGCAGCCACAGGCTGATGTTTGACTTTCACACATCTGGACTTCTTTCCTGAAGCAGCTGCATGTTGTCCTGAATGTTCCTGAATGCTCTTCTTCTCTGCTTCTGCTGGACTCTTCTGATCTGCTGCTGTTGCTTCACATCTTTGGACTTTTTCTAAACTTTCTGATCTTCTTCAGCTCTGAATTCTTTAGAAGAAATGAAGGATGAAAAACATGAACTTTGTCTTTAAACTCAACTCTTTGTTCTGGATTCAGGTTGATGAACTGCAGGTTGTCAAAGACCCGCTGTGCTGCTCTGGTCTCAGCTCTGAAGTCCAACCCGTCTCACCTGACAGAACTGGACCTGAGCTTCAACAACCTTCAGTCTTCAGATGTTCAGCAGCTCCAGGATCTGGTGGAGAGTCCAAACTCCAAACTGCAGACTCCGAGGTCAGTAGAGGGTTGGAGTCAGTCCAGCTGCTTCCAGATGTTTGGTCCTAAAGTTAGTCTGAGAGCAAAGATGCAGAGTTTCCTGTGAAGCTGCAGCTTCTCAGTGAAGCTCTGAGGAGAATGATGACAGGCTTCAGGACAACAATCAGCCAATCAGAGCAGCAGAAGCTCCAACAGGTGAAGATGACAGGAAGCTGCTGCTCTGAACAGGACTGAAGCTCCTGCTGCTCCTTCTGCTGCTGTGCTGCATCACTGACTGACAGACCAGGATCAGGAGACATTCCTTCATCTCTGTCTCTCTACTTTCTCTTTGCAGGTGGAAGGACTGATGTTCCTCCTGGAGGAGCAGAGAGGAGCAGCAGCAGCAGCAGCTGGTCAGCAGAGATGTTGTGACTAGACGGTTTTCCTGGGAGGTGGAGAGCAGAGTGATGGAGGAATCAGAGGAAGTGGAGATGAGTGTCAGAGCTGCAGCATGAACTGATCTGAGATCAGCTCCACTGTCTCTCTCAGCATCAAGTGGACAGTTATTGTGCTGCAGCTCCCCCGGTGGACTGATGGAGAACTGCTTTTCCTCTTCTCATTCTAACTTGGAGTGTTGATCTGAAACATGGGTTGGATTCAGACGTTCAGCAGCTCCAGGATCGTATTGGGAGTTTCTCTTAACTTTGTTCATGCACTATTGTCAAAGTTGCTTATATCAGCCTCCTTGTCTGCTGACGTCTGTGTTTCTGTGTTAATAAATATGTTTTTATTGACATCATTGTGACATGTTCTCCTGCTTGTTCTGATCATTTGATTATTCATTTTTTGGTCAGTAGCCTCTATACTCATGTTCCCTTGAAATATTATTGGACAAAAATTATTGTCTATGGATCAAACAGAGAAGACTCCAGAAATTTCCATATATGAACAGCCTCAAGAGGATCCCAAAACTTAATCTCCTGTGAAGACCTTTTTTCAAACTCTACTTTAAGACAACTTTTCTGATTGAACTTCCTTTTTCTGGGTAAAATTTTTCATGCTGACAGCATTTTTAGCTGCAGTATTAAAGAAGTTTAATCTAAATCCAGTTGAATCTCCTCATTTTCTAGAATGTCTAAACTAGTAGAAACTTTCTGAGCATAAAGCCTGTTTTCTCCAGAGGACATGAATGAACAGAGTGGATCTTAGTGAGGAATGACAGCCTCTGGATGCAGAGAATCACTTTGATGCAGCTGCTGCAACAACACCAACTGCATTGAAGCAGGAGGGAGTAAGCAAGTTCAGGGGGGAATTCCAGGAAGCATGTTTAAAATCCCTGACTTTAAGCCTGAACTCTGGCTGAAGTCCATCTGAACTTGCTTACTCTGGGTATGTCGGTTACAAAAGACCGGATATGAGTTGGCGTAATTACGCTCGACTTGGTAACCCTGGGTTAATGCACGTGCATTGTTTACACAACTCAAATTTACATATGTATCTAACTGTCATATCACTCCAATTCAATTAATATTTTTCGATCTTAATTGTTTTTTTTGCACTCTCATATGTCTAAGTTTGAGCCGGCAGATACACTCATTTTTATAACAATAAAAAGGACGGGCAAAAAATGCAGGGTGAGTGGATCAATTTAAGAATTCTCCATCATTATCATTTCAGCAATTCTTGGTAGGGGTGCTATATAAACTCATCATTCCCTCCTTTACTCTCACTCATGGTGCAGAGACGTAAGCATTGTAGGACAAAATAACTCGGCAAAACACAGTAAAACAGCTAAACAACTAAACACATTTGGTAAAAAACCCACACTTAAACCCAAATCCCTCCAGACAGGCAAAGGGAATGATATCCCACAATCCCTTGCGTTGCAGATCTAACAGCAGCACCTAAGTTACACCTACTTAATTTAATAAATGTAAATGAAAGTAAAATAACTGTCTGAAAACTACGTGTTATTTTTAAGCTGACTTAACAAAAGAAAATGATTTATCTTAACTGAAGCAAATAATTAAGTTAGATCAAAGTAAAAACGTTTAAATGGACACGCCATGCTACTTCACCTCTCCAAAAACAAACTAACCGTCAACTAAACCTGCTCCAGACCAGGTTATGTTCAGAGCATGAGTTGCCATGGCAACTTGACATACCCTGAAACATACCTCCATTTCTGGAACTGAAAGCTGAAGTTATCAGCTTCCTTAGCCTCAAACTTACCGTGGGAGCTAGCATAACCTGCTTTCTGGAATACCCCCCAGGCGGATTTCAGCCAGAGTTCAGGGTTAAAGTCAGGGTAGTTTAAACCTGGTTTCTGGAATACCCCCCAGGCGCTCCGTAATAACCATAACAATAATAAAAGCACATTTAGAAGATCATCTCGTATATTACCAAGCTGCCACATATCTATGTATGTGGCAGCTAGGCTTGTTTACAGCAGGACTCATTTCCTCTTCCGGTTTTTTGAAGAGAAGTGTGCATGTCCAAATGATTTATCCGATCGAAAGTGTGACACATGTAAACGTTTTTTATAATTGGAAAAAGTTTTTCTGGGCCCATGTACATGTTTGAAATTTTAATCCGATCTTTGATCTGATCAAAAATATTTTGCACATGTAACCACGGCTACTGCTTTTTTCATGTAAACTGGATATAATTTACTATCGATCACACAGTTAAGGCAGAAAACCAAAAATAAAAGATTCTGTCTTTATTTCTTCTCAACATTACATAAATTGATATATTTTTCTTTACCAAACTGTTTTTATTGAACAAGTCTTCATAAAAGAAACAGAAACAGTGAAAAATGTTTTCCTTTATTTTGCTAAATGTAATTTTTTATGCTTTTCGTGAGAATCTAAATCAACGAGACTTCTCTTGTTTTTTCCACTTTATTCATTATTTTACAATTATTGCCTTTCTTTATTATTGACTTCTTTGTTCACTTTAAAGATTCGGTTATCCATTACTGTAGTTTCGGAAAAGCTTTAAAAAACATGTTTTAGTCTAGTTAGTCTGATATGCGCTTTGGAGTCAAATCTGAAGACTATAATTAGTTACAGTGTGATGACGTCACACCAGCTTTCGTATAGTTTGCTCAAAACGGGGTTTTCCTTGTAGATTTTCTTTTCTTTATTAGTTCATGAATTAAAACTGTTTAAAAATAATAATAAAAGCATTTTGAATCATTTTGAGATCCAGTTAAGCAGTTTATTTGTTTCTTTTTCAAGAAAGTTTCTGCACGTGACCCGGAAGTACACAGCACATGCCGCTATCAGCGTTAGCTTGTTAGCAGGCTAGCAGCGTTAGCTTGTGTTGAGAGGATGGTGGTGTTTTGTTGGGACGTTTGTGAGGTTTTTGGACAGAAAGGACGATACGTGGTTCGTGTGGGAACTCTCAGCATTTTCCAAAGTGTCGTAAATGAGTGAAGAAGTGTTGAACGGAAAGACAACGTGGATTGCTGTGATTGTGAGACTAGCAGATGATCGATCGGAGCTGCAGTGAAGAGGACGGCGGTGTTTGTGGGAGTTGGAGCTGAAGATCGGAGCAGGAACCATGTCTTCAGAACCTCAGGAAGGTTCTGTCAGAGAACAACTTTCTGCTGCTGAAGGAACCATTGTCCAGAACGAGGAGGAGCTCTGTCGTCAGCGCAGACTGCTGGATGTCAGCTGGAACCCGCAGCTTCAGCTACACATTGCAGGTACGTTCACTGCATCCACCTGCAGACAAATAGATCCATGAACGTCCTTGTTTTCCTTGCCTGAGCGCTATCTGGATCCAAACTGTGCGGCTGGATAGCTCCAATGTTGCTGTCGTTTGTTTCACCGCTAATAGCTGAAGATTGGTAAGTGTTGACAGATAGTGTGACAGTTTTCCAGACCAAAAGTCACCTGAAAACCAACAGACCCAGCAACGCACACACAATTTGTCATGATCATGTTGTGTTCTCTATCTTAAAATTCATTTGCCCATTTCTCACAAAAGTGCATAATTTTCTAGGCTCTATTATTACAGGTTGGTCAAACTCAGTCGCACAGGAGGCATAATTAAAACACGCTTTAGGTTTTGGGCCGAACAAGAAACATTTACTGGTTCACACTAAAGCTTAACTTTTAAACCTTTAACTGAACAGCAATGCTGGGCTCCATTTTAGTTCATTTTATTCTGTTGCATCTCTCTTTATTACCAATGCTATTTCTTTTTATTCTTTGTTTTTTATTACTGTTTCTTTGCACTGCTAGTGAGAAACAACTCGTCTCACCTGTGTATTTCGCTGCAAATACTATGATAATAAACCAAATCTTGAATCTTGAATGCTAAACATTAATATGAATAAAAACAGACAGGAACACTTATCCAGAATAAATTAAGTTAAATCTTAAATAACATCATATTTTGCTCTCCATAAAAATAAATTCTATCAAAATTATACAAATAAGAACATGCTGCAGAACAAAACAAAGCCTGGAAATTTTAATAAGAAATATCAAATCATTCCTTTTTCTTTCCTCTTTTGTCATTTTTTTTTAAAGAGCTTGACCCATTTTTTAGCAATAAGTTCATCTCTTGGTGTGTGACATCCTGTGTGTGTGTCTTTGTGAAACGGATCAGAGGATTTGAATATTGTGAAAACCTGTTATTGTGAATATCATTTTTAGGTCTTTTAAAGAATTAAAAACTAAATAGTAGAAATAATCAGTGCGATTACTCCAAAATATTTGTCATTTTCCTAATTTTGTGCAGCACCAACAGTAAAAATTCTCCAAACAACATCAAAACATTCATAAACAAATGATTTATTCATTTTTGATGAGAAGTGCAGCTGTTTTCCTGCATTACCTGCTGTCTTTATGTCAAAAACAGACACCAACTAAACCACAGGCAGACGTCAAAAATACATGTAAAATAAAGACACCTAAAAGAATGTCTACAAAAAAGAATGACATTACTAGAATGAGCTTAGGAATCTAATGGCACGCCATGATTCAGGTGTTGCGCTATCACGGCTGCGCTCTGTGCTCAGTTTGGTGCCTGCGCCCACCCCCTCTCTCCTTTTTCTTCACACATATTTGCTCCTCTTTCTCAAAGACAGGAGCGCGCAGCTGCAGGACGCATATTCACAGGTTTCATGCCGTTCCAAACTCTATTATATAACTACGGTGGCCCTGAAGTGCAAACCATTCAACAAATCACTCGATACAAAAACATTTTTAAGATCACAGCAACTATTTAAAAAGCAGTATTATATTTTAGAAAAACAAAACAAAATTTCAGAAACCAAAACATAAAAAAGAAAAAAACATTTCAGAAAACAAAATTAATTTCCAGAAGAAAAAAAAGAAATGTTAAAAAATGAAAACATTTCAGAAAACAAAATTAATTTCCAGAAAACAAAATGAAATACAAAAAAATGAAAACAATTCAGAAAAAAATGAAATATTAAAAAATGAAAAACATTTCAGAACACAGAATGAATTTCTAGGAAAAAAAAACGAAATCTTCAAAAATGAAAAACATTTTCAAACCGGAAGAGGCGGGTACTATGGGAAAATGCTGATTGGATGATGATGTTTGTCAATCATTTGAACTGAAAAGTATTTTAAACGAAGTGATGCCGGATTTTATCGTCCAAACCACAATGTTCCATAATAATCCACATATTTCCATTTACATATTAAATCAAAAATGCAGCAAACAGATAATGAAGGTTTAAATTATTTTTTTAATATTTCTTCTGAAGCAGAACGGTCACCCGGAAGTAGTTTGTGTGGATGACGTCCGTTCTGCAGGTAAACAATATAAGGGAAGGACGATAAAACGTTAACTTAAACGTTAATCTTTGAATATTTAGCGGATGTGATGACAGAACGCACCCAGAAATATCAACACCAACCAGGTTTACAAATGTTTCGAAATGTCGTGAGAGGATTCTGTCTGAAGCAGCAGCTGCGAAGAAACGGGTGTTAAAGACGGCGCACATCAGCAAATGCAGTCCCGCCATCCACAGATAAGGTATGGAGGCACATTTGTTTGATCTAATTAATGTAGCGTTAAACGTGATTTCTAGGTGGGTGTTTACAGACAGATCCAAGATCCTTCAGTCATACGTTAATGACAGGTTACCTCATCACCTGGAGAGGGGGGGTCACGTGGGCAGGATTCTCAGACAGGTGTACCAGCAGCATAAATCAGCAAAGCTGTCAGGTAAACTGCAGCAGTTTGTGTCTCAGAATAACAGTTATGAATGCTTCTTATTCACACTATTAAGATCTGTGACTTTAGAGTGTGTCAGTGCACAGAAACATGACAGTAAATGACTGGATGTGCACATCATCAGACATGTACAGGTGTGTAACTAACGGTGGCAAAGTCTGTAGAGTAAAAAAAATCTTTAAATAAACATTTTAGTCTTTCAGGCAGAGGAGGAATACCAAATTGTTTTAGAATGTATTTTTTATAAGACTGAAATAATGTACTTTATTCTGAGTTTGGTGTTTTGACCCCTCCCTAATGAATTGCTGGTTTAACCAATTTTCTCCTCATTTTGATGAACTCAACTTTTTCCTGAATGAAAGATGAACGGCAGCTGATGTTTTTCTGTCAGGGATTTTTAATTTATTAATTTATTTCTGTCAGGGATTTCAATGGAGCTGGAGTCCAGTGCAGAGGAAGCTGCAAGCATGTACAAGCAGGAACTGGCGTCCCTTACCTGTGCATCTTCCTCTGGATGTGATGCTGAGCAGCAATGTGGACAAAACTTCCCTGACATGACTCTTTTTGATATAGTTGTTAAACACAAACAGACTTTTCCCAGATGCATTTTTTCCTCTAATAAACGTGACTGACAGGTAGGCTGAGTAAATGCTGAATGTAAGCGCAACATTTGATTAACTGCATGAAGAAGCCCATAAAGGAAAATCCACAACTGTTTCTTTGTTTCTGTTACTAAATAACGTATTCATGTTAAGTTTTCAATAAATATACTGCATTGCTATGAAACAAATTTGTTTATTTTCATATCCATTATTACAATCCTCACGTCAGCATTCAGTTTTGTCATTGACAAAGAAACATTTCTAAACAACAGCTTTGAAAATCAAACATCAACTTTGTTAATAAAGCTTTAAAACCTAAAATGGTAAACATGGAAAAACTCCTAAATGAAGCAAGCCTAATAGGAACATTTTAAACTGGAGTTTTGCTTAAAGGAACATTAAGTTGTTTGGAGTTGTACAAGTGTTTGATGCGATTCCTCAGATGTGATTTCCAGATCATCAGCCCGACACTAAAGCCAGGAATTGTGCTTCGTTTTTCACTCCCCACTGCATCATTTACAACTAATCAGGCGCATGCAGCAGGTTAAAGACTTTTTTTAAAGGACCTGCAATTTAAAAAAAAAAATTAGATATTAAGGTTAAATAATATTTATTGATTACATTGCACATAAATCATGGTGACTTGCCTGTACACTGCACAATGATATGAATGACTTTAGTCTTTTTGTATTTCCATGTAGAGCTGCCATCTGTTCTTCTGCAGCTCAAACCTTTCTGGAACTTCGCTTTGAGAAACTTCACCTGCAGAAATATCACATGTTAATTCAATTAAGTATTTTATAAACTTTAAAGTTCATTTTTAAGTTTCAGTATATGTGTATATGCATGGTTCAAAAATATACAATGCACTTTAATGTTATTTCCCATAAGAACTTGTTTACTGATTTCAGTCTTAAAGTCGATTTTTAGCAACACTGATGCCATATAATTACTGTAATTACTGTATAAATCACAGAATCAGGCTGGCTCGGAGCTTTTTCTCTCATGTTGTCACCGAAAACGGGAACGGCTATCATGTGAAGACGGTTCGTCTCCATCGGGTTCCTTTTGCGCATGCGCAAGATAAAGAAATTATCTTTTCAAAGCAAC
Source organism: Oryzias latipes (assembly GCF_053564925.1). Taxonomy (NCBI): domain Eukaryota; kingdom Metazoa; phylum Chordata; class Actinopteri; order Beloniformes; family Adrianichthyidae; genus Oryzias; species Oryzias latipes. The sequence continues at coordinate 23,252,315 of NC_136238.1, forward strand.
ACTTTAATTAACATCCTAAAATTAACATCCTTAGAGACATGTGACTGACAAAAGAAAAGATCACAGAATTGATTCTTACCTGAAGATGATTGACAGCGTGAACCTCGCAGCCGTAGACATTAGCGCACAGCGTTCAAAGTAAAAGTGCTCACAAATTACTTCCGGGTGATCGTGTGTCAGGCGTAATGTTAAAAAAATAATTTAAAAGTTCATTAACAGTTTGCTGCAATTTTTATTTGATATATAAATGGGAAATACGTGGATTATTATGGTACATTGTTGTTTGGACGATAAAATCCGGCATCACTTCATTTAAAATACTTTTCAGTTCAAATGACTGACAAAAATCATCATCCAATCAGCGTTGTTCCATAGTACCTGCCTCTTCCGGTTTGGAAATGTTTTTCATTTTTGAAGATTTCGTTTTGTTTTCTGGAAATTAATTCTGTGTTCTGAAATGTTTTTCATTTTTAAATATTTAATTTTTTGCTGAAATGTTTTCATTTTTTAGTATTTCCTTTTTTTCTGGAAATTAATTTTGTTTTCTGAAATGTTTTCATTTTTTAATATTTCTTTTTTTATTCTTCTGGAAATGAATTTTGTTTTCTGAAATGTTTTTTTTTTTCATTTTTGTTTTTTAAGTTTTGGTTTCTGAAATTTTGTTTTGTTTTCTAAAATGTAATGCTGCTTTTTAACTTTTTTTTTTTTTAATTGTTGTTGTGATCTTAAAAATGTTTTTGTATCGAGTTATTTGTTGAATGCTTTGCACTTCAGGGCCACCGTATATAACAGATCATAGAAAACCAATACTGGCGCTTTTTTTCTCTCTCCCCCCCCCCCCCCCCCCCCCCCCCTTTAAATTTGCACCCCTGGAAATTGCCCGTATAACCTGTGCCTAAACCACTAATGCTTGGGGCTTTTATCTAGTAGTAGAGCGTAAACAAAGGCATGATGGGAAATCAGTGGGCAGTTATTACCACCACAGAGCAGCTGAGATGTTCATGCTGTTTTTTTCTCTGAAGGACCACCGTTCATGTTTTAACGCGCCATAAACGGCGTTAACAGACATTTGCATGAACATGTTCAAAGTGAAGCTAGTATGGTTACAGGCAGAGGACTGAAGGCGTGGTTTGTAGAACCAGTCAGATCAATGCTGGCGACAGAGGGGCGTGGCTACACCTGAGCCATAATGATCACTTCAATAGCGGACCATGTTGTTGTTCTATAATTTGTTTCCACTCTCCCGAAATGACTTTTGGCATAGTTTATTTGTTTGGTAGCAATCATATTTAGCCCCAAATAGCATAAAAAGAAGGTGGATGTTTACTTTATTCTGAGGCTTGTGAGAATTTATTGTCATATTTAATACTTCCACCGCCGACCCTTTGATCATTACCCAACCAGCTCAACCGGCTCAGTCTCTGCCGCCCCAAATATGAGAATTGAAGGAAAAAGAAATCTGTCGCTTTGAGATTTCTTCCTTGCGTGTTCTTAAAGTCAGGAGAATGACCAAAAAATGCTAACGGAATAAAATTAAGAGTTTTTATTGTCTCTAACAAAGACCTGTAAACAAAATAAAACAGATCATCTGGGTTCCCAAATCCAAGGCATGCAATACGTAAGAAATTACAATCCGAATTTACATGCAGCTTGTCTGGGAACAAAACTTCTTCCAAAGCATGGCCCTTTTAAGATGTGGTCCGAGTCCTTCATGAAAACATCATGGCGGCAGAATCTCCGCCTCGGGTCGCTAGAGATTGGCTGACAGAGGAGCCCGCCTACTTCCTTCAGCCCATGCTGTGATCACAGCATCCGATTCCCGCTCCAAACGTCCGGGGAGTTACTTCACAGACGGACATAGTCCGGCCACCAAATGAATTCCCAGGTGGCAGGAACTCCCCAGCAGGTAGTAGATCCTGAAGCTTTGTTCTCCACATGTGAGTTGGCTCCTTCAGAGGTTCCCACACTTTGGATCAGTCAGAGAAGATTAATTTATGATCTTTGGTCATATGGCCTCAGAAGATCAAAAGCTCTGTTTCCCCTGAAGGGGGATGAGCTTACGGCTGCAGTCCTGAAGCCTCCTTACATATGCAATTGCAGCATGTCCCTTCAAAGTTCAAAGAACGTTAAAGCACACACTTCAACACAAGACTAAGATTCAATGTAATAAAAAGTAAGACTGAAAACCCTAATGAAATGACCAAAAATATAAATTCCTTCAGAATAAATTCCCAAAAGCAGCAAAATAAAGTATAGTGCCAGTCAGGGTGTAATGGTACACGTAGTTGTACTGAACCGTTTCGGTACAGCGTTTTTCGGTTTGGTTCGAAAACCATTTCTGTACTTTTTAAATATATTTTCCCCCCAAATGTATTAACTTTGCGCCGATGTGAAACTAATGTTAACCGCGAGTTTCCGCCAAGATGCTATAAGGTCACGTACAGTTAGCATGTCAACACTCAGCATGGCTAATGCTGACACTCTCCTGTGTGGGAACACCTTGGCTTTGTTTTCAGCATCAATGAAGGGAAAAGACAATTGGATAAGTCGAATGCTGTGTGTCAACATTGTTTCATGAAGATCGTGTAGACCACAGTAACACATCTAATCTGCTAACGCACTTAAAACGGCCTCATCCGACTGTCTGTAATAACTGAACTGTTTGGTGAATTCTTTCAGATACAAAGCAACAGGATGCATCCCTCTTGATGCTAACCCTCTTGAATGGTGGAGAACCAATGAGACCAGCTCATTGCAAAATTGGCTGAGAGGTATCTCTCCATTTCTGCAACCTCTGTCCCGAGTGAGAGAGTTTTCTACTGCGGGGGATATTGTAACACTAAAAGATCTATCCTCGCTCCTGTCCTAACCTTAACCCTCGCTTTTTTCAGGCCAGTGTTGTGTATTCAAAATTTTTGGCTCATGACAGCTAATAGTTGTATTATTTTATATAGCATATCACCTACATAAGTCTATTTTATTTATTGTTTTATAAAACCAATAAATTCATTTTGCAAGTAATTTATTTTCTGCCTTAGATTTTTGTACCGAAAAAATACCTAAAATAGATAAAAACTTAATTAATCTCCCAAGGGAGAAATTCAGGTGTCTGGCAGCAAAACACACACAATAAATAAATAAATAAAATAATAGTTAATTAAATAGCAGTTCATATCAGGCAGATTTGTTAAACAGCCATACTGAGCCGAAACGTATCAACCTAGCCCAATGAAACTCTGAATCGAACCAAGTTGAGATTTTAGCGTATCGTTACACCCCTAGTGCTCAGCATAAATGAGTGCACCCCCTTTAAAAAGTACTGATTTGATCAGAACCTCAATGAATGAATGAAACATTTCCAAACTTTCCACAAGGTTGAGTTTTATTGAAACTTTTTTAACTCCATAATATGAAATGAAGGTTAGGAGGAAGCCGGAGATCCCGGAGAAAACCCACGCATACACGGGGAGAACATGCAAACGCCACACAGAAAGGTTCCCCATTGATGTATTTTTCATGTCCCCCAGCCGGGACTTGAACCGTGGGCCTTCTTGCTGTGAGGCAAGAGCGCTAACCACTGCGCCACCGTGCAGCCACTGATAGTTTCATTTAAATAATTCAGCATCACTTAAATTATAGTGCAAATTTTTTTCAAAAAGAAGAAAAAGGTAAGACCTTTAGTTCTGGCCAAAACCTAGATGAACAATGAAGAAATAAGATAAGAGGCCCAAAAATATAAATATGACAAACTATGAACAATAAAGAACAATATCAGTATGTTCAACTAAGGCAAGTTCTTTGAAATGACAAACAACATGTTTACTTTTGATGGTTTCAAATATGTGCGCTGACTTGTTACTATGTTTCCTGATGCCATGTGCCATCTGTCCCGCAGCTCTATGTGAACGAGCAGCCGAATTCAGGCGAACCATGTCTCCATCTCATACAGCGGCTCACGTGCACTTTGGGTCTAATGACACCAAAGGATTGTGGGATGCGGCTGGGCATGCGTGTTTCTTTTTGTTGAACCATGACTGAAGTGTCTAAGACCTGGAGTGAGATCCATGCTGTTTGGCTGCTTATTGTTGTGTCAGACTGCTTGAAGGTGGATCATGAATTCAACCTCCACTCCAATGCCGACGGAGCACTCAAGGCGGCCTCCAGATAAATCCATAAATTAGCCGCATCATTAAATAAGCCGCAGAGCTGTGAGCGTTGGAAAAAAGTAGCAGCTTGTAGTCTGGAAAATACGGCAAGTATAACATATAGCAGATGAACACAGTGATATTTGAGAAGTGAAATGAAGTTTATCGGATTTAAAGAAACTGTACAATAATTTAAAAAAATAGGCAGGTATGTAAATTTTGGGCACCCCAACAGAAAGATGCCATCAATATTTAGTAGATCCTCATTTTGCAGAAATGACAGCCTCCAATCGCTTCGTATAGCTTCCAAAAAGGGCCTTGATTCTAGTTGAAGGTCTTTTGGACCATTCCTCTTTGCAAAACATCTCCAGTTCAGTCAGATTTGATGGCATCCGAGTATGGACAGCCAGCTTTAAATCACACCACAGATTTTCAATAATATTCAGGTCTGGGGACTGAGATGGCCATTCCAGAACATTGTACTTGTTCCTCTGCATGAATCCCTTTTTAGAATTAGAGCAGTGTTTAGGGTCATTGTCTTGTTGAAGTATCCAGCCCCGGCAAAACTTCAACTTTGTCACTGATTCTTGAACCTTGTTTGTAAGAATCTGCTGATACTGACTGGAATCCATGCGACCTTCAACTTTGAAGATTTCCAGTACCTGCACTGGCCACACAGCCCCAAAGCATGATGGAACCGCCACCAAATCTTACTGTGGGTAGTAAGTGTTTGTCTTGGAATGCTGTGTTCTTTGTTCGCCAAGCGTACCGCCCCTTGTTATGTCCAGATAACTCCATTTTAGTTTCATCAGTCCACACCACCTTATTCCAAAATGACGCTAGCTTATCCAAATGTGCTTTAGCATACCTCAAGCAACTCTGTTTGTGGCGTATGTGCAGAAAAGGTTTCATTCAGGCTCCGCATTACTCTTCCATACAGCATCTCCTTGTGCAAAATGCCATGAATGGTTGAACGATGCACAGTGACACCATTTGCAGCCAGATCACGTTGTAGGTCTTTGGAGCTGGTCTGTGGGTTGAGTTTGATTGTTCTCACCATCTTTCACCTCTGCCTATCTGAGATTTTTCTGGGACAGCCACTCCGGGCCTTTGCTTGACCTGTGCCTGTGGTCTTCCATTTTCTCACTATATTCCTCACAGTGGAAATTGACAGCTGGAATCTTTTAGCAAGCTTTTTGTATCCTTCACCTAAACTATGATGTTGAACAATCTTTGTTTTCAGGTCATCTGACAGCTGTTTTGAGGTTCCCATGTTGACATTCTTCAGAGAAGATGCAATGAGGAGAAAAACTTGCTCTTGGTCACCTTAAATACCTCTTCTCACGATTGGCTTCACATGTGTATGTAGGTCAAGGGTCAATGAGCTTATAAAACAAATTCTGTGTTCCAATAGTTATTGCTAAAGGTAGTCAAATCAATAAAACAACAGGGGTGCCCAAATTTACGCACCTGACTATTGTTGTTTAAGTAATTATTGCACAGTTTCTTTAAATCCAAAAAACTTCATTTCACTTCTCAAATATCACTGTGTTCATCTGCTATATGATATATTTAACTGAAATTGATGATCCGAACAACCAATAATTTTTGAAGAAAAATCTTGAAAATTATCAGGGGTGCCCAAACTTTCTCATACCAATGTACGATGGCGGAAAGAGCTAAACGGTCCAAAATGCTGCTCTTTCCTCCCGGTGCTGTGGCTCTCTGTGTTTTTGTAAAATAACTATCATGTTCTCAGATTGTCATGTTGCCTTTTACACCGTCAGGTAGAGCGAGCAGGCAGGAGGAAGAGAGCAGCGTGAACGCGCAGAGGGGAAATGTCTGCAGCTGTGAACGCTGACCAGAGTCTTTTATGGGACGGAAAGTTTTTCTAAAAAGACAGTCAGTGGCCATCTCGTAGGGGAGCGCCTGGGAAAAAAAATCCTTTTATCTTCCTAGACTAAGACCACCGATTTCCCATAAAAGGAATTCAATTTGCATAAGGAAACCCCTACCATCCTGTCACCTTGCTGCTACGATGACCGTATGTTGCGCTGTCTGTGTACATAATAAATAGACAGGAGTCTGCATCAAAGTGAACTTGTTTCCATCATTTCAGTCATCTTAACTCTGGGTGTTTGACAGAAGGAAAAGTAAATTTAAGGTTATGGGAAATGGACAAAAGATCAAAGGAAACATCACGATCATGAAGAATAGAAAATAATTAAATTATTTTCAAAAATCGGCCTAACATTTTTTCTAACACATCTGGTGTTTTGGCTCCCTGTGCTTTCATCTCAGTGGGAAACTGATCCAAATGGCTCTTTGGGAGGTTCAGGTTGCAGACCCCTGGTCTAGCATATCCATGTGCATTCCATGTTTGTATTGGATCTAAGGATGGGCGATCTCCCCTAAATTGGCCGTTGACGATGTTTGCTGTCAACCATCGGGATGGACGATGATATCGTCGGGGGGGGGGGCTATTTATACATTTTTCGTTCTTATATAACTGCTATTCGTTATTTTACTTTTTTTATTTTATTTCCCAACTAATGACTAATCCGCGATGATCCAGTATAAACTGAGGGAAGTGACTTTAACAAAAAGAGTAACAAACAAAATAGAAAACAAGTAGTCCGCTTAATTTTAGTCAAGTGGACCGGCGGAGCGCGGACTTCCAGCTTTGTGTTTGATGGGAAGGGGGAGGGGGTGCTTTGATACATGAGCGGTATGTTTGGGAGATTTAAGACTGCGATCCGTCCCGCATCTCTAAGGGTACGAGCTACCGAACTCAGAACCGGGTCTAAAAGTGTGTGTCTGAGCACAGCTCGGATCGTCAGCACACACAGCGGTTTGAGCTTCAAAGCAGAAATGTCGCTCAGTCCTTAGAAAACATTCAAACAATCATGTGGATTTGTGTTTCCAGTCGTGTCCCGACTAAATAAAGGCTGACGTTATTCCCACATGTTTACGTGCAGCCAGGATGCAGCGCCACCCAAAGCTAATGTTGTTAGCCCGTGTTAGCATACTGCTAATCCTGGCTTCGTTCAGAAAAAGCACTGACCACACAGATTAAAATTCAAATGATGAGCGAACAGGTGTTTCATAATAACCGTAACATTATTAAAAGCATGTTTAGATTACCGAGCTGACATGTCAATGTATATAGCCGCTCGGCGCTGTTTAACATTGTTTTGTATTGAATTGTTACATTCAATAAAGTTTGGAGGAAAAAAGCCGCTCGGCGGAATTTATATCCCCTTCCGGTTTTCAAACCCTACTGCGCATGTGTGAATGATTTATTCCGACCGAAAGTGTGACCTTAGTGAACGTTTGATATATTCTGAAAACATTTTTCTGGAACCATGTACACGGTTGGATTCTAATCCGACCATTGAGCCCATCAAGATATTTTGCACATGTAACCGCGGCTTATGGTGTCGACTCGCAACGTGGCGGAGGCGTGGCATCACGATGGTCTCTCCATCGGGATGTCAGTCACCCATCACCATCGTCCATCGGTACAACCCTAATTGGAACTAGGCCTGCACAATATACCGCAAATTTATCGTTATCGCAATATCAAGCTGTGCAATATGCATATCGCAAAAGACAGCAAATTTGCAATAAATGGTTACCTTAGATGTGGCCAAACAATCCTATGGCAGCTTGAAGTGTTTAATGGATTGAAAGAATCCCTTTCTGCATTTGACCAATCAGATGGACCCCTTTACGTTGTTAACTAATCGGATGGCGCCCTATTATGTTGTATGTTCGCCTCCTATGTCAACAAGGGTCATTTGTAGTATAATTTTTAAGCTGTTTTAATGGAATGGGAATAATATTTTTGGTTGTTTTGCTAATTGTTTATATACCGCAAATTATATCGTTATCGCAATATTAATTACCAATATCGTATATCGCGAGTTTTCTTCATATCGTGCAGCCCTAATTGGAACATTATCATGTATAAAGTAAAATGTTTTGTTGGAAAAACAATGTTGTTGCATAATGGGCAATAAAACAATTTATGTCAGGGCTCCAGACTAACTTTTTTCACTAGGAGCACTCTGGCCCCCAACTGAAAATTTTAGGGGCACAACCAGAAAATTTAGGGGCGCATACCGTAAATCAACATTCTAACCAAATCTACTAATTTCCACTGTATTACTAATAAATACTTTAATAATAGATGCAGAAATTACAATGTGCTGTTTCAAATTCAGTGTCACATTTTATTCTGCAATATTGAAGATGCAACAACAAGGTAAACTGACATCACAATCGCTGTCATAACAGTACAAACAGTAAACAAAATACCATACATTTAGAATGAAAAAAAGTTTTTAGTAACAAAGTGATTACCGTAGTAACCTTTCGGTCATTTCACAGTTACAAACAATACTTAAATGTATGTAAACATTAGGGGATGGAAATTCATGTTGGCGACACCAAATAGGTGCAGCCAAGATGCACAATAAGTGTGTTTGAGATCACCCAGGTGGACGCAACGCTGCGCAGATCACCTGGTGTGAGACATATATTTTTGTTTTTGCTCCAACATCACCTGTCAATCATCACAAAAATATCAGGAGAAAGGGGTGGGAGCAAGGCGCCAACCTACGCGAACACAGCTGGAAATTTTGTACTGAACTGACTGAAAGCTGCCCGACAGACTACAAAATGCATTATGGGACATGTGTCCTAATGGGTGGTTGTAGTTTAGTGATCAATTAAAATAAATTAATATGCCAACTGATTAAAAATAGGCTACAGACATTACAAAAAATAAAATAAAATAATTATAAAAGATATAATATCACAAATCACAGATCATACTAAGGGGGAGAGGCATATTAAAACTAAATTGAATTTAAGGACAACAACTTCCTGTTTTCCTTAAGTATCGCTGCAGCTTCGCCCCCCCCCCCCCCCCCCCCCCCGGCTTGGTCTCCCCAACAATCCAGACGCGGCGCTGGTTCATCTTAAACACGTCTATCGTTGCATTTTCCCCACGTGTTTTAAATGTGACTAAAACTAAATCGTGTTGTTGCTCGCGCATGTTTAATGTCAGAGCCCCGTTAGCTGTCACGCATGTAGGTGTGGGATATTTATGCTCCTCAGCTGACCATCTCCCGCGGGAGCGGTGTTCTGCATTGACAGCCGCGCATGAGAGCCGTGGTTTGCTTCGCGAGTTTGAGACCCCTGCTGTAGACTCTGGCACTGGTACACCAGCCGCAGGTCGGACGAACGAATCAATAGTTCGCTTATTCATAGCTCAGACGCACATATCAGGTTGTGATGATTTTTATCTCCGTTTCCTTCCAACGCGCGCTCGATTATCTCTAGGCCCCGCCCCCTCCACGCATTTAGCCACTTACAGTGGCTTTCCCTATTCTTCTCACACGCAGTGGCCGCCTCACAGAGAGGCATCACGCGAGTGTGTGCTCGCGTTTCATGAGTATGTATGCGAGTTCGTGCGTTTGCGTGTGTGTGCGCTCGCGTCTCATGAGTATGTGTGCGAGTTTGTGTGTGTGTCTTTGCGTGCGTGTGCGCTCGCGTCTCGTTGATTATTTCATTGATCATTGACGTGCCCCTTCCATGTTTAATGAAAAAAAAATACGGAGGGTGGGGGAGGCAAATTTACTGGTCGCACATGTGCGACTGGATGTAAAATTCAGTCGCACACTCTCAAATTTTGGTCGCAAAATGCGACCAAATGGTCGCAGTCTGGAGCCCTGTATGTTCTTAATTTGATAATTATTTATTCGCCATCAAAAAGTATCGATAAGAGTATCATTAAAATACAAAACATGTGATCAACTGTAAAAAACATGTAAAAACCTTTTTTTGTTTTGCTCAAATACAGAAATAAGTAATAAAGTACACACTAAAACATACAACTGTTCAGGAACAAAAACAATTAAAAAATTGAAAAACAGCAACAACTGCTACAAAAATAAATTAATTAATAACCTTTTGTGCCATTGCTTCCATTTCTGACAGCACCCTGGTCTTGATGTTTGAGACTTGATCTGTGCTGATATAGTTGGCTTTGAATCTGGGATCCATGAAAAGCGCCATGTCCAGAAGTTCTTGGGTAGCTGGATTTTCATATTTTTAATCAAATAGTCAATGTTTTTTTTTCTTGATTGATTTTGTCAAATCACTGTCTGTCCACTTCCATCTATGTGAGCAAGGATGTCTTCATCAAGTGGAGGACTGGTTTCTCATATGAAACACTAACATAACTCTCACCTGACAGTGCATCTTTAAAGTCTTGCAGGGGGTGTAATGCCTGGTTGACAGATTCCAGGACGTCCAGATCCTGCCAAGTTGATTTCTTGTCTGCTGAGAGCACATCAGAAATGGTCCGCTGCTGCTCCAGGACTCTCTCAATCATCTTCTGTCTTCTTCCCCACCGTGTTGGGCATTCAGTGATGAGTGTGTGCCCAGGGAGGTTGTGATCCATCTTTGCTTTTTTCAGAGCCGTCTTGGCTTTCCAGCTCTGATAAAAAAAATGTCAAACTAACTTTTTGCAAAGGCCAATGGCTCGGGAAATGCAGGCATCATCTTTGATGGAATTTTCTTGAATAAGAGGAAGATACAGAAAAAAAGGTTTAACAGTTACAACGATTTTTTTTACCTTTAAAATGTCATAACTTTGTGTCCATAAATAATTTACATAATTTTGAATATGACTCATATGAGTAGAACTAATTTAATAATAAAATGAATTTTTAAAGTCATTTTTAAGTGAAATATTAAATCATGACTAATCTTCAGTATAGAGCAGTACATTGTTGAGTTCATGATCTCATCAATGAAATGCAGCTCGCCAACACCAGCAGCACTGATGCAGCCCCACATCAGGACATTGCCACCGCCATGTTTCACTGTAGGCACCATGCATTTCTCTTTGAAATCCTCACCTTTACGATGCCATACGGTTCTAAAACCATTAGTTCCAAAAACTGTGATCTTTGTCTCATCACTCCAGAGTTTTGAGTCCCAGTAGTCTTCATCTTTTTTAGCATGGGCCATAGCAAATTCTCGGCGTGTTTTTTTGTGTACAGTGATCCCTCGCTATAACGCGGTTTACTTTTCAAGGTTTCGCTACTTCACGGATTTGCATCGTGCATTATGTTCTGCATTCTGATTGGCTAAAAATTCAGTCTGCTTCTTCTCTATCTGTGCGTCAATAACGTTGCAGTTTAATATGTACACGTACGTAAATCAGCTTGCCAAATTTACAACACGTACATGCAAATCCTCTTGCAATTTAGAGTTTCTCTAAAACCCATAGAAAAAAGAGCAACAACTGTCTATCACTATGTTCTTCTCCCGAACAAACACAGCTGCACCGCGGACTTCAAAAGAAGAAAACACTGTAGGGCGGAGTCAGGATTCAGCGGCTCAGTCTGAAGAACAGTGAAAAACACCTAAGTCACTATTTGTCCGACTGTACTTTGTATTTTTTTAATAATCATTTTAAATTTTCTCCCGTTTAATCTTATCACTCGGGTCGCGGTGGGCGGGGCTAATCTCAGCAATTTGAAGCCTTCTGTTCACATTGATGATTAAAATTATTATTAGCCAGTACAGTACAGAAGTTATTTGTTGAAAAAAAAGTTTCTTAAGTACTTTTTTGTGAAACAAATGCTTGAGCCTGTAAAACGGTTTGTTCTTTCTTTTCAATGTATAATAGAGTTTTTAATTGGATAATAAGTGTAAAAAAAAAAAAAGAGGTTTCTACTTCACGGTTTTTTTTTTCCAACAAACTTTATTGTACATTTTTCAATTTACAGACATTCACAGTCACTTGCACAATAAACAATTGTTAATATCAAACACACATATAAGATACTTCACGGATTTTTCCTATCACGGGTTCTCTTTGGAACGTAACCCCCGCGAAAAACAAGGGTTTACTGTACAGGTTTTAGGAGAGGCTGCCTTCATGGATGATAACCGTGCATGCCATTCCTCTGCAGTGTGCGCTGTTTGGTGTCACGGGAAACAGTCACTCCAGTTTGGCTGTCTACTGCTTTAGCTAACTGCAGTGAACTTTCATGGCAGGTTTCTTCAACCCTTCTCATAAGAAGACACTCCTGTTGAGATGTTAGCATGCGTGGACGGCCTGTACATCTCTGTAAGAAAGTTCCATCTTTCTTAAATTTTTGGATCACTTTGCTGCAGTATTTTGACTCATGTAAAGCTTTGTTGATCTTCTTGTTGCCCTCACCTTTTTGTGCAAAGAAATGATTCCCTTTCTCAGGTTTTGTTACATTTCTTTTCCGTGGTGAGCCAAGTTCCTGTTAAGAAATGCCCTTTTCTAGTCACCTGTGTGCTGGACACCTCTTAAATGAATCATTAGACTCACCTGTGGTTGAATTCCTGTTAAGTAGAATTTTGGAGTCTTAAGTTTGGCTTTTGTCCTAAGACTATGACTGGGGTGTACTCATTTTTGAAGCATGGGCTTGAATTTATTTTGTCAGGAAATCATTTTTTTGTGTGCAAATTAACATATCTTGTTTGTAATCAATGGCCCGCCTTTGTGGGTTTATTTTGTAGTATAGTATTCCACAGAAAATGTTGATTCTAAAAGGACACCAAATATTTTCTGTGACAAATGTAGTGGGGTGTAATAGAGTGGTGACGGTGTGGAATTTTTGATCACCGTGGCGCTGAACCACCACACACACGCCAAACACAAAATCCCCCGGCGACCGCATCTCAAATGAATACAATTACAACACAGTATTCTTTATTAACAAATAACAGTAACAACTAACTACTACTAAACTAATACTAAACTTCTGTTGTAGAATGAAGATGTGTGTGTAAGTAGAGGGAGTGAGAGGCGTGGTGCGGGGAGTGAAGGAGAAGAGTAATAAAAGGTTTGCCCAAGAAACCCTTGAAGTCTGAAGACAGGACTTGCAGAAAAAGTAAATTATCAGCAAAGATGAGTTTATTATAGTTCCAATCACTCACCATATGCATAACTTTAAAAAAAAACTAAAAAGAAAAAAACGTGCGGTGATGCGGTTATCGTCACACCCCTAGGGGGTATTCGTTTATGCTGTGAACTGTATTTATTTTAATTTGTCCCTTCCAGCTCACACTGGACAATAAAATCATTAAATATGTAAAGCTTTAATAAGCTTTTTAATGGCCTTTTTTATATATATAAACACATTTAATTATTGAGTTTCAATTTTATTTATTAAATTACTATTTTAAATAATAACTTACACATTTATTAAATAATTTAATGGTGGATATATTTATTTTAATTACCGTATTTTCCGGACTATAAGTCGCTGCGGAGTATAAGTCGCACCAGCCCAAAAATGCATTATAAAGTAGAAAAAAACACAGATAAGTCGCACTGGACTATAAGTCGCATTTTGACGGGAAATTTATTGGACAAAATCTGAGACCAAGATATAATAACACAAACTCATATGACACAATCATAGCAGACTGTTTATCTCATAATTTCACAGTAATTCTTTCTCATACTTATTTATTTATTCCTTTCATGAAGCATCATTGGCAAACTAATACTCTGTTTTCATCCTGTATTTGTAGAAACAGTTGTCATTTTTATTGCATTTCTGAATCTATGAAATCATTCGAAAATAGAATATTATGGTTTTAGCCTTCAAGATCTTACTGTAAAAAAAAGTTTACTGATTCTCTGAGTCACTTAACATACTCTTAACACTTAACATACCTCATACATCAAATTGACCCAGGAACATCAAATCTCTGTTCCTCAGAAATGAACATAACAGGAGGGTTAACAAGGTTTTTATTTCAGTATATTTCTAATATAAGTCGCTGCGGAGTATAAGTCGCACCCCTTGCCAAACCATGAAAAAAAGGGCGACTTATAGTCCGGAAAATACAGTAGTCTCTTCTGGTCCTCCAGACTCCTCAGACTTTTTCTCTAATGATCACTGAGTTTATTGGTGCTTGAGAAAACCCAAAAGTTCTGCTAATGTATAAAAGGCTCCTTGTTGTGTTTGTGTCCCTGTAGTCCTCCCCCAGCATTGGATGACTGAAGAGGAAGATCTCTGCAACCAGCAGAGGAACTTCAGAGTGGAACTGGAGGAACCAGAACTTCCACAGATTAAAGAGGAACTGCAGGGACCAGAACCCCCACAGATTAAAGAGGAACTGCAGGAACCAGAACCTCCACAGATTAAAGAGGAACGGGAAGAACCAGAACCTCCACAGATTAAAGAGGAACTGCAAGAACCAGAACCTCCACAGATTAAAGAGGAACTGCAGGAACCAGAACCTCCACAGATTAAAGAGGAACAGGAGGAACCAGAACCTCCACAGATTAAAGAGGAACAGGAGAAACCAGAACCTCCACAGATTAAAGAGGAACCAGTGGAGCTCTGTATCAGTTGGGATGAAGAAGGAAACCAACATGAAGAATCAACATCAACTACTGATAGAGGGACAAACCCACAGAACAGAGATCAGAGGAAGAGAAGAGACAGAAGACATGTCCAAAGTGTGGACAGCTCTCAAGTGTCAGAAAGTCGGTGTGACTCTGATGTTAGTAGAAAAGATGATTTGGTTAAGAAACGCAAAGAATCGTCAAAACAGAAAAAACTTTCCTCTTTCAAGTCTGGTGAAAACTCAAGAATGGCTAACAATCTTTTTCATGTAAGATTACATCCAGGAAAGAAGCGATTTTCATGTAAAGAATGTGGTAGAAGTTTTAATCATAAATCCAATCTCAAAACACATATGAGAACTCACACAGGAGAGAGGCCTTTTTCTTGTATGGAATGTGATAGAAGTTTTAGTCATATATCTAGTCTCAAATCACACAAGAGAACTCACACAGGAGAAAAACCTTTTTCTTGTATGGAATGTGATAAAAGTTTTAGTCAAATATCAAGTCTCAAAAAACACATGAGAACTCACACAGGAGAGAAGCCTTTTTCTTGTATATATTGTCATAAAGGTTTTAGTGATTTATCTAATCTCAAAATACACGCGAAAACTCACACAGGAGAGAAGGCTTTTTTTTGTGAAGAATGTGAAAAAGGTTTTAATCGTATATCTCATCTCAAAACACACATGAGAACTCATACAGGAGAAAAAACATTTTAAAAGAGTTTAAAAAAAGGATTTATTAAAGATTTTAAACTCAGGAAAACCTAGAGCAGAGAACTTGTTCAGTAAAACACTAGGTTTTCATGAGACAAGGGAAAGATTTGGAAAAAGTACACATTTTCTTCCATAAAGACAGAAACTAGTATGTTATTCGAAATTATGATTTTTAGATTGAAATATTTTAAGCCTTTGTTTTATGTTGCCATAAACGTATAGGATATACCACTTATGTACCTTCTTTAAAAGCCCAAAGTGCTTTACAGTAACAGTCCCATTCACCCCCACACACACACCCATTCACACACTGATGGCAGCTGTGCTGTCTCACACTGGCACCAACCTATAACCACCAGGATCAATGTGGGGTTCAGTTTTGTCCAATGACACTTTGACACATGGACGGGCAAAGTGGTAATTCAAACTGTGATATTCTTCTCAGAGGTCAACCACACTCTGCAGCAAAACTGATAACTTTAGTTTCTGTATTTCAGAAAATGGGAATATTTTAAAATACATTTTTAATATTTAAAACTCTTGGGATCAAACCCTAATGTTCTCATTTACTCCAAAGCAGCCTGAGCTTTAATTACATGAACACAGAGACGCAGACTGTTGGCCTCCATAATACATTGATGCAGTCATTCAATGAAAATGAGACACAAGTTAGTCTTGAACACATAACAATGAACAGTTTCTAAAGTCTGACATGAGCTGAAAACATCCCTTTTTTCACAAGTTAATATATACTAATTTTTTCGAGTCTTTTTATTTTATAATCCATAAGCCACAATTATGAAAACCAAAGAAAAAAAGAACCAATATATTTCAATCAATGTGTAAAGATAATAATCAATGAGTTTTGCTGCTTTCATTGACAAAAATGTTCACAAAATGAATTATTTTAGATGTACCTGTTAATAGAATATAATAATGGAATGTGTTGTTTTGTATTATTAGAGTTAAATCTTGAACAGATTCAATGTGGTTGTAGTTTATGCTGAGATCATGAGTATGTCATTAATGTGTGTGTTACCATGACAACACTAGAAAGATTTTGTACACGTCTTTTATTCTAACAGTTTTTTTTGTGATCAGTGAACATTTGATTATTATTTTAAACAAAAAGTAGTAACTGCAGTTTATATTTTGTTACACCAAGTTTAGTGAGGAAAAGATTTTCTCCAAAATGTATGAAGGAAGAGGCGGATAAAGAACCAGACTGGTGTTTGTGTCTGGTGTTCTTGTGATTAATGTTTTTAAGTAAACATTAGAACTGTTTATCTGTTCTCTTTGGTTCCCAGTGTTCTGTTCCAATCTTTACTGGGAAGAATAAAGTGGACGTGAACATCAGTCAGAAGTGTGGAGTAGAGCCCTGCGCGGGACTATTTTCTTCATCCCGCTCCCGCCCGCACCCGCCAAATTTCTGACCAATCCCGCCCGCTCCCGCAACGTATGCGTTACACTCCCGCCCGCACCCGCAATATGTATGTCCACTCCCGCCCGCACCCGCAAAACTCATAGAATTTAGTCCCGCACAGTAATAGAGATGCATTGATTTTGTACCGTCTCCCGTCCCGCAGAAAAAAACACGTATTTTTATTGATATTATTAAAGAGATTCATGTCCCTCCTCCAGTCTCATCTTTTCATGCATTCCTCTTTTGTGTAATGTGCAACATAATCATTAAATATATTTTCACAAATCCTGTTCGGTAAAAAAAGTGTGCGTGTGTCCGCGACATTGTTTGTCCACGACAGACGGCCTGAAGCGCGATGAACCAGCTGGGATAGATGCAGGTCAAAGTCATTTGCAGGAAGAAAAACATTGTAATGGTTCAACAGAGCTGAAAATCTATGAATTAATTTTTTCCTGACGGAAAAATACTTTTTTATTTTTTTAGCTTCAGCCTTTTCCCGTTTTTGCTGTTTTGCGCCTCAGTGGGGCATTGGCACGCAGATCTGAACACGATGAACCTTGTTTGAGGTTCTTTTCTGCGTCATCAACTGACATCATGTCCCTGTCAGGAAACCTCTGCTTCTTCCTTATCCCGCGCAGTGTTGCCAGATAGATTGACAGCTCTTTCATCCTTCTGTTGCGCTAGAGCGTTCCGACTAACGTGTTAACCTGCTATGACCGTATTTTGCGCTCTCTGTGTAGAACACACTGGGAGCGCGGGGAAAATAACTCTAAGCTGCAGAGGATGTGAACAGGTGAACAGGTAGAGAGGAAAAGCAGGTAAAGAGGCGGGGGAGGGGCTTTGGCTTCAAACTCTGTCAGAGAGATGGAAACACGGCGTCAGATTGAGACGCAGCTTTCACTGCGGGAGTTGAAGCAGAGACTTTCTCTGGGATGATTCTATGAACTCAAACATGGAAACATGATTATCAAGCAAAACTCTTTAAAATAATAAACCTGATTTCTCCACATTCTTCGTGTCTACCATGCATTGATGCACACATCGCTCCATGCAGCGATCAGACCAGAACTTTAGCTGATAGCTCCGCCCATACGCGACCGCGGTATCAGGCTTTAAAGAACACAATTTCTAAGAGGCGGGGCGCTGCACACCCCCAACAACAGGTTAGTTGACAGTGGCCATTGGGCGTCTCTACCTGGTGCCTTCACGGAGCTTCAGTACATAAGACTCCAACAGCCGCACAGCCTAACGTAGTCCACTATTATATATTCATGAGATATTCATGGCCAAACTGATCCCGCAGAGTTTTTTTTTGCCGCCCGCTCCCGCCCGCAGTACAATTCAAACCGCCCAATCCCGCGAGATTTGCGTTGGGTCCCGCGGGACCCGGCGGAACCCAATCCCAATGCAGCCCTCTAGTGTGGAGTTTTTCCCACATTGTGGGTTTCTGCTGTTTGTTGGTTCTCTGCCAACTATGAAGGACTGCATTCACTATAAAACATACTTTTTCAAAGATCCATACATCAATCCATCTTCCGGTACCGGGTCGCAGGGGCAGCAGCCTGAGCAAAGATGCTCAGACTTCCCTCGCCGCGGCCACTTCCTCCATCTCCTCTGGGGGACTCCATCTCCTGGGACTTCCCCGGAGCCTCCTCCCAGTGGGACATGCCCGGAACACCTCCCCAGGGAGGCGTCCAGGAGGCATCCAGACTAGATGCCCGAGCCACCTCAACTGGCTCCTTTCAATGTGGAGGAGAAGGGGTTCTACTCCAAGCTCTCGGTGGTTGATCGAGCTCCTCACCCTATCTCTAAGGGAGCGCCCAGCCACCCGACGGAGGAAGCTAACTTCTGCCGCTTGTATTCCGGACTTTTTTCTTTCGGTCATGACCCAGAGCTCATGACCATAGGTGAGTATTGGAACAAAGACCGACCGGTAAATTTTGGCTCAGCTCTCAACGGACCGATACAGGTACCACACAACAATAGACGCTGCTCCGCCCTGCCTGTCAATGTCATGCTCCGGTCTTCGCTCACTCGTGAACAAGACCCCAAGATATCTAAACTCCTCCACCCACCGAGTGATGACAAACTACCTTTCTCCCGTTGAGAACTATGGCCTTTAGTGGTCCTGATCCTCATCCCAGCCGCTTCACACTCTCTAGCAAACGATCCCTATGCACGCTGGAGGTCCAGGCTCGGTGAAGCCAACAGGACAACATCATCTGCAAAGAGCAGAGAGGAAACCCTATGGTCCCCAAACCAGACCCCCTACAGCCCCTGGTGAGCATAAAATGACTTTTAAGGAGAATTAAATCTTGTTTAAATTTGACATTAGATGGAGACTGAAGCATTACCAGGTTTAATAGTATGAATAAAAAAGCTAAAATATAACCAGTGTAATAATAATAGGGTGAGGGGGTGGGGGGCTTAGCCTGCGATGAGCCTTGGGGGGGGGGGGGGGGGGGGTTTACTAGGCAGTGGCCCCCCTCCTATGGTTGCCGTATGGAGTGGGCCCCCCCTCTTTCGGTTTTATTTGCACCTTAGACATGTAGGGCCCTTGGTAGGGGGGGTGCTTGGACATCACTGCCAGCAAGCAGCGGATGTCCTCCTAGCACCCTACCCGCCAATTTTAACCGCACCTTAGACATTTAGGGCCCCTTGGTGGGGAGGGTGAGGGGACGTCACTGTGAGTAATCAGGAGATGTCCCCTTAGTGCCCTACCCGCCAATTTTAACTGCACCCCCTTTAGTACACACACCCCTCCCCCCTCAATATATACATCCCAACATAAACACACACACATGCACACACACACCATCTCAAACACACATACACGCACACACATTTTGCAAGGAAGGTGGGACCTGGGTCCATCTGTCCCCTGCCTCTTCCCTGGTGGGGGGTGCGGGCCCCTTTGCAACGGCGGCCGTGTCCCCGGGGTGCCGGCTTCCTGGGCCCGGCGGTGCTCTCTTCGCGCGGTGGGGGAGTTCACATTACATCTGAGCCGGGGGTGTCTGGTCCCTGGGGGGTGGGTTCTGGTCCTTGCTCCTGAGTGCTGGGCCCCGCCAAATTTCCAACTGTGGCCGAGCCTGGTCGGGCCATATTTATAACACCCCTTGTGGGCCCTCTTTTTTTCCCCGGGGTTCCCCCCTCCTGGGCGGGGGCGGCGGGCCCCCTGCCCCGCTCCTCCCTGGACCAACCGTGGGCCGGGCGGATGGCTGCCTGGAGTGCGGGGCGGGTCTCCCTTGGGGGGTCCTGGCTCGTACCTGGGGTTGGGGCGGGGGGATGCCCGGAACTCCTGGGTGGTGGTGGGGTGCTCGTTTGGGGCTGTGGGCGTCCTTCTCCGGTGGGGCTCTGCGTTGGGTTCTCCCGGCGCGGCGGGGGGGCTGCTCTCCTGGTTGGGCTGGGGCGGCGCTCTCTTTCCCTCCGTGCTTCCCTGGCCTCTGGCTCTGGGGGCCTTGCGGCGGCCCTGCTGGCCCTGACCTGGGTGGCGGGCTTGGTCGTACGGGCGGCGGTTGTTCCCTGCCGGTTCCCGTGTGGCGTTGGGGGGATTCTGGCTGCCGCTGCTGCTGCGGTGGGGGTCTTGGGGTGGGGATGGCTGGGCACTCTCCCTCCTTCTTTTCACGTTCCACCATCCATTTTAGAAGAACATAAAACCTCACCTGAGCACTGGTGTTAGCTCACCTTTGCACTAATAGCTTGCATCACTGAATGACTGAAATATTTCACACTAGTTGGTTTTAAGGCATAAGTATGCGTGTGTGAACACTATCTGTTTTGTGTACATGTCGACAGGTGGACATTTTTGCAGCTAGCAGGTGTGTTTATAACATTTGAGTGTGTGTGTGGACGGGCCCCGCCCTTTTTGTACTGCATTTGAACCTTACCATAATGATTAACAACCAGTAAACTTGTTGCTGTATGCTGCTTCATGGTCTTATCCCCCTTCCCCTCCTATTATCACCCCCTACCCCCCCCTCTCTCTAGCGTCCCTCTCTCTTCTTCCCCTCTTTCCTTTTCCGTCCGGTCCAACACCAAAGATTTTCAGACATGATTGAAATTAATAAAGTTTGGCCTCAATTACAAAAGGGGTTCATTCAGACATACCTTTGGTTTGTCAGAAGATAAATAACCCCTCTCGTTAAAGCAAAATATGTCCAACACAAGAGGCCCTCAGCTCTCGTCTGTCTGCCCAGCTGTTGGACAGGACAAGTTAAAAAAACAAAAAAAAACAAAAAAAAAAACATATATAACCAGTGTGTTTGTGACTGAAATATAAAATGAAGTAGACATAAATATGATGGAGAAATCAATAGAATCTGCAGTTTTTATCAGTTTTTGTTAAAAAAGGCTGCATAAAAATGACAGACAGCTTTCAGGTTCTGATGCAGTTCTGAAAAAACTCAGAAACATGATCTGATGGAGGCTCTCATTTATCCTCATTATTCTTCCAAACAGCCCACTCAAGTTGGCCCAAAGGCACATTGGCAGAGCAACATGTTGTCAATGAAGAACCTACTCAGCTGTACTACAAATAAATAAAAAAAACATCCAAACCATAAAGGTAAACAATCAAGACCAATACAACTCTCAACATCCAGAATCCAGCAAATATCCCAAACAGAACAAAACATTTTTACCCACAAAGCACTTGGACAGTACAGGTCCTGCAGCAGAAACAGTCTTTCCAATAATTGAATTTGTCTCATCGCTTTAAAAACTGGAAATATTTTTCTTCCACATTTAAAAAATAAAACAGGAAATGAAAATATGTATGTAAATAAAATTAAAAACAAAGCGTGCACGTGCTGCTGCATGTGCTTCTGTCATGGCGTTCTGGATGAGCTGCTGAGGTCTGTTTGCATCAAGACTCTCAGCTGCTTTAGTCAAACTGCTGAGCGATGGAACAATGGAGCCGTTTCTGAAGGAAGAGGATCAAACATGATGCTCTGCATCTGTTTGCTTCAGGAAGTGGAGGTTTTTTAGAGTCTCCAGACTGTTTCTGAACGGCCAAAGAAAAGCAACTGATGTGGTTCTGTCTCCTACCAGCAGGAAGCGCTCCCAGCCGGACAGAACAGATCCTCAATGCTGCTCTGAGAAGGACTCTTCTGTTCCAGAAGCAGAGACTGTTCACATCCAGGAGAATCTGGACTCCAATGAATCCCAGAGAATCTCCTCTCTGCTGTTTGGACACTTTGACCAGCAGAGGGAAGCAGAACTTTAAGCAACTCTGGATCTGATCCCACAAAAACAATCCATGGATGATCAGATTTCAGAAGATTTGAAGGATCAAAGACAAAGATGTTCTGAAGAGAAGATGTGAGAAGAAAGTCCAGAATGAATCCACTCTGACTTCTCCTCATGTCTCTGAAGCTTGTGTCTTCATGTCTTCACCTCAGAGTTTCTTCTGGATTCCATGTGGATCAATAATATTGATCATGTTCTGTTGTCATTTTCCATCAGAACTTCAGGCTTTTCTCTGCTGATGATCTCTGAGCTGAACTTCTTGGAGGAATTCCTGAATCTGGGATTTGGAGCAAACAGTCAGAACAAAGGAGGTTTCCATTTCTTCTAAGCTCTGCCAGAAGAAAAGAGCTGAAGCTTGAAGCTGAAGCAGCATTTGCTCAGAGAATCTGTCCTCCAGACCAACAAGTCCCACCACAGCCTTGAAGACGTTTCCAGAAGCAGCAGCAGACTGTGTTCCCATGACGATGCTGAAGTCAGCTGCTGCTCTGCAGGAGAAAGTCTGCAGCTCCTCAGTCAGGAAGCTCTTTCAAGCTCGTGCACATCTGTCAGTGCAGCAGCAGAAAGCCTGTTTCCCTGCAGGAAGTCTGAGACTTTTCAAAGTAAGAGCCTCATGTTGGCAGAGATGGGTTGGATTCTTTGATGCTCCAGTGTCTTTTGGATTCAGGATGAGTTCATGCAGATCTAGAAATCCCACCATGATGATCATCCTTGAGGAATTTCAAAATAAAAGACTTACAAACACCACAATCACTGCTGGATGATAAATACATTTACTCTTTATTTTCTGTAAATAAATAATATTTATCAATAAATCCTTGATTTTAAATGATGGATCTAAAGTTGAAAGAAGTCAAAGTGCTGACTCAGCACAGATCAAAGGAGACACAGATGATTTCCTGGAATGAAGAAAACATCAAACATCATGATGTGATCTGGAACTGAGCTGTTCTTCAGAAGATCCTCCCAAACATGGAAACTGTTGCTGCAACACGTGAAGGTTTGGTTCTGTTGCTAGTGAGATCTGATGGATCAGAACCAGACTTCTGTCAGCTGGAACTGTGGCTTCTTCCAGACCATGACATGTCATGTAAATAAATGGTGAGTCAGTTTCAGGTGATAAAAAAGGTTGGTGCTATTTCCAGTTTTAGAAAGAACATGTCTTCTGCACAGTTTGCAGGTAATTGTTGCACAGAGAAAAATGATAACTGCCGTGAAGCAAGTGAAAGTTTTATTAACGCAGTCCAATACCATACCGATGACACCACAGTAAACGTGCAGAAAAGAAAGTCACAATATACGCAAAACCAATAATAAAAAAATAACATGCAAGAAAACTGTGATGCACAGGACACTCTGTCAGATACGGCACTTATAAAAATAATGTCCAATATAAATTAGGGGACGTGACTTTAACAAAGAAATGACAAACAAAATAGAAAAGACGTAGTCCGCTCCTGCACTTGATTAGTCAATCATGCCGCGTGAGGAGCGGACAAACAAAACACAAAACCAAAAACTTTTGCAGAAAAAGAACGGAAAAAGTAAACGCAAGAGTTTCTGATCTTATTTTGTGATGCATATATACATAACTTAAATGAATTAATTTAATTGGTAACAAGTAATTGAGTTAAATTTATTCAACCTAATTTCTTATGTCTATCCATCTCAATGTTTTTTTACAACTCAAGTGTACATACTTATATAACTAAATGTAATATTACTCCAATTCAATTAAATGTTTTTCCATCTTATTTTATTGTAATTCTTGAACTCTCTTATGTCTAAGTTTGAGCCTGCAGATCTACTCATGTTTATAACAATAAAATATATGAAACAAATTGGAATCAAATCATGTACCATATCCATGAATTTATCAAGTCACAGTAGGGGTGCTATATAAACTCATCATCCTCTCCCTCCCTCTCACTCATGGTGCAGAAAAAATTAAACATAACAGGACAAATAACTAGGCAAAACACAGTATAACAGCTACAACTAAACACATTTGGTCAAAAACCCACACTTAAACCCTTGTGCTATCCTAGGCACTTTAACATTGGGAGTTGGGTCATCTAGACCCACTAGACAGTGCCCTGAACCTTTTTCTTCAATGATTTGTGATCTTCACTGGTGTCCATGGATTACAAGAAAATCTTTCCACCTTTGTCATGGTAGGGAGAACATGTTTGTTATGCCCCTTTGTGTCTAGGGGCACAGAGGCGGCATAACATAAAAAAGTAAAGGTTTGTCTAATAAGTTGACTGCAACACAAAACAAATGTCTCCATAAAAATATAACCAAGTTTTCTTTACAAATAAACAACAAAAAGCAATAACTAAAAGTGAAGCTAAAAGGCTTCAGGGTGAACCCAGGCCAAAATAACAAACAAAACCCCAACTAACTGAAACATGTTATCTTACCTGTACAAAGGAAAAGGAAAATAAAGACAAAAACTAACCTCCTTAACCTAACAAAAACAGGAGAAAACATGTACTAAAGAAAATGGCAGTTCACCCCTACAGCTTCACTTAACAAATAACTATAAACCAAAAGACTAATCAGAGTGGGCACAGACAAAACTACAAAGGACTACGAATACAAAATACAAAAGTGCAACACACAACTAAACAAGAGGTGAAATCAAAAACAAAATGGAGAAGCGGGCCAAGCTGCAGTTGAGACTGTTGCAACAAGTCTCCCTTCCCATGGTGTGTAGGTCCATGTGGTGATTTTGAAAGGCTGCCTCCACCAGCTTGTCCAATCGGAGGCCACACCTACATGAGCCACACCTGCAAATAATCGGAAACAAACAGACACACAAAGATCCACAAAAAACACAAGTCCCACAATGATACAGAAATACACAAAACACAGAACAAACAAACAAAACAAAATCAAATACGGCCACAGCCGTAACAACGTCAATGTAAGGGTGGGGTCATCTAAGATAGCACAAGGATTAAACCCAAATCCGTCCAGACCGACAAAGGGAATGGTATCCCACAATGCCTTGCGGTGCTGATCTAACAGCAGCACCAAAGTTATACCTACTTAATTGAATTACTTTGAATGAAAGTGAAATAAATGCCTGATAACTACGTGTTATTTTTAAGCTGACTTAACTAAAAAAAAAAGGATTTATCTTAACTAAAGCAAAAAATTAAGTTAGATCAAAGTAAAAAGTTTATCTTTCCAACATCCATATGTGGTCTCATCACCCTCTCACGGTGGAAAAAGTATTATCTGAGCTTCTTCATCCACTAAATCATCTTCAAATGGACACGTAATGCTGCTTCACCTCTCTGAAAACAAACTAACCTTCAACTAAACCTGCTCCAGACCAGGTTATGTTCAGAGAATGAGTTGCTATGGCAACTTGACATACCCTGAAACATACCTCCATTTCTGGAAGCAAAAGCAGAGGTTATCCACTTCCTTAGCCTCAAACTTACCGTGGGAGCTAGCATAACCTGCTTTATGGAATACCCCCCTGTTGTCTTAGTAATCATAATCACAATAAACACATTAAATAAATTACATTTCCATTGTGTGCAACTAAAATGAATTTTAACATTCATTAGAAAATCTTGAACACCTTTTCAAACAAACAGCATGGATGTCATTTCTGCTCATTGCCCCCTGGCTCATGGATTTGCACTCAAGATTCCCCACTTCCCATGAGTCTCAGGGGCTGAAGGCGGGGCTAACCCCCAGGCCAGTTGTAGCCTCTCCGATCAGTCCCTTAATGTGAGTGTCAGTCAGAACGGACCGATGCATTGATTTCACGTGTTTCAAGATAACAGGGACTCACATACATATATTGAGGAGAACAGCTTGTATTCAGAGGTCGGTGGTGTTTTGTTGGGACGTTTGTGAGGTTTCTGGACAGAAAGGACGATACGTGGTTCGTGTGGGAACTCTCAGCATTTTCCAAAGTGTTGTAAATGAGTGAAGAAGTGTTGAACGAAAGGCAACGTGGATTGCTGTTATTATGTGAGACTAGCAGATGATCGATCGGAGCTGCAGTGAAGAGGACGGCGGTGTTTGTGGGAGTTGGAGCTGAAGATCGGAGCAGGAACCATGTCTTCCCTTCAGTCTCTGAGAGAGTTGATCAACGAGCGACTAGCTGCTGCTGCTGAACCTGAAGAAATCTTCCGACTCTGTGAAGGAACCATCGTCCAGTGCGAGCAGGAGCTCTGTCGTCAGCGCAGACTGCTGGATGTCATCTGGAAACCACAGCTTAAGCTCCACAACATAGGTATGTTCTCTTCTACAAAGAAAGAGAGAAGCTTCATGCTTTTCTTTTTGGTGACCCTCTTGTCACTCAGTGGTGGTTCCATACTAACTTGCTCCCTGGGCGAGTAACCCCCCACGCACACATAGAAATTTGATGACATCCTTGTGTGTTCCCCATCTTCATTTGGCCATTTTACACAAAAAATACATGAATTTTATAAACTCGTGTTACAGGGGAGTCAAACTCGGTCACACAGGGAGCCTAAATCCAAAACACGCTTTTAGGTTTTGGCCCAAACAAGATAAACATTTATCGAACACACTAAAGCTAAACTTTAAAACCTATAAAACTGAATTTCTTGAACATAAATATGAATAAAAATAGACAGGAATATTACTCCATAATAAATGAAGTTAAACCTTAAAGTATTATATTGTGGCGACCTGGGGGTTAGCCCCACCTATGGCCACTAGGACTCATAGGAAGTGGGGAATCTTGTGTGTGTGAAATCCTTGGTGAGGAATTTCTGAGCAGTGAACAGAAGTCACGTTCATGTGGCTTGGCTGTCTGTGTGTTTTAAATGAATGGGCTTTGATGCCTGAAAAGAGATGTTTTGTTTTTTTCTGTCTCCCTCTCCCTCTCAGAGAGTGTTCGGGGACAGCTCTCCAATGCAGCCAGTTAGTTAGCAGATCGGTTCTTGTTTCCCTGCAACGAGTGATGTAGCAGGACTCGCGGATTTTCGTTATTTGCGGGGGGGTGAGGAAAATAAAGACACGTCATCAAAATGTCTACAATAGTTAATAATGACATTATTTGCATGAGCTGAAGAATCTAAAGGCACAATGATCCATGTGTTGGGGAATCGAGGCAGCGCTCTGTGCTCACCGCTCTCTGAAGTGACATCACCTCACCTGCGCCCACTGCCCCTTTCCTTTTCCTTCACTCCTTCTCAAGGACTGGGGCGTGCAGCTGCAGGGGCACCAAATCACAGGTTTTAGGCTGTTACAAACTCTGTGATACGACACAGTTAATAGAAAACCGATAGTGGCATAAAAAATTCTTCCAAACACGGGGATGGCGCCCCCTTTAAATTTGCACCCCGGGCATTTGCTCATATTGCCCGTGTCTAAAACCTCTACTACCGTCACTGTGTACAGACCATCAACCCCCTCCTGCTTTATTAAAGATGTTTCTCCATTTTTATCATCACTTCACATCAGATATAATAGGATTTCAATTATTGGTGATTTTGATTGACATGTTGACGACATTGATGATGTCATGACTGTGGGTTTTTCACAGATTTCAAAAATGTCCCACAGCTGCTCACAACAGAGGACACACTCAGGACTTGCTCATTATATACAGCCTGTCTGCTGGAGGGTCCAGTGTGTACAGTTGTATACAGTTGTGGACATCTGTCCGATTCCAATGTACACATCTGGAGCAGCTGCTTGAGTTGCTGTTTTTAGCCTAAATCAAAAAACTGTGTGGCTCTGTGACAGACTGGTGACCTGTCCAGGGTGGACAGGTCACCAGTCCACACCAGTAACTGGGACAGACTCAGATGGCCCTGTGACCTGAAAGGGATGAAGTGGGTTAAGATGATGCATGATGGGTAGTTTTGTTGTGTATCTGTAAAGTTTAGAGTAAAAGTGGTTGTAATTAAATTGAAGTCTGCAAACACATTTCCGCATATTCTTAGCAGTGTTGGATAAATGACTTTTAAAGAGCAATTGATTACTTTAGTTACTGGATGAAATTACTGGCATCCTTCTGTCTCAGAGACGGTGGACACTGCACCTGAGTCTTTAGTTTATCACGCAACAGTGCCTTCTGTGGCGGAATAAGCCAATACAGGAGCTGCAGTTCCTGCCGCACTTACTGCAAATGTGGTCCATGGTGGATACTAAGGAAGTAGTGGGCTGGGTTCTCAGTTTGCGCCCCTTCTTTTCCTCACACTGGATCTCTCTCTTCTTCTCAACCTGCTTCACGCGGGTTATGATTTTGGCACGCCAGGCAGAGAGGTCAGAAGTTGCCGTTTCGAGATCTGCTGGGTTGATGTTACATGACTTTAGATCTCTCCTGCAAACATCCTTGTAGGGCAGGACAGGTCGTCCGGTTGGCCGTGTTCCAGTGGCGAACTCGCCATAGAGGATTTCCTTGCTCGTCTTCCAACCTGCATACATGTCCGAGCCAGCGCAGGCGCCTCTGGAAGAGGGTGGATGAAATTGTAATAAAATTACTTTACTCATTCCTCATTTTAAAAAGTAATTCACTACTCTGCACTTTAATTCTTCCACTCACATAAAATTTCTTAAGGGAATAAAGCTAGCACAATCAAGTAGGGGTGTAACGGTACACATAGTTGGAGCGAACCATTTCGGTAAGGCAATTTCGTTTCGGTTCACGTTTGAACCATTTCGGTTTCTCTGTTTTTTGTTTATTTTCCCCCCAAATGTATTCACTTTGCAACTAATGTTACTTGCAGTATTCCGCACAGACTAAATGGTTTTTGCACTCACGCGACTGTAGGAAGGGGGGGCAGAACGTGGGAGCATGCAGCTAAAGAGTGTGTGTGAGAGCACGCGTTCAGTTTGTGTCACTCAGTTATGGATAATAGTAATAAAAAAAAGCTTATCGTAATTGCTCGCCATTGTTATGGTAATTGCCCCATTTCTATCTACAGTACTGACATTGGGATGTCATTCGGGCTCGAGAAATGCAACCGGATGGTGACAAAGAGAGGCAAGGTCGTCCACACAGGAGGGGTCTCACTCCCAGAAAGAACAATAGCAGACATTGAGGACAGTTACAAGTACCTTGGAATTCCGCAGGCAAATGGCAACATGGAGCAGGCAACAAGGAAAGCTGCAACAGCTAAAATAAGGCAAAAATAAGGCCCGGGCAATAAACAGCTACGCACTGCCAGTTATGAGATACACTGCAGGAATAATAAGATGGCCAAAGGAAGAGATAAAGACCACAGATGTTAAGACACGAAAGATTCTCAGCATGCATGGAGGGTTCCATCCCAAATCCAGCACCCTGAGACTGTATGCTAGCCGCAAGGAAGAAGGCCGAGGACTAGCGAGCGTAGAAGCCACTATCCAGGATGAAACATCCAAGATCCATGAGTACATCAAGCTCAAGGCCCCAAATGACAGTGTGCTCAGTGAATGTCTCAGGCAATGGAGAGCAGAGGATGCAGTGCTGGAGGACAGATTCTCATGGGAGGACAAACGCCTGCATGGGATGTACCACCGGACCATAACTGAAGTGGCTGATATCAAGAAGTCCTACCAATGGCTAGAAAGGGCTGGCCTACAGGAGAGCACCGAAGCGCTCATCCTGGCAGCCCAGGAACAAGCCCTGAGCACCAGAGCAATAGAGGCTCAGATCTACCACACCAGACAAGACCCAAGGTGTAGGCTGTGCAAAGAGGCCCCTGAAACAATCCAGCACATAACTGCAGGGTGTAAGATGCTGGCAGGTAAAGCATACATGGAGCGCCACAATCAAGTGGCTGGAATAATATACAAGAACAGGTGTGCAGAATATGGACTGGAAACCCCAAGGTCAAAATGGGAAACACCTCCGAAGGTGGTAGCGCAGGAGTGTATGTGAGCGCGCATTCAGTATGTGTAGCTCAGCAATGCAGAACAGCCATAAGTCTGAACGGGGAAGTGAACCCCGAAGGAAGATCCGCCTTCCACGGTCAGAAATGTCACTGCAGTTCAGGTTCAACAGCTACTAGGTGAAGGAGGTGACAGTGCGCATGTCCACAGGATCAGCATGGCTAATGCAGATGCGAGGACACCCCCCCCCCCCCCCCCATTTCCTTACGTTCATTCTCAGACCATTTTCTTTGGCTCTCTGGCTCTGATTCTGCTGCTGCAGAAAAAAATCTGCAGAGACTCACAGAGAGAGGATGGAGGCAGCAGATGCTGCTGCAGACTGGGGGCGGAGCCTGGAGATGACTGATGGAGGTCAGAGGGTGGAGCTTCATCAGGATGAAGGAGCTGCTTGGATTCTGGCTTGATTATCCTAAAATCAAGAGACTCAAACAGGAAGTTCATGATGTTTCTCTGCTGGATTTTCCAGTGTTTCCAAAACTGATGATGTCATCAATCTGATCTTTAAAAACCCCTTTACTTCCTGGTTTCATTGACAGCAAATGTTCCTAAAGATCTGACCCCCTAAAAGCTCCAATAGCAGCTCAGCAGAAACTCTGATCTTTCTTGATGTGGAGGGGCGGAGCCTGAAGAGGAAGCATCTTTCTGCAGGTGGTGCTGCAGCTTTGGGCATGTTTTCCAACTCTTTAACTTCTGCTGTTCATGGAGTCGTGTCCCTCTGTTCTTGGAAAGGAGAAACGTGCAGAGAACTTTTCCCATTTCCACTCCCTCCTTTCAGCTGCTGTCCACTGTTCCCCTCTGAATGAGAAGGGAGGTGCTCTCATCTGTTCTGCCCAGCCCCATCTAGAAAGACATCAGCACCACCTGAACATTCCAAAGCTCTTTTCCAACCCAT
Organism: Oryzias latipes; assembly: GCF_053564925.1. Lineage (NCBI taxonomy): Eukaryota > Metazoa > Chordata > Actinopteri > Beloniformes > Adrianichthyidae > Oryzias > Oryzias latipes. The sequence continues at coordinate 23,283,033 of NC_136238.1, forward strand.
TTCTACTGAGAAGGAACCAAACACATGAAGATTAGAACAGCTGGAACAGGATGAGGAGGAAGGCTAAAGATTCAAGTGTGTTTGTGAGTCAAAGATAGAATGAAGACAAAAATTAATAGCAAACACAGAGTTGATTCAAAAGAGCATTTATTAGATCCAAACAGGCTGCAGGAATTTTACAGACAGCTTTCATTTTGAAGCCTTTTGACATTATTATGCAGTTCTACAAACAGCCAGCAGGTGTCTCCCTTCTCCCTCCTGCTTCATTGCAGTTGGTGTTGTTGCAGCAGCTGCATCAAAGTGATTCTCTGCATCCAGAGGCTGTCATTCCTCACAAAGATCCACTCTGTTCATTCATATCCTCTGGAGAAAACAGGCTTTATGCTCAGGAAGTTTCTACTAGTTTCACACATTCTATAAAATGAGGAGATTCAACTGGATTTAGATGAAACGTCTTTAAAACTGCAGCTAAAAATGCTGTCAGCATGAAAAAGAACAGAGTTTTATTTACAAAACACCAAAGAAAAATAAATTTCAGTCAGAAAACTGTGGAATATACGATCAAACCAAAACTCTGAGTCTTTCAAACTGAATGAGTCAATATTTGATCATCAACAGAACAGAGATGATAGAAAAATGATTCAACTGAGAGACTTTTGTTCACTAACTGAGATCAGACGGGATTTCTGCTCCAAAAACTGACTTCAAAGGACTTGAATCCAAACCAGTGAGTCATGTGACCACAGCGTTTGTCCGTGTCAACACCATGAACATTCTGGTCACATGACCATGTTGGAGGTTTCTGAATGAAACTCTGTGTTTGTTTGTCAATGAGAGTTTCTTGTGAACAGAAATCAAGTGTGAAACATCTGGAACCAGAATCTTGTGATCCAGAGTTCTGGTTCTTTCCCTGTTCCAGAGACAGAACCAGGATCCAACGCCTGACTCTGTTTTCCCCTGACCCACACATGTCATCCAGAAATGTTCTGTCTGATCAATGATTCCCTCAAACCTTGATTGGTCCATCCCAAACTCACATCTGTTCATCTAATGTAGATCAAAGAAGAAAGTGATGATCTAGAAAAGAATCTGTTTGTCTGCAGGTCTGTTTTTCTCCAGATCCTGGAGCTGCTGAACATCTGAATCCAACCCATGTTTCAGATCAACACTCCAAGTTAGAATGAGGAGAGGAAGTGCAGTTCTCCATCAGTCCACCGGGGGAGCTGCAGCACAATAACTGTCCACTTGATGCTCAGAGAGACAGTGGAGCTGATCTCAGATCAGTTCCTGCTGCAGCTCTGACACTCATCTCCACTTCCTCTGATTCCTCCATCACTCTGCTCTCCACCTCCCAGGAACACCGTCCAGTCACAACATCTCTGCAGACCAGCTGCTGCTGCTGCTGCTCCTCTCTGCTCCTCCAGGAGGAACATCAGTCCTTCCACCTGCAAAGAGAAAGTAGAGAGACAGAGATGAAGGAGTGTCTCCTGATCCTGGTCTGTCAGTCAGTGATGCAGCACAGCAGCAGAAAGAGCAGCAGGAGCTTCAGTCCTGTTCAGAGCAGCAGCTTCCTGTCATCTTCACCTGTTGGAGCTTCTGCTGCTCTGATTGGCTGACTGTTGTCCTGAAGCCTGTCATCATTCTCCTCAGAGCTTCACTGAGAAGCTGCAGCTTCACAGGAAACTCTGCATCTTTGCTCTCAGACTAACTTTAGGACCAAACATCTGGAAGCAGCTGGACTGACTCCAACCCTCTACTGACCTCAGAGTCTGCAGTTTGGAGTTTGGACTCTCCACCAGATCCTGGAGCTGCTGTACATCTGAAGACTGAAGGTTGTTGTATCTCAGGTCCAGTTTTGTCAGGTGTGACGGGGTGTTCTTCATAGCTGAGATCAAACCAGCACAGCTGATCTTTGATAATTTGCAGAACTCCAACCTAAATCCAGAACAAATAGTTGAGTTTAAAGACAAAGTTCAGGTTTTTCATCCTTCACTTCTTTTAAAGAGTTCAGAGCTGACGAAAATCCGAAATCTTAGAAAAAGTCCAAAGATGTGAAGCAACAGCAGCAGATCAGAAGAGTCCAGCAGAAGCAGAGAAGAAGAACATTCAGGAACATTCAGGACAACATGCAGCTGCTTCAGGAAAGAAGTCCAGATGTGTGAAAGTCAAACATCAGCCTGTGGCTGCATCCAAACCAACTGATGTTTCTGCAGCAACAGCAGAAAAAGTCCACTTCCTCTTTCTGCTCAGCTCTTCAAACAGCACTGAATCATGGGAGAATTTCAGCAGCATGATGCTGGAAAGTCTTCATCACAGTTTTCAGGAGATGATCTTCCAGTCCTTCTCTGCTGCAGCCCTTCAAGCAGAGACTTTCAGCTCCAACAGATCAAAGCAGAGAGAAGAAGGAAGTGATGAGGAAGAGTCAGCAGCAAATGTTGGACATTGATCCCTGATCCATGACTTCAGCTCTGAATGAAGAGTCAGAAGCTGCTGGGAGCTTTGATGGATGATGTGTTGATGTTTGTGGATGAAAAGGTGAGGATGTTTGTGGAGGATGTGTCTGTCAGAGCAGCATCCAGCTGCAGCATGACTCTGTCACTGTCTGCTCACAAACATCAGCCGCTGGACTCTCAGCTGCATCTGCTGAAACACAGCAGGACTCAGAGTGCATGTGAGCGTGCACGGCTGCTTCTTCTGCACGCGCTTTAAAGGAGTCTGTTGGAGCAAAGACACAAAGAAGAGCTGATGGCTGCAAGCAGAACTTTGTGGAGCACAAATGTCAGCAGACAGCTTTGAAACAAGCAGCTGCAGGAAGAAAAGAAGTTCTTCTGCAGATCTTTGAAGAGAACAAGCAGCTGCAGGAAGATGCTGCTGCAGAGCAGAATCTGGACATTTCTGCTCACTGTGGGTCAACACAACTTTGTCATCATATTGATCTGAACACAACTGAAACATGGAGTCTGACCTCAGAGTCTGCAGTCTGCAGTCTGGACTCTCCAGGACACCACACAGATGAAGAAATCCTGAATCCTTCAGATTCCAGTTCCTGCTCAGGTCCAGTTCTGTAAGGTTGGACGGGTTTTTCTTCAGAGCTGAGACCAGAGATTTACAGCTGATCTCTGACAATCTGCAGTCTATCAGCCTTCAATCAGACAGAAAAGTGTGTTCAGGAGCAGTGATGCAGCTGTAGGTCCAGGAACTTGGTAAATCCAGTCAGGTGGGACCCGCCCTGATGACAGACTGACAGATGACATTTTCAGTGTTTAGCAATTTTTGGGGGGATTTTGACCCAAAAACATGATGGTAAATGAAAATGCAATGGATTAGAAGTGACTAAAATTAAGTTCACACAGACGACGAAATGAAATGTCCTTTATCATAATCAGATTGAATTGTTTTTCTTTATCTCATCTTTATCTATCTAAAATGCCTTTTCAAATGTCTATTTCCTATATCTCCAGCCTCCTTGTTAAACTGGAGAGGATGCAGGCTGATGTTTGCATGATGAAGCATGCCATGCAGCTATAGGCTGAAGTCAATTACAGTCTTCGCGCACTGACAGCTGACGTGGATCGGCGGGTGAATACGCTGGAGTGCCACACCTCTGAAGGATCAGTGGCCTTGCCTGTTTGCAGTGGTGGAGGTACGGAGAGAGGGCCTGCTTCCCTCATCAGGCCATATTCCGGAGCAGCGCGAGAGCAGAGCACGGCAGCCATGAGCAATACAGTGGAAGCGAATTCTGTTGCCGGAATGACTGTGTCTACTCTGGATGCAGAGCTGGAGCTAACAGGGGCAAGCCCATGAAGTGTTGCGATACGCTTTCCAAAGTAGATGCATGTTGTTAAGTAGAACCGGCGACCGGTTGTCAATGCTAATGTATTGACAACCTCACGATCTGAGTCACTTAAACAGAGTAAGAAAGTGACCAACGAGACTGTGACTGACACAGCTGCCCCCGGTAAAATCAAAACTGTCCGGGCAAAGTTAGTGTTTGCCACAAGGTTTGACCCAGCTATGTATGGAAGCATTTGTGTGGCATAATTGTTTTTTTTTTTTTTTTCAAAATGAAGCTGGATTTGTTGACTCAAAATGAAAAAGAAAAAGCAATCCACCATGCTCTTCCTTTTTTTACTTTAACACCACTCATTCTATTGCTTAATTAAAATGATAAAGAAAATAGTCTTTAACATTTTATTTTCTAAAAGTTATCTGGTAAATATGTCGCAAAATTCAATTCGAAATATTTAATTTGATCATTAAAATGGATTAACAGTAATGCTTTTTCATTTTCACAATGTAACTGCCTCAAATGACTCATAAATAAAATTAAAACTCAATCCTTCAAAATGCTTTTTCATTTTCTTCTTTATAATTGCAGTTTCATTATGAAAATGAAAAAAGATTTCTGGTACTGACTTTTATTATGAAGTATGTTACAGAAATGCTTCCATAGCTCTGGACCCTGATGTTTTGGCTTTGTATCTTAAGGAGAAGCTAGGTCGTGAGGTGTTCTGTCAAAAGGTTGGTGCCGCAAACTTGCAATTCAGCTCTTTTAAAGAGTAACCTTACACCAAGTGTCAGAAGCCATCAAGATGCTCAGAGATAACATAACATATCATGTGGTGGAGATCACGTTACCATTGAGCAACTTAAATATGCTAGCCAGAGGACTTTTCTGCTTCTTGACATTTGTTTTACTGAATTTTTAACTCATGGGGTATTACCTGCCTCGATGATGTCTGTTTTGCCTGTGCCTGTTATTAAAAACAAGACAGGGAAGCTTGACTGCATCAACAGTTTTAGTCCTATAGCATTAGCCAGTGTCCTCTCAAAGGTTTTGGAAATAATTTTATCTCAAACAGTGAATCATTTTATTTTATCTTTTGATAATCAGTTTTGTTTTATAGCTCAACATGGGACAGACATTTGCATTTTTGCGCTAAAAGAACTCTTTTATAAGTACAGACAAGATAATTAATCTGTACTTATGTGTTTTATTGAGATTTAATTAAAACAGCTGGTGCAGCACAAGTAGTTTGTTTGTTGGAGCAAGAGTAAAATACTCTCCAAGCTTTAAGAGATTCTATCTATGGTTTTATTATTGTCTTAACGATTCAAGTAGCAAAATCATTTTAACTCTCACCAATGTAAGATTTGGAGGTTTTTGTATAGTTGCCTGTTTTAAACTTTTAATTTTTTCAGTCAGCAGTAGTTTTATAACAGTTTTTTAATTTTTATACTTGGTCATTTTATGTTATTGTTTTTATGATTTTGTTTCATAATTTTATTGTTTGAATGTTTTTATTTTTATTCTTTAGTCTTTCATCTGTTTTGTGTTCATTGTGGCAAATGCACCTTGATTCTGTTATAATAAAGCTTCTTCTATTACCTGCATAGCAAACAAAATTACTATGGCAATTTAGCAATATCAATACAATTTTAATCAAAGTAAATTCAAAACAACTACAACACAACAACAACAATACAATTATGTAACATTGTCGTTCTGTAGTCATGTCATCAATCAGTCATCTGTACACACCATATTGATCTGAACACAACTGAAACATGGAGTCTGACCTCAGAGTCTGCAGTCTGCAGTCTGGACTCTCCAGAAAACCACACAGATGAAGAACTCCTGAATCCTGCAGGTTGTTCCCGCTCAGGTCCAGTTTTGTGAGATTGGATGGGTTTTTCTTCAGAGCTGAGACTAGAGTTTCACAGCTGATCTCTGACAAACTGCCATAGATCAACCTAAAATTAGAGAGAAAATTGTGTTCAGGAGCAGTGATGCAGCTGGAGGTCCAGGAACTTGGTACATTCAGTCAGGTGGGGTCCCGCCCTGATGACAGTCTGACTAATTAAATCTTGACTGTTTACCTGCATTGCCACATTGTTTTTTAATTTCTTTTGAATTTTAACCAAAGAACATGATAGTAAATTAAAATGCAATAGATTATAAAAGACTTTATAAAGAAGTTAAAACAGAAAAGGACTTGAACGTAATTTTTTTATCATGAATTAGTTATGACCAAAACCGTTTCCAAAATTCATGGCAGAAATGCAGATTAGACTGACAGTTGGAAAAATTGAATTATGGAATCAAATAAACATGACAATTTAAAATCTAATAGATTTTACTTTGATTTAAAAAATGTCAGATTAAATTGTATGTCTTCATCTTGAATCATAAATTGAAAAATGAATTTTTAAATGATATAATCACATTACAAAGTGAAATTTTCATTGAGAATTGAAGATTACTTTAAATTAAGTAAGTAAACAAAAAAGTTTAAATGCCCTAGAGATATTTTACAGAGGATAAAAATTAGAGAAAACAAAGCTGCTGATTTCTGAAAACTTGGAAAAGAGACACTGAAGAATCTTCCATCAAAGCTAAATTAGACAGAACCCTGGTAACCCTTGTGCTATCGTAGACACTTTAACATTGGGAGTTGGGTCATCTAGACCCACAAGACAGTGCTCTGAACCTGTTTTTTTTCAATTATTTGTGAACCTCACTGGTGTCCATTGATTACATGAAATCTTTCCACCTTTATCCACCTTTGTCATGTTAGGAATAACACATCAATGTAGGGGTGGGGTCATCTAAGATAGCACAAGGGTTAAGAAACATAAACACAGAAAATCCTCTTCTGTGTTAAAGAGAAATACACAAACAGTGCTGTTGTTTGACGCTGATGCTGTGATACTAATGATGCTAATAATGCTATGCTATATATCACCAAATAACTATATTTGCCAAAATTGAACACTCTGCTAATAAGAGAAATTTTTAATCGTCAGCAGGTTGTCTAGATTTAAATATTTATTTCCTATCATACTTTCTAAAGAAAAGATGCACTGAAAGATACAAAAGACCATGATGCAACCATTTTCAGATATCTAAGACAAGGCATTTATATTAGAAACTAAACTGAATATTAAAGTAAAAGCTTTTAAGTTTCAAAAGAGAACAAAACAGAATGCCAAGCTGTTTGATCAGTTCCATTTAAACCTTGTGCAATGAGCTGATATCAATTGTGAATAAATTCAAGAGTAAAAACTCAAAAATTTGTGAGTATACATATATGTAGGTGGTGAAAAAAGTCATTTATAGTGTATCTAAGCCTCTAACATACATATGTAACTTATCATTACGAACTGGGAGATTCCCAAACCAAATGAAAATAGCCAAAGTGATTCTCATCTATAAGAGTGGAGACAAACACCAATTTACAAACTAGACCTGTCTCTCTTCTTCCACAATTCTCAAACATTTTAGAAAAAATATTTAATGAAAAATTAGCTTTATTTATTGAAAAACACAACATTATAAATGATAACCAATATGGTTTTAGAGAAAAAAGATCAACCTCATTGGCTATCATTGATGCTGTGGAGGAATTCACAAATGCTCTGGACAAAAAGAAATATGCAGCTGGAATTTTCATTGACTTAAAAAAAGCATTTGACACTCTCAATCATGACATCCTACTTGACAAACTGGAAGTGTCTGGGATAAGAGGACTAGCGCTAACTTGGGTCAAAAGCTTTTTAACGAGAAGAAAACAATTTGTCAAGATTGATGAATATACATCAGAAACCAAAGAGATAAGTTGTGGTGTCCCACAAGGATCAATTCTGGGCCCGCTGCTATTCAATATTTACATAAATGATATATTCAATGTTTCAAAGCTTATTAAACTCATTATTTGCTGATGACACAAACATGTTCTATTCTACAGACAATCATAGGGAACTTATCAATGTGGTAAACACAGAGTTAAACAAAATAAAATTATGGATGGATTACAACAAATTATCTTTGAACCTAGATAAAACCAAAGGGATGTTTTTTGGAAACTACAACGCAAATAAAGAGCTCTCAATTGAAATAAATAATGTCTTAGTCGAAAGTGTTCTGGAAATCAAATTCTTAAGGGGTTTTTATAGATGACAAACAAAATTGGAAGCAACACATCAGACACATACAAACTTCTTCTTTCTCTTTCGGCTTTTCCCATCAGGGGTCGCCACAGCGAATCATCCTTTTCCACCTCACTCTATCATGAACATCTTCTACCCTAACATTAGCCAACTTCATGTCCTCTGTCAAGACATCCATGTATCTCCTCTTTGGCCGTCCTCTTGCCCTCCTGCCAGGCAGCTCCATCTCCAACATCCTTCTACCAATATATCCACTATCCCTCCTCTGAACATGTCCAAACCATCTCAGTCTTGCTTCTCTGACTTTGTCGCTAACACAGGCAACATGAGCCGTCCCTCTGATGTACTCGTTCCTTATCCTGTCTAACCTGGTCACTCCTAAAGAGAACCTCAACATCTTCATCTCCGCTACCTCCATATCACCCTCTTGTCTCTGTCTCACTGCTACCGTCTCTAACCCATAGAGCAGAGCTGGTCTCACCACTGTCTTGTACACCTTTCCTTTGAGTCTTGCTGACACTCTTCTGTCACACAACACTCCTGACACTTTCCTCCACCCGCTCCAACCTGCCTGCACTCGCCTCTTCACCTCTTTTCCACACTCCCCATCACACTGAACTGTTGACCCCAAGTACTTAAACTCCTGCACCTTCTTCACCTCAGCCCCCTGTAACCTAACGCTTCTACCTTGATCCCTCTCGTTCAGACACATGTATTCTGTCTTACTACGACTGACCTTCATGCCTCTTCTTTCCAGAGCAAACCTCCACCTCTCTAGCTGTTCCTCCACCTGCTCTCTACTCTCACTGCAGATTACAATGTCATCCGCAAACATCATTGTCCAGGGAGATTCCTGTCTTACCTCGTCTGTCAGCCTGTCCATCAGCATAGCAAACAAAAAAGGACTCAAAGCTGATCCTTGGTGTAGTCCCACCTCCACCTTGAACTCCTCTGTCTGACCTACAGCACATCTCACCACCGTCATACTTCTCTCATACATGTCCTGAACTACTCTGACATACTTCTCTGCCACTCCAGACGACCTCATACAGTACCACAGCTCCTCCCTCGGCACCCTGTCATACGCCTTCTCTAAATCTACGAACACACAATGCAGCTCCTTCTGACCTTCTCTGTACTTTTCCATCAACATTCTCAAAGCAAAAATGGCATCAGTGGTGCTCTTACGGGGCATGAAACCATACTGCTGCTCACAAATCTCCACCTCTTTCCTAAGCCTGGCTTCCACTACTCTTTCCCACAGCTTCATTGTGTGGCTCATCAACTTTATTCCTCTATAGTTGCTGCAGTTCTGCGTGTCACCCTTGTTCTTAAAGATCGGAACCAGAACGCTTCTCCTCCATTCCTCAGGCATCTTCTCACTCTCTAGAATCCTATTGAACAACCTTGTTAGAAATTCCACTGCTGTCTCTCCTAAGCACTTCCATACCTCCACAGGTACGTCATCAGGACCAACGGCCTTTCCGCTCTTCATCCTTTTCAGAGCCTTCCTAACCTCATCCTTTCCAATCTCTGCTACTTCCTGCTCCACAACAACCACATCTTCCTCCCTTCTTTCCCTGTCATTTTTCACGTTCATCAGCTCCTCAAAATACTCCTTCCATCTTTTCTGTACACTCTCCTGGGTTGTTAGCACCTTTCCGTCTCTGTCCTTAATCACCTTTATCTGTTGCACGTCCTTCCCATCTCTGTCTCTCTGTCTGGCTAGCCTGAACAAGTCCTTTTCTCCTTCCTTTGTGTCTAACCTGTCATATAGTTCATCGTAAGCTTTCTGTTTGGCCTTTGCCACCTCTCTCTTCACTCTACGCTGCGCTTCCTTGTACTCCTGTCTACCTTCCTCAGTCCTTTCTACATCCCACTTCCTTTTAGCCAACCTCTTCCTCTGGACGCATTCCTGTACTTCCTCATTCCACCACCAAGTCTCTTTACCGTCTTTCCTCTTTCCAGATGACACACCTAGCACTTTCCTACCTGTTTCCCTGATAATCTCTGCTGTAGTTTCCCAGTCATCTGGAAGCTCATCCTGACCACCCAGGACCTGTCTCAACTTCTGCCTAAATTCCTCAAAAGTTTCTTCATTCTGTAGCTTCCACCACTTGGTCTTCTTTTCTGTTTTCCCTCTCTTCTTCTTCCTGACCTCCAGAGTCATCTTACACACCACCATGCGGTGCTGTCTGGCTACACTCTCTCCTACCACCACTTTGCAGTCAATAACCTCTCTCAAATGACCTCGTCTGCATAGGATGTAGTCCACCTGAGTACTCCTACCTCCACTTCTGTATGTCACTCTATGTTCCTCTCTCTTCTGGAAGTAAGTGTTGACTACAGCCATTTCCATCCTCTTCGCAAAGTCCACCACCATCTGTCCCTCCAGATTCCTTTCCTTCACACCAAACCTGCCCATCACCTCCTCATCACCTCTATTGCCCTCACCAACATGGCCATTAAAGTCTGCTCCAATAACAACTCTCTCTCCTCTGGGGATACCCTCTATGACCTCATCCAACTCACTCCAGAATCTCTCCTTCACTTCTAACTCACAGCCAACCTGTGGCGCATACCCACTGACTACATTCACCATCACCCCTTCAATTTCTAACTTTAGGCTCATCATCCTGTCTGAGACTCTTTTCACCTCTAGAACACTGTTTACAAACTCCCCCTTCAGAATCACTCCTACCCCGTTTCTCTTCCTATCAACACCATGATAGAACAGTTTGTATCCTCCTCCAATACTACGTGCCTTGCTGCCCTTCCACCTTGTCTCCTGCACACACAGTACATCTACCTTCCTTCTCTCCATCATGTCTGCCAGCTCTCTGCCTTTCCCTGTCATTGTGCCAACGTTAAGAGTCCCTATTCTCAAACCTATGTTCCTGCCTTTTCCCTTCTCTCTCTGGCCACGGACCCTTCTGCCTCCCCTCTTTCTTCGACCAACAGTAGTCAAATTTCCACCGACACCCTGTAGGTTAACAGCATCGGTGGCGGTCGTTGTTAACCCGGGCCTCGACCGATCCGGTATGTCAAAAGTGTTGTGGATGATTCGCATGGTTATTTTGGCAATTTTTACGCCGGATGCCCTTCCTGACGCAACCCTCTCTATTTATCCGGGCTTGGGACCGGCACAGAGACACATACAAACTAAAGTCTCAAAACAAATTTCAATCGTAAATAAATCTAAACATATATTAAGATACAACAGTAGATATTTATTGTACTGTTCTTTAATATTAATATATTTCACTTAATGTATAGAAATTTGGGGGAATAATTATAAGAGCTCACTACATCCTCTCTTTTTACTTCAAAAACGAGCCGTCAGAATTGTACATAAAGCCGGATATCTTGATCATACAAACAATCTATTTTATCAATCTAGACTTTTAAAACTGCATGACCTTGTTGATTTTTTACACTGCACAACTTTTATACAGAGCCAGTGGGAAATCGTTACCATTCAATATCCAAAAACAGTTCTTAGAAAATGAAGGAGGCTACAAAGTGAGGGGATATAGGAACTTCAAGATCAAACTGAGAAGAACCACAAAGAAAAGTTTCTGTGTGTCGGTGTGTGGCACTAAACTTTGGAACGGTTTAAGTAATGAGCTCAAAAACTGTTCAAATATTCAAATATTCAAGAAAAGGTATTATGAAAGTCTAATTTCAGGGTATGAAGATAAGAGGGTTTAAGGATCAACAGGTGTTTGAATAATTCCAAATACATGTGTGAACTTGATAATGGTGAAATAATCAAAGCTCTTTTAATTACAACTAATGAGTATTACATTGTAATGTGCAATAATGATAACTGAAAGGTTTGAATTGCAACCAATAAGCCATTGATTTTGTTTACATGATCTGCAATGTGTAGCAATAATTACTGGTTTAATGTTATCATGTGTTCTAATGATAATCAATGATTATTACAAATCAGTACCGTTACTGTTTACTGAAATCATGAATGAATCAATCATTACGTGGCACTGGATTTTGTTACTTGAAGAGAATCTATCTGATCAGAACCGGATTTAAAACACTGTAAAACTATCAAATGAATGAACTCAGTAGGGGTGGGATTATATAAGCTTATACTTATACTTATATCCTTTCTTACAACTTTCTCTTCATTTTTCACAGTTTAGACCTCGGGTTGGTAAATGGTAAATGGCGTATACTTGTACAGCGCCTTTCTTCCTACAAGGACAAAGCGCTTTACAGTCACAGACCCATTCACCCAGTCACACACACATTCACACACTGATGGCGGGTTCACACTTGGTCATCACTAGTTTTTGGCATACACGCACATACAAATGTTTACTCATGGCACCTCTTCAGCCCGGCGTCTAAGCCACGACCCCCTCATTGACAGCCAAACGGAGGGATTTGTTTTGTCTGTTATATAATTTTGTCAGTCTTTGAAACAGCTGTTCCTAATTTAACATGTTTGTTTTTGGATTTTCACTGTATAGTTTATAATAATAATAATAATAATGGATTGGATTTATCTGCGCTTCTCAAGACACTCAAAGCGCTTACATTTTGTCCATTATTCAATCACTCCTTATTCATACTTGGTGATGGTAAGCCTCTGTCAGCCTGCCCTGGGGCAGGCTGACAGAGGCGTGGCTGCCATTTCGCGCCTACTGCCCCTCTGACCATCACCGGGATCATTCATGCACATTCACACACCAGTGGAGTCACACTGGAGGCAAGGAGGGTGAAGTGTCTTGCCCAAGTTTAAATAAATGTGAAAATAAATGTGAAATTAAATGAAGGACATGTGAAATATATTGTTAATTGAAATAATTGTTTCTTCTGAGTAGAATGCCTAATTAGGTGGGAGTGGCAAAAAGAGGTATATGAGGAGGTACCGCATTCTCACAATGGCAGAGGAAGGAAGAGTTTGAGTGGAGAGAGAAATAGGCAGAAGGAGTGCCAGTTTGAAGCAAACACAAGGAAGGTGAAGTGATCTGAAGTCAAACAAATATGTACCGGTATGCTTTTTTTGCCCTCATCCCTGCTTTATTTTTTTGTATGAAACAAGTTTTTGTTTTCCTGTTTTTCTAGACTTCTTAAGAGAACCCTGCTGCAATCTGCCTCTGCATGTTTACTCGATTTTTTCATTTCTTCACCAAAACTCTCCTTTCTCTGATTTTCCTCTCTAGTCTGCACTCACACTTGTGTCTGTGTGTGTGTGTGTGCACGTGCATGCTCACGTGCTCTGCTGTGATTTGAACTTTGGCCTTTCAGCAGGTTTGACCAGGAGGACTAGTCTGTCATTAGTTTGAGATCATGTTTGTTTTCTGACTCTTTAAGCTCAGAAATCTATCAAATGTTTTAACAGCTGAACCTTTTGTTGCCACTGCAGACTCCTCAAAGAATCAAAGATTTTCAATTTCTGGAAAATCCAGAAAATCTTTTAATCCAAACCTTTCAGCTTCAGTCAAGAACTACAAATGTAGAAATGAACCAACCAGCAGCTTCAATGTTCTGACCTCAGAGTCTGCAGTCTGCAGTTTGGACTCTCTAGTCCAGAACAGAGAACCTTCAAGGATGAATTCTCCAGGTTGTTTCTGCTCAGGTCCAGTTTTGTCAGGTGGGACGGGTTGGACTTCAGAGCTGAGGCCACAATTTCATAGTGAGTCTCTGAGAGTCCACATGGTTCTGAAAGTCTGTAAAGAGAAACAAAGACAGAAACAGGTGATTTTATGATTTCAAGGGAGGTAGGGAAGCGCTATACATGTATACGCCATTTACCATTGTGGAAATCAAGACATCCTTTCATTCTGGACCATCTGCATTGTGTTCAAACGTTTCAGAAGGTTCTGTGTGGATTTAGTTTGGACAGCTAAGAAAACGTAATCTGTGTGAAAAACAAACTGATTTACGTCTTTCATGTGTTTTATTTCTTTTTTTTTCTTTTTTTTCTTTTTTTTTTTTTTTTCTAACTTGTCCTGTCCAACAGCTGGGCAGACAGATGAGAGCTGAGGGCCTCTTGTGTTGGACATATTTTACTTTAACAAGAGGGGTTATTAATCTTCAGACAAACCAAAGGTATGTCTGAATAAACCCCTTTTGTAATTGAGGCCAAACTTTATTAATTTCAATCATGTTTGAAAATCTTTGGTGTTGGACCGGACGGAAAAGGAAAGAGGGGAAGAAGAGAGAGGGACGTTAGAGAGAGGGGGGGTAGGAGGGTGATAATAGGAAGGGAAGGGGGGTAAGACCATGAAGCAGCATAAAGCAATAAGTTTACTGGTTGTTAATCATTATGGTAAGGTTCAAATGTAGTACAAAAAGGGCGGTGCCTGTCCACTCACACACAAATGTTATAAACACACCTGCTAGCTGCAAAAATGTCCACCTGTCGACATGTACACAAAACAGATAGTGTTCACACGCATACTTATGCCTTAAAACCAACTAGTGTGAAATATTTCAGTCATTCAATCATGCAAACTGTTAGTGCAAAGGTGAGCTAACACCTGTGCTCAGGTGAGTGTTTATGTTCTTCTAAAATGGATGGTGGAACGTGAAAAGAAGGAGGGAGAGTGCCCAGCCATCCCCACCCCAAGACCCCCACCGCAGCAGCAGCGGCAGCCGGAATCCCCCCAACGCCACACGGGAACCGGCAGGGAACAACCGCCGTCCGGGCGACCAAGCCCGCCACCCAGGCCAGGGCCAGCAGGACCGCCGCAAGGCCCCCAGAGCCAGAGAGCAGGGAGGCACGGAGGGAAAGAGAGCGCCGCCCCAGCCCAACCAGGAGAGCAGCCCCCCCGCTGCGCCGGGAGAGCCCAACGCAGAGCCCCACCGGAGAAGGACGCCCACAGCCCCAGACGAGCACCCCACCACCACCCAGGGGTTCCAGGCATCCCCCCGCCCCAACCCCAGGTACGAGCCAGGACCCCCCAAGGGAGACCCGCTCCGCACTCCAGGCAGCCATCCGCCCGGCCCACGGTTGGCCCGCCGCCCCCGCCCAGGAGGGGGGAACCCCGGGGAAAAAAGAGGGCCCACAAGGGGTGTTGTAAATATGGCCCGACCAGGCTCGGCCACAGTTGGAAATTTGGCGGGGCCCAGCGCTCAGGAGCAAGGTCCAGAACGCACCCCCGAGGGACACGAACACCCCCGGCTCAGATGTAATGTGAACCCCCCACCGCGCGGAGAGAGCACCGCCGGGCCCAGGAAGCCGGCACCCCGGGGACACGGCCGCCGTCGCAAAGGGGCCCGTACCCCCCACCTGGGAAGAGGTAGGGGACAGATGGTCCTAGGTCCCACCTTCCTTGCAAAATGTGTGTGCGTGTAGGTGTGTTTGAGAGGGTGTGTGTGTGCATGTGTGTGTGTTTATGTTGGGATGTATATATTGAGGGGGGAGGGGTGTGTGTACTAAGGGGGGTGCAGTTAAAAATTGGCGGGAAGGGCACTAAGGGGACATCTCCTGATTACTCACAGTGACGTCCCCTCACCCTCCCCACCAAGGGGCCCTAAATGTCTAAGGTGCGGTTAAAATTGGCGGGTAGGGTGCCAAGAGGACATCTGCTGCTTGCTGGCAGTGATGTCCAAGCACCCCCCTACCAAGGACCCTACATGTCTAAGGTGCAAATAAAACCGAAAGAGGGGGGGCCCACTCCATACGGCAACCATAGGAGGGGGGCCACTGCCTAGTAACCCTCCCCCCCCCCCCCCCCAAGGCTCATCGCAGGCTAAGCCCCCCACCCCCTCACCCTAATATGAGGTTATATGAGGAAGGGGGTAAGTTGGTGGTCAAACAGCTGTCTCCCGCCACCCCCCCCCAGCAAGGGGGCCAGGCCCACCCAGCCCAGGGGCCCCACCCCCGGAGGCGCCGACACCCCAGGCCCAGCACCACCCACCCCACACAGAGAGAGAGGAGCCAGAAAGCGTCGCCCCCCCCCCCCCCCCGGAGCAAGCCCAGGCCCCCACCCCCAAACGCCGGCCCTAGAAGAGCTCTGGTCAGGCCTCGACGGGACCGAGGCAGCCAACCGGCCGGGGAAACCGCCGATGGCCATGTGTTTTATTTCTAATCATTTTCAAACCTTTCCTTCTTTGTGAATCAATCTGAACACTGATCTGATTTATCATCGCAATTACTTCTTCTTAAGTAATGTCTAATTATCCTAAGTTTGATACGTCATTGTATGAATGTATAACTGATGATTGTAATGTTTTTGTGCATTAATCTTATTTGATTGCTTGAAATAAACAATTTCAAATCAAATCAAATAAAAACTTCTGGACTCACCTGAACTTTCTGCAGTTCCTTACAACTGGGATCAGTCTCCGTTTACCCTCAGCTGATGTATTGTACTGGTTCAGGTCCAGCTCATCCAGAACCTCCTCTGACATCTGTAGAGTGTAGGCCAGAGCTGAGCAGTCGATCTCTGAGAGTTTCTTCTTTGATTTGTTCTCTGACTTCAGGAACTCTTGGATCTCCTGATGAACTGAGAGGTCCTTCATCTCCATCAGACAGTGATAGATGTTGATGCTTCTGTCAGGAGAAACTCCTTCACTGTTGATCTTCTTCAGGTTGTTGATGGCTCTCTTGATGGTTTCTGGATTCTTTTTTCTCTGTCCAAGCAGGCCTCCTAGGAGTCTCTGGATGGTTCCTAGATCCTTCTCTGTCTGACCCAGCAGGCCTCCTAAGAGTCTCTGGTTGGACTCCACAGAGAGACCATGAAGGAAGCGAACCAGCAGGTCCAGGTGTCCAGTTTTACTCTGCAGGGATTTCTTTATGACTCCACTCAGAAACTCATCCAGGGATGGGTTCTCCATGTTGTCCTTTAGAAAGTCCTTAATGACCTTTACCTTCCTCCTGGAGTAACAGTGGAACATGTAGACTGCAGCCAGAAACTCCTGAACGCTCAGATGAACAAAGCTGTAGACCGGTTTCTGGAAGATCCCACACTCTCTTCTGAAGATCTCAGTACAAACTCCAGAGTACACTGAGGCCTCTGTGACATCCAGACCACACTGCTGCAGGTCTTCTTGGTAGAAAATGATGTTTCCTTTCTCCAGATGTTCAAATGCCAGCCTCCCCAGCTTCAGAAGAACTTCCCTGTCAGTCTCTGTCAGCTCTTGTGGACTTGTCTGATGTTCCTGCTGGTACTTGTTCTTCTTCCTCTTTGTCTGGACCATCAGGAAGTGGGAGTACATGTCAGTCAGGGTGGTGGGCAGCTCTCCTCTCTGCTCTGTGGTCAGCAGGTTCTCCAGAACCACAGCAGTGATCCAGCAGAAGACTGGAACTTCACACATGATGTAGAGGGACATGGAGCCCTTGATGTGGGAGATGATTTTGCTGGACAGCTCTTCATCTGGGAACCTCCTCCTGAAGTACTCCTCCTTCTGAGCATCATTGAAGCCTCGTACTTCTGTCAGTCTGTCCACACATGAAGGAGGGATCTGATTGGCTGCTGCAGGTCTGGAAGGGATCCAGACCAGAGCTGAGGGCAGCAGACGTCCCTGGATGAGGTGAGTGAGCAGCACGTTGACTGAGGACTTGTGTGTGACATCAGACACCAACGGACTGTTGTTGAAGTCCAGAGAAAGTCTGCTTTCATCCAGACCATCAAAGATGAACAGAAGTTTGCAGACAGACAGCTGTTCTGCTGGGATCTTCTGGAGTGTTGGATGGAACAGCTGGATCAGAGTGAGAAGACTGTGCTGCTCATCTCTGATCAAGTTCATCTCCCTGAAGGACAGAGGAACCACAGCACTGATGTCTTGGTTCTCCAAGCCCTCGGCCCAGTCCAGAGTGAACTTCTGCACTGAGAAGCTTTTTCCAGCTCCAGCAACTCCGCTGGTCAGAACCACTCTGATGGATCTGTGTTGGTCAGGGAAGACTTTGAAGATGTCTGGGTTCTTGATTGCAGTGTCATGGAGCTGGTTGGTCTTGGTGGTTGTCTCCAGCTGCATCACCTCATGTTGGGTGTGACCCTCTGGTCTCAGTTCCTCTGTGATGTAGAGCTCAGTGTAGACCCTGTTGAGGAGCGTTTCTCTTCCTGCTTCTTCAGTTCCTTCAGCCACATGTTCACTTCTGCTCTTCAGACTGATCTGATGTTCTCCAAACATCTCCTGCAGACCAACATCTGCTGAAAGAGCAGAGAAGAAAGCTCCTTCATGAGTGTTCCACATGTTTCCAGAAGTATCCATCAGCAGATGATCAGGCTCTGACTCACCAGCTCTGGGTCTTTCTGCAGACTGGGGTCCGCTCCTATTCTCTCTGTGGACACTAAGGAGAAACAGATTTTAAAAGTTCTCATTTGGATCCAAACAGAAATTATGTCAGATTTGCTTTAAGTTAATCCTTCAAATGTGCTCATTGAATCCAAACCTGCGTCCATGAATTTGGTGAAATGTCACATTTTAGTGGTTTAAAGGAACAGCTACTTTGATTTAAAATACATTTTTAATGACAAGAACAATGTGGTAATGCTTGAAGATGGTTGGATAGCTCAATTTGGGTAATCAGAATCCAGAAGCTATATCCAGCTATAGGAAGTGATTGGAAGCTGTCATTTCTGCAAAAGGAGTATCTACTAAATATTGATGGCATGTTTTTGTTGGGGTGCCCAAATTTACGCACCTGTCTGTTTTTGTTCCAGTAATTATTGCACAGTTTCTTTAAATCCAATAAACTTCATTTCACTTCTCAAATATCACTGTGTTCATCTGCTATATGATATATTAACTGAAATTGATGATCCGAACAACCAATGATTTATGAAGAAAAATCTTGAAAATTACCAGGGGTGCCCAAACTTTGTCATACCACTGCATATCTATCCATCTATCTATCTATATAAAAAAAATGGCCCCTCCTGCGGGTGGTTTCTCCTCCAAGCTCGGCTCCTCTACCAGAGGCCTGGGAGCTTGAGGGTCCTGCGCAGTATCTTAGCTGTTCCTAAAACTGCGCTTTTCTGAGGTCTTTCCAGGTATCTGTTGTAGCCACTCCTCCAGCTTGGGGGTTACTGCCCCGAGTGCTCCAATTACCACAGGCACCACTGTCACCTTTACTTTCCAGGCTTTCTCCAGTTCTTCTCTGAGTCCCTGGTATTTCTCCAGTTTCTCATGTTCCTTCTTCCTGATGTTCCCATCGCTTGGTACTGCCACATCCACCACAACGGCTTTCCTCTGTTCTTTATCCACCACTACAATGTCTGGTTGGTTCGCCATTACCATCCTATCAGTCTGGATCTGGAAGTCCCACAGGATCTGTACCCTTTCATTCTCTACCACCTTTGGAGGTGTTTCCCATTTTGACCTTGGGGTTTCCAGTTCATATTCTGCACACATGTTCCTGTATATTATTCCAGCCACTTGATTGTGGCGCTCCATGTAAGTTTTCCCTGCCAGCATCTTACATCCTGCAGTTATGTGCTGGATTGTTTCAGGTGCCTCTTTGCACAGCCTACAGCTTGGGTCTTGTCTGGTGTGGTAGATCTGAGCCTCTATTGCTCTGGTGCTCAGGGCTTGTTCCTGAGCTGCCAGGATGAGTGCTTCAGTACTATCCTGTAGGCCAGCCCTTTCTAGCCATTAGTAGGATTTCTTGATATCAGCCACTTCAGTTATGGTCCGGTGGTACATCCCATGCAGGGGTTTGTCCTCCCATGAGGATCTGTACTCCAGCACTGTATCCTCTGCTCTCCATTGTCTGAAACATTCTCTGAGCACACTGTCAGTTGGGGCCTTGAGCTTGATGTACTCATGGATCAGGTCTGAGCCGGCATGACATGTGATTATGAGTTATGAGTTATGGGTTATGAGTTAGGCAGTAGCTTTAAAACATTGTCGTCTCAAAAGTAGCTCACATGCCAAAAAACTGTGGGAACCCCTGGTCTAAATGATGCGTTAGCTGTGTTTGGAGCTCATGTCTGGACTGAGCTCAGAGAAAAGTTCAGCTGTTTGCTTCATCCTCACAGACTGAGCTCTGTGTCCTCAAGAGTTGTCCAACTCTTTTCTTTCCTCTCAGACCTAAAGCGCTCACAGCAGATGGTTGACCTTCCTGGATGGATCAGCTGATGTTCTTGATGTGAACATTGTTGTTCCTGCTGAGAGCTGAACTCTGCTTTGTTCACTAGAAACAGCTTCTTACTGTGAGTCTGAAGGTCCTGGTTCAGTTCTGAAGTTTGGAGGTTTATCTTTGGACCGGTCACTCTTCTTGGAGTCACAGCTGGAGGCTGCAGACTGGACTCTCTGTGTGACCTGTTGACCTCTGCAAACACCAAACCATCAGAGTGTTGGAGGATCTGCTTCTTCATGAACAGCTGATGGACTTTGACATGAACACAGACTGAGCTGTTTAGTCTGGAATAACATGACATGTTTGGATCAACAGTTTCCAGCTTTCAGCATTTTCTGTCAGTCAATCCAAACTTTTTTCTAGAAAAGCTGATTCCAATTCTCCATGTAGAAATGTAGAAATTCTGAGAGCAGAAAGTCAAACTAGAACAATGTGATGTTTGGAAAGCATGAAAATCTGAATCCTAGGAGTCTGCAGTGATTCTTCTCATTAGACTGGAGCTGCTGTCAGTCAGAGTCAGCAGTCAACATGTTTTCTTCTCCAACATCTCTGATGTCTCTCAGAGACTCTCAGAAGACTCAACTGAAAAGATCTCATCACACACATGATGCTCCAAGTGAGTCTGATCAGAGAGATCCAGAACTGAACCAGACCTCAAGTCCTTCATCTGAAAACTGTTGATCATCTCAACTAGAATCCAGCCTCCAAAAACTCTGACAAACACTCACTGTTCCACTCCTGAATGGATGTCTTTAAAGTCAGGATTAGAAACCTTTGACATGTCACTCCTGTTGGACCCCCAGCTGGATTCAGATCCAGGTCCAGGTTGGTTCCTGTGAAGAATGAAGGTTGCTGGTGTGAGTCCTGAGCTCTGACATGGAGAAGATCATGGACAGTTGGAGATCTTCATCTCACCTCTGAGCTTTGCTCTGGTTGTCATGGTTACCATCTCTGCTTTTAGAGAGAGGGGCTCCCTCCTGTGGTTCCTCCCACTGATCCATGCTGCTGGATTCACTGGATCCACATCAGCTCACACACACCTTCCTCCTTCACCTGCAGAGGAAACCCTCCTCATCATCATTTGTACATCAGGATCAAGTTTCTGCCTTGGAGCCTCATTTTCAATCCTCAACAGCTTCATCAAATCTTTGTTTGCTGCAGCAGAAAAGTCTTTCTTCTTTCAGTCAGATGATGATTCAAATGATCTGAGACGTTCTGTCTGCAGCATCAGGACTCTGATCCCTGCAGGACTCTGTGGATCTGAACCAACTTCTCTTTTCTGATGTTTTTCTGGACTAAAACTAAACATCTGGATGAGCTTGGAGTTTCTTCACTGACATTTGATCTTTGACCTGTTTTTCTTCATGTCCAAAATCAAGTCGAGCCGCTCTGAAAAATAACATGAAAGGAGTTGAAATCCAAACGACTTGAAGCAGAATTGAAGCAACATCAGAGCAAAAGCAGCAAAAAAGGATCAAAGCTGTTCAGATGTTCTTCCTCACATGAGAGCCTGTAGTTTCATCTGAAGAAGACATCAAGCTGCACTTCCTATTCTGCCCTGCAGAGGTCAGTGTTTGAAGAATTCAAAAGCCTCTGTCTGTTTTCAGAGGAGCTCATGGTCTCCTCCTGCAGAAGTGAAGATCTTCACTTTGTTTCTTTGTTTGGTTGAAAGAAAAAAAAGAATCGAAGACAGAAAAATCACAACCAGATCAAATGGGATTGAAAAAGCTGAAGCTCAGATGATTGATCCTCCTTTCAACTCCTCCAAATAATTTCATCACTTCATGATCCAGAACTCCAAACTAATGCTGGATCAATCTGATCTGATCTCAGCCAGGATCCTTTAGGATTCCAACAAAGAGGCTCCCAGCTGAGTCCTAACATTCAAGAACTTCTTCTGAAAGCCTTTGAAATGAAAACATCCATATTCTTTCCATCCCAGCTGTTCCATCAACTCACCCCTCTGTCACAAATGCAGCTGTTCTTTCTTTGACTTCTTCCTCTGGATTTTCTGAACAGTTTTGTGTCCCTGAAGTCCAACCGGCTCCAGTTTCAAACCGGTTCTGAATGCAGCCAGGAAGCAGATTCCTGTGGACTTTGGACATGAAGGACATGGTCTGACCCTGAAGCAGATCTTAAATTTGATTAATCCGACTTGCAGTCAACAGATGCTTGGTTGGTGTGTAATCATTGACTGGATTTATGATTTGATTGTTTTCTTCTGTCAAACATCAACAGATTTGGAGTTTTTTTTCTCTTCCTTTTTTCTCTAAACATCACATCATGATGGAAGTCTGAGGGAACTGGATCAGAAAAAACAGACTTTTAAACTCTGTTTCCATTTACCATCATTTCTCTTTTCTTCTCATTTTCTTTTGCTTTGACCCAAAACTCCTCAAACAGGATCATGAAGTGTCTTTGAAGTCAGATGTTTGAGAGTCTCTATCAGGGTTTGTGAAAAAGAAGAAAAAACCAGCTGCATTTGGGCGGTCGACCCATGATCGTAAGATTGCACGTTCGATTCCCGCCTTGCACGCCCATGAGTCGAAGTGTCCTTGGGCAAGACACTGAACCCCACCTTGCCTCTGGTGGTTGGCGGGAACCTGTGTTTGGCAGCGGAGCAGCCACCAGTGTGTGAATGTGTGAGTGAATGTGTGTGTGACTGGGTGAATGGGTCTATGACTGTAAAGCGCTTTGTCCTTGTAGGAAGAAAGGCGCTATATAAGTATACGCCATTTACCATTTGTAGCTTCTTTGCTCCCAAGTCTGCTTCCATGGCAACTGCAGGTCGTCAGCTGGCCCCACCCACAGCAGACTGAGGATCAGTTTTGTCTCCTTTGCACATGTACGTAATAGACTACACTATAAATACACTCATCCCTAAATGCAAACATATAGTATTCCTGTACAATTCTAATCAGTCAACCTGGAGATCTGGACAAACTGTTGGTACTACTACAATCTTGTATATTCTATTCCCATCTAACTCATATTTATATTCATATCTAACTTCTATTTATATTCATATCTAACTTCTATTTATATTCATATCTAACTTCTATTTATGACATGTTTCTATCCTGCACTTTACTGCTTGTTGCACTTTGGTTAGACACAAACTGCATTTCGTTTCCGTGTACCTGTTTATGTGTCATGACAATAAAACTAAATCTATTCTGATTTCTGTTAGAGCAGAACAGAGCGGCTCAGAGGTCAGAGGTCATCTGCTGCACCTTTCTGTGACTGCACTTCCCCTGCTGACACGCCCACAGGACACCTGAGCAGCAGCTCCGCCCCCCCAGCAGAGTCGACAGCAAACATGTTGGAATCACTATACCTTGATGACACTTTCTCTTTGTTTGCTCAAAGGCGGTTTTCAACCTACAGCTTCACAGCAGATTGAACTCAGCTGTCAGAGAGTCTGACTGGTTTAAAGTTTAAAGCAAAGGCCCTCGACTAATAGGAACTCAGCCGGACATACAAGCCACCAGTTCCCTCTGTGCTAATGGGCAATATAAACACTTTACCAAATGAGGCCGAGGAACTTTTTGCGTTGGTCATGAATTACTACAGATAGAGCTACTTATTTATGCTGACAGACACTTTGGCTAACAGCTAACACACCTGACGTCAATGTGGCGCTACCCGGCTTCTCGTTGGTAAGAGCTGACAAAGACACTGCAGCGTGCAGGAAAAGTATAGGATGTGGCCCCATATTGTACATCAACAGTAAGTGGTGTAACTCCAGCAGCTGCAGAAGCTCCTGTTATACGGAAGTGGGATGAAGCAGGAGGGGTGTTTGTGGAAAAAGCATTTTTGAAGAAGATGAAGAGTTCTGAGCGTCTTTTCTGAGCCTTTCATGAGGTTCTGTCAGCTTATTGACTTTACTGACTGAAACAGTCGGTTCAGTTTGGATTGAAACAGGGAATTTTCCTCCTGACTCTCTTGGTGATCTGGGGAAGAATTTCAGACAAGTTCGACAGGTTTTACTATCACAAAAAGAGGTTATATAACTTCAAAAAACCAGAGTGTAAATTTGTATAAACCCCTTTTTGTTACTTTATTATTTTTTATTTATTTGTTGCATTTAGTGTGTGAGGGGGGGAAAAGGGGAAGAATGTGAGAGGGGGGGGGGGGTGGAAGAGAGTAAAAGGAAGAGAGGTGAGAAAGTGGGGGATACAAGCACTGATTTGAATAAGTTATTATTTTAAGCTGTAACAATTATACCAGATCTGCTGGAAAGACAAATATTACATCAAAGGTGAAATTCTGACACGAAGATGAGCGGAAGACATCTGTCCATCAATACACTGTGGGTTAAGAGGAGGGATGAAGCAGACAGGGAGCAGTGTGGCAGTGTGCACGTGGGGGTGGAGATACATGCATGCTGCCGAAGTGAATCGTGTGTTCATAAGGGGAACCAGATCCTTCCCAGCCCGACCAGCCAGACCAGAAGAGATCCCCAGGCCAGGGGCTCCCCCGGCGCCGAGAGGCAAGGCGAACCCGGCCCCCAGGCCACAGGACAGGAGTGCTTAGCCGTACCAGGCGGCAGCCATGGGGGCCACTGGGCGCCAGACACTGAGACACGGGCCAAGGACGAGGCCAGGGCCCCACCACCCAGCCGGCGCCCTGTCTCTGCAAGCCAGCCCCGGCACCCGACCCCAGCAACCCAGAAATCACTGCACACCCACAGCTCCACCACCCCACAATATAACCCTACCCTCTACAACCCTCCTCACCCGCCATTTAATCTGACCCTTCCTCCCATACCCCCCCTAATGCCCTCCTCTAGAGAACAGGACGTTCTCTAGAGGAAGGTCTAGAGTGGGAACCTGAGATTCAATGTAGAAACTTTGACTGTCAAAGTCAATGAGGGTGAGAGGCTCTGTCAAGCAGAGAGAGCTCAGAATAGAACCGCTGCACCTCCAGTTCTTCCTCCACACGTCCAGATGCCTCCTGGACACATCCATTGGGAGGGGCTCTGGCATGTCCCCCAGGTTGGTGACCGCGGTGTAAACCCAGGACATGCTGGAGAGACTATGTCTCCCCACTGGGCTGGGAACGCCTCAAATTTCCTCCAGAGGAGCTGGAGGAAGTGGGCGGGGACAGGGAAGTTCTGGTCGTCTTTGCTTAGATTGCTGCCTTCAAGACCCGGATGAGCAGAAGTTTTAAATAAAAACAAAGTCAATTCAGTTCTATAATTCAAGTGAAAATGCAGTTTACAACCGTCAACTCAATATGCAATTAAGTCATTAAAAATGCATTATGCATTTGTTAATTAAAAAATAACTTTTAATTTCCTCATTATAAAGCATCTTTTTGGAGTTTCATTAGTCATTTGTCTTTTTGTGCCTAAATCCCGAAGAAAACAAAAAAAAGGTTTCTACAAAAGAATCAGAACGTTAGCACGTGTCCTAAGCTTGTTAAATTTATGCTAAATGTTAATTTATTTCACTGTTCTATTAATAGTATCAACAGTTCTCTGTCGTCCTCTGGTGGTTAATCAGGAGGTATACTCCAAAAAGCAGGTAATGCTAGTTACCACGGTAAGTTTGAGGCTAAGAAAGTTGATAACCTCAGCTTTCGGTTCCAAAAATGGAGGTATGTTTCAGGGTATGTCAAGTTGCCATAGCAACTCCTGCTCTGAACATAACCTGGTCTGGAGCACGTTTAGTTGAAGGTTACTTTGTTTACAGAGAGGTGAAGCAGCATGGCGTGTCCATTTGAAGATGATTTAGTGGATGAAGAAGCTCAGATAATACTTTTTCCACCGTCAGAGGGTGATAAGACCACGAATGGATGTTGGAAAAAAAAACTTTTTCACTTTGATCTAACTTAAATATTTGATTCAGTTAAGATAAATCATTTTTTTAGTTAAGTCATCTTAAAAATGTCACATAGTTATCGGACAGTTATTTTAAAATCCATTCAAATTGATTCAATTAAGTAGGTGTAACTTGCTGCTGTTAGATCGGCAGTGCAAGGAATTCTGGGATACCATTCCTTTTGCCTGTCTGGACGGATTTGGGTTTAAGTGTGGGTTTTTGACCAAATGTGTTTAGTTGTTTAACTGTTTTACTGTGTTTTACCGAATTATTTGTCCTGTTATGTTTAATTATTTTTATTGGATAATTTATAT
The DNA here is from genome assembly GCF_053564925.1 of Oryzias latipes. Lineage (NCBI taxonomy): Eukaryota > Metazoa > Chordata > Actinopteri > Beloniformes > Adrianichthyidae > Oryzias > Oryzias latipes. The sequence goes on from NC_136238.1 coordinate 23,309,180, forward strand.
ATATATGCGTCACAATGAAAATGAGATAGAAACTTGTGCGTTTACTTTGTCCGTTCTTTTTCCTCAAGCAGAAACTCTTTCTTTTGCTGATGCAGCCGTATTACTTTTTTAATGGGCGTATAATCTTCATACGCCGTCATTTAAACCTCAGACTCCGTCTCACTAAAGTGTAGCGCTCTCTTTTTTTCTCCACGCGTTTCCATGGTGACTCCGGAAATCGGCGATCCATTGAGAATTTTTACATTTTTCGTTCTTATATAACTGCTATTTGTTATTTTACTTTTTTTATTTTATTTCCCAACTAATGACTAATCCGCGATGATCCAGTATAAACTGAGGGAAGTGACTTTGACAAAAAAGTAACAAACAAAATAGAAAAGAAGTAGTCCGCTTAATTTTAGTCAAGTGGACCGGCGGAGCGCGGACTTCCAGCTTTGTGTTTGATGGGGGGGGTGCTTTGTTACATGAGCGGTATGTGTGTGAGATTTAAGACTGCGATCCGTCCCGCAGCTCTAGGGGTACGAGCTACCGAACTCAGAACCGGGTCTAAACGTGTGTCTGAGCACAGCTCGGATCGTCAGCACACACAGCGGTTTGAGCTTCAAAGCAGAAATGTCGCTCAGTCCTTAGAAAACATTCAAACAATCACGTGGATTTGTGTTTCCAGTCGTGTCCCGACTAAATAAAGGCTGTTGTTATTCCCACATGTTTACGTGCAGCCAGGATGCAGCGCCCCCCAAAGCTAATGTTGTTAGCCCGTGTTAGCATACTGCTAATCCTGGCTTCGTTCAGAAAAAGCACTGACCACACGGATTAAAATTCAAATGATGAGCGAACAGGTGTTTCATAATAACCGTAACATTATTAAAAGCATGTTTAGATTACCGAGCTGACATGTCAATGTATATAGCCGCTCGGCGCTGTATCAAGCTGTGCAATATGCATATCGCAAAAGACAGCAAATTTGCAATAAATGGTTACCTTAGATGTGGCCAAACAATCCTATGGCAGCTTGAAGTGTTTAATGGATTGAAAGAATCCCTTTCTGCATTTGACCAATCAGATGGACCCCTTCACGTTGTTAACTAATCGGATGGCGCCCTATTATGTTGTATGTTCGCCTCCTATGTCAACAAGGGTCATTTGTAGTATAATTTTTAAGCTGTTGTAATGGAATGGGAATAATATTTTTGGTTGTTTTGCTAATTGTTTATATACCGCAAATTATATCGTTATCGCAATATTAATTACTAATATCGCATATCGCGAGTTTTCTTCATATCGTGCAGCCCTAATTGGAACATTATCATGTATAAAGTAAAAATTTTTGTTGGAAAAACAATGTTGTTGCATAACGGGGAAATAAAACAATTTATGTTCTTATTTTGATATATATTTATTCGCCATCAAAAAGTATCGATAAGAGTATCATTAAAATACAAAACATGTGATCAACTGTAAAAAACATGTAAAAACCTTTTTTTTGTTTTTCTCAAATACAGAAATAAGTAATAAAGTACACACTAAAACATACAACTGTCCAGGAACAAAAAACAATTGAAAATTGAAAAACAGCAACAACTGCAACAAAAGTAAATTAATTAATAACCTTTTGTGCCATTGCTTCCATTTCTGACAGCACCCTGGTCTTGATGTTTGAGACTTGATCTGTGCCTATATAGTTGGCTTTGAATCTGGGATCCATGAAAAGCGCCATGTCCAGAAGTTCTTGGGTAGCTGGATTTTCATATTTTTAATCAAATAGTCAATGTTTTTTTTTCTTGATTGATTTTGTCAAATCACTGTCTGTCCACTTCCATCTATGTGAGCAAGGATGTCTTCATCAAGTGGAGGACTGGTTTCTCATATGAAACACTAACATAACTCTCACCTGACAGTGCATCTTTAAAGTCTTGCAGGGGGTGTAATGCCTGGTTGACAGATTCCAGGACGTCCAGATCCTGCCAAGTTGATTTCTTGTCTGCTGAGAGCACATCAGAAATGGTCCGCTGCTGCTCCAGGACTCTCTCAATCATCTTCTGTCTTCTTCCCCACCGTGTTGGGCATTCAGTGATGAGTGTGTGCCCAGGGAGGTTGTGATCCATCTTTGCTTTTTTCAGAGCCGTCTTGGCTTTCCAGCTCTGATAAAAAAAATGTCAAACTAACTTTTTGCAAAGGCCAATGGCTCGGGAAATGCAGGCATCATCTTTGATGGAATTTTCTTGAATAAGAGGAAGATACAGAAAAAAAGGTTTAACAGTTACAACGATTTTTTTTACCTTTAAAATGTCATAACTTTGTGTCCATAAATATTTTACATAATTTTGAACATGACTCATATGAGTAGAACTAATTTAATAATAAAATGAATTTTTAAAGTCATTTTTAAGTGAAATATTAAATCATGACTAATCTTCTTCAGTATAGAGCAGTACATTGTTGAGTTCATGATCTCATCAATGAAATTCAGCTCGCCAACACGAGCAGCACTGATGCAGCCCCACATCAGGACATTGCCACCGCCATGTTTCACTGTAGGCACCATTCATTTCTCTTTGAAATCCTCACCTTTACGACGCCATACGGTTCTAAAACCATTAGTTCCAAAAACTGTGATCTTTGTCTCATCACTCCAGAGTTTTGAGTCCCAGTACTCTTCATCTTTTTTAGCATGGGCCATAGCAAATTCTCGGCGTGTTTTTTTGTGTACAGTGATCCCTCGCTATAACGCGGTTTACTTTTCACGGTTTCGCTACTTCACAGATTTGCGTCGTACATTCTGTTCTGCATTCTGATTGGCTAAAAATTCAGTCTGCTTCTTCTCTACCTGTGCGTCAATAACGTTGCAGTTTAATATGTACACGTACGTAAATCAGCTTGCCAAATTTACCACACGTACGTGCAAATCATCTTGCAATTTAGAGTTTCTCTAAAAACCATAGAAAAAAGAGCGACAACAACTACGTATCACACAAACACACCTGCACGGCGGGCTTCAAAAGAAGAAAACGCTGCAGAGTGGAGTCAGGATGCAGCGACTCAGTCTTAAGAGCAGTGAAATACACCTGAGTCACTATTTGTCCGACTGTACTTTGTATTTTTTTCCTAATCATTTTAAATTTTCTCCCGTTTAATCTTATTACTCGGGTCGCGGTGGGCGGGGCTAATCTCCGCAATTTGAAGCCTTCTGTTCACATTGATGATCAAAAGTATTATTTGACAGTACAGTACAGAAGTTATTTGTTGAAAAAAAGTTTCTAAAGTACTTTTATTTGTGAAACAAATGCTTGAGCCTGTAAAAGGGTTTGTTCATTCTTTTCAATGCATAATAGAGTATTTAATTGGATAATAATTGTAAAAAAAACAAAAAAAAAACAGGGTTTCTACTTCACGGATTTTTCCTATCACGGGTTCTCTTTGGAACGTAACCCCCGCGAAAAACAAGGGTTTACTGTACAGGTTTTAGGAGAGGCTGCCTTCATGGATGATAACCGTGCATGCCATTCCTCTGCAGTGTGCGTTGTTTGGTGTCACGGGAAACAGTCACTGCAGTTTGGCTGTCTACTGCTTTAGCTAACTGCAGTGAACTTTCATGGCAGGTTTCTTCAACCCTTCTCATAAGAAGACACTCCTGTTGAGATGTTAGCATGCGTGGACGGCCTGTACATCTCTGTAAGAAAGTTCCATCTTTCTTAAATTTTTGGATCACTTTGCTGCAGTATTTTGACTCATGTAAAGCTTTGTTGATCTTCTTGTTGCCCTCACCTTTTTGTGCAAAGAAATGATTCCCTTTCTCAGGTTTTGTTACATTTCTTTTCCGTGGTGAGCCAAGTTCCTGTTAAGAAATGCCCTTTTCTAGTCACCTGTGTGCTGGACACCTCTTAAATGAATCATTAGACTCACCTGTGGTTGAATTCCTGTTAAGTAGAATTTTGGAGTCTTAAGTTTGGCTTTTGTCCTAAGACTATGACTGGGGTGTACTCATTTTTGAAGCATGGGCTTGAATTTATTTTGTCAGGAAATCATTTTTTTGTGTGCAAATTAACATATCTTGTTTGTAATCAATGGCCCGCCTTTGTGGGTTTATTTTGTAGTATAGTATTCCACAGAAAATGTTGATTCTAAAAGGACACCAAATGTTTTCTGTGACAAATGTAGTGGGGTGTAATAGAGCGGTGACGGTGTGGAATTTTTGATCACCGTGGCGCTGAACCACCACACACACGCCAAACACAAAATCCCCCGGCGACCGCATCCCAAATGAATACAATTACAACACAGTATTCTTTATTAACAAATAACAGTAACAACTAACTACTACTAAACTAATACTAAACTTCTGTTGTAGAATGAAGATGTGTGTGTAAGTAGAGGGAGTGAGAGGCGTGGTGCGGGGAGTGAAGGAGAAGAGTAATAAAAGGTTTGCCCAAGAAACCCTTGAAGTCTGAAGACAGGACTTGCAGAAAAAGTAAATTATCAGCAAAGATGAGTTTATTATAGTTCCAATCACTCACCATATGCATAACTTTAAAAAAAAACTAAAAAGAAAAAAACGTGCGGTGATGCGGTTATCGTCACACCCCTAGGGGGTATTCGTTTATGCTGTGAACTGTATTTATTTTAATTTGTCCCTTCCAGCTCACACTGGACAATAAAATCATTAAATATGTAAAGCTTTAATAAGCTTTTTAATGGCCTTTTTTATATATATAAACACATTTAATTATTGAGTTTCAATTTTATTTATTAAATGACTATTTTAAATAATAACTTACACATTAATTAAATAATTTAATGGTGGATATATTTATTTTAATTACCGTATTTTCCGGACTATAAGTCGCTGCGGAGTATAAGTCGCACCAGCCCAAAAATGCATTATAAAGTAGAAAAAAACACAGATAAGTCGCACTGGACTATAAGTCGCATTTTGACGGGAAATTTATTGGACAAAATCTGAGACCAAGATATAATAACACAAACTCATATGACACAATCATAGCAGACTGTTTATCTCATAATTTCACAGTAATTCTTTCTCATACTTATTTATTTATTCCTTTCATGAAGCATCATTGGCAAACTAATACTCTGTTTTCATCCTGTATTTGTAGAAACAGTTGTCATTTTTATTGCATTTCTGAATCTATGAAATCATTCGAAAATAGAATATTATGGTTTTAGCCTTCAAGATCTTACTGTAAAAAAAAGTTTACTGATTCTCTGAGTCACTTAACATACTCTCAACACTTAACATACCTCATACATCAAATTGACCCAGGAACATCACATCTCTGTTCCTCAGAAATGAACATAACAGGAGGGTTAACAAGGTTTTTATTTCAGTATATTTCTAATATAAGTCGCTGCGGAGTATAAGTCGCACCCCTTGCCAAACTATGAAAAAAAGGGCGACTTATAGTCCGGAAAATACAGTAGTCTCTTCTGGTCCTCCAGACTCCTCAGACTTTTTCTCTAATGATCACTGAGTTTATTGGTGCTTGAGAAAACCCAAAAGTTCTGCTAATGTATAAAAGGCTCCTTGTTGTGTTTGTGTCCCTGCAGTCCTCCCCCAGCATTGGATGACTGAAGAGGAAGATCTCTGCAACCAGCAGAGGAACTTCAGAGTGGAACTGGAGGAACCAGAACTTCCACAGATTAAAGAGGAACTGCAGGATCTAGAACCTCCACAGACTAAAGAGGAACGGGAAGAACCAGAACCTCCACAGATTAAAGAGGAACTGCAAGAACCAGAACCTCCACAGATTAAAGAGGAACTGCAGGAACCAGAACCTCCACAGATTAAAGAGGAACTGCAGGAACCAGAACCTCCACAGATTAAAGAGGAACAGGAGGAACCAGAACCTCCACAGATTAAAGAGGAACAGGAGGAACCAGAACCTCGACAGATTACGGAGGAACTGCAGGGACCAGAACCCCCACAGATTAAAGAGGAACTGCAGGAACCAGAACCTCCACAGATTAAAGAGGAACGGGAAGAACCAGAACCTCCACAGATTAAAGAGGAACTGCAAGAACCAGAACCTCCACAGATTAAAGAGGAACTGCAGGAACCAGAACCTCCACAGATTAAAGAGGAACAGGAGGAACCAGAACCTCGACAGATTACGGAGGAATAGGAGGGACCAGAACCTCCACAGATTAAAGAGGAACCAGTGGAGCTCTGTATCAGTTGGGATGAAGAAGGAAACCAACATGAAGAATCAACATCAACTACTGATAGAGGGACAAACCCACAGAACAGAGATCAGAGGAAGAGAAGAGACAGAAGACATGTCCAAAGTGTGGACAGCTCTCAAGTGTCAGAAAGTCGGTGTGACTCTGATGTTAGTAGAAAAGATGATTTGGTTAAGAAACGCAAAGAATCGTCAAAACAGAAAAAACTTTCCTCTTTCAAGTCTGGTGAAAACTCAAGAATGGCTAACAATCTTTTTCATGTAAGATTACATCCAGGAAAGAAGCGATTTTCATGTAAAGAATGTGGTAGAAGTTTTAATCATAAATCCAATCTCAAAACACATATGAGAACTCACACAGGAGAGAGGCCTTTTTCTTGTATGGAATGTGATAGAAGTTTTAGTCATATATCTAGTCTCAAATCACGCAAGAGAACTCACACAGGAGAAAAACCTTTTTCTTGTATGGAATGTGATAAAAGTTTTAGTCAAATATCAAGTCTCAAAAAACACATGAGAACTCACACAGGAGAGAAGCCTTTTTCTTGTATATATTGTCATAAAGGTTTTAGTGATTTATCTAATCTCAAAATACACGCGAAAACTCACACAGGAGAGAAGGATTTTTTTTGTGAAGAATGTGAAAAAGGTTTTAATCGTATATCTCATCTCAAAACACACATGAGAACTCATACAGGAGAAAAAACATTTTAAAAGAGTTTAAAAAAAGGATTTATTAAAGACTTTAAACTCAGGAAAACCTAGAGCAGAGAACTTGTTCAGTAAAACACTAGGTTTTCATGAGACAAGGGAAAGATTTGGAAAAAGTACACATTTTCTTCCATAAAGACAGAAACTAGTATGTTATTCGAAATTATGATTTTTAGATTGAAATATTTTAAGCCTTTGTTTTATGTTGCCATAAACGTATAGGATATACCACTTATGTACCTTCTTTAAAAGCCCAAAGTGCTTTACAGTAACAGTCCCATTCACCCCCACACACACACCCATTCACACACTGATGGCAGCTGTGCTGTCTCACACTGGCACCAACCTATAACCACCAGGATCAATGTGGGGTTCAGTTTTGTCCAATGACACTTTGACACATGGACGGGCAAAGTGGTAATTCAAACTGTGATATTCTTCTCAGAGGTCAACCACACTCTGCAGCAAAACTGATAACTTTAGTTTCTGTATTTCAGAAAATGGGAATATTTTAAAATACATTTTTAATATTTAAAACTCTTGGGATCAAACCCTAATGTTCTCATTTACTCCAAAGCAGCCTGAGCTTTAATTACATGAACACAGAGACGCAGACTGTTGGCCTCCATAATACATTGATCCAGTCATTCAATGAAAATGAGACACAAGTTAGTCTTGAACACATAACAATGAACAGTTTCTAAAGTCTGACATGAGCTGAAAACATCCCTTTTTTCACAAGTTAATATATACTAATTTTTTCGAGTCTTTTTATTTTATAATCCATAAGCCACAATTATGAAAACCAAAGAAAAAAAGAACCAATATATTTCAATCTATGTGTAAAGATAATAATCAATGAGTTTTGCTGCTTTCATTGACAAAAATGTTCACAAAATGAATTCTTTTAGATGTACCCGTTAATAGAATATAATAATGGAATGTGTTGTTTTGTATTATTAGAGTTAAATCTTGAACAGATTCAATGTGGTTGTAGTTTATGCTGAGATCATGAGTATGTCATTAATGTGTGTGTTACCATGACAACACTAGAAAGATTTTGTACACGTCTTTTATTCTAACAGTTTTTTTTGTGATCAGTGAACATTTGATTATTATTTTAAACAAAAAGTAGTAACTGCAGTTTATATTTTGTTACACCAAGTTTAGTGAGGAAAAGATTTTCTCCAAAATGTATGAAGGAAGAGGCGGATAAAGAACCAGACTGGTGTTTGTGTCTGGTGTTCTTGTGATTAATGTTTTTAAGTAAACATTAGAACTGTTTATCTGTTGTCTTTGGTTCCCAGTGTTCTGTTCCAATCTTTACTGGGAAGAATAAAGTGGACGTGAACATCAGTCAGAAGTGTGAAGTTTTTCCCACAGTGTGGGTTTCTGCTGTTTGTTGGTTCTCTGCTGGTTCCAAAGCTGGACTCTGTTCAAAAAAGCAGAGTATGTGACGTATTCGGGTAAGTTTAAGGGTAAATTAGTTGATGTTCTACACTTTTAGTGCCAAATGGAACTTTAAATATGAAGGACTGCATTCACTATAAAACATATTTTTTCAAAGATCCATACATCAATCCGTCTTCTTTCGCTTATCTGGTACCGGGTCGCAGGGGCAGCAGCCTGAGCAAAGATGCTCAGACTTCCCTCGCCGCGGCCACTTCCTCCATCTCCTCTGGGGGACACCATCTCCTGGGACTTCCCCGGAGCCTCCTCCCAGTGGGACATGCCCGGAACACCTCCCCAGGGAGGCGTCCAGGAGGCATCCAGACTAGATGCCCGAGCCACCTCAACTGGCTCCTTTCAATGTGGAGGAGAAGCGGTTCTACTCCAAGCTCTCGGTGGTTGATCGAGCTCCTCACCCTATCTCTAAGGGAGCGCCCAGCCACCCGACGGAGGAAGCTAATTTCTGCCGCTTGTATTCCGGACTTTTTTCTTTCGGTCATGACACAGAGCTCATGACCATAGGTGAGTATTGGAACAAAGACCGACCGGTAAATTTTGGCTCAGCTCTCAACGGACCGATACAGGTACCACACAACAATAGACGCTGCTCCGCCCTGCCTGTCAATGTCATGCTCCGGTCTTCGCTCACTCGTGAACAAGACCCCAAGATATCTAAACTCCTCCACCCACCGAGTGATGACAAACTACCTTTCTCCCGTTGAGAACTATGGCCTTTAGTGGTCCTGATCCTCATCCCAGCCGCTTCACACTCTCTAGCAAACAATCCCTATGCACGCTGGAGGTCCAGGCTCGGTGAAGCCAACAGGACAACATCATCTGCAAAGAGCAGAGAGGAAACCCTATGGTCCCCAAACCAGACCCCCTACAGCCCCTGGTGAGCATAAAATGACTTTTAAGGAGAATTAAATCTTGCTTAAATTTGACATTAGATGGAGACTGAAGCATTAGCAGGTAGTATGAATAAAAAAGCTAAAATATAACCAGTGTGTTTGTGACTGAAATATAAAATGAAGTAGACATAAATATGATGGAGAAATCAATAGAATCTGCAGTTTTTTTTATCAGTTTTTGTTAAAAAAAAGGCTGCATAAAAATGACAGACAGCTTTCAGGTTCTGATGCAGTTCTGAAAAAACTCAGAAACATGATCTGATGGAGGCTCTCATGTATCCTCTTTATTCTTCCAAACAGCCCAATCAAGTTGGCCCAAAGGCACATTGGCAGAGCAACATGTTGTCTATGAAGAACCTACTCAGCTGTGCTACAAATAAAAAAAAAAAACATCCAAACCACAACGGTAAACAATGAAGACCAACACAACTGTCAACATCCAGAATCCGGCAAATATCCCAAACAGAACAAAACATTTTTACCCACAAAGCACTTGGACAGTACAGGTCTTGCAGCAGAAACAGTCTTTCCAATAATTTAATTTGTCTCATCGTTTTAAAACTGGAAATGTTTTTCTTCCACATTTAAAAAATAAAACAGGAAATGAAAATATGTATGTAAATAAAATTAAAAACAAAGCGTGCACGTGCTGCTGCATGTGCTTCTGTCATGGCGTTCTGGATGAGCTGCTGAGGTCTGTTTGCATCAAGACTCTCAGCTGCTTTAGTCAAACTGCTGAGCGATGGAACAATGGAGCCGTTTCTGAAGGAAGAGGATCAAACATGATGCTCTGCATCCGTTTGCTTCAGGAAGTGGAGGTTTTTTAGAGTCTCCAGACTGTTTCTGAACGGCCAAAGAAAAGCAACTGATGTGGTTCTGTCTCCTACCAGCAGGGAGCGCTCCCAGCCGGACAGAACAGATCCTCTGCTCTGAGAAGGAATCTTCAGGGCAGGAATAACAGTTTAGTTTAGTCTATTTTGTTAAAGTTTAGTATTATCCTAATGCATTCTTTGTATTCATGATCCCTTTTTCATTGTATGTTTACCTTACAATTACCGGTATGAAGCCCATTGAGACGTCTGTAGTTCGTATTTGCGCTAAATAAAAAGAAAATATTTAATTGAATTAGAGAATTTATACAGTGATTGCTATCTTCTTATGCCTTTTACAAGTTTCCATGTGCATGTTTTAGGGAGTTAATAAATTTTGTCTGGCCTCACGGACTCAAAATAATAACTCATTGGATGAACTCAATTTAATTGTGGGCAGGATTTCCATCCAATAAATATGAGTAACCCCGTCTCAAAGAAAATTCTTCCATGTAACGAAATATAATTGAGTAAGTCGAACTCAATTTTATCAAGAAAGGCAAGGGAAAAAAAAACATGCAACAACAGTCTGAAACCAGCCTTGAACTCAGCACCTCTGTATGCTTAATCTGCTAACTAATCCACTGAGCTAACGCTTTTGCAACAAGAAAAAGCAGCCGGTATACAGAAATAGATTCATTATTTACATAAATGAGGCTCGTTGTGTATCGTCTTATTGGGAGAAGCCGAGTTGAAACGATTTCATGCCACAGTTCGTTTTTTATGTCGAAAAAAGTGAAAACTTTCGTTCGTTTTTTACACTGTAAGACGGCAAAAAGAATAAATAAAGAGAAACAGGAAAACACCATTCAACAGCATGCCCCTTACTTGAACTCAATTATTTTGGATTACTGGAGTTACAGTGAATATGAGCACATATTCCAGAAGAAAAGCAACACCGCTGCATCTGCAAAACAGAGACAGTTAGCGTGGGAAAACATAGCTGCTCAAGTTAATGCCTAAGTTTGCATTTAAATCATTGTTATAAAATATTGGCTGTAATAACTTTTTAAATAGCGTAAGGTGTGAAATAAAAATGGCGATATTTAGGTGTACTTTTGAAGTGTTATTCCTGGTGTAAATGCATGAAATGCTGCATAGTGTACAGAACCAATCTGGGGAAAAATGCCGTAAACGTCGGTAATGTTTAGAGGACTTTCTTGTTAACCTTCCCCTCTTGAAGGCGTTGGTCAGTTTAATATTAATACATGCAATTGTGTTTTTAAAAGTGAACTTTTGTCTACTGTTGAACCTTTCGCTGCGCGAAGGCTTCTCCTTTCTTTTCTCTCGTCTTTCCGACCGTGGTCAGAAGTGCAGGGGAGATTTCCTTCAGGGCCGAAGGGAATTCTCCTTCGGGGTTCACTTCCCGTTGGAAACCCTCAACCTCCAGAGCGGATTAAGAATGACTCCAAAACAGTTATTCTGAGAATGACACCTTCTCTTTATTTAACTAAGTGCTCCGTCCTCCGAACACACAATATATTCCACGCACGCACCTCTGCTCCGTGCTCACCCCCCCCCCCCCCCCATCTGCACCTGCAATCGCCCCTCCCCTTGTCTCTCGTGGCTCGCACCCCGCTCAGCACACACACATGGCAGCAGTTAAAAGTGAAAAAGAAATCGAGTCTTCTCAAAATCCTCGTACGAGGTAAATGTAATTCTCTACGAATTAATGCAGCCTCCTCGTCTATTGGGTCCTCCAAAAAAGAACAAGCCATTCTTGTCACTTAGACAGTCTCTGTGTGACGGACATGTGGGCAATGAAGGTTAAAGCGAAAAATACGTCGTTCGTCTTTAAAAAGGGGAGGGGACCAGCAGAAACTTCGAGTTTGGAGAATAAAACCTGCTCCCGACCAGGTTAGGTTCACAGCATAAGTAACCATGGATACGGACTCCGAGTAGAAGTTACCTCTCTTTCAGAAACGGGTTTGACTTACTCTGCTTTCTCTGGTTTAACAAACCTCCCATTCTGAAACGGAAAACCCAGGGTTTCCCGGATTTCAGGGTTAATGCACTCAGAGTTTACACTTAACCTCCTTTCTGAAACAGGCCCCAGGTTAGGTTCACAGCGTAAGTAACCATGGACACTGACTCCGAGTATAAGTTACCTCTCTTTCAGAAACGGGTTTGACTTACTCTGCTTTCTCTAGTTTAACAAACCTCCCATTCTGAAACGGAAAACCTAGGGTTTCCCTGATTTCAGGGTTAACGCACTCAGAGTTTACACTTAACCTCCTTTCTGTAACAGGCCCCTGGAATACAATAAGAATACAATAAACAAATGTGATAAGGTTTAGTTAGTCTCTGATGCGCTTTGTCCAAACTAAACATTGGAATGAGATACAGTGTGATGACGTCACAACGCCTCTCATAAAGTTTGCCCGAAAATGTTTTTCTTTTTCCAATTTTCTTTATTATATAATGCATTAAAAGTGTGGAAGCATTTTTAACCATATTGAGTTTATTCGTTTCTTTTTCAATAAAGTTTCTGCACGTGACCCGGAAGTTAACACAGCACGAGCCGCTATCGGCGTTAGCTTGTTAGCAGGCCAGCAGCGTTAGCTCGTGTTGAGAGGATGGTGGTGTTCTGTTGGGACGTTTGTGAGGTTTTTGGACAGAAAGGACGATACGTGGTTCGTGTGGGAACTCTCAGCATTTTCCAAAGTGTCGTAAATGAGTGAAGAAGTGTTGAACGGAAAGACAACGTGAATTGCTGTGATTATTGTGAGACTAGCAGATGATCGATCGATCGGAGCTGCAGTGAAGAGGACGGCGGTGTTTGTGGGAGTTGGAGCTGAAGATCGGAGCAGGAACCATGTCTTTAGAACCTCAGGAAGGTTCTGTCAGAGAACAACTTTCTGCTGCTGAAGGAACCATCGTCCAGAACGAGGAGGAGCTCTGTCGTCAGCGCAGACTGCTGGATATCAGCTGGAACCCGCAGCTTCAGCTCAACATAGTTGGTACGTTCACTGCTGCATCCACCTGCAGACACATAGATCCATCATGGACGTTTTTGTTTTCCTCCTCTGAGCTGCTATCTGGATCCAAACTGTGCGGCTGGAAAGCTTCAATGTTGCTGCTGTTTTAGTTTAACCGCTAATGTTAGCTAGTGGTAGACTGTAAACAAGAGCATGATGGGAAATCAGTGTGCAGCTATGAACGAAACACCATGCATGTTTTAACGCCATTAACGTGGTTCAAATTAATTTCTGCTAACGCGTTTAGAGTAACAGCCCCAACAGCGCAGTGTTTTCAACCAGCAGTGGCGGTTCTACACTAACTTACTCCCCGGGCACCACCACCACCACCACCCCACACACACACAATTTGATGACAGCCTTGCTTTTAAGTTCACTACTGTTATTTGCTAATTTTACGCAAAAATGCATGAATTTGATGAACTCGTATTACAGCGGTCTTAAACGCAGTCGCACAGGAGGCCTAAATCCAAAACACGCTTTAGGTTTTGGGCTGAAAATGATAAACAGTTATTAAACACACTAAAGCTAAATTTTAAACCTTTAAAACTTGTATTTTTTGACATTAAAATGAATAAAACGGACAGGAATAACAATCCAGAAAAAAATCAAGTTAAACCTTAAATAATATGTAATATTTGGCTCTCCATAAAAAGAACATTCTGTCAAAAATTATACAAATATGAACATGCTGCACAGCAAAAAGCCTGAAAACATTAGTTATTAAAAATAAATCAGATCATTCTGTTGTCTTTGCTCTTTTGTCATTTTTTAGAGCTGAACTCCTGGCATCATTTTTAACATAAGTTCATTTCTTGGTGTGAGACGTCCTGAGTGTGTCTTTGTGAAACGGATCAGAGGGGTTTGATAATTTTTTTTTTCTCTCAAAACCTGTTATTGTTAATATCATGTTTGGGTCTTATAAAACATTCAAAACTAAATCATATGACTCATCACTGGGATTACTCCAAATATAAAACCGCTTCTGTCAACCAGTGTTCCTCAGCACAATAGTGTTCTGAGAGATGGTCAGGTGTGCTGCAGGAAAAATACATTTATCATCAGCATAATATCATCTCTGTGTTCTAAATATAAATATAATCGACCAATACTATTAAAAAAATTGTTTAAAAAATGAAATAAATCAATAATCAAAGTTAGAAAATACCATACGAATTGAGACATGGTAGGTTTATTTTACTATGATATAGAAACGACTAAGTGCCATCACAGCGGCCATTATACGTGTGATGGCAACAAAGAATCATTCCAGTCCAATGTATAGAAACACATTGAATTTAAAAAAGACATGTGACCATGCCGTGCGCTAGAATGTTCTAATAATGTTCCCTTTAGATCACGGGTGGGCAATTATTTTAACTCGTGGGCCATATTGGGTTCTCAAATTCGATAGAAGGGCCGGAGCAGATGCATGGAGTGAGAATGATATAATATGGAATGTAGATGAAAACGTTTGGATTGAAAATTATATTCTAAAAGGGAACATTCTAAAGTTTTTAGTTTAAAAGTTTTGTTCCCATTTTAGATCTCTTTTTAATTGTGAAGCCCTTTGGTACCTTTTAAGGAGTTATAAAGTGCTGTATGAATAAAGTTTCATTCATTCATGATCCTTTTAATAAAATAAATAACATTATTTATGAAATAAAACAATGACCAAATAACTCTATGATTTTCAAAGACAAAATTTCTGGAAAAATATACTGATAGATTTAAAAAAACAACAACAACAAAAAAACAATAAAAAATGGATCCTCTCACTTTGAGCTTGACTTTGAGCTCATCACATGTCTCACAGTTTGTGCAGCTGCGATGTGTCCCGCACGTCTGTTTCTCATCTAGTAATAATGAAAAAACAAATTTCCATGTCTTTTTCTGTAGCTACGCATATTTCTGTGTTACCTTTAGGCCATTATAGAGTTCCCTCGTTTATTGCAGGATATTGCAAATAACCGTGATCTGTGAAATCCACGGAGTTGGATTACAGATGTTTTATGGCAGAAAAGCTCCTCACTGAATAAATACACTTTTTTCAGACAAACATGAACATTTTCACACTTCTTTCTCTTTTTTTTAAATTCTGAAACCTTCATAGAAATTAGATCCAGGATCTTAGAATGAAAACAAAGATCTGATGGATCACAGATTTTTGATCTGAAGAGGTCCGCGTTTCTGTATAACAGACGCGGAGGATATTGATTGACAAGGTCTCCAGACAATCAGGACACAGAACAGGGTGCGCCGTTTAAAAAAAGCAGCATAATCGCTCTAAAAGAATGAGCTCAACCTGGAAAGATGAACTGCGATGTAGAAAAGGAAGACTGTCTTCAGTTCTGTTTGATAGGGATTTTTAGAGGGTTTCAGGTTGGAGCACAGACTGCAGAAGGGTGGAATAAATGTCACGTCTTGATCATGTGGCCAGATTAAAAAACATGGCTCTCTGATATTGTTGAACAATATCAGTGGGCCGGACCAAACTTGGAGGCGGGCCGGATCCAGCCCGCGGGCCGTAGTTTGCCCACCCCTGCTTTAGATTATGCTGATGTGAAAGAACACCAGTGGGCTAAACTTAGAACACTAAAATGTACCGTAATTTCCGGGTTATAGAGCGCACCTGATTACGAGCCACACCCACTCATTTTCGAGAGGTTAGACAACTTTTTACATGCATAAGCCGCAACAGTGTATAAGCCGCATGTTGTTACCAACACAATCAGATCGTCACTGACTACCATGTCCCTCAGTCTTTGAGACAAGCTTCAATCTCACTGAGGGAGGAGTTAACTGTGCGTCAGGCCATGTATTTGACCACGCCCACATGTACCAATCAGCATGCAGCTCCCTTCTGTTCACAGGTTCCTCAGTTATGTTTTTATTTATTTATTTATTTTTTTACTGATTGACAATTGAGGTATCATACATAAAATAACAATCAGTAACCGTATAATCAACATTACATCCCCTCAGTTATGGTGAGAAAATTTACACCCGCAAATTCCCCACTTCCCATGAGTCTTAGGGGCTTAAGGCGGGGCTAACCCCCAGGTCGCCAACTGTGTTGTGCGTGTTTAAAAAGAAGCAGGATGCGGCAGCAGAAGGAGGGGAGAACGGTAGAGCAGCTCTCCTCTCCTCTCCGCCTGTAACACGGCAGCAATATGGTAGTAACAGGGCTGGTCAAAAAAACATACCAGTAAAAGAGAGCAGCGGCGACTTAAAAGCGCGTGCTTCAGCGCAATACGTCTGCCTCTGCACAGCGCGTGCCCCAGAAGTTTCCTTCCACAACAGTGACACACTGTTGCGGACGCCTCTGCACTCCGCCCTTGCCACACGGGCTCTTTGTCTCTCCTTTGCTATCTTCTCCGACACCCCTCCCGAGGGGGGCGCCAGGGAGGAGTGCTTCGTGCCCACTTACGTCCGGTCCCTGCGTGCGAGGCGCGGCGGCTGCCGGTGGACGGAGCGAACCGTGTCTCTGACTGAGCAGAGCAATCAGACTTAACTTTTGTGTTTGAGGGGCGGGGAGGATGCTTTGTTACGAGAGGGAGCCTTCAGACTGACATCTGTCCCGCAGCTCTATCGAACGAACGAGCAACTGAATTCAGAAGTTCAGAAGAGCCATGTCTCCATCTCACACAGCGGCTTTGGGGCGGTGTGAGCTTTTCAAAGCAGAAATGTCGCTCAGTCCTTAGAAACTGTTCAAACAATCACGTGGATTTGTGTTTCTAGTCGTGTCCTGACAAAATAAAGGCTGATGTTATTCCCACATATTTACGTGCAGCCGAGATTCAGATTGCAGCATTTCCCGCATCGATTTATGTTCCTCCAGGCTACATGTATTTGTTAGCACATGTTAGCCTTCTCCTAACTGTTCTTCCGGCTCTGTTCTGCCACAATAAAGCACTGACCACACAGATTAAAATAAAATGATGAGCGAACAAGCGCTTCATAATAACCATAACAATAATAAAAGCACATTTAGAAGATCATCTCGTAAATTTTGGAGCTGCTAAATAAATGGGCTCGTGTCACTCTGAGGTAAATTCACTCCTGAGCATGCGCTGTATTATAGTGGCGGTCAACGTTGGGTCTAATGGCACCAAAGGATTGTGGGATGCGGCTGGGCATGGGTGTTTCTTTTTGTTGAACCATGACTAAAGTGTCTAAGACCTGAAGTGAGCTTCATGATGTTTGGTTGCTTAGACGTGTGTCGAAAATAAATTGCATTGCTGCTGCTGGAAGTTGGATCATGCATTCAGTCTCCGCTCCGAGACCAAAAGAGCGCTCAAGGTGGCCATCAAATAAATGCTTAGATTAGCCGCGTCATTGAATAAGCCGCAGGGCTGTAAGCGCATGACAAAAGTAGCGGCTTATAGTCCGGAAATTATGGTAAATGGGTGGGTTAATTTACAATTGTACTTGTTTATTTATCACACGTTTAATTAAGACATGATTATTTTGAAAGAAATCCAAAGAATCTGGAAAAGTTGTGCCTGCTCTGTTCAGTACCAGGAGTTTCTCTCTGAGTCACACTTTTTAGGTTTTTGGCTTAAGGTGTTCTGGATAAATTTTAGATCAAGTAATCTGATTGAATTAGATAGTTTAAAATAAACCAAAATCGAAAGTGAATTTAATGGGCAACCACAAATATTGAATTTATGTGAATCGTTGTTAAAATAAATTGTTACACTCCTTATGGGGCATGTTCTGGACCTTGTCTACTGCGCAGATGTCTCACCAGTCTCCTTTTAATGCCGACTCAATACTCTGACTATAAGCTTCTATCCTTCAACCTAAGCCAGGGGTGGCGAACACGCAGCTCTCGAGCCACATGTGGCTCTTGGCCAAAAAGTACGCGGCTCTTTGCATCTCGTCAAATTTTCTATATACTGTGCCTCATTTCATGGTTTTTTTCCCTCTTAAACCACACTCAAATCCATCAGAGGGTATTAAAAATAAATAATTAATAAGGATAAAATTATTTGGCAGTGTGTGTGTTTTGATGCTGCTCCTGACACATACATTTGCGCGGGATACGCCCAATGCCAGACAAAATAATTAAACATTTGATGTGCGTGCAGACTGTTATTCCTCATGGTCAAAATGGCGAAAGTCAGAGTATAAAGAGAAACACAGGATGTTTCTGGAAGAATGGGAAGATTCTTACTTTTTTACTGAATGGAATGGCAAGTCACTATGTTTATTATCATTTTAAGCTTTTGGAAGCAGGAACATTGTTAATGGCAGAAAAGAACTAAACGTATCCAGGGGAAAATGAGAAACTCTTCCTGCTCTGACACAAATTGTCTCCTTTATGAACAAGTGGAAGCTTTTGAAAGTGCACATTTAAAATGGCCATCATCCCACTTTCCTTCTTTGTGGAGCTCACAGCAGGAGGCTGCATTCAAAATGAATAAAGCGCAGAAAGTGTCGCTGCTTGCGCACCTGGACGGAAACTTTACTTTGCGGTTTGAGGACCTGCAGCAGAAACGACCGCAGATCACTTTTCTCATCGATATCTGACCTCCAGGGTAGTCGCTGTGTTAACTCTGGCTTAGCTGCATTGATGTGTGTATTGAGGGTGGGCACTTTCCTTGATATAAACACAAGTACAATACTTGCTGTTGTATTGTAGGAATAGGAGCGTTTTATGGAAAATAATACGGCTTTAATTGTGTGTTTGTGTGTGCACGTCTTGGCAGGTCAGTGTGTTGTGTGGCTCTTTGACTCTCACAGTGAAGAAATTCTCCTCTTGGTGTCCAAATTGTTCGCCACCCCTGATCTTAGCCTTTCACTCTCTAAATCCAGCAATACCCACAATACAAACGTTTGTAAGAAGAATAACAACCTGGACAATTTATATGCAAGTATTAATAACCTTCTTAACCTGGGTTAAGCTATTGGCCGAATAAGGGAACTGGGAGGGCTGGAGTGGGAGCAGGGGAATCTAAAGTTGGGAGAAGCGCTCTCATCTCGGCGGGAGAGATTCAGGAGCTGCTGAATTAATTGAACGGCGTTTGTTGCGGTCTGCAGTAACCAGAATAAAGAACCCTAAAAGAGGTTAAGTCTCCGTGCCTCAGTGTGGGAAAGGGACACTACATTATTGTATGGCTCTTTCGAAATTACATTTCAAAATATGTGGCGTTTATGGCTCTCTTGGCCAAAAAGGTTCCCGACCCCTGTTTTAGAAGAACCAGCCTGGATCGTTGGGGAGACCGGGCGGGGGGGGGGGGGGGGGGGGGGGGTTGTGAGATGAAGGCAAATCTGCAGCAAGACTGAAGGAGGACAGAAAGTTGGAGTTGTCCTTAACTTTCAATTTAGTTTTAATATGCCTCTCCTCCTTAATATGATCTGTGTTATTATATATTTTAGATTTATTTGAATTTTTTGTAATGTATCTAGCATTTTTTTAATTGATTGGTATTTTAAATTATTTTAATTAATCACTCAACTACAAAAACCATCAGGACACATGTCCCATAATGCATTGTTTTGTAGTCTGTAGGGCAGCTTTCAGTCAGTTCAGTTTCCAGCTGTGTCCACGTAGGTTTGCCCCTTGCTCCCACCCCTTTCTCGCGATATTTTTGTGATGATTGACAGTTGATGTTTGAGCAAAAACAAAAATATATGTCACACACCAGGTGATCTGCGCAGCGTTGAGTCCATCTGGGTGATCTCAAACACGCTTATTGTGCATCTTGGCTGCACCTATTTGGTGTCACAAAGATAAATTTCCATCCGTTTTCTTTACTATTTGTACTGTCATGACAGCGATGGTGCTGTCAGTTTACCTTCTTGTTGCATCTTCTAAAGTGCAAAATAAAATGTGACACTGAATTTGAAACAGCACATTGTAATTTCTGCATCTATTATTAAAGTATTTATTAGTAATACAGTGGAAATTAGTAGATTTGGTTAGCATGTTGATTTACGGTATGCACCCCTAAATTTTCTGGTTGTGCCCCTAAATCTTTCAGTCAGGGGCCACTGTGCTCCTAGTGAAAAAAGTTAGTCTGGAGCCCTGATAAGTATGACTTGGAAAAAAAAACTGTACTATTAATATGTCTTTCATTGTAATAAAATTGTAAAATTCTGTTTATTGAATGATCACAATGTTAAGCACTGCAACTGCATCTCATGTATAAGGCAAATTGTGCTTTTATTTTGGTAACTTAAAAAAAAAAAGGCAAAATTGTACGGTGTCTGATTTCCACAACAGGATATATTTCAGTATAAGAAAGAAAAGGAATGAATGTGCCGTAACCAATAATGTTTTAAAAGTATGATTGAGGAATTAAAGTGCTATGTTTTTCCCCCCAATATTATTTAATGCAGCTTCTCCACGACTTTTAAACGGTTCTTCAGCCTGAACAGTGTCTCAAAAATAAAGAAAAAAAACACATTCTTTCCAGAAACGATAAAGTGTGATGATGATGCAGCATGAAGGAGATCTCTTAAATGTGGCTAAGATGCTTTCTTCCACGCTCTCTCACACATGGACGGAAACTGGTAACGTTCATCGCCATGATGTCGGCTATTTTTCAGAGCGTTGGACACATCACTCTGATCGATCAGGTCGCTGATATAAAATCTATTGCTGGGAGGTTCTGCAGAACTTTGGCCCACTTTGCCAACAGCATTTTGGCTACGTGCATTAGCCGCTGTGCAGCTGCAGTTCTTCACTTGTTCTCATCTGAGCCGCTACGAAGCACCGCAATCTGTGTTTTTATATGATCCTGGCAGCAACATGGCACAAAGTTGCAGTTCGGTACCCATCCTTAGTAAAACCAAAGTAGTGGGTGTCTTATAACAACAAAACAAACGGCTTCTCGCTGAGATTTGGTTGTTTTGTGCGTGTTGAGCTGCTCAAAGAGGCTCAGTGTGCTCTGCTGCCTACTAGCAGTTTAAGGTTTAAGTGGAAAACAAGAGTCAGACGCTGAAGGACGCTCAGAAATAATTAAATAAATGTCATCCTGACAGCATTTTGAATCCGTACAAATATCACCAAATGAATTATCACTATATATCGACAAAATGATTTTTTCTTACGCCCCTACATAATACAGTTTCTGCACAGCAGTGTCAAGCCAGACTTGTTCCTACTTTTGTGTTCAGGGTTCTATTGGGGGACCTGGGTGGGCGGAGGGAGGAATCTGGTGGGGGAGGTGTGCCAAATTAGCAAATTAGCAGCAGTCACTGACTGCAAGGACCATATTGTTTTCGCAGTTCGAACGACTTCGCCGCCTTTCAGCGAGGATGTGACCCCCGCCTGCATGCTCGAAAAGTCACCAAAATGTGCACACACCTGGGATAAATTGGAAATGAATTTTCCAAAAAGTCAACGTGAAGAAGTGTCGTTGACCTTTGACCTTGGGAAAAGGCCGCCATTTGTAATTTTCTCAAAAAAGCACCTTTAGCACCAGATACAAATGAAAACTCGTCGTTGGAATTTTAATCAATCGTCTCATAACCAGCTACTCTGGACAAAATGTTGGAATTAGAAGTTGTAGATTTTGAACGGCGTTCGCGTGGCGAGCTAGCAAAGTGGCCTCTGTTATAACTGCTATGTTTTTCAATGGAATACTGTGAAATTTGAATGCATGCATTCATGCCTGAAACTGAATACATTGAAAAACACTGAATATGGACATATAAGGAATGTGGGCGTGGTTAGCATTAAACCACTGTTTCTAAGGACAACAAAATTGTATTTTTTCCGATCTGTCTTAAATTGACGTCGATCTGTTCGTCTTTTCGAGGGGAAAAAAAACATAAAATTTTTGCTATGGAGATACAATTTAACAGAAAAGCTGCCATTTTGAAAAAAGTGTTGTTTTTTTAACTAAATAATGACATATTGCTCTCACCAATGGAGCAATGTGTTTTTCTGAGTCAGTTGATGATGCTGATCCCAGTGCTAGCACTTTTAGCCACATTAGCATAGTTAGCATGGTTAGCAAATGCAGCTTTGACCAGCCTTGATCAAAGGGGGGCCAGGAGGGTGGTGAGGGCGGTGAAGGTGGTGATGGCGGCGGTGGTGCGTAGAGTTGGGCGTGGAAGGCAGGTTGCGTCTGCGGGCCATACGCCGCTTGCCGCTTTAATTTAGATTTATTCTACTCAAATGCAAAAAACATGAGTGTTTTTTTTCTTATAAACATATTGATGGGTCAAGAGTTATAGAGTTTGATTCACTGAAGACTAAGACACCAAAATCAATTTTTGATTTCTTAACTTTGAATGACATCTTAGTAGATACATTTAAAAAAAAGTTTTTATGCATTTTCTTTACTGCAATGTTTTTAATATTTATTGCTGTTTGACAAGATGTTAAGTCCTTTTAAAGAATAAGAGGCCTCCTTTCTGTGTTTGTGTCTCTGCAGTTCTCCCCCAGCATTATGTGACTGAAGAGGATTTCTGTAACCAGCAAAGGGATTTTACAGTGCAACTGGAGGAATCGGAACCACCACAGATGAAAGAGGAACAGGAGGAACCAGAACCACCACAGATTAAAGAAGAACAGGACGAACCAGAAGCACAACAGATTAAACGGGAACAGGAGGAACCAGAACCACCACAGATTAAAGAGGCACAGGAGGAACCAGAACCACCACAAATTAAAGAGGAACGTGACGAACCGGAACCACCACAGATTAAAGAGGAACAGGACGAACCAGAACCTCCACAAATTAAAAAGGAGCCAGAGGAACTCTTCATCATTCATGATGAAGAGAAGCTTGATCTGAAGCAGGAGACTGATACCTTGTTGGAGATTCCTACTTATGAGGAAGATGAGAACAGTGAAGCAGATCTAAACAATCAGCAGAGCTTTAATGTAACTGATAGTCAGGATGAAGAAGAAAACCAACATGAAGAATCAACATCAACTACAGATGAAGAGACAGACCCACAGAACAGAGATCAGAGGAAGAGTTTTAGTTATTTGTCTCATCTCAAAACACACATGAGAACTCATACAGGAGAAAAGCCTTTTTCGTGTAAAGAATGTGATACAAGTTTTACTCGAATAGATAATCTCAAAAGACACATGAGAATTCATACAGTCAACATGCCTTTTTCCTATAAAGAATGTGACAACAGCTTTGCTCAGAGTATTACTCTTAAAAAACAAATGAGAAATCATACAGGAGAAAAGCCTTTTTCTTGTAAAGAATGTGATAAAAGTTTTAGTCATGTATCTAGTCTCAAAACACACATGAGAATTCATACAGGAGAAAAAACTTTTTCTTGTAAAGAATGTGACAGAGGTTTTTGTCGTATATCTGATCTCCAAAGTCACATGAGAATTCATACAGGAGAAAAGCCTTTTTCTTGCAGAGAATGTGATAAAAGTTTTCGACATATATCTGCCCTAAGAAGACACATGGTAACTCATACAGGAGAGAAGCCTTTTTCTTGTAAGGAATGTGATAAAAGTTTTAGTCATGTATCTAGTCTTAAAACACACATGAGAACTCATACAGGAGAAAAGCCTTTTTCTTGCAGAGAATGTGATAAAAGTTTTCGTCATATATCTGCCTTAAAAACACACATGAGAACTCATACAGGAGAAAAGCCTTTTTCTTGTAATGAATGTGATCAAAGTTTCAGTCATGTACCTAGTCTCAAAATACACATAATGAGAACTCATACAGGAGAAAAGCCTTTTTCTTGTAAAGAATGTAAAAAAAGTTTTAATCAAATATGTACTCTCAAAACACACATGAGAACTCACACAGGAGAAAAGCCTTTTTTTTGTAAAGAATGTAAAAAAGGTTTTCGTGATGCATCTAATCTCAAAAAACATATGAGAACTCACACAGGAGAAAAGCCTTTTTCTTGTAAAGAGTGTGACAAAAGTTATAGTCAAATGTCTCGTCTCAAAACACACATGAGAACTCACACAGAAGAGAAGCCTTTTTTTGACTAAGTGTGACAAAAGTTTCAGTGGTGTATCTAATTCAGAAACACATAAGAACTCACACAGGAGAAAACCCTTGTCTGTTTAAAGGGTTTTGTTTATCTTTACTTTGGTAAGTCAGGAAAACTCAATAGAGAACTCCAGCAGTAAAAGTCATCAGGGCTTGACAAAAAAAGTGGGAAATGATAAAAAAGGAGCACTTGTCTTCTATCAAAAATAAACTGGAATTTAATACAGACTGTGAACAAATAGAGTGAGGTTTTGTTTTATTTTGCTGATTTTTTTGTACAGTAAACCCTTGTTTTTCGCGGGGGTTACGTTCCAAAAAGAAGCCGTGATAGGCAAAATCCGTGAATTAGAAACCTTTATTTTTTTTTTACAAATTTTTCAACAAATAACTTCTGTACTGTACTGTCAAATATAATTTGAATCATCAATGTGAACAGAAGGCTTAAAATTGCGGAGATTAGCCCCGCCCACCGCGGCCCGAGTATTGGATTAAACGGGAGAAAATTTAAAATGATTATGAAAAAATACAAAGTACAGTCGGACAAATAGTGACTCAGGTGTATTTCACTGCTCTTCAGACTGAGCCGCTGCATCCTGACTCCGCTCTGCAGCGTTTTCTTCTTTTGAAGCCCTCGGTGCAGGTGTGTTTGTTCGGGAGAAGAACATAGTGATCGGCAGTTGTTGTCGCTCTTTTTTCTATGGGTTTTAGAGAAACTCGAAATTGCTAGAGAATTTGCACATACGTGTTGTAAATTTGGCAAGCTTTTTTATGTACGTGTACATATTAAACTGCAACGTTATTGACGCACAGGTAGAGAAGAAGCGGAGTGACGTTTTTGCCAATCAGAATGCAGAACACAATGCACGATGCAAATCCGTGAAGTAGCGAAACCGTGAAAAGTAAACCGCGTTATAGCGAGGGATCACTGTATCTTAAAAAAATACAACCCAAAGTTCATGAAATTCATTCTTTTAGATGCCCCTGTTTATAGGGCACCTAAAATTTTCTTACATTTTCTCCAAAATGTTGGGGGCGCCCATGAGGCGATGCACCTAATGTGTTATTGTGGGACTTAAGCAGAGCACTTAGAAGAAGACAGCATGAATACGGGGGAGGGAAGTGTGGGTGTGAAAGAAGACACCCCCCAAAGAGTACAAAAGTGCAGGTATGTCCGTTCAGCAGAACGCCATTTTTTTCAACCCTAAAAATGGCAACTGCAAAAGTACATGCTTATGAAGCGCAGTTGAAACTGCAAGCCATCAGCCATGCGGAGGAACATGTGAATCGAGCAGCTGTGAGAGAATTCAACATCAATGAATCCACGGGTTGCAGGTGGAGGAAGCTGGGAAATGAACTCTGGCAAGTCAAGAATTTCTGTGGGAAAAAGTGGCCCGAGTTGGTAGACCAACTCGAGCGATAGATTAGCAATCAGAGAAAATCTCTACAGTCACGATTCGATTAAAGGCATTCAACTTCCAGCGGATTGCAAGGAAAAGCTGTCCATCTTCCGCTCATACTGCAGGAAAAAGATTGCCGATAAACTCATTCAGCCGTGCCATGTCACCAACATGGACTAGGTACCGCTCACTTTTGACATCCCGGTGAGTCACCCTGTCGAAAAGAAGGGGACCAGCACGATAGCGATATGCACAACAGGGCACGAAAATTCGTTTTGGATGCTGTTTTACGACTGAAAAAATAAATCACAACCATCTCAGTTTTTTTCCCGCTCCCTTTTTTAAACACACACTAGCATGCATGATTTACCGGTATATGTCAACTTTGACGCCTAGTCATTAATCGAAATAGAGCTTTTAAAGAAAAACTTAAACTTTTAACACTTTGATTTGAAATGGTTTATTTCAAGCAATAAAAGCTTGAAATAAACCAAAGAATAATGCACAAAACAATGTAATCAGCAGTTTTACATTCAAACAAAGATGTATCAAACTTCAGATAATTAGTCAAGTGCATTCAAGAATGCCCATTAAGCGCATTCTCGAACGTGCCACACATCCCTGGTGTTGTTAGCATAAGAGTTAAATTTTCATCTCTTGAGTGGCTTTTACCATTTTAAAGTTACCATTTCTACTTGAATTGTTTGTGTATTTTTGCTTTTTAATGATATTTTGTTAAACGACAATCAAAAAGCAATGTTCAGTTTTTGTATTTTGCTTTTTTTTGGATTGATTATTTGTGATATAATGATTTGGTTTAAAGTTGCTTAGTTGACCATTCTGGTCATAGTTTATCCTGTGACAATGTGTAAGCTGTTTTAAGTTTGTGTTACCATGACAACACTAAAAATGTTGTGTATACATCTCTAACACTTTTGATGTGATCCGTGAACATTTCTGTTTATTGTTTTAAACTAAAACTGATTAGAGTTTCATACTTTGTTGAGATGTGAGCAAATAACTATTTTGTAAAAGATACAATTCAGATTAGTCAGAAAAAGAAACAGACTGGTGTTTGTGTCTGGTGTTCTTGTGATTCCTGTTTTCTAGTAGATGTCAGAACTGTTCCTCTGTTCTGTTTGGTTCTCAGTGCTCTGTTCCAATCTTTACTGTGAAGAATAAAGTGGACGTGAACATCAGTCAGAAGTGTGGAGTCTTTCCCACATTGTGGGTTTCTGTTGTTTGTTGGTTCTCTGCTGGACTCCTCAGGTCCAGTTTTGACTGTTGAAACCAGGACTGAGGTGAGATCACAGAGCTACAGCAGAAGCTGTGAAGAAGACTGAAGCAAACAAACTGCTATTCTGTGGTTTTCTCATCAGTCTGAGGGCAGCAGTGAGGTTCAGCTCAACACAAATCTGCAATCTTCATTCTTCTGGTTTTGGTGAGTCTCTTTGATGTCTTCTTGAGTTTATATTTGGAGATGAGGTCAAAAACCCAAATCCAGGCCTTGAGGGCTGGTGTCCTACATGTTTTCCAACCAACCTGCCATTGAAGCTCCGTATTGGCTAAACACACCTGATCCAGGTGATTAGTAGCAAATAAGTGCTGCTACGCAGACCCGAGAAACTAAACCACCGCTGAGTGCGTGTTGGTCCAACCAGCAAACGCCAAAAGTTTAGCATGGCGAAAGCCCTGCCTCCCCTCTGGAAATGCTAATTCGAAATGAATTATGTGACAATGTTCACAGGAGCACGGCCACCAGGGAATCAAGAGGACCTTGTCTCTATTAAGATCGGGCTGTTATTGGCCAGGGATGGCGTCGGAGGTCACCCAGTGGTGCCAGGCATGCGAAAGGTGTCAAATGGGAAGAGATGCCCCCCAGCCGGCTGTCAGTCTAATGGGGCACTTGATGTGGCATCACAACCTAATGAAATTTTGGCCATTGACTAGACCCTGCTGGAACCAGCAAGGAACGGGGTTGAAAATGTGTTGGTCATGACTGATGTTTTCAGCAATTCTAACTCTGGACCAGTGGGCCTCCACGGTTACTTTTAATGTCTGCTCAGAACTTCTTTTGATGTTTTAGCAATCTGTTGTTTTTAGGGCCCTGTCTCATGCGATGATGTGTTGTGGGGGCTGCGTAAACAAAAAGGACATGAAAAAACTGAATCGTCCGATCAGGAGGGCAGGCTGTGTTGTGGAGCGTAACCTGGAGACAGGGGAGGTGGTCGCAGAGAGGAGGATGCTGTCCAAACTGGACAGCATACTTACTGATCGGTGTCCACAGCATAATGAAGAACACCGATCACCCCCTTCATAGACTCTTCGCTGACCAGAGGAACACATTCAGCATCCGCTGAATGTGTTTCTGTAACAGTGAGATGTGCTCAGGGATTTTGGTTTAGGACACTTTGGTTTCATTGCAAATATATATATATATATATATATATATATATATATATATATTTCTCCAGTATATATATATATATATATATATATATATATATATATATATATATATATATATATATATATATATTTCTCCAGTATATATATAAACTGGAGAAATACCAGGGACTCAGATAAGAACAGGAGAAAGCATGGAAAGTGAAGGTGACAGTGGTGCCAGTGGTAATTGGAGCACTCGGGGCTGTAACCCCCAAGCTGGAGGAGTGGCTACAACAGATACCTGGAAAGACCTCAGACCTCTCAGTCCAGAAAAGCGCAGTGCTAGGAACAGCTAAGATACTGCGCAGGACCCTCAAGCTCCCAGGCCTCTGGTAGAGGACCCGAGCTTGGAGGAGAAACCACCCGCGGAGGGTGAGAGGGGCGTTTTTCTTTTTTTTTATATATATATATATTTATAGGTAGATCTTCAAGACACTGTCGATTCAAAAGTAGCTCACACGCCAAAAAAGTGTGAGCACCCCTGTACTAGACAATTTGAGTTTTACTGCTTTTAGGACAAAAATGGTAAATTATTCCACAAAATGAATTCTTTCAGATGTACCAGTCAATAGAAATTATTAAAGTTAAATCTTGAACGGATTCAATGTGGTTGTAGTTTATGCTGAGATGATGAGTATGTCGTTCATGTGTGTGTTACCATGACAACACTAGAAAGATTTTGGAGACGTATTTAATTCTGACACTTTTTATGTGATCAGTGAACATTTGATTATTATTTTAAACTAAAAGTAGTAACTGAAGTATATATTTTGTCAGACTAAGTTTAGTGAGTAAAAGATTTTCCTAAAAATGTATGAAGGAAGAGGCGGATAAAGAACCAGACTGGTGTTTGTGTCTGGTGTTCTTGTGATTCATGTTTTCTAGTAGACATTAGAACTGTTCCTCTGTTCTTTTTGGTTCTCAGTGTTCTGTCCCAATCTTTACTGTGAATAATAAAGTGGACGTGAACATCAGTCAGAAGTGTGGAGTTTTTCCCACAGTGTGGGTTTCTGCTGGTTGTTGCTTCTCTGCTGGTTCCAAAGCTGGACTCTGTTCCAAAAAGCAGAGTATGTGACGTACTCGGGTAAGTTTAAGGGTAAATGAGTTGGTGTTCTTCATTTTTAGTGTCACATCTGCATGAAACTTTAAATATGAAGGACTGCATTCACTATGAAACATACTTTTTCAATGATCTAGCCATCCATCTTTCTCCGCTTCTCTGGGAGCAGGTTGCGGGGTCCGCAGTCTAAGTAAGGATGCCCAGACTTCCTCTCGCCCTGGCCACTTCCTCCAGCTCCTCTGGGGGGAACCTGAGGCGTTACCAGGCCAGCCAAGAGAGTCGTAGTCGTATAGTCTCTCGCATGTCATGGGCCTTCCCCGGGGCCTCCTCCCAGTGGGATATGCCCGGAACACCTCCCCAGGAAGGGGTCAGGAGGCATCTGGACTAGATGCCTGAGCCACATCAACTAGCTCCTTTCGATGTGGAGGAGAAGCTGTTCTACTCCAAGCTCTTGGCGGGTGACTGAGCTTCTCACCCTTTCTCTAAGGGAGCGCCCATTCACCCTACAGAGGAAGCTCATTTCAGCCGCTTTTATTTAGGACCTCGTTCTTTCGGTTATGACCCAGAGCTCATGACCATAGGTGAGTATTGGAACAAAGATCGACCGGTAAATTGAGAGCTTTGCATTGCAGCTGTTCTCTCCTGACAGATGGAATGATGGGAAATGAAGTTCATGTTGAAGTGTGGTCCAAGCAGAACAGAAAGGTCTCACCTCATAGTCAGGACTTGGATCAGCAGCTGCATGTGCTTCTGTCATGGCGTTCTGGATGAGCTGCTGAGGTCTGTTTGCATCAAGACTCTCAGCTGCTTTAGTCAAACTGCTGAGCGATGGAACAATGGAGCCGTTTCTGAAGGAAGAGGATCAAACATGATGCTCTGCATCCGTTTGCTTCAGGAAGTGGAGGTTTTTTAGAGTCTCCAGACTGTTTCTGAACGACCAAAGAAAAGCAGCTGATGTGGTTCTGTCTCCTACCAGCAGGGAGCGCTCTCAGCCGAACAGAACAGATCACTTAGTTCCTTACTCATTTTTGGCCGTTTTAATGAACTGAAATACCTCCACACGGGCTGAAATTCAATTTTTGAGTCACAAACATGTTTTTTTACCGCCCAAATTAAAACACTATTTTACATAGAAATGCCTTTGGCGTTTTACTTTTTGAACTATTTTCTGATTTGTTTAAAGAAAATTGCTCATAAGTCATTAATAATTGGTCTGAACACGTCTTTTTTGTCATCTAACTGTAAACTCCAATTCAAACATGCTGACAAAACAAGGACAGATTTCCTAATTCTGCTTCCATGTGATCACATGAAAACAGTCCAATGTTTTGTATTCTTCTTCTTCTATATCAGTGTTTTTCAACCTTTTTTGAGCCACGGCACACTTTCACCCTGACAAAAATCCCGCGGCACACCAGCATCCCAAAAAAAAAAAAAAACAGAGATTCATGGTCTGTATTGATCGACCGCCCCCCCCCCCCCCCCCCCCCCCCCCGTGCAATCTCACGTGGATTTTTGTGATAATTGTGGCAGAAAAAGCAGGAAGTTGCAGCTGTTTTTTTCTAAGAGATGAACCACCACTAAAGACGAGCTCTAGCTGGTATTTTTGTTAGAACTGAGCGACTTTATCAGCAGAATTAAGAACAAGGAAGGGGCCAGACTTTTCCTTACACAGTTATAGCTGCAGCTAAATCGCGGTACCGTGATTCTTATCAAAATGTCTTTAATAGAATTAAATAAACACAAAGAAAAAGTAATTTTAAGATCTTTTATACTCCTAACTACTCAGTGTTTTATCAGGGCCTGTTTGGATGAACACAGAGCTGAAATCCTGGAGATGGAAAATGTTTTTAGATCAGTGAATCAGGGCAATTTCTCCACGGCACACTTGACCATCTCCCACGGCACACTAGTGTGCCGCGGCACACTGGTTGAAAAACACTGTTCTATATCATTGACATTAAAGCTGCAGCTCTGTCACCAGGAAACAACATGTGAAAGGTCCCAGTTTTTGGTGGAACACCGTCTCTGTGATGCTACAGACGCTGCTAAAACACAGTGGATTTCATTCTGTTCTATGTAGAAAAGACTGTTTGATTCATGTCTGATGAATTCATCTTGGAGTTTTTATCCTCCACGTCTATAAGTCCACTCCGTGAAAATCCTGTCCGACTTTAAAGCGGTCTGTGTTTCCATGGTGACAGAAGGAACAGCTGGTTAGCATCTTTCTAACTTGACTGAACTGAGGGATGGGGCTTCCAGCAAAGAACCAACCTGAGAGCAGATGTGTTAAAGTGGGTGTTTCCACACAAAAAAACCAGTCCAGCTTCGTTGCAATATCCCAACTGGGTCTGCATTTATTAACACCGTCGGCCTGTATCTCTTATTCTCCGGTCTCACTTCCTGAACTTCAACATAAATAGACAAACCATCATTGCCCCCTAGTGGCAGGCCCATTAACTTAAACAAACAATATACAATATTGTTACATCTTTTCTCTTTTTGGAAGCTACTGCTCAATGTTATTCTTTGTACGGTCAAAATAAAAAGAATCATCACATATGTCTAGAACAGCTAAATCAGTTTACCATAACACAATCCAAACTTTTCAAACAAATGTTTGATTTTTTTTTTTTTTTTTTTTACAGGAGTGTCTTTGTAGCGCCTTGGCTTGTGAATGACCCTACCAGTTCTGGTTGTTATTGGTCTCTCAGGGGTCGGTTGAGTTTGTACTAACTCTGCTTGGGCACTTTCCGGGTCAACCGTCTCAATATCAAGGGGTACTGTTGGTGTTATGTTGTGAGAACGCCTGAGGTGCCTACGGTTTCTCCTCAGCACAGCACCTGACTCCATTGCAACCTCATAGGACCTATCCTCGACAGATTTTCTCACCAAGCCTCTCCTCCATTTGTTGTGGGGCTGAAAAGGCTGAACTCTCACAACATCACCTACTTTCAAAGGACTGAGGTCTCTGGCTGATCGGTTGTAGTAAGCACACTGACGATGTTGGTTGTTAAGCAGTGCTTCTTTGGCTTGAGGTACTTTGGGCTTGAGTAGACTGGGTTTGACTGGAAGCAATGTCCGTGTGCGGCGACTCAGTAGCCTTTGTGCTGGGCTGCTGTCCAGTCCCTGGGATGGTGTATTGCGATGGTCTAAGAGTGCAAGATAAGGATCTAGTCCAGAAGCTTTGGCTTTGTGTAACAGTCTCTTGGCCGTCTTAACAGCTGACTCGGCTTTGCCATTACTCTGTGGGAAACCTGGGGATGAGGTTTTGTGTTCAAATTCCCACCGTAGGCTGAATCTCTGAAACTCTTGAGAAGAGTACTGTGGTCAATTGTCTGAGACTACAGTGTTGGGGATGCCGTATCTGGCAAAATGAGCTTTTAATTTTTTGATCACTGTGCTCGATTTGGTGTCTGGCAGAAAGTCTATCTCCCAAAGGTTGGAGTAATAGTCAACTATTACATGATAGTCTTTGTTGTCAAACTGAAATAAGTCAACACCCACTTTGGCCCACGGCCTGTTTGGTATTTCATGTGGGTGGAGTGTTTCCTTTTGTTG
The DNA here is from genome assembly GCF_053564925.1 of Oryzias latipes. NCBI lineage: Eukaryota > Metazoa > Chordata > Actinopteri > Beloniformes > Adrianichthyidae > Oryzias > Oryzias latipes. Next base: position 23,341,701 of record NC_136238.1, read on the forward strand.
TTTGTCATCTACTGACCTGCAGATATCCCAACGAGCAATATGTTTCTTGATTTGGTCACTCATGCCAATCCAGAACACGCATTCCCTGGCTCTCCTTAGGCATCCTTCTGCACCAAAATGAGATGAGTGCAGGCGCCTGGTGATGTCCTCCTGGAGGGAAGAAGGGATAACCGCACGTTCTCCTTTAAACACAATGCCATCTTGGTGACTGAGTTCCTCTTGAAAAGAAAAGTATGGATTTATTTCAGTTGGTATTGCTCTTTTATCTGAAGGCCATCCTTGCTGCATCATTTTGATAATCATTTGTAGAGTTTTGTCACCTTTTGTTGCTGTTCTGATCTGGCTAAGACTGTCATGGGAAATAGGCAAATGTTGCAACATATTAACAGTCTCTATTTCAGCTTCTCCAGAGTCCTGGTGTGCACCTTCTGGGAGGTATGCTCTGCTCAATGTGTCTGCCAGTAACATGTCTTTGCCTGGGACGTACACCACATTCAGGTCATATTTCTGAATACGTAGCATCATTCTTTTGAGTCTCTTTGGTGCACTTAACAGTGGTTTTCTAACTATGGTCACTAAGGGCTTATGGTCAGATTGGACGGTGACTTTGCGACCATAAGTGTACTGATGGAACTTCTCGACACTGAAAACCATAGCTAAGAACTCCTTCTCGATCTGAGCATAACCGCGTTCTGTTTGCGTGAGTGCTCTACTTGCATATGCGATGGGCTTTCCCTTCTGTAGGAGTGCTGCACCCAAACCTGCGTCTGATGCGTCACATTGCACCACCAGATCATCTTCTGGGTTGTAGTACTTTAGGGTAGGAGCATCTGCAATCGTCTGTTTAATATTCACGAAAGCATTCTTATGATGATCTGTCCATTCCCATTCAGTGTCTTTATGGGTCAACTGTCTTAACACTGCACACTGATTGGAAAGATGTGGGCAAAACTTAGCTAAATAATTAGCCATGCCTAGCAGTCTTTGTATTGCCTTCACATCTGTGGGCCTCGTCATTTGTTCAATTGCACGCACCTTGTCTGGGTCAATCTTAAGTCCATTCGCTGTGAGACGATGTCCGATGTATGTGCACTCACGTTGTCTCAGTTTAAACTTTTCTGGGTTCAGTTTGATGTTTTTCTGTTGACAGCGTTCCAGGAATTTTCTCAACTTTGCATCATGGTCTTGGATGGCTGCTTCCGGACTTTCACCTTGGCCTGTTATAAGCACATCGTCAGCAATAATGTAAAGGCCTGGCAGCCCATCCAGAGCTTGGGTCAGTTTTCTCTGGAAAACCTCAGGTGCTGGACTAATCCCCATGGGCATTCTAAGCCATCTGTAGCGCCCAAATGAAGTGGAGAAGGTAGTGAGGTAACTCGACTCCTCTGCGAGTTTCACATGCCAAAATCCATTCTTAACGTCGCAAACTGTGAACACTTTTGCCTTAGACATGTCTGGAAGTACATCCTCAATAGTAGCCAATGGAAAGTGACTTCTTTTGAGTGCCTTATTCAAGGGCTTTGGATCAATGCAAACTCTGAGTTTATCGTTCTGCTTTTGCACAACCACCATGCTGCTGATCCAATCTGTGCTACAGTCAACTGGGGTGATAATACCTCTCTGCTCCAACTTCTGAAGCTCCTCCTTTAGTGGCTTCATCATGGCGACAGGCACTCGTCGCTTTGGGAGTTGTACTGGCTTCACGCACTGGTCCACTTCCCTTTTGTATTTTCCTTCCAGACAACCGTCTCCTGTGAACACATCTGCAAAATCTGTTTTAATTTGTTCGAATGTCCATTTCCCGTTTGCGTCTTCTCCTTTTGTCACAATGCTATCCATAGTCATAATGTTTTCATAGTGTACTTTTATCAGCTTCATAGCTTCACTAGCTCTTTTACCAATCAGTGGCACAGGGCCGTCTTTGCCTACCACCTGGAACTCTAACTGGTACAGTTTTTGGCTTCTGGGGTTCCTTAACTTCACTTTACATTTACCCAGTGGCTTCACTTTGCTACCGTTATACATCACTAACACAGAATTTGTTTCATCAAGTGTTACATCTTTGTTTAGCAGGTAAACAGGTAACACATTACATGTGGCTCCACAGTCTATTTGAAATTTTACCATCTTTTTGCCTAAGAGCATGTTTGCAAACAGTTTAGCGTCTTTCATTTTGTCAGAGCTAACAGGTTTTCCATTTTCTCCTTGTGCCTCATCTTTAACACACAAAATATCCTCAAACTCACTTTCACATTCTGTTATATGATGCACTGTTTTCTTCTTTCGTGTGTCAATGCGGGCTTTACACTTTGCAGCAAAGTGGTTTTCCTTACCACACTTTTTGCATTTTTTCCCAAATGCTGGACATTTTAGTTTGCTCCTTTGATGCGTTCTGCCGCAAAACTTGCATTCGACTGTGCTTTCTTTGTCTCTTTTTCTCTGATGCTGGTGAGGAGACCTGTGTACAGCGTGAACGTCCTCCTCCGTTGTACTTGAAATTGCTTTGCAGTTCTCATGGGATAATTCAGCCGCTCTGCAGAGTTGAATACAGGTGTCCAACGTCATGGCTCTCTCTCTCAGAAGCCTTTCTCTCATGCCGTCATTGTTAATGCCACATACTATCCTGTCTCGGATGAGTGAGTCTCTTAAAGTGCCAAAATTGCACGTTTTGGTGAGCAGTTTCAGTTCAGTCACATAACTATCAATGGACTCACTGATGCCCTTATTTCTTGTGAAAAATTTGTACCGCTCCACTGTTTCATTCACCGTGGGATTGCAGTAATTGTTAAACTTTTCAATCATGTCATCCACCTTCCAGTCAGACTGTGGCTTGTCCCCCATTAGTGTATCCAGCAGCTCTCTGCCATTTTCTCCCACCAAATAACGGAATTGAGTCACTTTCTTACCCTCCTCATCTGGGGCAACTGTCAATCCAACATAAAGTTGAAACTCATCTCTCCAAGTCTTCCATGTTTTCGACAGGTTGTTGGAGTCCAGACACAGTACTTGTGGAGTTTTCAGTCCTTCCATTTTAGCTAGCTCGTCCGTGTATGATGCTAAGCTCTGCTAATGTTAGCGCTTCACCGTCTTCCACGGAACCTCTGCAGCAAACGACGAGAGAAAAAAAATGCTCTTAAAAAAACTGGGTAGAGTTCTCTACCGCTGCCACCATGTTAAAGTGGGTGTTTCCACACAAAAAAAACAGTCCAGCTTCGTTGCAATATCCCAACTGGGTCTGCATTTATTTACACCGTCGGCCTGTATCTCTTATTCTCCGGTCTCACTTCCTGAACTTCAACATAAATAGACAAACCATCATTGCCCCCTAGTGGCAGGTCCATTAACTTATACAAACAATATACCATATTGTTACAAAATGAACATTCAAATCCTCCACAAGCTAAACCCCATCAGCGTTGGATTGCTGCTGACAGACAGACTTCATTGATGGCATCTTCCGTTCTGGACCTGACGTTTAGCACACCATAGCTGGATTCCAGAGCGCTTTATCAAAGCGCCTTAAGCCGTTTGGACTCTGGCGCTCCACGCGCTGGATGAATAGTGGCGTTTGGAGGAAGTGCGGCTGCGCAGCATATCTGCCATAAAGTGAAAGGGTGTGGAGACAACTGAGCGGGTGTATTCAGGAACTGAGTGAGTGAACCTTACAACCGCGCAGGCGCAATTCTAACCTAGCGACCCCCTATTTTACAACTGCACGGCTGCAATCTTCCTTTGCGCCCTCACCAGGATTTACGCTAAGTGTTAAGGGGGCGTTTTTGTGACTTGGGGGCAGGAAACTTTCTAGTTGATCTGATTGGCTAAAATTTGCATGTCGAGTCCAGCGAAGCAGCGGGGCGGGACTTTCTGTTTGGGGCTTTAATAGAAAAGAAACGGCAGCTGTAAGGTGGATTAAAAGGATTCAAACAGTAACAAATGCAGTGTTTTTCACATGAGATAAACTTACAGCACAAAAAAACCCGCTACACTTTCTTACCTTGGTCTTGGGTCGTTGGTGAATGTTTTAATTACATTACATCCACCGTGTTTTTATATTAAAGCCTCTAACACAAACAGGGGCGGCGAACAAGTATGACACAAAGAGCCGAAATTTCTAACTGTGATGGTCAAAGAGCCACACCACACACTGACCTGCCACACACAAACATGTAATTAAATCCATTTTATTTTATAATACACTCCTCTCCGTACAATACAACAGCACTGGATTAAATGGCACTGTTTCAGTCATGGATTTTTTTTTATGTATTTAATGTTAAAACACACATGCTAGTGTGTGCTTTAAAAAGGCAGTGGGAGCAAAACTGAGTTGGTTATGATTTTTTTTTTTTTTTTTCAATCAGCATCCAAAAATGTCATCAAAGTCCTCATCTGCTGTATCTGAAACAGCTGAGCTTAACCCTTGTGCTATCTTAGATGACCCCACCCTGACATTGACGTGTTCTCCCTACCATGACAAAGGTGGATAAAGGTGGAAAGATTTCATGTAATCCATGAACACCAGTGAAGATCACAAATCATTGAAGAAAAAAGGTTCAGCGCACTGTCTAGTGGGTCTAGATGACCCAACTCCCAATGTTAAAATGCCTAGGATAGCACAAGGGCTAATTTCTATCAAACAAGCCGGCTTCCCTTTCGTCATCGTCAGAGTCCGTCTCTTTGCCGTGCTGCTCATAAGAACAGTGAAAGCAGACGCATCAGCCCAAGTTTAAGTTCTACAGTGCCAAAGTGTGGCGTAACTCACCGGCGCTGCGTCCCTGTTAGAGGAGCGGAGGATGGACAGCTTTTCATTGTCATCTGCTGGAAGTGGCTGCGCTTGAGTCGATCTTCCACCACAGGCAATCTCCTTTTCCGTGGAAACTCAGCTGCTGCTGCGTCTTCTTGTCTTGTCGGAGATGGTTTTCCAGCGTCTTCACTTGCGAACCATAGATTCATTATTTTAAATCCTCTGGCAGCTGAGGTTTGATAAAGATAGAAAGATCTTCACAGATTCTGACTTCCTGCTATAATAACTCTTCTGATAAACGTTCAAATGTGTCAGCAAGTATCTCAATCGTTTTGTATTAACACAGAGAGTGAACCACAAATGCATTTCTAAAGAAAAAAGATCGTTTTTTTTGCCTTTTAATCAGAATTGTTCGCTTCAACCTGTAAATGCACACATGCAGCGAGCCGGCTGCCAAGGGACCGTCAACAAAGTGCAACCTCTGTGAACTGTGAAACACCACTGTGTAAAAATCAATAAAGATTTAAAAAGCGAAGACATGTGCATATTAATATGAACTGGTAATGAAGACTCATCAGCACAGTCATGCCACATTATTATTATTATTATTATTATTAGACTAAATTTTGCGAGAAAGCCGAACTGCAGCTGCTCTATTCCCGTGTTCCTCCGAGTAGCTGATAGCTTGCAGTTTAAACTGTGCTTCATAAACGTGTCTCTTTGCATTTCCAGGGTTTCCAAAACGGAGTCGTTCTGCATTATACTCATAATGCACCTTTGTACTATGGAGGGGGGGGGGGTTCTTTCACATCCTCTCTCTCTCCATATTGTTCTCATGCTGTTCTCTCCTAGATCCTCTTTACCGAAGTGACACAACAACACACTAGGGCCGCTCTGTACATTCTGAAAAAAATGTAAGACTTTCACCTTATGGTTGTAAAGGTATGGTATATAGAAAATATGATAAAAGGCAGAGACCCGCATGCAGTTCAAGAGCTGCCTGTTAGCCCCCTCCCCCTCTGAAACATGAAGGTCCCGCCCCACTTCCTCACCGATAAGACATGCAAATTTCGGCCAATCAGATCAACCAGAAAGGTTCCTGCCCCCAAGTCACAAAAACGCCCCCTAAACACTGAGCGTAAATCCAGGTGAGGGCGCAAAGGAGGATTGCAGCCGTGCAGTTGTAAAATACGGGGTCGCTCGGTTAGAATTGCGCCTGCGCGGTTGTAAGGTTCTCTCACTCAATACCTGAATACGCCCACTCAGTTGTCTTCACGCCCTTTCCCTTTATGGCAGATATGAAACGCCATAGCGCAATCCGTCACTGCCTGGACCTCTTTCTGGGTCCTAGTGCCCTAAATGTTACAGCTTCTGGTTACACAAAAAAAAGTAAATTCTAGAGGCTGCTCATCATCATCACTACCTGCTGCTCATCATTACCTAGCAACCATACCAAGACCATAGCAGCTATAGAGGGAAACACAACAAACCATCAACGGCGGTTAAAGCAGTCAGACGTTTGTTCTGCAGCTCAGCAAAAATCTCTGCTTTAGGTTTTGGGGAGAAAAACAAAGGAAAACACACGGAGAAGGATTCTGCAAAGGAAATCCCAAGTTCTATTGGTAAGTCAGCGTCCTGGAAACATGCTTTGTTGGTTCTGAAGTGGCATGAATGCAGACTTAGATTGGTTTGTTTCCTTGGATTCTTCAGATGGATTCAAGCTGTAAATGTTGTCAGCATAAAGCAAGTTTGGACTAAACTAAAGCAGAAAGTGGCTTTGAAGATGGTCAGGAGAAATGAGGGCTTTTTTCAGGAATTCTTGGAAGAGGAGGACTTCTCCAAACAACCAGAATCTAGGAGGAGGTTTTTTCAGCATTGAGATCAGGATTTAGCATGAGCTTCAATCCCATTTTTGTTCAATCCAAATGTTTACCGTCATATTCAGGAGTTCAACTCTGAAAGCCACCATGACATCATAGACATTAAAGACCCTGTTACCTAGCAACCAAACACAACAAACTGTAGACTATTCAAACTGGACATTTTGGGGCAACAATTCTATTCTAACTCAAGTTTTTATGAAAAATCCAAATGATGGAAACAGATTGTGTAAAGGAAATGAGGATATATTGGTGAGTCACAGTCCTGGAAACATGAGTTGTGCTCTGATGAAGACGCCTGATCCAAATGTGGATTTTTGAAATGTTCTTCATGAGATTCAAACTGATTGAAGCTTTGAATTAGAGGTGTCAACACAGTTCTGCATTGGATTCATTCTGTTTCAGTGTCTAAGGTTGGTTGCGCTGTGGTTAGCGCTCTTGCCTCACAGCAAGAAGGCCCCCGGTTCAAGTCCCGGCTGGGGGACATGAAAAACAACATCAAAGGGGGACCTTTCTGTGTGGGGTTTGCATGTTCTCCCCGTGCATGCGTGGGTTCTCTCCGGGGTCTCTGGCTTCCTCCCACCATCCAAAACCATGCTTCATAGGTTAATTGGTTACTCTAAATTGTCCATAGGTGAGAGTGAATGGGTGTGTGATTGTGGATATTCTACCCTGCAACAGACTGGCGACCTGTCCAGGTTGTCCCCTGCCTTCGCCCACAAGTGGCCGGGATAGGCTCCGGCAGCCCCGTGACCCCAAAAGGGAGAAAGCGTAATAGAAAATGAATGAATGAATGTCTACGGTTGGTTTTGTGGCATAAACCAAGTTTTTGTTAAACAGCAGCGTTTTAAAAATGGAGGGGGCGGTATCTGCAACCGTATCCTCTTGGCGTGATGGAGAAACGTAGAGCAACTTTCTCTTTTGTGCATAACGGGCACATTTATTCATAATAGAAAGATCCAGAACATAATCCTCGGATCAGGAAGTCCATCATACACACACTGAACATTTGCACATGTGCAGCTCTGCTGCAGAAGCAGACTTCACTGTCATCAGCGTACTGTAAAGAACCTTGTATGAACACATGCTAAAAACACACACTCATACATACACTCTTCCATTCCAAATCTTTCTAAGGTCTCATTCACATATTTTTTTCTGTGAAATTTTGCCTTTTTGCAATGATGGAAATCAAAACCCAAAAAGTGTTTCAATCTTCCCAAATCCTTCATTTAAATCTGTCAGTTAACATTTGCTTTACATCACTTAGAGCCAGTTCACTGCTTCCAGCTAGAATAATATCAACCCAAATCACAAGGATCATGTTTTCATCCTCCCTTTCCCTAGAATAGAGACAGTGATCAGCAGGATTCTGTTCAAAACTGTTTTCAGTCAAATGCGACCCGATTGCTTTAGCCCATAAAGTGACTTATGTAGCTTACACGCCAGTTTTGACCTATTTTATCTGCTTTTTGAAACATTTTAGTTGTTCCACAAATATTTCACAGTCTATTTGTCATGTCTGCAGTGGATGAAAAAGTCACACTGAAATCTTTTCATTCTTTATGGTTATAGCCTTTAGCCACAAACCTTGCTGTAACCCTTGTTCTATCCTATGCACTTTAAAATTGGAAGTTGGGTCATCTAGACCCACTGGACAGTGCTCTGAACCTTTTTTCTTCAATGATTTGTGATCTTCACTGGTGTCCATGGATTACATGAAATCTTTCCACCTTTATCCACCTTTGTCATGGTATGGAGAACACGTCAAAGTAAGGGTGGGGTCATAGGATAGCACAAGGGTTAAATTTATCAGCTCCGTCAACGTCTGTTTTAACGGCATAGACCCACCTTCCCCCCACTGCTTTCCTGCCTGCAGGTACCTTAGTAAAGGTGAAAGTTTTGTTGTCTATCAGTGACTTCATTTCTTCCTCCATAGAAATCTTCCATTGCTCTGACTCTGCTGATGCTACTGCTTCCTGGTAGGTATTGGGGAGATCACTCTGTAAAAGAAATCTACACACATTTGGAGATTGCCATTACAGTCAGTGTCAGTCTATTTTTATCTGTTTTTTATTGAACATTTGCAGAATACAACACAAAAATACGGCATTTATAACAATACAACAGAAGTTTGAATACAAAATAAATTTGTTTTTACCTTTTGAAATGTTTAACTTTAAGGAACAGAAATATAAGTTTTATATTTTTTAGAAACAAACTGGTTTTCCATAAAAACATTTTTTTACATGGAAATTAATTTGAAATTTTGCTGTAGTTCTAGTATCAGTAAGAAGAATTCAGGTTTTTTTATTGGAAAATTTACTTTCATGAATATGCATAGGTCAAACGAGAGATCCCTTCTGCTTTTCTAAGCAGAACTCTGCCCTTCAGAGATAGATCTCGTTGCAGCCATTGATTAAGGTTTTTTTTGGGTTTTATCTATTATATGAGAGAAATTTTTAAAACATCTGGATTGCATATCTTCAGTAATTTGAATACCAAGGTATGTTACAGATGTTTTTACAGGAATACATTGGATAGATGTTACTAAACAGTTTTTAACAGGCAGAATTTCACTTTTGTTTAAATTAAGCATAAGTCCAGAAGCTTTAGAAAAGGATTGGATAATGTCAATCGCCACAGCTACTTGTGGTTTCTCGAAGAAAGAGAGCAGTATCGTCTGCTAGTTGACTTATGAATATTTCCCTCTTAGTAACAATTAAGCCTTTTAATGGACTGAGTTTGATATGTAGGTTGAGGAGTTGTACAGAAAGAAGAACCAGATACACCGATAAGGGGCATCCCTGCCTTGCGCGAGTTTTAAGTAGAATCTGATCCTGTTGCTGTCAACATGTGCACTGTTACCTCCGTCACTTAATGGCTGTTGAACCTGAACTGCAGTGACGTTTGTAAATTTGATCCAAGTCCTCTTGTAGTTTGATCGTTTCAACTTTCTGCTCATCTGACTGGCTGTCCAGATGTTTTTGTGGAAGTATCGTGATGCCTGTGATTAGATCATGTTCTTGTTGCTTTCTTCATTTGGCTAAGTTGCCACCAAATGTTCTTAAAAAATTGGCTGATACGTATTTGAACAACTCCCAGTTAACTGAGAAATTATTCTCCAATTTGGCTTTATTAAAGATTTTTTGTCATGGTGCCTCTGTCAGCCCCGCCCCTCTGCTCTGCTCTGCTCCCGACTCCACCAGCTGTGACCAATTCATCCTCATCAACTCTGCCCTTCTTAAGGAGACCCAGCTCCACAACTCATCGCCAGATCGTTGCCCCTTATGGTGACTAACCTGGTCTCAGTCTCGCTCATGTTTATGCATCCTATGCTGATCCCGCAATTAATGTTTTTATTCCTGTCTCAGGATTCCTGCTCTCGAGTGTCACCTGTGTGGAAGTCAGTTCGAGCCCCCCTGCTGTTCTGGAAAAACCCCACCCTCCGCTAGCCGCGCTACTACCTCCAGCCATGCCTCAAGCTTCGCTCCTCTCTGGATCACATTCACGCTATCACCATCTTCCTGGAAGGAAAGAATAAAAATCATCCTTACTTACCTCTCATCTACCTGTGTCCTCATGCTGGGTCTGCCGCTCCTCCGAATCATGGTGCTTTTTAAAGAAAATTGTAAATTTTTGTTTGCACCTCTGTAATTTTGAGCAACAAGTTATTTAACTTCCAACTTTACTGACATTTTGTGACGGCCATAAAATATCATTATGAACAGCTTGATGGTCGCTTAGTGGACACGGTAAGATGTTCACTGAAATATCCTTATCCTGTAAATCACTAGAAATGAACCAAAAGTCTGTTTGAGAAAAGGCTGTTCTAGATTTATTACTCCATGTAAAAGATGGTATATTTGGATGTTTGAGTCTCCAGATGTCAACCAAGTTAAACTGTTCCATTAAAGATTTGAAAAATACGTTTTTGCGCTCATCATGTGATGATGGCCAACAACCATTTTTAGGGTTTAAAGTCATTTTAAAATCTCCCCCCAAAATAATTGCAGAGTTGATACTTTCGAAGCCATGTTTTTCAACGTATTCTCAAATTTAAGAAACAATAGTTTATTCTCTGCATTAAAGATGTAGCCGTATATAATAAAGATAATTATAACATTATTGTTGTAATCGCTACCTTGCCCAACAAAGGGCCCTTTAGCATTTGTTTTTGTGGGCAGAATATTCCCATTATATTTCTGTTTCAGAGTTAAAACTCCTGCGGATTTTTCAGAGTGGCGAGAAAACAAGTCATCACCCCACCGTGTTTTCCAAAAATTTACATCAGAAAAAACAGAATGAGATACCTGACAAAATACAAAATCTGCATTCAGCTGTTCAAGAAAGAAAAATGTACCTTTACGTTTGACATTACTTCTTAGCCCCCTGGCGTTGAAGGAAACAATAGACAATGAAATGTTTAGAACAAGACAAAGATCCTCTCAAAGATAAAGAAATAACAATTATTTTCAGAGCTTAACCTGCACATTAATAAAAGTGTCAAACAGAATAGCTCAACAATATTTGGTGAATATATTAGATATTCATGAAATTTCCGAAAGAGGAAAAGTTGAACTAAGCCCATATCTGTGACAGAATGTCCAAGGAAAAGAACCCAGGAGCGGGAAGAACGACCCAAATCCAATAGTTCACTGGAAGGGGCTTTAATGCCAGAGAACCATAACACCAGGGCATAGAACGAAGACGCTCCGATACAGAAACAAGAACAGACACTGCAGAAATAGACAAACATAATCAACATAAAACAGGACACCTGTGACCAGCGGGAGGGCTCAGGAAGGGGAGGGCCTCCAGGAGATCAACACAGGAGCAAAGTCACGGGCTCCATGACAATATCAATATATTTTGGACTTGTGTTTTCCATTTGGGCATCCGTACGTTAATGTTAGTCAAATCCATCCTGTTCTTGTTTTAGCAATTTGGCATCCATTTTCATTTAAAGACATGTCAGTGTCTCACATCACCATCAGTGACCTGATTACTTGACTTCTTGAGCATTGATGAAAGCTCTGCTTCCCACCAAGTCAGCTCGTTTTCCTTCCTCTCTGGCTTTTTGGATGAGGGGCCGCACGTTCAGCTGGGCTTCTCTGACAGCTGTGGAAAGGTCCTTGGCAAAGCAGAGCTTTTTTTCTCTCGTAGAAAGGAGCTGTTGTCAGCTGCCCTCCAGACTGTGTCTCTGTAGGCTCTTAGGGAGAACCGGATGATGATCGCTCTGGGACGTGTGTTGTTTGGATTGGGCTTTCTCAAGGCGATGTGCAACATCAATAGCATAAAAAGCCTGCTGAAACTCTTCTGCAATGATGCATTGACATATCTTAGTGACCTTGGCTTTCACATCTTCATCAGGACTTTCAGTGACACCAAAGAGTTTCAACCTCCACGTCCTTGAAGATGACTCCAGTTCCATCACCTGGGCCTGAAGAGCTGCCACAGTTTTTTCCTCATTTTTCAAACGTAGATCAACATCTTTCGAAGATTTGTGTGTCTTTTCTTTCGTTGCATGCAAATTCTAAGCTTCTCTGTATCCCTTCAGTCTTCAGAGTGTTTTCATCTATCTTCATTGAGTTTTCACTTATCAGCTTTTCCAAGGAATCTGCACGCACTTCCAACAAATCGCCACGCTTGTTTATCAGCTCAGATAAAAAAGCAATGACTTCATTTGAATCTGATGAGCTTTGTCCAGCTGCCAACGGGGCTTGTTTTTTTTGCAGCTGGGGCCTTACTTGGAGTTTTAGGAAGAGGAGGGAAAGCGTCCATGTCCGAAGTTGGTGACGACTTAGCGTAATCATGACACGTGGTGGTCCTCAATATTATTTTATTATGTTACATCTCAATTTTTATATTTTATACATTTGAACAAAGTACTTTATTGCTTATTTCACTGTAATAAGAATTTCAAATTATTCCTTGTCTTTGTTATTGATTACAGTTTAATGTTTATTTATACTCATAATTATCCTCTTCAGAAACTATTTTTAGGATCTTTTTGCTTTTAAAATTACTTTATTCAACGTTGTTTCTTCACTTAAGACATTTCTTTATCCATTACTGTAGTTTAAGAATACAATATACAAATGTGATCAGGTTTATTTAGTCTCTGATGCGCTTTGTCCAATCTGAACATTGGAATGAGAGGCAGTGTGATGACGTCACAACGCCTCTCATAAAATTTCCCCGAAAAGTTTTTTTTATTATTTGATTGTCTTTTCTTTATTATATCACGAATTTAAAGTGTTTTTAATATTGGAATTATTTTCAACCATATTGAGATCCAGTTAAGCAGTTTATACGTTTCTTTTTCAATAACGTTTCTGCACGTGACCCGGAAGTAAAGAGCACGAGGCGCTAGCTGTGTTAGCTTGTTAGCAGGCTAGCAGCGTTGGCATGTGCTGAGAGGACGGTCGTGTCTTTTTGGGACGTTTGTGAGGTTTTTGGACAGAAAGGACGATACGTGGTTCGTGTGGGAACTCTCAGCATTTTCCAAAGTGTCGTAAATGAGTGAAGAAGTGTTGAACGGAAAGACAACGTGGATTGCTGTGATTGTGAGACTAGCAGATGATCGATCGGAGCTGCAGTGAAGAGGACGGCGGTGTTTGTGGGAGTTGGAGCTGAAGATCGGAGCAGGAACCATGTCTTCAGAACCTCAGGAAGGTTCTGTCAGAGAACAACTTTCTGCTGCTGAAGGAACCATCGTCCAGCTTTACTTAATTGGTAAGTTCACTGCATCCACCTGCAGACAAATGGATCCATGAACGTCTTTGTTTTCCTCGTCTGAGCTGCTATCTGGATCCAAACTGTGTGGCTGGAGCTCCAATGTTGCTGCTGTTTTAGTTTCACCGCTAATGTTAGCTAGTGGTAGACTGTAAACAAGGGCATGATGGGAAATCAGTGAGTTCGGTAAAGTTAGAAAAAGTCTTTCAGATTCGGATTTCCGGTCTCATTACACTTCTGATAAATGTTCAAATGTGCCAGCAAGTATCTAATTCCTTTTGTATTAACCCAGAGAGTGAACTACAAATGCATTTCAAAAGAAAAAAGATCGTTTTTTCACCTTTTGATCAAAATTGTTCTCTTCAGGGTGTAAATTCAGACATGCAGCGAGCCGGCTGCCAAGGGACCGTCAACAAAGTGCAACCTCTGTGAAACACCATTCTATAAAAATCAATACTCTTTTGAAAAGTGAATACATCTCTACATTTATATGAACTGGTAATGAAGATCTGTCAGCATATTCATGCTAAAATAAATATTTTGTGTCTTTCTTTATTATATTTTATTGCGCATATATTTCACATTTTAATAGAGATACGAATCATAATTAAAGTGATCAAAAGCTTTTAAAAATTCTGAAGCTAGAGTCCCCAAACTTTCTGTACTGACTAATCATGACCTTATTGTCCAACTACAACAAAGATTTGGTCAGAAATTTTCTTTGTTCTTTTTTAAGAATGAAAAGTAGTTTGTCAATTACACTCATTTGCTTATAAAATACAATTAATGCAGTCTTTAACCTTTTACTCATTTTTACTATACCATCTTACTACCACAACCTTTATTTCTTTATTTTTTCTGGTATCTCAACTATTCAAATATTGATCATCATTGGCCCTTGACATTTAATTAGTTCTGCTTATAGTTAAACCACAGTTAACTCAAGGCCCGTACACACCGGGACGAATATTCGCCAGGCGTTATTCGCCAGCGTTTTTCGCCACGTTTTTTGTATTCACACCCAGGCGATTTTCGCTGACGATGAGTGGAGTGAACATGCAATTTCATTCCCTGACATTATATGGCGCTTAATGTAAAACAGAAATACTCCTGTACACAAGGTGGCGCTGCGCAACTTTACGCTTCTTAAAGTCGCTTTTCACTCAGAAGAAGAGAGCAAGTATTTACGCACTTGTCAGAATCAAACAAAGAAAACATGAATATTTCAAGCACCAGTAGCTCCAACTGGTGCTTGGTTCGGGGATATTTTAGAATGTCCGTCATTATTGCTTCGCGGCTGTGTAGACGCTACTTGGCGTCTATCTTCTTCGCTGGTATGTGTGCTCAGCAAGGCAGTTTTGTGTTTGAGCGCCCCCAAGTTGTGTTTTACTGTAACTTCAGAAGCTCCAGACACGTGAGCAAAAGCGCCATTCTCATTGGTCGAGTAGATCTCGACGCGTCGAAGAAAAAAAACGAACCCGAGGCGTTTTTTTTTTTTGACGCTTTAACGCGTGGCGTTTTTTCGCGTCGGTGTGCACACTCTCGTTGGTGCCCTTTGTTTAGTCACGAGGCGTTAAACGTCGGCGAAAATCGCCGGCGAAATTCGTCCCGGTGTGAACAGGCCTTAACTCTGTACAATGACAACTGTTCCACATTCATTTATACCATACCACTAAAGAAAATATTGATAGAAAATAACTTTCAATAGCTGTTGAAGACTGCATTAATTGTATTTTATGAGCAAAAGTGTGTAATTGTCAAATTATTTTTCATTCATAAAAAGAACAAAGAAAATTCCTGACCAAATCTTTGTTGTAGTCGGACAATAAGGTCATGATTAGTCGGTACAGAAAGTTTGGGGACTCTAGCTTCAGTTTTTTTTAAAGCTATTGATCACTTTAATTATGATTCGTATCTCTATTAAAATGTGAAAAATATGTGCAATAAAATATACTAAAGAATGACATACAAAATATTATTTTAGCATGAATATGCTGACAGATCTTCATTACCAGTTCATATAAATGTAGAGATGTATTCACAGGGCTCCAGACTAGCTTTTTTCACTAGCAGCACAGTGGCCCCCAACTGAAAATTTTAGGGGCACAACCAGAAAATTTAGGGGCGCATACCGTAAATCAACATTCTAACCAAATCTACTAATTTCCACTGTATTACGAATAAATACTTAAATAATAGATGCAGAAATTACAATGTGCTGTTTCTAATTCAGTGTCACATTTTATTCTGTACTTTTAAAGATGCAACAACAGGTAAACTGACAGCACCATCGCTGTCATGACAGTACAAATAGTAAAGAAAACGGATGGAAATTTATCTTTGTGACACCAAATAGGTGCAGCCAAGATGCACAATAAGCGTGTTTGAGATCACCCAGATGGACTCAACGCTGCGCAGATCACCTGGTGTGTGACGTATGTTTTTGTTTTTGCTCCAACATCAACTGTCAATCATCACAAAAATATTGCGAGAAAGGGGTGGGAGCAAGGGGCAAACCTACGTGAACACAGCTGGAAACTGAACTGACTGAAAGCTGCCCTACAGACTACAAAACAATGCATTATGGGACATGTGTCCTGATGGTTTTTGTAGTTGAGTGATTAATTAAAATAATTTAAAATACCAATTCATTAAAAAAGGCTACATGGATTACAAAACATTAAAATAATCGTAAAATAAATATATAATAACACAGATCACACTAAGGGGGAGAGGAATATTAAAACTAAATTAAATGTTTAGGACAACTCCAACTTCCTGTTTGTCCTTCAGTCTCGCTGCAGATTCGCCTTCATCTCACAGCCATGGGGGGGGGGGGGCTGGTCTCTCCAACGATCCAGGCGAGGTGCCGGTTCATCTTAAACACGTCTATCGTTGCATTTTCCCCACGTATTTTCAGTATGTCTAAATCTAATGTTGTTTTTGCTCGCACGTGTTTAAAGTTCAAGCCCCGTTAGCTGTCACGCATGTAGGTGTGGGACATTAATTCTCCTCAGCTAACCCGACTCCCGCGGGAGCGGTGTGCTGCCGTAACAGCTGCGCATAAACCGTTTGATGCGCCACCGTAACCAAAACCTAAATCTTCCTCCGGTTCTGTGAGACCCAGAGAAAAGTTCAGCACGGACTGCATGTATTTAGAAAATTACGAGCGAATAGATACGTTCTAGAAAGGAAAGTAAGGAACTCCTTGATGTGGTCCGGGGAGGGAGGGGGCTGTCAGGTCTCCTGCTTTCAAGCCCTGTCTTTGTCCCGCCCCCAAGAGTCATTTACCCCACTGTGATTGGTTGGTCATCTCCGTGCACGACAATGAAAAAGTGTCATTCATTAAAACTGGCGGGCTGCAGTAACATTAAATTTTCATATTAAGGCGGGTATTTTATAAGCAAAATATCATCTCGGGGGCCGCAAATAACCCGCGGACCGCGAGTTTGAGACCCCTGCTGTACACTCCGGCACTGGTACACTAGCCGCAGGCCGGAAGAACGAATCAATAGTTCGCTTGCTCATAGCTCAGACGCACATATCAGGTTGTGACTAAATTTGTCTCCGTTTCCTTCCCACAGATGTTTACGCGCGCGCGAATATCTGTGGCCCCGCCCCCTCCACATATTTTAGCCACTTACAGTGACTTATTCTTCTCACACGCAGTGGCCGCCTCACAGACGGGCATCACGCGAGAGTGTGTTCTTGGTTTCATGAGTATGTGCGCGAGTGTGTGTGTGTCTTCCTGCGTGCGTGTGCGCTCGCGTCTCAGATTATTTCATTGATCATTGACGTGCCCCTTCCACGTTTAATGTATAAAAAATACGGAGGGTGGGGGAGGCAAATTTACTGGTCGCACATGTGCGACTGGATGTAAAATTCAGTCGCACACTCTCAAATTTTGGTCGCAAAATGCGACCATTTAGTCGCAGTCTGGAGCCCTGATTCACTTTTCAAAAGAGTATTGATTTTTATATATATGCGCAATAAAATATAATAAAGAAAGACACAAAATATTTATTTTAGCATGAATATGCTGACAGATCTTCATTACCAGTTCATATAAATGTAGAGATGTATTCACTTTTCAAAAGAGTATTGATTTTTATATATATGCGCAATAAAATATAATAAAGAAAGACACAAAATATTTATTTTAGCATGAATATGCTGACAGATCTTCATTACCAGTTCATATAAATGTAGAGATGTATTCACTTTTCAAAAGAGTATTGATTTTTATAGAATGGTGTTTCACAGAGGTTGCACTTTGTTGACGGTCCCTTGGCAGCCGGCTCGCTGCATGTCTGCATTTACACCCTGAAGAGAACAATTTAGATCAAAAAGTGAAAAAAAACGATCTTTTTTCTTTTTAAATGCATTTGTAGTTCACTCTCTGGGTTAATACAAAAGGAATTACATACTTGCTGTTACATTTGAACGTTTATCAGAAGAGTTATTGAGACCGGAAGTCAGAATCTGTGAATATCTTTGTAACTTTACCGAACTAAATCAGTGAGCAGTTTTGAACGAGCCACTATTCATGTTTTAACGCCGTTAACGGCTTTCAAATTCATTTGTGTTAATGCGTTAACAGCGCAGTGTTTTTTTTTTAAACTTTTTGAGAAATTTCATGATACAAACTTAAACACACGAACCTGCACAGTAACCCTCCCACCCCAAAACATAATAATAATAATAATAATAATAATGAATAACTTTAGAAAAACATAAATTAAAAATAAATTAAAAAATTAAAAAAAAGGAAAGAAAAGTGTACATCCAGGACAGAAATTTTCAAATGTTTTTCTCTATTTCTTCTATCTGTAGAAACACAAGTACCCGTGCATATTCAAACACTTATAGACCCATACAGATGCACACACTTATGTACGCATACCTCTACATCTTCACAGGTTATTAGGCTAAAACATGCAAAGAGGCTTCAGCTTAGACTCACATTTTTAACATAATTTGTAAAGGGTGTCCAAATTTCCATAAACTTTTCACAGCTGGATCTCAATTTTTCCAGTTGTAACACAGAGAGCATTTCTCTAATCCTGCCATTAAACGAAGGAGGTTTATCTGATTTCCACTGGAGGAGGATAGTCCTACGGGGCTATTGTTGTTGCAAAGGCAACTGCCCTCCCTTTGAATGTAGAGACTTTGACCTCAGGGGGCAAAACCCCAAAAACAGCAGTGAGTGGGAAGGATGGAACCTTCGTCTCAAAAATCAGTGAGAGGACCTCAAAAATATTTGTCCAGTCCTAGAGAGGCAGGACTTTGTTTACACCTTAGACATAAATGACTGACATTAGGGTAGATCCTAGAAAGTCTTTCATTTGAATAATGAAGACGGTGTAACACTCTAAATTGAAGAAGACGGTGTCTAATACAAATAGAGCAGGTATGAATTTGTTTCAAGCAGAGTTGCCACGATGTTTCTGAAAATGTAACCTCAAGATCTTTTTCCCATGCCAGCCTGTTCTTGTTCCATGAAAGTGGTTTAATACCCTGGATCTTGTTGTAAATTTTAGATATGTTGCCCTTTATATGAGGGTTTAAAGCAAATAAGTCGTCCATGGTGTCAATGTGGCAGGCTTCTCAGGGATCAAAATATTTATTAACAAAACTTCTGAGTTGGAGAAATCTGAAAAAGTGGGATCTGGGAATATTGTATTTTTCATGTAGTGATTCAAAGGGCATTAGATTTCTTTTGGAAAAAAGGTCCTTCAAAAATACCAGCCCATTTTTGTGCCACATCTGGAATGCACCATCGATATGGGACGGTGGGAAAAGGGTATTATTAACTATGGGAGAAAAAGAGGAAAGACGAGTAAAGCTAAAGTGTTTTCTAAACTGAAACCAGATTTTTAGGGAATGTTTTAAAACTGGATTAAGAATCTGGGGATATGAAATTATAGGGATTGAAGAACTCACAATTGAAACCAGACCAACTGTTGACATGCTATTTACCTCCATTTTAGCCCAGGCTGGACCCTGGCTACTACCCCACGTGGAAATCCAATGTGGTATCTTACTAATGTTAGCGCCCAGTACTACGATATAAGATTAGGTAAACCTAGACCTCCAGCAGACGTTGGTATTTCCAGAAACATCTTTTTCATTCTTGGAACTTTTCTGCACCATATGAAAGATGAGATCATATTATCTTTTTCTTTAAACATTGTCTTTGGTAAAAAGAAAGGGATCATTTGGAAAAAATATAAAAAACGGGGGAGGACAGACATTTTAATTATATTAACTCTCCCGGCTAAAGAGATGGGTAATGAAGACAATCTTGTCAGATCTTCCTTGATTTGTTCTGACAAAATCTTTAAGTTGAAATGGTAGAGGTCTTTGTAATTGTGTGTAATTTTAACACCAAGATAAGTAAATTCTTCAACTCTTATATATATATATTGCTGCTGCCAATTCATTGATTGGAAAGAGATTACTTTTGGCGAATAAAAATTCCCATTCTACTCAATCAAATGCTTTATCTGCATCTAGCGAGATGACAACTTCTGGTTGGTACACGGAATGGGAAGTGTGCAGTAAATTCAGCAGGCGGCGCATATTATAGAATGATTGTCTACCGGGTATAAAGCCTGATCTGGATTTATTATTTTAGGGATCACAGATTCAAAGCGACGAACTAGGGTTGGGCGATGTCCCCTAAATTGGCAGTTGACGATGGTTGCAGTCAACCATCGGGATGGACGATGATATCGTCGGGGGGGGTTGTTATTATATCAATATTATTCATTATTTTACTCCCTTTTATTCCCAAAAAATGACTCATCTGCGATGATCCAGTCTAAACTGAGGGAAGTGACTTTAAAAAAAATCAAATAAACAAAGTAGAAAAGAAGTGGTCCGGTCCTGCGATTGATTAGACCGGTGGAGCGAGCGACCGTGTCTCTAGCAGAGCAGACGGACTTACAGTTTTGTGTTTTAGGGGAAGTAAGGATGGTTTGTTACGTGTGGGAGACTTAGGACTGTGATCTGCCCTGCAGCTCTACGTGAACGAGCAACCGGAATTTAGGAGACGGGTCTCCCGGTAAAAGTGTGCCATGTGCGTTGAAATACTATATTTTCTGGGAAGGTTAGGTCAAACTGAACAGGGGAGTGATCAGAGATCACTATACTATGATATTGACTATTAGTTATTAGAGAAAGGAACCTTTGGTCAATTAGAAAGAAGTCTAGGTGTGGGCTGCTAAGCTAGCCGCAGCTAGTTCCTCCTCACCTGCGGGGTCTTTGCTAGTGGGGGCTGCAGGCTGGGTCGGTGTGGCAGGCCTCACCTGTAAAAGAGTTGTCTGCTTTCCTCTCGATGGTTTTCTAGACATTTTAAGTATTTATTTCGTGTCACCGCAACTTTAAACAAAGTCCAGGCTAGAATTTACTCCTCAATCGTGTTAAGAACTATACTTTAAGGCAATTATTCTGCTCCGCTCCACAAAACACGTCTTAATCCATGCTCTGTCAAGCCATGCCCCCTGCGCAGAGTTTTTTAATTTACTCCCCAGGCAAATCCCCCCCCCACACAATTTGATGACATCCTTGCTTTTGAGTTCCCTACTGTTATTTGCCAATTTTACGCAAAAATGCATGAATTTGATGAACTCGTATTACAGCGGTCTTAAAACAAAACCGCTTCTGTCAACCAGTGTTCCTCAGCGCACATCTCTGTGTTCATCAAAAAAGGCCTAGGTTTCAACCTGAGTACCGTATTTTCATGACCATAGGGCACACTGGGTTATCACGGTGGCCCAGAAGGGTCACAACATAACACTATAACTTTACACACAACACATTAACTTTACAGACAACACATTAACTTTACAGACAACGCATTAACTTAACACACAACACATTAACTCACAACACAAAACATTAACTCACAACACAGCACAATAACTCACAACACATAACAACACATTAACTCACAACACATTAACTCACAACACAACACATTAACTCATGGCCCAGAAGGGTCACAACACAACACATTAACTTAATTCACAACATTTTAACTCACAACGGAAGTAAAACAGCAATTGAAGTGCTTTTATTTGGAAATTTCCACTGGGCTGAGTGGCTAACTAAACACACACAATATGAACGCACACTCCTCCCTCTGCTCTCACACCCCTCTCTGTCGCTGCACCCATGCTCCTCTCCTCTCCTTTCTTCCACTCCCTCCTCTCACACACGCACGTGCAGTCCCCAACACACACACACACCCATTCTGCAACACTAGACACAAACAATGTGGAGAGATGGGGTTTAGTATTTTGGAGAGTTCTACTTGGTAATCATGTTTCCATGTTTGAGATCATGAGATCATCTCAGAGAAAGTCTCTGCTTCAACTCCTGCAGTGAAAGCTGCATCTAAATCTGATGCCCCTGTTTCTATCTCTCTGACAGAGTTTGAAGCCCCTCCCCCGCCTCTCTACCTGTTCACCTGTTCACATCCTCTGCAGCTGAGAGTTGTTTTCCCCCACGCTCCTCCAGTGTATCCTACACAGAGAGCGCAAAATACGGTCATCATAGGTTCACACGATAGTCGCCGTGCTCAGGTCTAGCACATGGAAGAAAGAGCCGCATATAGCGGGGATAGAGCGGGTTAAGAAAATGAATGAAAGACAGCCGGTCCGCTGAAGAAATATTCAATACTGTCCTCCTTTTATTAGATCAGGAGAAAGAAGAATACACAACTTTCGTTGAGTTTTTCCCTCTACTGGACTGATTTAGCACCCCATCCGATGATTTTTCAAAATAAAAGATAGTTCAGACTAATAATAAAAGGATTGATAAACGCAGACACCGCTCCATGTAGCGATCAGACCATAACTTTAGCTGGTAGCTCCTCCCACACGCAGCCGCAGTGTCAGGCTTTAAAGAACACAATTTCTAAGAGGCGGGGCGTTGCACACCCCCAACAACAGGTTAGATGACAGAGCCCGTTAAGCGTCTCTGCCTGGTGCGTTTACTGAGCTTCAGTACATAGAAGTTCACAGCCACACGGCCTAACGTAGTCCGCTATTATATATTCATGTGGGGGGAAAAAACGCCGAACCGACCCTAAAACCGCCCAAATTATGCAAACCCGGCCAAAGCCATTTTTACCCGCAAATTTAGAACCAAAACCGCCCAATCTGGCAACACTGCTGCTAGCTTCTCTTGTAGAAAAATCACGCTCCCTCCACAGCTCACTGTGACGTTACTTTCTGTTAGCTAGTTAGCAGCTCAGCCCAGTGGAAATTTCAGAATAAAAGCACTTCCATTGCTGCTTTACTTCCATTGTGAGTTAAAGTTTTGTGAGGTAAGTTATGTGTTGTGTTGTGACCCTTCTGGGCCATGAGTTAATGTGTTGTGAGTTATTCTGTTGTGTTGTGTTGTGTTGTGAGTTAATGTGTTGTGTGTAAAGTTAATGTGTTGTGACCCTTCTGGGCCACCTTAAGTTATAGGGCGCGGTCTCAGTTATGGGGCATTTTTCAGTCTTTGACACAGACAAAAGGCGCACCAGGTGTTAAGGCGCTGGCACATCAACGCCCCATTCAGACCCTCAGAGCCTCCAGAGTGGGTTAATGAAAGAACTGGCCTCTGCAGGGGTTGACATAGCCCAGAAATTTGCACTGGCCCACAGGGCCAGTAGTTTTTGAAAGTTACTGGCCCGACACCGCGCACAGCAAGACCCGCTGCTCCGCAGGTGCTTGCAACTTTAGGGGGGTCCGGGGGCATGCCCCCCCGGAAAATTTTAATATGCTGCAATTTGGTGCATTCTGGTGACATCTAGCACTTATTTATACACTTTTCAATGACTAAAAATAGAGCATATCAAACTTAAATCTGCTCTAGTCTGTTTCAGATGTTTTGAAGAGAGCACTGCAGTGTAGTAGTTAACACTAGTTAAGAAGTTTTCATGCTGCTTCTAATCACTGCTATTTCACATTTGTTCCTAATCAATAGTTAAGAAGTTTTATTGACTTTTTTGCTCTGACTGCCTTGAGGTTCTGCTTTTTGTTACTGTTGCAAAGTTACATTTACTTTTTAGTTACTTTAGTTACCTAATTAAATTAAATAATTGAAAAATTAAATACAATTAAATTACTGAGATCATTCAGCTAACTAGAAATACTTACTGCTTACAGTGTTGTAAAGAAAAACAAAATTAAGTAGTTTGACCTTATACTCCATTTGAGTCTGAGATTCAGGTATTTTGAGTTGCCTTTGATTCTTTGACATTCAGCTTAAAGCTTAGTGGATACAGTTTCATCTTCAATGCATTCATTAAATATCTTGCTGTCCATAGTACTGATTCCACCCGTCACTCCATCTGACATATTCCTATCTATTCCTGCCATGTCTTCCACATCTCTGACATGCTTCAGTCTCTCTTCAGTGACGGTGTTGGATTTATGATCATCGCGGTGAAAAACCACCAGGGGGCGCGCTGATATGTGTGTCAGTTTAAATATATCTGCCTAAAATGTAATAATAACCCACTGGCTTGTTCCTTCGTTGTTGCTGTTTAACATTGTTTAGTATTGAATTGTTACATTCAATAAAGTTTGAAAAAAAAAATTGAGTGAGCGCGTGCCGCGTGGTGCTCGGCAGTGACAGTCGCGCGCGCAGGCGGGAGAGGAGGAGAAGAGTGATAAAAGGTTTCCCATAGAAACCCTTGAAGTCTGAACACAGGACTAGCAGAAAAAGTGAATTATAAAGACGAGGTAAATCTACACGTTTTCGCAAAATATACTTTATTGAAAAAGGTGAAAAATGTATTAATTGTTAGATATTTTAGTGGCCCGAGCGGACAAGTAAAAAATAAAGTCTTGTGGTCCGTACTGCATGAAAAACAGGACCGGGCCAGCGGACAAATGGCTATGTCGAGCCCTGCTCTGTTCTTTTTGAGGAAACCCTTATTATTACTGTTCTCCATAACTGAGTAACACAAACTGAATGCTCACACACTCATTTGCGCTGAGTGTCTCCCTCCCTCCTTCCTGCACATGCGCAAGCGCAAACACCAGCTTCAGCGCACACACACAGTTTGTGTTTAAAAAGGCTTCAGGAGCAAATCTGACTTGGTTGTGATTTTTATTTTTATTTTTCAGTTATGAAACAGCATCCAAAAGTCCATTAAAGTCCTCATCTTCAAACACAGCAGGTTCCCTTTCGTCATTGTCAGAGTCTGTCTAGTTGCTGCGCGGCTCCAAGCAGACACGTTAGCCCAAGCTTCTACAATTCATTCACAAGCTGTAGCGTAACTCGCACAACAACAAAAGCCAACTTTTCCTGCCCCGTTCTGCGTATCCTACCACGCTGCTTTTGTTCTTCTCAACATTGTGACTCACCTGGATGTCGAAAGTCAGCAGCACCTCGTCCATGTCGGTGATTTGGCTGGGCTGGAGTTGTTTGTTTGCTATCTTTTTACTACAGTATGAGCGGAAGATGACAGCTTTTCATTGCTATCCACTGGTTGTCTCTGCAGCACCGGGATCCTCGTCTGGATTTCCACGGAAATTTAACTGTGTCATCTTGACTTGTCGGAGTGCGTTTTCCAGCTTCCTTCACTTGTGAACAATGGATTCATTCATTCATCTTAAATTCTCTGCAGCTGCTCCCATGTTCCTCCGTGTAGCTGATAGCTGCAGTTTCAACTTTGCTTCAGCCATGTTGTATACAAGAGTGGCGACCGGGGGTTAGTCCAACCTATGGCCCCTAAGATTCATGGGAAATGTGAAATCTTGTGTGTGTGGATTCCCTCACCATAAGTGATGGAGCTGTGTAGAGAAGTGACGTCTATGTTGTTGCCCGTTTTGTTTGTGTTTAAACTATATCAACCAAATGTCATTCAACCAGTGTGACTCAGAGATGAATACCTGGCACTGAACTGTGCAGGTGAAGTTTTCCAGATTCTTTGGATTTCTTCAAGATAGTAAAGATTTAAATAAAAAAATTTTTTTACAAGAAGTAAAAATATAGTTGTAAATCCAACTAAAATCCAGTATCACTTCTTAGGTATGTCCTCCATTAAAATATTATTTGATGAGTCAGGATCGGTTGTTGCTGTTTATGGTTTAACCAGCTCATTGAATCGCTGTGTCTAGGTTTTCTGAGCGGGTGACGTCCTGGGTTCTGAGTCCTGCCATTAGATATGTCTGTATCTTGTTACTCTAGCTTGATTCAGCTATAATCGATCAGCACTTGAGTTTGTGTACAATTAGCCAGCATATCTACTGTAAGAGTGTGGGGTAACCCGCCTGCTCTCTCTCCTTCACACCTCCTGCACATCAGGATGAACTACATTAGAATTATAATTGTCTGGGATGTCATGTCTCTTGGTTATCAACCATTGAAAGTGCTGCTACAGTACTCTGCTATGGAACTCGCCAAAATCTGCTCAACTCCTAAAGATCCACCAGCATTGCTCAAGCACCTTATATGAGCCACCGTTTCAGTTGCACTTACCGAATCTTCCCGGGCAGTACTTCCAAATCAATTAAATCCTTCTGGTCGTCTGCCCACCGTCCTCTGAGGAACTCTCGCCGCCGCACGGATTACAGCGTCCTGGCCCACTTAACTTGTTAACAATGGCTAACAATGCGACTGTGAAACATTCCTCCACGACCATCAACTTTGGTCTATTAAACATCCACTCACTCACGAAGAAGGGACATCTCATCCATGATCTCCTAGTTGAACGGAAATTGGATGTTATGTGCCAAACAGATGTGGCAGCAACCAAATGACTTTTCTCCACTCAATGACGCTACTCCTCCAGGGTTTGTTTATATAGTAGAACCACGCGTCATAGGCCGCGAGGGGAGGGGGTTCTCTCGATGTTGACCATGAGAACTGGAACATGGCGTGTTACTTTCTCTTTGTATTAGGGGTGTAACGATACGCTAATTCAGTTTCATAGGGCTCGGTTCGATACGTTTCGATTTGGTACGGCTGTTTAACAAACCTGGCTGATGTTAACTGCTATTTTATAATTGACATTGTTATGTATTGTGTGTATTTTGCTGCCGGACACCTGCATTTCTCCCTTTGATAGATAAAAACTTTATCAATCTCCAATCTATTTTCTGTATTCTTTTGGTACAAAAAAGGCAGAAAAAATTACTTGCAAAATTAATTTATTGGTTTTATATAACAATAAATAAAATTGACCGCGACTCCTGCTGCTTCATCATCTTCTCTGCATAGAAGACAGCGTTTCTTAATCGAATTAAAACCTTAGACCCCAGATATGAGCTGTATTGTTAATCCTTTAGAAACTTGTGCTACTGTCAAGGTGGATGTTTTTCTCCTTTTAGTCTAGACTTCAAAGTGTGACTTAAAACACAGCTGGGACTTTATGTAAGTAACCTTTTTATTTTGGACAAGTGAAAGCAAGTGTAGAATAACGAAATTAGACAAAAACAAGACAAAAGTTATATAAAACAAGACAAAATTATTTAAACACAAGTCCAAAAAGGGAGTAAAAAGAAAAGTCTTATACTTAACTTTGATTCCAAGAGTATGTTAGTTTATTTATTATTCATACCAGAAATGGGGGTTACATTTGTCTTGGGTTTGATTAAATAAAAGCAACATTTGTTTTAAGTTGTCTGCCGTTTGTACTTACTGCTTTCCTTAAGCAGGGGGGGGGGGGGGGGGGGGGACAAATCGGGAAACAATCGGAAATGGAATTAAAAAAAATAAAATCTGAGATTTTATTTTTAGGCCATATCGCCCAGCCCTATCAGAGAGTATTAAAAATGAATAATAAATAATGATAAAAGTAATTTGGCAGTGTGTTTTGATGCGTCTCCTGACACATACGTGACCACCAATCGTATGCGTGGGTTACGCCCAATGCCAGACAAAATTACTAAACATTTGATGTGCGTGCAGACTGTTACCCTCATGATCAAAATGGCGAAATTCAGAGTATAAAGATAAACACAGGATGTTTCTGGAAGAATGGGAAGATTCTTACTTTTTTACTGAATGGAATGGCAAGTCACTATGTTTATTATTATTTTAAGCTTTTGGAAGCAGTAACAATGTTAATGGCCGGGCAAAATAAAAACTCTTCCTGATCTGACAAACTATCTCTTTTATTAACAAGTTGAAGCTTTTCAAAGTGCACATTCAAAACGGCCATCGTTCCACTTTCTTTCTTTGCGGAGCTCACAGCAGAAGGCTGCAATCCAAATGAATAAAGCGCAGAACGTGACCCTGCTTGCTGGAAGGAAACTTTACTTTGCGGTTTGAGGACGTGCAGCAGAAACAACCGCAGATCACTTTTCTCATCAACCCCTTTTTAATGCAGAGACTGACTGCCTAAGGTTCCCCACTTGTCACTGATGAGGCAGCGAGCAAACTGGAGATGACTGAGCTGAAATCTCTTTGAAAGAAGAGAACATTTTATGAGGCAGCTCGGTAATATACGAGACGATCTTCCAAACGTGCTTTTATTAATGTTGTGAATATTATGAAGCGCCTGTTCGCTCATCATTTTATTTTTAATCCGTGTGGTCAGTGTTTTTTTGTGGAATAACGGAGCTGGAAGAAGCCAGGGTTAAGAGAGGCTAACAACACATGCTAACAACATTAGCCTTGTTTGATGGACACAAAAAAAACAACCATGCAGGAAACGCTGCAATCTGCATCTTGGCTGCACGTTAATGTGTGGGAATAACATCAGCCTTTATTTTGTCGGGACACAACTGGAAACACAAATCCATGTGATTGTTTGAACGGTTTCTTAGCACTAAGAGGGATTTCTGCTCTGAAAAGCTCACACAGCGGCTTTGGAGCTCTGCTCGGACGCGGTTCTCCTGAGTCAGCCAGCCGCTAACCCAGAGTGGCGGGATGGATCGCAGTCCATCCAAGTCTCCCACACATAACAAAACAACAAAACGCACATATAACAAAGCATCCTCCCCTCCCCTCAAACACACATCAATACATCCGGCTGCTCTGCTCAGAGACACGGTTCACTCAGTCCATTGGCATCCGAGCCTGGACGCAGAGCTCGGATGCACGGTCCAGAGGTCAGGGGGCACAAAGCGCTTCTCCCCTGCATCCCCCTCGAGGGGTGTAAGAAAGGGGAGAGGCGAAGAGCCAGCAGGGCGAGAGTGGAGCAGGGCCTCTGCAGAGCAGCTGGTCGGTCCCGTATGCGCTCCGAAGCTTTCTCTCAGTGAAACACCGTCTATGCATGACGTAAACCAGAGCAGTAGTGACACACGATCGGAATGACCGTTTACATGCTCCACGATCGGATAAACAATCGGTATAACCCACCTATCTCGATCGGAAAGAAATTTTGATCCAAACGAGTCTGATCGGGGCAGAGTATTACGATCAGCGTGTTTACATGACGCATTTCCCTTCCGATTACTTTTGTCCATGTAAACGCAGCTACTGCCTCACTAGCCATTAACCTCACTGCCTGTCACTGAGTAGTAGTGCGTGTTAGAGAGAGGTAGAGAAAAGAGTGAGATCTAAGCCTTTCACTAATAAATACAGCAATTTAATTCAATTTAGTTTTATTTGTATAGCCCAAATTCACAACAACAGTCGTCTCGATGGGCTTCGTATAGGTAATTAAAAAAGTAAAACATAAAATCTAAAGGATTTTAGGTAATTCTTTGTATCTCATAGAATTTAATAGGAAAAAACAAAACTGAACTAACAAACTGACTAAACTAAACTGGACATCGCTGCCCTAAGACCCCTTCGTGGTAAGCAAAAACTCCTAAAAAAACTGATTCCGGAAAAAACGAAGAAACTTAACGGACGACAGCGAGGTCTGGGAGCCGTCGCGTAGCGTCAAGAACTTCCGGGTTACGGGCAGGGCGCGTGGCGTGTCTCTCTGTGGATACAACTATCTTCAAATGACTTAAAAAGTTGATTTTCTCCAAAAAAGAGAGCTTACTATGGCCCCTAAGAAAACCCAGGAATACGAAGACCTCAAAAAGACTCTTGATTATATTCAAGCTACGATGAAAAGCTTTATTGATCAGGTGCCGGCTAAGCTAACGCCACTTTGGGAAATGATGGAAGAGTTCCGAAGATTTCGGGCTCAAAACGAGCAACGAGAAAACCGGGTCGACATTTTGGAGAAAAGACTGGACGATGTGGAACAGCAAGTAAGGATGAATAATGTCATTCTCACTGGAGTACCAATCAAGCCTCGAGCGAAACTGACAGCAGGAGCAAGCACTGCTAATGCTAGCGCTAGCGTAGCTAGCAGTGAACCGGCGAGCGGTGCAGAGTCTCTGGAACAGCAAATACATTCATTTCTCACATCTAAAGGGATTTCCTTGGATCTCAATACCATTGAGACCTGCCACCTGTTCCCCAGGAGAAAGGAGACGGATAAACCAGCGATCCTCATCAGGTTTGTGAATCAAAAACACAAGCTAGCTCTGATGAATCAACGTAAAAATCTCAGAGGATCTGCTGTTTATCTGAACGACCATCTGACCAGAAGGAATGCTGAAATCTCCAAACATGCACGGCTTTTCAGGAAGCAGAAGCAGATTGAGAACACTTGGGTTAAAGGCTGCAGGATTTATGTCAAACCACTCAGTCCACCGGACCGGCCAAGGTTTTGGTTGTGAACACCATGAAGGATTTTCAGAAGTGCTTGATTACGGTTGTCTGAAACAACATGCAGTAATAAATCAAAGAGCCCAATAATTTCAAGAAATATGACACCTGGATTCATCACTTTCTCCGTCGTCTGACATCACCTGAATAACAGCAGAGTTCTGACCTGCAGACAACTTGACCCCAACTTTCACCGCAGCTGATATCAGCTGAAGAAGGATATGGACCTGAATCTAATGTCTGCAGACATAACATGGAAGAGAACTATTAACTGTTTTGAACCCAGAAGGAGAGCTGTTATTCAGCAGAAGAAGAAATGCCAACCTTGGACAATCGACAGATTATGGACCATGTTATTTTTTTCCCTTACAGCATTACTTTAATATATAAAAAAAAGAAAAAGTAAAACAAATGATTAATCACCTATTGAAAATGGTTAAATTGATCGATGCTTAATGATATTACTTCACTTCCTTCAAAAATTGATAAATTGATTCAAAAATCTTTCCTAATGTAGCATAACTGTGCACGTTTTTAACTTTTGATACTTGATTAAATTTTGCTATGAAAATTCCTGAAACAGTGTTGTCTATTTTACTGATATAGTATTATGTTTTAATCATATGAATGACTTTTATAAGTAACATAATCTGCATATATTTTTGATGACTGATCTGCATTTGCCATGTTGATTTCTAAAAGTTATTTTTTACATAATAATTAAGTAATTCATCTTTGTCATGTGCTTTATCAATACTTTATGATTTTTAATTCTGTCTGATAAAAACTGGGAACCGGATATTGATAAATAATGTAATAAAATGGTTATAGTATAACGGGGTGGGATTATATAAGTTCGCTTCCTTCCACTCCCTTTCAAGCAATATTTATTAATATGTCTAATTATCCTACATTTGATTAGTTACTGTATGAATGTAAAACTGATGATTATATTGCTTTGGTGTATTATTTCTACTTAATTGCTTGAAATAAAGCATTTGAAATCAAATCAAAGTCTTTGACACTACAAAGTCCTTGAAAAAACATTGTTTCCAGAAATAAAAAAGTGTGATGAGGCAGCATGACAGGATGAAGGAGAACTCTTTAATGTGGCTAAGATGCTTTGTACCATCTTTTTTCCCCATGCTTTCTCACACATGGAAGTAAACTAGTAACATTCATCGCAACAATGTTGGCTTTTTTTCAGAGCGTTGGACATATCACTGATCGATCAGGTCGCTAAACTAGAAACTATTGCTGGGAGGTCCTGCAGATCTTTGGCCCGCTTTGCCGACAACATTTCGGCTGATGCTTCGTGCATTAGCTGCTGTGCAGCTGTAGTGCTTCACTTGTTCTCCGCAATCCGTGTTTTTATATGATTCTGTCAGCAACATGGCACAGAGTTTTAGTTCGGTACCCATCCTTAGCAGGGGTTTAAGGGGTCGGGAAAAAATCGGAAATCGAATTAAATCGAATCAGGCCATATCGCCCAGCCCTACTTTGTTTGCTATTTGTACTGTCATGACAGTGATGGTGCTGTCAGTTGACCTTGTTGTTGCATCGTCAAAAGTGCAGAATAAAATGTGACACTGAATTAGAAACAGCACATTGTAATTTCTGAAATTAGTAGGAAATTAGTACATTTGGTTAGCATGTTGATTTATGGTATGCGCCCCTTAATTTTCTGGTTGTGCCCCTAAAATTTTAAGTTGGGGGCCACAGTGTTCCTAGTGAAAAAAGTTAGTCTGGAGCCCTGCAATGAATCATTATATAATATAATGCCCCATACATTATACCGTTTCTGCACAGCAGTGTCAAGCCACATTTAAGCTACATTTCCTATTTTTTTGTTCAGGGTACTATTAGGGGACCTGGGTGGGTTGAGGGAAGAATCTGGTGAGGGAGGGGTGCCAATTTTGTGTGATTATCCTGTGTTTTCTTCTTTAATTAGTTTTTTTTATTGCCGTTTTCTTTTCTTTTATGTTAAGCACTTTGTGTGCTTAACTGGAATTAAAGACGCTACACCAATCAATAAAGTTTGAGTTTTAGTTCATACTGGAAATGGTAACTGGATTTTTTTCCCCCCATAGATCCCTGTTGTTGCAAATATATTAATTTATTAAAACTTAAATATATGGCTGTTTATATGCTATAGTCAAATTACGGATCTGAATCTAATTTGGCTTCTACTTAAATGCAAAAACATGATTGTTTTTGTTATAGATTGATGGGTGAGGAGTTATAGTTTATTTGATTCACCAAAGACAAAATGACAAAAATCACTTTTTAATTTCTTAATTTTGAATGACATCTTAGTAGATACATTTTAAAGGTAAGGTAAAGGTAAAGGTTAGAAAGGTAGCTTGCCATCTCTCGGTGGGTGGAGTATCCCTACCCCAGGTGGAGGAGTTTAAATATCTGGGGGTCTTGTTCACGAATGAGGGAAGACCGGAGCGTGAGATTGACAGGCGGATCGGAGCGGCGTCCGTAGTGATGCGGTCGCTGTATCGGTCCGCTGTGGTGAAGAGAGAGCTGAGCCAAAAAGCAAAACTTTCAATTTACCGGTCGATCTACGTTCCAGTACTCACCTATGGTCATGAGCTATGGGCATGACCGAAAGAACGAGGTCCCGAACACAAGTGGCTGAAATGAGCTTCCTCCATAGGGTGGCGGGGTGCTCCCTTAGAGATAGGGTGAGAAGCTCGGTCACCCGCGGAGGGCTCGGAGTAGAACCGCTTCTCCTCCACATCGAAAGAAGCCAGTTGAGGTGGCTCGGGCATCTAGTCCGGATGCCTCCTTGACGCCTCCCTGGAGAGGTGTTCCGGGCATGTCCCACTGGGCGGAGGCCCCGGGGAAGACCCAGGACACGCTGGAGAGACTACGTCTCTCGGCTGGCCTGGGAACGTCTCGGGGTTCCCCCAGAGGAGCTAGAGGAAGTGGCTGGGGCGAGGGAAGTCTGGGCATCTCTGCTTAGACTGTTGCCCCGCGACCCAGTCCCAGATAAGCGGAGGAAGATGGATGGATGGATGGATATACATTTAAAAAAAAAAAAAAACTTTTTATGCGCTTTTTTTACTGCAATGTTTTTGACATTTATTGCTGTTTGACAAGATGTTAAGTATTTTTAAAGTATAAAGGCCTCCTTTCTGTGTTTGTGTCCCTGCAGTTCTCCCCCAGCATTATGTGATCCACAACCAGCAGAGGAATTTCACAGTGCAACAGGAGAAACCAGAACCACCACAGATTAAAGAGGAGCAGGAGGAACCAGAACCACCACACATTAAAAATGAACAGGACGAACCAGAAGCACAACAGATTAAACAGGAACAGGAAGAACCAGAACCACAGATTAAAGAGGCACAGGAGGAACCAGAACCACCACAGATAAAACAGGAACAGGAGGAACCAGAACCTCCACAGATTAAAAAAAAGCAGGAGGAACCAGAACCACCAATGATTAAAGAGGAACTGGAGGAACCAGAACCACCACAGATTAAGGAGGAACCAGGGGAACTCTGCATTAGTCTATATGAGGAGCGGCTTAACTTGAAGCAGGAGACTGATACCTTGTTGGAGATTCCTACTTATGAGGAAAATCAGAACAGTAAAGCAGATCTAAACAATCAGCAGAGCTTTAATGTAACTGATAGTCAGGATGAAGAAGGAAACCAACATGAAGAATCAACATCAACTACAGATGAAGGGACAGACCCACAGAACAGAGATCAGAGGAAGAGAAGAGACAGAAGTCATGTCCAAAGTGTGGACACTTCTCACATGTCAGAAGGGCAGTGTGACTCTGGTGGTAAAATACACTTATTAACACATGCAACTTTGGGTGAAAAACACAAACAATCCCCCAAAGAACATGAAATTCCCTCTGCGAAGTCTGGTGAAAGCTCAGGATTTGTTAGTAATCTCTTTATCCCCATGAAAAATGAGTCTGATGACAGACTTTATGCCTGTTCAGAAGGTTTAAGTCAATGGTCTAACTCCAGATTGCACATGAGAACCCACTCGGGAGTAAAGGCTTTTTCTTGTAAAGAATGTGATAAAAGTTTTTGTCATTTATCTCGTTTCAAAACACACATGAGAACTCACACAGGAGAAAAGCCTTTTTCTTGTAAAGAGTGTGATAAGAGTTTTAGCAGTGTATATAGTCTCAAAGCACACATGAGAATTCATACAGGAGAAAAGCCTTATTTGTGTAAAGTATGTAAAACAGGTTTTACTCAAATATGTAATCTCAAAACACACATGAGAACTCACACAGAAGAAAAGCCTTTTTCTTGTAAAGAATGTGATAGAAGTTTTAGGAGTGTATCTAGTCTCAAAGCACATATGAGAGCTCACACAGGAGAAAAGCCTTTTTCGTGTAAAGAATGTAGAAAGGGTTTTAGTGATTTATCTGGTCTTAAAAGGCACATGAGAACTCATACAGGAGAGAAGCCTTTTTCGTGTAAAGAATGTACAAAAGTCTTTAGTTTTATATTTGATCTCAAAAAACACATGAGAACTCATACAGGAGAGAAGCCTTTTTCGTGTAAAGAATGTACAAAAGGCTTTGGTTGTAAGTCTAATCTCAAAAGACACATGAAAACTCACACAGGAAAAAATGCAACATCTAGAGAAAAATTGTAATTAAGAATTATTAGAAAAATTGATGAAACATTTTTCAATGTAAAATCGTTCCTAATGGTCTTTTAACTGATCATGTAGTTTTTAGCCTGTGTTGTATTTAAGAAGACATATTTTCTGTGGTACAGCAGGAGTTCATCGGAAATGGTCATCTGAGTTGTGGGCAGGACTGTTTTCGCTGACATTAGCTTTGCTAATTTTCCCAACATTCCTTTGTTTACATGCTCTTCTGATAGCTCAGGGGTGCTCGTGACGTTGATCACGATCGATTGATTGATCTTCAAGGACATGAGGGTAGATCGCAGGCCAGCAAAGAGAAATAACCCAAAAATGAAAAATATATTCCTAAAAAAATCTGTCAGCCAGTCAAAAATCTCTCAGAGAAATACGCAACTTGATTGAATAATGATAGTAATCCATTTTATGTATATGGCTCATTTCTGGACACACTAGGTAGCCTCAAAGTACGCAAATATGCAAAAACATAAAAATACAACAGTAAAACTCCACAAAACAAGTTAACAGTTAAAACAGGCGCTTTAAATATTATGTGCTGAATACATGACGAAAAAGGTGAGAAAACTGAGAGAGTGAGTCCATATTTTTTAGATCAGAGGTGAGTTCCAGAGTTACGGGGCAGAGCTGCTGAATGCACCCCCCTCCCCCCACCCCCATAGTAATGAGACTGAGTCATGGAACAGCCAGTCGAGGGGAGGAAGCCGGTCATGCTTTAGAAATGCCACGCCCCGCCTATATCGCACGGTTTACAGCAGAGCAGTAAAATTTGCAATAGTTGCTGCTTTCTGATTTTGTAATAAAACGCCTCATCTGTTAATGTTAAAATATCTCTCTCGCTTTCGCTCTCGCTCTCTCATTCAGTTAAAAGGAGGCACAAGGGATTATTGAATGCATAGAAGTTACGTTGTCTAAAGTCTGATTAAAGTGCTGAAAACATTCTTTTTTGGTTCTTTTGATTTTCTAAGATACTATTTTTTATTTCATCAATAAGCCACTATGATCATATAGCTGAAATATTGTAATGTGTAATGATTCTATGCAGCCTGAGTTTCACTTTTTGTATTGATTGACAAAAATATTTTAGTTGTTCATGAAATTATTTTTTTTTTAGATTCGCCTGTAAAATAGAAATGTGTTGTTTTGAATTAAGAGGATACGATTTTATTTAAAAAAAAATGTTAATCTTTTTCAATTTTTGCTGATTGATTTTATAAGTAGATTTTTGTACTTTTATTATATTGTTTAAATGTGTTACAGTTGACCATTGTTGTTTTAGGTAATGCTGAGACAATGTGCTCCAAGTCAGTGTGTTACCATGACAACACTAGAAATATTTTTACACGTCTCTAATTCTAAAATATGATTCATGAACATTTCAATATTGTTTTAAAAATAAAATAATTACAGTCTATATTTTTTTGAGTCATGTTAGCAAATAACAGTTAAATAAAGAAAAGAATTTCCTAAAAATGTATTAAGGAAGATGCAGATAAAGAACCAGACTGGTGTTTCTGTCTGGTGTTCTTGTGATTCGTGTTTTCTAGTAAACATTAGAACTGTTCCTATGTTATTTTTAGTTCTCAGTGTTCTGTCCCAATCTTGTGTGTGAAGAATAAAGTGGACGTGAACATCAGTCAGAAGTGTGGAGTCTTTCCCACAGTGTGGGTTTCTGCTGGTTGTTGGTTCTCTGCTGGTTCCAATGCTGGACTCCTCAGGTCCAGTTCTGGCTGTGTAAACCAGGACTGAGGTGAGATCACAGAGCTCCATCCAATCGTTTGATTGGTTCATCAGTCAAACTGACTATTTGATGGCTTTCTTAAATCTGCCTGTTTCAGCTCTAAAACATCTCCAACTCTTGGACTCCTCCCACTTTGGTTTCTGTCAAATGTAGAAAAACTCAAAGAACCCAAATCAATCCAGTTTGGATCAATTCTGTCTTTCAGATCTTTGGAAAAACTGAAGGAATCTCTGCATCCCAGACTTCTTCTTGGGTTTTGGTTTCTGCAGGTTTTCAATCTCCTCCTTGATCTGAATGAATGTGTCCATCAAGGTCTTTGAAAGCATCATTTTCTTCTCCTCCTCCTCCTCCTCCTCCTCCTCCTCCTCCTCCTCCTCCTCCTCCTTCTTCTTGAGGGTCTCTGTGAGTGAGGAGATCAAACTGAAGGTGGGACTCCCAAAGCAAACGTTCTGGGATGTTTGCTTCAGCTCTGTGCTTCTGTTCTCTGGTTGCTTCTTTGCTTTGGTTGCAGAGACTTGGAGCTCTCTCTTCATGCAGATCAGCAGCTTCTTTGGAGGCAGAGGCAGCTGTGTGGGAAGTCTCTGCAGGTCCAGAATCTTCTGATGGATCAGCAGCTGCTGCAGGTTCCTCTGGGTGGAAACACATTTCTGCCTTTCAGAAGTTCTGTTTGTCTTTGTTTGGATTGAAAACGGACGAAAGAAACTTCTTTGGAGAGAAATCTGCTTTGTTTCTTGTTGCTATGAGGTTGTTGAATAAATGTGGTCACTTTCACAGCTTCACTT
This sequence comes from Oryzias latipes, assembly GCF_053564925.1. Classification (NCBI taxonomy): domain Eukaryota; kingdom Metazoa; phylum Chordata; class Actinopteri; order Beloniformes; family Adrianichthyidae; genus Oryzias; species Oryzias latipes. Next base: position 23,378,862 of record NC_136238.1, read on the forward strand.
CAAATGACTTCCAATAGACAGAAATTATACATTTTCAGTTGATTAGAATAAGTTTGTGATTTTTTTTAAAATGTTTTTTCTGTAATTCTAGGTCTGATTTCTTCATACATGATGGCTAAAATAACAAACCAAACCAAATCAGTCAGGGGGGTATTCTAGGAAGCAGGTTATAGTTACCACGATAAGTTTGAGGCTAAGGAAGTTGATAACCCCAGCTTTCAGTTCCAGAAATGGAGGTATGTTCCAGTGTATGTCAAGTTGCCATAGCAACTCATGCTCTGAACATAACCTAGTCGGGAGCAGGTTCAGTTGAAGGTTAGTTTGTTTACAGAGAGGCGAAGCAGCGATTGTTTTTTTGTTTTTATTAATAATGTCAAATGTTCTGGATCACAAAAATCCCATTCAGTTGATGTCAAAATCCTCATCTGACATGAAATCAACCGCTATTCCTGCTGTTTCTGACCATTTTCATGGTCTGCAGGTCTGACAGCAACAATCTCAAATGTTGGACTGGGGCCTGTTTCACTCATTTCACCCTCTCACTCATGGTGTGGAAACCTGAGCAAAGTACGACAAATAACTCGGCAAAACACAGTAAAACTGCTATACAACTAAACACATTTGGTCAAAAAGCCACAGTTAAACCCAAATCCGTCCAGACAGGCAAAGGGAATGGTATCCCACAATCCCTTGCGGTGCCGCTCTAACAGCAGCACCAAAGTTACACCTACTTAATTGAATTAATTTGAATGAAAGCAAAATAACTGTCTGAAACCTAGGTGTTATTTTTAAACTGACTTAACAAAAAAATTATTAATCTTAACTGAAGCAAATAATTAAGTTAGATCAGCAATGTAAAAAAGTTTCTCTTTCCAACATCCATATGTGGTCTTATCACCCTCTCATGGTGGAAAAAGTATTATCTGAGCTTCTTCATCCACTAAATCATCTTCAACTGGACACACCATGTGGAAATAGCACATTACAAGCGTGGAAACATAAACGCTCCGATTGTTTTTTTGTTTTTATCAATAATGTCAAATGTTCTGGATCACAAAAATCCCATTCGTTTATGTTTCCACGCTTGTAATGTGCTATTTCCACCAGCAGGGGGCGACAATGTTCAGCTCTTACGCCAACTTGAAGCAGTGGTAGAAAAAGTAACGTTACATCCTCAATGTTTCTGGAAGAATTGGTTAAGATATGAGCCCTTTATGTCTCTGACTTTTATGTTTGATTTTTATTTGATTTTCATCATTTGATTATTTTCAAATGTTTAATTGGCCACCAAGCGGCTCCTATCCAGAAACCGGCTCCTTTCTTCCTTTAGAAGAGCTTCTGTGTTTCCTGAAGCTGTTCTGGATCCAGACTGAGGAAGAGGCTGGACTCTGCTTCATCAGCACAGAGGAACAAAGTGGATCAATGGTTCTCATCCACAGTGGTCCTTGGAGCCTTACTGCTGTTGTCTTGCTATAAGGATGATCATTATCGACACCCTAATGACCAAAATGTTGTCAAAAAGTGAAGTGGAGTGAAGAGCTTTCCAGGAAAAATGGACAGTTTTTTTTTTCTTTCTTTCACGAAGCTGAATGCAAAACCCAAATTCTTTGTATGTCATCAACATCGCAGTGCTCAAAGAATATGACTTTCAGCACCACTAAGAGACTCACCATAAAAAAAAGTTTCTGGATTGCTTCAGTGTCAGTAAAATATTCAGTCTGTATTAATTTGAATAGACCAACTTTTTTTTAATTGAAATTAATTTTATTTGAGATCCATTGGCCCCAAGTCATTAGGCTACTATGTTGATTGAGGCATTTTTTCCAACTGAGTAAAAAACTAAAACAAAGCTGTTATTTTGCATTTATGTTACTGGTCCGGCCCACTTGAGATCAGACGGGTTAAATGTGGCCCCCGAACCAAAATGAGTTTGACACCCCTGCTCTAAGGTGAAGCTTCATGTGGACGACTTCTTCTTCTCTCCTCTTTTCTGGAGCTTGGGCTCCATGCAGTCTGATCAGCTCTGATTTGGGCTTCAGTTGATGTTTGTGATCAGGAACTCTGGATTCTTCTTAGAAGGAGACGTTCTGTCTCTTTAGCAGAGAGCAGAACCTTTCTACCTCTAAAATGAAAGTCAAAAACTCATCTGTGCCAACTATTCTGTTTGTTGTTTCCACCACCACTTCCTTTTCCTTTGTGGCTTTGGTAGTCACGTGTGTGATGTCACTTTGAATCAGTGTCAATAAACACAAAGGTGTAACCACCTAAATTTCAAAATTGTCCATTAATGGAGGAGAAATTAACGATTATGGTTTGTGCACGGCCTGAATTACATGAAACTAAAGCATTTGAGACCTCTTGGAGATTTGACATTGAGCCTCTTTCAGCTGTAGGAGGCGGACACAGACTAGTAAACAGTAGAAGAAGCCTTTCTTCTTGCGTTTACATGCAGTTCATTGTCTGTTGACACACTGCAGTTTGTGCTGAACAAGTGTTCTTTATCACATGTCAGTTGCATGGTGTGAATATAGCATAAGTCTCAGGGTTTGGCTGCAGCTTTCCTCCAGAGGAAAGAACATTGAGATCCTCTGAACTGTTCTCTTCTGCTCTGCTTCTCAGCATCAAGTACAGAGTTGAAGGTTTTTTCTCCAATTTCTGATTCATAATCTTTGTTTCAGTCTTTGTGAAGCAGATGAACTGAATCCTACCAGAAGAGAAACCTCCTTCAGTTCCTTTAGGATTAACTTTCATGGAGAATATTTAGAGTAAAAGACGATAAAAAAAATTTACTTTCAGTTTAGTTCTGAAATACAATCAGGTTCTCTCTCTACTGCTTGTTGACTGCTACAGCTGCGGTCCCACCATTTCTTGTAAATGCAGAGGAAACACTTACCCACCTGCACACACACACCCATACACGCACACACACGCACCCATACACGCACACACACAGAAGTAGGTCTGCTGTCAATCTCAGAGACAGCAGAGTTTGTCCAGCAGACACAGACGTTGGAGTTTCCTCCGTTTTCTTCTTCTGTCACGGTGAGTCTTTGTGAAAAAGTTGTTTTCTGCTCTCATCATGAAGCTGTTTTGTTTGATCTGTGAGGAAAAAAAGGAGCAAACAAACAAATCAGAGGTCACTGACAGCCTGGGGACTCTGAAAGTTTTCATGCAGGCGTGTTGAGATGGTTCTGAGAAAATCTGGTCCTTCTTCCAGAAACTCGGATTCAGTTTGATCTGTGGATGTTCTTTCCCGCTTTTAATGTGTTTTTAATAATCCAAGACAATTATAATGTATGTAAGGGTTAAAGGACGACGAAAGTGTGCATTATCAGAAATTTAAGCACACCGTTGAAGCCTAAATAATCAGATGCAAAGCGGAGGACTGTTGCCTCGGCTAAGTGAGTTAATGCTGATAATCCACACTTCGAAGGCCATTAAGCCAAATTTTTTGGCTTAATACTTTATTGTTATTGTTTTCGGTTTGGATTGCTTTTCCCCCTACAAAAAGTGGACTATTTGTTACCTCCTGCTGCGCGTTGACAGAGTAACATGACAACGCCCTGAGTCTGCACCGTCCTCAAAAGGGGCAAAGGAAAGTTAGTCAGTTTTTGTTTGCTGATCATCACAATGTGTTACATAAAGCATCAGTTCAGAGAGAAGTTCACCCCTTACTGTTTTTGTCCAGATGATGAAGCTAAAGTTTGTTTTAAAGAAACCAGTGCAGTGATACAAAGCATTTCTGCTATGTGACTGGAACTTTTTTTTAGGCGTCCCTGTTGATTACGACTTTTTGTGAAGGTGGAGGTGACACCCTTGGGAGAAAACGATTATCTTTGCATCTTTCCAGCATTCTCCTGAGAACCTGTGTTAGCAAGCACATCCAGCAGCCAATGAGAATCAAGTATTCACCTGGACCATGGTATAAAGAATTCTTATGGAGTCAAGAAGTCAGGTTTTGTTTTGTTGTTGTTGGTTCTGTCTTCGTCTAATAGAGTCTGAACAGTGTTCGCTCATATCAAGTACAACTGGGAATCTCTTTTGAGGTTGGAACAAACAACTCACAGAGACATATATTGACACAAATATCCTGAACCCCCACCCGGAGCTCCAACCCCACGCTGGGATCTTGCAGCGACAGTGTTAGGAATGATTAGAAACAGAATAGTTAGACACTCCCTTTTGCATTTTATTAAACTAACTTTTACCTTTTATCACATTAATGGCTTAACCTCGATTTACTATGTATTATCATCTCAAAATTATATTACACTCCACACAGAGCACAACCAAGACTATTGTCTCGCAAACATTCCTTTAACATCCTCCCTTTTCATCTTTGTGTGTTCTGGTGTATGCGTTCTGGCAAATGTCTGCAAGAGATCTGACACTTTAGGTGCTCTGACCTTCGAGCATCTAGCCTGCAACAGTCTGTAGGTGTGTTTGTCACACCATGATCCATCGAATGAGGTTCTGAATATGCAAATGCAAGGTATATATGCCAGGCCTTTTGCTGAACCCCTTTGTTCAGACTTTGAATGTATCTTGTTCATCTGTCTGTAACCCTGGATACAAATCTGTGCTCTTTGTGCGGAGTAAATCTACAAAAGATAAGTAACTGTCTCTGAGTCGTTATTCATTATTTCTGTGTGTAAGAAACTGACGGAGTTACGAACTAATACAAATACAGTCCTTTCTAGAAAATCCAGTTTCTTCACAGACAGGCTGCAGCAGGCTCGTCTCCCGGGATCCAGAAGCCGCTATGCAAGCGTGGAAGATGGGAAGGGACAGCCCAGAAGTTATGCTGGCTGTCTAGCCTCCTTGGTTGATGAATCAGTAGACCCTATCAGTTTTCCTACCGCCCCAATAGATCAGCAGAAGACACGGCGGACATGCCACCTCACTCCGCCCTGCAACACCAATGAAGAACCCCTATGCTCGGTTACTGTTCCTGGACCACTGAAAAACTCGCCGAACTGGGAGTATCTACATCCACCCAAAACTGGATACAGGACTTTCTCACGGACAGACCACAGGTGGAGAGGATGGGAAAGAAGGTCTCTGCAGAGCAGACAATCAGCACAGGAACACCACAAGGGGTGCCGCCTTTGTCCAAAGTTCTTCTCACTGTACATTATGACTGCACCTCCCCGGACTCCAACAACATCATCATTAAGTATGCAGACGACACAACTGTCCTTGGTCTCATCAGAGGAGGGGACGAGTCTGCACACAGAGATCACCATCTACGGCGAGGACAATAAGCCTTGATCTCAATGTAGAAAAACAAAATAAATAATCATGGATTATAGAAGGAAAGCACCGCAATATCAGCCACTCTGGACTGTGGTGGAGCGGACCAACTGCCACCGGTTCCTGGGTGTGCAGATCACTAACAGCCTCAGCTGGGAAAGAAACATTGTTGCCATTGTGAAGAAAGCCAAGCAGAGGCTGTACTTCATCATACTGCTAAAGAAGGCCGGACTCAAGCGCTGGACCCTCACCCAAACCTACAGGGGGTTGAAAACATCCTCACCAGTGGACTAAATGCTTGGTTTGGAAACACCACCATAAAAGAGAAGAAGATCCTGCAATGGGTCATCAATACAGCTTAATCTTAAAACCAGGATGACCAATTCTAACAACATTCCACACAGTCCAATAAGTCGGTTCATCAGCTTAGTTGACACAAACAAACAAAACGTATCCAGAGTACAGAACTCAGAACCACATCTGGTAACAATCGGGATGACTGTCAGAGGTGAAGAAGACATGTTTCCTCTGCAGGTGAAGGTGGAAGGTGTGTGTGAGCTGATGTGGATCCAGTGAATCCAGAAGCATGGATCAGTGGGAGGAACCACAGGAGGGAGCCCCTCCCTCTAAAAGCAGAGATGGTAACCATGACAACCAGATCAAAGCTCAGAGGTGAGATGAAGATCTCCAACTGTCCATGATCTTCTCCATGTCAGAGCTCAGCACTCACACCAGCAACCTTCATTCTTCACAGGAACCAACCTGGATCTGGATCTGGATCCAGCTGTGGGTCCAACAAGAGTGAGGCAGCAGAATATTATTTAAATGAATTCAAAAACAGTTGTTCAAGAGTGAAACAGTAAGTGTTTGGATAAAAGTTTGTAATAAAGTACAAGTTTTGGATGCAATTGATCGTTTGGAGGTTTTTTGCCTACAATGACAACACCTGCAGTGTCACACAGTTGTCAGAAGGGGGCATTTTACTATGATCTGAGTTCAATAGTTCAACATGGAAGATAATCTAAAAAAAACCTCAACGACAAAAAAAAATGAATTTTTGAAAAAACAAATGTTTTTCCATCAGGATCCAACAGATGTTTCAAACTGACAGTGGATCTGAACCCAGCCGTGTTTTCTCCAAGACTAAAAAATCATTGGCTTCTATTCCTCACTTAAAAGACATCAGTTCAGGAGTGGAAAGGTGAGTGTTTGTCAAAGTTAAAGAAGCATATCAGAGTTCAGCACTCACACCTCCAACCTTCATTGTTTACAGGAACCAAGCTAGACCCGGATCTGAATCCAGCTGGGGGTCCAACAGGAGTGACAGATCAAAGGATTTACCAATAACCTCCAAGGACATCCATTCAGGAGTGAAACAGTGAGTGTTTGTCAGAGTTTTTGGAGGCTGGATTCTAGTTCAGATGATCAACAGTTTTCAGATGAAGGACTTGAGGTCTGGTTCAGTTCTGGATCTCTCTGATCAGACTCACTTGGATTCAGATTTTCATGCTTTCCAAACATCACATTGTTCTAGTTTGACTTTCTGCTCTCAGAATTTCTACATTTCTACATGGAGAATTGGAATCAGCTTTTCTAGAAAAAAGTCTGGATTGACTGACAGAAAATGCTGAAAGCTGGAAACTGTTGATCCAAACATGTCATGTTATTCCAGACTAAACAGCTCAGTCTGTGTTCATGTCAAAGTCCATCAGCTGTTCATGAAGAAGCAGATCCTCCAACACTCTGATGGTTTGGTGTTTGCAGAGGTCAACAGGTCACACAGAGAGTCCAGTCTGCAGCCTCCAACAGTGGCTCCATAAAGAGTGACAGGTTCAAAGGTCATCCTCCAACCTTCAGAACTGAACCAGGACCTTCAGACTCACAGTAAGAAGCAGTTTCTAGTGAACAGAGATCTGTCAATTAATCTTTTTCCACAGTCAGTGTTTAGATGGGATTTGATTGTTGGAGGGAAACCCAAACAGTAACTTTAGCTCCAAATCACAAACAGTCTATAAAAATGTCAGGGATGATGTCATCATCCTCTGATGGTTTGAAGTCCTTCAGGTCACTGAGTGAACAGAATTCATTCCAAATGAAACTGGTTTTCTGAGATTTTCTGAGTCTTTCCAGATCTTAGGCTCACTTATCAACCAAAGCACAAAGTCTAAAGGTCAATGAGGAATTTTTACTGGACTACAGAAATTCAAAGAGTTGTAGCATTTCTGACTGACATGTTGGCTCCTCCCATTTTCTGTGATTTCTGTTTTTCTTCTCCAAATGGTTTCAAAGACTAAAACCAGAGCAAGTCCAAGTGTCCTCTGGAGCTCAGAAACCCTCAGAGAAAGTTGTTGAAGTAAAGCTACGACAGAGTTCAGAATCCCAAACAAACAGCAGAGCTTTGAACTGAATCTGGTCGTAATTTCAGTGTCATGGAAATTCATGGAAGCTCTTCTCACCACATAATGTCTCACTCAGCAGACTTACTGTGTGGGGTTCCTCAGTTCTCTGTTCTGGGCCCTGTTCTATTTCTATACATAATCCCCCTTGGAAAGATCAATCAGGATTTCAACTATGTCTCCTACCATTTCTTTGCTGATGATATCCAGCCATATTGCTCTTTTGAACCCTCAGAAATACACAAGCTGGACTCTGATGAACTGCCCGATGCGGATAAAACAATGGCTCTTTAAAAACTCTTTGCAGCTAAACTCAGAGAAAACAGAAACATTAGTCATTGCCCCCGATGATGCTATACCAGGGATTAAGCAGCATTTGGGTTCTCTTGGTCAGGCTGTCAAACCCAGCTTTAGAAATGTGGAGCAGCACTCCAAACAGCTGATCAGGAACTGTTTCTTCCAGTTGGGGAATATTTCTAAACTACGGAAAATGGTGTCATATGAAGATCTAGAACTTCTTGTTCATGACTTTGTTTCTACACGGCTAGACTTTTGTAACAGTCTATTTTCTTGCCTGAACAAGAAGGAGCTGTCACGCCTGCAGTTGATCCAGACCTCTGCTGCGAGGATCTTGACCCGCAGAGATCACATCTCCCTTATCCTCAAAGCTCTTCATTGGCTCCTGGTTGCTTACCGTTATTAATGCAAAATCTTAGTTTTGACTTTTAGGGCGCTTCATTCTCAAGCTCCTTCATATGTTTTTGATCTGATCGCAACGGGAACCCATCTGTGTGCAACTCTGTCTTCCCGGTGTATGCAGTCTGGCTATATTGGTTGATAACATAAAAATGGGTCATTCAATCAGGGAGAACAGAAATATATCTTGTATGATCAGTACATTTTACGTCAGTGTTTTCTCACTGAAAGACAGAACTGAAACACAATTATATTAGGGTGATGGCAGTGTGTGAGCAAATGATAACTACATGAACTCTAACAATGTTATTGAAAGTTATTCATAAAGTTAATTTTATACTTGACCACAGAAAATATAATGATGCATAATGGTTAGTCTCTATTACATTTTTTAAATAGAAAGTTTTTCTTTGTATCTCATCAACAATTTCAAACATTAAATTCTTTATTTTCTTCTGGTCTAAATGAGAATCAATGATCCAGTTGACTGTGATTCACCTGTGAGTCAGAATGAATGTTGGAATCATTGCTGTTCTGAAAACCACAGCATTCATGATGCATTTATGATCTGAGATGATCCAAATCCAAAAGAACTCATCGAACACCATCATGAAAGAAACTCACTTCTAACTAAAAAAAGTGTTTTTCTATCAGGATCCAACAGAGACTCAGAACTGGATCTGGATCTGAACCCAGCAGTGTTTCCTTCAGGAGTGACCGGTCAAAGCGTGGCTTCATCAACTTTAAATCATCTTCTGGTTCAGAGAGGTGAGTTGTATGTAAATGTTCTTTCTCACAGACATTTCTATCTTCATGTGTGCAGCAGTGAGTGTTGGAACTTTTCCACAAACACAGAATAGATCTTCTAGATTCTACTGAGTGTTTGTAGGACACCAGTGGGTCCAGTAGAATCTGATTGTTGCTGATTCTCCACAGACTGGACCAGCAGAGCTCAGAGACTCCCAGTGGTCCGTCTGTCCAGCAGCATCAAACACAGCTGGACTCCATCTTTCTGGTCTGTACATGAACAACAACTACTTTTCCATCATTCTGTCCACAGTCGTCTCCATGCTGCACTTTGGACACCAGTGGACTGTCAGTGTGTCCAACATGGAGCTGATGTTTGGCTCCATGACTTCACTCTGATTGGCTCATTCATCTGGAATTCTGTTGCAGCTGCTGGAGGACAACATTGTCACTTTTGTCAAGAAGGAGCTGAAGAAGATCCAGAAGCTTCTGAGTCACAGAGAGGATGAGGAGGAGCTGGAGGATGAAGATGAAGAGCAGAGGAGCAGCAGAGAGTCACTGATGAAGATCACAGTGAACTTCCTGAGGAGAATGAATCAGGAGGAGCTGGCTGATGGACTGCAGAGCAGTAAGAGGATTTCTCTGAAGGTTTCAGCTGCTGAGAAATGAAGATTTACTGATGTCTGAACACATGGAACCACAGGGATTCAAACCCTCATCATTCAGGGCTGCAGAGAGTTGATTTACTGTTTGTTGTCTTCTTTCAGGATCTGCTGCAGTTTGTCGACATAGAGTCCAATCTGGTCTGAAGGAAAAGTTCCAGTGTTTGTTTGAGGGGATGACTAAAGCAGGAAACCCAACCCTTCTGAATGAGATCTACACAGAGCTCTTCATCACAGAGGGAGGAAGAGGAGAGCTGAATGAAGAACATGAGGTCAGACAGATTGAAGCAGCATCCAGGAAAGCAGACCGAGCAGAAACAAGCATCAGACAAGAAGAGCTCTTCCAACTCCCAGCTGGAAGACAAGAACCAATCAGAACCGTGATGACTAAGGGAGTGGCTGGCATCGGGAAAACAGTCTTAACACAGAAGTTCACTCTGGACTGGGCTGAAGGCAAAGCCCACCAGAACCTCCACTTCACATTTCCATTCACTTTCAGAGAGCTGAATGTGCTGAAAGAGGAGAAGTTCAGCTTGGTGGAACTTGTTCATCACTTCTTCCCTGAAACCAAACAAGCAGGAATCTGCAGCTTTGAACATTTCCAGGTCCTCTTCATCTTTGATGGTCTGGATGAGTGTCGACTTCCTCTGGACTTCCACAAGACTCAGATCCTAAATGACCCTAGAAAGTCCACCTCAGTGGCTGATCTGCTGACAAACCTCATCAGGGGGAACCTGCTTCCCTCTGCTCGCCTCTGGATAACCACACGACCTGCAGCAGCCAATCAGATCCCTGCTGAGTGTGTTGACATGGTGACAGAGGTCAGAGGGTTCAATGATCCACAGAAGGAGGAGTACTTCAGGAAGAGGTTCAGAGATGAAGAGCAGGCCAGCAGGATCATCTCCCACATCCAGAGATCCCGCAGCCTCCACATCATGTGCCACATCCCAGTCTTCTGCTGGATCACTGCTACAGTTCTGGAGGATCTGCTGAAGAGCAGAGGAAGAGGAGAGCTGCCCAAGAGCCTGACTGAGATGTACATCCACTTCCTGGTGGTTCAGGCCAAAGTCAAGAAGGTCAAGTATGATGGAGGAGCTGAGACAGATCCTCACTGGAGTCCAGAGAGCAGGAAGATGATGGAGTCTCTGGGAAAACTGGCTTTTGAGCAGCTGCAGAAAGGAAACCTGATCTTCTATGAATCTGACCTGACAGAGTGTGGCATCGATATCAGAGCAGCCTCAGTGTACTCAGGAGTGTTCACACAGATCTTTAGAGAGGAGAGAGGCCTGTACCAGGATAAGGTCTTCTGCTTCATCCATCTGAGTGTTCAGGAGTTTCTGGCTGCTCTTCATGTCCACCGGACCTTCATCCCCTCTGGACTCAACCTCATGGAGGAAGAACGATCACAGAAGAAAAGATCCTTAATGACTCTCAAACTGAAACAAAGTCCAGTCCAGTTCTACCAGAGTGCTGTAGAGAAGGCCTTACAGAGTCCAAACGGACACCTCGACTTGTTCCTCCGCTTCTTCCTGGGTCTTTCACTGCAGACCAATCAGAATCTCCTACCAGGTCTACTGACTCAGACAGGAAGTAGCTCACAGACCAATCAGGAAACAGTCCAGTTCATCAAGAAGAAGATCAGTGAGGATCTGCCTGCAGAGAGAAGCATCAACCTGTTCCACTGTCTGAATGAACTGAATGATGGTTCTCTAGTTAAGGAGATCCAACAGTTCCTGAGGTTAGGACGTCTCTCCACAGAGAAACTGTCTCCTGCTCAGTGGTCTGCTCTGGTCTTCTTCTTACTGTCATCAGAAGATCTGGAAGTGTTTGACCTGCAGAAATACTCTGCATCAGAGGAGGCTCTTCTGAGGCTGCTGCCAGTGATCAAAGCCTCCAACAAAGCTCTGTAAGAACTCTCAGGAAAATCACCTTCAGTGAACAAATGAATCTGAGTGGAAACATGAAAGTTTCAATAACTGCTGTCTGTCTTTATTTCTTTCAGACTGAGTCACTGTAATCTTTCAAAGTTAAGCTGTGCAGCTCTGTCCTCAGTTCTCAGGTCCCAGTCCTCCAGACTCACAGTTCTGGACCTGAGTAACAACAAGCTGCAGGATTCAGGAGTGAAGGTGTTGTCTGCTGGACTGAAAGGTCCAGACTGTAAATTGGAGACACTCAGGTCAGGTTTTATTTAAACATTCATTCTCTTCAAGAAGTTTGTTTTTTTTTTTTTTTTTCAGGAAAAAGCGTCAGATAGATATCAGTGCAGAGGAAATAGCAGAGGACTGTTGCATAGAAGTACAAAGAAAAGAGAAAAATCCAGATTTTTCCTTAACTGATGGTTACAAATGTTCTCCTGGGTTTTTGCAACACACTTAACAGCAGAACATAAGTCCATCCAGGTGTTCATATCTGGGAGAAGTTAATGTTTTCTGTGTTCTTTGAAAGAAAACATGACTCAATCGCAGAACTGCAGATTTAAAAGGAGAAACAGTTGCAGCAGATTTCTGACCCACAGAGCAGCAGCTCCTTATGAAGAGAAATAAGGAGATCAAACTGCAACAGACTGACAAGGTTTGATTTCCACTTTGCCTGCCCATATGTCGAAGTGTCCTTGGGCAAAACCCTAAACCCCGCCTTTACTCTGGTGGACGGTTGGCGCCAGTGTTTGGCAGCGAGGGCACCACCAGTGTGTAAATATGTGTGTGAATGTGCGAATGGGACTGTGTCTGTATAGCGCTTTGGGCCTCGAGGAATACAAGTCTACATGTATACAAGTACATGGCTATACAAGAATACACCAAACACTATTTTCCATTAACTTTCACACAGACCTGGTTCAGTTATTATTCAGAACCAAGCTTGGATCAGAACCTGTTCTTTCATTTCAAATAGTATTTAGGTTAGCTTCTGGTTCTCAGTTCTGGTGCTTAAACAGACACTAAATCTTTGCTGGTTAGAGTGAAGGACCTCTGCATGTAGTTTATGGTCAAGGCTGGGGACAGAGCTACCTGGCCAAAGGAAGATGGTTAGATCAGCTAACCAAGAAATTGAAGAAGATCCTAAAAGATTTCTGGTATCAGAAATGGGACTTTGGGAGCAGCAGACACAGGGGACCTCACTAAATTTTACTCTCTGCATTTGACCGGTACACAGCGTATTTATTTACATAATGACACAGCAACAGTGAAACAACTAGTTACTGTTAAGTATTATATGTAAACTATTTCACTCTTACTCTTTCTACTCCATTTCCCATGAGTCACTTCTGTTCCCATGAGTCATTGTTGTGGTATCTCTGTGTCGAGGGTTGATGACATCACTCGCAAAAAAAAAATGAATGAGCCCTGATGTACGAGAGACACGAATTTGTTCCGTGCTCAATGTTTAATAAATAAGCCTAGAGGAGGCTAAAGTTGATCCTGTCCCGGAGTCTTCTTCATCTATCCACCACGCGGATGAAAGATCGGAGCTGCGCTCAACAGTTACTCACTTAGACCTGAAAATGTGCAAACACATGCAGGTTCTTTAGAAGCTCCAGAACTAAACCAACTGAAACCCTTAGACTACCAGCAGAACCATCAGCAGCTCCTCTGCAGGGCCACATTCAGACATTTTGGGCCCCGTGGATCCTCATGTTTTTTTAAGGCCCCTCTACAGTTTAGAGATGTCAGGAAAGGCTTTCAGAGAACACCTGAAGACTTTTTAAGCTGTTTTTCTGCAAAACCTGCTTTTACCAGTCAGGATGAAGAGAGAAAGAGAATCAGTGAGTTTTAATTGAAGAGCTCAGTTCAGGTTTAGAAAATAATTTTTTTACTTACAAACTGATCTAAAAGATATTTTAAGGGTCTATACCAATGTTTTTCAACCGGTGTGCCACTCCAGCTGCATCATTGCTCCTGAACACACTTTTCTCTCTGATTTCAGGTTGGAGAGATGCAGTTTGTCAGAGATCAGCTGTGAAGCTCTGGGCTCAGCTCTGAAGAAAAACCCGTCCAACCTGACAGAGCTGGACCTGAGCTCGAACAAACTGCAGGATTCAGGATTTCTTCATCTGTGTGGTTTCCTGGAGAGTACAGACTGCAGACTGCAGACTCTGAGGTTAGACTCCATGTTTCAGTTGTGTTCAGATTAATATGATGAGTACAAATGACTGACTGATGACAAGACTACAGAACAACACTGTTACATTAATGTGATTTTTTTGTTCTTGTTGTTTTGAATTTACTTTGGTGAAATGTATTTTATAATCTTGCTCATTTGCCATAGTATTTTTGTTGCTATGTCAGTGATAAAGAGGGCAGAATATATTTTTGTTGTTCTTAAGTGGATTAAATGATGCATAAGGAAGAGTGAGAGAAAGGAGAAATGATGACATCATGAGGAGAAGGTGATACACTCGCGGTGGTCCAGCAGAGATAAAACATTAAGAAAATACGTTAAGAAGTCCAATGAGATCTGTGTGTTAAGAACAAATGTAAAGTAAGTTTAGCATAACCTGTTTATGGTTTTGAAGGTTGTTGAGGACTTTAAGGGTGTGAGCATGCTAGTCATCTGGACTTAGCTAGCTGTATAGCATAGCCTGCATGGGACTGTGTAGTTTGAGTCACTAACACAGTGACTGAAAACACCGGGACTGCACGATGAAGACATGAGTCTAGTGCGGGGGTCGGCAACCCGCGGCTCAGGAGCCGCATGCAGTTTTTTAGCGCTGCCCTAGTGGCTCCCTGGAGCATTTTCAAAAATGTTTGAAAATGTAAAAAGATGGGGGAGAGAAATATATATATTTTTTTAATATGGTTTCTGTAGGAGGAAAAACAAGACACAATCATTCTTAATGTTTTCCAATGCTGTAAGAATGTGTAGAAGAAATATTAAATTTCAACATTTCTGTCAACGAAGATTTGCATCATAGCCTGCGACACACGTTTCTACCAGCAGGGCAGTGGACCGCTAGGCAGGTGGCTGATGTAAATGAACCAACGTCAGTTCCGTGCATTGCTTGATGAAGTTGAAAGCGAATATTCTGATCTCCTGCTACACAACACAGTCCGATGGCTGTCCAGGGGTGACGTTTTGCGTCACTTTGTCATCTGTTTCGAACACGTGAAAACATTACTGAAAAGTAAAGACCTGAACTACCCACAACTGGAAGATACTGAGTGCTGTAAGAATGTGTAGAAGAAATATTAAATTTCAACATTTCTGTCAACGAAGATTTGCATCATAGCCTGCGACACACGTTTCTACCAGCAGGGCAGTGGACCGCTAGGCAGGTGGCTGATGTAAATGAACCAACGTCAGTTCCGTGCATTGCTTGATGAAGTTGAAAGCGAATATTCTGATCTCCTGCTACACAACACAGTCCGATGGCTGTCCAGGGGTGACGTTTTGCGTCACTTTGTCATCTGTTTCGAACACGTGAAAACATTACTGAAAAGTAAAGACCTGAACTACCCACAACTGGAAGATACTGAGTGGCTCCAAAAGCTGCCCTTTTTGGTGGATATGACTGTGACAAACCAGCTAACGAGCTGAATGAAAGTCG
Organism: Oryzias latipes; assembly: GCF_053564925.1. NCBI lineage: Eukaryota > Metazoa > Chordata > Actinopteri > Beloniformes > Adrianichthyidae > Oryzias > Oryzias latipes. The sequence continues at coordinate 23,394,161 of NC_136238.1, forward strand.
TTGTGCATTTTACCCTTGGACTGACTTGCTTGGCATTTGCACAGAAATCAAACTTAAGTGTATTAATTTGATTTCATATACTTTCCCTTTTCAAAAGGCTGCTGTTTTCTTTTTATAAACTCAGGCTGTGTTTTATTCTGTTTAGTTCCCAGAGAGGGGCACGTCACGCACGTTCCATTTTATTGTTTTTTGTTCGAATCCTCAAAATAAAAATGACATCAAAAATCGGATTTCTTTATTACAATTCTTTAATTTGATCAAAGCAGTCACGTGACGCGTCGTTCTCCGCAGAATGCACTGCAGGGCAAATAAATATTTAATCGTTAATAATGCTCATTATGTATTTGTAGCAACTTAGTCATTTTGATAGTAGGCTAATTTAGCTGAAATAGATACATATTGCAAGTGTTGCCTTCATTATGAGGCTTAAATAGGGCTTTTAATATTTTGCGGCTCCAGACATATTTGTTTTTTGTTTTTTCGTTCCATTTGGCTCTTTTAAAATTTTGGTTTGCCGACCCCTGGTCTAGTGAGTGGAACATACGCACGATAAAGTTTGTTTCTGACAGAACCGTCAAAGTTTATTGTCAGGCTACAACCAGTTTGCATCTGGACCTTGTAACGTGCTTAGGAAAAGACCTAACATGAACATCCCACGTCCGGACAACAGGCCTGCAACATGGCAAATTTGAGCTTCTGATTATTGTAAATTTCATTCATCCTGGCTTAGGTATATTTGGGGCTCATTTTTGTCAATTGCATTTTTGTTTTGACACAAATATTTCTGTTTTGAAATTTATCTGAAACAGACTATGTTTACGTTTAACTGGGGAGAAATAATATATAAATAGTTAAATGTTCAAGAACTGTAATTTTTGGTGAGAAAGTGAAAACTTGTATTTGCATGATTGGTTAAAGAAATATTGGGTTGATTTTAGTTTTACATTTTCTGTTTTACATTACAGTTTTACATAATGACACAGCAATAGTGAAACAGCTAGTTACTGACTTAGACCTGAAAATGTGCAAACACATGCGGGTTCTTTAGAAGCTCCAAAACTGAACCGACTGAAACCCTTAGACTACCAGCAGAACCATCAGCAGCTCCTCTGCAGGACCACATTCAGACATTTTGGGTCCCGTGGATCCTCATGTTTTTCAAGGCCCCTCTACAGTTTAGAGATGTCAGGAAATGCTTTCAAAGGAGAACTAAATACTTTTTTTTTGCTGTTTTTCTGCACAACCTGCTTTTTCAGTCAGGATGAAGAGAGAAAGGAATGTTTAGCTCTGCTTCATTATTTTATTGTGGTGAACATCTTTGAGTTTCTGCAGAGAAACTTCATGCTGACCTAAATTTCCCTACATTTCTAATAGTTTGTTTCCAAAACTCCAACATGAAATCCAACATTTCCACAAGTTTCTAAATGGGCTTTTTGTTCCTCTGATTAAAAAAGAAATAAGAGTGTTTTGTGTCTGCAGAAACTTTTCATTGGAACAGTTGGTTTTCTTTTCTGTCCTCTTCAGTCTTCATCTGAATCTGTGTTGAACCTCATGGAAACTTCAGCAGTTCAAGTGGAAACATTGATGCTGTCACAGCTGTGGAAATCTGTTCTCTAACTGAAGATTCCCACTTTAAGCCAGAATGATCTGTGACTTTTGATTCTTCAGACTGTTGTTGGGTCTGTGACTGTCAGACACTCAGATATTGCATTGCTCTGTCATCTCTCTCCCATGAAATGTGCCGTTAACTATCTGAACTAGTTCAGCAGCAGTCCTGGTCATGAGTTCTTTAGGACCAAACTGGTAATCCCAGTTCTTTTTATAAATCCGGACTCACTGTTTAATTCTCTTTAACACAGAGTAGGATTTTCTGAGCTAAAGATTCTTAACAGGGTTCTGTCTAATTGAGCTTTGCTTCTGGAAAAACTTTCAGTGTCTCTTTTCCAAGTTTTTATTAATCAGCAACTTTGTTTTCTTGAATCTTCATGTCATTTAAAAATGAATTTCACAATGTAGGATTCAAGATGAAGAAAAACAATTTAGAAAACAATTTAATCTGACATTTTTGAAATCAAAGCTTTAAATAAATGAAAATCAATTAGATTTGAGATTGTCATGTTTAATAGGTTCCATAATTTAAAAAAAAATTCATTTCCATCTCTGCACAATTAACACAATAATTTATTGCCTTCCTGAAATTAGCTTGTGGATGTCCGCAAACTTTCTTGGCCTAAATAATAGCAAACCTGAGGTAATTGTGTTTAGCCCTAGTGGTCAAAAAGATCATGGTCTTGATCTCCTCTCTCTTTCCCCTTTTGAGCAGTGTGTGGTCACCAACCCTGGGCATTAAACGTGATGTAGCCCAGAAGCTTGACCTCCAAATAAATGCTGTGACCAAGTCCTGCTTTTTTCCGATGCGACATCTGGCTAGGCTTAAATCTTTTATATCAAAAACTGACCTTGACATTGTCATCCATGCCTTTGCGTTGTCCAGACTAAATAATTGCAGCTCTTTGTATGCTAGGTCAACCCAAAGCTTCAATAGCCAGGCTGCAGCTGGTCCAAAATGCAGTAGCCAGATTTATTTGTGGGGCAAAGAAGTTTGACCACATAACACCAATCTTGGCCTCTTTGAACTGGCTGCCAGTGCAATATTTGGTTTTTATTCAAATTCCCTGGCAGGTACAACACCTTCTTACCTCTCCAGTCTGCTTTTAAGGTACTCCCCCCTAAAGTCCTTATGCTCCACTGACCAGTTTGTGTTAATGGTTCACTCAAACTAATGTAACTTTCGGGCGAACTGTGCAATTGCTGTGTTGGGTCCTAAATTGTAGAATAGTTGCAACCGGCAATTAGAGAGGTCACACTCTTGGAGAGTTTTAAAACTGAATATTTCCTTCATTTCAGCGCTTAAGCATCAGCCTAGCCCTGTTATTATGCTTGTTTAAATCTCTTAACTGGGTTTTAAGTTTTTTATTCTTTTCTATTTATGTCTCCACGATATTTCAATTTGATCTTATGCTTTAATATTTTTTGTGCTTTGTCGTCCATGTGTACGGAACTTTAGGTCAACTTGGCTGGTGGTGGAAGGTGCTTTTTAAACAAGTAAATGATGATGAATAATGATGAATCTGCATTTCTGCCATCTACTTTAAAAATGTGTTTAGTAATAATTAATTAATTATGATAAAGGACATTTCAAATCCTCGTCTGTTTTAACTTAATTTTAAACTCTTCACAAATCTGCATTTTAATTTACCATCGTGTTTTTGGGTCAAAATCTAAAAGAAATTGCTCCTGAACACACCATTCTGCCTGATTGCAGGTTGAAGGACTGCAGTTTGTCAAAGATCAGCTGTGAAGCTCTGGTCTTAACTCTGAAGAGAAACCCGTCCAACCTGACAGAACTGGACCTAAGTGAGAACAAGAACCTGCAGGATTCAGGAGTTCTTCATCTGTGTGGTTTTCTGGAGAGTCCAGACTGCAGACTGCAGACTCTGAGGTCAGACTCCATGTTTCAGTTGTTTTCAGATCAATATGATGACAAAGTTGTGTTGACCCACAGTGAAGCAGAAATGTCCAGATTCTGATCTGCAGCAGCATCTTCCTGCAGCTGCTTGTTCTCCTCAAAGATCTGCAGAAGAACTTCTTCTTTTCTTCCTGCAGCTGCTTGTTTCAAAGCTGTCTGCTGACATTTGTCCTCCACAAAGTTCTGCTTGCAGCCATCAGCTCTTCTTTGTGTCTTTGCTCCAACAGACTCCTTTAAAGCGCGTGCAGAAGAAGCAGCCGTGCACGCTCACATGCACTCTGAGTCCTGCTGCTGTGTTTCAGCAGATGCAGCTGAGAGTCCAGCGGCTGATGTTTGTGAGCAGACAGTGACAGAGTCATGCTGCAGCTGGATGCTGCTCTGACAGACACATCCTCCACAAACATCCTCACCTTTTCATCCACAAACATCATCACATCATCCATCAAAGCTCCCAGCAGCTTCTGACTCTTCATTCAGAGCTGAAGTCATGGATCAGGGATCAATGTCCAACATTTGCTGCTGACTCTTCCTCATCACTTCCTTCTTCTCTCTGCTTTGATCTGTTGGAGCTGAAAGTCTCTGCTTGAAGGGCTGCAGCAGAGAAGGACTGGAAGATCATCTCCTGAAAACTGGAATGAAGACTTTCCAGCATCATGCTGCTGAAATTCTCCCATGACTCAGTGCTGTTTGGAGAAGAGCTGAGCAGAAAGAGGAAGTGGACTTTTTCTGCTGTTGCTGCAGAAACATCAGTTGGTTTGGATGCAGCCACAGGCTGATGTTTGACTTTCACACATCTGGACTTCTTTCCTGAAGCAGCTGCATGTTGTCCTGAATGTTCCTGAATGTTCTTCTTCTCTGCTTCTGCTGGACTCTTCTGATCTGCTGCTGTTGCTTCACATCTTTGGACTTTTTCTAAACTTTCTGATCTTCTTCAGCTCTGAACTCTTTAGAAGAAGTGATGGATGAAAAACATGAACTTTGTCTTTAAACTCAGCTCTTTGTTCTGGATTCAGGTTGAAGAAATGCAGATTGTCAAAGACCAGCTGTGCTGCTCTGGACTCAGCCCTGAAGTCCAACCCGTCCCACCTGATAGAACTGGACCTGATGTTCAATGACCTTCAGTATTCTCATCTTCAGCAGCTCCAGGATCTGGTGGAGAGTCCAAACTCCAAACTGCAGACTCTGAGGTCAGTAGAGGGTTGGAGTCAGTCCAGCTGCTTCCAGATGTTTGGTCCTAAAGTTAGTCTGAGAGCAAAGATGCAGAGTTTCCTGTGAAGCTGCAGCTTCTCAGTGAAGCTCTGAGGAGAATGATGACAGGCTTCAGGACAACAGTCAGCCAATCAGAGCAGCAGAAGCTCCAACAGGTGAAGATGACAGGAAGCTGCTGCTCTGAACAGGACTGAAGCTCCTGCTGCTCTTTCTGCTGCTGTGCTGCATCACTGACTGACAGACCAGGATCAGGAGACACTCCTTCATCTCTGTCTCTCTACATTCTCTCTGCAGGTGGACGGGGCTGGGCTGGTGAGTCTGATGTTCCTCCTGGAGGAGCAGAGAGGAGCAGCGGCAGCAGCTGGTCTGCAGAGAAGTTGTGACTGGACGGTGTTCCTGGGAGGTGGAGAGCAGAGTGATGGAGGAAAAACAGACCTGCAGACAAACAGATTCTTTTGTAGATCATCACATTCTTCTTTGATCTATATATGATGAACAGATGTGAGTTTGGGATGGACCAATCAGGGATTGAGGGAATCATTGATCAGACAGAACATTTCTGGATGACATAGATCTATGTGTGGGTCAGGGGAAAACACAGTCAGGCGTTGGATCCTGGTTCTGTCTCTGGAACAGGGAAAGAACCAGAACTCTGGATCACAAGATTCTGGTTCCAGATTTTTCACACTTGATGTCTGTTCACCAGAAACTCTTATTGACAAACAAACACAGAGTTTCATTCAGAAACCTCCAACATGGTCATGTGACCAGAATGTTCATAGTGTAGACACGGATAAACGCTGTGGTCACATGATTCACTGGTTTGGATTCAAGTCCTTTGAAGTCAGTTTTTGGATCAGAAATCCCATCTGATCTCAGTTAGTGAACAAAAGTCTCTCAGTTGAACCATTTTTCTATCATCTCTGTTCTGTTGATGATCAAATATTGACTCATGCAGTTTGAAAGACTCAGAGTTTTGGTCTGATTGATGTTGTCCACAGTTTTCTGACTGAAATTCCTTTTTCTTTGGTGTTTTGTGGGTAAAACTCTGTTCTTTTCCATGCTGACAGCTTTTTTAGCTGCAGTTTTTAAAGAAGTTTCATCTAAATCCAGTTGAATCTCCTCATTTTCTAGAATGTCTAAACTAGTAGAAACTTTCTGAGCATAAAGCCTGTTTTCTCCAGAGGACATGAATGAACAGAGTGGATCTTAGTGAGGAACGACAGCCTTTGGATGCAGAGAATCACTTTGATGCAGCTGCTGCAACAACACCAACTGCATTGAAGCAGGAGGGAGAAGGGAGACACCTGCTGGCTGTTTGCAGAACTGCATCTAACTGTCAAAAGGCTTCAAACTGAAAGCTGTCTGTAAAATTCCTGCAGCCTGTTTGGATCTAATAAATGCTCTTTTGAATCAACTCTGTGTTTGCTATTGATTTCTGTCTTCATTCTATCTTTGACTCACAAACAGACTTGAATCTTTAGCCTTCCCCCTCATCCTGTTCCAGCTGTTCTAATCTTCATGTGTTTGGTTCCTTCTCAGTAGAAATGGGTTGGAAAAGAGCTTTGGAATGTTCAGGTGGTGCTGATGTCTTTCTAGATGGGGGTGGGCAGAACAGATGAGAGCTCCTCCCTCCTGATTCAGAGGGGAACAGTGGACAGCAGCTGAAAGGAGGGAGTGGAAATGGGAAAAGTTCTTTGCACGTTTCTCCTTCCCAAGAACAGAGGGATACGTGTCCATGAACAGCAGAAGCTAAAGAGTTGGAAAACGTGCCCAAAGCTGCAGCACCACCTGCAAAAATATGCTTCTTCCTCAGGCTCCGCCCCTCCACATCAAGAGCTGCAAGGAGAAGAAAGATCAAAGTTTCTGCTGAGCTGCTATTGGAGCTTTTAGGGTATCAGATCTTTAGGAACATTTGCTGTCAATGAAACCAGGAATTTAAGTGTTTTTAACCCTTGTGCTATCCTAGGCACTTTAACATTGGGAGTTGGGTCATCTAGACCAGTGTTTTTCAACCAGTGTGCCGCGGCACACTAGTGTGCCGTGGGAGATTGCCCTCATTAACTGATTTAACAACATTTTCCATCTCCAGGATTTCAGCTCTCTGTTCATCCAAACAGGCACTGATAAAACACTGAGGAGTTAGGAATATAAAAGATGGTAAAATACTTTTTCTTTGCGTTTAATTTATTTTATTAAAGACATTTTGATAAGAATGACGTACTGCGATTCAGCTGCAGCTCCGGCTGTATTTTGGAAAAGTCCCGTCGCTTTAACTGTCTCCACCAATCATTCTTGGGGGGCTTAATCACATGTCATCAGTCTGACCAATCAGAAGTGGTTAAAGTCTTCACTTCCTTGTCCCGATTTAGCTCGTAAAGTCGCTCAGTTCTAACAGAAATGCCAGCTAAAGCTCGTCTTTAGCGGTGTAGCTTTCCACAGAATCCGGTATCAGACCGTGGAACAAGTGAACAAAACAATGAAGCTCCGAAAAGCGATCTCCGCCGGCCGTTTTATGCACTACATCTCCCATGATGCATTGGGTTGTGAGAGTGACAGCGCACAAGGAGATCTGTTGTTAAACGTCTTGAAACCAACGAACACACAAACTGTTTTTAAATCTTCTAACTTAACTTTTATTGCATCTTTTAGAAAAAAAACAGCTGCAGTTTCCAGCTTTTTCTGCAACAATTATCTCAAAAATGAATGTGAAACTGTGGAGGGGCTGTAGATCAATACAGACTGAGTTTCTCCTTTTTTTTTTAATTTTTGGATGCTGGTGTGCCGCGGGATTTTTTTTAAGGTTAAAGTGTGCCGTGGCTCAGAAAAGGTTGAAAGACACTGATCTAGACCCACTAGACAGTGTTCTGAACCATTTTTCTTCAACTATTTGTGATCTTCACTGGTGTCCATGGATTACATGAAATCCTCTTCACCTTTATCCACCTTTGTCATGGTAGGAATAACATGTCAATGTAAGGGTGGGGTCATAGGATAGCACAAGGGTTAAAGGTTAGATTGATTACATCATCAGTTGTGGAAACAATAGAAAATGGAAATCCAGCAGAGAAGTAAACATCACGACTTCCTGTTTGAGTCTCTTGATTTTAGGATCATCAAGCCATAATCCAAGCAGCTCCTTCATCCTGATGAAGCTCCACCCTCTGACCTTCATCAGTCCTCTCCAGGCCCTGCCCCCAGATGGTTCTTTTAGTTTTTCTACAATTGACAAAAACCAAAGTGGGAGGAGTCATCTTTATGAAGTCCATCAGAATCATAGAAAGAAGTTCTAGATCATATATTTCTATACTTGATTCTAAATGATGGATCTAAAGTTAAACAGAACTAAAAGTGCTGACTCAGCACAGATCTAAGGAGACAGAGATGATTTCCTGGAATGAAGAAAACCTCAAACATCATGATGTGATCTGGAACTGAGCTGTTCTTCAGAAGATCCTCCCAAACATGGAAACTGTTGCTGCAACACGTGAAGGTTTGGTTCTGTTGCTAGTGAGATCTGATGGATCAGAACCAGACTTCTGCCAGCTGGAACTGGGGCTTCTTCCAGACCATGTGACCTCATGGACAAAGTTCCAACATGGTTTCAATGAAATGTGGAGGTTTTCCAGGAAACGTTGCTGCAGTTCCTCCGTCTCATCAAATGAGAGATTTCTCTGCACTAAAGAAGAAAATCTTCCAGAACAGCTTCAAGCTGCAGAAAAACTGTTTCCATCATTCTGATGACATTTCTTTAGGCTTCATGTGAAGAAAACAAACTGTTTGAAAAGATGAAAACAGAAACAAAGACGTTTCTAGAAGCTGCAGATGCAGTTACAAAGAACAGCCAGCAGGTGTCTCACTGTGGGAGTCTCTGGAGTTGAATAATGACTTTTCTTTGGTGAAATTCAGTCATTTGGATGTAAGACAAACAGGAAGACAAATTTTTGTTCTTCTAATATTGGATCCAAATGTTTTTAGAAAGTAAAGCAGCAACAATCAAATGAGCAGCAGGTCTTTTTAGTTCATCTCTCACTAGAATGAGATCCAGACTGAAGCTTTGGGAAACTTGGATCATTCCAGCTGAAACTCACTTGGATCAACTGTGGACATTTCTGGAGATTTCAGGACGTGGATTCAACAAATTCCAGTTAGTTTGTTAAGAAAAAGAAGAAAACTCAATAACTGAAACTCTGGGATGTTTGAAATCCAGTTTTTAGGTCTGGGAGCTGAAAATGTGTGGAGCTGCTGAGAATCCATCATCCTCTGTGAACACTGGATCTTCATCCCTGAAAGTCCATGTCAAGAGGAGAAATGGTTGCTCCTCTTCACACCAAAGACAGGAGCAAGAAAAGAGTTTACTGCATTTTGACCGAGAAGCTCATTATTTGTCAAACTTTTCATTGTTCAATAATGTTTATGCCTCCATTTCTCTGGATTTGAGAGTAAAATAATTTTCTGTTGATGAACTGATGCCAAACTGAGGAATTCTGGGAGTCTACAGATCAGCTGAAGGTCAGACGACGGCCGCTCCTCTTCAGCTTTACTGCTGCTGGGTCACCTGGTGGGAAATCCTCAATGAAACACTGAAGGGTGAAGGTTCAAAAGAACAAATAACTTGTTTGGAGGCAGTGGTCTTCATGGATCTCAACATGTTTTTCATTTATTTAGAGTTTCTCCAAATATTTCAGGTTTACAGCATGAACTTCATGGATTCTCTGAAACAGACATTTCATCTGAAATGAACTTCTGATTAACCTCCAGTTTCTCCTAAATGTCAGTTAGAAAATCTCCGTTAAGTGTTGAATGTATACAATGTCACTCTTGCTCTTTTTACTCCATTTCCCAGGAGTCACTTCTGTACCCATGAGTCATTATTGTATGTTTGTGTTGAGGGTTGATGACATGAATGAGCTCTGGGGGGTATTTCAGAAAGCAGGTTATGCTAGCTCTCATGGTAAGTTTGAGGCTAAAGAAGTTGATAACCTCAGTTTTCGGTTCCAGAAATGGAGGTATGTTTCAGGGTATGTCAAGTTGTCATAGCAACTCATGCTCTGAACATAACCTGGTCTGGAGCAGGTTTAGTTGAAGGTTAGTTTGTTTTCAGAGAGGTGAAGCAGCATGACGTGTCCATTTGAAGATGATTTAGTGGATGAAGAAGCTCAGATAATACTTTTTCCACCATGAGAGGGTGATAAGACCACATATGGATGTTGGAAAGATAAACTTCTTTACTTTGATCTAACTTAATTATTTGCTTCAGTTAACATAAATCATTTGTTTGTTAAGTCAGTTTAAAAATAACACATAGTTTTTAGACAATTAATTTATTTTCATTCAAATTAATTCAATTAAGTTGGTGTAACTTTGGTGCTGCTGTTAGATCGGCACTACAAGGGATTCTGGGATATCATTCCCATTGCTTGTCTGGACGGATTTGGGTTTACGTGTGGGTTTTTTACAATATGTGTTTAGTTGTATAGCTGTTTTAAAACGTAGTCATCAGACAGGTATTTTACTTTCATTCAAATTAATTCAAATACGTATGTGTAAGTTTGGTGCTGCTGTTAGATCAGCACCGCAAGGGATTGTGGGATACCATTCCCTTTGCTTGTCTGGATGGATTTTGGTTTAATTGTGGCGTTTTGACCAAATGTGTTTAGTTGTTTAGCTGTTTTACTGTGTTGTGCCATGTTTTGCTGAGTTGTTTAGTCCTACTGTGCTTATGTCTCTGCACCATGAGTAAGAGTGAAGGAGGGGATGATGAGTTTATATAGCACCCCTTCCAGGTATTGCTGTAATGACAATGACGGAAAATTCTTTTAATGAATTTGAGCGCAACGTGCATTTTTTTTCCCCATCCTTTTTATTGTTATAAAAATGAGCATATCTGCCGGCTCATACTTAGACATATGAGAGATCAAGAATTATAATTAATTAAGATGGAAAAAATATTAATTGAATTGGAGTAATGTGACATTTAGTTAGATCTTCCACTTTCGGCTTCTCCCATCAGGGGTCGCCACAGCGAACAAGTCGCATGGTAAATTTGGCAATGTTTTACGCCGGATGCCCTTCCTGACGCAACCTTCTCAAACCGGGCTTTGAACCGGCAGAGGTAGAGAAGGGAACAGGGAGCAGCCCGGAGTCGAACCCTGGTTTCACGGACGGAAGGCGCCGCAAACCAGCACGAGCTTTAGTTAGATAAATACATAAATTTGAGTTGTATAAACAATTATTGAGTTTTATAGACGTAAGAAATTCGGTTGATTAAATTTAACTCAATTACTTGTTACCAATAAAAGTAATTCATTTAAGGTGGCAAAATTGGATAAGTTATATATATATGCGTCACAAGGAAAATGGAAATAAGATCACAAACTTGTGCGTTTATTTTATCTGTTCTTCTACTACAAGCAGAAACTCTTTCTTTTACTGATGCAGCTGTATTACCTTTTTAATGGGCGTATAATCTTCATACGCCGCCATAAAAATATAAGACTCCGTCTCACTAAAGTATAGCGCTTTCTTTTTTCTCTCCACGCGTTTCCATGGTGACTCCGGAAATCGGCGATCCATTGAGAATGTCTTTATGTACCTGCTGTGCACGTGCATTAACCCAGGGTTACCAAGTCGAGCGTAATTACGCTAACTCATATCCGGTCTTTTGGAACCGACATACCCAGAGTAAGCAAGTTCAGGCAGATTTCAGCCAGAGTTCAGGCTTAAAGTCAGGGTAGTTCAGGGTAGTTTAAACATGCTTTCTGGAATACCCCCCCTGATGTACTAGGGAGACGTTTTTGTTCCATGCTCAATGGTTAATAAATATGCTTAGAGGAGGCTAAAGTTTATCCTGTACCGGAGTCTTCTTCATCTATCGACCACGCAGATGAAAGATTGGAGCTGCGCTCAACACCCTGTCAACTTTCTACAATCACCCAACTATTATTTCCTGGTGTTTCCCAACATCCTGTACTGAGAGAAACTCAACATTACTCCTGGTTGAACCTACTGGGCTAAACAGATACAAAATAAATATTGGAACATTGGAATAAACATTGAAAATATATGTATTTCCAATGTATGAACATGTCTTAATAGATACAAAAGATGTTGATCCCTGTAAAGCACAGAATAAAGTTATCCTATCCTCTGTGTTAGGATTTTAGTTTATTTATAGTGTTTCTTTAGCCTCAGATGGTTTTCCTTTGGCTTTGTGTGGACCTGAGCAAACTTTATCTAGAGATGGAACTCTTTTTTTCTCACCTCAGTCCTGGGTTCCATCAGAACTGGACCTGAGGAGTCCAGCTTTGGAACCAGCAGAGAACCAACAAACAGTAGAAACCCACACTGTGGGAAAGACTCCACACTTCTGACTGATGTTCACGTCCACTTTATTCTTCACAGATAAGATTGGAACAGAACCCTGAGAACCAAAAAAAACAGAGGAACAGTTCTAATGTCTACTTGAAAACAGGAATCACAAGAACACCAGACACAAACACCAGTCTGGTTCTTTATCTGCCTCTTCCTTCATACATTTAGGAGAGATCTTTTCCTAAAGAAATTATTTGCTCATATGACCCAAAAAATATCAACTGCAGTCGCTACTTTTAAAAACTATGATGAAATGTTCACTGATCACATAAAAAGTGCTAGAATTAGACAAAATACTTCCAGTGTTGTCATGGTAACACAGGCAAAGACAACATACACATTGTATCAGCATAAACTACAACCACAATGAAGCTGTTCAAGAGATGAAGAGTAACCCTTGTGCTATCTTAGATGACCCCCACCCTTACATTGACGTGTTCTCCCTACCATGACAAAGGTGGATAAAGGTGGAAAGATTTCATGGAATCCATGGACACCAGTGAAGATCACAAATCATTGAAGAAAAAAGGTTCAGAGGACTGTCTAGTGGGTCTAGATGACCCAACTCCCAACGTTAAAGTGCCAAGAATAGCACAAGGGATAAACTATGACCATCAAAAACAACACATATCTATTTACAGGTTAATCTATAAAAATAAATTGAAGTTTAGCATTTTTTAAAGTACAATTCAAACAGTAAAACTCATTTTATAGAAGAATTATACTTAAACTGAAATATATCAATGCTTTCTTTCAAGGATTTTGTTCTTTGTGGTATATAGATGATGAAAACCCCCAAAAAAGTGTCTTAGAATATTAAAGTATCAGAATAAAAAAAGATGTTTCAGTACAGGTCAGATATTAGAAAACGGCTCATTTCTTTCCAATCAATAATCACGTCTGCCTCCTTTTTACTAATGCCTGCATCATATGGAGTGATATTTCTGCCACCATGTTGCACACAAAACTTTCTAAGTTGAACACAAAACTTTCTAAGTTTTTTGCTCAAAAAAACATTTTTTTTGCTCAAAATTTTTTTTTTTTGCTTTCAAAAACGTTTTTTGTGTTTGCAAAACACATTTTTTTACGTGCGTAGTGTCAAATCTCGCTTTTGTCTTATCTTTGATTTTGCTGACTACTTTGAGCGCGACTTAGCGTGATATGACTGCCACTGGCATCGCCAAAAAGAAATTTGCATGCGTTGTGTGTCATCTCACCTTTTTCTTATCTTTGCTAAGTTTCGGTTTGACGTGACCAAGCTGCCATCAAACAGCACTGATTGGTCCAGATTCTAACCAATCAAGTGTCTCTGTCTCATATTGACTGTGCTCCGAGGCTGACATTGACTTTGCACTTTGTGTCAGTTCTGTTCATACAGGGTTCTGCCGTTTTCAACCACTCTGGCCCGTTTGTCTCAGAGTAAAACCCAGAAGAAGCAGCAAAGCAACTAAAATAAAACAGAGTTTAGTATTTATTCATCTCTGTGTAGAGACCAACGTGTTTAAAACGTCTGCAGCAAAAAAAAGACAACAAAAAAAAAAAAGTCCGAGCTCCGACTCCATCCAGCCGGAAGAAGTTAAACTTTTTAAGATTTGTATCTGAACTTTTGTTTTATTTTAATAAATAATTGTTGAAATATTAAGAGAAAATAGCATTTTTGATGAATAATATTTTAAAACTTTGGACAAACGCTCACAAGTTCTAAAACATGAGACACTGGTGAAAATTTACATAAAAGTTAAAAATGCTTCTTCTGATAAATGCATTGAGTCTCCTGTGGTGAGCCATCATTCTTCTGCTTATTACTGCTGTTCATCTGATCCCAAACACGTGTGCATCATAAAATAATATGTGCTTTAATTTTTTTATTGTTTTGTTTTAACAAACAGACCTTAAAGAAAATCAAACTTTTCACTAATATTTTGCTCTGCAGGATTCACAGATCAAACAGACCTGTTGATGTAATGTCAGCAGATAAACTTTACAGTTTCAGGAGATCCTCAGCCATAAATTCACAAATCTGACTTCATACAAATGAACGAATGCTAAAAAAAAAGAAAGTACGAATTATTATGAATTATTTAAAAAATGAAAACGTCTTCATCCAAAAATGAGCGTAAAAAGAGCTGGTTCAGCCTCTGAGCCTCGGCAGCAGACACCATGTTAGATTCACATGGCGATTTGATTGGTTAGAATCTGGACCAATCAGCAGCTGTTTGATGGCAGCTTGGTGACGTCAAACCGAAACTTAACTTAGCAAAGATAGGAAAAAAGTGAGATGACACATAACGCCTGCGAATTTCTTTTTGGCGATGTCAGTGGCAGTCATATCACGCTAAGTCGCGCTCAAAGTAGTCAGCAAAATCAAAGATGAGACAAAAGCGAGATTTGACACAACGCACGTAAAAAAATGTGTTTTGCAAACGCAAAAAACGTTTTTTAAGCAAAAAAAAAAAATTTTTGAGCAAAAAAAAAATTTTTGAGCAAAAAACTTATAAAGTTTTGTGTTCAACTTAGAAAGTTTTGTGTGCAACATGGTGGCAGAAATATCACTCCATAGCATCAATGAGGTCTTGAAACCACAAAGAACACACGTCAACCTTGGAGGGTATTCCAGGAAGCATATTTAAACTACCCTGACTTTAACCCTGAACTCTGACTGAAGTCCTTCTGAACCTGCTTACTCAGGGTATCTCGGTTCCAAAAGATCGGATATGAGTTAGTGTAATTACGCTGGACTTGGAAGACTCATTGTGCGTTGAGACACTGTCACTTTTACCCAATGCATTATGGCAGATGTAGTGCCAACTGCCGCAGATGGCAGAAAGACTCGCTTCATTGTTTTGTTTACTTATTCCACGGTCTGATACTGGATTCTGTGGAAAGCTACACCGCTAAAGACGAGCTGTAGCTGGTATTTTTGTTGGAACTGAGAGACGTTATGAGCAGAATCGGAACAAGGAAGTTAAGACTTTAACCACTTCTGATTGGTCAGACTGATGACATGTGATTAAGCCTCCAAGAATGATTGGTGAAGACAGTTCAAGGGGCAGGACTTTACTGAAGCTGTGGCTAAATCGCGGTACCGTCATTCTTCTCAAAATGTCTTAAAATAGACTCAAACACAAAGAAAAAAGTATTTTATGATCTTTCATATTCCTAACTACTCAGTGTTTTATCAGTGCCTGTTTGGATGAACACAGAGCTGATATCCTGGAGATGGGAAATGTTTTTAGTTCAGTGAAAACAGAGAATTTCCCACAACACACATCGGTTGAAAAACACTGATTTAAAGCATATCATTTCATCACGCATACTATTTATGCAAAAATGAGCTGGCACCTGTGCTCAGATGAGTTTGTGTATGTAGTACTACTGTAGTGTATGATAGAATGTAAAAAGAGGAGGAGATCCTGGTTACCCCCACACCAAGACCCCCACCAAAAACATCATCTTGACTGGAGTGAGTCTTTAAACATGTTTGTAAAAAGAGATTGACTCACATTTGCATCCAGATACTAGTGGTCATTCAGGAAAAATCTAAAACTTTGCAATTTCTTTAAAAAGAAATGCATGTGTAGCACTTTTGTCACAGGAAGCTACTTAAATGGTAATATAAATGGATAAATGGCTAGAGATCAGAAGACTCTAGTTGTCGACTCACGGAGGGAGGGGCAGGAGACAGAAATTGTTTATGGATTAGCACCATTTATTACACATGCAGGAAATTCCCAGTGACAGATAATGAGGCAAAGAATGGCCATTCACACATATATACACAGAAGCACTTTGGTAAAATCACCAATACTCTATGCTCTTATTGAGATAGGTTTTCAGAGAAAAGAGTCCAGCATCTCTTAACTGCACCACAGAAGAAAAAACTAGACAAGATTTGCCCAGAGTTCAGAAGATGCATTGGATTGTGCAACTCTCATGTCCATAGTAGCTCACGTAAACTGATGCTGTGAGGATAAGTCAAGTCACAGTTTTTGGACTGTTTAGCAAACAGAGGGAAAGAAACATCTCTTTGGTTTTGGGCAACTAGTGACGTCAAGAGAGAAAGAAGAGAGGAAACCGGCTCTTCTGTTTGGGCTATTAGGAAAAAAAAACCCTACCGGCCCAGCGGGAGGAAGATTCCAATTCAATTCAATTCAATTCAATTCAATTTTATTTGTATAGCCCAAAATCACAACAACAGTCGTCTCGATGGGCTTCGAAGTAAAACATGAAATCAAAAGGATCACGAATACAAAGAGTTCAATAGAAAAATACTAAAATGAACTAACAAACTGACTAAGCTATACTGGCATCCCTGCCCTTAGACCCCCCTTCGCGGTAAGGAAAAACTCCCAAAAAAACCGGATTCCGGAAAAAACGAAGAAACCTCAGGGGTGCCCACATGAAGGAGGGATCCTCCCCCAGGACGGACAGGCGATTTACCAGAACTCTTAGAGAAGAATTAACTTATCTAAATCTACAACTACATATATAAAAGTCCAGCAGACGAGCTTCATCCAGCCGTGGTTGTGGGGACAGTCAAAGGCGCGAGTCGAGCCGGAGACAGGAACCACAGCCAGGTGTAGGAGCAGGAGCAGAGACGAGGTACTCGGTCAGGTACAGAGCAGAGACGAGCCAGAGATGAGCCAGAGGCAGGATCCACAGCCAGGTGTAGGAGCAGGAGCAAAGGCGAGGTAAACGGTCAGGAACTGGAGCACGGATGAGCCAACTGGAGTCTGGAAGCACTCCCACTCCCCAGGAGGGGAGAGGAAAAGAGGGACAATACATGAATCGCACTGCACCAAACAGAGGCATGGAGAACTAAATGATAAATTATGATCAAGAATAGAGGAGAGGAAGGGTAGAAGTAAAAAAGGAAAGAGGACAGAACCCCAGTGCACCATAGTTACCCCAGCTTCAACTTCTAGCAGCCTTCCAGGGTCTCACCATCAGGACCTGGCCAAGTTCCGCCAACCACATATCACTAATGTCTTCCATATGTGGACTGATAGACATGTGGACCGGATAGAGGGTTCCTTGTTGCCCAGATAGCTTCCCCGCCGCACCTTACACCACTGATTCCCCGTACCTTAATAAGAGTGAGCGACTGGCCAAATTGGAAAAGAGTTATCCCACTGGAGAACATTGGTAGAACAAGCAAAAAGCTCCCTGATCCAGATCCAGCAACAAAAGAGTGAAACTGAAGCTGCGTTGGCTCAATGTCAGAAACTGTTAAAGGTGAAGGAGGAACAATTTGAAGACACCACAACTTTAAAGTTCAATGTAGAACAGCTCAAACATAAGCTCCAGGTTGAACAATCTCTCGTGGAAAAGGAGAAAATAGCTGTGATTACGTTTGCAAAATATCTTTGATCGGATTAAAGACTGGAGTAGAATTGAACTGGGGTCATGCGCCCAGAAAATCTTTTTCCAATTATAACAAACGTTTACACACGTCAAACTTTTGGTTGGAATAAATCATTTGGGTATGGTAAATGGCGTATACTTATATAGCGCTTTCTACCTTCTTACGAAGGCCCAAAGCGCTTTACAGTCACAGTCCCATTCACCCATGCACACACACATTCACACACACATTCACACACTGATGGCGTCTCCGCTGCCAAACACTGGCGCCAACCTCCCACCAGAGGCAAGGTGGGGTTCAGTGTCTTGCCCAAGGACACTTCGACACATGGGCGTGACAGGCGGGAATCGAACCTGCAATCTTACGATCATGGGTTGACCGCCCTACCACTGCACCACGGCGCACAGTAATCTAAAATACCCGAAACGAGCGTAGAAGAAGAAATTAGTTCTGTTGTAAACAAACAGAGCTTCTACATGGAGCGAGATGATCTTCTAAACTTGATTTTATTATTGTTACAGTTATGATGAAGTGCATGTACGCTCATCATTTCATTTTAATTCGTGTGGTCAGTGCTTTTTTTCTGTCGCGGAACAGAGCGGATAACAGGGTTAGGAGAAGGCTAACATGCGCTAACAACATTTAGCCTTGGATGAGCATAAAATCCATGCTGGAAATGCTGCGATCTGCATCTTGGCTGCACGTAAACATGTGGGAATAAATTCAGCCTTTGTTTTGTCTGGACACGACTGGTAACACAAATTCACGTGATTGTTTACACGGTTTCTCAGGACTGAGCGACATTTCTGCTTTGAAAAGCCGCCTCCGCCAGCTCAGACATTGCCCCAAAGCCGGTGTGTGAGCTGGCGGTCCGAGCTCTTCTCGGAAACACAGTTCTACCAGCAGACATGGTTCTCCTGAGTTCGGCAGCTTGCTCACACAAAAGAGATTATCCAGAGAAAGGATGACAGACTTTACCGAAGAAGTATTCATGTCAAAGCTTGAACAACTCCAGGAGGAGGTGAACAATAAACAAGACAAAACCACACAGAGATTTTCTGAGCTTTTTCAAAAGGGATAAAAAAGATTAGGAACACACCACATTGTGTGTACTATAAATAGAAAAAATAAATAATAATAAAAAACACAAAAAAAATTTCTTTTGTGTTTTTTGTTAATGTTTAATTTGCTTCGGTTTTCTCCTGGTACTCAGGGTTAGTCCTTAGATCCATCTTCATCATTTATCAGTGTTATATTGCGTATTTGTAAAAAACCAAAAAAACGAACTAAAAAAGTAGTTTTTGTTTTTTTTTATTCATGTTTCATCTGCTTGGGTTTCCTCCTGGTGTTCAGGTTTACCCATAAAGTATTCACATTGATCAATATTGTAGTTCATTTTGATAAGATAAAGAACTAAAACCCTTTTTTATGTGTAATGTTTGAGGGGTTTTCTACGGAGCCCGTGTCCTGACATTAAGATATAAAAATATATCTTGTTCCCACAGATTAATATCTCGTTCGCACGAAATACTATTCCGTTCCCACAAGATACTATTGCGTTCCCTCAAAATACTATTGCGTTCCCTCAAAATACTATTCCGTTCCCTCGAAATGATTAACTCGTGCGAACGCAATAATTATGTCGTTCGAACGCAATAATTAATCCGTTCGAACACAATAATTATTCACGTCATAAGTCATTCGCGCGGATATGCTCTCTGTACGCCGGCAAAAGCCGCTTTCAGCTGTAACTTCCGTGTCTCTGTGACCCATATTCGTTCAAAAAAGGAACATGAAAAACAAAAATGATCATTTCATTACCGTCTCAATGAATATAAGAAAAATATCAAAAGATTTATGATAACTAGGCTGCTTTGTCATACGATACCTACTGCTAGGCTACTACTAGCGCCGCCGCAGAGCTCTTTGATGTATGCCGGCATTTGGGCAACTGGCTGGTCGGTTGACAGACAGCTGATATTGTAGTTTAGGGTCGAATAGGAATAATAATATTCAGGACTTGTCTTTTATTAACTTTAGCAGTCAGTCGCTTTACATTCGAAGGCAATTAGGCTACATGATAACTAACTAGCCGATAATTTATCCTGTTATTAATTTACGTCATAGATTTACAGCAGATACCTTCACATTTCTGTCTGAGTGTGTCTCCTTACATTGCATTGAAGACACGGAGGATGTTTAGAGAACAGATTTATTTATTTTAAAAAGCACAAAAGCATCCATCGTATGCGTTGAGGGAACGCAATAGTATCTTGTGGGAACGCAATAGTATCTTGTGGGAACGGAATAGAATTTCGTGCGAATGAGATAATAATCTGTGGGAACAAGATATTACTCTTTGGGAACAAGATATATTTTTATATATTAATGTCAGGACACGGGCTCAGTAGTTTTCTCCTGGTGCTCAGGTTTCCTCTAAAAAAATCTCAATGTTTCTCAATGTTTAAAACGTTTATATATTATTGGTGACTATAAATAGACATTTAGGTGTAAATTTGAATGTTTGAACAAATGGATGGATACATGGATGAAATTAATAGATGAGAAAGCAGCATTACGTGTGTTAGATGTAACAGATACAATGAAATGATGTGAATGAGTGTATGAATGTAATGCAACCAAACACAAGGGAACACAATCCAGTATTCTCTTGTGCCGGTCCCAAGTCTGGACAAATGCAGAGGGTTGTGTGTGCAAAAGAAAATTGAACATATGAATCACAAACAGTGATGAGTTCAATTTATATACCGTAATTTCCGGACTACAAGCCGCTACTTTTTTCCTGCGCTTACAGTCCTGCGGCTTATTCAGTGACGCGGCTAATAATTGGATTTTATTGGCGGCCGCCGTGTACGTATGTTTGGACACAGTGAATGGTTTGAATTCTCTAACATCAAACACAAGTCATTTGTTTTTCAACACACCTCTAAGCAGCCAAACAGCATGGACCTGACTTCAGGTCTTAGACACTTCAGTCATGGTTCAACAAAACAAAACACGCATGTCCAGCCGCATCCCAGAATCCTTTGGTGCCATTAGACCCAACGTGCACGTGATCGCCGCTACAATATGATGAAGCTTTCAAGTTAAAAGCAATCGTTAAAAGCAGCGTGAAAAAATCACCAACGGGTTTGGAAAAGCCGGTCAGCTGCGTGACGGAGAGAACAGCGCATGCTCAGGAGTGCATTTACCTCTGAGTCATAGTGACTCGGCTGGCTGCACCTAAATATGTGGCAATAATATCAGCCTTTATTTTGTCTGGACACGACTGGAAACACAAATTGACGTGGTCGTGTTAACGGTTACTAAGGACTGAGCAGAGATTTGCATTGAAACGCTCACAGCCTCCGTGTGAGCTGGAGACTGCGTGTCGTGTGAGCTGCGGGGCCGATGGCAGTCTGAAGGCTCCCACACGTAACAACGCATCCGCCCCTCATACACAAAACGTACAGTATTAAGTCCGATTGCTCTGCACAGACACGATTTGCTCCGTTCACCGGCGCAATGGGGACGAAGCGCTCCTCCCTGTAGCCGCGCTGGCCAGAGCTGTCGGAGTAGATAGGAAGGGGAGACAAGGAGCGCGCGGGAGCGCGGAGGCGTCGAGCCATTCTGCAGGCTGCAGCCAGGGCTTACTCGAGGCGTCCGCGGAGCAAGTGTTTGTTGTGGAAGGAAACTTCTGACCCACGCGCCGCGAGGAGGCGCGCGTATCGCGCTGAGGCGCGCGCTTTTCAGTCGTCGCTGCTTTATTTTACTAGCGTGTTTTTTAAACAGCCCTGTTACTCCCATAACGCTGCCGCGACACAAGCGGAAGGAGAGCTTTACCCGTTCACCCCTCCATGCACTGCTGCTCATTCTTAAACACGTACAACAGAATGGCGAGCCGGGCGTTGGCCCCGCCTTTAGCCCCTAAGACTCATGGGAAATGGGGGATCGGGGATGTAAATTTCCTCATCATAACTGAGGGATGTAATGTTGATTATATGGTTACTGTTTGTAATTTTATGTGTGATACCTAGATTGTCAATAAGTTAAAAAAAAATAATAAAAATAAAAACCATAACTGAGGAACTTGTGAACAGAATAGAGGTGCATACTGTTTGGCAGATGCAGATAAACTCAAAGACATGAGCCTGAGGCGAAAATGACTCCACCCACTGTGTGCTAATAAATCACACTTACACTCTGAGTCAGGAAGTGATCCGTCAGGATGACAATGTTGCCTAATTCATGCGGCTTGTACCCCGACGCGGCTTGTGTATGTATAAATCTAGTTAAACACGTGAAAATGGGTGGGTGCGGCTAATAATCGGGTGCGCTTTGTAGTCCGGAATTTACGGTATGTGTATTTCACGCACTCCTTAGCAACTCAGAGATATAGTCCAGGATGGCTGGACTCCTCCCCTGTGACTGTGTGTGGGCTCAACTCGCCTCACAGTCTAGGCTCTGAAACAGTCACTCCAGGGGTTGGACTCACTACCATTCTGGAGTTGCTCATGGTGAGAGGGGACGGGCTGGTGTTGGCTTACTTGTGAGCCCCCAGCATAGCCCCCAAGTGTTGAAGTTTTCCCCAGTGCATAGGAGGGTCATGTCCTTTAACCTTTTTGGTCTACTGGTGGAAAAGCACTCAAGAGTACCCAGCCTTCTTGGTGTCTCCTGGAGGGGTAAAGGTTTGTCTAGTCTGCATTGCAGGTGTTATGACTCCATAAACACTCCAGCACAGAAAGAAAACAGAGACCAAAAGTTACAGACAGGCCTACTGCCGACCTCTGCACATATTATCTGTTACTGCAGGCAGAAAACATGCATATATAGAATCCATTAAATGCATAATCAAAAAGAGCATAGAAATATAATAGAACCCCTGTAATGCATAATAAAAATATCATAGAAAATATTATGGAACCCCTTTTCTCCTCCACATTCCATCATGTGGTTTTTGAAGAAACAGAAAGAGAAAAAACTCCAAATCTTTTGATGTTTTACAGAAGAAAACAATCCAATCCAGGTAATGATTACAAAGAAAACAGTTGAATTCATAACAGATTAACCAAATTTAAGATCTGCTTCAGGGTCAGACCATGTCCTTCATGTCCAAAGTCCACAGGAATCTGCTTCCTGCCTGCATTCAGAACCGGTTTGAAACTAGAGTCGGTTGGACTTCAGGGATTTAAAGCAGTTCAGAAAATCCAGAGGAAGAAGTCAAAGAAAGAACAGATGCATTTGTGTCAGAGGGGTGAGTTGATGGAACAGCTGGGATGGAAAGAATGTGGATGTTTGCATTTCAAAGGCTTTCAGAAGAAGTTCTTGAATGTTAGGACTCAGCTGGGAGCCTCTTTGTTGGAATCCTAAAGGATCCTGGCTGAGATCAGATCAGATTGATCCAGCATTAGTTTGGAGTTCTGGATCATGAAGTGATGAAATGATTTGGAGGAGTTGAAAGGAGGATCAATCATCTGAGCTTCAGCTTTTTCAATCCCATTTGATCTGGTTGTTATTTTTCTTTCTTTGATTCTTTTTTCATCTTTCAACCAAACAAAGAAACAAAGTGAAGATCTTCACCTCTGGAGGTTGAGATCATTAGATCATCTGCAAACAGACTGAGGCTTTTGGGATCTTCAAACACTGACCTCTGCAGGGCGGAACAGGAAGTGCAGCTTGATGTCTGAATGGAGGAAATGTTTGCTCAGAGGTGAGATGAACATCTCCAACTGTCCATGATCTTCTCCATGTCAGAGCTCAGAACTCACACCGGCAACGTTCATTCAGTTAGGTCAAATATTTAAAGGAAAGTCTGTCATCCTGTTATTCTTACATTTATTTTATCTAATTTATCTTATTAACTACAGAAAATATAAATAGTGATGCAAAATTGTTGGTGTACATTAATAAATTAATTTGAAAATTTTTCTTTGTATCTCATCAACAAACTCCAACATGAAATTCTTCATTTTCTTCTGGTCTAAATGAGAATCATTAATCCAGTTGACTGTAATTCTGATTCATCTGTGAGTCAGAATGAATGTTGGAATCATTGCTGTTCTGAAAACAACAGCATTCATGATGCATTTATGATCTGAGATGATCCAAATCCAAAAGAACTCATCAAACACTATTATGTAAGAAACTCACTTCTAATAAAACAAGTGTTTTTCTATCAGGATCCATCAGAGACTCAGAACTGGATCTGGATCTGAACCCAGCTGTGTTTCCTTCAGGAGTGACCGGTCAATGGATATTCTCATCAACTTTAAATCCTCTTCTGGTACAGAGAGGTGAGCTGTATGTAAACTTTGAAACCAAGTCAAATGGGTGAAATGTTTTCATTCCAACAGGTGTTTGATGTGAGCTCAGTTCCTTCTCTCAGACATTTCTATCTTTGGCGTGTTAGTGTCTGTGTTTACAGACAGAATGGATCTGATTGTTGCTGATTGTCCACAGACTGGACCAGCAGAGCTCAGAGACTCCCAGTGGTCCGTCTGTCCATCAGCATCAAACACAGCTGGACTCCATCTTTCTGGTCTGTACATGAACAACAACTACTTTCCCATCATTCTGTCCACAGTCGTCTCCATGCTGCACTTTGGACACCAGTGGACTGTCAGTGTGTCCAACATGGAGCTGATGTTTGGCTCCATGACTTCACTCTGATTGGCTCATTCATCTGGAATTCTGTTGCAGCTGCTCGAGGACAACATTGTCACTTTCGTGAAGAAGGAGCTGAAGAAGATCCAGAAACGTCTGAGTCACAGGGAGGATGAGGAGGAGCTGGAGGATGAAGATGAAGAGCAGAGGAGCAGCAGAGAGTCACTGATGAAGATCACAGTGAACTTCCTGAGGAGAATGAAGCAGGTGGACCTGGCTGATGGACTGCAGAGCAGTAAGAGGATTTCTCTGAAGGTTTCAGCTGCTGAGAAATGAAGATTTACTGACGTCTGAACACATGGAACCACAGGGATTCAAACCCTCATCATTCAGGGCTGCACAGAGTTGATTTACTGTTTGTTGTCTTCATTCAGGATCTTCTGCTGCAGTTTGTCGAGATGAAGTCCAATCTGGTCTGAAGAAGAAGTTCCAGTGTGTGTTTGAGGGGATGACTAAAGCAGGAAACCCAACCCTTCTGAATGAGATCTACACAGAGCTCTTCATCACAGAGGGAGGAAGAGGAGAGCTGAATGAAGAACATGAGGTCAGACAGATTGAAGCAGCTTCCAGGAAAGCAGACAGAGCAGAAACAAGCATCAGACAAGAAGAGCTCTTCCAACTCCCAGCTGGAAGACAAGAACCAATCAGAACCGTGATGACTAAGGGAGTGGCTGGCATCGGGAAAACAGTCTTAACACAGAAGTTCACTCTGGACTGGGCTGAAGGCAAAGCCCACCAGAACCTCCACTTCACATTTCCATTCACTTTCAGAGAGCTGAATGTGCTGAAAGAGGAGAAGTTCAGCTTGGTGGAACTTGTTCATCACTTCTTCCCTGAAACCAAACAAGCAGGAATCTGCAGCTTTGAAGACTTCCAGGTCCTCTTCATCTTTGATGGTCTGGATGAGAGTCGACTTCCTCTGGACTTCCTCAAGACTCGGATGCTAAATGACCCTAGAAAGTCCACCTCAGTGGCTGATCTGCTGACAAACCTCATCAGGGGGAACCTGCTTCCCTCTGCTCGCCTCTGGATAACCACACGACCTGCAGCAGCCAATCAAATCCCTGCTGAGTGTGTTGACATGGTGACAGAGGTCAGAGGGTTCAATGATCCACAGAAGGAGGAGTACTTCAGGAAGAGGATCAGAGATGAAGAGCAGGCCAGCAGGATCATCTCCCACATTCAGAGATCCAGAAGCCTCCACATCATGTGCCACATCCCAGTCTTCTGCTGGATCACTGCTACAGTTCTGGAGGATCTGCTGAAGAGCAGAGAGGAAGGAAAGCTGCCCAAGAGCCTGACTGAGATGTACATCCACTTCCTGGTAGTTCAGGCCAAAGTCCAGAAGGTCAAGTATGATGGAGGAGCTGAGACAGATCCTCACTGGAAACCAGAGACCAGGAAGATGATGGAGTCTCTGGGAAAACTGGCTTTTGAGCAGCTGCAGAAAGGAAACCTGATCTTCTATGAATCTGACCTGACAGAGTGTGGCATCGATATCAGAGCAGCCTCAGTGTACTCAGGAGTGTTCACACAGATCTTTAGAGAGGAGAGAGGCCTGTACCAGGACAAGGTCTTCTGCTTCATCCATCTGAGTGTTCAGGAGTTTCTGGCTGCTCTTCATGTCCACCGGACCTTCATCACCTCTGGACTCAACCTCATGGAGGAAGAACGATCACAGAAGAAAAAATCCCTAATGACTCTCAAACTGAAACAAAGTCCAGTCCAGTTCTACCAGAGTGCTGTGGAGAAGGCCTTACAGAGTCCAAATGGACACCTGGACTTGTTCCTCCGCTTCCTCCTGGGTCTTTCACTGCAGACCAATCAGAGTCTCCTACAAGGTCTGCTGACTCAGACAGGAAGTAGCTCACAGACCAATCAGGAAACAGTTCAGTTCATCAAGAAGAAGATCAGTGAGGATCTGTCTGCAGAGAAAAGCATCAACCTGTTCCACTGTCTGAATGAACTGAATGATGGTTCTCTAGTGGAGGACATCCAACAGTTCCTGAGGTCAGGACGTCTCTCCACAGAGAAACTGTCTCCTGCTCAGTGGTCTGCTCTTGTTTTCATCTTACTGTCATCAGAAGAAGATCTGGAAGAGTTTGACCTGCAGAAATACTCTGCATCAGAGGAGGCTCTTCTGAGGCTGCTGCCAGTGATCAAAGCCTCCAACAAAGCTCTGTAAGACCTCTCAGGAAAATCACCTTCAGTCAATAAATGTATCTGATGGAAACATGAAAGATTCAATAACTGCTGTCTGTCTTTGTTTTCTACAGACTGAGACACTGTAATCTGTCAGAGAGAAGTTGTGCAGCTCTGTCCTCAGTTCTCAGCTCTCAGTCCTCCAGACTCAGAGTTCTGGACCTGAGAGACAACAACCTGCAGGATTCAGGAGTGAAGCTTCTCTCAGATGGACTAAAGAGTCCACACTGTAAACTGGAGAGTTTCAGGTCAGATCTCATTCAAATGTTGATTCTCTACGAAAATTTCTGTTTTTCTATTTTTTAGGAGAAAATCTCAGATAGACGTCAGTGCAGAGGAAACAGAAGGGAACTGTTGTTGGAAGTAAAAAGAAAACAACATTCTGTTTGACTTAAAAATCCAGTTTTTTCTTTATCTGATGGTTACCAATGTTATCTTGTTTTTTTGCACCAGACTAAACAGGGGAACCTAAGTCCATCCAGGTCTTGATATCTGGGAGAAGTTCATGTTCTTTGTGTTCTTTAAAACAAAACATTCCCCATTATTTATCTCTCTGAGGCTCCGCCTTTTGCTCCGTGTGGGTGCCGCCCATTTAATGACATCTATCTAGACCTGGGGGGTATTCCAGGAAGTATGTTTTAACTAGCCTGACTTTAAGCCTGAACTCTGGCTGAAATCCGCCTGAACTTGCTTACTCGGGTTACGAGTTGGCGTAATTACGCTCGACTTGGTAAACCTGGGTTAATGCACGTGCACAGCAGGTACATAAAGACATTCTCAATAGATCGCCGATTTCCGGAGTAACCATGGAAACGCGTGGAGAAAAAAAGAGAGTGCAATACTTTAGTGAGACGGAGTCTGAGATTTTAATGACGGCGTATGAAGATTATACGACCATCAAAAAAGTAACACTGCTGCATCAGCTAAAGAAAGAAACTTAATTAGTTTTTATACAACTCAAATGCACATATTTATCTAACTGTCATATTACTCCGATTCACTTAATCGTTTTTCCATCTTAATTTAATATAATTCTTGAACTCTCATATGTCTAATTTTGAGCCAGCAGATATAGTCATTTTTATAACAATAAACAGAAAGACACAAAGCACATGGAAAGAACACATTCATTTTCCATTTTTCCAATATTGTTGATACAGGTTTTGACAGTAGGGGTGCTATATAAACTCATCATCCTCTCCTTCACTCTCCCTCATGGTGCAGAGACTTAAGCATAGTAGGACAAAATAACTCGCCAAAACACGGTAAAACACAGTAAAACAGCTAAACAACTTAACACATTTGGTCGAAAACCCACACTTAAACTCAAATCCGTCCAGACAGTCAAAGGGAATGGTATCCCACAATCCCTTGTGGTGCCGATCTAACAGCAGCTCCAAAGTTACACCTACTTAACTCAATTATTTTGAATGAAAGTAAAATAAGTGTTTGATAACTATGGGTTATTTTTAAGCTGACTTAAATAAAAAAAACATTTTTCTTAACTGAAGCAAATAATTAAGTTGGATCAATGTAAAAAGTTTATCTTTAAACATCCATATGTGGTCTCATCACCCTCTCACGGTGGAAAAAGTATTATCTGAGCTTCTTCATCCACTAAATCATCTTCAAATGGACACGTCATGTTGCTTCACCTCTCTGAAGACAAACTAAACTTCAACTAAACCTGCTCCAGACCAGGTTATAATAATAATAGTAATCCATTTTATTTAAAGCGCCTTTCAAGAAACCCAAGGACACTTTACAAAACAAAGGTTGAAAATAGACGTTATGTTATGTTATGTTATGTTCAGAGCATGAGTTGCCAGGGGAACTAAGCATACCCGGAAACATACCTCTGTTTTTGGAACTGAAACCAGTGGTTGTACATTTCTTTAGCCTCATACTTACCGTGGGAGCTAGCATAACCTGCTTTCTGGAATACCCCCCAGGGGGTACTCTTACGATAAGTTTGAGGAAGTATCAACTAAGGAAGTTGATAACCTCAGCTTTCGGTTCCAGAAATGGAGGTATGTTTCAGGGTAGGTCAAGTTGCCATGGCAACTCATGCTCTGAACATAACCTGGTCGGGAGCAGGTTTAGTTGAAGCTTAGTTTGTTTACAGAGAGGTGAGGCAGCATGGCATGTCCATTTGAAGATGATTTAGTGGATGAAGCTCAGATAATACTTTTTCCACCATGAGAGGGTGATAAGACCACATATGGATGTTGGAAAAATATTTTTTTTATTTTGATGTAACTTAATTTATGTTTCAGTTAAGATAAATCTTTTTTTTTGTAAGTCAGTTTAAAAATTACACGTAGTTTTCAGACAGTTATTTTACTTTCATTCAAATTAATTCAATTAAGTAGGTGTAACTTTGGTGCTGCTGTTGTTTAGCTGTTTTACTGTGTTTTACCGAGTTATTTTGCCCTACTGAGCTTACGTCTCTGCACCATGTGTGAGAGTGAAGGAGAGGATGATGAGTTTATATGCCATTGAGATTATGCACTCCGTGCATTTTCCCCCCTGTCTTTTTTATTGTTATAAAAATGAGAATATCTGCCGGCTCAAACTTAGACATTTGAGAGTTCAAGAAATATAATTAATCAAGATGGAAAAAAGATTAATTGAATTGGAGTAATGTGACATTTAGTTTAATAAATATGTAAATTTGAGTTGTATAAACAATTATTGAGTTTTCTAGACGTAAGAAATTAGGTTAAATAAATTTAACTCAATTGTTTGTTCCCAATAGAAGTAATTCATTTAAATTGGGAAATTGGATACGTTTTATATATATATATATATATATATATATATATATATATATATATATATATATATATATATATATATATATGTGAATCACAAGGAAAATGGAAACAAGATCAGAAACTCGTGCGTTTACTTTGTCTGCTCTTTTTCTACACGCAGAAACTCTTTCTTTTACTGATGATGCAGCCGTGTTACTTTTTTGATGGACGTGTAATCTTCATTCGCCGTCATTAAAATCTCAATGAAGTATCTCAATGAAGTATGGCGCTCTCTTTTTTTCTCCACGCGTTTCCATGATGACTCCAGAAATCGGCGATCTATTGAGAATGTCTTTATGTACCTGCTATGCACGAGCATTAACCCAGGGTTACCAAGTCAAGCGTAATAACGCCAACTCATATCCGGTCTTTTGGAACCGACATACCCAGACTAAGCAAGTTCAGGCGGATTTCAGCCAGAGTTCAGGCTTAAAGTCAGGCTAGTTTAAACATGCTACCTGGAATACCCCCCCTGGCCTTTGCAACTTGTCTGTGTTTTGCAGATGAAAACAAAAGAACATCCAAACTTTTTCAAAGATGGATCTGCATGTTGTGCATAGAAAATGACAGAGTTTTGCCGACCCCGCTAGCTCCTTGGATGAAGTGGGTTTGTGTGTTAGCTTGGGGCCTAAGCTGGCAGCACATTCTCCTCCTGGAAAGGGCTGTTGCTCACTTCTCTATTTCAGAATGTGAGAACCCACTTGTTTTTGTGGGTTGGGAAGGATTGGTGCTCAGAGAGGAGGGTTAGAGAGTAATGCTCAGAGATGAGTGAATGGATCAAAATACTGCTTTGGGGTTGTGTTTTATGAGGAATTAAATCTCTGCAGCTGTTTTTGAAAAAAACATGATAATTTGTTCATATTTTCTTAATCAATTGAATTAATTTGTGATGATGATTCGTGTGAAACTGATCTGTTTCAGTCATGATCTTGTAAATCAGCGATCCAAACCTTATTTTTTTGGGCCATGTACCAGTTTAATGTCAGACAATATTTTCAAGCACTTGGTGTTTTTTAATCTATTTTTCACATTAAAATGGTGCTGATAATTTTTCAGGTCCCAACTGGTAATCCCAGTTCTTTTTTTTAAATCTGGACTTATTGTGTATTTCTCTTTAACACAGAAGATGATTTTCTGTGCTAAAGTTTCCTAACAGGGTTCTGTCTAATTTAGCTTTGCTGTTGGAAAATACTCCAATTAAAACTTGGTTTTTAAAATTGATAAACAGCTCTGCTCCCAAGGCCATGATGTATTTTAACTTACAGGTCATCACAAATTTTCAGTCTGTTTCAAGATGTCATCTGTCAGTCTGTCATTAGAGCGGGTCCCATCTGACTGAATGTATCAAGTTCCTGGACCTCCAGCTGCATCACTGCTCCTGAACACACTTTTCTGTCTGATTGCAGGTTGGAGTTCTGCAGTTTGTCAGAGATCAGCTGTGAAGTTCTGGTCTTAGCTCTGAAGAAAAATCCGTCCAATCTAACAGAACTGGACCTGAACTGGAACAACCTGCAGGATTCAGGATTTCTTCATCGGTATGGTTTTCTGGAGAGTCCAGACTGCAGACTGCAGACTCTGAGGTCAGACTCCATGTTTCAGTTGTTTTCAGATCAATATGATGAGTACAGATACCTGACTGATGACTTGAGAATGACGACTCAGACCCCCCATTCCCACCTTACCGTGTGCTTTTGCTGACTCTGAGGATGTTTTTTTTTTCTTACTATCATGTTTATCGGGTGTGCACAACTCATGTGATCTTTGCATCAGAAATGAGAAGGAGGAGCTTGTCTGAACAATTAGCCGAAAAAAAGTATGTAGGGGGTTCAATTTCTCTTTGTTCACTTGATTTTGTGTCAGATCCATTAAAATCTGATCAAGATTTTCCTATGGAAGTTTTCTTTGCCCATAATTCTAAGTGATCTTTAGTTGTCAAAGAACAAGTCACTGAAGTATTTTGCAATTCAAGATTCAAGACGAAGAAATGCCAATTAATCTGACATTTTGGAATTCAAAACTTTAAATCGAAGAAAGATCAATTGGATTACTAATTATCATGTTTCATGGTTCTTTAATTCAAATGAAAATGTATTTTCCAACTGTCAATTTAATCTGCATTTCCGCCATGCATTTTGAAAATGTATTTAGTAATTAATAATTCTTGATGATAAATGACATTTCAATTCCTCGTCTGTTTTAACTTCATTTTTAAGGCATTTCAAATCTGTTGCATTTTCATTTACCTTCATGTTTTGGGGTCAAAATCTTTAGGAAAATTTGGATTTTGAAAATTTAACCCTCTTCCTCATATAATCACTTATTAAGGTAATGGAGGGGGGGGGGTCAGCCTGCGATGTACCTTGGGAGGGAGGAGTCACTTGGCAGTGGTCCCCTTCCCCTGGTTGTCGTGTGGGAATTACCCCCCCCCCCCCTCGGTTTTAATTGCACCATAGACATGTATGACCCGTGGTAGTGGGGGTGCTTGGGCATCACTGCCAGCAGACATCCTGTCAGCGCCCTGTCTGCCAGTTGTAACTGCACCTTAGACATTTAGGGCCCTTGGTGGGGAGGGTGTTTGCACATCACTGTGAGTAATCAGGAGATGTCCTCTCAGTACCCCTGCCCCATCCCTAGTAGGGGGTACCGGGCCCTTGAACATGGCGGCCGTGTGCCTTGGGTGCTGGCTTCCTGGGCCGAATCACCATGCGGGGAGAGGGATCCCTGTGCTCTCTGGCAACAACGGGGGCCAGGGTTCACATCACATCTGAGCCTGGGGCTGTTTGTGTTCCTGTGGTGTGGATTCCGGTCCTTGCCCTCGAGTGCTGGCCTTTTCCAAATTCCATCTATGGGGGAGCCTGGTCGGGCCATGGTAACAACACCCCTTGTGAACCCCCACCGCTCTGGAGCGTCTTCCTCCTCAGCAGGGGTGGCTGCCCCCTGCCTTGCTCTCACCTGGACAAACTGTGGACTGGGTGGGCGGTTGTCTGGAGAAGAGGGCGGGTCTGTATTGGGGGGCCCCGGCCTGTGCCCAGAGTCAGGGGGGGGGGGGGTGCCCAGAACTCCTGGGTGGTGGTGGGTTGGTTGTTTGGGGCTGGGGGTGCTTTCCTGGGACAGGGCCCCGTGTTGGGCCCTACCGGCGGGGCGGGGGGGCTGGTCTCCTGGTTGGGCTGGGGCTTGAACTCTCTGTCGCCCTAGGTCTCCCAGCTCTCTGGCTTTGCGGGCACCTGTGGCCTGGGTGGTGGATGTGATTGCCCGGTGTGCAGTTGTTCTCTATCTGCTACAGCGGGGGTCTTGGTGTAGGGATGTCTTGGTACTCTCCCTTTTTACATTCCATCATCCACTTTAGAGAAACAAAAAGACCCACTCGAGCACAGATGTTATCTCACATTTGCACAAATAGTTGTAGTGATTGAATGAATTATTTCACGTGTTGGTCCGAATGCAGAAGTATGTGTGTGTGTAAAATCAGGGGGGTATTCCAGAAAGCAGGTTATGCTAGTCACAACAGTAAGTATGAGGCTGAGGAAGCGGATAACCTCAGCTTTTGGTTCCAAAAATGGAGGTATGTTTCAGGGTATGTCAAGTTGCCATAGCAACTCATGCTCTGAAAATAACCTGGTCTGGAGCAGGTTTAGTTGAAGGTTAGTTTGTTTTTAGAGAGGTGAAGCAGCATGGCGTGTCCATTTGAAGATGATTTAGTGGATTTAGTGAGAGGGTGATAAGAAGCCCGGTTTGAGAAGGTTGCGTCAGGAAGGGCATCCAGCGTAAAACATTGCCAAGTTTACCATGCGACTTGTTCGCTGTGGCGACCCCTGATGGGAGAAGCCGAAAGAGGAAGGAAGTGAGAGGGTGATAAGACCACGTATGGATGTTTAAAGATAAACTTTTTAACTTTGAACTAACTTAATTATTTGCTTCAGTTAAGATCTTTTTTTTTAAAGTTAAGTCAGCTTAAAATTAAAACGTAGTCATCAGACAGGTATTTTACTTTCATTCATTCAAATACGTAGGTGTAAGTTTGGTGCTGCTGTTAGATCAGCACCGCAAGGGATTGTGGGATACCATTCCCTTTGCCTACCTGGACGGATTTGGGTTTAAGTGTGAGTTTTTGACCAAATGTGTTTAGTTGTTTAGCTGTTTTACTGTGTTTTGCCGAGTTATTTTGTCCTACTATATTTCAGCCTCTGCACCATTAGTGAGAGGGAGGGAGAGGATGATGAGCTTATACAGCACCTTTACAAATGTATGATGTAATGACAATGTTGGAGGTAAATGATTGCAACTGTAACAGTGCACTAAACCTGTTTTCTTCAATGATTTGTGATCTTCACTGGTGTCCATGGATTTCATCAAATCTTTCCACCTTTATCCACCTTTGTCATGGTAGGGAGAACACGTCAAAGTAAGGGTGGGGTCACCTAAGATACCACAAGGGTTAAATCGATACAGTTGCTTTGTTTTTATTGTTATAAAAATGAGTATATCTGCCGGCTCAAACTTAAATGTATGAGAGTTCAAGAATTATAATAAATTTAGATGGAAAATTGAATTAGAGTAATATGACATTTAGTTAGATAAATATGTAAATGTGAGTTGTATAAACACAAATTGAGTTTTATAGACTAAAGAAATTAGGTTGAATAAATTTAACTTAATTACTTGTTACCAATAGAAGTAATTCATTTAAGTTGGCAAAATTGGATAAGTTATTTATATACAGTATGCGT
Source organism: Oryzias latipes (assembly GCF_053564925.1). Classification (NCBI taxonomy): domain Eukaryota; kingdom Metazoa; phylum Chordata; class Actinopteri; order Beloniformes; family Adrianichthyidae; genus Oryzias; species Oryzias latipes. The sequence goes on from NC_136238.1 coordinate 23,428,046, forward strand.
CACAAGGATAATGGAAATGAAACAGAAACTCGTGAATTTACTTTGTTTTACTGCAAGCAGAAACTCTTTCTTTTGCTGATGCAGCCGTATTACTTTTTTGATGGGCGTATAATCTTGATACGCCGTCATCAAAACCTCTGATACCGTCTCACTAAAGTATAGCGCTCTCTTTTTTTTCTCCACGCGTTTCCATGGTGACTCCATGGCGGCGATTCATTGAGAATGTCTTTATGTACTTGCTGTGCACGTGTATTAACCCAAGTCGAGCGTAATTACGCTAACTCATATCCGGTCTTTTGGAACCGACATACCCAGAGTAAGCAAGTTCAGGCAGATTTCAGCCAGAGTTCAGGCTTAAAGTCAGGGTAGTTCAGGGTAGTTTAAACATGCTTTCTGGAAAAAACCCCAGTTGTATTGTGTGCATGTTGACATTTTTTGTATGTGGGCATTTTTGGAGCCCACAGGTATTTTTGTGGCATTTGGGTGTGTGTGTGAACAGGCCCCGCCCCCTTTTGGATTTACATTATTTATAACCCTGACTGTAATGATTGTAAACATCCCCCCCGGCATCCTTCTCTCTTCTTCACTCCTTTTCTTTTCCATCCGGTCCAACAAAGAACTGTTACAGATATGAGTAAGATGAATAATAAAGTTTAGCCCAAACTACAGAGGGAGTTCATTCAAATAAACACCTAGTGTGTCAAATGTTTCATAACCCCTATTGTAACGGTAAAATATGTTCAAAACAAGAGGCTTTTAGCTCTCAACTGTCTGCTCAGCTGTTGGATAGGGCAAGTAAAAAAAAAACACATTCCAAAGGAAAATGCACAGTGAAAACATAATCTGGCGTTCATCATGGCGGGTCCCTCCTGACAGAATTTACAAGTTCCTGGACCTCCAGCGGCATCACTGTTCCTGAACACACTTTTCTGTCTGATTGCAGATTGTGGAACTGCAGTTTTTCAGAGATCAGCTGTGAAGCTCTTGGCTCAGCTCTGAAGAAAAACCCATCCAATCTGACAGCGCTGGACCTGAGCTGGAATTGGAACCTGCAGGATTTAGGATTTCTTCATCTGTGTGGTTTTCTGGAGAGTCCAGACTCCAGACTGCAGACTCTGAGGTCAGACTCCATGTTTCAGTTATTGTTGGAGCCATTTGGCTGAAATTAAGTTATTTATTAGATTTCATGCATGCATGGATCCGTCATTCCTTGGCCATGCAGGTTTTCTGGCATCCTATTGGTTAGGTGCATTTTGGGAGCTGTTGTGTCTTCTATTGGCATTTGCCTTTTTGGATTTTGAACTTGGGAAGCACGGCAGCACATTAATCTTAGACCATGTTTAGAACGTGTTTAGAACATTTTTAAAATATGTTATTGTCATAGTTAAGACATGTTCATGCCCCTTGAAAATTATTTTTTGTAGTTTGTACTTAAAATTTTTACTGTTCAAGAAAGTGCAAGAAAATAAATTACAGATAAGGAAGAAGAACAACTTTTATGTAACTGCAACGCAGTTACATAAAAGTTGTTCTGTACTGCGCTGGACTGATTTCACCATAAGAAGAGGACCTCAGAAAGAGTTTCTTCACTCTCAGCGTTAAAGCATCGCACAAGACTTACGTGAGTAATGAGCCAATAAAATCAAGGCTGAAGCCGCACAGCAAGACTGTCAGGGGAGTGCTCTTGCTAAAATTCAAGGTTGAAGTGGAAGCTGATATATGTGAGAACAGTAACTCATTTCAAGAAAAGACGACAATTTGAGCCATAATTGCAGTTAATTGGAGTCACTTCAACAATGCATGATGCACGTGATGGCCTCCGGAGGGCGCCAAAGCTCATTCCAAAGGCAGCAGAATAAAAATGTGAATGGCTTAACCCTTGTGCTATCCTAGGCACTTTACCATTGGGAGTTGGGTCATCTAGACCCACTAGACAGCGCTCTGAATCTTATTTCTTCAATGATTTGTGATCTTCACTGGTGTCCATGGATTACATAAAATCTTTCCACCTTTATCATGGTAGGAATAACACGTCAGTGGAGGGTGGGGTTCATCTAAGACAGCACAAGGGTTAAAAAAGGAAGAAAGAGAAAGCCGGCTCAGCTTATTCATAAGAAAAAAGAAATAGAAGAACTAAAGAAAGACAAAGTGCATGCTCAGCTTATAAAGGAAGAAGCATTATTTGCTTTGAAAAGGTGTTTTTAAGAATTTGGAAAGCTCAATGCAGAAATATTGCCACTTCTTCATGAGGACGAGGCAGATAAAGTTCAGAAAGACTGGTTTTTGCCAAATAATGAAGAGTTGAAAGATTTCATTTGTGAAACAGAAGATTGGCTTGGAGATGGCTTGACGAGTAAAAATAAGGAATGTGATGTTGAATGTGAGGATGATGTGCAACACACCGATAGCATTTCAGCAGTGCTTTCTTGCACTACCAGAGCCAAAAAGACTAGCTCAGTTTACAGTGAATCTACACAAGTGTCTAGTACTACAAGCTCTGCTCGCTTAAAGCTGGAAGCCAAACGTGAAGAACTGCGAGCTCAAGCCGTGTTTCTTAAGAAAAAACAAAAGATTCAAATGGAAGAAGCCCACAAAAGGAAAGCACAAAAAGAGCAGTTAGAGCTGGATGCCAAAAAAGCTGCATCAGAAGATGCAGGTTATGCAGATTATGAAGAGGTTTAATGTGTCACAAAGGAGCAATTTGAGACAGTGCACAGTGTCCTAAATGACATAGCAGATACTCAAAGAATCAGTTATCAAGAGAAGAGACATTCAGAGAACCTCTTTCCTTCTATAAGCCAATATCAAATTCCACAGACTGCCTATTATGAGCATGGAAATGCCTTGCATAGAGCAGCCAGTTCAAGCCCTGTACCACCTGTAGTACCTCTTGTTGCATCTGAGGACATTCATAAAATAATGCAGAGACAAAATGACATAACGGAAATGCTTGCCAAACAGCAAATGATGTCAGAGCTTCCTCAAAGGGATGTTCCAGTATTCTCAGGAGATCCGTTGAACTATCGTTCTTTCATCAGATCATTTGATCAAGTTATCGAAGGCAAGACTAACAGTCATCAAGACAGGTTACATTTTCTGCAGCAGTTCACTGTTGGAGAACCTCAAAACCTTGTACGCAGTTGTGAACACATGGAACCAGACAAAGGTTACAAAGAAGCATGAAAGCTTCTTCAAAAACACTTTGGAAAAAATGAGCTTCAAATAGCAACTGCCTACATAAAGAAAGCTTTGGATTGGCTGTTGATAAAAACAGAGGACAGAAAAGCTTTGCAAAGCTTGTGCTCTTTTCCTTGTAGGATGTCGAAACACCATGACTGATATTGAGTTTATGAATGAAATGGACAATCCAAGTAACATGAAGACTGTGCTCTCAAAACTTCCCCTCAAGTTAAAGGAAAAGTGGAGAAGTCAAGCGTACGATATTCAAACAAGAAGAAGAAAGAGAGCCAGATTTTCTGATCTAGTAGAGTTCATTACTTGGCAAGCACAGATCAGTAATGATTCATTGTTTGGAGAAATTTAAGACAGTCGCTAAGAAGCAAAAGAAAAACCAAAACCTTTCACGAAATGCAATTCAAAAACCTGCACATTTGTGACAAGAACTTATTTGACCAAAGAAGACAGTGAAGGTCAACAACAAAGAGAAAAACCTCTGACCTAGTAATCTCTGATGCTTTACATAGTCCATGCATGTATTGTAAAAATAATCATGCATTGGAGGTTTGTAGAGAAATCAAAGTTCAGAATCATAAAGACAGAATTCAGAATTCAGTTCTTTATCACAAAAGGACTCTGCTTTGGTTGCCTCAGCAAGGGGTAAGTTGAGTAAAAACTGTCGCAAACAACTGCATGAATGTTCATTCAAACCCCCGAGCATCTTACTTATGCAAAAGGAATCTCCAGCAATGACTGAAAATAAAGGATCAAGTCCAACAGTAGTGATCAATGAGGCTACTAATGCTTTTATTGAGGCTGAAAATGAAATCAGAGGAAACACTGGGGCAGGTGACGGAGAAACTGTTCTTCCAATAGTGTCGGTTAAGGTCAAGTCCAAAAAAGGTGACAAGATAAATCCAAGTGTATGAATTTCTGGATCAAGGAAGTACAGCAACTTTCTGCACATGTGATGTGATGAGACACCTTAATGTTCGTGGGGAGAAAGCAGATCTCTAACTCACCACCATGGGGGCAGAGAAGAAAGTTAATACACACTCATCTCAGATGACTCAGACTCATCTTGGGAAGCACGGCAGCACATTAATCTTAGAACATGTTTATAACGTGTTTAGAACATTTTTAAAACATGTTATTGTCATAGTTAGGACGTGTTCATACCCTGTGGTTTGTACTTTATATTTTTACTGTTCAAGACAGTGCAAGAAAATAAATTACGTAAAAGTAAGAACAACTACCTTTTTTTATGAAGCACGCGTGAAGACGGTTCCTGCTCCCCAAGATATCCGAATGTAACTGCAACGGCAGTTACAGTTATGTTCTCATCAATATGATGACAAAGTTGTGTTGTAGCCAGCAGCTTCTGACTCTTCATTCAGAGCTGAAGTCATGGATCAGGGATCAATGTCCAATATTTGCTGCTGACTCTTCCTCATCACTTCCTTCTTCTCTCTGCTTTGAATGTTAAATCTAAATGTTCTGAAATTATGCTAATTTGGCCACATCCGTGAAACAGTCAGCCATGCCCACACCACTGTAAAAATGTCATCTGTCAGTCTGTCATCAGGGCGGGTCCCACCTAACTGAATCTACCAAGTTCCTGGACTTCCAGCTGCATCACTGCTCCTGAACACAATTTTCTGTCTGAATTTAGGTTGAGGAGCTGCAGTTTGTCAGAGATCAGGTGTGAAGCTCTGGTCTTAACTCTGAAGAAAAACCCCTCCAACCTGACAGAACTGGACCTGAGCTGGAACAAGAACCTGCAGGATTCAGGAGTTCTTCATCTGTGTGGTTTTCTGGAGAGTCCAGACTGCAGACTGCAGACTCTGAGGTCAGACTCCATAGATGCATTTACACTGCAGGTCTTGATGCCCAAATCTGATTTTCTTACTATATCCAATTTTTTTGACGACCCGCTTACATCATCTCTTAAAAGTGACCGCTATCCGAATTTTTGCATTTACACTATATAATGCTGAAACTGTCAAACGTAGACGTTCTGAGGACTACGTAGCATTTCCGCCTTTCGCCGACCTGAGCACTGACCGCATGGATTTAAAAAATTATGTGCGAGCAGGCCCTCAATAATAATCACAACAGTAATGAAAACTCATTTAGAAGATGCGTGTTGGCAAACATGTTGGCAAACGTTAAGCGTGGCGAACCGCCCCCCCTTTTTTATGTGTTTGGGTTTTTTTTTGTGTGTGACTGGGGTTGTCATGGAGGCAACGCAGCGACGGAAGGAGGCGTTGCCTTGAGCGCTCCAGGATAAGGCAGGAGAGGGGATGCGTGGGAGAGGAAAAAGAAGGGCTGCTCGGCCGGTTTATGTACTCTCTCTGAGTTTTGGATGAGGAAGTGTTTGCAGACGTTGTGCTGCACTAACAGTTTGAAGCAAGCAAAGAAATACACGGCTTCTAGCCTGTTCCAGAGCAACGGTGTCCCGCTTCATTAGTTACCGTTTGCGTCCCGACCTGGACCGGACCGGAAATAACAGCGGTTTCCGACTAGGGTCTGAAGCCTGAGGCTGAAAGGTAACACGCTGATGGGGCTCCAGCTGTCCTCGAACAGCAAAATCAGCGCGCAAAAGCACTTTAATAAGTGATGTGATCTTAGTTGGTGGTGTCCTGAGTTGACGTCACTGACGTACGACTCGAATTTACTGGGGAATATCCGATTTATCTGCTTGCATGGCACACGCAAATGCACATATTCGATTCGTTTCCGATTTATTTCCACATATGAATGAGGCCTGAATCCGATCTGAGAAAATCGGAATCCATGCGCTTTTGTCCTGCTTATACACTCACCGGTCATATCCGATCTCTGCCACATGAGAGGAAAAAATCGGAATTGGGTCACTTGAACCATGCAGTGTAAATGCGGCCCATGTTTCAGTTGTATTCAGATCAATATGATGACAAAGTCGTGTTGACCCACAGTGAGCAGAAATGTCCAGATTCTGATCTGCAGCAGCATCTTCCTGCAGCTGCTTGTTCTCTTCAAAGATCTGCAGAAGAACTTCTTCTTTTCTTCCTGCAGCTGCTTGTTTCAAAGTTGTCTGCTGACATTTGTCGTCCACAAAGTTCTGCTTGCAGCCATCAGCTCTTCTTTGTGTCTTTGCTCCGACAGACTCCTTTAAAGCGCGTGCAGAAGAAGCAGCCGTGCACGCTCACATGCACTCTGAGTCCTGCTGTGTTTCAGCAGATGCAGCTGAGAGTCCAGCGGCTGATGTTTGTGAGCAGACAGTGACAGAGTCATGCTGCAGCTGGATGCTGCTCTGACAGACACATCCTCCACAAACATCCTCACCTTTTCATCCACAAACATCATCACATCATCCATCAAAGCTCCCAGCAGCTTCTGACTCTTCATTCAGAGCTGAAGTCATGGATCAGGGATCAATGTCCAACATTTGCTGCTGACTCTTCCTCATCACTTCCTTCTTCTCTCTGCTTTGATCTGTTGGAGCTGAAAGTCTCTGCTTGAAGGGCTGCAGCAGAGAAGGACTGGAAGATCATCTCCTGAAAATTGGGATGAAGACTTTCCAGCATCATGCTGCTGAAATTCTCCCATGATTCAGTGCTGTTTGGAGAAGAGCTGAGCAGAAAGAGGAAGTGGACTTTTACTGCTGTTGCTGCAGAAACATCAGTTGGTTTGGATGCAGCCACAGGCTGATGTTTGACTTTCACACATCTGGACTTCTTTCCTGAAGCAGCTGCATGTTGTCCTGAATGTTCCTGAATGTTCTTCTTCTCTACTTCTGCTGGACTCTTCTGATCTGCTGCTGTTGCTTCACATCTTTAGACTTTTTCCCAAACTTTCTGATCTTCCTCAGCTCTGAACTCTTTAGAAGTGAAGGATGAAAAACATGAACTTTGTCTTTAAAGTCAACTCTTTGTTCTGGATTCAGGTTGGAGGTCTGCAGATTGTCAAAGACCAGCTGTGCTGTTCTGGCCTCAACTCTGAAGTCCAACCCGTCCCACCTGACAGAACTGGACCTGAGATACAACAACCTTCAATATTCAGATGTTCAGCAGCTCCAGGATCTGGTGGAGAGTCCAAACTCCAAACTGCAGACTCTGAGGTCAGTAGAGGGTTGGGGTCAGTCCAGCTGCTTCCAGATGTTTGGTCCTAAAGTTAGTCTGAGAGCAAAGATGCAGAGTTTCCTGTGAAGCTGCAGCTTCTCAGTGAAGCTCTGAGGAGAATGATGACAGGCTTCAGGACAACAGTCAGCCAATCAGAGCAGCAGAAGCTCCAACAGGGGAAGATGACAGGAAGCTGCTGCTCTGAACAGGACTGAAGCTCCTGCTGCTCTTTGTGCTGCTGTGCTGCATCACTGACTGACAGACCAGGATCAGGAGACACTCCTTCATCTCTGTCTCTACACTTTCTCTCTGCAGGTGGAGGAACTAAAGGGTCTGATGTTCCTCCTGGAGGAGCAGAGAGGAGCAGCAGCAGCAGCTGGTCTGCAGAGATGTTGTGACTGGACGGTGTTCCTGGGAGGTGGAGAGCAGAGTGATGGAGGAATCAGAGGAAGTGGAGATGAGTGTCAGAGCTGCAGCAGGAACCGATCTGAGATCAGCTCCACTGTCTCTCTCAGCATCAGGTGGACAGTTATTGTGCTGCAGCTCCCCCGGTGGACTGATGGAGAACTGCACTTCCTCCTCTCATTCTAACTTGCAGTGCTGGGAAGTCTTCTGCTTCTTTTCTCTTTTGTATTGGAAGCTTATCTTTACTTTGTCCTCACACTCTTGCCATAGTTGCTTATGTCATCCTTCCTGTCAGCTGATGTCTGTGTTTCTCTGTACATTTCCATGAGTGAGCAGCTGTGGGTGTCGGCTGTGAGCAGTTCTACTTTAAAGTCAGTTGATCGAACAAACCAATCATTGATCATTTTTCTCCTTATCTGTCCTGAAACTGTTTTCTGAACTATCTGTGTTGGTGATTCATCAGATTCAGGCATGATGGTTTCTTGCAGAAGCTCAGAAATTGTTTCTGCTGTTTCTTGGACTCCTGCACCTCTCTGGACCACAGACTGGACCAGCATTCTCTAAACATCCTCCAGCTGGTCCAGAAAGTAGCAGCTTGGCTGTTGACCAAAGAAAGACCACTTTCCAGCAATTTTGGGTGAATGATTGTCCATCTGTGTGCAGTTCTTCTTTAAGTTCGTCTTTTTCACGAAGCCCATTGAGATGACTATTGTTGTAATATTGGGCATTCAATTGAATTGAATTGAATTGAAAATTTAGTCTTTACCTGACCTTTCAGTGCCACACAGTGGACTGAGGTCTTCTGATTAAAGGCTGCTGTGGTTTTGTATTCTGCTTATTATTGTATATGATTGGGTTCTACTTTCATGGTGGTACCTGATCTCCTGTCTAGCCTGAGAACTGGAGCAGAAATCCCGTCTGATCTCAGTTAGTGAACAAAAGTCTCTCAGTTGAATTATTTTCTATCATCTCTGTTCTGTTGATGATCAAATATTGAATCATGCAGTTTGAAAGACTCAGAGTTTTGCTTTGATTGATGTTTACCACAGTTTTCTGATTGAACTTCCTTTTTCTTTGGTGTTTTGTGGGTAATAAAATGTTTTGTGGGTTATAGAATGTCTGAAACTAGTAGAAACTTTCTGAGCATCAAGCCTGTTTTCTCCAGAGGACATGAATGAACAGAGTGGATCTTAGTGAGGAACGACAGCCTCTGGATGCAGAGAATCACTTTGATGCAGCTGCTGCAACAACACCAACTGCATTGAAGCAGGAGGGATAAGGGAGACACCTGCTGGCTGCAGAACTGCATCTTAGGCCGCCTTTACACTGCATGGTTCAAGTGACCCAATTCCGATTTTTTCCTCTCATGTGGCACAGATCGGATATAATCGGTGAACGTGTAAGCAGGACAAAAGCGCATGGATTCCGTTTTTCTCAGATCAGATACAGGCCTCTCTCAAATGTGGAAATAAATCGGAAACGAATCGGATACGTGCATTTGCGTGTGCCATGTAAGCAGACAAATCGGATATTCCCCACTTAATGCGAGTCGGACGTCAGTGATGTCAATCCAGGACACCACCAACTGAGATCACATGACTTATTAAGGTGCTTTTTGTGCGCTGATTTTGCTGTCAGTGTGTTACCTTTCAGCCTCAGGCTTCAGACTGTAGTTGGAAACCGCTGTTATGTCCGGTCCGGATGCAAAATGGCAACTAATCAAGCTGGACACCGTTGCTATAGAACAGGCTAGAAGCCGTTTATTTCTTTGGGGGGCGTGTACGATAGGGGGGCCGTGTGTGTGTGAGCGCGCGCGCGTGCTTGCGTGTGTGTGTGTGTAAGGAGAGAGGGGGGGTGTGAGCGCGGAGCGGGGGACTGTCGGAGAACCGTAAATTAAAAATAAGGTGATAAGGTGTCCTGCCCAAAAGTTTTGGAGTCTTTCTTAACCCACTCTGGAGGCTGAGGGTTCAGAACGGAAAAGTGAATCCCCAGGAAATCTCCCGTGTGTTTCTGACTACGGTCGGAAAAGAGAAGTCATCGCACAGAAAAGGTTCAACACTTGGATCAAACTGTTAGTACAGTACGTCTGCAAACACTTCCTCATTCAAAACTCAGAGAGAGCCGAGCAGCCCTCCTTTTTTCCTCTCCCGTGCATCCCCTCTGGAGCGCCCAAGGCAACGCCTCCTTCCATCGCCGCCTTGCCTCCATGACAACCGCAGTCACAAAAGTCTGAAGGAGGTCCGTGGAACTACTGCTACGTAGTCCTCAGAACGTCTACGTTTGATAGTTTCAGCATTGTATAGTGTAAATGCAAAAATCAGATACGGGTCACTTTTAAAAGATGATGTAAGCGGGTCGTCAAAAAAATCGGATATAGTCAGAAAATCGGATATGAGCATCAAGACCTGCAGTGTAAATGCGGCCTTAGTGTCAAAAGGCTTCAAACTGAAAACTGTCTGTAAAATTCCTGCAGCCTGTTTGGATCTAATAAATGCTCTTTTGAATCAACTCTGTGTTTTCTATTGATTTTTGTCTTCATTCTATCTTTTTTTTATTTTTTATTTTTCCTTTTTAACTTGTCCTGTCCAACCGCTGGGCAGACAGATGAGAGCTGAAGGCCTCTTGTGTTGGACATATTTTACTTTAACAACAGGGGTTATTAATCTTCACACAAACCAGAGGTATGTCTGAATAAACCCCTTTTGTAATCGAGGCCAGACTTTATTCATTTTAGTTATCTTTGAAATTCTTTTGTGTTGGACCGGACGGAAAAGGAAAGAAGGGGAGTAGAGAGAGGGTTGCTAGAAAGAGGGGGACAGGAGGGTGACCACAGGAGGGGGGGAGGGGGGTAAAACCATGAAGCATCATAAAGCAACAAGCTACTGGATGTTTATCATTACGGTAAGGTACAGATAGAATACAAATCTCGAAGGGGCGGGGCCTGTCCACACCCACACTCAAATGTCATAAACACACCTGTTAGCTGCAAAAATGTCCCCATGTCAACATGTACACAGTACAGATAATGTTCACACACGCACACTTATGCCTACAAGCCAACTAGTGTGAGATATTTCATTCATTCACGCAAACTGTTAGTGCAAAGGTGAGCTAACACCTGTGCTCAGTTGAGTGTTTATGTTCTTCTAAAATGGATGATGGAATGTGGAAAGCAGGAGGGGGAGCAACCAGTCACACCCAGACCCCCGCCGCAGCAGCTGCAGCAGCTGCAGCAGCCAGAAGCCCCCAATGCCACACGGCAGCAAGCAGGCAGAGACCAACCGCCCCCGGGCGCCCACGCCCGCCACCCAGGCCAGGGCCAGCAGGACCGCCGCGAGGCCCCCAGAGCCAGAGAGCAGGGAGGCATGGGGGGAAAGAGAGCGCCACCCCAGCCCAACCAGGAGAGCAGCCCCCGCGCTGTTGTATCTTGTTCATGTTACGTTCATGTTTACTCCATGCCACTAGGAGGCGCTGAAAAGGGGAGATGCAGAAATGAGAATGAGGAAGTGGAAGGAAGGAATGAAAATGGAGAACTGTTGCTGAACGTAAATAAAGCTTCTGTTAATCTACTACGTTCGTCTTCTTACGCCTGAACACTACATTTTGGCGAGGAGTGATCCTACGTGTTTTTTGCCGGCGTATTTTTCAACTGACCGATATGGCGGCGAACGTGCACCCCCCCGCCAGTGTTTTTGCCGTGTCCCGGAGAACCGCCACTACCGTACCCCATGTGGATGCATATGTTCAACAACTACTTGCTTGTGATAAATGCCTCAGGGAATGTGTGGCCAGATGCCAGACGGAGAGCCACATTACTTCACCGCCTTGGAACTGAGGGACAGCGGATTTTCTACTCTCTGCCAGACACAGGTGACACTTTTGCTTCAGCTGTTGCTGCTCTGGAAAGGCACTTCTCGCCCAAAGTAAACATTTTCGTAGAAAGACACGCTTTCAGACAGCGTACACAGTCACCACATGAGACAGTTATGCAGTATGTGGCTGCATTACGGGATCTTGCTTCCAAATGTGGATTTGATGACAAGATGGACGAAATGATCCGTGACCAGCTTGTCGAACACGTCTCCAGCTCCAGCATAAGAGAAAGACTTTTGCTTGAACCAGATTTAACCTTGGATAAGGCCATTACCCTTGCAACTCAACTGGAGTCTGCAGTTCAGCAGGCTAGAGCAATAGCTGCAGACCGCAGTATGCCCGTCCAAGCCATACAGCCTCATCCTGACTATATCAAAGTACAAGCAGGACAGTCGCCGGAGTCCTCATCCTGCTGCAGCCCGAAAAACTGTTCAAAACTGTTTCAAGTGTGGTTCAGATAAGCACCTTGCCAACTTTCCTCAGTGCCCTGCTGCTAAGGCTGCATGTAAGCTTTGTCACAAGGTGGGACATTTTGCTCGTGTCTGTCGTTCATCCAAGACCAGACAGGTGCGTGAAGTCCAATTGCCTAAACTGACTGTGCTATACCTGACAGAACCTTTTCAGGCATCCAAGAAATTACAGTGTGACATTACAGTTAAAACTTCTGCCTCATCTGCTAAAGACATTGAACTTACTGTTGACACAGGCTCTGCTGTCTCTGTTCTGCCATATCACATCTACAAACAGCATCTTTGTGATACGCCATTATGCCCACCAGAACTTCAACTGGTGACGTACACAAGGAAGTTAATTCCTGTCATAGGCTGCTTAAATGCCACAGTGGTCAGAGGAAGCAAGACAGCTTCAGCTACTTTCTTTATTGTGAAAAAAGGCACGCCTCTCCTGGGACGAGATCTCATGGAGGCTCTGAACATCTGTATTTCTGGCAATACTGTCCTTTCTCCTCACAAAGCTCTGCCTGCACCGGTGATGACAGCAGAACCATCACTGCCTTCTTGCATCCCTCCTGCTCCTGACATTGGATGCGTGCATGCTTTTATGCACAAAGTGAAGATAGACTCTTCAGTAACACCAGTACGCCAAAAACTGCGCCGCCTGCCACTTGCTGTGAGGGCTTCAGTGTCAGCTGAACTAGAACGCCTACTAAAGGCTGGTGTCATCGAGAAAGTTGACGCATCACCCTGGGTTTCACCGATTGTTCTCACTGGACGAAAAAATGGTGGAATTAGGTTGTGTGCAGATTTGAGGGAACCAAACAAAGCCGTAATCACTGACTTCTATCAATTGTCACATATGGATGAAATTTTCGCCAACCTACAGGGTGCAAAATTGTTTTCCACAATTGACCTGGCTAATGCATACTATCAGCTGCCACTGCATGAAGACAGCAGAGACCTCACAGCATTCATCACTCATGATGGTCTCTTCAGATTTTGCAGGGTTCCTTACTTGCTTCTGCCCCCTCAGCTTTCCAGAAAATGATGAAAGAAATCCTCAAAGATCTTCCGGGGGTCCAAAATTACTTGGATGACCTCATTGTTTTTGGCAAAACTAATTCTGAACATGATCAGAACCTTGATGCTGTCCTTCGGAGGCTCAAGGAAGCTGGACTCGTGCTCAATGACCAAAAATGCAATTTCAGAAAATCATCATTGCGCTTTTTGGGTCATGTCGTTAGTGCAGATGTCATTCTTCCTGATCAGGACCACATTGAGGCTGTATTAAAAGCCCCTTCTCCATCTGATGCTGCTTCACTGAGATCCTTTCTGGGCTTGGTTTCCTGGTACTCCAAATTTCTGCCCAATTTTGCAACCGTTGTAGCCCCTATGCATATCTGTTTCAAGGAAAAGAACGCATTTACCTGGACCTCAGCTGCCCAAGCCAGTTTCGAGGAAGTTAAACACCTCCTGGTTACTAGTGCTGCTTTGGCTCCTTTTGATCCAACTCTACAACCTGTGGTATCCACTGATGCCAGTGACTGTGGACTGGGTGCTGTGCTAGCTCAAGTGCATCCTGATGGCACTGAGAAAACAGTGGCTTTTGCCTCGCCTACATTGACCGCCACGGAACAGAAATATTCTACTGTTGAGAAAGAAGCACTTGCTTGCGTCTGGGCAACTGAGAAATGGTGAACATATTTATGGAGACAACGATTACTCTCCGCACAGATCACCAAACATTGACAACTCTGCTGACCACAAAAGGGATGGGTCGAGCTGGATTGCGTATTGCTCGCTGGTCTGCGCGCTTACTATGTTTTGATTATAACATCATTTACCGACCAGGCTCTGAGAATCATACAGCTGATTGTCTTTCCCGCCTTCCCTTGCCTGTTGCTGATACTTTCATTCCGGGTCCAGAACCAGAAATGGTAGCTCAGATTTCAGCTGCTTTGTCTTCACTTCCCATTTCTGACTTCGAGTTGGCATGTTCTTCTTGACCTGAATTGTCTGCGTTGCGTTCTCAAATGGTAAAGGGAAAGCCTGCTTCTATTAAGTCAGTCAGCGAGGCAATTGCTCCTTATTACAACATCAAAGATGAACTCAGAGGTTCGAGGATTGTTGCGCCACTTTCTGTGAGGCCTATGCTAATTACTCTTGCCCATGAGAATCATCAAGGCATCGTGTGCACTAAACAGCGCTTGGGGGACCTTCATTGGTCGCCAAAGATGGACTCCCAAGTGCAGGCTGCAATAGCCTCATGTGTCATTTGTCAGACAAATGACAAAACAGCTCATACACATCCTGCTCCCTTGCAGCCTGTTCCTCTTCCTGATGGACCATGGAAAAAGCTTGGAGTTGACATTGTTGGACCTTTTTTAGACAGCTGACCCTACCTGCAGATTTGCTATCACGCTGACTGATTACTATTCTAAGTGGCCTGAGCTTACTTTTTCACCAACTGCTACTGCTAATGATGTCATTCGGTTCTTGTCTAGTGTTTTTAGTCGTCATGGTAACCCCGAAAACATAGTCACAGATAATGGGGCACAGTTTACCTCTCATGTATTCACCTCTTTTCTTCTTCTGCGAGGCATAACACACAGCAGAACATCTGTCTACTACCCAGCTGCTAATGGGGCGGTTGAGAGATTTCACCGTGGTCTCAGGTCCTGCATTCAGACTGCAATTCAGCAATCCCTACCTTGGACAGAGACTGTGACAGACTGGCTCCAGGTGTACCGTGCAACTCCGCATGCGACCACCTCCATCTCTCCTTATGAACTATTATACGGTAGGAAGATGCGAACCAAACTTGACATTCTTCCAATACCCCCTGCTGTTTCTCCTTTGGATGACGTACCACGTTGTTCAGTTCAAAAACAGCAGAGCACTATGCAACGTTACACCAACGCTAGACGTGGTGCACGTACACCATCTTTTCTGCCAGGAGAGAAAGTGCAAATATGGAAGCCGAATCATGTTGCTAAAGCACACCCCAGGTTTACTGCTACTGTAACTGTGGAGAGGGCCAAAGGTGCAAACTCATTCTTACTCAGTGACGGGAAGACATGGAACGCTACACATGTTGCTCGTTTTCCTGAGATGACTGAACAAGCTGCTGCTCAATCATCGCAGCCTGATGACACTTCTCCAGCCACATGGAAACCAGTTCGTGCTAAAAAAAAACCTACATGGCACAAGGATTATGTTGTATAATCGATTTTGTTGTAGCTGTGTGTTCAGAAAATTTTAGATTAGAAACAAATCTACCAGATTTGTTTGAGTTATAAATCTTTCAAGTCGTAGCCTTTGTATTTGAAAATTATGTTTGTTTATTGATGATGTCATTTAACTGCAGCTTTATATTTTTCAGATCTCCCAGAATGTGTTCCTGTGCAGAAGCAGCATAAGCAGTCTCTAGGGTTTTTATTTTATTTTCTAGTTCTAATAAATCTGCTTTCTCTTTGCGTTTTTCATGCGTTGAATAAGAGATGATTTTCCCTCTCATGACTGCCTTTGCTGCTTCCCAAAGAAGACAAGGTGAGATGTCTGGAGTATTGTTTTATTCTTTTTTAAAGAATTCAATAAATTTTTGGTCCTTTAAAAGAGACGTGTTAAACCTCCAGGTCGTACCAGAGGGTATGGATATTTCCTTGAAATTTCTTATAGAAACTTGTGCATGATCACTGATAATAATTGGATGAATGTTGGAACTTTGGATATCTTTTAAGAGAGAGTTACTAATTAATAAATAGTCTAAACGGGAGTGTGAGTGGTGAACTGCAGAGAAAAAGGTGAACCCTTTAGTGTTTGGGTGACATGAGCGCCAAGCGTCGCAGAGACCCAGATCATCTGGGTCTGAGTCTGTCAAGTTCAGGGTCCATAACAAGGTTGATGTCTCCTCCTATAATGATTGTGGAGTCAGAGTGAACTGAGAGTGAGGTGAAAAATCTGTGAAAGAAGGAAGAGTCGTCAACATTAGGGCCGTAAACACTCGCTATGCAATAGTCCTTATTCTGAATGGATATATTAATGATTACAAATCTGCCTTCTGGGTCAGTAACTGTATCCTTATGAGTAAAATTAAGGTTTTTATTAATCAAAACAGCAACCCCTCTTTGTTTGGAGTTATAACTAGAAGAATATATGACTGGAAATTGTAAGCAGCACAGGTCGATTCAATGAATTCGATAAATGGGTCTCCTGCAGTAGAGCTATATCTGCTTTTAGACCATCCAGGTGATTTAACACTTTCAATCTCTTTGGCCCAGAACCAAGCCCACGCACATTCCAGCTAACGATGTTAAGACTGTTCATAACTGCTCTGACTGAAAAGGTGTAAAGCTAAGTAATGCGTGTGTGCCACTCCGTGTGCGCGTGCCCGCATTGCAAACCCGGTGCACAGAGAGGCGCTATGCATGTGCACGTATTCTGGCTATGTGAGCTGCGTGTTGAGTTGAGTGTGAGTTGCGTCCTATGAGAGCCTGTGTGAGGTGTTTGCAGCTTGTCGGCGTGTGTGTGCGGGATCTATTGTGCATGTCCGTGTGTGCGCGCACGCCCGTTCAGTGCGTAGATAAATACTTACCGAGGATGTGTTGTTTTTTGGTGATTTACATATGAGGAGGGGGGAGAGGGGGGGACTAAGAAAAAGATAGAAAACAAGAGAAGAAAGAGAAAACAAAAACAACAAAAACAACAGAGACATGAGTGGGAGGTGGAGAAAAACAACTGTTTTCCTGAGATGGAGGTGTGCATTATTGATGATCCGGTTTCCATTCATTGAAGTTAGTTTAGTTTCTTCTGGGCAGCGCAGATGTTCTCAACGCGGATCTGAAAGCCTTCAGCACAGCCAGGGGGTGATCTCCGGGTCCCGGAATAGCCGGCTGTCCACGTATAATTTGTCAACGGCCAGAACCGCTCTAGAGCCAGCAGTAAGATGCTTCCTCCTCAGCGGGGAACAGGATCTTCCTTTTACGGAGGATTTCTGCCTGGAACTGGTCATTCACGCTGAAGTGCGTTCCTTTCAGCTCCCGGCCTCGGCCCTTCACCAGCTCCTTCTGTTTAAAATGTTCGAATTTGGCCGCAATAGGACGCGGGCGCTGATTGTCGGACCTTCTTCCTCCGAGGCGGTGAACCCTGTGGAATGAGATTTTCTGCACCTCCTCCTTGGGGAGCTTTAGGTGGACCTCCAAGAAGGACTTCACAGTGGCCTCTGGGTCTTCCCCTGCTTCTTCTGGAATCCCAGAGATCACTAGGTTGTCCCTCATGCTCCTCGACTGAAGATCCAGGAGGGTTTCCTTAATGGATCGGTTCTCCTCGGAGAGACGGGCGGTGTCGTTGCCCAGAATCTTGACGGTCTCTCTGAGGGCCTGGTTCTCCACCGCTAGCTCCCGCACCTGCTGCTGGCTGAACTCCAGAGACTCCCGCAGGCCTTGAAATTCCTTGTGGAGGATCTCCAGCAGATTAAGGCCGCAATCAAGGCTGGAGAGCCTTTTATCAATCGTTTCTAGGATGTCGCTCACGCCGCTGCCTGGAGAGGACGCAGCCCCTGGAGAGTCCTCAGGGCGTCCACGCTTGGAGGAAGGGGTGTTTTGGTTGGTTTTTCCCATGACGCAGGTATTATAACACTCGTCAATGAATTTCTCCAGGTCCTCCAGGCTGACAAAAGCTTAATAATCTTATCAAGTCATGTTAGTTACTGGGATTATTTTAATATGGCGGAATATTGAAACAAGATCGAAAATGTTTGTACAACTGCTTACGTGCCGCCAAGTTGACTCACCACGCTCGTCTCGTTGGTTCTCACGATACTACAGCATCACACCTTCGTCTTCATTCTATCTTTGACTCACAAACAGACTTGAATCTTTAGCCTTCCCCCTCATCCTGTTCTAGCTGTTCTAATCTTCATGTGTTTGGTTCCTTCTCAGTAGAAATGGGTTGGAAAAGAGCTTTGGAATGTTCAGGTGGTGCTGATGTCTTTCTAGATGGGGGTGAGCAGTACAGATGATGCTCCTCCCTCCTGATTCAGAGGGGAACAGTGGGCAGCAGCTGAAAGGAGGGAGTCGAAATGGGAAAAGTTCTCTGCACATTTCTCCTTTCCAAGAACAGAGGGACACGACTCCATGAACCGCAGAAGCTAAAGAGTTGGAAAACATGCCCAGCTGAGGGTGCAGCTTCAGGACTCATGAGGAGGACCACATGCACGGCTCTGTTGCTGCTGAACGTCTGACTGAGATGATCCACATTCAGAAGAGAGTTTGTGCCGCAAGAGTTCAGAGTGAAAGACGTGTAGAAGAAGAGAATCCTGAAGGGTTTCTGTGCAGACATGAACTCAGTCAGAGAGCGTATGAATGTTGGAGGATCCAGAAGAAACCAGGAGCTCACGAAGGTGGTTCTGTTGGAGCAGAGAGCAGAACTCTGATCCCAGTTTCAAGAACAATGCAGGCTCTTTTTTTTTTTTTTTTCCGGTTCCGGGTTACAGCACGGACACGTGTGGCTCTCTGCAGCTATACAACTATCTTCAAATGACTTAAAAAGTTGATTTTCTCCAAAAAAAGAGAGCTGACCATGGCCTCTAAGAAAAACCCGGACTACAAAGACCTTAGAAAGACTCTTGATGACATCCAAGCTGCGTTGTATCCATTTATGGAACAAGTGACCGCTAAACCAGCTCCGCTCTTGGAGCTCATGGAAGAGTTCCGAAGATTCCGAGCTCAAAACGAGCAACGAGAAAACCGGGTCGACATTCTGGAGAAAAGACTGGACGATGTGGAACAACAAGGGGCGGCAGTGGCTCAGGTGGATGAGCGGGTCGTCCAATGACCGAAGGGTTGGCGGTTCGATCCCCGCTCCCACCAGTCAAAATGTCGTTGTGTCCTTGGGCAAGACACTTCACCCTCCTTGCCTCCAGTGTGGCTCCACTGGTGTGTGAATGCGCATGAATGATCCCGGTGATGGTCAGAGGGGCCGTAGGCGCGAACTGGCAGCCACGCCTCTGTCAGTCTGCCCCAGGGCAGCTGTGGCTACAACTGTAGCTACCATCACCAAGTATGACTGAGGAGTGAATGAATAATGGACACAATGTAAGCGCTTTGGGTGTCTTGAAAAGCGCAGATAAATCCAATCCATTATTATTATTAAGTAAGGATGAAAAATGTCATTCTCACTGGAGTACCGATCAAACCTCGGGCTAAAGCTAAATGCAGCTAGAGTTAAAACGGCTAATGCTAATGGTGCTAGCATTGCTAGCAGTTCTGAAACGGAGAGTGGTGGAGAGTCTTTGGTGGAATCATTCATCACCAAGTGGAATCATTTCTCACGTCTGAAGGGATTTTCCTGGATCTCAACACCATCGAGACCTGCCACCCGCTCCCCAGGAGAAAGGAGACGGATAAACCAGTGATCCTCATCAGGTTTGTGAATCAAAAACACAAGCTAGCTCTGATGAATCAAAGGAGGAATGTCAAAGGTTCTGCTGCTTATCTGAAAGACCATCTGACAAGAAGGAATGCTGAAATTGCGTAACATGCCAGGCTTCTCAGGTAGCAAAAGCAGATTGAGAACACTCCGGTTAAAGGCTGCAGGATTTACGTCAAACCACTCGGTCCACTGGACCGGTCCAAGGTTCTGGTTGTGAACACCATGAAGGACTTTGAGAAGTGTTTGATCACGGACGTCTGAACCAACATGCAGTAATAAATCAAAGAGTCAAATCATTTAAAGAAATTTGAATTCTAGATTCATCGCTCTCTCCAAAAGTCTAAGTGACCCTGATTCTCAGCAAAGTTCTGACCTGCAGACAACTTGACCTCAACTTTCAGCGCCGCTGATATCAGCTGAAGAAGGATATGGACCAGAATCTAATGTCTGCAGACAAAACAGCGAAGAGAACTATTAACTCTGTTTAAACCCAGAAGAATGGCTGTTGGTCAGCAGAAAAAGAAATCGTAACCTTGGTCATTCGACAGATTAGGGACCCTTTTTATTTTCCCTTACAGCATTACTTTATTATAAAAAATAAATTTTAAAAAAATACTAAGAAATAGTAAAACAAACGATTAATCAATTATTGAAAATTGTTAAATTTATTGATTTCTAATGATACTACTTCATTTGCTCCAAAAATTGATAAATTGATTCATATTTTTTTCCTAATGTAACATAATTTTGCACATATTTTTAATAATAATAATAATAATAATAATACATTTTATTTAAAAGCGCCTTTCAAAACACCCAAGGTCACCGTACATAGTTAGAGGTAAAACACAATAAAATCACAACATGTTAAAAACAATAAATAAATTGGATTCATTAGTAAAATCAGCTGACAGAAAACGTGAAATTGTGTTCCGGAAATGCAAGCTTAAACAGATAGGTTTTGAGTCTGGATTTAAAGATCAGAAAGGAGTCAGTGTTACGGAGGTCTGGGGGGAGAGAGTTCCAGAGTTGGGGAGCAGAGCGACTGAAGGCACGGCTCCCCATGGTGACCATACCTTCAGGTCACCAGAGGGACAGAGAGCTGAAGAGAGGAAGAAGACCGAAGAGAGCGAGAGGGAGTGTTAACATGGAGGAGATTAGAGAGATAGGAGGGAGCCAGGCTATGGAGGGCTTTGAAAGTGTAGAGAAGGAGCTTGAATTTAATCCTAAAGGCTACTGGAAGCCAGTGCAGCTGCTGGAGAACGGGAGTGATGTAATGGAAGGAGGGGGTTCTGGTGATGATGCGGGCAGCTGAATTCTGGAACAATTGAAACTTATTTAGAGTTTTGTTGGGAAGACCATAGAGAAGAGCATTACAATAGTCAAGACGAGAAGTGACCAGACTATGAACTAAAATGGAGGCGGAGTGGATGGTGAGGGAGGGGCGGAGTCGATTAATATTGCGTACATGAAAGTAGGCTGACCGAGTAATGCTATTGATGTGGGATTGAAATGATAATGTACTATCAAGGATGACACCCAGACTCTTTACTTGAGGGTAGGGGAAAACTGGAGAGGAATCGATGGAAAGGGTAAAATTAAAAACTTTGGAAAGGGTGGATTTGGAACCTACGAGGAGAAATTCGGTTTTATCACTGTTAAGTTTGAGGAAGTTTAGGGTGAACCAGGTTTTTATTTCAGACAGGCAGGAGGAGAGGGAGGTAGGTGGAATAGAAGAGTTGGGTTTACTGGACAGATAGAGCTGAGTGTCATCCGCGAAACAATGAAAATCAATATTGAATTTACGGAATATATTACCAAGGGGTAGCAGGTAGGTAATGAAGAGGAGGGGACCGAGAACAGAACCTTGAGGAACACCAGATGAAATGAGTGAGGGTTGGGATTTAAAAGAATTCAGTTGAATAAACTGAGTGCGGCTTGAAAAATAAGAATGAAACCAGCGGAGGGGGGTGGACTCGATAACGAGGGCTGAAAGTCTGTGGAGGAGGATGGAGTGAGATATGGTGTCAAATGCTGCGCTCAAGTCGAGGAGGATGAGGATGGTGATGAGTCCAGAATGAGCTGCTAGGAGAAGGTCATTGGTGATTTTTAGTAGGGCAGTTTCTGTGCTATGAAGGGGACGGAAACCGGATTGAAAAGGTTCAAAAAGATCATTTTGGGTGAGATGATGGGAAAGTTGGGAGGCGACAATCTTTTCAAGAATTTTTGAGATGAAGGGGAGGTTGGAAATAGGACGAAGATTATGAAAGGAATTGGGGTCTGAGCCAGGTTTTTTTAGGATAGTTCTGACGGCAGCGATCTTGAGGAGTGAGGGGACAATACCTGATGTCAACGAGGAGTGAATAATGGCACAAATGAAGGGAAGAAGAGAAGGAAGGTAGGATTTAACCAGGGATGTTGGTAGGGGATCGAGCAAACATGTGGATGGTTTGGACTTATGGATGAGGCGGGAAATTTCACTGGGATCAGGGAGGAGAAAGGAAGTGAATATATGAGTTACAGAAAACAAGTCAGACGGGACGGGAGGAGAGGTGGAGGAATGGAGATGCTGATGGATATCTAGAATTTTCTGGTTAAAGAATAACTGAAGAGAATTACAGTGCTCATCTGAATAAAAATGAGGGGGAAAACTGTTACGGGGTTGAAAGACATTATCCATTAGAGAAAACAGCATTTTGGAATTTCCCTTATTTACATCAATCAGTTGAGTGAACTAGTTCGTTTTAGTGTTAGAAACCAAGTCCTTGTATTGTAGAATATGTTCATTGTAGATTTCCTTATGAAGGGGAGAGCCAGTTTTTTTGCAGAGCCGTTCCAACTGGCGGCATTTGGCTTTCATTTTATGGAGTTCAGGGGTGAACCAGGGGGAAGATTGAACAAATAAAACAGACCGGGTTCTTACAGGAGCGAAACTGTTAAGAACATCTAAAAGGCAGTTATTATAAAAAGAAACCAGTTCATCAGGGTTGGACGAGTTCGGGAAAGGAATGCGCTCCAAATGAGAAGAAAACAGATCCACGTTTATATTCTTGATGTTTCGGAAGGAGATGAGGCGATTGGGTTTGATCTCAGATAAAATCAAGGGGATGCTAAAAGAAACAAGATGGTGATCAGTCATAGGAAGGTCATCTGTGGAACAGTTAGAGGGGGTTAACCCAGAGCAGCAGACCAGGTACAGAATGTGTCCTTTAGAGTGGGTGGGGAGCTGAACATGTTGATTAAAACCAAGACTATCCAGGCATGAGCAGAAGTCTCTGGTGAGGGGGAGGTGGTTGTTATCAAAATGTATGTCAAAATCCCCCATACACATTTTAACTTTTGATACTTGATCAAATGTTTCCATGAAAATTCATGAAACAGTGTTATGTCTATTTTACCGATATAGTATTTTTTTAATCATAACAATGAATTTTATAAGTAACATAATCTGCAGATATTTTGGATAAATGATCTGCATTTGCCATGATGATTTCTAAAATAGTTATTTTTACATAATAATGAAGTAATTCATCTTTGTCGTGTGCTTTATTGATACTTAATGATTCTTAATTCTGTCTGATAAAAGATAGGAACCGGATATTGATAAATCATGTAACAAAATGGTTACAGTATAACGGGGGTGAGATGATATAACTTTGCTTCTTTCCACTCCCTTTCAAGCAATATTTATTAATATGTCTAATTATCCTAAGTTTGATTCGTCTTTGTATGAATGTACAACTGATTATTGTATTGTTTTGGTGTATTCTTATTTGATTGCTTGAAATAAAACATTTCAAATCAAATCAAATCAAATCAAAATGTTCTGGACTGAAGAGTTCTCCTGAAATGTTCTGTTCAGACTTCTTCAGGATCACATCTGACTGAAGCTGCTGTGCTGCCCTCTAGTGGCAAACAAGGGATCTGCAGCACACATTTCTGAATTTCTCAAGATTTTTGAAGCTCATCAAGAGAATGCCAAAAGTGTGCAAAGCAGTAATCAAAGCAAAAGGTGGCTACTATGAAGAACATAAAACATGACATTTTCTCAGTTGTTTCACACTTTTTTGTTATGTATATAATTCCACATGTGTTAATTCACAGTTTTGATGCCTTCAGTGAATCGACCATTTCCATTGTCTTGAAAAATAAAGGAAACTCTTTGAATGAGGTGTGTCCAAACTTTTTGTCTGTACTGTAAATAAAAAAGTTAAGTTTTTTTTTTCTTAACCTGAAAAAAATCTGTGAATTTATTTAAATCTTTCCCATTTTTTTTATTGAAAAAATATTTGAAGAAGACAGAAACAAGAAACAGCATTAATATATTTGCAAATTGTCAGTGAAACATTCCAAAGATCTTACATTTTTTAACTTTTCTTTTAGTGTGTTACATCTCAGTTTTATACTTTATAAATTTGTCGTAAATGTCTCTATTTTTTCACTGTAATAAGAAGTTTTAAATTATTGCTTGTCTTTGTTATTAACTATACAGTTAAATGTTTATTTATATTTGTAATTATTCTTTTTAGAAACAGTTTTTTGGGATCTCTTTGCTTAAAATTTTCTTTTTTTAATTTTTGTTTCTTTGTTTACTTAAGGGATTTCTTTATTGATTACTGTAGTTTAGAAATACATTATACAAATGTGATCAGGTTTAGTTAGTCTCTGATGCGGTTTGTAGTCAAACCTGAACATAGACCTTTTTCACACTTCCGCATTTTTCGACCGGAAATACGTCAATGACGTGTAAAACAACTTCCTGTTAGCATAGCGGCACATATGAAGAATGGCAGAGTGGAAGAGTTGCAGTTTCTGTTGTGTTCCAGGCTGTTCGTCTTCCAACCAAAAACAACCCTACTTTTCATTTCATTATTTTCCTATGGATCCAAACCTGAAACCCAAATGGATATAGGCGATCCGAAGAGAGGAAGGGCATAGTTTAATGTAAACACAGGTGGCACCCTCTGCTGCCGGCACTTCGCTCCGGATTGTGGTGCGGCTGCGTCGTTCGTCGGCTGAAGAGTGGTGTCGTCCCGAGCCTTTTCCCTTGGAAATACTTTACTGCTCCTTTGAGAAGGGAGTCAGTATATGACAGAACCTCAAACGTCAGGCTATGCAGCTATGCTGTGAAGATAGCAACATGATGGTGGCTAAGCTAAGGCAGTAAATGGATCACGACTACGTGACACACCCACCTGCAGGTAAGGTTGTTCATAATGTGTTAACGTTAGTCAACTATGTGTACCGTTATTGGATAAATGCATTTGTACCTGAACAAATGAATGTTTAGAATAAAAGCTGTTCATGCTCTCACCTATTTTAATTACATGTATTTAACTAATTTAGAGTATTTTGTCATTTTTTATTTTCCTTAAAAATAAATGAAACGGTTTTGTAATTAAATACTTAACATACTTTTCAAATCATGATTACTGTGTTGTGGTGAAAGGTAGCAAATGTTTTAATACTGATTTTTAATTTCGTTATCTTCACAGGTGCTCTGTATGAGGCTTTGGATTACATCCATGACTTACTTACTGACATTGGATCTAAGCTCATCATTCCACCTTTTAAGCGTTCAGCTCCATCAGCAAGGAGGAAACGGAACAAACGCAGTCATGCCCCGCCTCAGAATTATGGTGGAAAGAGTGATCGATAGGATAAAGTCCTTACACATCTGGGACTCTCCCGTGCCGCTCACACTGATGGGCAGTGGGAATCAGATCTGGCTTAACTGCCGTGTTTTGGCAAATTATCATGGACCTTTTTTGTTTTGAAGAGTGAATTAATGTTTGGTATGTAAATAATGTATAATGTGCAAATAGTATGGAAAAATGTAGTGTTCCCACATATTCTTAAATTCTAATTAAATATAATTGTTATATTCTTAATATTTTTCTGTTGAAATGTGACTTTGACTTCACACAAAAATTAGATGAACAAATAAAACAATTTTGGTCAAAATTGTGCCTCATTTAATTTTTTGGTATGCGTAACATCAACTGATTAATCACAACACAAATAACAAACATTTACAATAAAAAACAACATTACAGATCAACAGTAAGACAGAAGGCTGAACTGATTGTTAAAGACAAGATAAGTGTAATTTAAGGTATGCATTCATGCATTTGCAATGATATATATCCAAGTTCTCTTTCATTCCATCTCAGAAACCCCATCCAACACAGCCATGAGAGGTTGGGGCTGCACCTGGCATAATCTGCTTCCAGATGCCATCATATGGATCTGGCTGTGGTCCTACACAAAAGAAACACAACACACAAAAGTTAGACATAAGTGCATAACTACATTTAAATTTAATTCATTATATCTGCTGTAACCATAATTTGGTTAGTCATAAGATTAGAAAAAACAACTTAATTTGCTGTCACAAAGCAACAAAAAGTTAAATGAATCACCTGTATATGCCTTGTACAGTGTGGACCTCAGACCGTCCCTGCCAACTGTTTTGGGCTTTAGCACCACCAGCTCACTAACCGGTTCAGGATGGATTCCCTTATAAGTAAAAGGCAGAAAGCAATTACAGTTTGTATTCACTACTGGGGGTGTTTTTATAATAATTTAGAGTTGTTATGGATACACATCCGTTCTTAAATCATAATGACAATTTTATCACAAACCCACCTGTGTTCTTGGTCTGTGCCATCAAGCCACTCGTGCAGGCCGGGGGGGGTTGGTGGAGCAGCCTGCAGACCAGCTGTGAATAATGTGCGGTCTGGAACAGGATGGCAACTATGTGATTGCAAAATCCTTTAGCAGCCACACAACTGCAGAAGAAAGCTTTCAGGTTGGCACTTTCTGCATCCAGTGATATCTGGAAACAATAAATTAAATAGGTTAAAATTGAGACATACTTATGTTGCTACATCAATGTAACACGAAACTATAACTTTCAGTAGGGTGACCAGATTTGAGTTTGTAAAAAAGAGGAGTGAAGTGAGTTTGTGAGATATTTCATCGAGAGTAATTGGTGTGCAGAGCTGCGTACATAAAACAAATATGATTACATTTCATCTATGTTCAATGCTATTTTATTATAAAAGTATCAAAAAAGAGGACATGTCCAGGAAAAGAGGACGTCTGGTCACCCTAGTTTGAGAAAAATAATACTAATAGTAAGTGAATAAAGTGCCGCAACCGCAGCAGCAAAAAGAATGAACACGCAAAAGGGCAACTTAACATTTCTTATTTACAGCTTCGCCAAATTTTTGGGTGTTATGTTAATCTCATGCCTTTTCACTTAAACATACACACAACATATTCACTGCGATGTGTTATACCTTATATTACAAATTAATAACACCAGGATTTACAGTTGACGTAAACAAAGAGTTACCGGTGATGCGGCTATGGCTAAGCTAGCTGAAGCTTACCTTGGTAATGGTGGATAAACTCTTCGTGGACGAATTTATATCCCTTGTCCAATTTGTTTCCTTTAGTGGACGAATGCATCTTCACACTCTTCATCACATCGGTGCTGGTGAACTTCGGAACACAACTCTGGCTCTTCAAAAACACTCTAGGCTCTGCCATTCCTCCGCCAGCGAAGCACAAACCGGAACTAGGTTTACACGCTGACTACGTATTTCCGTTTTTTGTGAAAAAGGTCTATTGTAATGAGACACAGTGTGATGACGTCACAACAACTCTCAAAAAGTTTCCTCAATACTATTTTGATGGCCTGGGGGGTTCGGCAAGATGGCGGACCGGGAGCCTGTAGTGTTCTAAACTCTGTAGAAGTTTGCGTGCCAAACCCTAGTAACAAGACAACAAATGAATACAGTGACTGACTACCGGTAAGAGAGCTTGCTTAAAAAAAATAAAAAAAAAAAAAAAAAAACGAACTCAACATTACTTACTCGCTCTGGGAGTTCCTGCTGGGGAAGATCTTTCAATCCACCACTATTAGCAATTGCTAGCTAGCTATTGCTAACGCCATGCCGAAACGATATAAAATCAAAGGGAACATGTTAATGGACACAGATGAAGAGGGCGCAGGTTCTGCTTGTGCACTGCTGCTTGAATCTCCTGCTTCAAGTCCTCTCTCTAAGAAACAGTGTTAAGGAAAAAAAGAAGAACATGTGTCAAATGCTGATATTCTACACGCAATCCGCGAATTAACAGGCAGATTTGCTTCCCTTGAAGAAAAGATCTGCAGAAACACTGCAGATATTGTAACCATCAAAGAAGTGGTGGAAGGATTGGATCATCAGGTTAAAAAAAGCGAGGAAAGGATGCAAGAGGTGAATCACAGATTTTCAGATCTGGAGATGAAGACCGATGAGATGGAACGTTACAGTCGCAGGTGGAATCTGAAGATGTTCAACCTTCCTGAATCCACAAATGAAACAACGGAGGAAACAAGAGGAAAAGTTTTTGAGGTTTTTGCCCAGATTGCTCCAGAAGAAAGGCAGAAATTTGGCTTTCTCGTTGACACAGTGCATCGCGTGGGACAGCATAAAGATGAAAACAGGCCTCGACCAGTCATCATTCAATTCACAATGCGAGTCTTCAGGCAGAAAATCTGGAGGGCGTCAAAGGATGCTGCAGTCATGAAGGAAAAGAAGCTTCGCATCGCCGAAGATTTGACCTTTCGTGAAAGGCAGAACAGAGGAAAGATCTGGCCGTTGGTGGAAAAAGCTCGGAAAGAAGGGAAGAAAGCCACCTGGAGAGGACAGGATGCCATCATCGATGGAAAGAGAGTTTCAGCTGAAAATCTAAAACACTGATTTATGTAACTGTAAAGGTCGGTAATTAAGAAATATTCCCTCATCATTCGTTGACTTAGAATTTTACCTCATGAAGGCATGTCAAACTTTCGATAAGTTTTTGTTTCCAACTTATCCCTAAGCTAGGTAAGTTGGTATAGAATGGTTATTTGTTCTTAGTTCTTATTTTCAAGTTCTGTGTTCTATAAGCTATGACTGATTTTAAGTTTAACTCTTTAAAAATAATTTCTTTAAATGTTAGGGGACTACGTGATACAACCAAGAGAAAAGCATTATTTCTTTTTCTTAGAAGAACTGGCGGAAATATTTTTCTGTTGCAAGAAACTCACTCTTGTGAGTTGGACGAAAAATTTTGGAAATCTCAGTGGGGTGATCAGTATTTTTTCTCTCATGCTTCTCATCATTCTGCAGGTGTTTCAATACTCTTTAACAAATTTACTGGGGATATTTTAGAAAAAAAGAGTTCTGAAGATGGCAGATGGATAGTAAGGGCGTTAAAGCTGGATAATTCCATTTTCATAATCCTTAATTTGTATGGTCACAATATAATAGCACAAACAAAACAATTAGCCACAGATGTTTACAATATTATACACACTTTTATAAAGAAATATAAAGATGCAATTCTGATTATTGGGGGAGATTTTAATGATGCCCCAAATGATTGTGTGGATAGATTTCCAGTAAGAGCTCTAAACTCTCAATTTAAATTGACTGATTTCCTATTTGATAAACTTTCCCTCATTGATGCATGGCGTTTTTTAAATCCTAGTAGCAAAGAGTTTAGCTGGAGTAACTCTCGTAAAACTCTGCAATCAAGAATAGATTTATGGTTAACATCCTGTAATTGTCTACAATATATAACTAATATTTCACATTGTTATGCCCCATTTTCTGATCACAAAATGATAACTATCCAACTAAATGGTTCAAAACACAAAACAAACAATAAATTAAGAGGATATTGGAAATTTAATAACAAATTACTTGAAGATGAACATTTTGAAAATTCCATTAGACAAGAAGCAAAACATATATTTGGAAATAAAAGCATGAATGCTAAGCAGAAATGGGAGTTCTTTAAATTTAAAGTTAGATCCATTGCAATTGAACGTAGTAAAACTCTTAACATAAGCAAACAGGCCAAAGAAAATATGATAATGGAAGCTATACAGTCTTTATTACACAAAACGTTTCTTTCTGATGATGAAAAGACAAATTTAACCCAACTTCAAAATGAAATAGATAAATCATACATTGAAGCTGCAAAAGGCGCCTTCATTCGATCTAGAGCAAAATGGCTAGAAAATGGAGAAAAAAATACCAGCTACTTTTTTGCTTTAGAAAAACGAAATTATAAAAGAAATACAATTACAAAGTTGAAAATTGATAATAATATTTGTACTGATCCAACAGAAATCACAAACCATGTAAAAAGATTCTATGAAGAATTATATATTTCCAAATTTAATAAAGAATACAGTCAAAATTTTTTAGGTAACCTAAAAGAACACATCCCTTCTATTTCAGACACATTCAAATCTATCTGTGACGATCCTTTAACTAAAGATGAGCTGCTTAATGCCTTGAAAAAGATGAACAATGGGAAATGTCCAGGAAATGGTCTTTCTAAAGAATTTTATTGTCACTTTTGGGATGTTATCAATCCTCATCTTGTGGAGATGTACAAAGAGTGCATTGTACAACAAGAAATGACATCTACAATGAAACCGGGTTTAATTAATTTAATACCCAAACCAAATAAAGACCCTGTTTTGATAGAAAATTGGAGACCAATAACTCTTTTGAATGTGGATTATAAAATATTAGCTCTTGTTTATGCCCAACGATTGAAAAGTAATCTACACGAAATTATTAGCGAGACTCAATCTGGTTTTATGAAAAATCGACATATTAGCAATAATATAAGGTTAATTTTGGATTTATTAGACTATTCAGAACACATTGATTCTGAAGCACTCATTCTTTTTTTAGACTTTTACAAAGCTTTCGACACTGTAGAACATCCCTTTCTCTATAATGCACTGAAATTATTTGGCTTTGGGGAAAATTTCATTTCTATCGCTAAAATGTTTTATAAAGACATTAGCAGCTCTATTCTTCTTTATCCTAATACATCCCAAAGATTCTCCATAAATAGATCAGTACGCCAAGGATGTCCTATTTCTCCATTTTTCTTTTTAATTGTTGCAGAACAACTTTCATTAAGAATTAAAAATTGTCCAAACTTATTAGGTTTATCTATATTTCAGAAAGAAATCAAAATAACACAACTAGCAGATGATACTGCATTATTCTTAAAAGACAGAAACCAAGTTGACCTTGCTATAAGCACAATGAACTCCTTTTCAAATGCTTCCGGATTACACCTTAATTTAGGAAAATGTGAAATATTAAGTATTAAAAACGTAAAATATGAAAGAATTCATAGTATCCCGATTAAAGATGTAGTTACATATTTAGGTATTAGTATAACTAAAGACATCAAATCTAGACAAAAGCAAAACTTCTCCTTGAGAATTAAAAAAATGCAGGATGTTATGAATATGTGGCTTCAACGAGATCTATCTATTTTTGGCAGGATCCTCTTGACTAAAGCAGAAGGGATCTCAAGAGTAGTTTATCCTGCCTTATCTTTATTTGTTCCTGATTCAACTTCCAAAGAAATAAATAACCTCTTAGTTAACTTTACATGGAAAAATAGACGTCACTATCTCCAGAAAGAACAACTTTATGCCCCCTCATGTAAAGGAGGGTTTGAACTCATAAATTTTTTTGATTTCAATTATACATTTAAAATTAACTGGATTAAAAAATGCCTTCAACACTCAAATTCAATTTGGTATTTCATCCCCTTCAATATTTTTAATAAAATTGGTGGCCTTCAATTTCTATTAAAATGTAACTATAATATCAAAAAGATTCCCGTCAATCTCTCAAATTTTTATCAGCAGGCTTTTCTTGCTTGGAAGTTATGTTATAATCACAATTTCTCACCACACAAAAGTATAATTTGGAACAATGAAGACATAACAATACAAAATAAATCTTTGTTTAAACAAAACTGGATTGACAAAAAAGATAATTTATGTTTCGGATCTTTTTGACGAGAATGGTACGATTTTGGATTATGGCAGATTTCTAAATAAAATGTGTTTTCCAGTAACCAGAAAAGAATTTAATGGTGTAATGAAAGCTCTCCCCTCAGGATTAATTCAGCTGATGACCTCTCACCTTAAATATCAAGACGCCTCTAAAATTGACTCTCCTTTAATGATTAATGGCATTGATATTCTCAATAAAAAATGCGACAATAAATATATTCGGAATACCTTAAGTGAAAAAAGACATATCACACCAAAAGGAGAAATATTTTGGAACAACCTTTTAAATGATATAAATTGGAAAAAAGCTTGGTTATTGCCAGATACATTTTGTATAAATAACAAAGTTAAAGAAATACACAAAAAAATTCTACATAACATTTACCCCACAAATATGTTTATATCCAAATTCTCTAATATAGAAAATAATTGTAGTTTTTGTATTGATTTCCCTGAATCAGTTCTTCATCTTTTCTACTTTTGTAAACTTTCCCTTGAATTTTGGAACCAATTAGAATGCTTTGTAAACAGCAAATTTAACTGTAACGTTGCTTTAAATTTGAAACAAATAGTTGCATATTTTAATTCGGATGATAAAAAAGTAGAAAAAAGTATTAATTTGTTACTTCTCCTTTCCAAATTTTACATTCATAAGTGCAGAATAAAAAAAAACAACTCCCAACTTCACCATATTTAAGTTCGAGATGATCCAGTTTTATGAATATATAAAAAAAATTAACACACCCAAAGCAAGTAACACTGAAATAATTTGTGCTTTTTTGTTTGATAGGTAATCCCCTCCTCTAAGAAAACTTTGTATTATAAATATTATTATTATCATTATTTTGTAATCCCCTTTTATATATTTTAAGATAATTTATTTTTCTATCAGCATATTCTATTTTGGATATATTTCTGATTATTTTATTATTATTATTATTATTTTTTTCTTGAGATGATTCGATAAGTTTGGATTGATGACATTGACTATCACTGCTGATGCTCTTTCTGAGTCTTTGATGCTGGATTTTGTATGTTTATGTTTTGTTCAATAAAGTTGAGAAAAAAAAACTATTTTGATTTTTTTTTAAACTGTTTCTTTATTATCTCCCAAAATAAAACTTTTTAAATCGATTGCAAGTATTTTGGACCATATTGAGGTTCAGTTAAGCAGTTTATACGTTTCTTTCAAAATAAAGTTTCTGCACGTGACCCGGAAGTAAACAGCATGAGGGGCTTGTTAGCAGGCTAGCAGCGTTAGCTTGTGTTGAGAGGACGGCGGTGTCTTTTTGGGACGTTTGTGAGGTTTTTGGACAGAAAGGACGATACGTGGTTCGTGTGGGAACTCTCAGCATTTTCCAAAGTGTCGTAAATGAGTGAAGAAGTGTTGAACGGAAAGACAACGTGGATTGCTGTGATTGTGAGACTAGCAGATGATCGATCGGAGCTGCAGTGAAGAGGACGGCGGGGTTTGTGGGAGTTGGAGCTGAAGATCGGAGCAGGAACCATGTCCTCACTTCAGCCTCTGAGAGAGTTGATCAGCGAGCGACTAGCTGCTGCTGCTGAAGAAATCTGCAGACTCTGTGAAGGAACCATCGTCCAGTACGAGCAGGAGCTCTGTCGTCAGCGCAGACTGCTGGATGTCATCTGGAAACCACAGCTGCAGCTACACCACATAGGTATGTTACCTTCATCAAAAGAGAAGCCCTTCATCTCTCACTGATTTCTCCTTCATCAGATGGGATTTAATTCTGCGTTTTTCAGCAGCTGATCTCAGGTTTCTTCATTTATTTAGTCAATAACTTAATGTCAGCAGCATACGCTGTAGTTCTCTCTATTGCGAAAATCTCAAGAAACGATTTCCCACACAACCTATATGTAGAGGGATGGAGGGTGTCTGCTTCCGTGTCCTCTTTGCGTGATGAAGAAACGTAGAGCAACTTTCTCTTTTGTGCATAACAGGCACATTTATTCACATTGGAAATATGTAGAACATGCTCCAGTTGTCAGAATAGATCAGTTTCTGTTCACAACGTGTGCAGTCTTCCATTCCAAATCTTTCTAAGATCTTATATATGTATGTTTTCTGCAACATTTTTACTTAGTTTTCGTTTTGATGGAAATCAATACCCAAAAAGTGTTTCAATCTTCCCAAATCCTTCATTTTAAATCTGTCATTTAACATTTGTTTTACGTCACTTAGAGCCAGTTTGCTGCTTCCAGCTAGAATAATATCATCAACCCAAATCACAGGGATCATGTTTTCATCCTCCCTTTTCATAGAATAGAGACAGTGATCTGCAGGATTCTGTTCAAAACCGTTTTCCGTCAAATACTTGTGTAGCAATAAGTTCCAGTTTCGACCTGATTGCTTTAGCCCGTAAAGTGACTTATGTCGCTTACATACCAGTTTTTGACCTGATTTAATTTTCTTTTCAAAACCTTCAGGTTGATCCACAAATATTTCACAGTCTATTGGAGCATGCAAATAGGCTGTCTTTACATCCATTTGGTGTAGGATTAAACCTTCCTGTGCTGCTTTTTGCATCACTATCCTTACACTTGTCATGTCTGCCGTGGGTGTAAAAGTCTCACTGAAATCTGTCCCTTCTTTCTGGTTATAGCCTTTAGCCACAAACCTCGCTTTAAATTTATCACCTCCGTCAACGTCTGTTTTAACGGCATAGACCCACCTTCCCCCCACTGCTTTCCTGCCTGCAGGTAACTTAGTGAGGGTGAAAGTCTTGTTGTCTATCAGTGACTTCATTTCTTCCTCCGTAGCAATCTCCCATTAGCTGGATG
This sequence comes from Oryzias latipes, assembly GCF_053564925.1. Taxonomy (NCBI): domain Eukaryota; kingdom Metazoa; phylum Chordata; class Actinopteri; order Beloniformes; family Adrianichthyidae; genus Oryzias; species Oryzias latipes. The sequence goes on from NC_136238.1 coordinate 23,462,170, forward strand.
CTACTGCTTCCTGGTAGGTATTGGGGAGATCACACACTGCTCTGTAACAGAAATCTACACACATTTGGAGATTGTCGTTACCTTCAGTGTCATAGTCTTGGAGATAAGCTGGTTTCATTTTGGTTAGTGTTGGATTCTTTCTTTGAGCTGTCTCCCGGGGTTTCCCCACACAGGATTGGTCTGCCTCTTCTGTGAGAGTTTCAGGAGCCTCTCAGTCAGTGTCAACATTTTTACCTGTTTCTTTTTCCATCTTTGTTGGATCATCATCATTTGTTTCTCTAGGAAACATTCCATCCACACACTCCAAAAATGGCTCTGGTGTTTATGTTTCTTGTTCACTTGTAGCCCTATTAATGAACTTTACCAGCCTGTGCTTCTGGACTTTACTCTCATTCTGGTAGTAGACCAGGTAAGCTGAGCTATACTTGTCAGATCCAACAAAAACTCCGTCATTACATCTTGACTCAAGGCCCGTACACACCGGGACGAATATTCGCCAGGCGTTATTCGCCAGCATTTTTCGCCACGTTTTTGTGTTCACACCCAGGCGATTTTCGCTGACGATGAGCCGAGCGAACATGCAATTTCATTCCCTGACATTAGATGGCGCTTAATGTAAAACAGAAATACTCCTGTACACAAGGTGGCGCTGCGCAACTTTACGCTTCTTAAAGTCGCTTTTCACTCAGAAGAAGAGAGCAAGTATTTACGCGCTTTTCAGAATACAAAGAAAACATGAATATTTCAAGCACCAGTAGCTCCAACTGGTGCTTAGTTCGGGGATATTTTAGAATGTCCGCCATTATTTGTTCGCAGCAGTGTAGACGCTACTTGGCGTCTATCTTCTTCGCTGGTTTGTGTGCTCAGAAAGGCAGTTTGATGTTTGAGCACCCCCAAGTTGTGTTTTACTGTAACTTCAGAAGCTCCAGACATGTGTGCAAAAGCGCCGTTCTCATTGGTCATATAGTTTCCGACGCGGCGCGTCAAACCAAAAAAACGAACCCGAGGCGTTTTTTAAAAAGTGACGCTTTGACGCGTGCCGTTTTTTTGCGTCGGTGTGCACACTCACATTGGTGCCGTTTGTTTAGTCACGAGGCTTTAAACGTCTGCGAATATTGCGGGCGAAATTCGTCCCGGTGTGAACAAGCCTTCAAAGCCCGGACACACCGGGACGAATATTCGCCAGGCGTTATTCTCCAGCTTTTTTCGCCACTTTTTTTGATTACACACCCAGGCGATTTTCGCTGACGATGACCTGAGTGTACATGCAATTTCATTCCCTGACATTAGATGGCGCTTAATGTAAAACAGAAAAACTCCTGTACACAAGGTGGCGCTGCGCAACTTTACGCTTCTTAAAGTCACTTTTCACTCAGAAGAAGAGAGCAGGTATTTACGCGCTTGTCAGAATCATACAAAGAAAACATGAATATTTCAAGCACCAGTAGCTCCAACTGGTGCTTGGTTCGGGGATATTTTAAAATGTCCGTCATTATTTCTTCGTGGCTGTGTAGGCAGTTTTGTGTTTGAGCGCCCCCAAGTTGTGTTTTACTGTAACTTCAGAAGCTCCAGACATGTGTGCAAAAGCGCCATTCCTCATTGGTCGAATAGATTTCGAAGGCGGCGGGTCAGACCAAAAAAACGAACCCGAGGCGTTTTTTAAAAAGTGACGCGTGGCGTTTTTTCGCGTCGGTGTGCACACTCACATTGGTGCCCTTTGTTTAGTCACGTGGCGTTAAACGTCGGCGAAAATTGCGGGTCAAATTCGTCCCGGTGTGAACAGGCCTTCAGACTTACCTTTCTCTTGTTAGTAGGCCAAACATGTGGAGCCAGATTTATGCATGTTAGCAATATGTGATTGCTTTCCTGTTAACATCTCATACTCTGTTTTCTTTGTGCGTCTGCTGTAACACCTGTTTCTGATATAAGCCGCTGTCTGCATTGCATAATTCCAAAACTTATCTGGCAACCTGCTTTCCATCAGTAAACATTTGCTCATTTCGAAAAAGAGTACGCCAGCCCCTTTCTCCTGTGCCATTTTGATGCGGTGAGTACGGTGCAGACCTTTTGTGTCTGATTCTGTTTTTGGCCATACGTGTCTGAAAATCTTGACTTGTGAAGAACGAATCAGAACGAATGCACCTTATTTCACCGTATGGTGCTGCATCAGCTATGAACTTTTCAGTTGCACAAACTGCATTACTTTTAGCTTTGAGAAAGTATACAAAAATGGTACCCGTGTAGTCATCAGTAAGAGACTCTGCGTATCTGTACCCATCTAAACTAGTTTGCATAGGACCAGCTAGATCTGTATGTACTAGTTGTAGTGGTTTTTCAGCCTTTCCATCTGGTTCCCTGTTTCTTGTCTGAGTGGTTTTACCTTCTGTACACACTCTGCATTGGTTCACCTGTTTATGCACATCCCCTTTTACTTCCATTCCTTTCACCACACCTTGCAACTTTCTTATGTCGTCAAAATTGCAATGACCCATGATTTCATGCCAACCTTGAATATCATGAATAGCTTTGCATTTGTCATTGTCATCTTCAATAGTGGGTAAATAGTACAGTTTTTCATATTCATGAATATCAAACCTGCATCTGCTCTTCGTTATCAGGTGGCTTTCTCCTTTCTTGAATGTGATGGTTGTCCCCCCATTTGCTGCTCTTGCCACTGAGAAGATTTTATGGGGATACGTTGGCATGAAGAGGGCATCTCTGAGATATGCCCAGTGCTGCTGTCCAGTGCAGTCTACCAGGTGTATCAACGCTGTTCCTCTGCATTGCGCTGTCCCGTTGACCTTTGTCCCGTCAGCTAACTCCACTGTGTCCCTCTCTGGATTGAAGGACTCATCAAAGTCTGTGAATTTCCTGATGTCATTCACGATGTGGGATGTGGCATGTGGCGCCTGCGTCGACCATGACGCCTTTTTATCTTCACCTTGCTTGCTGGTGTCTCTGCTTTGGCCTTGAAGAAGTGGTCTGTGCTCCCACTCATGTCCTCTGTTACCTTCCGGACGTCATCTTGTCTCCCCTTTTCCTTAATTATTGTCTCTTTATGTCTGTTACTTTTGCAAAAGTTGCACCACACCTTTTGCTTGCACTTTCTTGCTATGTGTCCTCTTTTTCCACATTTGTAGCATGTCACTTCAGCCTCTTCTTCTTTTCTGTGGTAGGTGCGCGCCTTCTTTTTCGTCTGTTCTTGTTTTGCGTAGGTTTTCATCATGTTGTCTGCTGATTCTGCCTATCTCATTTTTTCTGCCTCTTCATAGACTCCTAACCTCCTCTTGAAGTCTGTGAATGTTACTTTATCTTCATTCTGAGTTATGTGCACGGCGAGTGGTTTAAATGAGTCGGGGAGTCCACTTAGGATCATGGCGATGAGCAGTCCGTCACTCATATTCTCCCCGGCATCACGTTGAGCTGTGATTGTATTTTCCGCCCTTATAATGTAATCCGTCACGCACTCTTTTTCTGTCATCTTCAACCTTTTTAGCGTTTTGTAGAGGTTTATGATTCTGGGTTTACTCTTCCCCGAGTAGTGGTCTCTCAGAATCTTCAGAGCTTCTCTGCCTTTGTCCGCGGCTTCATGTCTGACGAGTGACAAGCTCTTATCGTCAATTAGCCGTATTAGCTCCGCATAGCAGTCGGCATTCTTGCTTTGATCATTAGCTAGGTGCTCTTTGGTCACAGGTTCATTAAGGATGGTTTCCTTAAGCTTTAAGCTGTGTAAATGTCCGAGAAAACGTGTTTCCCACAGTTCATATCTTTCCTCTGAACCGTCAAATACTAGCTGAGCTGTTTGAAGGCTTGCTAGTCCGTTAGCCATGTTGTTAGTTCGCTTTTCGTGCCATTTTCGTGCTTCGCTCCGTCAGTTCTTTTCTTTAGCAAACTTCTCTTTAGCTCTTGCTTTAGTTTCTCCGAATTTCACCTTTCGTATCGGCAGCTTGAATACTTAGCAAGTCCGTTAGACGTTTAAGGAATCCGCTTGATACTCGGCGTTCATTCATTCCTCCATACGCACCGGTGAAAATGTCTGCCTGGGCACATAACTTGTAGAGAGGGATGGGGGGAACGGTGTCTGCCTCCGTGTCCTCTTTACTTGATGAAGAAACGTAGAGCCACTTTCTCTTTTGTGCATACCTGGCACATTTATTTACATTGGAAATATTTAGAACATGCTCCTCGGATCATGGGGTCTGCCATACACACCGAACATTGCACATGCAAAGGTCTGCTGCAAATTCGCCGACATCAGCGTCAAAAGGTTACCGTCAAGCACCTTGTATGAACACACACACATAAACACAGGCTCTAACTTTACCATAACACATTGAGTAAGGGCGCACTTTAATCTTTAGATCTTAACACTATATTTGGCGGCCATTGTGTGCCAAGATCTACGATTGCACGATTCGCGTTTTTTTATAATTTTTTAGAATATAGGAAAATTTAATTTTTTAGACTCATTTTCATGAAATTTTACACACATTCCATTAATTTCAGTCTTCAAACACCTCAGGAGTTTTCTCGAACTTTGACCTCAGGAAGAGGCTGCCATCTTTGATTTTAAAACAGCACCTGTATTATCAGATACTAATGAAACTTATCGTTGGGATTTCTATTGATTGTCTCGTAACTTCTTAAACATCAATGGCAAGTTACTGTTGCAAACTACTAAGTTGTAGTTTTTGAACGGCGTGCGTGTGGTGAGCTCGCAAAAGTGGCACACTCATATTACTCGTACAGTTTTCAGCGCAATACTGTGGAAATTGACTGCATTCCATCCATGGCTAAAACTGAACATGTTGAAATACACTTTTAAAACATCTAAAACAATGTGTGTTTTTTTTTAGTCAGTTGATGATGCTGATTAGGGCTGCACCATATGAGTAAAACATGCGATATGCGATATTAGTGATTAATATTGCGCTGACGATATAACTTGCAGTATATGAACATATAGCAAAACAACCAAAAACATAATTTCCATTATACTGCAACAGTTTAAAAATTACATTCCAAATGACCCACATCTACATAGGAGATGGACATCTAACATAAAAGATGTCCATCTGATCGGTCTGTGATGTTAAGGAGTCCATTTGATGGTCTCCATTTGGTCAGATACATAAAGGGATTTGTTTGCTTTGTTAAATACTTCAAGCTGCCATAAGATAGTTTAAGCATATTTAAGGTAACCATTTATTGCAGTTTTCGTTGTCTTTCGCGATATGCATATTGCACACCTTGATATTGCGACAATGATAAATTTGCTTTATATTGTGCAGGCATAATGTTGATAGCTATGCTAGGGGCGACAGTGGCTCAGGTGGTTGAGCGGGTCGTCCAATGATCGAAGGGTTGGCGGTTCGATCCCCGCTCCCACCAGCCAAAATGTTGTTGTGTCCTTGGGCAAGACACTTCACCCTCCTTGCCTCCAGTGTTGCTCCACTGGTGTGTGAATGTGTATGAATGATCCCGGTGATGGCCAGAGGGGCCGTAGGCGCGAAATGGCAGCCACGCCTCTGTCAGTCTGCCCCAGGGCACATTAACACATTTTAGCCACATTAGCATGACTAGCATAGTTATTATTAGGCCTGGGGGATAAAGCGATTGAAAGAATTAATTCGAATTTTTTGTTACGGGCGATTTAAAAAATAACTAAATTGAGATTTTGTGTAATGGTGCATTTTTGGCTCTCCGGAGTTTCCGTAGCGTTAGTTTCACACGGCGGTATGGCAAGCGACAAACAACAACATCATAGCACACACGAAACAGCAAGCGACAGCATGGCTACCGGTGACAGTGGGAAGTTTGTTCCCAAGAAAGGAATAAATCATCTGTTGTTTGGAACTGGTATTGGTTTGCTGCCACAGATGTGGAGGAAGATTTTCTTTAAACTATCAAGAAAGTTAATTTCTTTATCGTCAGCAGGTTATGGACTGACACAGCTCTTCTCGTAGGGGGGAGGTGTAGGGGCCTTTTTCAACGGAGTGTTGTAAAGCTAGGCTACCTAGAGAAGACACTTTTTTTTTTAAACCACTTCATTGACAGTGTTACAAGGAAGTTTACTTTTCAAACAATGATCCTTCAAGGGCTCCTCCTCCAAATATTCTGACAGAGACTATTAAAAAAATGTGGGTGTTTAACAATACAGGCTTCAAAACATAAATAAGGCATCTTCTTGTGTTTCTGCAGTCCTCCCCCAGCATTGGGTGACTGAAGAGGAAGGTCTGTGCAACCAACAAAGCAACTTCAGCGGGGAACAGGAAGAACAAGAACCTCCACTAATTGAAGAGGAGCAGGAGGAGCCAGAACTACCTCATATTAAAGAAGAACAGGACAAGCAAGAGGAACAGGAATATTCTCAAATTAAAAAGGAGCCAGTGGATTTCTGCATCAGTCAGGATGAAGATCAGCTTGATCTGAAGCAGGAGACTGATACCTTGATGGAGATTCCTACTTATGATGAAAATGAGAGCAGTGAAGCAGATCTAAACAATCACCAGAGCTTTAATGTAACTGATAGTCAGGATGAAGAAGAAAACCAACATGAAGAGTCAACATCAACTACAGATGAAGAGACAGACTCACAGAACAGAGATCAGAGGAAGAGAAGAGACAAAAGACACGTTCAAAGTGTGGACAGTTCTCACATGTCAGCAGGTCAGTGTGGCTCTGATTTTAGAAAAAGCTTCAAGAAGGCAAGTTTGGGTAAGAAACGCAAACAATCTCCAAAAGAAGAGAGACTTTCCTCCATGGAGTTTGGTAAAAACTCAAGAATAATTACTAAACCGTCTGACTACATGGAAACTGCGTCTGATGAACGATGTTATATTTGTAAAGAATGTGATAAAAGCTTTTGTAACAAATTTCTGTTCAAAATTCACGCAAGAATCCATCCAGAAGATAAGGTGCCCTTTGTTTAGTCACGTGGCGTTAAACGTCGGCGAAAATTGCGGGTCAAATTCGTCCCGGTGTGAACAGGCCTTCAGACTTACCTTTCTCTTGTTAGTAGGCCAAACATGTGGAGCCAGATTTATGCATGTTAGCAATATGTGATTGCTTTCCTGTTAACATCTCATACTCTGTTTTCTTTGTGCGTCTGCTGTAACACCTGTTTCTGATATAAGCCGCTGTCTGCATTGCATAATTCCAAAACTTATCTGGCAACCTGCTTTCCATCAGTAAACATTTGCTCATTTCGAAAAAGAGTACGCCAGCCCCTTTCTCCTGTGCCATTTTGATGCGGTGAGTACGGTGCAGACCTTTTGTGTCTGATTCTGTTTTTGGCCATACGTGTCTGAAAATCTTGACTTGTGAAGAACGAATCAGAACGAATGCACCTTATTTCACCGTATGGTGCTGCATCAGCTATGAACTTTTCAGTTGCACAAACTGCATTACTTTTAGCTTTGAGAAAGTATACAAAAATGGTACCCGTGTAGTCATCAGTAAGAGACTCTGCGTATCTGTACCCATCTAAACTAGTTTGCATAGGACCAGCTAGATCTGTATGTACTAGTTGTAGTGGTTTTTCAGCCTTTCCATCTGGTTCCCTGTTTCTTGTCTGAGTGGTTTTACCTTCTGTACACACTCTGCATTGGTTCACCTGTTTATGCACATCCCCTTTTACTTCCATTCCTTTCACCACACCTTGCAACTTTCTTATGTCGTCAAAATTGCAATGACCCATGATTTCATGCCAACCTTGAATATCATGAATAGCTTTGCATTTGTCATTGTCATCTTCAATAGTGGGTAAATAGTACAGTTTTTCATATTCATGAATATCAAACCTGCATCTGCTCTTCGTTATCAGGTGGCTTTCTCCTTTCTTGAATGTGATGGTTGTCCCCCCATTTGCTGCTCTTGCCACTGAGAAGATTTTATGGGGATACGTTGGCATGAAGAGGGCATCTCTGAGATATGCCCAGTGCTGCTGTCCAGTGCAGTCTACCAGGTGTATCAACGCTGTTCCTCTGCATTGCGCTGTCCCGTTGACCTTTGTCCCGTCAGCTAACTCCACTGTGTCCCTCTCTGGATTGAAGGACTCATCAAAGTCTGTGAATTTCCTGATGTCATTCACGATGTGGGATGTGGCATGTGGCGCCTGCGTCGACCATGACGCCTTTTTATCTTCACCTTGCTTGCTGGTGTCTCTGCTTTGGCCTTGAAGAAGTGGTCTGTGCTCCCACTCATGTCCTCTGTTACCTTCCGGACGTCATCTTGTCTCCCCTTTTCCTTAATTATTGTCTCTTTATGTCTGTTACTTTTGCAAAAGTTGCACCACACCTTTTGCTTGCACTTTCTTGCTATGTGTCCTCTTTTTCCACATTTGTAGCATGTCACTTCAGCCTCTTCTTCTTTTCTGTGGTAGGTGCGCGCCTTCTTTTTCGTCTGTTCTTGTTTTGCGTAGGTTTTCATCATGTTGTCTGCTGATTCTGCCTATCTCATTTTTTCTGCCTCTTCATAGACTCCTAACCTCCTCTTGAAGTCTGTGAATGTTACTTTATCTTCATTCTGAGTTATGTGCACGGCGAGTGGTTTAAATGAGTCGGGGAGTCCACTTAGGATCATGGCGATGAGCAGTCCGTCACTCATATTCTCCCCGGCATCACGTTGAGCTGTGATTGTATTTTCCGCCCTTATAATGTAATCCGTCACGCACTCTTTTTCTGTCATCTTCAACCTTTTTAGCGTTTTGTAGAGGTTTATGATTCTGGGTTTACTCTTCCCCGAGTAGTGGTCTCTCAGAATCTTCAGAGCTTCTCTGCCTTTGTCCGCGGCTTCATGTCTGACGAGTGACAAGCTCTTATCGTCAATTAGCCGTATTAGCTCCGCATAGCAGTCGGCATTCTTGCTTTGATCATTAGCTAGGTGCTCTTTGGTCACAGGTTCATTAAGGATGGTTTCCTTAAGCTTTAAGCTGTGTAAATGTCCGAGAAAACGTGTTTCCCACAGTTCATATCTTTCCTCTGAACCGTCAAATACTAGCTGAGCTGTTTGAAGGCTTGCTAGTCCGTTAGCCATGTTGTTAGTTCGCTTTTCGTGCCATTTTCGTGCTTCGCTCCGTCAGTTCTTTTCTTTAGCAAACTTCTCTTTAGCTCTTGCTTTAGTTTCTCCGAATTTCACCTTTCGTATCGGCAGCTTGAATACTTAGCAAGTCCGTTAGACGTTTAAGGAATCCGCTTGATACTCGGCGTTCATTCATTCCTCCATACGCACCGGTGAAAATGTCTGCCTGGGCACATAACTTGTAGAGAGGGATGGGGGGAACGGTGTCTGCCTCCGTGTCCTCTTTACTTGATGAAGAAACGTAGAGCCACTTTCTCTTTTGTGCATACCTGGCACATTTATTTACATTGGAAATATTTAGAACATGCTCCTCGGATCATGGGGTCTGCCATACACACCGAACATTGCACATGCAAAGGTCTGCTGCAAATTCGCCGACATCAGCGTCAAAAGGTTACCGTCAAGCACCTTGTATGAACACACACACATAAACACAGGCTCTAACTTTACCATAACACATTGAGTAAGGGCGCACTTTAATCTTTAGATCTTAACACTATATTTGGCGGCCATTGTGTGCCAAGATCTACGATTGCACGATTCGCGTTTTTTTATAATTTTTTAGAATATAGGAAAATTTAATTTTTTAGACTCATTTTCATGAAATTTTACACACATTCCATTAATTTCAGTCTTCAAACACCTCAGGAGTTTTCTCGAACTTTGACCTCAGGAAGAGGCTGCCATCTTTGATTTTAAAACAGCACCTGTATTATCAGATACTAATGAAACTTATCGTTGGGATTTCTATTGATTGTCTCGTAACTTCTTAAACATCAATGGCAAGTTACTGTTGCAAACTACTAAGTTGTAGTTTTTGAACGGCGTGCGTGTGGTGAGCTCGCAAAAGTGGCACACTCATATTACTCGTACAGTTTTCAGCGCAATACTGTGGAAATTGACTGCATTCCATCCATGGCTAAAACTGAACATGTTGAAATACACTTTTAAAACATCTAAAACAATGTGTGTTTTTTTTTAGTCAGTTGATGATGCTGATTAGGGCTGCACCATATGAGTAAAACATGCGATATGCGATATTAGTGATTAATATTGCGCTGACGATATAACTTGCAGTATATGAACATATAGCAAAACAACCAAAAACATAATTTCCATTATACTGCAACAGTTTAAAAATTACATTCCAAATGACCCACATCTACATAGGAGATGGACATCTAACATAAAAGATGTCCATCTGATCGGTCTGTGATGTTAAGGAGTCCATTTGATGGTCTCCATTTGGTCAGATACATAAAGGGATTTGTTTGCTTTGTTAAATACTTCAAGCTGCCATAAGATAGTTTAAGCATATTTAAGGTAACCATTTATTGCAGTTTTCGTTGTCTTTCGCGATATGCATATTGCACACCTTGATATTGCGACAATGATAAATTTGCTTTATATTGTGCAGGCATAATGTTGATAGCTATGCTAGGGGCGACAGTGGCTCAGGTGGTTGAGCGGGTCGTCCAATGATCGAAGGGTTGGCGGTTCGATCCCCGCTCCCACCAGCCAAAATGTTGTTGTGTCCTTGGGCAAGACACTTCACCCTCCTTGCCTCCAGTGTTGCTCCACTGGTGTGTGAATGTGTATGAATGATCCCGGTGATGGCCAGAGGGGCCGTAGGCGCGAAATGGCAGCCACGCCTCTGTCAGTCTGCCCCAGGGCACATTAACACATTTTAGCCACATTAGCATGACTAGCATAGTTATTATTAGGCCTGGGGGATAAAGCGATTGAAAGAATTAATTCGAATTTTTTGTTACGGGCGATTTAAAAAATAACTAAATTGAGATTTTGTGTAATGGTGCATTTTTGGCTCTCCGGAGTTTCCGTAGCGTTAGTTTCACACGGCGGTATGGCAAGCGACAAACAACAACATCATAGCACACACGAAACAGCAAGCGACAGCATGGCTACCGGTGACAGTGGGAAGTTTGTTCCCAAGAAAGGAATAAATCATCTGTTGTTTGGAACTGGTATTGGTTTGCTGCCACAGATGTGGAGGAAGATTTTCTTTAAACTATCAAGAAAGTTAATTTCTTTATCGTCAGCAGGTTATGGACTGACACAGCTCTTCTCGTAGGGGGGAGGTGTAGGGGCCTTTTTCAACGGAGTGTTGTAAAGCTAGGCTACCTAGAGAAGACACTTTTTTTTTTAAACCACTTCATTGACAGTGTTACAAGGAAGTTTACTTTTCAAACAATGATCCTTCAAGGGCTCCTCCTCCAAATATTCTGACAGAGACTATTAAAAAAATGTGGGTGTTTAACAATACAGGCTTCAAAACATAAATAAGGCATCTTCTTGTGTTTCTGCAGTCCTCCCCCAGCATTGGGTGACTGAAGAGGAAGGTCTGTGCAACCAACAAAGCAACTTCAGCGGGGAACAGGAAGAACAAGAACCTCCACTAATTGAAGAGGAGCAGGAGGAGCCAGAACTACCTCATATTAAAGAAGAACAGGACAAGCAAGAGGAACAGGAATATTCTCAAATTAAAAAGGAGCCAGTGGATTTCTGCATCAGTCAGGATGAAGATCAGCTTGATCTGAAGCAGGAGACTGATACCTTGATGGAGATTCCTACTTATGATGAAAATGAGAGCAGTGAAGCAGATCTAAACAATCACCAGAGCTTTAATGTAACTGATAGTCAGGATGAAGAAGAAAACCAACATGAAGAGTCAACATCAACTACAGATGAAGAGACAGACTCACAGAACAGAGATCAGAGGAAGAGAAGAGACAAAAGACACGTTCAAAGTGTGGACAGTTCTCACATGTCAGCAGGTCAGTGTGGCTCTGATTTTAGAAAAAGCTTCAAGAAGGCAAGTTTGGGTAAGAAACGCAAACAATCTCCAAAAGAAGAGAGACTTTCCTCCATGGAGTTTGGTAAAAACTCAAGAATAATTACTAAACCGTCTGACTACATGGAAACTGCGTCTGATGAACGATGTTATATTTGTAAAGAATGTGATAAAAGCTTTTGTAACAAATTTCTGTTCAAAATTCACGCAAGAATCCATCCAGAAGATAAGGTGCCCTTTGTTTAGTCACGTGGCGTTAAACGTCGGCGAAAATTGCGGGTCAAATTCGTCCCGGTGTGAACAGGCCTTCAGACTTACCTTTCTCTTGTTAGTAGGCCAAACATGTGGAGCCAGATTTATGCATGTTAGCAATATGTGATTGCTTTCCTGTTAACATCTCATACTCTGTTTTCTTTGTGCGTCTGCTGTAACACCTGTTTCTGATATAAGCCGCTGTCTGCATTGCATAATTCCAAAACTTATCTGGCAACCTGCTTTCCATCAGTAAACATTTGCTCATTTCGAAAAAGAGTACGCCAGCCCCTTTCTCCTGTGCCATTTTGATGCGGTGAGTACGGTGCAGACCTTTTGTGTCTGATTCTGTTTTTGGCCATACGTGTCTGAAAATCTTGACTTGTGAAGAACGAATCAGAACGAATGCACCTTATTTCACCGTATGGTGCTGCATCAGCTATGAACTTTTCAGTTGCACAAACTGCATTACTTTTAGCTTTGAGAAAGTATACAAAAATGGTACCCGTGTAGTCATCAGTAAGAGACTCTGCGTATCTGTACCCATCTAAACTAGTTTGCATAGGACCAGCTAGATCTGTATGTACTAGTTGTAGTGGTTTTTCAGCCTTTCCATCTGGTTCCCTGTTTCTTGTCTGAGTGGTTTTACCTTCTGTACACACTCTGCATTGGTTCACCTGTTTATGCACATCCCCTTTTACTTCCATTCCTTTCACCACACCTTGCAACTTTCTTATGTCGTCAAAATTGCAATGACCCATGATTTCATGCCAACCTTGAATATCATGAATAGCTTTGCATTTGTCATTGTCATCTTCAATAGTGGGTAAATAGTACAGTTTTTCATATTCATGAATATCAAACCTGCATCTGCTCTTCGTTATCAGGTGGCTTTCTCCTTTCTTGAATGTGATGGTTGTCCCCCCATTTGCTGCTCTTGCCACTGAGAAGATTTTATGGGGATACGTTGGCATGAAGAGGGCATCTCTGAGATATGCCCAGTGCTGCTGTCCAGTGCAGTCTACCAGGTGTATCAACGCTGTTCCTCTGCATTGCGCTGTCCCGTTGACCTTTGTCCCGTCAGCTAACTCCACTGTGTCCCTCTCTGGATTGAAGGACTCATCAAAGTCTGTGAATTTCCTGATGTCATTCACGATGTGGGATGTGGCATGTGGCGCCTGCGTCGACCATGACGCCTTTTTATCTTCACCTTGCTTGCTGGTGTCTCTGCTTTGGCCTTGAAGAAGTGGTCTGTGCTCCCACTCATGTCCTCTGTTACCTTCCGGACGTCATCTTGTCTCCCCTTTTCCTTAATTATTGTCTCTTTATGTCTGTTACTTTTGCAAAAGTTGCACCACACCTTTTGCTTGCACTTTCTTGCTATGTGTCCTCTTTTTCCACATTTGTAGCATGTCACTTCAGCCTCTTCTTCTTTTCTGTGGTAGGTGCGCGCCTTCTTTTTCGTCTGTTCTTGTTTTGCGTAGGTTTTCATCATGTTGTCTGCTGATTCTGCCTATCTCATTTTTTCTGCCTCTTCATAGACTCCTAACCTCCTCTTGAAGTCTGTGAATGTTACTTTATCTTCATTCTGAGTTATGTGCACGGCGAGTGGTTTAAATGAGTCGGGGAGTCCACTTAGGATCATGGCGATGAGCAGTCCGTCACTCATATTCTCCCCGGCATCACGTTGAGCTGTGATTGTATTTTCCGCCCTTATAATGTAATCCGTCACGCACTCTTTTTCTGTCATCTTCAACCTTTTTAGCGTTTTGTAGAGGTTTATGATTCTGGGTTTACTCTTCCCCGAGTAGTGGTCTCTCAGAATCTTCAGAGCTTCTCTGCCTTTGTCCGCGGCTTCATGTCTGACGAGTGACAAGCTCTTATCGTCAATTAGCCGTATTAGCTCCGCATAGCAGTCGGCATTCTTGCTTTGATCATTAGCTAGGTGCTCTTTGGTCACAGGTTCATTAAGGATGGTTTCCTTAAGCTTTAAGCTGTGTAAATGTCCGAGAAAACGTGTTTCCCACAGTTCATATCTTTCCTCTGAACCGTCAAATACTAGCTGAGCTGTTTGAAGGCTTGCTAGTCCGTTAGCCATGTTGTTAGTTCGCTTTTCGTGCCATTTTCGTGCTTCGCTCCGTCAGTTCTTTTCTTTAGCAAACTTCTCTTTAGCTCTTGCTTTAGTTTCTCCGAATTTCACCTTTCGTATCGGCAGCTTGAATACTTAGCAAGTCCGTTAGACGTTTAAGGAATCCGCTTGATACTCGGCGTTCATTCATTCCTCCATACGCACCGGTGAAAATGTCTGCCTGGGCACATAACTTGTAGAGAGGGATGGGGGGAACGGTGTCTGCCTCCGTGTCCTCTTTACTTGATGAAGAAACGTAGAGCCACTTTCTCTTTTGTGCATACCTGGCACATTTATTTACATTGGAAATATTTAGAACATGCTCCTCGGATCATGGGGTCTGCCATACACACCGAACATTGCACATGCAAAGGTCTGCTGCAAATTCGCCGACATCAGCGTCAAAAGGTTACCGTCAAGCACCTTGTATGAACACACACACATAAACACAGGCTCTAACTTTACCATAACACATTGAGTAAGGGCGCACTTTAATCTTTAGATCTTAACACTATATTTGGCGGCCATTGTGTGCCAAGATCTACGATTGCACGATTCGCGTTTTTTTATAATTTTTTAGAATATAGGAAAATTTAATTTTTTAGACTCATTTTCATGAAATTTTACACACATTCCATTAATTTCAGTCTTCAAACACCTCAGGAGTTTTCTCGAACTTTGACCTCAGGAAGAGGCTGCCATCTTTGATTTTAAAACAGCACCTGTATTATCAGATACTAATGAAACTTATCGTTGGGATTTCTATTGATTGTCTCGTAACTTCTTAAACATCAATGGCAAGTTACTGTTGCAAACTACTAAGTTGTAGTTTTTGAACGGCGTGCGTGTGGTGAGCTCGCAAAAGTGGCACACTCATATTACTCGTACAGTTTTCAGCGCAATACTGTGGAAATTGACTGCATTCCATCCATGGCTAAAACTGAACATGTTGAAATACACTTTTAAAACATCTAAAACAATGTGTGTTTTTTTTTAGTCAGTTGATGATGCTGATTAGGGCTGCACCATATGAGTAAAACATGCGATATGCGATATTAGTGATTAATATTGCGCTGACGATATAACTTGCAGTATATGAACATATAGCAAAACAACCAAAAACATAATTTCCATTATACTGCAACAGTTTAAAAATTACATTCCAAATGACCCACATCTACATAGGAGATGGACATCTAACATAAAAGATGTCCATCTGATCGGTCTGTGATGTTAAGGAGTCCATTTGATGGTCTCCATTTGGTCAGATACATAAAGGGATTTGTTTGCTTTGTTAAATACTTCAAGCTGCCATAAGATAGTTTAAGCATATTTAAGGTAACCATTTATTGCAGTTTTCGTTGTCTTTCGCGATATGCATATTGCACACCTTGATATTGCGACAATGATAAATTTGCTTTATATTGTGCAGGCATAATGTTGATAGCTATGCTAGGGGCGACAGTGGCTCAGGTGGTTGAGCGGGTCGTCCAATGATCGAAGGGTTGGCGGTTCGATCCCCGCTCCCACCAGCCAAAATGTTGTTGTGTCCTTGGGCAAGACACTTCACCCTCCTTGCCTCCAGTGTTGCTCCACTGGTGTGTGAATGTGTATGAATGATCCCGGTGATGGCCAGAGGGGCCGTAGGCGCGAAATGGCAGCCACGCCTCTGTCAGTCTGCCCCAGGGCACATTAACACATTTTAGCCACATTAGCATGACTAGCATAGTTATTATTAGGCCTGGGGGATAAAGCGATTGAAAGAATTAATTCGAATTTTTTGTTACGGGCGATTTAAAAAATAACTAAATTGAGATTTTGTGTAATGGTGCATTTTTGGCTCTCCGGAGTTTCCGTAGCGTTAGTTTCACACGGCGGTATGGCAAGCGACAAACAACAACATCATAGCACACACGAAACAGCAAGCGACAGCATGGCTACCGGTGACAGTGGGAAGTTTGTTCCCAAGAAAGGAATAAATCATCTGTTGTTTGGAACTGGTATTGGTTTGCTGCCACAGATGTGGAGGAAGATTTTCTTTAAACTATCAAGAAAGTTAATTTCTTTATCGTCAGCAGGTTATGGACTGACACAGCTCTTCTCGTAGGGGGGAGGTGTAGGGGCCTTTTTCAACGGAGTGTTGTAAAGCTAGGCTACCTAGAGAAGACACTTTTTTTTTTAAACCACTTCATTGACAGTGTTACAAGGAAGTTTACTTTTCAAACAATGATCCTTCAAGGGCTCCTCCTCCAAATATTCTGACAGAGACTATTAAAAAAATGTGGGTGTTTAACAATACAGGCTTCAAAACATAAATAAGGCATCTTCTTGTGTTTCTGCAGTCCTCCCCCAGCATTGGGTGACTGAAGAGGAAGGTCTGTGCAACCAACAAAGCAACTTCAGCGGGGAACAGGAAGAACAAGAACCTCCACTAATTGAAGAGGAGCAGGAGGAGCCAGAACTACCTCATATTAAAGAAGAACAGGACAAGCAAGAGGAACAGGAATATTCTCAAATTAAAAAGGAGCCAGTGGATTTCTGCATCAGTCAGGATGAAGATCAGCTTGATCTGAAGCAGGAGACTGATACCTTGATGGAGATTCCTACTTATGATGAAAATGAGAGCAGTGAAGCAGATCTAAACAATCACCAGAGCTTTAATGTAACTGATAGTCAGGATGAAGAAGAAAACCAACATGAAGAGTCAACATCAACTACAGATGAAGAGACAGACTCACAGAACAGAGATCAGAGGAAGAGAAGAGACAAAAGACACGTTCAAAGTGTGGACAGTTCTCACATGTCAGCAGGTCAGTGTGGCTCTGATTTTAGAAAAAGCTTCAAGAAGGCAAGTTTGGGTAAGAAACGCAAACAATCTCCAAAAGAAGAGAGACTTTCCTCCATGGAGTTTGGTAAAAACTCAAGAATAATTACTAAACCGTCTGACTACATGGAAACTGCGTCTGATGAACGATGTTATATTTGTAAAGAATGTGATAAAAGCTTTTGTAACAAATTTCTGTTCAAAATTCACGCAAGAATCCATCCAGAAGATAAGGTGCCCTTTGTTTAGTCACGTGGCGTTAAACGTCGGCGAAAATTGCGGGTCAAATTCGTCCCGGTGTGAACAGGCCTTCAGACTTACCTTTCTCTTGTTAGTAGGCCAAACATGTGGAGCCAGATTTATGCATGTTAGCAATATGTGATTGCTTTCCTGTTAACATCTCATACTCTGTTTTCTTTGTGCGTCTGCTGTAACACCTGTTTCTGATATAAGCCGCTGTCTGCATTGCATAATTCCAAAACTTATCTGGCAACCTGCTTTCCATCAGTAAACATTTGCTCATTTCGAAAAAGAGTACGCCAGCCCCTTTCTCCTGTGCCATTTTGATGCGGTGAGTACGGTGCAGACCTTTTGTGTCTGATTCTGTTTTTGGCCATACGTGTCTGAAAATCTTGACTTGTGAAGAACGAATCAGAACGAATGCACCTTATTTCACCGTATGGTGCTGCATCAGCTATGAACTTTTCAGTTGCACAAACTGCATTACTTTTAGCTTTGAGAAAGTATACAAAAATGGTACCCGTGTAGTCATCAGTAAGAGACTCTGCGTATCTGTACCCATCTAAACTAGTTTGCATAGGACCAGCTAGATCTGTATGTACTAGTTGTAGTGGTTTTTCAGCCTTTCCATCTGGTTCCCTGTTTCTTGTCTGAGTGGTTTTACCTTCTGTACACACTCTGCATTGGTTCACCTGTTTATGCACATCCCCTTTTACTTCCATTCCTTTCACCACACCTTGCAACTTTCTTATGTCGTCAAAATTGCAATGACCCATGATTTCATGCCAACCTTGAATATCATGAATAGCTTTGCATTTGTCATTGTCATCTTCAATAGTGGGTAAATAGTACAGTTTTTCATATTCATGAATATCAAACCTGCATCTGCTCTTCGTTATCAGGTGGCTTTCTCCTTTCTTGAATGTGATGGTTGTCCCCCCATTTGCTGCTCTTGCCACTGAGAAGATTTTATGGGGATACGTTGGCATGAAGAGGGCATCTCTGAGATATGCCCAGTGCTGCTGTCCAGTGCAGTCTACCAGGTGTATCAACGCTGTTCCTCTGCATTGCGCTGTCCCGTTGACCTTTGTCCCGTCAGCTAACTCCACTGTGTCCCTCTCTGGATTGAAGGACTCATCAAAGTCTGTGAATTTCCTGATGTCATTCACGATGTGGGATGTGGCATGTGGCGCCTGCGTCGACCATGACGCCTTTTTATCTTCACCTTGCTTGCTGGTGTCTCTGCTTTGGCCTTGAAGAAGTGGTCTGTGCTCCCACTCATGTCCTCTGTTACCTTCCGGACGTCATCTTGTCTCCCCTTTTCCTTAATTATTGTCTCTTTATGTCTGTTACTTTTGCAAAAGTTGCACCACACCTTTTGCTTGCACTTTCTTGCTATGTGTCCTCTTTTTCCACATTTGTAGCATGTCACTTCAGCCTCTTCTTCTTTTCTGTGGTAGGTGCGCGCCTTCTTTTTCGTCTGTTCTTGTTTTGCGTAGGTTTTCATCATGTTGTCTGCTGATTCTGCCTATCTCATTTTTTCTGCCTCTTCATAGACTCCTAACCTCCTCTTGAAGTCTGTGAATGTTACTTTATCTTCATTCTGAGTTATGTGCACGGCGAGTGGTTTAAATGAGTCGGGGAGTCCACTTAGGATCATGGCGATGAGCAGTCCGTCACTCATATTCTCCCCGGCATCACGTTGAGCTGTGATTGTATTTTCCGCCCTTATAATGTAATCCGTCACGCACTCTTTTTCTGTCATCTTCAACCTTTTTAGCGTTTTGTAGAGGTTTATGATTCTGGGTTTACTCTTCCCCGAGTAGCGGTCTCTCAGAATCTTCAGAGCTTCTCTGCCTTTGTCCGCGGCTTCATGTCTGACGAGTGACAAGCTCTTATCGTCAATTAGCCGTATTAGCTCCGCATAGCAGTCGGCATTCTTGCTTTGATCATTAGCTAGGTGCTCTTTGGTCACAGGTTCATTAAGGATGGTTTCCTTAAGCTTTAAGCTGTGTAAATGTCCGAGAAAACGTGTTTCCCACAGTTCATATCTTTCCTCTGAACCGTCAAATACTAGCTGAGCTGTTTGAAGGCTTGCTAGTCCGTTAGCCATGTTGTTAGTTCGCTTTTCGTGCCATTTTCGTGCTTCGCTCCGTCAGTTCTTTTCTTTAGCAAACTTCTCTTTAGCTCTTGCTTTAGTTTCTCCGAATTTCACCTTTCGTATCGGCAGCTTGAATACTTAGCAAGTCCGTTAGACGTTTAAGGAATCCGCTTGATACTCGGCGTTCATTCATTCCTCCATACGCACCGGTGAAAATGTCTGCCTGGGCACATAACTTGTAGAGAGGGATGGGGGGAACGGTGTCTGCCTCCGTGTCCTCTTTACTTGATGAAGAAACGTAGAGCCACTTTCTCTTTTGTGCATACCTGGCACATTTATTTACATTGGAAATATTTAGAACATGCTCCTCGGATCATGGGGTCTGCCATACACACCGAACATTGCACATGCAAAGGTCTGCTGCAAATTCGCCGACATCAGCGTCAAAAGGTTACCGTCAAGCACCTTGTATGAACACACACACATAAACACAGGCTCTAACTTTACCATAACACATTGAGTAAGGGCGCACTTTAATCTTTAGATCTTAACACTATATTTGGCGGCCATTGTGTGCCAAGATCTACGATTGCACGATTCGCGTTTTTTTATAATTTTTTAGAATATAGGAAAATTTAATTTTTTAGACTCATTTTCATGAAATTTTACACACATTCCATTAATTTCAGTCTTCAAACACCTCAGGAGTTTTCTCGAACTTTGACCTCAGGAAGAGGCTGCCATCTTTGATTTTAAAACAGCACCTGTATTATCAGATACTAATGAAACTTATCGTTGGGATTTCTATTGATTGTCTCGTAACTTCTTAAACATCAATGGCAAGTTACTGTTGCAAACTACTAAGTTGTAGTTTTTGAACGGCGTGCGTGTGGTGAGCTCGCAAAAGTGGCACACTCATATTACTCGTACAGTTTTCAGCGCAATACTGTGGAAATTGACTGCATTCCATCCATGGCTAAAACTGAACATGTTGAAATACACTTTTAAAACATCTAAAACAATGTGTGTTTTTTTTTAGTCAGTTGATGATGCTGATTAGGGCTGCACCATATGAGTAAAACATGCGATATGCGATATTAGTGATTAATATTGCGCTGACGATATAACTTGCAGTATATGAACATATAGCAAAACAACCAAAAACATAATTTCCATTATACTGCAACAGTTTAAAAATTACATTCCAAATGACCCACATCTACATAGGAGATGGACATCTAACATAAAAGATGTCCATCTGATCGGTCTGTGATGTTAAGGAGTCCATTTGATGGTCTCCATTTGGTCAGATACATAAAGGGATTTGTTTGCTTTGTTAAATACTTCAAGCTGCCATAAGATAGTTTAAGCATATTTAAGGTAACCATTTATTGCAGTTTTCGTTGTCTTTCGCGATATGCATATTGCACACCTTGATATTGCGACAATGATAAATTTGCTTTATATTGTGCAGGCATAATGTTGATAGCTATGCTAGGGGCGACAGTGGCTCAGGTGGTTGAGCGGGTCGTCCAATGATCGAAGGGTTGGCGGTTCGATCCCCGCTCCCACCAGCCAAAATGTTGTTGTGTCCTTGGGCAAGACACTTCACCCTCCTTGCCTCCAGTGTTGCTCCACTGGTGTGTGAATGTGTATGAATGATCCCGGTGATGGCCAGAGGGGCCGTAGGCGCGAAATGGCAGCCACGCCTCTGTCAGTCTGCCCCAGGGCACATTAACACATTTTAGCCACATTAGCATGACTAGCATAGTTATTATTAGGCCTGGGGGATAAAGCGATTGAAAGAATTAATTCGAATTTTTTGTTACGGGCGATTTAAAAAATAACTAAATTGAGATTTTGTGTAATGGTGCATTTTTGGCTCTCCGGAGTTTCCGTAGCGTTAGTTTCACACGGCGGTATGGCAAGCGACAAACAACAACATCATAGCACACACGAAACAGCAAGCGACAGCATGGCTACCGGTGACAGTGGGAAGTTTGTTCCCAAGAAAGGAATAAATCATCTGTTGTTTGGAACTGGTATTGGTTTGCTGCCACAGATGTGGAGGAAGATTTTCTTTAAACTATCAAGAAAGTTAATTTCTTTATCGTCAGCAGGTTATGGACTGACACAGCTCTTCTCGTAGGGGGGAGGTGTAGGGGCCTTTTTCAACGGAGTGTTGTAAAGCTAGGCTACCTAGAGAAGACACTTTTTTTTTTAAACCACTTCATTGACAGTGTTACAAGGAAGTTTACTTTTCAAACAATGATCCTTCAAGGGCTCCTCCTCCAAATATTCTGACAGAGACTATTAAAAAAATGTGGGTGTTTAACAATACAGGCTTCAAAACATAAATAAGGCATCTTCTTGTGTTTCTGCAGTCCTCCCCCAGCATTGGGTGACTGAAGAGGAAGGTCTGTGCAACCAACAAAGCAACTTCAGCGGGGAACAGGAAGAACAAGAACCTCCACTAATTGAAGAGGAGCAGGAGGAGCCAGAACTACCTCATATTAAAGAAGAACAGGACAAGCAAGAGGAACAGGAATATTCTCAAATTAAAAAGGAGCCAGTGGATTTCTGCATCAGTCAGGATGAAGATCAGCTTGATCTGAAGCAGGAGACTGATACCTTGATGGAGATTCCTACTTATGATGAAAATGAGAGCAGTGAAGCAGATCTAAACAATCACCAGAGCTTTAATGTAACTGATAGTCAGGATGAAGAAGAAAACCAACATGAAGAGTCAACATCAACTACAGATGAAGAGACAGACTCACAGAACAGAGATCAGAGGAAGAGAAGAGACAAAAGACACGTTCAAAGTGTGGACAGTTCTCACATGTCAGCAGGTCAGTGTGGCTCTGATTTTAGAAAAAGCTTCAAGAAGGCAAGTTTGGGTAAGAAACGCAAACAATCTCCAAAAGAAGAGAGACTTTCCTCCATGGAGTTTGGTAAAAACTCAAGAATAATTACTAAACCGTCTGACTACATGGAAACTGGGTCTGATGAACGATGTTATATTTGTAAAGAATGTGATAAAAGCTTTTGTAACAAATTTCTGTTCAAAATTCACGCAAGAATCCATCCAGAAGATAAGCGATTTTCTTGTAAAGAATGTGAAAAAAGTTTTAGTCGTATATCTCATCTCAACAGACACATGAGAACTCATACAGGAGAAAAGCCTTTTTCTTGTAAAGAATGTAAAAAAAGTTTTAGTCATGTATCTAATCTCAAAACACACATGAGAACTCATACAGGAGAGAAGCTCTTTTCTTGTAAAGAATGTGAAAAAAGTTTTCGTCATATATCTACTCTCAAAACACACATGAGAACTCACACAGGAGAAAGGCCTTTTTCTTGTAAAGAATGTAAAAAAAGTTTTAATCAAATATCTTCTCTCAAAAGACACATGAGAACTCACACAGGAGAAAAGCCTTTTTCTTGTAAAGAATGTAATAAAAGCTTTAGTCGTACATATCATCTCAAAACACACATGAGAACACACACAGGAAAGAAGCCCTTTTCTTGTAAAGAATGTAAAAAATGTTTTTGTGATAGATCTAATTTCAACAAACACATGAGAACTTGTAAGACTTTTTCTTAACAATGTAAGGATTAAGTGTAAACTCTAAATTCTAAACTTTTCTGATAAGCGGTCGACCTCAACCTCTGTACCACAGCAGAAGACTTTGTTTTACAGGGGGAAAAGTTCTGTATCTCAGAAAAAATTAATATTTTAAAATAAGTTTTTAATGGTTAAAACTTCTAGGGCTGAAACCCCAATGTTCTAATAAACTCCGTAGCAACATGAGCTTTGATTTCATGTACACAGAGCTGATGGCCTCCATACCATATTGATGAAGTAACTTCATTAGAGGGAGGCACAAGTGAGTATTGAATGTGTAGAAATGATTTTTTCTAAAATATATATATATAAAACTGGTTGTTTTGATATATGATTCTCTATAAGAGGTCCTTTGTCCCAACAGCAGACTATAGAATGACACAGTTAAGGACTGCTGAAATGGCTGCTGTATTTACTTATTTAGTTATGACATAAACTTTTACTTCTACTTTTTATTACTATTTTAATTTTTACTGACTATTTTGTTTTTCTAACTGCTATATTTCTTGTTTGGCTGCTGTAACAACTGAGTTTCCATCCGGGGATCAATAAAGTCTTGTCTTGTCTTATCCTGACTTTCTGGACAACTTTTTTAGGTTTTCATCTTCTCTAAGCCACAAATATCAAAAGCAAAAAAGTAAGGATCTATACATTTCCATCTGTGTGTAATAACGGGGTAACGATTCGCTAAAATCTCATTTCGGTTCGATTCAGAGTTTCACAGGGCTCGGTTCAACAGGTTTTGTTTCCGTACGGCTGTTAAACAAATCTGCCTGATATGAACTGCTATTTTATGAACTATTATTTTATTATTATTTATTGTGTGTGTGCTTTTGTGTGTGTGACATCTTAATTTCTCCCTTGGGAGATTAATAAAGTTTCTATCTATCCGTTCGTCCGCCCGCCCGCCCGTCCGTCTATTTTCAGTATTTTTTCGGTACCGAAAAGGCAGAAAAGGCTACTTAGAAAATACATTTATTGGTTTTACATAACAAAAGAAATGACCCATGTAAGTGATCTGCTTTATAAAATAGGAAAAACTACTAGCTGCTAAGTACCAAAAACTTTGAATACGTAGCACTGGCTTGAAAAATAACACTTACTTACACATTTTTTTTCCATTCAGAATTATTAAAGTTTAATGCTTTTGGACAAAATGATTAGTTTGTCAACATTTTCAGAAGCAACGACAGATCTTTTAGCAGTTACGATGTCGCCAGCAGTAAAAAAGAACTCTCTCCCTCGGGACAGAGGTTGCAGAAATGGAGAGATACCTCTTTGCCAATTTTGCAATATGCTTATAGCCGGTCTCATTGGTTCTCCACTATTCGAGAGGATTAGCATCAAGAGGAATGCACCCTGTTTCTCTGTATTTGACAACCTCTACCTTTATCTCCTCCAAAATAGCAGACTTATTTTCCATTGGCATCTGAAGAGTTCACCAAACAGTTCAGTCATTACAGACTTTTTGGCTGAAGGAGATGATGTGGTGGAAGGCCCTGGATCTTCACATGGAGATGTGGTTGCTTTGGTTGTGGTCTCACTGACAGGGTCAGTCTGCAGAGTACAAAGACACATTTTCAACAAATATTCATAAATAATCTCAAATTTAAATTTTGGATAAAATAAAATTAAAGACTATACGTGTTCTTCTGTGCTTTTTATTCCTGTGATAATGTCTCTGTAGATCCTCTCCCGACAGTCATCATCTATGTGAGGAAGGATTTTAAACCTGGGGTCCAGAGCAGTGCATTTGTGGAGAAAGTCATAGCATGCACTTTATCTGTCCTGCAGGTTTTCTTTGATGACAGCTTTGACTTCTTTCACAGTTGGACTGTCCTCTTGTCTTGTTTGCATTGAGTTGACAACAGTGGTTTTGAGGGGAAGTATCATTGACACAGTCGCTGTTGTGTTTGCGCTTGTGTGTTGCTCATAAACGGGTCTTGTCTGCAAAACATGACCTGCCAGCTCCCATTAAGCTGTAATGTAGTGTACAGTTACTGTTAAGTAACTGACAGTAGCTTGTGACATCCAGCTATCTGTGGTGAGTGACACAGCAGGTGCACTGGATAGTTCGTTGAGAAGAGCAGTTTTAGTTTCTTCATAGAGAGCAGGAATAACCTTTTGGATCAAATGTGGAGGAGACGGGATTGAGTAGCGAGGCACAAGCACTTCCCGCATGTATTTAAATCCCGAGATCTCAACAACAGAATAAGGACGCAGATTAGAAGCGATTAAAACCCCCTAATGCCTTTTGTTATTGAGGTGGCTCTTTGTGAGGTATTTGGTAAAGGCCCAGTAAATGTCGAGGTAATTTGTGTTTGCACCACGTTGGGTTTTTTTCTTGTCGAACCAACTTTTACAGCCGGGTGATGCCATTTTAAGTGCGTTAGCAGATTGGTTGTGTTTCCTGAGGCATACGATATCTTTGTGTAGCAATGTCGGCATACAACATTCGACTTATCCAACAGCCTTTTTTCTTAATGGATGTTTACATCGAATCCAAATTGTTCCCACACAAGAGAGCGTAAGGACATGGGAGGGTCCTCAAGTTCTGTTCTCGCGTTTGCATTAGCCATGGTGCTATGGTTGACATGCTAACTGTCCGTCACCTAATAGTGTCTCTGTCAGGGAATGAATACGTGGACACAAGATACAGGACGGCAGAAGCTCGTGAAAACAAGGATTTTAATCCAGAGGAAGGCTTTGAGACTCGTACACAAGTGACAGTCACAAAGAGAACGATCCGGTGACAAGTGAGGAGGCACACAAGTTATATATACACAACGGGGATTGAAAAGAGGTGAGTAGACAGGTGCTGGTGATGAATGAAGTCAAGTTAACAAAAGCACAATGGAACACAGAACAGGAACTTAACAAAATAAATGCCCCAACCCGGAAGTGAAGACAAACCTAACCGCTCTGGCCTCGGTACCCGATAGTACCCCTCCCTCAAGGGGCGCCTCTGGGCGCACCACCGGGTTTGTCAGGATGGCGACGGTGGAACTCCCGGAGTATGTCCTTGTCCAGCATCCTCGATGTTGGCTCCCAGGACTTCTCCTCGGGCCTTTACCCTTTCCAGTTAACCAGGTACTGCAGACCCTGACGCCTGACGTCCATGATGCGTCTGATAGTCCATGCAGGCTGACCGTCGATGATACCAGGCGGTGGCTGTTGGGAGGGAGAAGGCTGGAGAGGACTCGTAATGTGGTTTGAGCTGAGAGACATGAAAGACTGGATGAACACGCACAGTCCGAGGAAGGTGCAGTCGGACCGCCACAGGGTTGATGACCCTGTCTACCTCGAAAGGCCTGATGTACTTGGGAGACTGCTTCCTCGACTCCGTCCGCAGCTTGATGTTAGCCGTAGAAAGTAGAACCAACTGACATGGTGTGTAGGCAGGTGCAGGTAACTGATGCCGGTCAGCCAGTCTTTTGTCAGCTGCGGGCGAGCGAAGAAGAGCAGTGCGGGCCTCCCCCCAGATGCGCCTGCAGCGGCGGTAAAGGTGTCGAACCGATGAAACCGTCACTTCCTTCTCCTGCTCCGGAAACAACGGAGGTTGGTAGCCCAGGGAACTCTCAAAGGGGGACAAACCTGAAGCAGATGATGTCGTAAAGTTGTGGGCATACTCAACCCAAGGCAGCAGGGTGCTCCTGTGGATGGAAACCCGAAGACAGACTGACCATGGGTCCAAAGGCTGCACAGAAGGTCTTCCATAATTGTGAAATGCCGTGCAGCCTGAACACGCGCTCAACGATGAGTTTGGCGGTCTCAGCAGCCGAAGGCAGCTTCCTCAGGGGCACGAAGTGAGCTGCCTTGGAAAACCGGTCCACAATCATCATGTTTGCAGTTTTGCATGCGGAGGATGGCAGACTGGTCACGAAGTCCAAGGCGATGTGGGACCACGGACGGCTCGGAACTGGTAAGGGGTGTAACAGATCAGCTGGCGGTCGATTGCTGACCTTGTTTTGGGCACAGATCATGCAGGCAGAAACAAACTCTCGGGCGTCCTTCGCCAAACGGGGCCACCAGAAGCCGCGACGCAGGAAAGAGACAGTTCTGTGTACACCGGGATGACAAGTGAGGCGAGTAGCATGAGCCCACTGAAGGACCTGACCCCTTACGGCCCTGGGAACATAGTCTGTTAGGGGCCCCCCCACCAGGGTCAGGCTCCCGGGTCTGGGCAGCCTTGATATCCCTCTCCAGCTGCCAGGAGAGGGCACCCAGAACACAGGAGGCAGGTATCACAGTCTTAGGTTGTTCATCCTCCACCACAAGTTCCTTTTGCCGAGAGAGAGCGTCTGGTTTGACTTTTTTGGAGCCAGGGCGGTACGACACTACAAAATCAAATTATACCAACTAGCAATACTGTATGTAGCAATACAGTCTGGTTATGTTAAAAACATTTGTGTTTGCTTGAAACCCGACACCATAGAATCTGTGTTACACAAATTGATCACTCACATGAATCAGTATAAATCTATTGTTTTTCTATGTTGTTGTTGTTTTTTTAGGGGAAATCTATTGTTCACTTAATCCATATGCAAAACTTTTTAAAAATAAACTTTCAAAAAAAAGTGAGGTGATGCGGTTATCCTCACAGCGCTAATCCTATCCGACTTTAAAGCGGTCCGTGTTTCCATGGTGACAGAGGGAACAGCTGGTTAGCATCTTTCTAACTTGACTGAACTGAGGGTTGGGGCTTCCAGCACAGAACCAACCTGAGAGCAAATGAACATTCAAATCCTCCACAAGCTAAACCCCATCAGCGTTGGATTGCTGCTGACAGACAGACTTCATTGATGGCATCTTCCGTTCTGGACCTGACGTTTAGCACACCATAGCTGGATTCCAGAGCGCTTTATCAAAGCGCCTTAAGCCCGTTTGGACTCTGGCGCTCCACGACCTGGATGAATAGTGGCGTTTGGAGGAAGTGCGGCTGCGCAGTTCGATACTGGACACCGTCACTGCCTGGACCTCTTTCTGGGTCCTAGTGCCCTGAAAGATACAGCTAGAGCAGGGGTGGGGAACAAGTTTGTCACCAAGAGCCGAATTTTTTCGCTGTGAGAGTCAAAGAGCCACACCACACACTGACCTGCCAAAACGTACACACACACGCAATTAAAGCCGTTTTACTTTCCATAACACACTCATCTCCCTACAACAGAACAGCAAGTTTTGTAATGGTGTTTATTTCAAGGAAAGAATCCACCCTCAATACACACATCAATGCAGCTTAGCCAGAGTTAACATAGCGACTACCCTGGAGGTCAGAAACCGCCTCCACACACACTCTCTCTCTCTCTCATCTCTCTCAGACACACACACACACACACTCTCTCTCTCTTTATCTCACTCTTTTGTCTGCCTCTCTTTGACACACACAACCACACAGTGACAGGCGGTGAGGTTGATGCTGGAGTGGCACTGACTCCTCTGAAGTCAGATTTACGATGATAAAACTGAATATTTCATCGTTTATCCAACAGCATTTAACTGGTAATTCTTTGTGTCTCAACATTCCTCTTTCAATGACCCCTTAAACCAACAAATACACAAACATCTGGACAGAGCATCCTTCTGGTGTCTGAGTCATTCATATTCACAATAAACACATTAAATACATTACATTTCAGTTGTGTGCAACTTAAATTAATTTTGACCTTCATTAGAATATCTTGCTTTTATATGTTTTTTTTTATTTAAAATTGAATGACTGACATCTGCATCAAAGGCAAATAATCTATTTAATAGTAATACATTGCAATGAGTCAGTTCGTACTTAAGAGGAATAGTCCAACAAGTTCTGAGTTTAAATTTAACTGGCTGCATTATTCACGCCTCTCCTTCCTGCTCATGTTTAGGAACCTGGTAACTTCTTTTCACACTCATTCAGCCAAACGGCATGCAACTCAAATCTGCTAACAGCTACCTGGCTCACGGTTTTAAGGCCTGTTCACACCGGGACGAATTTCGCCGGCGATTTTCGCCGACGTTTAACGCCTCGTGACTAAACAAAGGGCACCAACGAGAGTGTGCACACCGACGCGAAAAAACGCCAGGCGTTAAAGCGTCGAAAAAAAAAAACGCCTCGGGTTCGTTTTTTTTTTTCGACGCGTCGCGTCGAAATCTACTCGACCAATGAGAACGGCGCTTTTGCTCACATGTCTGGAGCTTCTGAAGTTACAGTAAAACACAACTTGGGGGCGCTCAAACACAAAACTGCCTTGCTGAGCACACATACCAGCGAAGAAGATAGACGCCAAGTAGCGTCTACACTGCCGCGAAGCAATAATGACGGACATTCTAAAATATCCCCGAACCAAGCACCAGTTGGAGCTACTGGTGCTTGAAATATTCATGTTTTCTTTGTTTGATTCTGACAAGCGCGTAAATACTTGCTCTCTTCTTCTGAGTGAAAAGCGACTTTAAGAAGCGTAAAGTTGCGCAGCGCCACCTTGTGTACAGGAGTATTTCTGTTTTACATTAAGCGCCATCTAATGTCAGGGAATGAAATTGCATGTTCACTCCACTCATCGTCAGCGAAAATCGCCTGGGTGTGAACACAAAAAACGTGACGAAAAACGCTGGCGAATAACGCCTGGCGAATATTCGTCCCGGTGTGTACGGGCCTTTACACTGAAAATTTCCCACTTCCCATGACTCTTAGGGGCTGAAGGCGGGGCTAACCCCCAGTTCTCCACACTATAGATATGTATGCGGGGTGGGCGGATTGGGCGGTTTTTCGCTGGGTCTGGCGGTTTTCTCATGACTTTTGGGCTGGAAAACTGTCTCGCTATCTGGCAACACTGATCAGCTCCTTTACCTGAGTGTCGGTCAGAACGGACCGATGTCTGTTCTCCTAATTATAACAGGGCCTTCTTTCAAAGAGATTTCTGCTCATTTATCTCTGGTTCTCTCGCTGCCTCATCAGTGACAAGCAGGGATGTCAGGCAGTCAGTCTCTGCATTAAAGGATCCATGAGAAAAGTGATCTGCGGTCGTTTCCGTCCAGTTGCGCAAGCAGCGTCACGTTCTGCGCTTCGTTCATTCTGATTGCAGCTTTCTGCTGTGAGCTCCACAAAGAAGAAAAGTGGGATGATTGCCGTTTTGAATGAGCACTTTGAAAAGCTTCAACTTGTTAATGAAGGAGACAATTTGTGTCAGATAATCAGGAAGAGTTTTTAATTTTCTCCGGGACACGTTTTGTTCCTTTCTGCCATGACCAATGTTACTGCTTCCTAAAGCTCATAATAATAAACATCGTGACGACATTCTGTTGAGTAAAAAAAAAAAGAATCTTCCCGTTCTTCCAGAAACATCCTGTGTTTATCTTTATACTCTGAATTTCACCATTTTGACCATGAGGGTCAGTCTGCACGCCAGTGGCGGTTTTAGATATGGGCGATGTGGGCGGTCGCCCAGGGCGGCACTTCATAGGGGGCGGCATTTGCCGTGCCCGATGCGTGCGTTACTCATATGCGTTACTCATATTGTGCTACGATATTCAAAGAGGAAGCTTGCAGCTTTTAATTTGAAATTGCTTCAGCTGCCGACACTTAACACTTTTACTTTGACACATCAGACTGTTAAGAATGACTTCATCCTCTTTGCTCTTCACAGTTATGGTGCAAAAAAATAAATAAAAAAAAATAAAAAAATAAAAGATGAAATAACTCAGAGTGAAAAAACGTAAAACAGGCACATGAAAAGGAATTGGGCAGAACAAACACCCGTGCTCAACTCAATTTCGACAAAAGCAGGCAATGGGGATTATTTCCCACAATACTTTGCTCTGACACGGCAGACCCGACACGCACGTGACCACCGCCCTCTGCTGCAAGACGCTTGCGGCCACACCTCTTTGCTGTAGTCTTTGGAACATTAGTCAAAAAACTCGAGAGGGGGGCGCAACTCGCCGGTGGCTGGCTGAATCACACTAACAGGCGTGAGGGGAGTCTTTTTCTATCTGACAATCAACTCTGGGCCGCAGCTGCGCCTCCCGTCATAGAGACGGAGCCGTGTGTGTCAGAGGGAAGGGGAGGGGGAGGGGGGATGAGCGCAGACCATTTTTTATGGATTGAGGTTTTTTGGAGGATTTCTGCTGTTGGTGTTGCACAAATTTAGGGAAATGCCAAATATTTTTGGAGTAATCCCACTGACGAGTTCTATGATTTAGTCTTTAATGTTTTATAAGACCTAAACATATTAATCACAATAAGTTTTTTTTTTAGATCTAATCCCTCTGATATGTTTCACAAAGACACACACAGGGCGTCACACATTAAGAAATTATTGTTAAAAATGAAGCAGGAGTCCGGCTCTAAAAAAAAATGCTCTAAAAAATGATAAAAGAGCAAAAAAAATGGAATTATTTGATTTGTAATTTCTTATTAATATTTCCAGGCTTTCTTTGTTTTGTTCTGCAGCATGTTCATATTTGTATAATTTTGACAGAATATATTTCTATGGGGAGCAACATATTATTTAAGGTTTAACTTGTGTTCCTGTTTTTATTCATATTTATGTTCAAAAAGTTCAGTTTAAAAGGTTTAAAAGTCTAGCTTTAGTGTGTTCATTAAATGTTTATCTTCTCCGGCCCAAAACCTTAAGCGTGTTTTTAACTTAGGCCCCCTGTGTGACTTAGTTTGACCCCCCTGTAATATGAGTCTAGAACATTCATGCATTTTTTTGTGTAAAATAGCTAAATAGCTGATAGGGAACACAACAGGATGTTGTCAAATTTTGTAGGTGTGCGGGGGGGGGGCGGGCGGCGCCTGTGGGGTTTCTCGCCCAGGGAGTAAGTCAGTGTAGAACCGCCACTGCTGCACGCACATCAAATCTATATCTGTGTTCCGACAGTGGGCGGCGTAACCCGCGCAAATGATTGGCGGTCACGTATGTGTCGGGAGCAGAATCAAACACATACACACACACTGCCAAATCACTTTTATTATTAATTATTATTTATTTTTAATACCCTCTGATGGTTTGAACATGGTTTAAGAGGGAAAAAAATATGAAATGAGGCACAGTATATAGAAAATATGATGAGACGCAAAGAGCCGCACGCTCATTGGCCAAGAGCCGCATGCGGCTCGCGAGCCGCGTGTTCGCCACCCCTGAGCTAGAGGATAAGGGCCTTGGAGAAAGAAAAAAAAAAGGCCAATACAAAATTCTGATTTCAATCTCAGAATTCTGACTTTATTCTCAGAATTTTGACTTTATTCTCAGAATTCTGAATTTAATCTCAGAATTATGGGCTGTACTGGCGCATCATGTGAGCCACATCCTTCGGAACTGTGGAGTCTGAGGAGCTGCAGGAGTGAAACCAACAAAATTGACGTCTGTAAGTGCTTTTTGAATGCTCAAGGCTTACTGGAGGAGGTCATTTCGCTAATGGAGGAACAGAGGGTAAGTAAAAAAGAAATTGTTTTAAACTGGATGTTGTAAATGAACGGGCAGCCGGCTATGCTAGCATTTTGCAACAGCCATGCAGGGCTTTGCATAGCTGGTGCAAAAAAGGCTTTGTCTAGATAAAATTAGCACCCCATTGTCGTGCCCGTTTATATCAACAACTAACTTACAATTTCGTTTCCGTATAGCCTGCAGAAAATACTCTCTACCGTGGGACTGCCGGGGGACAGTCTACTAGCTGTCCCAGACTTACCCTCTTCCTCTTATAATCTCTTTTTAGGGTTATGGGGGGGCTACTTGGCATTGGTCCCCTTCCCATGTTTGCCGTATGGAAGAGGCCACCCCCTCTCAGTTTTATTTGCAGTTGGCGGTTGTATCCATAAAGACCAAGAGGGGTTGTAAAAGCAGTGTAGTTTCTGTGAGACTCGTGAAGTGGAATGTTGTAAAATCCTGATGTCAGATCCATGGTGCCAAAAAGGACATTACCACCAAGTGCAGCCAGGCAGTCAGCCTGATGAGGCAAGGGATGAGCATCCTTGACGGTCTTGGCATTCAGCCAACAAAAGTCAGTACATATCCTTAAATCACCTGACTTTTTCCAGACCATTACTAGAGGTTAAGCATACTCACTGACTGACTTACTGATAATGCCCTTGATTTCCATGTCAGAAAGCACTTCACACAGCTGCTGATAATGGGCTGGTGGTACACGTCGATATGGGAGGCGGAATGGACGATCATCATTGAGATGAATGCGGTGGACAAAATCCTTAGCCTCACCACAGTCGAGTTTGTCTCTGGAAAATACATCTTGGTATGTCAACAGGAGATGTACAAGTTTTTTTTTAACTTTTTTTCCAGTTGAGCAGTTTATACCAATGAGTTATATCACCAGAGGAGACATCACGTGGCTCCTCATGGGAGGAGAGCACCGCCATCTTGGTGAGGTCAAGTTATTGCTGCAGTGCATGCATGTGAACACATTTTTTGCATAATACCAGTTCATTGTTTTGGTTTCAACTGCCAAAATCAGAGAACTGAGTCCATGAAGGAGAGAGGGTATATCATTTCACAGGCAAGTAGTAGTAATTTTTATCTTTTAATGCTGCAGGGGCTATTATCAACATGCTGCATGATGTACGGATAATTTACTGTCGACATAAATGTTCATTTTATTTTGCTAAACCTGTATACAGCATACTAGGCTATTATAGTAATATAGATTTATACATTTCTGACTCAGTGACTGAACTTTTCTTGCAGATTTCCAATGGATTCAGACTTAAGGAAAAAGTGGATCTTAGCAATAAAAAGAGCTAACCCAGATGCATCACTGTGGTACCAACTAGCAATACAGTCTGGATATGTTCAGAACATTTGTGGAAACACATTTAGATAAGAGGCCAGACTGTTTGCTTGAAACCCAACACCATAACATCTGTGTTACACAAATTGATCACTCACATGAATCAGTATAAATCTATTGTTTTTCTTGTTGTTTTATAGGGTAAATCTATTGTTCACTTTTGGACTTTTTTTGAATATATATTTTATTATTATTAATAGACTTATTTTTAATTATTTACTGACTTATTAGTTATGTATTGTTATTATTCATTGTTTGTATTGACTTACTATTGATTTATTATTATTATTGACTTATTGTTGGTTTTTTCTTAATAATTTAAATTACACGTCAAAGAGGTCTAAAAATTCTAAATGTTTAGAAATTATTTTTAAAAATTCTTTGCAATAATTTTTTTATTTTTAAGAAGTCCTGCAACAATGCATTTTCATTAAAGTTTGAGCTTTTAAGGCTGACTGTTTCTCTTCTTTAACAACAACAAATGATGTATCTATATATATATATTATATATATAAATATAATATATTTACATATATGTATAAATATATATAAATGTAAAAATATATACAGTTTATAAAAGCTACTTAGACACCACTAAAAGCAATAGAAATCATTGTTATGTGGGCGTCGTCGACCTCACCAAGATGGCATCGCGCTCCGCCACCATCGGCCAGGCTTCTAAAGCGGGCGTGTCTCCTCTAGTGATATAACTCCTTGGTTTATACGTTTTCTTTTTTACGTTTCTGCACGTGACCCGGAAGTAAACAGCACGAGCCGCTAGCAGCGTTAGCTTGTTAGCAGGCTAGCAGCGTTATCTTGTGTTGAGAGGACGGTGGTGTTTTGTTGGGACGTTTGTGAGGTTTTTGGACAGAAATGACGATACGTGGTTCGTGTGGGAACTCTCAGCATTTTCCAAAGTGTCGTAAATGAGTGAAGAAGTGTTGAACGGAAAGACAACGTGGATTGCTGTGAGTGTGAGACTAGCAGATGATCGATCGGAGCTGCAGTGAAGAGGACGGCGGTGTTGGTGGGAGTTGGAGCTGAAGATCGGAGCAGGAACCATGTCTTCAGAACCTCAGGAAGGTTCTGTCAGAGAACAACTTTCTGCTGATGAAGGAACCATCGTCCAGAACGAGGAGGAGCTCTGTCGTCGGCGCAGACTGCTGGATAGCAGCTGGAACCCGCAGCTTCAGCTACACATCGTTGGTACGTTCACTGATCCACCTGCAGACAAATAGATCCATGAACGTCTTTGTTTTCCTCGTCTGAGATGGTATCGGTTCAAAACTGTGGGTGGATTATAGCTCCGATGTTGTTTGCCATTTTATTTTCACCGCTAATGTTAGCTTGGGGTTGTGGGGGTCTGTCGCTACCATAGACTGTAAATAAAGATGGACGAAGCGAGTGTGACGTCACCGACAGACAACGCCTTACCTCCGGCTCCAGCAAAATGCTCTGAAGCTCAGTGTTACATTACACTTAGGCAGATTCTGCTCTGCAGAACCTCACTGGAACTGAGCCTGTAAAATACAATAGTGTAGGTATTGCACGTCCGATCCTGTCATTTTGCATTTCACCAATGATTCAGTTGGGATTCAATAATTGACATTTATGGCAACTCAAAAGCCAGATTAGAGTATTTCTACCTCACACTAAAACCACACAATTTAGTGTTTGTTAACTCCCCATCAATGGCGGTTCTACCCTGACTTACTCCCGGGCGAGACCCTCTCCAGGCGCCCCCAGAGTCACAACAGAACTTTGTCCATGTCAACTGACATGTTTTATAGCAGGGCTTGACATAGCCATTTGTCCGCTGGCCCGGTCCTGTTTTTCAAGCCGTACGGACCACAAGACTTTATTTTTCACTTGTCCGCTCGGGCCACTAAAATATCTAACGGTTAATATATTTTTCACCTTTTTCAATAAAGTATATTTTGCGAAAACGTGTAGATTTACCTCGTCTTCATAATTTACTTTTTCTGCTAGTCCTGTGTTCAGACTTCAAGGGCTTCTATGGGAAACCTTTTATCACTTCTCCTTCTCTCCCGCCTGCGCACGCGGCTGTCACTGCCGAGCACCACGCGACGCTCACTACTTTTTTCCCCAAACTTTATTGAATGTAACAATTCAATACAAAACAATGTTAAGCAGCAACAATGAAGGAACAAGCCAGTGGGTTATTATTACATTTTAGGCAGATATATTGAAACTGACACACATATCAGCGCGCCCCCTGGTGGTTTTTCACCGCGATGATCATAAATCCAACACCGTCACTGAAGATAGACTGAAGCATGTCAGAGATGTGGAAGACATGGCAGGAATAGATAGGAATATGTTAGATGGAGTAATGGGTGGAATTAGTAGTATGGACAGCAAGATATTTAATGAATTGAATACATTGAAGATGAAACTGTATGCACTAAGCTTTAAGCTGAATGTCAAAGAATCAAAAGCAACTCCAAATACCTGAATCTCAGACTCAAATGCATTAGAATGTCAAACTACTTCATTTTGTTTTTCTTTACAAGAGTGTAAGCAGTAAGTATTTTTAGTTAGCTGAATGATCTCAGTAATTTAATTTAATTTAGTTTTTCAATTATTGTTACAATTACAATTATTATCAATTACAGTGTCGGGCCAGTAACTTTCAGGCAGGGCCAGTAACTTTCAGAAATTACTGGCCCTGTGGGCCAGTGCAAATTTCTGGGCTATGTCAACCCCTGTATAGTCATTGAAATTAAGAAATTTATACAAAAGACGTTTATGAAAATTCTGCACCGCATTATAACAGTTATCTTACATTAAAAAAAAACATAAGCATGGCAAAAATAGTTAAGTTGGAAAATATTAAATAAAATACAATAAATATATAATAAATAATATAAAATAAATATTATAAAGGACAAATCTTGTATCACACAAAAAACACGCTAAAATAAATATACTGTAATTTCCGGACTATAAGCCGCTACTTTTTTCATATTACAGCCCTGCGGCTTATTCAGTGACGCGACTAATTTAAGGATTTATTTAACGGCTGCCTTGATTGACTTTCGGTCTCGGAGCGGAGACTGAATGCATGATCCAACTTCCAGCAGCAATCCTATTTGGTTCAACTCACTCACAAGCAGCCAAACAGCATAGACTTGACTTCAGGTCTTAGACCAGGGGTGTCAAACATACGGCCCGCGGGCCGTATCCGGCCCGGCAGGTGGTTTAGTCCGGCCCACCCACACATGAAGAGTAAAAATCATAAGGATGTTTAAAAAAAAGCACGTTTCTAGTCCATTCCTGTGGCGAGTCACCTAATGTCATGAACCTGTCATCCGAACACCAATGCGGAAGTAAACAGTGTTACATACAGCTCTCCTCCAGATGAAGCGTCCCGATCCAACATAAAACAATAAAGAGGAATGAAAATAGTCTGTTATATTAGCATTACAACGTTGAAAATGCCAAAAAGTGCTCCTCCAAGGACGGAAGCGTCACAGAAACGTAGAGATCTTGTCTTTAATGGAGAAAGAAAGGATCCAGGTGGACATCTGCAGGGACACTGATGGCTTCGGGCTGCAGAGATCCTGCAAACCACCCATCGATGAGTAAAACATGAATAAATCATAAATCAAACTAACGAATTTCCAAAAATTTAGAACGTTATCAATAAACATTCAGCTCACCTCTTCAACAAAGTTTAGTCGGTCTGCTGCTGCTGTGTGGCGTTCACCTGCTGCTCATCATGCTCACTTCCACTTAATATCGTAAATTTACGACTTAAAATCTTTTAATTTTACTTTTTTGGTGGCCCTAAATCTCCGTCGTAGAGCAGCCAGCGGGCGAAGCGATTTTTAATTGTCTTTTTAATGCTGCAGCCCGTGCAAGACAGGAGGAGCTAGTGATGATGACATTTGAGATATCTTTAACTGTCATTCTGCCTAGGCAAAACTGAATTATAGATATCTACAATTGTCATTTAAGATGTGTGACGAGTTGAATGTCGTTTTCTATGACGTCATTGCAGATATCTGTAATTCAGTTTTGGCTAGTCAAAACTGAATTACAGATATCTCTATCTGTCGTTTCGACTAGTCACAATTACGTTACAGATATCTTGAATTACAATTCCAACTATCCAAAATGTAATTACGACTAGTTAGAAATACGTTGCTGATATCTACAATGTTCATTCCGGATAGTCAAACTTAGCCTTTTAATGTTAAAATGGCCTGCCATAAAAAACAAAACCTAACAGCACTGTGTCTGGGTAGGCAGTAGTTTGGTCCCCTGTGAGCTTCATCACTGAAGGATGATCAATAGTGACACAATAAAGACCAAAATGTTGTCAAAACAAAAAAGGTTGAAGTGAAGTCCTGAGCTTTCCCGGAAAATGGAAAGTGTTTTATTTGTTCACAGAGCTGAATGCAAACCTGCAAGCTTGGTATGTCATCAACAGGTTATCCAAGAACAAAACATTCAGCACCACTATGAGACTCTCCACAAAGAAAAGTTTCACCATTTGCAGTTAAGGAAAAAAAAGATTTAGCAACTATTAGCTGGACTGATAAATAACCATCTGGATTTACTGCAGCCGTGACAACAGTGATGTAGCAGTGAAAACTAGCTATCTAATTGCAAACAAATAGGAGCAAACATCCAAACCATTTTCTGATGGTAAACTTATTGAAAAATGCTGAAGGCTGCAGAAGTCTTGTTCCCAAAAAACAGTCGACCTTAAACATGAGTCTGTCAAGAATTACAACTCCAGATCCAACATCTCTGAGGAAACATGGGCAGCCATATTAAGGAATCCAGTCATTTATTGTATTTTCAGTCACTATTGATGAAAGCACCAACATCACAGATATGTACAGCTGTGCATATTTATTAGAGGTGTTAAAGAGATCGTCACAGCAGAGTTTCTGGAATTGATGGACACAACAACAGCTGATGACATAGTCAGCTCTCTAGTTACTGTGCTGGACAATGTTGAAGTGAACTGGTCACATTAAGTAATTTTGGTCACTGATGGCGCTCCGTTAAAGGTCAGGAAGAAAGCAGGTGTTGCCACAAAATTCAGGCAGAAACCAGGAAAAGATTCTTATAATAATGAATGATAATAATAATGGACATTTCATTGTGTTTTGCTCACTTGAATGACAGTAAATGTGTTTCTGCACAGGATTTGAGTCCTGATATTGACGGTCTGGTGAAGTTTCAGGAGAGAAAGGAGGGTAACTCCAAACTCTTATGTTCACAAATGTTTGCAAGTTTAATTTAGTGCAATTTTTCATCGTTTGGACGTTTACATTTTAGACAGATGTTTCATTTTTTTCTGTAGCCCCTCTTGAATTTGTTATCAGGATTGCTTCAGTGTCAGATTTAAAATATTCAGTCTGTATAAAATTGAATAAACCAATATTTTTAAAGTGAAATTAATTTTATTTAAGATCCATTGGCCTCTGTGAATGAATGTGTAATAAGAAATGGTTAGGCTACCATGTTGGTTGAGGCATGTTTTCCAATTGGGTAAAAAAAACAAGAATAAAGCTTTATTTCCCCTTTACGCTACTAGTCCGGCTCACTTGAGATCAGACGGGTTGAATGTGGCCCCCGAACCAAAATGAGTTTGACACCCCTGTCTTAGACACTTCAGTCATGGTTCAACAAAAAAAAAACCATGCCCAGCCGCATCCCACAATCCTTTGGTGCCATTAGACCCAACGTGCACGTGATCGCCACTACAATACAGCACATGCTCAGGAGTGAATTTACCTTAGATTGACACGAGCCTATCTATTTAGCAGCTCCATAATTTACGAGATGATCTTTTAAACGTGCTTTTATTAATGTTATGGTTATTATGAAGCGCCTGTTCACTCATCATTTTGTGGTCAGTGCTTATTTGTGGCAGAACAAAGTGGGAAGAATGGTTAGGTGAAGGTCAACATGCGCTAACAACAACAAGTAGCCTGGATTAACATGAATCGATGCGGGAAAAGCTGCAATCTGCAGCTTGGCTGCACATAAATATGTGGGAATAACATCAGCATTAGGCCTGCACAATATACCGCAAATTTATCGTTATCGCAATATCCAGCTCTGCAATATGCATATCGCAAAAGACAGCGAAAATCGCAATAAATCGTAAACCTTAAATGTGTTAAAACAACCTTATGGCAGCTTGAAGCATTTAACAAATCGAATAAATCCCTTTATACATTTGACCCGTCCGATGGACGCCTTAACGTTGTTGACCAATTGGATAGAGGCCTATTATGTTAGATGTTTGTCTCCTATGTCGACGAGGGTCATTTGGAGTATAATTTTGAAACTGTTGCAATGAAATGGGAAT
Organism: Oryzias latipes; assembly: GCF_053564925.1. Classification (NCBI taxonomy): domain Eukaryota; kingdom Metazoa; phylum Chordata; class Actinopteri; order Beloniformes; family Adrianichthyidae; genus Oryzias; species Oryzias latipes. The sequence continues at coordinate 23,502,373 of NC_136238.1, forward strand.
TATGTTTTTGGTTATATTGTTATTTATTTATATACCGCAAATTATACCGTTATCGCAATATTAATCTCTAATATCGCATATCACGAGTTTTCCTCATATCGTGCAGCCCTAATCAGCATTTATTTTGTCGGGACCCGACTAGAAACACAAATCCACGTGATTGTTTGAACGGTTTCTAAGGACTGAGCAGCATTTTGCATTGAAAAGCTCACACCGCCCCAAAAACACTGTGTTAGATGGAGATATGGTTCTCCTGAATTCGGCTGCTCGTTCACATAGGCCGCCTTTACACTGCATGGTTCAAGTGACCCAATTCCGATTATTTTTCCTCTCATGTGGCACAGATCGGATATGATCGGTGAGCGTGTAAGCAGGACAAAAGCGCATGGATTCCGTTTTTCTCAGATCGGATACAGGCCTCTCTTATATGTGGAAATAAATCGGAAACGAATCGGATACGTGCATTTGCGTGTGCCATGTAAGCAGAAAAATCGGATATTCCCCACTTAATGCGAGTCGGACGTCAGTGACGTCAACTCAGGACACCACCAACTGAGATCACATGACTTATTAAGGTGCTTTTTGTGCGCTGATTTTGCTGCCAGCGTGTTACCTTTCAGCCTCAGGCTTCAGACCGTAGTCGGAAACCGCTGTTATGTCCGGTCCGGACGCAAACGGTAAATAATGAAGCGGGACACCATTGCTATGGAACAGGATAGAAGCCGTTTATTTCTTTGGGGGGCGTGTATGATGGGGGCCGTGTGTGTGTGAGCGCGCATGCGTGGTTGCGTGTGTGTGTGTGTAAGGAGAGGAGAGTGGGTGTGAGCGCGGAGCGGGGGAGTGTCGGAGAACCGTAAATTAAAAATAAGGTGTCTCGCCCAAAAGTTTAGGAGTCTTTCTTAACCCACTCTGCAGGCTGAGGGTTCAGAATGGAAAAGAGAACCCCGAGGAAATCTCCCGTGTGTTTCTGACTACGGTCGGAAAAGAGAAGTCATCGCGCAGGAAAGGTTCAACACTTGGATCCAACTGTTAGTACAGTACATCTGCAAACACTTCCTCATTCAAAACTCAGAGAGAGCCGAGCAGCCCTCCTTCTTTTCCTCTCCCGTGCATCCCCTCAGAAGCGCCCAGTGCAACGCCTTCTTCCGTCGCCGCCTTGCCTCCATGACAACCGCAGTCACAAAAGTCCGAAAGAGGTCCGCGGAATGCGGAAATGCTACTACGTAGTCCTCAGAACGTCTACGTTTGATAGTTTCAGCATTGTATAGTGTAAATGCAAAAATCAGATACGGGTCACTTTTAAAAGATGATGTAAGCGGGTCGTCAAAAAAATCGGATATAGTCAGAAAATCGGATATGAGCATCAAGACCTGCAGTGTAAATGCGGCCATAGAGCTGCGGGACAGATGGCGGTCTGAAGGCTCCCTCCCGTAACAAAGCATCTTCCCCTCCCCTCAAGCACAAAACTTATTAAGTCCGATTGCTCTGCTCAGAGACCCAGTTCGCTCCGTCCACTGGTAGCCGCGCCCCGCGCAGGGACCGGATGTCAGGGAGCACGAAGCGCTCCTCCATGGCGCCCCCCCTCGCGACGGGTGTCGGAGAAGATTGGAAGGGAGAGACAAGGAGCTCACGGGGCGAGTGTGGAGCGCAGAGGCGTCCATGGAGTAACATCACAGGGTGGACACATTTTAAAAGGTTGTTAAATTACCTCATTTTGCAATTAATGAAAGAAAATTACTACCAGAAGTCCCTTTCCCATGTGAGGTGAAATTATCAGGTGAACAGACTGGTTTTGATCCACTCTTCCTTTATGTCGAAAAACACCAAAACAATAGCTATTAATGTGGCATTATTGAGATAACCTCTGAACATCAATGTGCACAGTGAAGTCAAACATTCAACTGTAAAATTAGAAGGGGAGAATGATTGGTTTGGTTTACACTCTTCAGGGCAGATGGCAGACAGCGTGTGTGGGGTCGTGTGGGTGAGCGGTTTTCTGATGTCAATGTTGTGGATCGAGTAGCCCATGGTGGTGGTGGGGTTATGGTATGGGCAGGTATGTGTTATGGGCGAAGAACACAGGTGCATTTCATTGATGGCATTTTGAATGCACAGAGAAACCGTGACGAGATCCTGGGGCCCATTGTTGAGCCGTACATCCAACAACATCACCTCATGTTGCAGCATGATAATGCACGGCCCCATGTTGCAAGGATCTGTCCACAATTCTTGGAAGCTGAAAACATCCCAGTTCTTTTATGGCCAGCATACTCACCAGACATGTCACCCATTGAGCATGTTTGGGATCCTCTGGATCGGCGTATACAACAGTGTGTTCCAGTTCCTGCCAATATCCAGCAACTTCGCACAGCCATTGAAGAGGAGTGGACAAACATTCCACAGGCCAAAATGGACAACCTGATCAACTCTATGCGAAGGAGATGTGTCGCACTTCATGAGGCAAATGCTGGTCACACCAGAAACTGACTGGTTGTCTGAGTCCCCTGACCCCCTCAATAAAACAAAACTGAAGATTTCAGAGTGGCCTTTTCTTGTGGCCAGTCTAAGGCACACCTGTGCAATAATCATGCTGTCTAATCAGCATCTTGATATGGCACACCTGCGAGGTGGGATGGATTGTTTTGGCAAAGGAGAACTGCTCACAATCACAGATTTAGACAGATTTGTGAACAATAATTTAGAGAACTGGTTATTTTGTGTTGCGTTTATATTTTTGGTCAGTGTATGTGGTGCTTGTTCACCAGGGATGTAGAGCACTCCAGTGTGCAGACTGGACTGCTTGCACAGATTGTATTTCTTCACTGTACTTGCATAAGTAATTTTCTCTAAAATCTATATGCAAGAGGGGGTTATTGTGGTTCAAGCTACTCCTGAGCTTCCTGTAGGCATCACACTGCCATTTAATGTTGAAAACATGGCGCCTAAAATGGAGTAGCCTCTCCTGGAAATCTGTGGTGAACTCATACTCTGTAGTTGTTGTCTCCCTTTTCACTGTGTACTACCCAAAAAGTGTCTGAGACGGCAAAAGGAGGTGTCTGAAATATGGCCAATATGCTGAGAGAAAAATCTCATGTGCAATTTCTTTAATGTATCGGTTAGCAACCTTTACTGTTATAAACTTGTAAACTGTTATTTATTGTTATTCAATTCAATTCAATTATGCTTCATTAATCCCACAAGGGGAAATTTAAGTTATAAAATGTCAGTAGGAACTGTTGTAATATGTAACATTATTAGTTTCTTGCCATAAACTATCAAAATGTCCTTCCTTTCATAAACCATGTCCACCCTGTCAAAGAAGGTTTGCTGACAGGGTGGACATTTTTGGTTAATGTTAGCATTTATTGAGCATATTGTGGATCTTCACTTAGCAACATGATTCAGTTAGCAAGTAGACTGTGTACTGTTTAACTTATATATTTTAAATTTAGGAAAGGCTTTTTATATTAAATGATATTTCACCATGACAGGGTGGACATGTTAAGCTTTACAACATCTGACTACACACCTAATATGATTAAAATTACTAAACAAAAGGGAAAATATTTACTCTGCAACCAGCCACTGTTTCAGTCTCCAGTGAAAAAAACACAAAATGCTGGTTGTGGTGTCACATAAAACATTTGCAGATTTTTTAAAGAGACAGTTATCCCAAAATGACAGGGTGGACAGCAATGTCAGGGATGTGCGCAAAATCTTCAAAAGCATTATGAAAATAAAATTTGCCTGATCAAAATTACTTGTTTTATCAAGTAATGTGCTGTGACACGAAATGTTTACCAATTTTTTATTTATTTAGCATAGTTTAACCATTTATTACACACCCTGAAGTTAGCAGAACAGCGTGTAGGACATACCAAAATCGCATACACCCAAAGAAAAAAATTGCATAAACTAAAGAAATCACAATTTGAGAACCAAATTATTTGACTGATTTGTGTGCACGTCTTGGGTCACTTATGAGAAGTTAGAGTTTAGTTATTCTGCTCCATTTAGTTTATGAAAGAGTAATAGTCATGGGGACACCAAAGGCACTTTATAGTGATAATGACCCATAAATGTCCTCACGAAGTCATCAAGTCCATCGACTAAACCAATTGTCACCTTAGTGACAACATTGTTTTGTGTTCCCATTTTTTATTTAGGCATTTGACACAAAATTAACCCAAAAAAACATTCATTTTTATACCCTTATTAAATTTTAGGTTATAGAATGTCACCGTATGACTGACTTTTAAAAAAGTTTTATAAAGTAGATTCTATCCCCCGCCCTTGTCCCCCACCTGGCCACTTAGCTTGGAAGAGTCCCACAGTTGAACTGATTCTCCGCAGCCCCCCCTCCCCTCTCCCCCTTTCGTCACACATTTCCAGAAGGAGTGCGTGCAGCTGCAGCCAGGGGCGCCAATTCCCTACATGGCGGCGCAGTTTACATTTTTTTTTCCATCAAGTAATGAGCCGCGACCGTTGCCCCCCTTGAAGATGATCCAGCCTGGTTTTGTGCATGCCTATCGCGGCGGTGCACCGTGGTCACCGTGCACCCTTCACCCCGCGCCCCCTCCCTTCTCCTTCTTCACACATATTTGCATCTTCTTCTCAAAGACAGGAGAGAAAGAGCGCAGCTGCAGGGCAGAGGCACTGCCAGGTTTCGGGCTGTTACAAACTCTGTGATAAAAGTAAACCTATAGTGGTGCACATATTCTTTTAAAGGCGCTGGGCCGACGGCGCCCCCCCCCCCCCTTTAATTTTCCACCCTGGGCAATTGCCCGTATTGCCCATGCCTGAAACCACAACTGCTCACCATTATCAATATTTCTTTTACTTGTATTGTCCAGCAGCCGAGCAAAGAGATAAAGCTGAAGGCCTCTTGTGTTGGACATATTTTACTGTTAAAATTGGGGGTTATGAATCTTCTGACACACAAGGTATGGGCAGTTGCCTGGGGCGCCAATTCAAAGAGCGCGCCAGCTCAGCGCTTGGAGAAAAGAAAAATCTGTGCCGCTATGGTTTTATATTATATGTGAGAAACTTTATTTCGGTTAAGTTAAACAAAAAAACTTAAAAACATCAACATAAACATTGACACTGATCAATGTCAACATAAACATTGAAAATAATAATAATAATAATAAATAAATAAACATAACATAAACATTGAACAAAATTAACCGAAAAAGGTGTTGGGTGAAGCCAAGGCTTATTTCCCCAACCCTGAATACAAACATTACATCTACCTACAAACTGTTAGAACCTTAAATCAGAAAAGAAAAAAGATGAAAAAAACCAAAAACAAAACAAACACTTCTCAAAATGACCTCACAACCACCAAAGTCTCTCAGTCCAGAAGGTATTTTTGAAACATTTTAACTTTATACATTTTCTTAAAGTGCAGTATGGATTTTGCATTTTTCAGTTCGTCTGATAATAAATTCCACATGTTTACCCCCTGAACAAAAACACTATTTCTTAATGCGTTAGTTCTGACCACTTTCTTTTTAAACATATCTTTACCTCGAAAATCATAATTATCAACTTTTATTTCGAAGAAACTCAGTATTTTGGCAGGTACACATTGTTTTTTAACTTTAAACATAAAAATTCCAGTACTAAGATAAACTAAATCATAAAATTTTATTGCCCTTAATTTAGGAAATATTTGTTTTGTGGATTGATTGTATGAAGAGTGGTTTACAATTCTAATTGCTTTTTTTTGCAGAATAAAAATAGGTTTTGTATTTGACTTGTAACTATGCCCCCAGATTTCTAAACAATAGGTCAAATAAGGAATCATGAAGGAACAATATAGAATATACAATGTAGCTGTGTTTAAAAAATATTTGACTTTATGTAGGATGGCTAATGATTTGGACAATTTAGAGAGAATATAAGTTATGTGTGGTTTCCATGATAATGTATGATTCAAGATTACTCCCAGAAATTTTATTTCATTTACTCTTTCAAGAACAACATCCTCAATTTTTAACTCAGAGATGTTTTCCCGTTTTCTATAGCCAAATATAATGTACTTGGTTTTATTTTGATTTAAAGACAGTTTGTTTGAATCAAACCATTGTTTGATTATGGATAATTCTTTTGTTATGTCTGAAAGAAGCTTTTCCAGGTTATCTCCAGATAAATACAAAGTAGTGTCGTCAGCATATAAAACACAATTTAACAAATCAGAAACTTTACAAAGGTCGTTTATGTATAAAATAAATAATATAGGACCCAATAGGGACCCCTGGGGTACTCCACATGTAACAGGACACATATCAGATTTTTCGTTATTGAAATAAACATACTGACATCTGTTAATAAGATAACTTTCTAACCAGGAATATGCTATTCCTCTAAAACCATATTTCTGTAACCTACTAAGTAACATAGTGTGATTTAATGTATCAAATGCTTTTTGAAGATCAACAAAAACGCCTACAGTAAATTTCTTCTTCTCTATCGAGGAAGAAATATGATCAACTAGATGCATTATCGCCATTGAAGTAGATCTACCAGCCCTAAAACCATATTGATCCTCATGCAATAAATTAAATTTTCCAATAAAATTGTTCATTCTTTTAACAAAAAGTTTTTCTAATATCTTGGAGAATTGGGATAATAATGAAATTGGTCTGTAATTTGTAAATATATGGCGATCTCCATTTTTAAAAATGGGAATAATTTTTGCTATTTTCATGTTATTTGGAAAAATGCCCTCCCTAAAAGACATGTTAAATATATGAGTTAGTGGTTCAACAATGAACTCAATTGTGTTTTTAATTAATGACATATCAATGTCATTCCAATCTTTGGATCTTTTATTTTGAAATGTTCTTACAATTTCTAGTATTTCATTTGAACTAACCTCAGACAGAAACATTGAAAACTTGTTTGATTGGATACTAAGTTCTTTCAACTTCTTTATTGGCTCTTTTATTTCCATTGCAAGTTTATTTCCAACATTAGCAAAGTATTCATTTAATTCATTTGCAATAAGCATTGGGTTTCTGATCTGAATATCATTTTTTTTAAAATAACTTGGATACTCTTGTTTCTTATTGTTTTTTTTGGTTAATTTGTTTATTATTTTCCAAGTCTCTTGCATGTGTAATTTGTGTTGCTCAATTAACTTATGATAATACTGTTTTTTAGAATTTCTTATTATATTCACCAATTTATTTTTATAATTTTTATATGTATTTTCTGCTTCTTTACTTTTTTCTTTTACAAACTGTCTGTATAGTGCATTTTTCTTTTTACAAGCCTTTTCAATACCTTTGGTTATCCAAGGCTTTTCGTTATTTTTTTATGACTAATTTTAATTTTTGGACAGTTTAAATTATAAAGCTCTATGTATCGATGCAGAAAGGCATCATAAGCTTCATTCACATTGGTAGAAGCATAGATTTCATTCCATGTTTGATTACATAGAGCCCTCCTAAATGAATCAATGTTATCAGAACTGCAACACCTTATCCATTTTCCCTGGGTCTGTGTATACATTTTCTTTGAAGACACATTTTTCAACACTGCAAACACAGGCAAGTGATCAGTAATATCACAAAACAAAAGGCCTCCCAAAATTTCTTTATCAGTTCTATTTGTGAATATGTTATCTAGCAACGTTGCTGATTCTGTGGTTATACGTGTAGGCTTATTAATTATTGGGCATAAACAGTTGCCATACATTGAGTTGATAAACTCTCTTGTTTGATTTAAACCAGTTGGATTGATTAAATCTATGTTAAAGTCACCACATACTATTTTTATTTTATTTGTGCCCATAGTATTTAAAACTTCAGACATTTTTTCATTGAAGTTGGCCATATTTGTTCCCGGTGGTCTATACACACAACTAATCCATATCTTTTTTGAAAGACCATCTTCTATTTCTACTGTGATACATTCCAGAACATTATCAATAGTGTAAGATAATTCATCGACAATTTTGCTATTTATTGTTTGTTCAATGTATGGAGCCACTCCTCCACCTTTTCTTTTATTTCTATTGGTAGTATAAAGCTCGTACCCCTCAAGGTTGACTTCCACCATCTTGTTATCATCAAGCCAAGTTTCTGATACAGCAATCACATTAAATCTTTTTAAAGATTTAAGAAACAATTCTATAGAAGAAAAATTCTTATATAAACTTCTGCTGTTGAAGTGAATAACTGATAAGCCTTCTTGAATGTCCACATTGCTGTTAAACTGTTCCACTGTATAATAATTACAACTAATTTCAAGATCATTATAATAGTTTGAGTCCGGGTCAATGTCATTTTCAAAGTCATGCTTTGTGTTTTCAGATTGATCTTGGATGAATGAATCAGACTGATTTTCTGTACACAGCAATAAGTGATCCTTTGTAGCTGAGTTAACTTTGCAACTTGTTTTATTTTTCATTGTATTGTCTGTCATAATTATCAGGCATCCAGTCCAGTTTGAACAGTTCCAAACCCGATCCCAGCATACCTTCTTATGTCAGTCATTTGAAACGGTCCAGTTCTTTCATGTTCCTTATCATCATTGAGCGTGTAGATTCCACCCCGTTGGGTCTGATGTAAATTTTCCCATTCCTGGTCCAAGTTGCTTGAATTTTGTTTTGCTTCTTTAGCAGTCGAGCACATCTTGCTATTTCTGCATTTTTTTTGTAAGACTTTCGTTTATGTAAACTCCAGAGCCTTTTAATTTTTTTGATTGTCTCAGTAGCTCAATTTTTTGCTTTACAGAGATTACCTGCACAACAACAGATGGTTTCATTTTAGGATTTTTGTTTGGAATCGTGTAGCAGCTGGAGATGTTTTGCTTTTCCAGAGTGATATTCTTTGTGTTCAGAAATTGCAGGAGTTGTTGTTCCAGTGACTTTAATTCCTCTGTAGGAGCATCCTCACCTTCATCCACTCCAGATGCTACTTTGGCATAACTGCGATGTTTAGTTTCAAATCCAGTGATGATAACATCTTTGTTTTTTGCTAGTTGTTCCAGATCATCAATCCTTTGCTCCAGGAGTTCAATCTTGTGGTCTTTTTGAATAATTATTTCTTTCAGTTGCCTGATATCCTCAGGGAGATCCATGAGACTTTTTTGCTGAGTCACAACTTTACTTATCTCAGAACTCATAAAGGATAGTGATTTTTTAATTTCCTCCATCTCTTCTGACAATTTTTTGGTTGCCATTGTTTTTACAGTCCAAACTACTCACACGTGTCCAAGTTAGTAGATAGATTTGGTGAGGCTGCTTTGTCTTGATGGTTCAGGTGTTCTTCAGGCTGAACAGGCCTGTGGATTGATTCCCCAATATTCCACCGAATATCCAGCTTTAACTCGGAATATTCTTCAGATATTTTAAGAGTTTGTAAATTAGGCACTTGAAGGCTGTAGATCAGTGTAATTCCATTGGATCATGTAGATTTTAGTATGATTGTAGAAGGCCATTTAGCAGCAGCAGGCAGCAGCAGCAGCCATCTTGGATACATTTCAAGAAAAAAAAAAAAACTGTCATTGGTACGGCCTAAAAGCAGCTCATTGGCGCCCCCTGCAGCTGCACGTGCTCCTTTTGGCCAGGAGAAGCTAGAAGAGCAAAAGCAATAACAAACTGGATCACTGCTTACGTTTACAAGGGGTTGCATGCCAACAGTGAGGAAGAGAATGAGGGATTCCATTTGTTGATGAATATATTACAGCCACGATTTGACATAAATACTTTGCTGAAAAAAAATATTCCTGCACTGTACGCCCAGACCATAGCTAAGGTTGAGATGTTGATGCTGAAGACAGCAGAAAGAGTGGGGCTCACGTGTGACAGCTGGACCTCCAGGGCCATGGAATTCTACATATGACGTTCATGGGGCATTTTATTTATGTAGACTTGGAAATCAAGTCGTATCTCCTACAAACCTGAGAAATGCACATATCGCATATTGCAAGTTTTCCTCATCTCGCGAATCCCTATTGATTACTACTAATCTGTCTCAGCCCTGAAGAAAAAAAAAACACATTAGTTGATATCTAGTCTGCAGAACCATTCAGGTCAAGCGAGACGATGTTGGAAACAGAAGTGTGTGGCTGCACCTGTGCCAAAATAACAGCATGTTTTTTCTTTTTACTTTTACGTTTTTTCTTGCAGATCTTCCCCAGCCTTATCTGAACAACCAGGAGAGAGATTCCAGTGTGGAGGAGCACGAACAGGAGGGACCAGAACCTCCACTGACTAAAGAGGAGCAGGAGGAACCAGAACCTCCACAGATTAAGGAGGAGCAGGAAGAACCAGAACCTCCACTGACAAAAGATGAGCAGGAGGAACCAGAACTTCCACAGATTAAAGGGGAGCAGGAGGAACCAGAACCACCTCATAATAAAGAAGAACAGGACAAGCAAGAGGAAAGGGAATCTTCTGAAATTAAAGAGGAGCCAGGGGATTTCTGCATCAGTCAGGATGAAGATCAGATTGATCTAAAGCAGGAGACTGATACCTTGATGGACATTCCTACTTATGAGGAAGATGAGAAGAGTGAAGCAGATCTAAACAATCAGCAGAGCTTAGATGTAACTGATAGTCAGGAAGAAGAAGGAAACCAACATGAAGAATCAACATCAACTACAGATGAAGAGACAGAAGCAACATCAACTACAGATGAAGAGACAGACACAGAGAACAGAGATAAGAGGAAGAAAAAAGACAGAAGACATGTCCAAAGTGTGGACAGAGCTCATATGTCAACAAGTCAGTTTGACATTAAATCAGAGGAAATGTCAGAAAAACATGTCTCTGAGAAAACGTCCAGGAAAAATTCACCATCTAAGAAACGTAAAAAAGAAATGAAAATGGAGAAATACGTTTGTCTTGAGTGTGGAAGAAGTTGCACAACTTCTAAGGGTTTGAAGCGTCACATAAAAATCCACACAGGAGAGAAGCCTTTTTCATGTAAAGAATGCAGCAAAAGTTTCAGTCGTAATTATCGTCTCACTCGTCACATGTCAACTCATTCAGAAGAAAAGCCTTTTTCTTGTGAGGAATGCCATAAAAGTTTTAGGCGTAGTTCTCGTCTTAAATCTCACATGTTAACTCATACAAGAGAAAAACGATTTTCTTGTACAGAATGCAAGAAAAGTTTCCGAAATAGTTTTCATTTCAAATGTCACATGTTAACTCATACAGGAGAAAAACCTTTTTCCTGTAAAAAATGCAACAAAACCTTTAGCCGTAAGTATCATCTCACGCGTCACATGTCAACTCATACAGATGAAAAGCCTTTTTCTTGTGAAGAATGCCATAAAAGTTTCAGTCATAGTGTTCTTCTCATAAGTCACATGTCAAATCATTTGAAAGAAAGACGATTTTCTTGTACAGAGTGCAATAAAAGTTTTAGACATATTTTTGATCTAAAATATCACATGTTAACTCACACAGGAGAGAAGCCTTTTTCCTGTAAATTATGCAGCAAAAGCTTTCGTCGTAAGTATCATCTCCTTCGTCACACGTCTACTCATTCAGGAGAAAAGCCCTTTTCCTGTAAAGAATGCCATGAAAGTTTCAGTCAGAGTTCTCTTCTCAAAAGTCACATGTCAACTCATTCGGAAGAACAACAATTATCTTGTACAGAATGCAATGAAAGTTTCAGACATATTTTGGATTTCAAATGTCACATGTTAATTCACACAGGACAGAAGCCTTTTTCCTGTAAAGAATGCAGCAAAACCTTCAGTCGTAATTATCATCTCAAGCGTCACATGTCAACTCATTCAGGAGAAAAGCCCTTTTCCTGTACAGAATGCCATAAACGTTTTGGGCATAGTTCTTTTCTCAAATGCCACATGTTAATTCATACAGGAGAAAAACGATTTTCCTGTACAGAATGCAATAAAAGATTCAAGAGTATTTCTTATCTCAAATGTCACATGTTAACTCATACAGGAGAAAAGCCCTTTTCCTGTAAAAAATGCAGCAAAGCTTTCAGTCGTAACTCTCATCTCACGCGTCACATGTCAACTCATACAGGAGAATAGCTTTTTTTCTTCTACTGAATGCAACAACAGTTTCAGTCAAAAGTTTCATCTTAAATATCACATGAAAAGTCACACACAGTGGAGAGCTTCTTGTTCCACTACTCCCCAACATTATTTGTATGCTGTAGAATAAAGAATTGTGTGCATCTCTGTAAGTTTATTGTCCTACAATAAGAAATTAGTCTTGATTCTTTTAAATGCTTACAAAGGTCTATTTGTTAAGGTGGTAGGTCAGTTTATTTGAAAAAGTTTTTTTTACAATGTTATGTATTCATAAAGGTGATTTTTAGCAGTTTCTGAAGTCCTGAAGTGTTTAGTGGTTAGAGTTCTCACCTCACAGCAAGAAGGTGGAGGTTCAAATCCCACCTGGATACTGTATGTCTAGAGTTATTATATTCTCTCTGTATATTTATGGGTGATCTCTGCTTAACAGGTTAGCTACTCATTTTTAATTGTACCTTTGGTCTGAATGGTGTGTGTGGTTGTCTGTCTCCCTGTGGCCCTGAAATGATCTGGCAAACTGTACAGGTGTCCTTCACCTTTTCCCAACTTGGTACATTCTGGTAATCCAGTGACCCTGAGCAGGCACTAGCAGTGTATTTTAAATGGATGAATGAATACACTTTATTGTATTTCTTTGTCACAACCGAGATTTGTATTATGTTGTAATACCTGAAAAATAAAAAATAAATGAAATTCTTTTGCCTTTTTAATATAAGAGATTTTCTAAACTCTTCAATCTGTAAATTGAAATAAGTCCTGGGTCACTCAATAAATACATGCTCGTTAGCTAACTTTAGTCTAGATCAGGGATTGGTATCATTTGGCCCACATGTGAGTCAGCAAAGACTCTGGCACCTCTTTGGTGTTGAAATACTCATCACTTCATATTTGCCCTTATGTCTTGGGTTTGAGTAGCAGCCTTTCCTACAATTGAGAGTACTGTAGCCATGGTCCCGCCCACATTCACAGGGACACCATGCATTACAAATGTCAACTATGGCAACAAAAAAGGCAGACTGTAGAAATTCAGTCTTCATGTCTACAATACTAATTTTCTAAAGACTGCTGTGTGTGCTTTTTGTTGTGAAAGTTTTTTTTTGTCAAATGTCAAGCGCTAAGCAGAATTTTGAGACGAAGAATGTTCAAGGCAGTCAATAAAACCTTCTGTGTCCAGATACGACAAACAAGCTAGCTTCCTCAAAGTCTGTACCACTGCTCAAATTAAAGGTACAGAAGCAAGTTAATCTATGAAACGTGCTCAGTCGCTTAGCAACCATGCCGTTTGAGTCCTGTTTTAAACTCAAGATAACCAACTCCAAGCCCGAGGGATCACACTGACTGGTAGGCATCTGATTGGTACCTCATCCTACACTTGGTTTAATTTGAATGTCTAGTTCGCTTACTGCATTGATGTCTTCTTGTATTGAAACTGTTTTATTACATTTATCGTTATAATATATTTGCTTTGCTTTTCACTCCAACCTAGATCATTAGACGAATGAACTTTTGAACTTTGTGTGATCATACTTGGTGCTATGTGGGTCTATGCAAACGTTGCTTGCAATTGTCTTGTCTCCAGGAAAGCAGAAATGATACTTTTGCTTATAGCAGCCGTTGGAAGTGAGTGACCTCTGAAAAACAGGAAGTGTGGCCCGTGCCATAGGGTCAGCGGCAGAGCACCCCTCATAGGGGCAGTTAGTATTGCCAAAGATACTGTGCAGGCGGGTTTTCTTGTTTGCATTGTGATTATGTGTTCCTTCCTCCCTTAGAATTGCAACGCATGAAGGACTGCCCTATTTTCAATAAATACGGAGAGCAGACATTGTGAACTCAGAGCAGATGGGAGAATTGCTTGAGTGAATTGTCCGTCTGGCTCTCCGGCAAAAGGTACCAACTGAGTCTGTGTCCTTTCTTCCTTCTTGCATATGTTTGAGAAATGTTGGTTTATCTCTAGATCTAACATTTTGTCTGGACTTACTGCAGGTATCATGGTTTGTCCCTGTCCCTCTGTCTCCCTCTTCTGGTCATCTCTGCCATTGCTGTCCTCTGGCCTTTTCCTGCAGGTGTTGGTGTTTTTCTCCACAGGTGTCCAGGATGACTGGCGGGGACTCCTGCTTCACCTGCAGCCCATCTCCACCCTCTGACTGTGTTTCTGACTGCTGTTCCAGCTCTAGCCGCCAGTCTGTCAGCTAACGTCTGATGGGATGGAGCTGACATCTGCTAGAAGATTTCCTGTCAGACATCAGACGTCTAGCAGCTGCTCTGCACTCTCTGATCACTCTGTCAGGAATGGTGTCTGGTCCAGCAGACCTCTGGGCGTTAACTCTTCATGGAGTCTTCCTCATGGCAGCCATTGTGAGACAGAGCAGCTGGTGGTCAGGAGGAGGGATGGTCTTCCTGGCTGTCATGTTGTTCTGAGCCTCAAACAGCCTAGAGGTCATTGGCTGCATCTAGAATGGAGGTGTGACTGTCACAGGCAGGTGATGATGTCCTGTAGTTGGAGATCACCTGGATGCTCTGTCACATGTGGCGGGAATCTCTGCTGTTCTGGAAGTGGATTCTCTGAGCATGTGGCACAAAGGTGGAAGTTTCTTCTTTTGATGAGTCAAACCTGTAAAAGAGTTTAGTTTGTCTGATCAGGAAACTGAAAATGACGACGTCGGCGGAGCAGAAAGAGGAGGAACACCGTCAATAATCATGTTGGAGCTCCAACAGGCATTTTACTGACTCAGCAAAAACATCTGTTTGTTTTTCTTTGTTCTGTCCAGCAGCTGAACAAATGGAAGAAGGTTGTAGGTTCAGTGGACCAAGAGCTGGATCATTTATCCCTTGTGCTATCTTAGATGACCCCACCCTTACTTTGACGTGTTCTCCCTACCATGACAAAGGTGGATAAAGGTGGAAAGATTTCATGTAATCCATGAACACCAGTGAAGATCACAAATCATTGAAGAAAATTGGTTCAGTGCACTGTCTTGTGGGTCTAGATGACCCAACTCCCAACATAGTTAAAGTGCCTAGGATAGTACAAGGGTTTATGGAAACAAATCGGTTTTGAGAGATTGAGGATTAATATAAAATTTGTTTTTTTTTTCTGTTGTTATTTTTTGTTTTACATAAAAAGAAAGTGAGTGACAAAGAGTCGAATCTGTTGTGTAAACATATAAATTTAAAGAATCTAAGCACCCTAAAAACGTAATGAGCACTAAACTAAACAGATGATTGTTACAACATGGATCACTTCTCCTGTGGACAGACACATTCTCCGCACTTCTAGAACTTTTCCAGACCCTCCATTGGAAAATCCCTTTTCTTATGGGGTCTTTTTTCTGAAATCAGAGTCACTCTGACTCTCTGACGTGAAAGCTGGACCTTTTCCCAGAGAAATTTCCCTTTTTCCAGAAACTGCTGCTTCCGTCTTAGTCCAACATTTCCTGTCAGGTTTGTGTTCTTAGGAGGAAAACGTGATTCTGAGCAGAAAGCAGATAAACAGACTTGGAAAGATCCAGAATCTGCAGAGAGAGGACTCCAACCATCCAATCCAATCCAAGCCAAAGCTGGACTGCAGTTCAGGAGCGCCTCCTACAGGACAAAGGGGAGTAATGACTTCCAAAAAGCTTCACTCTGAACAGATGCTCCATGTCCACAACAGGCTGAGTTTAGACTGAAAGCAGCAACGGGAACCAGATGGTAGTCCTTTACCTTCATCGGTAAAGGACTGGACTGGTTTTAGAGAGAGCTGCTGGTGAGGCAGAGAACCATCTGTGGAACGGTTAGAGAACGCAGAACCATAGCAGCTTGTTCCTATTGTTGTTTCTGCTGTTGACCCACCTCCTCTCTCTGGGTTCTCCTGTGAGCCGTCTCAGCAGAAACAGGTTTCTGGGGAATTTTGAAGACGTCATCAGTCTGCAGATCCAGAACCAAAGCCTCAATGCAGACATTAGAGGGGTTGTTCTTGAGGAGGTTCTGATCAGTAACTTCAAGTGTTTTTCTCTGCAGCTCCTTCTCTGAGCTTCGGTCCAGTTTCTGTCCTCATTTAGTCCAACTTTAGCCTGAAGCTCTGCAGAACATTTACAACAGCAAACATGTTGGAATCTCTTTAACTTGGTGACACTTTCCACTCAAAGAAATCATCAAGATCTTTCTTCACATCCACAAACTTTTCTCTTTGTTTGCTCGAAGGCGGTTTTCATCTTTCAGCTTCACAGTAGATCATACTCAGATGTCAGGGAGTCCGACTGAAAACCACAAGATCCTCACATCAACTCTGCAGATCTTCAACCTGAAGGGTTGTCATGGTGAAATCCGAAGTTCTGAAAAAAGCCATACGATTATAATAATATGTAATATTATTAAAATTAATATTTTAAAATGCTGTTTTAAAATAATGGACAGGTTTTTAAGCAAAATGAAAAATATTCAATAATAGAATGGCTAATTTAAAATCTGTGTGCAGGTTTTTCACAATTTCATTATCTTTTTATATATTTATGAGAGATTTATTGGTTGATTGTGTGATTGCACAAGGTCAGATTTAGAAAGAACTTCCTGAACTCTGAAGAAAAACATCAGAACAGAGGAACAGCGACACTTTGTGGATATTTGAAGAACTTCATGATGTCACAGAAAGAAATCAGTCAAAAACAAACCTGCAGAAGACAAACAAACATCTGGATCAGTGTCTCCGGTTTCTTATGCACATCTGGATCCTTCATGAAGTAAAAAACAAACTACAGCAGAGCTGTTCCACCACCAAACACTAGGAGGAGCACTGAGCTGAAAGAAACACCAAAATATCTTTGAAGGAGGGGGTTTGTGGAGCGACCTTTGAACTTAGAGAAAAATGAAAGAAGAAGCTTTGAAAGTGAAGGATCTTCTGATGAAGCTCTTTGATTCTGTCTGCAGAGATGATCTGTGGCTGCAATCACAGACCTTCATGCACACGCTCACACGCGTGCACGTTCAATCCTTCTGAGCATCTTCTGAGCACGCGTGTGCGTGAAGGATGACGGCGCTCTAACAGAGAGCTTTGAAGGGGAGGGAGGAGTGAAGCAGGGCTGTCTTCTGAGCGGCGCCCTCTATGTTTCAGCCAGCAACATGCATGACAACGCTCTGTCAGGAAGATGTTAGGCCACGCCCACTGAGGAGGAGCCTGTTCCACAGCAGGAGGAGCTGCAGGTTCCAACAGGAATCCTGTGAGAAACAGAATCTGCAGCTGAAGGAAAGCAAACAGTATTTTCTGTCGCTGAAATGTTGCTCTGTCATCTCCTCTGCGAAGACTCTAAGACTCTCCTCTTCATCACAGATGAAGCTCCTCCATTTGTTCTCCAACCTTCTACAGGTTCTGATCTGCTTCTTTCTGATTGGTCAGAACCTTCAGACCCAAAAATCTCTGCTATCTTCCCAGAACTGCTGGTTCTGAACCTTCCTTCTGTTTCTTCTTCATTTCCTGTCAGAGCAGCACTCCCACTGCACCAGGATGAAGAGGAACCACCCTCATCTTGATCCTGTCTTCATGGATCCAGAGTCTGCAGGACAATCCACAAACATCCTGCAGCATTTGAGAGGCAGATCACCTCCAAAAAGACTTCTGCATCAAGGTGTCAATCACTCTGAAGCCCCGCCCCCTTCCATCACATCTGCTGTGTTCAGAAATCAGAGATGAATCCTGTTCAAACCCTCAGAACCCAGAGCATTCTGGGAGATCCTCTACACCTTCAATTCAGATGAAATGATTGGATCAGAGTTTTTATGAATTCACTTTGTTTCAGTTCAGTGAAAGTTTGAATCCAGAACCGGTTTGGATCCAGAACCGAGACGAGGAGCTGAGATGTGGAGACTAGAGAGGAAGGATCAACATGAAGCTTCATCTTCTCTTCATCTTCCTCATAAACAGCAGCTCAGTATGACGATGAGCCAACGGGTCAGAGGTCATGTGATAAAATCCTGCAGAACCGTTCAGGATAAAGGCTGAAGCTGATTGGTCCAATGCACAACCCACACAAAATCAACACAACATGAGGAAGTGATCTGTTCTTAAAGCAAAGCAGAAGAGAAAGAAGCAGAATCACTGATCTGAGCTGCAGCTGCTTCACACGGTGAGAAGAGAGGACTTCAGATCTTTGAAGAAAATCTACTTTGTTTCTTTGTTGAACTTTGTCTTCACTAACTTGACTGTTTGTCTCTGATTGTTTAGAGAAGATCTTCTTCTTTCTCTGCAAACTCTCATCACTCTGCTGTTTAAAGATTTGATCTTATTACTGATCAACAACTGAGGATCAATTCTCACTTATTGATCAGTTTCTGTTTCACTGATTTATGAAGAAATGGAAACAAATTGTGTTTTTATTGTAGATTTTCACAGAATAAACTGTTGGTGATTACAGAAGTGAAAATGCTGACTCATCAAAGTGGGACAGATCAGCTGACTGCTGCTTCCTGTCAGAACTTTCCAGAACCAAGACAGAAGAAAGAGTTTCTGTCAAAAACACAAACCATTATGAAGCTCTGGAGGTCAAAGGTTTCATTTCTGACTCCCGAACCTTCCTGTTGTCCTCCATCCAAACCAAGTGGAGGTCAAAGTTCATGTCAAAGTCTCTGTTGGAGCTTTGAAAACAAGGATTTGTGCTTTTCTTTTGATTCTGGCTGTGTTTCTTGATGCTTCATGTTTCCTGAAGTGTAGAAACAGGAAGTTTGTTGTTTCTTTGTCAAAGTGACTGAATGGAAATGTTGCTGCTGCAGCTCCATGTCTCCACCTGGTGGAGGGAGAGCAGAAGTGCAGCAGCTGATGGCAGCTTCCTCTGCCTCCCACTGCTGTCTGACTGCATTCACCTGAACCTGGGAGGAAACACAAGAGAAGAGCCAATCAGTGGAGGAGCAGCCACGGCCACCCCTCTCCGACACCTGGCCACCCCTGTGGCCACCCCACGGTCACCCCACTAGCCAGTAGCGGTTTTAGGCACGGGCCATACGGGCGATCGCCCGGGGCGGAAAAATGACGGAGGGGCGGCGCCAGCGGCTCAGCTCTTGTAAAATACTTTAAGGACCACTATTGGTTTACTTATATCACAGAGTTTGTAACAGCCTGAAACCTGGCGGCGCCCCCGCCCCGCAGCTGCGCTCCCTCCTGTCTTTGAGAAGTAGACGCAAATGTGTGTGAGAAGGAGAAGGGAGGGGGCGCGGGGTGAAGAAGGAGAAGGGAGGGGGCGCGGGGTGAAGGGTGCAGGCTGAGAGGTGAGCACGGAGCGCAAAACGCATGCGCAAACCTGGCTGGATCTTCTTCCAGGGGGGCAACGGTCGCGGGCCGCGGCTCAGTGCTTGATGAAAAAATAAAAATAAAAATTGCGCCGCCATCTAGCGAATTGGCGCCCCTGGGTGCAGCTGCACGCGCTCCTGCTGGAAATGTTTGACGAACGGGGGGGGGGGGGGGGGGGGGGGGGGGGGGGGGTCTGCGGGTATAAAAAAGGTATAAAAAAATCATGCTTTTTTGGTTATTTTTGTGTGAAATGCCCAAATAAAAAATGGGAAAACAAAACAGTTGGTTTAGTCGACAGACTTGATACCTATGTCAGGACATTAATGCTAAATGCAAAAAACATCTGAAATATGGAGAAAAAAGGTCAAAGCTCAATTAAGAAAGAAAAGAGAAGAAGAGGAGAAAAGAGACAAAGAAAAGGGTATTATCGCATAGCTAGATGCACGTTTTCTAAATTCGAATGCTACCTGCCCTCCGACAACAACAACGTTGCAGAGGAAAAATCTCTTGTTTGGTCTATCATGACCAAAACTGAAGGAGGCCCAAATATTGCAAATAACGTCATTTTTCAGATATTTATTCTTAAATGTTTGCTATGCCTTAACTTGTAACATTAGTTATGATTCGTGTGTCTGTCTGCTCTGCTGTAACACAAAGTTTTTGTTGTGTTTTATTGTTGTATATTAGTTCATAATGTTAAATAAGCTGTGATGGTAGCATGCTGCTGCTGCTGCTGCTGCTGCTGCTGCTGCTGCTGCTGCTGCTGCTGCAGCTGCTGCTGCTGCTGCAGCTGCTGTTAGCTTTTCAAAACTCCAGTTGATCAAGTCATACCTGAGATCACCAATGTCTCAGGAGCAACTCACTAACCTGCTGTTGTTAGTATCAATCATTCAGGGGGGGAGCAGATTTCATATGATGACGTTATTGACAAGCTTGCATCAGGAAGGCCACAAAGGTTAGGTTTTAGTTAGTGTTTTCTGTTCTTAGTGCTGCAGTTATATTTATTCTAGTGTATTATAAGTGTGATTTGTAGTTTATAATATTTATTTCAGATTATTTGTGTTTGATTAAATATTTCCTAACTGTATTTTCAGTTACAATAAATGGACAAAGTGACTCTATTGGGGGGGGGGGGGGGGGGGGGGCGCCAGAGGAGGGTCTCGCCCGGGGAGTAATTCAGGGTAGAACCGCCACTGCCACTATAAGCTGTGGTAGCATCAGTTGTGTGTTTCATCCCAAATGCACAGCCAGCAAGCGAGCAAGTCGCTCTGATCACTTAAACCGGCCCACGCACCCTCCCCTCCCTGCTGCCTTTGAGTGCGCAGACATCTACAGACGAGCCGCGGAATATGACTAAGACGCGGGGTTCACTTCCGTGTTTGAACCATTATAGACTCCTGGACGGTTAGACTAAAGAACCAGTCTCAGTTACTAAAGATGAACGTTCTTTATTACTTTTTCCTTAAGTCTAAAACGGCGACTGACCGCGCGTGTATGCGCTCCACACCCTCACACGCTCTCTCACCTCTCTTTTCCTGCATCGCGCGAACGCTGGTTTCAGCACGCACGCACGTACACACACAATCACACATCCCAAAATGCTACGTTTCTTTTCCTGTTGCATATTTTCTGTGGGTCTTTTAACAATCTGTTTACTGGATCACCTAATCTGTATTGTGTGCAAATACTTGGTGCAAAAATATGCCACATCATCAGCGGTGGTGGATGTGCAATTACTGTTTATTAATAGGTGAGAAAGGATGTCCCCATCACACGCGCCTCTCATTTCATGGTACTATTTAAGCACTGGTTTTTGTGTTACCGCAACATTCTGATGTGTTTTTGTTTCCACAGAGTTACCTATAGTCATTATTTGATGCTTGTGTGAGTCAATTTTCAGAGAATGAAGAGAAATTCAACACATATTTTTATTTTAAGAAGAAAATTCCAGCAGAAGGAGTGAAAGAGATGGTAGGGGAGTAGTGAGGCGGAGGAAGATGATACAGAGCAGCACTAATGACAAAAGATAATCAGGAAGACAAAGATGAGACGGCATCAGATGAGGGACGGCATCATTGGTGAAAGAAACAAAGCAGAACTCAGCATAAGCAGGGGCTGGACCTGTTCCTGGACCAACGGGTGAGGTTAGAATTATGTTGCCCCAATAATAAAAATGTTTCATGATTATTATTCTGAATAGAAATGTCTACAGATAGAATTAATAACTACCATGGAAGGGTATTTTAATTATTAATTCAGAAGAACAGATTTCATTTTTTGTTCGTTATAGATATCTCTCAGTCAAGAGAATTTTTAAAAATTTCTAGGATTTTCTAAAATTTCTAATCATGAAATTTAAACAAAATAAATAAAAATATATCAGTAGTAGTATCTACTAATGGTATCTACTAGTATATATTAGTTTTTATACTAGTAGTATCGAAGTTCTGGTTCTACAAAATATCAGTAGGCATTTAACTTTTCTGTTGGTTTTCTCTAAAGGTATTTTACTATGTTTAGTAGAATGAATTTTAAAAATATAGCTCGTGGTTTTTGTGTGCCACCCCGAGGTTTAAAGTGGCCCCCTACCGGCCACCCCCATGAAAAATTTCTGGAGGCGCCACTGCACTGCTGTCTGACTGCATTCACCTGAACCTGAGAGGAAACACAAGAGAAGAGCCAATCAGTGGAGGAGCAGCTGATCTGTTGGTGAAGGAGGATCAGAGCTGATGATGATGATGAGGAGGGTTTCCTCTGCAGGTGAAGGTGGAAGGTGTGTGTGAGCTGATGTGGATCCAGTGAATCCAGCAGCATGGATCAGTGGGAGGAGCCACAGGAGGGAGCCCCTCCCTCTAAAAGCAGAGATGATAACCATGACAACAAGAGCAAAGCTCAGAGGTGAGATGAACATCTCCAACCGTCCATGATCTGTCAGGTTTTGAATAAGCTGGACCCAAATGCAGACAGGAAACAGATTAATTGAGAAGAGGATTGAGTCTTTGAGAGAGTAAACTGGCAGAAGATCCAGAATGCGAGGCTGGAAGTGGTGGGCTTGGCTCGGGTTTGAGCTGCTTGGTTTGGTTTGCTTTGGTTTGGCTTAACTTGGCTTGGCTTGACTTGGTGTGGTGCAGCTTAGCTTGGCTGGACCTTGCTTGGTTCGGGGCTGCTTGGCTCAGCTTGGTTTGGTCTTGAGCTGCTTGGCGTGGCGTGGCTTGGCGTGGCTTGGCTTAGTCTTGAGCTGCTCAGCTTAGCTTTTGCTTTAACCAGCGGGGATCAGTGGTCTTTTCCATAGAGGAGAACAGACGAACCGACAATGGCCGGAGGAAGAGAAGGACTTATAAAGGCAGACTAATCAGATGTAGAACAGGTGCGGGAACCAGCGGCAGGTGTGCGGGGACGGCCTCGACACCTGACATGATCTTCTCCATGTCAGAGCTCAGGATTCACACCAGCAACCTTCATTCTTCACAGGAACAAACCTGGATCTGGACCTGGATCTGCACCTGGATCTAAATCCAGCTGGGGGTCCAACAGGAGTGACATGTCGAAGGATTTACCTATAACCTTCAAAGACATCATTCCAGGACTGAAAGAGTGAGTGTTTGTCAGAGTTTTTGGAGGCTGGATTCTAGTTCAGATGATCAACAGTTTTCAGATGAAGGACTTGAGGTCTGGTTCAGTTCTGGATCTCTCTTATCAGACTCACTTGGAGCATCATGTGTGTGATGAGATCTTTTCAGTTGAGTCTTCTGAGAGTCTCTGAGAGACATCAGAGATGTTGGAGAAGAAAACATGTTGACTGCTGACTCTGACTGACAGCAGCTCCAGTCTAATGAGAAGAATCACTGCAGACTCCTAGGATTCAGATTTTCATGCTTTCCAAACATCACATTGTTCTAGTTTGACTTTCTGCTCTCAGAATTTCTACATTTCTACATGGAGAATTGGAATCAGCTTTTCTAGAAAAAAGTCTGGATTGACTGACAGAAAATGCTGAAACCTGGAAACTGTTGATCCAAACATGTCATGTTATTCCAGACTAAACAGCTCAGTCTGTGTTCATGTTAAAGTCCATCAGCTGTTCATGAAGAAGCAGATCCTCCAACACTCTGATGGTTTGGTGTTTGCAGAGGTCAACAGGTCACACAGAGAGTCCAGTCTGCAGCCTCCAGCTGTGGATCCATGAAGAGTGACTGGTCCAAAGGGAAAACTCCAGACTTCAGAACTGAACCAGGACCTTCAGACTCACAGTAAGAAGCAGTTTCTAGTGAACAAAGCAGAGTTCATCTCTCAGCAGGAACAACAATGTTCTCATCAAGAACATCAGCTGATCCATCCAGGAAGGTCAACCATCTGCTGTGATGCTTTAGGTCTGAGAGGAAAGAAAAGAGTTGAACAACTCTGGAGGACACAAAGCTCAGTCTGTGAGGATGAAGCAAACAGCTGAACTTTTCTCTGACCTCAGTCCAGACATGAGCTCCAAACACAGCTAACGCATCATTTAGACCTTCAGATGGACTAGATCTGCTCTGGTTTAACCTGGAAACACATTTGTTCACATTCAGCACAGTCTGGATCACAATGTCTGAGTCTGAAGATCAGAGAGGATCTGCTCCATGATCAGAGTTAGTCTGGAACTTCCCACTGACTGCTTTGATTGTTGTTCACTAACGTTTCTCCTTAGTGTCCACAGAGAGAAGAAGAGGAGCGGACCCCAGTCTGCAGAAAGACCCAGAGCTGGTGAGTCAGAGCCTGATCATCTGCTGATGGATTCTTCTGGAAACATGTGGAACACTCATGAAGGAGCTTTCTTCTCTGCTCTTTCAGCAGATGTTGGTCTGCAGGAGATGTTTGGAGAACATCAGATCAGTCTGAGGAGCAGAAGTGAACATGTGGCTGAAGGAACTGAAGAAGCAGGAAGAGAAACGCTCCTCAACAGGGTCTACACTGAGCTCTACATCACAGAGGGACTGAGACCAGAGGCTCACACCCAACATGAGGTGATGCAGCTGGAGACCACCACCAAGACCAACCAGCTCCATGACACTGCAATCAAGAACCCAGACATCTTCAAAGTCTTCCCTGACCAACACAGATCCATCAGAGTGGTTCTGACCAGCGGAGTTGCTGGAGCTGGAAAAAGCTTCTCAGTGCAGAAGTTCACTCTGGACTGGGCCGAGGGCTTGGAGAACCAAGACATCAGTGCTGTGGTTCCTCTGTCCTTCAGGGAGATGAACTTGATCAGAGATGAGCAGCACAGTCTTCTCACTCTGATCCAGCTGTTCCATCCAACACTCCAGAAGATCCCAGCAGAACAGCTGTCTGTCTGCAAACTTCTGTTCATCTTTGATGGTCTGGATGAAAGCAGACTTTCTCTGGACTTCAACAACAGTCCGCTGGTGTCTGATGTCACACACAAGTCCTCAGTCAACGTGCTGCTCACTAACCTCATCCAGGGACGTCTGCTGCCCTCAGCTCTGGTCTGGATCACTTCCAGACCTGCAGCAGCCAATCAGATCCCTCCTTCATGTGTGGACAGACTGACAGAAGTCCGAGGCTTCAATGATGTTCAGAAGGAGGAGTACTTCAGGAGGAGGTTCCCAGATGGAGAGCTGTCCAGCAGAATCATCTCCCACATCAAGGGCTCCATGTCCCTCTACATCATGTGTGAAGTTCCAGTCTTCTGCTGGATCACTGCTGTGGTTCTGGAGAACCTGCTGACCACAGAGCAGAGAGGAGAGCTGCCCACCACCCTGACTGACATGTACTCCCACTTCCTGATGGTCCAGACAAAGAGGAAGAAGAACAAGTACCAGCAGGAACATCAGACAAGTCCACAAGAGCTGACAGAGACTGACAGGGAAGTTCTTCTGAAGCTGGGGAGGCTGGCATTTGAACATCTGGAGAAAGGAAACATCATGTTCTACCAAGAAGACCTGCAGCAGTGTTGTCTGGATGTCACAGAGGCCTCAGTGTACTCTGGAGTTTGTACTGAGATCTTCAGAAGAGAGTGTGGGATCTTCCAGAAACCGGTCTACAGCTTTGTTCATCTGAGCGTTCAGGAGTTTCTGGCTGCAGTCTACATGTTCCACTGTTACTCCAACAGGAGGGTAAAGGTCATTGAGGACTTCCTGAAGAAAAACATGGAGAACCCATCCCTGGATGAGTTTCTGAGTAGAGTCATGGAGAAATCCCTGCAGAGTAAAACTGGACACCTGGACCTGCTGGTTCGCTTCCTTCATGGTCTCTCTGTGGAGTCCAACCAGAGACTCTTAGGAGGCCTGCTGGGTCAGACAGAGAAGGATCCAGAAACCATCCAGAGAGCCATCAACAACCTGAAGATCAACAGTGACGGAGTTTCTCCTGACAGAAGCATCAACATCTATCACTGTCTGATGGAGATGAAGGACCTCTCAGTTCATCAAGAGATCCAAGAGTTCCTGAAGTCATGGAACAAATCAGAGAAGAAACTCTCAGAGATCCACTGCTCAGCTCTGGCCTACACTCTGCAAATGTCAGAAGAGGTTCTGGATGAGCTGGACCTGGACCAGTACAAGACATCAAATGAGGGTAAACGGAGACTGATCCCAGCTGTGAGGAACTGCAGAAAGTTCAGGTGAGTCCAGCAGTGATTGTGATGAGATGTGTTCAGAACTTCAACAATTATCTTCTAACATGTGTGGTCACACATTTTAATCTGACACCAGCATTATAAGAATAAACACAAACCAGCATTTAGATATGATTTCTGGAATCAAGTCAAACTTGCGAAAAAGAGTGAAATGTCTGGAACTTCATCACAGCCTGAATTCATCAGAAGATCACCTGTTTCTGTCTTTCGTTCTCTTTACAGACTTCCAGAAGAATGTGTATTCTTTGAGACTCACTGTGAAATTGTGGCCTCTGCTCTGAAGTCCAACCCGTCCCACCTGACAGAACTGGACCTGACCAACAACATCCTGGAGGATGCATCAATGAAGGTTATGTGTTCTGGACTGGAGAGTCCAAACTGCAGACTGCAGACTCTGAGGTCAGAACATTGAAGCTGCTGGTTGGTTCAGTTCTACATTTGTAGTTCTTCACTGAAGCTGAAAGGTTTGGGTTCAAAGATTTTCTGGATTTTCCAGAAATCGAACATCTTTGATTCTCTGAAGAGTCTGCAGTGGATGAAAACAGTTGCTTAGATTTTCTTTAGCACAAAGATGTTTCCTAGGCAACAAAAGGTTCAGCTGTTGAAACATTTGACAGATTTATGAGTTTAAAGAGTCAGAAAACAAAAAAGAACTCAAACTAATGAAAGACTAGTCGTCCTGATCAAACCTGCCTGAAAGCTGACCGAGGTCAAAGTTCAAATCAGACACAGCAGAGCATGTGAGCATGCATGTGCACACACACACCCACACACACACACACACACACACCCACACACACACACACACAGACACAGGTGTGAGTGCAGACTAGAGAGGAAAATCAGAGAAAGGAGAGTTTTGGTGCAGAAATGAAAGAATCGAGTAAACCTGCAGAGGCAGATCTGTAGCTGCATATCAGTTTAATGTCAGACAATATTTTCAAGAGTCTACCAGGTAGACTCTGGTCTTTTAGGACCCCTCCTGGACTTTTAATTTCCCAGTTCCTGTAAAATCTATTTTTCACAATAAAAGTGATCTGATCATTCCTCAGAGCCAATGAGCTCTGGGCCAATTCGAGAGGCGTCAAACATTAGCATATTTTCCAAATATTAAAATTAAAATTGTTGTGTTTTGGGTTTTATAAGGAAAAGATTCAGATCAACAATGTTAAGAGTTAAGAAATTAACAATATTTGATATTGGATTGCATGCAAAATACAAAGAGAATTAGTTTAGTGTCAGCACGCTGCACCACAGCAACACTTCTGTCAGAGATCAGTGGTCCAGAGTGTCAGAATATCTCAGTCTTCTGTTCTCTCCAACGGTTAACTAGACTCCTTCTGAGGGTGTTCCTCTGTGTGGATCAGTTTCCATGGGAACCAGAGTCTGTGAATCAGAAACTGGACTTTAATGTTGAAATTAAACATTTATCGTTAACATTTAGATTTGGCATGTAAATAAACAGATGACACCTTATTTGCCATTGTCACTGGTACAGCAACATTGTAAAAACTGCTCTTTGCTCTGAGCTTCATTTACTGGGTTCTGAGAATTTGGGTAGCGATCCGATACTAAATATATATGGGGCTAATATGAAGTATATTAATACAGATTCATAATTAATACCTAAAGTTTTTACCACCACAAGCATCTTGCGAGATTTTTCCAGCTCCACATATCAAACTTTCCAAGTACATGCATTGAAAAAACATAGAATTTTGGAGCCATAAACATTCTTTATATGACTACATATTTGTTACCAAAATACCTTTATTACAAATGCAATTAAATTTCTATTCAATTTTATTTAATTAGCTTAATATTGCACCAAGACCCATCTCAATGGGCTTCATACCAGGAATTGTATAATAAACATAAAACGTCAAGGATCATGAAGTCATGAAATTCAGTAGGTAATGGCTAAACTAAACTGGGCATCCCTGCCCTTAAACCCTCCAACTGTGCTTTTACAAATTCTAGGAAGCACAAGCAGTCCCGCATTTTGTGAGCGAAGCACTCTGCTTTGGTGGGAATAAGTGGAAAGAAAATGTAAGTAAAACTACATTTTAGGCCTAAAATAATTATTTTTATGATCATTTTCACAGACAACATTTGATAACACTAACATCCTAAGGTTTCCCTCGATGTCACCAACTCTGGCCCCTGGAAAACACCTGACTGTAGCCGCTGAGAGCTCCATGTGTCTAACTACAGAAGAGCCTATTACCAGAGTTGAGGATTCAGCGGGTGTGTCGCAAAGGGGGGAGAACCTATTACTAACGTGGAGTCTTGGGTGCTCTAAGTTTTTGCATTTAGCACTATGTTTCCTCCCCACCGGTATAAACTCTGTGTGCTTCCCGGCCGCTGGGAAGGCGCTGGGGGGTTAACTGGGCTATCCCTGGCAGCGCAGCCCACACTACAATTAACAACCTGGCTAACCGGCTTAGCTTCCACTGTGCGGAGCCGCCCCTCTAACTGCTCTAGCCTGGCCTCTACGTTTAACACTTAACATACCTACTGCTACCTTCACTAAAGGAGGCAGGATCCTCATTAAACATATGGCACATGGGGCAGGAAACGAGGGTGAAAGCAGAAGAAATGGAAGCCATGGTAAGTGCTGAGCTAAGGCTAGTGGTGTTTTAGCCAAGGAGAAGCGATTTACTTTGCAAACTAAAAGAAATAGACAGCTAGTGTACTAAAAGATGCTAAATGTGACTAGTAAACCAGGTAATGTAAGGCAATAGTAATCAGGCTAATGCCAACAAGAGCAAACAGTCAAGCAACGATCAGCAGTGGATTATGCTCACCCGGAAGTGACGTCACAGGAGATGTGTCGATGCTTCCCTTGACTGTGGGAGATTAGCTATGGGAGACCAAAGAGTCTGAATTCCTTCCAAATTACTTGAACTTTGGGCTGACATTTTTTCCAAGCTGATATGATCAAACAGCAGATTTCTGTATTGACTTACATTAATATTTTTCTTATTTTTCCATTTTAGTTTAATTTTTTGTTTTTTTTGCAATAATGACAATAATAGATACTAATCCTCCTTCTACATCAATGGCACTCATGTCACCAAGCACACAAAGTGACGGTGAAGCTGCGATTGAAACCTTAAGCCAGACTGATAGATCAGCACATACCTGCTGCCAGAGAGCCTGGACAGGTGTGCAGAACCACAGTGCGTGCATGTAGCTGTCGGGTAGATTACTATCACGGTGCTGACAAATGTCTGAGTTACTGAGACCCATCTTGAACATCCTCTGTCCAGTGTAGTAAATTCTGTGAAGAGTTTTGAAATGGATTAGCTGCAGATTTGGACTTTTTGTCAGTTTAAAGGTGTTTAGACAGAGTTCTGACCAGAAGTTTTCATCTGTGCTGTACCCTAACCTTAAATGTCATATTACTCCAATTCAATTAATCTTTTTTCCATCTTAATTTATTATAATTCTTGAACTCTCATATGTCTAAGTTTAAGCAGATATACTCATTTTTATAACAATAAAACGGAAGAAACAGTAGTTCTGGGCAAGTACACATTTACCAACCTTCCAACATTGACATTACAGTACTTTACTGTTGGGGTGCTATATAAACTCATCATCCTCTCCCTCCCTCTCACTCATGGTGCAGAGGTTTAAATTTAGTAGGACAGAATAACTCGGCAAAACACAGTAAAACAGCTAAACAACTTAACACATTTGGTGAAAAACCCACACTTAAACCCAAATCCGTCCAGATAAAGGGAATGGTATCCCACAATCCCTTGCAGTGCCGATCTAACGGCAGCACCAAGGTTACACCTACGTAACCCTTGTGCTATTCTAGGAACTTTAACTTTGGGAGTTGGGTCATCTAGACCCACTAGAAAGTGCGCTGAACCTTTTTTCTTCAATGATTTGTGATCTTCACTGGTGTCCATGGATTACATGAAATCTTTCCACCTTTATCCACCTTTGTCATGGTAGGGAGAACACGTCAATGTAAGGGTGGGGTCATAGGATAGCACAGGGGTTAAAACACACACCAGCAATCATGGTTTACCGGTACGTTTTTTTACGTTAAATACAGAAAAAAACACCAATAACGTGTTTTAATAAAGGGTTTTAATTGAATTAATTTGAATGAAAGTAAAATAACTGTCTGATAAATACGTGTTATTTTTAACTGAAGCAAATAATTAAGTAAGATCAATGTAAAAAAGTTTCTCTTTCCAACATCCATGCATGGTGTCATCACCCTCTCATGGTGGAAAAAGTATTATCTGAGCTTTTCCATCCACTAAATTATCTTCAAATGGACACGCCATGCTGCTTCATCTCTCTGAAAATAAACCAACCTTCAACTAAACCTGCTCCGGACCAGGTTATGTTCAGAGCAGGAGTTGCTATGGCAACTTGACATACCCTGAAACATAGCTCCATTTCTGGAACAGAAAGCTGAGATTATCAACTTCCTTAGCCTCAAACTTACCGTGGGAGCTAGCATAACCTGCTTTCTGGAATACCCCCCTGCTCAGGCCTGTTCAGTTTAGTCCCACTTGTTTTTTTTTGGTTTCGTTTTTTTTTTTAGCTGGGCCTCAAATTACTTTATTTTTGAAACTATTCTGTTTTTGTACTTTTTCATCTTCTTTTTAAAAAAAAAAAACTCAACCAAAATAAAATACACATTAAAAGATCTTGCAAGAAACCCCATCTTGTCCATTGACTAATTGTCAACCTTCACACCTTTCTAGATCACCACTTCTTCTTTGATCTACCTTTGATGAACAGATGTGAGTTTGTGATGGACCAATCAAGGATTGAGGGAATCATTAATCAGACAGAACATTTCTGGATTAGATAGATCTATGTGCTACCAATTGTGCAAGTTTTCTCAATTAAAAAGATCAGAGAGACCTGTAATTTACATTATAGGTAAACCTCAACTATGAGAGACAAAATTAGAAAAAGAAAATCCAGAAAATCACTAAATTCCTCAAAGACTTTATATTTAAATTATGATGGAAAATAAGTATTTGGTAAATAACAAAAGTTTAACTCGATACATGGTTATATACCCTTTGTTGGGAGTGACAGCAGTCAAATGTTTTCTGTAAGTCTTCACAAGTTTTTTACAAACCGTTGCTTTTTTTGTCCCATTCTTCCATGCAGATTCAATTAAATTCAATTTTATTTGTATAGCCCAAATTCACAACAACAGTCGTCTCGATGGGCTTCGTATCGGTAATTGAAAAAGTGGAACATAAACTCAAAAGGATCATGAATACATAGAATTCAATAGGAAAATACTAAATTGAACTAAACTAAACTAAACTGGACATCCCTGCCCTTAGACCCCCCTTCGCGCTAAGGAAAAACCCCTTTAAAAAAAAACGGATTCCGGAAAAAACGAAGAAAACTCAGGGGTGCCCACATGAAAGGAGGGATCCTCCCCCAGGACGGACAGGTGATTTACCAGAACTCTTAGAGAAGAATTAACTTATCTAACTCAACAACTACGTATTTAAAGTCCAGCAGATGAGCTTCATCCATATGGAGTTAGGGGGACGGCTGGGGGTGCGAGTCGAGCCAGAGACAGGATCCACAGCCGGGTGTAGGAGCAGAAGCAGAGATGAGGTACACGGTCAGGTACAAGAGCACGGAAGAGAGCACTGGAATCTTGAAGCACTCCCACTCACCCAGAGAGGGGAGGGAAAGAGGGAGAGTACATGAATCGCACTGCACCAAACAGAGGTTAACTAACGTTTTCATCCACGTTTTTTTCTATTTTCTATTTGACACAAAGGGCAGAATTTTCTAACTATGATAGTCAAAGAGCCACACCACGCACTGACCTGCCAAGACTTACACACACACGTACACACACACACCCACACACACACAGTCAAAGCCATATTATTTCCCAAAACACACTCCTCTCTTTACAAAACAACAGCACTGGATTAAATGGCGCAGTTTCCGTTATTGGTGTTTTTTTCTGCATTTAACGTTAAAACATACCAGTAAAACATGATTGCTGGTGTGTGTTTTACAAAGGCAGCCAGCGCACAACTCAGTTGGTTGTGATTTTTATTTATATATTTCTATTATTTATTATTATTGACTTATTATTGATTTATTATTAATTATTAATAATAAGATTCTTATTATAATTATTTACTTGTTATTGAAATATTGTTGGGCGTTTCTATTTTATTTTTTTTATTTTTTATTTTTTTTTAACTTGTCCTGTCCAACAGCTGGGCAGGCAGATGAGAACTAAGGGCCTCTTGTGTTGGACATATTTTACTTTAACAACAGGGGTTGTTAATCTTCAGACAAACCAAAGGTAAGTCTGAATAAACCCCTTTTGTAATTGAGGCCAAACTTTTTTAATTTCAATCATGTTTGAAAATCTTTGGTGTTGGATGGGACGGAAAAGGAAAGAAGGGAAGAAGAGAGAGGGATGTTAGAGAGGGGGGGGGGGGGGGGTAGGAGGGTGATAATAGGAGGGGGGGGATAAGACCATGAAGCAGCAAAGAGCAGCAAGTTTACTGGTTGTTTATCATTACGGTAAGGTTCAAATGTAGTACAAAAATGGCGGGGCCAGTCCACACAAACACTCAAATGTTATCAACATACCTGCTAGCTGCAAAAATGTCCACATGTCAACATGTACACAAAACTGATAGTGTTCACACACGCATACTTATGCCTTTAAACCAACTAGTGTGAAATCTTTCATTCATTCAATCATGCAAACTATAAGTGCAAAGGTGAGCTAACACCTGTGCTCAGGTGAGTGTTCATGTTCTTCTAAAATGGATGGTGGAATGTGAAAAGAAGGAGGGAGAGTGCCCAGCCACCCCCACACCAAGACCCCCGCCGCATCAGCAGCGGCAGCCGGAACCCCCCAACGCCACACGGCAGTAGGCAGGGAACAACCGCCCCCGGGCAACCAAATCCTCCACCCAGGCCAGGGCCAGCAGGACCGCCGTGAGGCCCCCAGAGAGCAGGGAGGCATGGGGGCAAAGAGAGCGCCGCCCCAACCCAACCAGGAGAGCAGCCCCCCGGCCGCGCCGGAAGAGCCCAACGCAGGCCGCCACCCGAGAAGGGCACCCACAGCCCCAGACGAGCACCCCATCACCACCCAGGAGTTCTGGGCATCCCCCCGCCCCAACCCCAGGTACGAGCCAGGACCCCCCAAGGGAGACCCGCTGCGCACTCCAGGCAGCCACCCACCCGGCCCACGGATGGTCCAGGGAGGAGCAAGGCAGGGGCCAGCCGCCCTCGCCCAAGAGGGGAGATCCCCGGGGAAAAAAGGGGGCCAACAAGGGGTGTTGTAAACATGGCCCGACCAGGCTCGGGCACAGTTGGAAATTTGGCGGGGCCCAGCGCTCAGGGGCAAGGACCAGAACCCACCCCCAGGGACACGGATACCCCCGGCTCAGGTGTAATGCGAACCCACACCCCCGCGCGGAGAGAGCACCGCCAGGCCCAGGAAACTGGCACCCAGGGGACACGGCCGCCGTTACCAAGGGCCCTGCACCCCCCACCAGGGAAGGGGTAGGGGACAGATGGTCCTAGGTCCCACCCTCCTGGCAAAGTGCGTGTATGTGTGTTTGTGAGGGTGTGTGTGTGCATGTGTGTGTGTTTATGTTGGAATGTATATTTTGAGGGGGGAGGGGTGTGTGTACTAAGGGGGGTGCAGTTAAAATTGGCGGGTAGGACACTGAGGGGACATCTCCTGGTTACTCACAGTGATGTCCCCTCACCCTCCCCACCAAGGTGCCCTAAATGTCTAAGGTGCAGTTAAAATTGGCGGGTAGGGTGCTAGGAGGGCATCTGCTGCTTGCTGGCAGTGATGTCCAAGCACCCCCCCTACCAAGGGCCCTACATGTCTAAGGTGCAAATAAAACCGAAAGAGGGGGGGCCCACTCCATACGGCGACCATGGGAGGGGGACCAATGCCAAGTAGCTCCCCCCCCAAGGCGCATCGCAGGCTAAACCCCCCACCCCTTCACCCTAATATGAGGTTATATGAGGAAGGGTGTAGGTTGGGGACAGCTGGTAGACTGTCCCCCGGTGGTCAAACGGCCCCCCAGCCCCCCCAGCATAGGGGCCAAGTCCCCCCAGCCCAGGGACCCCATCCCGGAGGCGCCGACACCCCAGGCCCTCGTTGGGCTTTTCTAAATAATTAAAATTACATGTCTCGGAGGTCTAAACTTTCTAAATGTTTAGAAATTATTTTTAAAACTTCTTTGTAATATTTTTTTTTATTTTTAAGCAGTCCTGCAACTATGCATTTTTCATTAAAGTTTGAGCTTTTCAGGCTGACAAATGTATATCTATCTATCTATCTATCTATCTATCTATCTATCTATCTATCTATCTATCTATCTATCTATCTATCTATCTATCTATCTATCTATCTATCTATCTATCTATCTATCTATCTATCTATCTATCTATCTATCTATCTATCTATCTATCTATCTATCTATCTATCTATCTATCTATCTATCTATCGGCAGCAGCATCTGGACGTCCTGCTGCAGCTGTTGTTAGTTTTTTTGCAAGAAATTATACAGTTACAGTACAAAAGCACACATCTATATTGTTAATGAAAACAACCTGTTTCTCCTTTATTTGCTAGTAAAGTTAAAAAAGGGCGTTTTTTGCCGCCATCGAGATAATTTAAGCGACAGACAACAATCCAGACCAGCTGGTGGCGCTAAAGCACCATGACGCTGTTAGCCAAACAAAGAAGAAGAACAGCACGAGGCGCTAGCAGCCAATGAGTTATATCACTAGAGGAGACACACCCGCTTTAGAAGCCTGGCCGACGGTGGCGGAGCGCGACGCCATCTTGGTGAGGTCAACGACGCCCACGTGACAATGATTTCTATTGCTTTTAGTGGTGTCTAAGTAGCTTTTATAGACTATATATATTTTTACATTTATATATATTTATATATATATATATATATATATATATATATATATATATATATATATATATATATATATATATATATATATATATATATATATATATACATATATATGTATGTATATATATATATATATATCTTCTTTCTCTTTCGGCTTTTCCCATCAGGGGTCGCCACAGCGAATCATCCTTTTCCACCTCACTCTATCATGGACATCTTCTACCCTAACATTAGCCAACTTCATGTCCTCTGTTAAGACATCCATGTATCTCCTCTTTGGCCGTCCTCTTGCCCTCCTGCCAGGCAGCTCCATCTCCAACATCCTTCTACCAATATATCCACTATCCCTCCTCTGAACATGTCCAAACCATCTCAGTCTGGCTTCTCTGACTTTGTCGCTGACACAGGCAACATGAGCCGTCCCTCTGATGTACTCGTTCCTTATCCTGTCTAACCTGGTCACTCCTAAGGAGAACCTCAACATCTTCATCTCTGCTACCTCCATCTCAGCCTCTTGTCTCTGTCTCACTGCTACCGTCTCTAACCCATAGAGCAGAGCTGGTCTCACCACTGTCTTGTACACCTTTCCTTTGAGTCTTGCTGGCACTCTTCTGTCACACAACACTCCTGACACTTTCCTCCAACCGCTCCAACCTGCCTGCACTCGCCTCTTCACCTCTTTTCCACAATCCCCATCACACTGAACTGTTGACCCCAAGTACTTAAACTCCTGCACCTTCTTCACCTCAGCCCCCTGTAACCTAACGCTTCTACCTTGATCCTTCTCGTTCAGACACATGTATTCTGTCTTACTACGACTGACCTTCATGCCTCTTCTTTCCAGAGCAAACCTCCACCTCTCTAGCTGTTCCTCCACCTGCTCTCTACTCTCACTGCAAATTACAATGTCATCCGCAAACATCATTGTCCAGGGAGATTCCTGTCTTACCTCGTCTGTCAGCCTGTCCATCAGCATAGCAAACAAAAAAGGACTCAAAGCTGATCCTTGGTGTAGTCCCACCTCCACCTTGAACTCCTCTGTCTGACCTACAGCACATCTCATCACCGTCATACTTCTCTCATACATGTCCTGAACTACTCTGACATACTTCTCTGCCACTCCAGACGACCTCATACAGTACCACAGCTCCTCCCTCGGCACCCTGTCATACGCCTTCTCTAAATCTACGAACACACAATGCAGCTCCTTCTGACCATCTCTGTACTTTTCCATCAACATTCTCAAAGCAAAAATGGCATCAGTGGTGCTCTTACGGGGCATGAAACCATACTGCTGCTCACAAATCTCCACCTTCTTCCTAAGCCTGGCTTCCACTACTCTTTCCCACAGCTTCATTGTGTGGCTCATCAACTTTATTCCTCTATAGTTGCTGCAGTTCTGCGTGTCACCCTTGTTCTTAAAGATCGGGACCAGAACGCTTCTCCTCCATTCCTCAGGCATCTTCTCACTCTCTAAAATCCTATTGAACAACCTTGTTAGAAATTCCACTGCTGTCTCTCCTAGGCACTTCCATACCTCCACAGGTACGTCATCAGGACCAACGGCCTTTCCGCTCTTCATCCTTTTCAGAGCCTTCCTAACCTCATCCTTTCCAATCTCTGCTACTTCCTGCTCCACAACAACCACATCTTCCTCCCTTCTTTCCCTGTCATTTTCCTCGTTCATCAGCTCCTCAAAATACTCCTTCCATCTTTTCTGTACACTCTCTTGGGTTGTTAGCACCTTTCCATCTCTGTCCTTAATCACCCTTATCTGTTGCACGTCCTTCCCATCTCTGTCTCTCTGTCTGGCTAGCCTGTACAAGTCCTTCTCTCCTTCCTTTGTGTCTAACCTGTCATATAGCTCATCGTAAGCTTTCTGTTTGGCCTTTGCCACCTCTCTCTTCACTTTACGCTGCGCTTCCTTGTACTCCTGTCTACCTTCCTCAGTCCTTTCTACATCCCACTTCCTTTTAGCCAACCTCTTCCTCTGGACGCATTTCTGTACTTCCTCATTCCACCACCAAGTCTCTTTACCGTCTTTCCTCTTTCCAGATGACACACCTAGCACCTTCCTACCTGTTTCCCTGATAATCTCTGCTGTAGTTTCCCAGTCCTCTGTAAGCTCATCCTGACCACCCAGGACCTGCCTCAACTTCTGCCTAAATTCCTCACATATATAATAATATATGTGAGGAATTTCTCACATAATATATAATTCCTCATATATATATATATATATATGAGGAATTATATATATATATATATATATATATATATATATATATATATATATATATATATATATATATATATAAGGAATTATATATATATATATATATATATATATATATATATATATATATATATATATATATATATATATATATATATAAGGAATTATATATATATATATATATATATATATATATATATATATATATATATATATATATATATATGTAAATATATATATATATATATATATATATATATATATATATATATATATATATATATATATATATATATATATATATATATATATATAATATATATATATATATATATATATATATATATATATATATATAATATATATATATAGATACATCATTTGTTGTTGTTAAAGAAGAGAAACAGGCAGCCTTAAAAGCTCAAACTTTAATGAAAATGCATTGTTGCAGGACTTCTTTCAAATAAAAAAATTATTACAAAGAATTTTTAAAAATAAGTTCTAAACATTTAGAAGTTCTAGACCTCTTTGACATGTAATTTAAATTATTTAGAAAAACCCAACAATAAGTCAATAATAATAATAATAATAAATCAATAGTGAGTCAATACAAACAATAAATAATAACAATAAATAAATAATAAGTCAATAAATAATAAAAAAAATAAATCTATTAATAATAATAATCATACAAAAATAAATATTCAAAAGAAGTCCAAAAGTGAACAACAGATTCACCCTAAAAACAACAACAACAACAACAAAGAAAAACAATAGATTTATACTGATCCCTGTGAGTGATCAATCTGTGTAACACAGATGTTATGGTGTCGGGTTTCGTGCAAACAGTCTGGCCTCTCATCAAAATGTGTTTCCACAAAATGCTTTGAACATATCCAGACTGTATTACTAGTTGGTACCACAGTGATCCATCTGGGTCAGCTCTTTTGATAGCTAACATCCACTTTTTCCTTAAGTCTGAATCCATTGGAAACCTGCAAGAAAAGTTCAGTCACTGAGTCAGAAATGTATAAATCTATATTACTATAATAGTCTAGTATGCTGTATACAGGTTTAGCAAAATAAAATGTACTTTTATGTCGACAGCAAATTATACGAACATCATGCAGCATGTTGATAATAGCCCTGGAGCATCATGCATGAAAACATGTGTATGATTAATTAAGCCTATGCAGCATTAAAAGAAAAAAATTATAGTACTTACCTGTGAAATGATATACCTTCCTACTTCATGGACTCAGTTCTCTGATTTTGGCAGTTGAAACCCGCAAAATTAACTGGTATTATGCAAAAAATGTGTTCACATGCATGCACTGCAGTAGTAACTTGACCTCACCAAGATGGCGGTGCTCTCCTCCCATGAGGAACCACGTGATGTCTCCTCTAGTGATATAACTCATTGCTAGAAGCGTTAGCTCGTGAGCAGGCTAGCAGCGTTAGCTTGTGTTGAGAGGACGGCGGTGTCTTTTTGGGACGTTTGTGAGGTTTTTGGATAGAAAGGACGATACATGGTTCGTGTGGGAACTCTCAGCATTTTCCAAAGTGTCGTAAATGAGTGAAGAAGTGTTGAACGGAAAGACAACGTGGATTGCTGTGATTGGGAAACTAGCAGATGATCGATCGGAGCTGCAGTGAAGAGGACGGCGGTGTTTGTGGGAGTTGGAGCTGAAGATCGGAGCAGGAACCATGTCTTCCCTTCAGTCTCTGAGAGAGTTGATCAGCCAGCGACTAGCTGCTGCTGCTGAAGAAATCTGCAGACTCTGTGAAGGAACCATCGTCCAGTACGAGCAGGAGCTCTGTCGTCAGCGCAGACTGCTGGATGTCATCTGGAAACCACAGATTCAGCTCCACAGCATAGGTATGTTCACTTCTACAAAGAAAGAGAGAAGTAGGGCTGAAACGATTCCTCGAGTTACTCGATTACAAAAAGAATCGATAGCTGCAGCCCTAGCCCCAAGTTCATGCTTTTCTTTTTGGTGACCTGCCTGTCACTCAGTGGCGGTTCTACACAAATTTACTCCACGGGCGAGTAACCCCCCCCACGCACATATAAATATTTGATGACATCCTTTTGTGTTCCCCGTCTTCTTTTGGCCATTTTACACAAAAAATACATGAATTTTATAAACTCGTGTTACAGGGGAGTCTAACTCGGTCACACAGGGGGCCTAAATCCAAAACACGCTTTTAGGTTTTGGCCCGAAGAAGATAAACATTTGTTGAACACACTAAAGCTAAACTTTAACACCTATAAAACTGAACTTCTTGAAAATAAATATGAATAAAAACAGACAGGAATATTACCCCAGAATAAATCAAGTTAAACCTTAACGTATTATCTTGTGGCGACCTGGGGGTTAGCCCGCAAATGGCCACTAAGTCCGCATTTACACTGCATGGTTCAAGTGAGTCTCATGTGGCACAGATCGGATATGACCGGTGAACGTGTAAGCAGGACAAAAGCGCATGGATTCTGTTTTTCTCAGATCGGATACAGGCCTCACTCATATGTGGAAATAAATCGGATACAAATCGGATACGTGCATTTGCGTGTGCCA
The DNA here is from genome assembly GCF_053564925.1 of Oryzias latipes. Taxonomy (NCBI): domain Eukaryota; kingdom Metazoa; phylum Chordata; class Actinopteri; order Beloniformes; family Adrianichthyidae; genus Oryzias; species Oryzias latipes. Next base: position 23,542,034 of record NC_136238.1, read on the forward strand.
TGTAAGCATACAAATCAGATATTCCCCAGTAAATGCGAGGACACCACCAACTAAGATCACATGACTTATTAAGGTGCTTTTGTGCGCTGATTTTGCTGTCAGCGTGTTACCTTTCAGCCTCAGGCTTCAGACCATAGTCGGAAACTGCTGCTATTTCCGTTCCGGTCCCGGTCGGGACACCGTTGCTCTGGAACAGACTAGAAGCCGTTTATTTCTTTGCACGGATCAAACTGTTCGTACAGCACAACGTTTGCAAACACTTCCTCGTTCAAAACTCAGAGAGAGCTCATAATAATTTTTAGAACAATTTATAAATGGAACCTGTATAAAACATTTAAAATCGAATTTTAATTAAATATTGACATATTTAATTACACTTTTGATTATTTAATTCCAATTTTAAAGAATTAATGACACGTTTATTTAATAATTTAATGGTGTATGTATTTATTGTTTCAATTAGTCTCTTCTGGCCCTCCAGATTCCTTAGGCATATCGGTGCTTGACAAAACCCAACAGTCCTGGAAACGTATAAAAGGCTCCTTGTTGTGTTTGTGTCCCTGCAGTCCTCCCCCAGCATTGGATGACTGAAGAGGATCTCTGTAACCAGCAGAGGAACTTCAGAGTGGAACATGAGGAACCAGAACCTCCACAAACTGAAGAGGAACCAGGGGAACTCTGCATCAGTCAGGATGAAGATCATCTTGATCTGAAACAGGAGACTGATACCTTGATGGAGATTCCTACTTATGAGGAAGATGAGAACAGTGAAGCAGATTTAAACAATCAGCAGAGCTTTAATGAAACTGATAGTCATGATGAAGAAGGAAACCAACATGAAGAATCATCATTAACTACAGATGAAGAGACAGACCCACAGAACAGAGATCAGAGGAAGAGGAGAGACAGAAGTCATGTCCAAAGTGTGGACAGCTCTCACATGTCAGCAGGTCAGTGTGACTCTGATCTTCATCTCCACACTATCGGCATGTTCACTTCAACAACGGTTCTATCTTGAGCTTCAAGCTCTCCAAACATGCAGTCCATCAACAGCGTGTCCTGGAAGAGTCTCTTCTGTCCCTTCCAGTTGAAAAGACAGAAGACATTGTTGGTCAGTGCAGCCGACAACATTCTTCAAATCATATGATCGTAGCTAGTCCCTCCAGCTAACGACAAACGGGAAACCTTAACAGATCAAAGAGAACATTTTTAGCAGATAAAAAAGTACAATCTGTTTGTCGTCTGTGGTTCTAAGTTTGTAGTTCAGTTCTTTTCAGCAGATTTCTCTGTCAAACCCAAAATCCCATCTAAACCTCTTTGATGTCTCCAATTCCAGACATTCAGACAGATTCTATTTCCAAAACTACATTTCAAGCTAAAACCCAAAGACAGGGTCCTGCTCATGGATCTGCAGACAGAAAAGATTCAAACCTGAATACATCAGTGAAAAACTGCTTAGTGTCAGAATTGTTCTCTATCTTTTTCTGGACTGATTCTTCCTCCAGTGCAGCTTCATCTTCGTCAAACTGCTCCTCATTGGTGGGTGGAAACACAACAGGGAGGTTTTTCTGTGTCCAGTCCAGCTCCATGAATGTTCAGGCTGTTTAATGTCAGTGATTTCAGTTTAGAGAAACTGCATCTCTGCTGAGATTTGCTTCACTTCCATAAGTACAACATCAGCGGGCATCTGTCTGTGGAATGACATTTCATACTCAGTTTCACTGGAGATTAAGAGTCTGGAACCTTTAACACTAAAATAACCATTTGATCCAGTTTCTTCCTGACCAAAACCCAACAAGAGCCACAAAGTTTCACTTCATTGTTTAGCAAAACACTATTTCTGTTTTTCTGGTTATTATTATTTATAAAATGAAGCTTTTAAATATTTACAAAAAATGAAATATGACAGTGTTATTAGAACTGTCATGTAATCACATGACAGTTCATACCATGGTCCGGGTGAATACTCGATTCTGAATGGCTGCTGGGTGTGCATTAAAAAGTGATAATGTCTAAAAAAGAAGTTCCGGTCACATAGTTTAAATATTCTGTATCACTGTGCCGGCTTCTTTAAAAAAAACTTTTGATTCATCATCTGGGCAAAAATAAGCGGTTAGAGGTGAACTTTCTCTCTGAACTGATGATTTATTTTACTTACCGTGACAATCAGCATAGATATTTATCGCTTTATATTACTGAATCTTGACTGCAGCGGTGGTGCGGCTCATTGTCACATTACCGGCATATTCGGCCCAAACCAGTAATCGACTCCAGTCATCCTTTTGTTGGTTACTGTAGGTACGGATGAACCGAGTGATCTCCTGGTTCAGGCGTTCCACTTGCAGTTGGACTGTGGATGCTAGCCAGAGGTGAGACTCACTTTGATGCCCAGACCCTTGAACATTTCCACATTTTGACAGCTGTTTCTTGAACTGTGGGCAGCTTAGGCAGAGGGATCAACTTGCATGACTCGGAAAAGAAATCAACAACAATGAGGATATAGGTGTTACCTCTTGAACGGGGTCAGTCAGTGCTAAAATCCACTACAATGTGTGACCAGGGGCGCTGAGGTATGGGCAGTGGATGCAGGAGGCCGGTCAAGGCGACCTAGCCATTTGGCAGGCTCCATATCTGGTCACGTACTGGACTATGTCAGCCTGCAGCGTGGGCCACCAGAAAGAGTTTGCAGTTAATTCTTGTGCGCTTGCCTCACCTGGATCTCCAGCTGCAGGCAAGTCCGTACACAAGGTTTACAGAGACCAAAGGACATGACCAGATATTCAGTGTCCAGTGACGGTTGAAAAGGTGGTTTTCCATTCATCCCCTGGTCGACTGTGGAAGACGTTGTAGGTACTCCTCAAATCCAGCTTCGTAAAGAAGCAAGCTGTGCGAAGCTGCTCCAGAGCTTCAGGAATCAGAGGCAGGGGATAACTGTATTTAACAGTCACACCAGTAAGGCTGCGGTAGTCAATACATGGCCTCAGTCCACCATCTTTCTTTTTTAAAAAGAAAAGCCGCCAGAGGTTGGAGATGTAGATGGTCAGATGGAGCCCTTTGCCAACTCCTCTCGGATTTAGGCCTGCATGGCCTCAGACTCGGGGAACACCTGTCCTCGGGTGGGCATAGCTCTGGGAAGAAGGTCGATGGTGCAGTCGTAGGACCATTATAGTGGGAGCTGTGTGGCACGCTGCTTATTTAAGGCCTCTCGCAGGTCCTAGTATTGAGCAGTAAAACCTTCCACCTCCCCTGTCATGCTGATCTCAGCGAAGGTGGTGGCTGCTATCGACCTCAATGGAGCACAGCTTTCCGACTTTCTTGCGGTCTGAAGGCAGTGTAGCATTGAGCAGAAGTATGGACGGCTCTGTGCTCTAACCAGTTTACGGTTGGGTCGTGCCTCTTCAGTCAAGGCAGACCGAGGATGACGGGACAACCAGGGGACTCAATGGTGAAGAGACTCACGATGGTGATCTGGTGCAGTTCTGCGGAGAGTTCCACATAAAAAGCCATACTCAGCAAGCTAATTGTCCAATATGTGCGCGCTTCCAGACTCTGGAAGCGCAGCAGAGTGGCTGCTGTCTGTCGCCCCTGCTTGATCCCGTAAAGCTGTTCACTAGCGTCACCAGGAGGTTAAACACCTCCCAAAGCTGGTGTGTGGGTGTAGCATATGAGTGGAAGGGTAATGAACCTCCAGTCCAGAGCGCAGCTATTCACTCTCGTGCTGCTTCTGTCAGGAGGGAGCACACCAGCAACACTTAAGCTATAATTTTACTGTTATTTATTGTGTCTGTTTGTGCGTGTTTTGCTGCCGGACACCTGAATTTCTCACTTGGGAGATTAATAAAGTTCTGTCTGTCTCTCTCTCTCTCATCTCTGTCCTCGCGTCTGCATTAGCCATATGTTGCCATGCTTACTGTCCGTCACCTAATAGCGTCTCGGAGGAAACTCACGGCAAACATTAGTTCTGCCTCGGCTAAAAGTTGATGCATGGACGGAGGTTAGCCCCGCCTATAGCCACTAAGACTCTGTGTTGAATTCTTCATCACTAAGAGAGCTGTGAAGATCGTGTGTGTTCATAATAGATGGGTTTAAATGCCGGAGATGGAGCAATCTGATTCTCTGTCTACTCTCTCTAAGACTGTTTGAGGGCGTGTGAAGTAAGGGGGAAGGAGAGTCAATGCAGCTAGTTGATCAGCAGCTCGGCTCTCTTTTACCTTCTACGAGTGACAAAGCAGCTGGGTTGTTACAATGCATGTGCGGGGGAAAAAAGAAAAAACGTGCATAGTTTTGTTGTGTATCCGTGAAGTTTACAGTAATCTCTGCATCTCAGATTTATCTCTGTAATTCAATTGAAGTTTGCAAACACATTTCCGCACATTCTTAGCAGTATTGGATAAATGACTTTTAAAGAGCAATTGATTACTTTAGTTACTGGATGAAATTACTGGCATCCTTCTGTCTCAGAGACGGTGGACACTGCACCTGAGTCTTTAGTTTATCAGGCAACAGTGCCGTCCTTTCCTCACACAGGATCTCTCTCTTCTTCTCAACCTGCCAGGCGCCGGTTATGATGTTGGCTAGAGAGGTCGGAAGTTGCTGTTTTGAGATCTGCTGGGTTGATGTTACATGACTTTAAATTTCTCTCCTGCAAACATCCTTGTAGGGCAGGACAGGTTGTCCGGTTGGCCACGTTCCAGTGGCGAGCTCGCAATAGAGGATTTCCTTGCACGTCGTCCAACCTGCGTACATGTCCGAGGCAGCGCAGGCGCCTCTGGGAGAAACGTCATTGCAGTGCAGGTTCAATAGCTATTAGGTGACGGTGCGCATGTAATGCAGATGGGAGGACCTCCCAGCTCCTTACGCTCTCCTGTGTGGGGGGAACACTTTGGCTTTGTTGTCGGCATCCATGAAGGGAAAAGACAATTGGATAAGTCGAATGCTGCATGTTGTAATTGTTACACAAAGATAGCGTATGCTAAAACTGTGACGGTGTGGGATTTTTGAACACCGCGGTGATGAACCAGCAGGGGGCGCGATCTCGTGGTTCACCGCAGCCCCCCAAAAAAAAAAAAAAAAAAAAAACACAGAATCCCCCAGCGACCACATCGGAAATAAATACAAATACAACGTACCATTCTTTTTTACAAATAACAGTAAGAACTAACTGCTACCTATCTAACTAATGAACTATGTAGGTATTGTAGAATGACTGTGTGTATGTGTGAGCATGCTGCGTGTGTAGGACTAGAAGGAAGGAGCGCACACAAGTGTGTTGGGGGTGCGTGTTGATTCAGTAAATTTGTCGTATTTCCTCGAGAGATTGAAACTTCTGTTGTAGAATGAGGATGTGTGTGTGTTTCTAAAACCGCACAAGTGTGTGTGTGAGAAGAGGGAGCCTGGTGCCATGTGCAGCTCTAAGAGGCAGTGACAGCCACGCGCAGCGCAACTCATGGCGCAGGGAGTGAAGGAGAAGAGTGATAAAAGGTTTGCCCCAGAAACCCTTGAAGTCTGAACACAGGACGAGCAAAAAAAGTAAATTATCAGCAAAGATGAATGTGTTTAATGTGTTTATTATAGTTCCAATCACGCACCATATGCAGAACTTTAAAAAAAAAAGAGTGCGGTGATGCAGTTATTGTCACACCCCTAGCGTATGCCAAAGTATTTTTTTTTTCAGGCCAGTATTAAGTATCCAAAGTTTTTGGTTCCTGGCAGATAAGAGCCCTATGAAACTCTGAATCGAACCGAATTGAGATATTAGCATATCGTTACACCCCTACAATCAAGATTCCCTTGTAAAAAACACAAAATAAAAACATAAAGGCTACACAAGGCCAATCAGGTTTTTTTTTTTGCACCACTTCAGTGATTTCAACACATGAACATGAGAAAACAGACTATTAGCATACATACGTGTTATAGTTGGAAACTGTAAATCTGGGCCCCTCTTGGGTTTTAGGAAAAATTCTGTCTTCGTAATTGAACCGGTCCTTTCTGCACAATTGAGCAGCGGTCTGGGCCGTCTTCAAGAATAAAATATTGATGAACAGATTGACTGCTACTCACTGGGTGCTGAATGTCATCCTAGCATTTTACTGTCTATTTAAGGGAGAGCAACGGGCAAGGTTGGTCTCCCTTCTCCCCCACTTTATCAATGGTGACAGCACTGCTGGCGCTGCTAGCTGGTTCTTGTTGTTCATGTCGACCTTCATCAGCAACGTTATCTGTTCATTGAAATGTCAAAAATTCAGTCACTTTTGGAAGTGTGGCAACAAATTTCCTTTTTTGTCCTTGCCATTATCTTTTCCCAAAGCGTTTCATCTTCGCGCTGTTAGTCTCTGCACTCTGTGCATTGAAGGCAAACATGATCGTCTGTCTGATGGAACAGTCCATTAGTGTATAAGGGCAGGGGGATACACAACACTATCATGTGAGGAGGCTTATGTTATATCAGTGATTTGGGTTTTTATGAAAAAGTGTAAGAAATCTTTTGGTAGGTGTCCAACTCAGGGGGCCCAGGGTGTTTGGGGCCCCAAGTGACCGTCTACCTCTGCCTAATGCTATGTCTGCCTCTGCTCTGTTGAGTGTGAGAAGTTCTTCTGATCATGAAATGCTCCAGCTATCAGAAGCTCACAAAACATTTGCAGCATTGATCTACAAACATTTTTACAGTTTGAATTCAGTAGACCTTTGACTTTAAGCACAATTCCAAAGGAGATGTTAAAATAAAATTGTTTTTTGTTAAACATATTCTGTCATTTGTAATTTTTGTTAAAGAAAGTAACAGGAGGGGAAAAAAGCTATTAAAATCAAAAATCAAACTTAGAATTGGCTATATCGCCCAGCTCTAAATTATTAATGAATTGATTTATCCAACCAGATTGACGGATTTCTTAGGCAAATTGTTAGTTCGTAGCATCATTAGCATCGTAGCATTAGCGTCTAACAACAGCATTGTCTCCAAATAAACACTTTTTTTTACATCCTCAATCTACAACACAGTGTGGTGACCTGGGGGTTAGTCCTGCTTTAAGCCCTTAAGACTAATGGGAAGAGGGGAATCGCGGGTGTAAATTTCCTCACCACAACTGAGGGACCTGTGAGCAGAAGTAAGGTCCATGCTGTTTGGCAGGTGTGGGAGTGTTCAAATAAATGGATTGGCGCACTGCTAACTCCTCCCCCAGTGAGACTGAAGCCAGTTGCATAGTCTGTGGGTCAGGATAATCAGTGACGGGCCCATAGTGTTTGTAACAACATGCGGCTTGTATACAGGTGCATTTTGACGTAACTTCCTTAAAGGAAGTAGGTGCGACTTGTAATCAGGTGCGCTCTATAACCCGGAAATTACGGTAATCCGTAAAAAACAAATAACCCTCTTTGGGTTCTTTACGGCAAAATCAGGAAAAATATAATAACAGCATTTTAGATTTTAGAAAATCAATAATGACCAAGTAAATCTCTGTGTGTTGTTCACAGAAATAAAGCTTCTGTTGCCCATGCACAATCTCACGTAAATGTTCAACTACAGTTGTAAGAGCAGAATTTTTCAAATGACTCCGCATTTGCAGTCTCTTAAGGTTTTTCTGTTCTTTCCTTATAATCCAATTTTGGAGGTTCCAAGAGGCTAACCTAGTAGACACCACTGTTTGTTTTTTCTAGTCAACTACCTAGGTCAGGGGTGGCGAACACGCACATCTCGAGCCTCTTTGTGCCTATCATATTTTCCATATACCGTCATTTCATAATTTTTTCCCACTCAAACCAGCACAGGGTATTAAAAATAAATCTTTCTCTTTCGGCTTTTCCCATGAAGGGTCGCCACAACGAATCATCCTTTTCCACCTCACCTGTTGTTTGTCACGTGTTGTGCGTGTGTGTGTGTATTTTTGTTGCGTTACACAATTGTCGTGTCGTTTTGTGCTTTGGGCGACTTTTGACCTCATTTTTTGGTGTTTTGATGCGTTTTTTTGACATTTTGGACCTTTTTGAGTCTTCGACCCTCGTAGCAGTTACAATATGGTCCTTGCACTCTGTGACTGCTGCGGGCCATAATAATGCAAAAAACAACAATACCAGAGTCTCTCTCTGGTATTGTTCAGGGGGCCGGGTCTTATGGGTGTGGCCAACGGGCCGTAGATTCGGGACCCCTGCTCTTTCTTTTACTCACCAAACAGGACAAAATGCTCCCAACTGGCGGGTTTTAATCTCAGACCCTTCAAAATAAAAGTCCATCACGATACTCATTCTTGTATCGAGACAAAGTTCTATCCCGATATATTTAATTATTTTATTGCCCAGCCGTATGTTCTGCTTTACCTGTTTCAAAGCACAAAGCAATATTTGACATCCCACAAACAAAATATATGATGTGATTCCTGGCTTGTAGCATAGGATCCCCTATGGGGAGACAGGATTACCAGGCCCAGGAAGATGATGCCCAACGGACACAATTTCCACCTCTTAGCAGCTGTAGTTTCCCCTCCCAAGAGACTGAGTAGGGGACAGAAGATCAATGGTCACCACCCTCCTTGTATAATGTGTGTGTGTCTATAGTGTGTTGGTGTGTAGTTAACATTGATGGGTATTTTTTTTTTAAACCTAAGAGTTATTATGATCGGGTGTTTAACCTAAGAAGTTATTTTATTTTTTGTATTCAATTTTTAAATTGTGCAGTGATTATAAAGTATCAAAGGGCCTCTTCTTGTATTTCTGCAGTCCTTCCCCAGCATTGGGTGACTCAAGAGGAGGATTTCTGCAACCAGCAGAGGAACTTCAGAGTGGAACAGGAAGAACCAGAACCTCTACCGTCTGAAAAGGAGAGACAACAACTTCCACAGATTAAAGAGGAGCCAGAAGAACTCTACATCAGTCAGGATGAAGAGCAGCTTGATCTGAAACAGGAGACCTTGATGGACATTCCTACTTATGAGGAAGATGAGAACAGTGAAGCAGATCTAAACAATCAGCAGAGCTTTAATGTAACTGATAGTCAGGATGAAGAAGGAAACCATCATGAAGAACCAACATCAACTACAGATGAAGAGACGGACCCACAGAACAGAGATCAGAGGAAGAGGAGAGACAGAAGTCATGTCCAAAGTGTGGACAGCTCTCGCATGTTAGAAAGTCAGTGTGACTCTGATTGTAATAAAAAATCAAACCACGATGAATTGGTTGAGAAACACAAACCTCCAAACGAGAAGATACTTTCCTCTATGAAGTCTGATAAAAGATGCTATGTTTGTAAAGAATGTGGTAAGAGCTTTTGTTTCTTGTCTATGTTCAGAATTCACGTAAGAAGTCACACAGGAGAGAAGCTATTTGTATGTAAAGAATGTGGTAGAAGTTTTAGTCAAAAAGGTAATCTTAAAAGACACATGAGAACTCACACAGGAGAGAAGCCTTTTTCTTGTAAAGAATGTGATAAACGTTTTAATGATATATCTAATCTCAAAGCACACATGAGAAATTTCACAGAAAATCCTTTTTTTTGTAAAAAATGTGACAGACGTTTTTGTAACGTGTCTCAGTTCAGATATCACATAAGAATTCATACAGGTGAGAAGCGATTTTTATGTAAAGAATGTGGTAGAAGTTTTAGTCAAAAAGGTAATATCGAAAGACACATGAGAACTCACACAGGAGAGAAGCCTTTTTCTTGTAAAGAGTGTGATAAAAGTTTCAATGATGTATCTAATCTCAGAACACACATGAAAAAACACACAGGAGAAAGGCCTTTTTCTTGTATAAAATGTGATAAAAGTTTTAACCGCATATATCACCTCCAAAGACACATTAGAACTCACACATGAGCAAAGCCTTTTACTTGGAAAACAGTGTAATAAAGTATATATTGTAGACTCTAAAACCAGGAAAAGTTTGAGCAGAGACCTTGTGCAGTAAAAGACATTCAGGGTTTTCGCAAGAAAAGGTAAAGATCCGGAAAAAGTACAATTTTTCTTCCATAGAGATCGAAACTAGTATTTTACACAAATTCATGACATTTTGATTAAAATATTTTAGACAGGGTTTTATTTGTATGGTAAATACCGTGTAGTTGTATAACTTTTATGTACCTTCTTTGAAAGCCCAAATTATTTTACAGTTACATTCCCATCCACCCACACACACACACATTTACACACTGGTGGCATCTGTGATGTTTCACACTGGCACCAACCTATAACCACCAGGATCAATATAGGGTTCAGTTTTGTCCAATGACACTTTGACACATGGACGGGTAAAGTGGTAATTCAACCTGCGATGTTCTGATCAGAGGTCAACTCCTCTACCTCGCAGCACAGCTGATGACTTAAGTTTCTGTATCCCAGAAAATGTGAATATTTTAATATGTGTTTTAAATCTTCAAAACTCATGGGATCAAACCTTAATGTACTTGTTAACTCCAAAGCTTTCATTACATGAACACAGATTCACAGACTGTTGGCCTCCATAACACATTGACGCAGTCATTCAGTTAAAAGGAGACACTAGTTAGTATTGAACACATAACAATGAACAGTTTTCTGAAGTCTGACATGAACCAAAAACATCCTTTTTTCATGGGTTTGATACTATATTCAATTTTTTTACGACTGATCTTTTTATTCATCTTTTCGTCACAGTTAACAAAACTGAAGATAAAAAGAACCAATACATTTCAATATATGTCTTAAAATGATACATAATTTGAATTAAACAGCTTGCACTGACAAAAATGTTAAAATCTTTCACAAAATGAATTCTTTTAAATGTACCTGTTAATAGAAATGGGTTGTTTTGTATTATTAGTTAAGACTTGAATGTTTTCATTGTGGTTGTAATTTGTGCTGAGATGATTGCATGTTGTTTATGTGTGTTACCATGACAACACAAGACAGATTTCATACGTCTTTAAATCTAACTTTTATGTGTTTAGTGATTAATTAGTGAGAATTAGTGAGACTAGTGAAAAATGTATTCAGACACACCTTTGGTTTGTCTAAGGATTAATAACCCCTCTTGTTAAAATAAAATATGTCCAACACAAGAGGCCCTCAGTTCTCATCTGCCTGCCCAGCTGTTGGACAGGACAAGTTAGAAAAAAGAAAAAAAAGAAGTGTGGAGTCTTTCTCAAAGTGTGGGTTTCTGTGAATATGATGCACTGTATTCATTCCAATGCATATTTGTATAAAAATCATAAAATGACTTTAGTAGAATCAAATGTTAACATTTTTAGACTAAATGGAGACTGAAGCATTTTTCTGTTTTTAAATCTATGGAAAATATCCCATTAAAAATCACATGTACCGTATTTTCACGACAAGGCACATTTAAAAGTCTTAACCCTTGTGCTATCCTAGGCACTTTAACATTGGGCGTTGGGTCATCTAGACCCACTAGACAGTGCACTGAACCTTTTTTCATCAATGATTTGTGAACCTCACTGGTGTTCATGGAAGTTAGTTTTAGGTTGGATATTCGACAGACATTCAGCGCGTATCTCCAGGGAGGTCTCTTGGGGACCATAAACAAATTAACCCTTGTGCTATCTTAGATGACCTCACCCTTACATTGACGTGTTCTCCCTACCATGACAAAGGTGGATAAAGGTGAAAAGATTTCAGATAAGTGGCATCTCTTGACACGTTCATAATTTCCAAACCAAGACTGCATCATCTCCTGATTGTTTGAATTGCTCCAAGAAAAGCAGCAGAAATTGCCCAGAAGGTAAGAGCGGGTCCCTCCCAGATGCCCCGATCAGTTGCCTTTTAATCAGGAGCGAGCTCATAATGCAGTTTCACAACACACCAAACAAAGTGTGAGACAGAGCGCATGTTTCTATCCCCCTTTCAGCAATTATGCTGCTGTGTGAAGCACAAACGCTTCATTTAACACAGCCAGCAGCTTTGTTCAACAACTGCAATCTCTGCCATCCGAGATCAGACTTATTAGCGGCATTAACAGGCCGAACGGCCTTGTTAACATTTTGGAAATGAGTCCAGCCTCCAGCACTCATCATTATCCAGGTTGTCTGTTGTTTTCCAACCTCGGTGCAACAACTGTGCAGACTTTCAGCGGCCTGATTGGACCGCCGCCTCTACCACAAAGGAGCCAAGATTCCCACCTTTGTCTCTGATCTGCACAAAGCAAACCATGGACACCAGTGAAGATCACAAATCATTGAAGAAAAGAGGTTCAGTGCACTGTCTAGTGGGTCTAGATGACCCAACTCCCAACGTTAAAGTGCCTAGGATAGCACAAGGGTTACCAAGCGCATGAGATGGAGAAGATTTTAGATCAAACCCAAAACTAAATGCTTTGCAAAAATAAATTACTATAAAATATTTCCTCATGTTGTGTCTAAATAATCGATTTATTTTGCAATGTTTTAATGGGAAAAGTTTTGCAATCATAGATGCTCAATATTTTATTAGAAATATGTTTTGCAGTAAAGGTTCTTTTTTTTAATACCCTCCAAACCATGTGACCTCATGATTGGAAATAAATAACAAACATACACCATACACACATTTTATAAAACGTTTATATAAATTTTTATACAAAAACTCCTGCAATTCGCAAGTTCATTCTGTCCAGTTTTTTCAATAGCTCCCAAAACACGTCACCAACCTATGTCAAATTGTTTTACTGGCATCCCAGCATTAGACACACCAATTTGTTTCGTAATCGTACATAATACAACATTTATATGAATTTTTATATACAAATTCCAGAGGTTTGCTTATAAATTTGGTCATTTTTTTCAATAGCTCCCAAACCACCTGACCCAAAGAAATGTAGTAGTAGTGACCACCCAACATCAGACACACCACATGGTTTTGTAAATCAAAGATGAAAAAAAATTTGTATTAATTTTTATATCAAAATTCCAGAGGTTTGCATATGAAAGATGGTCAATTATTTCAATAGCTCCACAACCACCTGACCCAAAGATATGAAATCTCTGCCGAATCTTAATTTTGCAGTAGGTTTTATCTCTTTGGGTCACATGGTTTGTGAGCTATTGAAAAAATATATAATTCATATGCAAACCAAATTTTAATAAGAAAATGCATGTAAATTTAACACGTCAATATAAGGGTGGGGTCATCCAAAGTAGCACAAGGGTTAAAGGCACTGTATGAGTCCAACAGAGGACTCTTTAAAATGTTGGCACATGTATTCGCCATTGGAAATTTTAATGTTGCAGAAGACAGGAAGTGAAGGCGTGGCAGAGGACTCATGCCAGCAGGAGGAACACGTGGCACACCTGCAGCAAACATCAACACCTCCTCCAAGGTCACGGGGCTGTCATCTTCTAAAAGTAGATTAAAAAAAATGACAATAAAAACCACCTAAAAAACCTATTAAAAGAGCCTACATCATGCAGAATCAACTTTTTTGAGCGTTTAAGTGTATTATAATTCCCCACAAAAAACAATCCAAAGTGAAATCTCGATTTCTGAGTATTTTTCCAAAAATCTGAGCAGCTGCCCCTCCCAATCCATAAAAACCAGTGGGTTCTCACACCACAAAGTCAAAAAGTAAAAAAAACAATACACACAATCTTTTTCTCTCTGGAACTAGTGGGGATTGGCAAAGCGCTTTCCTGTAAATGAACAATATTCACATTCATCTTTGGAATTGTTTGGATGTTTGTTTTCGTGGGTGAAATGCTGGCTAGCTGCCTTGGCAGATTCTAGGTTTACGTCATGAATGTTCATCACCCACACAAAGAGAAAGTTGGAGCCTCAGATATCAAGTTGTCCTCCTTCCTGAGAGCTCCCAAAAATAATTTAGATTAAAAAAAATGTGTTCTCTAAGTTTAATACATTATCCATATATTATATGGACAAAGCTTACTCTGCAAGTCTCAGAAAAGCTTGATATAAGCCTTTATAACACCAAAACCTTTAATAATTTGTGTGTATAAAAGAAGACGAGCAATTTGCGTTACATTCACATTCAAGGAGATGGTCTGCCCGGTAACTCCTGACTATGTCTTCCTGAGCCCCTAATGTTGCTTCCCTGTTGACTCAGTACTGGCTTGAAAAGATTTTCCATCTGTGCAGAATACAGCTTCACATCCGAATGACAGAGAGCAGGAGTCAGGACTATCGGATGCTGCTTAAGAGTTGCGAGGAACTGCAGACTTTCAAGTCCAACCATAAATCTAAAATACAAATATAATCTGCAGTTACAGTGCATCAAGTGGAAGTAAGCAAGAAAATGGGACAACAGCAACTCATTTTTGTATAATAAAGTGACAGCAATGAAATATTAAAACCTACCTCTGGATTGCAGTGCTGTTCCTGTGGATGATGTACCACTTTAGATAGTCCTCTACAATATTTTTCTTGTCTTGGCTAAGTCATGGCTATCAGAGGGTAGATTTAGAAAGAAAAGACTATTCTAATGTACACAAACATGGATCTCTAGGTCAGTGTGACACATAATTGTATGAAATCGAAGACACTGTTTATTTGACAAGGCGAAGTGTGAACCATAGACTGTCTTTAGGAGCCACAATTACTGGAGCCGCTGAATCGGTGCATGACTCTCCATCTGACACCACATCTGCAGTTTCCCATAGCTGGAAGTAAAAAAAAAATTACATTTATATACATCAGTAAGCACTTCAAGTTAGACTGACAGATATAGAGCTGAACAAATTAGAATATTAACATTGGATTCTGTTATTATGACTGATTTTGTGTGATTTCAGACAGGATGAATGATCATTCTCACAGTATAATTAAACAAAAAAAAGGTTGCTGTGAAGAAACTGGTTTTGCTACATAGGACTGGAAATGAAAATGGTTAGCTTCGTACCCTTTCAGTTTCTTGCACACAGAAATAAATGAATAATGACTCAGAGACAAAACTTATCTTTAGTGGAAGTTCACTCCGCACAAAAAGCACAAATCAATTTTTACGAAGGGTTACAGACAGAAGAACAGGCTGCTGCATTCAAAAATCCGAACAATGGAGGCAGGGAGATGGGCTTGGTATAAGAACCCTGCATTTGTATATTCAAAGGATCAAACACTGGACAATGGTGTGAAAATCACACCCACAGGTTGTTGCAGGGAGATGCTCAAAGGTCAGGAAGCTTCAAGTGTCAGATCTCTCTGATGTTCTCACAGACATTTACCAGAGCACAAACACCAGCACACACAAAAAGGAAAAAAGGGAGGATGAGGAATGCAATGAGAAAATAGTCTTGGCTGTGCTTTCTTCAAATGTGACATAATTTTGAGATGAAAATACATGCATAATGTATTAAGTTTGAACCATTAGTGTAATAAAAATAAAAAGGGAGTTTCTAACTATTCTGTTTCTAACTATTCTTAACAGTTGGCTCTTTGTTTTCAAATTATGTGTAGGTCAGGACGCTGGAACTTCTTTTTATAACAGAAATATTTTTGAATGTTTTATCAAAAAATTTTAGCTTCCATCCAAGATTTAGAAGCATTTTTCTCTTTAAGTGAGAATTTTCAATATTGGCAATGTAACAACAAAAGTACCACTCCCCAATGTATCAGCTGTATTGAATAATTTAGCGCTTGGACTCCTGATGATCACCTCTGAATCTGATGAGTCTGATTCGGGTTTGGATTCCTGAGCTGTGAAGTACAATAACAGTATAAAAGGATTTTAGACTAAACTCAAAATAACAGACAATTTTTCTTGAAAAAACAAATTATTTTAATTGGCTGTTCTTGGTTGGTAATTCTTTCACAATTACTTACAAGAGGTAAAGAAATCTTGAGCTGTGTGATTCGTTGGTAGGCCTTTCCCAATGCCTCCTTGTACTGTTTTAGAGTGAAAGGTACTTCTGTTCCCGGGATATTATTTATCCTTGTACCGTCAGTGTAGAGCAACACATAGGGACCACCATGTAAGTTTCAGTGGAAGTCCTTCAGTTTGTGCTTAGCAGCTCTCTGCAATTCAGTTGCATTCACCTCTGGTTGCACCAAAAGGGAAAGCACTGTTCCTCTTTAGTCTTCAGTCCACCATCTTGTAGCCGCATAAGACCTACTGAAATCTACAGGGGAACATTAAAATACTGACTGTTAACTAGATCAGTGACACTGTAAATACATGACACAATGGACTGTCAACAAATTATTAGTTTATATCAGCCAAGAAAAAAAACTAAAGTAAACTATGGCAAGAGAGGCGGTAAATTCAAATTTGCCCGCGAATCGCTTTAGGCATGAACGCAGCTAGCGAGCCTAAGAATAACCGGAATAAAACCTGGGGCTAAAACCAAATAACGTCAAAATACACATAGTAACATTTAACACCAACATTTTCACTTACTTCTTTCTTGTTCGTTTTCCGTATTCCTCTTTTTCGCAGCTGTGTATATGGGAAAAGCCAATCCACTTCTTGTGTTCTTTCGCCAAACTGATCCTCGATCTGTTGCGGCGTCAGTTCCATAGTGATGTCATTTCCGTAGTGATGTCACTTTCATCGTGGCTTTCTTTTTTCGTTTCGTATCATTTTTACCATCTTCAATAATTGATTAAGATTTTTTTATTATTATTATAGGAGGCAATGCCAGGAAATACAATAAAAAAGGGTCCATATTCTGTTGAATGTCCAAGGTTGGTAATCCTTCTTCTGCTGATCAACAGCCATTCTTTTGGGTTTAAACAGAGTTTATAGTTCTTTTTGCTGTCATGTCTGCAGACATTGATTAAGATCCTTTTCCTACTATAGCCTGCATTGTTCCTGAAACTGGGATCAGAGTTCTGCTCTCTGCTCCAACAGAACCACCTTCATGAGCTCCTGGTTTCTTCTGGATCCTCCAACATTCAGACGCTCTCTGACTGAGTTCATGTCTGCACAGAAACCTTCAGGATTCTCTTCTTCCACACGTCTTTCACTCTGAAACTCTCTTCTGAATGTGGATCATCTCAGTCAGACGTTCAGCAGCATCAGAGCCGTGCATGTGCTCCTCCTCATGAGTCCTGAAGCTGCACCGTCAGCTGCAGAGCTTCAGAGCTGCTTCTTCTCAGACTTTCCACTTTCTTTGGCTCTCTGGCTCTGATGCTGCTGCTGCAGAAAAACCAGCAGCTGCAGAAAAACTCTGCAGAGACTCACAGAGAGAGGATGGAGGCAGCAGATGAAGCTGCTGCAGACTGGGGGCGGAGCCTGGAGATGACTGATGGAGGTCAGAGGGCAGTTCTTTCAGATTGGACGGGTTTTTCTTCAGAGCTGAGACCAGAGCTTCACAGCTGATCTCTGACAAACTGCAGTCTATCAACCTGCAATCAGACAGAAAAGTGTGTTCAGGAGCAGTGATGCAGCTGGAAGTCCAGGAACTTGGTAAATTCAGTCAAGATGACAGACTGACAGATGACTGTTTTATGAAATAATTTTTGCAGGTTCGAGGGAGGTAGGCACTGAGCAGAAACAAATGACTCAAAGACTGCAAGCTAGAATAAAATGTGTCTTTTTATTCCCCGCTTCAAAACAGTCACACAACATAACACAGGAGTTTAAGCCATGCAGTTTCAACAGAAAAGATTCATCTGCCCCTACCGTGACACACGGACTGGAGAGCCAACAGTCCCGATAGAGTGGCTTGAAACAAACTCCGGCTGGGCGTTCGTACGTAACCCACAGCTGACTCTGAATAAAGTTGGGCTTCCTTATCTTTTATATTCTTCGATGAGCGTGAGGAAAAGGAGGGCCGGTCCCTTCCCGCAGGCTCACCCTGCACGTAGACTCATTCTATACCATCATAAACATGTCAGAATATCTTCTACAGAGCACTCCTTTTACGGGTCAGTAACAGGATAAAATTCTAAACATTGTCAGGATATGCTCTACAGAGGCCTCCCTTATTAGGATAAAACTTTATATTAAACATTCCTTTTGGGGGTCAGTCATAGAAACATCATAAACATATCAAGACATTCTCATTTTTTGGTTATTAGCAACATAGAACCTTATTTAAGAGTACATAAGAGTTTACATAAGTATTCCTTTTTTGGGTGGTCAGCCACAGAACATTATCTTTAATGCAGGGCAGAAGGCTCCCCTCCTGCCTACAGTGCATTATCCATCTCAATGACATTTTGAAATTATGGACTAAAAAACTGTGAGTACTGGTAAATGAAAACACATTACAACTTGGGAGGGGGAGCTGTCTCCCTCTGTAATTGTGCTGACTCAATAACTTACAACATGGATAAACACCTAGCTACCATTTTAGCCCCTCTAGTTGGCAACACAGAGCATCATGTTAGGAATTCAAAAGATTTTGCAAACAAAGTCAAACATCTTCAGCTGGATTCTGACAAGGCGATGGTGTCTTACGACGTAACTTCACCTGCATTCCCACCACGGAGGCAGTGATTTCAGTGAGGAAGAGATTACTGCAGGATTCTCAGCTACAAGACAGAACAAATCTGACACCAGACCACATCTGCGAACTGATGCCTCAACTCCACATATTTCCAATTCAGGGGAAACTTCTACAGGCAGAGGCACGGCTGTGTTATGGGCTCTCCAATCTCACCCATTGTGGCAAATTTGTACATGGAAGAAGTCGAGAGAAGAGCCCTGGACTCTTTCCCAGGTACTACTCCAAGCCACTGGTTCGGATATGTGGACGACACTTGGGTCAAGATCAAAAGCCAGGAAGTGGAGACTTTCACAGATCATATCAACGCAGTCGACAAGAACATCAAGTTCACCAGGGAAGACACAAAGGACAACACCCTAGCCTTTCTCGACTGTGCTGTGATCATTGGAGAGGACAGACAGCTCCAGGTTGAAGTGTACAGGAAGCCTACTCACACAGATCAGTACCTGTTATTTGACTCAAACCACCCTTTACAGCACAAACTAGGCGTCATCAGGACATTACAACACAGAGCCCAGGAGGTGCCCACAAGCTCTGACGGAAAGAAGAAGGAAGAGCAACATATCCACCAAGCCCTCCAAACCTGTGGATATCCCAAGTGGGCATTCACCAGATCCCAACATACAGGAAAACAAGACAAGAAGGAACAAGAGCCGAAAACGGAACAGTATTTCAATTACGTATATCTCAGGCCTGTCTGAAAAACTTAAAAGGATTTTCAAACAACATAACATCCCAGTTCATCTCAAACCAGTTAATACCCTCAGACAAAAACTGGTTCATCCAAAGGACAAAATTCCCAGCTACAAACAGAGTAATGTGTACTCTATCCACTGCAAAGAGAACTGCAATGAACAGTATATAGGAGAAACCAAGCAACCTCCACACAAGCGGCTTTACCAACATCGCAGAGCCAACCCAAGTGGACCTGAGTCTGCAGTAGATCTCCACCTGAAGGTCACAAACCACTCTTTCGAGGACAGTGAAGTCCGAATTCTAGCCACAGAGAAAGGATGGTTTGAGCAAGGAGTGAAAGAAGCCTTCTTTGTCAAGAAGGATAAACCTTCTCTTAATAAGAATGGTGGTCTCAGGTTTATTCTTCCATCCATCTACGGCAGTGTTTTGAAACCTAAACAAACCAAACCAGTTCCACCTGGGTCATTAACAGCTGAAAGAGATGACCAATTTGGAGAGGGAGTCACTGGCTCCCCAACCCCCAGCTGAGGACAAAGGACTATTAACGACCCGAAACCATGTAGGCTAAGTGGACAATACCTCCAGTTTCAGGTCTGACTCCTCCCCCATGAACGCATATATATACCAGCTCTTAGACCAGCTAATTCAGAATTGACAAAGCCTCTTGGATAAGAGGCGAAACGTCTTCTAACTTTAAAAAACCAAGTCCAGATGACATCCCTTAAACCTACTACAACGATCTTTTAGTTTCTTTTAACAGTGCGGTTAGAGATACGAGGGCTGCTTCCTTCACTAATCTCATTTCTAAAAGCAGAGGTAATCCTAAAGTGCTATTCAACTCCATCAGTGATATTGTGATACCCAGTCCACCTGCCGTTCCCATCTATTCAAATGATGATTGTGATACGTTTTTATCATCTTTTCTTGACAAAGTCAGATCTTTGAGAAGCTCTCTGTGTCACACAGCTGGTTCTGGTTCTGTTCCTAGTCCACCTCTGCCTGTGATTTTAGACACACTCTCACCTGTCTCTTTCCCTAAGCTAGTCAGATTACTTGGCACAATGAAGTCATCCTCTTGCTCTCTCGGCGTGCTGCCAACATCTCTGCTCAAGATGTCTTCCAGTCAATCGGTCCCTGTGTCCTGTCAATAATTAACTCGTCCTTGCTGTCTGGTCAACTCCCAGAGCATTTTAAGAATGCTGTCGTTCTTCCTCTCCTTAAAAAACCTAAGCTTGACTCCTTCCTCTTGAGCAGTTTTGGACCTATTTCTAAGATCCCATTCATGTCCAAAATTTCAGAAACAGTTGGTACAACACAACTTACTACTGCTCTCGAAAGTCTTGACATTTTTTTTTCTTTTTTTCTTTTTCAAAAACTTGTCCTGTCCAACAGCTGGGCAGACAGATGAGAGCTGAGGGCCTCTTGTGATGGACATATTTTACTTTAACAATAGGGGTTATTAATCTTCATATAAACCAGAGGTATGTCTGAATAAACCCCTTTTGTAATTGAGGCCAAACTTTATTAATTTCAACCATGTTTGAAAATCTTGGGTGTTGGACCGGACGGAAAAGGAAAGAAGGGAAGAAAAGGGAGGGATGTTAGAGAGAGAGGGGGGTAGGAGGGTGATAATAGGAGGGGAGGGGGGATAAGACCATGAAGCAGCATAAAGCAACAAGTTTACTGGTTGTTTATCGTTACGGTACGGTTCAAGTGTAGTACAAAAAGGGCGGGGCCTGTCCACACACACTCAAATGTTATCAACACACCTGTTAGCTGCAAAAATGTCCACCTGTCGACATGTACACAAAACAGATAGTGTTCACACGCATACTTATGCCTTCAAACCAACTAGTGTGAAATATTTCAGTCATTAAACCATGCAAACTGTTAGTGCAAAGGTGAGCTAACACCTGTGCTCAGGTGAGAAGTGAGAAGAAAGTCTTGGCATTTTTGATCAGTTTCAGGCAGGATTTCGCAGGACTCACTCCACTGAAACAGCCCTACTCAAAGTCACTAATGAAATCCTGATGCTCAGTGATGCAGGAAAATGCTCTGTGCTACTGCTACTGGACTAGACCAGAGCTTTTGACACTGTCGACCACTATGTCCTTCTGGACAGGCTAAAAAATTGGGTTGGGGTATCTGGTTCCACGTTAAACTGGTTCTCCTCTTATCTGACGGGTAGATCTTTCTCTGTTGTATTTTCAGGGTTTAAGTACTCTTCTACATCCCTCACTTCTGGTGTCCCACAAGGCTCAGTTTTGAGACTTTTATTGTTCATTTTTATATCTGCTGCCTTTGCAGCACATTTTAAGTTCTTTTAATGAAGCTGTGGCTAAATCGCGATACTGTCATTCTTATCAAAGTGTCTTTAACAGAATCAAATAAACACAAAGAAAAAAGTATTTTATGGTCTTTCTTATTCCTAACTACTCAGTGTTTTATCAGGGCCTGTTTGGATGAACACAGAGCTGATATCCTGGAGATGGGAAATGCTTTTAGATCACTTAATAAGGGCAATTTCCCACGGCACACTACACTGGTTGAAAAACACTGGTCTAAGGGTTTCAGCTGATTCAGTTCTGGAGCTTCTAAAGAACCCATGAAAATGCAATGTGCCGGTTATTGCAGAGAATAACATTTAGTGAGGTCCAATTTATCTGCGGCTCCCAAAGTCCCATTTCTGATCCCACAAATCTTTTAGGATCTTATTCAGTTTCTTGATCAGCTGATCTAAAAGTAGTCCTTAGGCCAAGTAGCTCCGCCCCCAGCCTTGACCATAAACTACCCGCAGAGCTTCTTCACTCTAACCCAGCATAGATTTATTGTCTGTTTAGGCACCAGGACTGAGAACCAGAAGCTACCCTGAAGACTATGTGAAATGAAAGACCTTGTTCTGATCCAATCTCGGTTCGGAATAATCACCAGAACCAGGTCTGGGACCTGTCGGTCTACTGCAGTTTGACCGCTTCATATCTCTTCACGAGGAGCTGCTGCTCTGTGGATCAAAAATCTGCTGCAACCGGTTGTCCATTGAAATCTGCAGTTCTGAGATTGATTCATGTTTTCTTTCAAAGAACACAGAACACGAACTTCTCCCAGATATGAACACCTGGATGGATTTAGGTTCTCCTGTTTAGTCTGGTCTGGAAAAACCAAGAGAACATATGTAACCATCAGATTAGGGGAGGAAAAATCAGGATTTTTAGCTGAAGCAGAATGTTGTTTTCATTTTACTTCTATGCAACAGTGCTCTGAAATTTCCTTTGCAATTACATCTATCTGACACTTTCTCGTGAAATAGAGAAAAACAGACAGAATTTGTTGTAGAGAATAGACATTTGAATGAAACCTGACCTGAGAGTCTCCAGTTTACATTCTGGACTCTCTAGTCCAGCTGACAGAAGCTTCACTCCTGAGTCCTGCAGGTCTTTGTTACTCAGGTCCAGAACTCTGAGTCTGGAGGACTGAGAGCTGAGAACTGAGGACAGAGCTGCACAGCTTCTCTCTGACAGATTAGAGTCACTCAGTCTGAAGAAAATAAAGACAGACAGCAGTTATTGAATCTTTCATGTTTCCACTCAAATTCATTTATTGACTGAAGGTGATTTTCCTGAGAGTTCTTACAGAGCTTTGTTGGAGGCTTTGATCACTGGCAGCAGCCTCAGAAGAGCCTCCTCTGAACCAGAGTATTTCTGCAGGTCAAACTCTTCCAGATCTTCTGATGACAGTAAGATGAAGGCCAGAGCAGACCACTGAGCAGGAGACAGTTTATCTGTGGAGAGACGTCCTGACCTCAGGAACTGTTGGATCTCCTCCACTAGAGAACCATCATTCAG
The DNA here is from genome assembly GCF_053564925.1 of Oryzias latipes. Taxonomy (NCBI): domain Eukaryota; kingdom Metazoa; phylum Chordata; class Actinopteri; order Beloniformes; family Adrianichthyidae; genus Oryzias; species Oryzias latipes. Next base: position 23,564,936 of record NC_136238.1, read on the forward strand.
TTCATTCAGACAGTGGAACAGGTTGATGCTTTTCTCTGCAGACAGATCCTCACTGATCTTCTCCTTGATGAACTGGACTGTTTCCTGATTGGTCTGTGAGCTACTTCCTGTCTGAGTCAGCAGACCTCGTAGGAGATTCTGATTGGTCCGCAGTGAAAGACCCAGGAAGAAGCGGAGGAACAAGTCCAGGTGTCCGTTTGGACTCTGTAAGGCCTTCTCTACAGCACTCTGGTAGAACTGGACTGGACTTTGTTTCAGTTTGAGAGTCATTAAGGATCTTTTCTTCTGTGATCGTTCTTCCTCCATGAGGTTGAGTCCAGAGGTGATGAAGGTCCGGTGGACATGAAGAGCAGCCAGAAACTCCTGAACACTCAGATGGATGAAGCAGAAGACCTTGTCCTGGTACAGACCTCTCTCCTCTCTAAAGATCTGTGTGAACACTCCTGAGTACACTGAGGCTGCTCTGATATCGATGCCACACTCTGTCAGGTCGGATTCATAGAAGATCAGGTTTCCTTTCTGCAGCTGCTCAAAAGCCAGTTTTCCCAGAGACTCCATCATCTTCCTGCTCTCTGGACTCCAGTGAGGATCTGTCTCAGCTCCTCCATCATACTTGACCTTCTGGACTTTGGCCTGAACCACCAGGAAGTGGATGTACATCTCAGTCAGCCTCTTGGGCAGCTCTCCTCCCTCTCTGCTCTTCAGCAGATCCTCCAGAACTGTAGCAGTGATCCAGCAGAAGACTGGGATGTGGCACATGATGTGGAGGCTTCTGGATCTCTGGATGTGGGAGATGATCCTGCTGGCCTGCTCTTCATCTCTGAACCTCTTCCTGAAGTACTCCTCCTTCTGTGGATCGTTGAACCCTCTGACCTCTGTCACCATGTCAACACACTCAGCAGGGATCTGATTGGCTGCTGCAGGTCGTGTGGTTATCCAGAGGCGAGCAGAGGGAAGCAGGTTCCCCCTGATGAGGTTTGTCAGCAGATTAGCCAATGAGGTGGACTTTCTAGGGTCCTTTAGGATCCGAGTCTTGTGGAAGTCCAGAGGAAGTCGACACTCATCCAGACCATCAAAGATGAAGAGGACCTGGAAGTCTTCAAAGCTGCAGATTCCTGCTTGTTTGGTTTCAGGGAAGAAGTGATGAACAAGTTCCACCAAGCTGAACTTCTCCTCTTTCAGCACATTCAGCTCTCTGAAAGTGAATGGAAATATGAAGTGGAGGTTCTGGTGGGCTTTGCCTTCAGCCCAGTCCAGAGTGAACTTCTGAGTTAAGACTGTTTTCCCGATGCCAGCCACTCCCTTAGTCATCACGGTTCTGATTGGTTCTTGTCTTCCAGCTGGGAGTTGGAAGAGCTCTTCTTGTCTGATGCTTGTTTCTGCTCTCTCTGCTTTCCTGGATGCTGCTTCAATCTGTCTGACCTCATGTTCTTCATTCAGCTCTCCTCTTCCTCCCTCTGTGATGAAGAGCTCTGTGTAGATCTCATCCAGAAGGGTTGGGTTTCCTGCTTTAGCCATCCCCTCAAACACACACTGGAACTTCTTCCTCAGACCAGATTGGACTTCATGTCGACAAACTGCAGCAGTCAAACCTGAATGAAGAAAACAAACAGTAAATCAACTCTCTGCAGCCCTGAATGATGAGGGTTTGAATCCCTGTGGTTCCATGTGTTCAGACATCAGTAAATCTTCATTTCTCAGCAGCTGAAACCTTCAGAGAAATCCTCTTACTGCTCTGCAGTCCATCAGCCAGCTCCTCCTGCTTCATTCTCCTCAGGAAGTTCACTGTGATCTTCATCAGTGACTCTCTGCTGTTCCTCTGCTCTTCATCTTCATCCTCCAGCTCCTCCTCATCCTCCATGTGACTCAGAAGCTTCTGGATCTTCTTCAGCTCCTTCTTGACAAAAGTGACAATGTTGTCCTCCAGCAGCTGCAACAGAATTCCAGATGAATGAGCCAATCAGAGTGAAGTCATGGAGCCAAACATCAGCTCCATGTTGGACACACTGACAGTCCACTGGTGTCCAAAGTGCAGCATGGAGACGACTGTGGACAGAATGATGGGAAAGTAGTTGTTGTTCATGTACAGACCAGAAAGATGGAGTCCAGCTGTGTTTGATGCTGCAGGACAGACGGACCACTGGGAGTCTCTGAGCTCTGCTGGTCCAGTCTGTGGACAATCAGCAACAATCAGATCCATTCTGTCAGTGCACAGAGACTAACACAAGGTGAAGGTCATTGAGGTCAGATGTGGATGTGAACAGTAAAGCAGATGATCATAAGAGGACCTGACTGCAGACATCATCATCAGAAGTTACAGTTAAGGTTTCATCTGTTCTTAGCTTTGACACATTTTTTTTTATAATTCTGAACACTTTTGTTATATCGTTTTTTTATAGTTAGTTTAATATAGTTTTTTTTCCATTTTAAGTTTATCATGCTCACTAAAACTTATTTTTGTACTGACAACCATTAATCATCAGAACTTCTGGTTCCGGGTTACTAAGCGGATGTGAGAGCCTGTCGGGAGCTTTCACAATGATCTTCAAGTGACTTGAAAGTGGATTTTCTCCAAAAGGACAAAAATAGCGCTCACCATTGACCTGAAGAAAAACCAAGCAATAAGTGACAATAATAACATTAAAAGAATACTCAATGACATCAAGCTATGTTGCATCCTTTCATGGAGCAAGTGAACAACATCCAGGCTAAGCTAACTCCAAGATAACCAGGTCGACATTCTAGAAAAATGACTGGATGATGTGGAACAACAAGCAAGGATGAATAATGTCATTCTCCCTGGATTTCAGATCAAACCTCGGGCAAAGCTAAATGCAGCTGGAGCTAGCATTGCTAATGCTAATAACCCTAGCAAATCTTCTAAAATTAGGGTGCCCTGGAGTGTCTCTGGAACACCAAGTGGAATCATTTCTCATGTCTAAAGAGATTTCCCTGGATCTCAATACCATCGAGACCTGCCACCCACTCCCCAGGAGAAAGGAGACGGATAAACCAGCGATCCTCATAAGGTTTGTTAATCAAAAACACAAGCTAGCTCTGATGAATTAAAGAAAGAATCTGAAGGGATCTGCTGCTTATCTGAACGACCATCTGACCAGAAGGAATGCTGAAATCGCCAAACATGCCAGGCTTCTCAGGAAGCGTAAGCAGATTGAGAACACTCGGATTAAAGGCTTTATGTTATAGAAAATGTATGTTTTAATATCTTATTCTTTATTATGTTACAGCTTTATCTTTAGTATGAAGTGAACTCATTTTGAACTATCAAGACTTATAGTCCTGTGACATTCCTTTATACTTTATGGTGTCAGCATCCTGTTAAGAAATAGGATGTTCTTTGTGCAAAGTTAGGAGTTTTCCATAGATGCAATAAATATGCCATGGATACATCCGTACCATCTGGGTTGAATGTTCTTCCCCTGGGAAAGTGTGAAGATTCATGTTCTCATGTGGAGGTTGAAGCTGACCTCACCCTAAAGCCGGGAGGAGAGAACTCTGAGGTTGATACTCTAGCTATTGGCCAGTGAGAGCAGGAGGGACATCTACCGACGAATCAGAGCGACCAGGGGCGGAGGTTCGGCGCCCATGATGTTTCCGGAAGGCGGAGATTCAAACACATGTTTAAAAGGACTGTTTTTAAAGTTTTCCATGGTTCTCAAGACGGCTTATGAGTAATTCGCATGTAACTTATGCGTCTGTAGGTCTTTTAACTTGAGAATCCAGATATCTGCAACAGTGTCTCTAAATCTGTGTTAGAATTATTGTTAGGGCAATAAACATCGTGTATTTTTAATCCGGTTGAATCCTTGGTTTGCTTCACCACTCTTGACTCCTGAACACGCATGGATGGAAAGAACTGAAAAGCAGAAGATTTCTTTCCTACAATTTTGGTGACACCGACGTGAAGTCAGGGTGTAACGGACGCGGAACCGAACGGACTGGATTATAATGGTGTATTTCATGAGATTACGAGGTTTTCGTCGTAAAGTCAGGGGACAGCCCATGTGTTCGATTCTCCTGAGGGCCCTCATACAAAAGTAAGCAGTGCCTATTGTAAATTCTGCATATTAATTACTTTATTGAATTAGTGAATAACTCAAATTAAAGGAGAATTCGAGTGTGGACGGCGTAGCGCGCGTACCCCATGAGTGATGGGTTTACTCATTGCCTTGGACAGGAAGTCCTAAAATATGAAGGGTTGGGACTGTTAGATCCAAAACCTGCGGCATTTCGGTGCGCGAAAACAGAATAAATAGAAATGATGATTAAGTTCACCCGAGCCCTTAACAGATTTGGAGGGTTGTTTGTCAACCTTTGAAATTTGGTGTGTAAAAACAGAGTATGAATAAAGATGGTAAGGTTCACCCGAGTCATCAGAATTCGGAGGGTTTGCGTCTGTTTGGACCTGAGACGCCTTAAGGCGGACGAAAAACAGTGTTACATAGGACGTCATTCTGCGCGAAGGATGATTTGGAAGAACGAATGAGGCGTCGACCTCTACAAATAATTTTTTTATATACGGAGAGAAACCAAAGAAGGATTCAAAATAAACATGAAAGGTGAATTTGACAGAAAATGAGGGAAATTGTTCATTTTGTCCGGACAACAACGACAACAACGACAAAAACATGACTTGACGACTGACTATGACGACAATACAGACGTGATTGCTGATGACTGGAATGAATGTGTGAGATTTTGGAGATGTGACTGCTTATGAAAGAAATGTATGCATGAGATTTTGGAAAGTATGGGATGAAAAACGGAAAAACGTGGCTTTGTTTGTACCATGTGGGCGGCGTGACAGCGTCCCTAGAGACCAAAATGTTGGACCTGCGCTAAACTTTCACGGAACAAAGCTCAAGAGTTTGCGATCTAATTTGTGGTACAATAACGGCGGACATCGTAATTATTGAGCATGGTCATGACCTCGGTTGTAAGACGTTCATAAAAACAAATTTCAGTGGTCTTGGTTCGACGAAAAAGATTTTTATGTAGGATGGCGCCTATGTGTAGCGCTTCCGACAGAGGTTTAAGCCACAACAGTGAGCTTGACTAGGCGCGCGGCTGCAGCCTGCAGCAACAGTCGCTGTTTGAACGAAAATAACTTTCTTGGGAATTTGCCCAAAGTTGGGCAAATCTTTCTAAAACACAGTAAGGTAATATCGGTCCAATATATTTTGTGTAAAATGATTTTGCAATTATTTCGTTTTTTTATTTTTAATATATGTCTCTACTTTATTTGTATTTCCTAATTACCATGATTTAGTTCAGTTTTGCTAAAAAAGAAATGTTACTGATATTGTCAGTATTTGGTGGTTTAGATCCGGACTCCCTAAAAAAACGTTTACAATGTTTAAATTAGTTTGTTTGTTTGTTTTAATATTTCCCAGATTACTTAGTGTTGGTGTTAAATGATTTATTGGTGTTTAAAGATAGTTTAAAGCAGATCCCATGTTTTGATGGAATTATAGTTTGAAAAAACAGTGTAAGTGGATGTTGTACATCCGTTATTTCTAAAGCAGAAATAATGTATAAATAACTGAGGTACTTTCATAGAATATCATAGTAACTGGTGTTCTTTTTGCCATTTGGGGCTTTGATGTTACTATATTTTAGCAATTGTATGTTTTGCAGCTTTAAGGAAAAGTTTAGATTGTAAGATTGTGTTACTGTGTTACTTTAGCAATTATGCAATTTCTTTTTTAGGAACAGCAAGTCCTTATTGGTAAGTCAAACTAGGGGTTTGAATGTTAAATTATGATGCTCCACTTAGTCTTAGTTTCTTGATTAAGAAGTGAAAAACTAGCTACCAGAATGCATCTAAGACAATGTATTTTTCAAAGATTTTGCTCCATATCCGTCATATCGTTCAAAGAAAAGTTCAGGGATTTTTTGCTTTGCTGATTTTCGTCATTGGTTAACTGACTTGCATCCACAGTGTTGGCGATGGTGAAAACAAAGTATGACAGTAATAAATCTGCTTTAACAACATCTGCAGTAACAACATGTTTTTTCCAAGCAGCACATAGCTTTAATGTTGCAGGAAAGGCACAGAGCAGAGCCGTCCTGAGACCTCATAAATGAGTGACAAAAAGTGCATTTCTCAGTTCTCTGGCTTCACAGGAAGGAGCCGATTTAGGAGTGACTGACCCTCAGGTCAGCTGCGCTAATCAAAGGAAGCCATGACTGCATGCATGGAGAATGCACTGGAGCGTCTGCGAGGTGATAAGAGTCGATTTAAAATACATCTGATTCATCACTGCAGAGCACATTTGAAGAAAAAGGGCAGAGGGAGAAGTTGAACAACTGAAACAAAAACAATTATTTACACTGCAGGAAAATTTCACTCGGAATAATAAAGGTGTTCAACAAAAAAAAGGAAAATAACATGATGAGTTTAAATACCCTCAGGACCTGCAGCAATGTTCAGGTATCGGAGGCCGGGACAGGAGGACAGGTATCCACCTCCTGGGAGACGTGAGCCACTCAGGGGTTCCCCCAGCAGCAGCTGGAAATGGCAGCTGTGGTGCTGAGGACAAATGGGCCCAACTGCCCACAACAAGGTACCCAACAGCACGGCGTGGTGATGCAGGAGCCATGGTCCCTTTCAAGCTCAGGGGTAACCCATGATGAGTCTAGTGGACACTCCATCTGCTCTGACAAATGAACATATGACTCCACAAAACCTGCAAAAGACCATCCGACTGACTTTTGACCAGATGGTGGAACATTCATTTGTGCATTTACCACACACGCCTGTGAATCTGTTGGGACGGAACATTTTTGTCAAAACAGGAGCCAGCATTCTTTCAGACTGGATGCCATGCCACACACCACAGCCAACCCCCACTGCAGACACCTGCTGGATCCAGGGGCACTGAAACACCAGGTGTGTCCATGAATTTCAGGTATGGATGCCATGAGTCCTGTCCTTGAAGCCATATTTTTCCGCCTCCGATGACCTGAACTGCACACTATATTATGACTGAGAGGATGATCAACTGTACCAGGAAGCATTTTATCAGGTAGAAGGCCACACGTGGCATTTAAACTTCACTGACAAATATATTGGTCAAGAGGGTGTATGGTTTATTTTGCATTCACACACTCACATTTGCAATGGTCCCGGAAGTTGGACACAGCTGTATCGCATATAGAATTGGCACTCCCCTGGTCATGAGGCTCGGCAACTTGGATCCATGACTAAAAGGGATGTAAACAACACGAACTGTCTAAACTGTAGTTTTTTCAGGTGTTCACTTCTCTCCCTCAATAAAAATGTACAGGATAACTTTGCCTTCAACAACTAACTCCTCAGTTGTAGAGCATTTCTGCATTGTCAGTCATAGCAGCAGAGAGAAGACAGATCATGAAGATGCAGAAGTGATGTTAAAAACGCTCTCTGATGCTTCATGGTCCACAGGTTCAGTTGATGTTGGTTCAGGCTCCACTGTTCCCCCGGTGGAGATTCAGGTAACTGCAGGAGTACAGGTTTTTAGATCTCAGTGCAGCTGGGTCATGGGTGCAGATGAAGGGATGACGGAAACTCAGTTTAGTTTGTAGAACTCTGGTGTAATTGAGCATTCAAATTTTTCATGGTGTACTCCCTTGAGACCGGTTTTACAAGCAGATAATAAAACTTATCGCATGGCACATGATTTAAGGGCTGTTAGTGAAGTCACCATTACTCCAGTCCTCCCTGTGCCTGATCCACATCGCATGCTGTCAACTTTAAACCACAATGTGTATGGTTCACTTCCATTGATTTAGCAAGTGCTTTCTTTTGCATTCCATTACATGAAAATAGCAGACATCTATTCGTATTTCAGTATAAAGCTTTCTGTTTGCAGTACACATGCTTTCCAGAAGGATTTAAAAATTCTCCTGGCATTTTCAATCACTGTTTAAAGTCTCTCTGACAAGATATTATGCCACTAGAGGGTTGTGTTCTTGATGTAGGTTGATGACCTCCTGCTAGCAGCACCGACTGCTGCAACTTGCCTGCAAGTAATGAAAGATCTTCTGTTAAAGTTGTTTGATTTGGGTTTTGAAGTGTCTAACAGGAATTTGCGACGTTGCGGAAGGGAAGTCACATTTTTAGGTAGAACTGTTTCCAGCACAGGATCTTCAATGTGTATGGAACATAGGATGTCTAATTTACAGCATAAATATCCGGAGATAGTTTGGACATGTTGGTTTTCTTGAGTCTTTGTGGTTATATTGCTCCTCCCGCTGCAAAAGAGTGCAGACGCTTTTTGCCCTGCTCCTGCCGCCTCCTGCTTCATTTGCTTTTTAATCATTTAATTAATCATTTTTAATTATTTTTACCTCATCCACACATCCTGGAATATCAGACTGGTCATCCTTTTTTGTGACTTCCACCTATACAAATCAATATTTTTACGTCTGACAAGCCAGCGACATGTCCGGAAGAGGAAGAAAAACAAACTCCCACTGTGAACGCTGTCGGATCTACCAACAAGAAATAAAAGAGCTACAAACACAGATATTTACTTTGGAAACTGAAAATGGACTTCACAAGACCCTTCCAGTAACATCGGGTGGTAAGAAGCCCACTCCTACTATAAATGAGAATAATAACAGTGACATAGACCTGAGTGATGTTGTGTCCTTTCCGAAACTTTGTGTGGAGGAACTCTGTGTTAAGCCAAAGCGTAAAGATGACAGAACATCCGAAATAAAGCTCACAAACAGATTTTTACCCCTAACACAATGTGTTGTTAAAGAACAAAGTGAAATTGGACCACAGAATAGGAGTTATAATGTTGACAACAAAGCACGGGCAGAAAGAAAATCTGTGCCAAACGTCAAGGTCAGAGATACGCTGCTGCTTGGAGATGGCGCTATCAGTGGAGTCAGCCACAGAAGAATGCAAACTTTATGTTGCCCAAGTTCTACTATTCCAGTGATTACAGGACTCTTATCTAAAGTCTTGTACCAAGGTGTTAAACGAATAATCATCCATGTAGGTGCTGTCGATATCAAAAAAGAACAATCTGAATGTCATGGTTTTGAGTTTGTTGTCTTGTTTTTCGTCTTAGTTCTTGTTCTGTCTTGTTTTCTGTTTCCTGTTTTATTTTGAAAGGTCCTGTCTTGTCTTGTTTCTTGAGTTTTACTTCCTTTGGTCCCCATCAGCCCTGATCGTGTCCACCTGTGTCTTGTCTGCCCTGTCTGTATTTAAGTCTTGTCTCTGCCTTCCTCCTGTGCTGGTTCATTACCTCTGTTATGGTGTTCATGCTGTCTAGTTCCATGTTCCTCCCCACATTCTCGTTTCATGTTCCTCGCCACGTCAAGTAAGTTTTGTTTTGTTCTGAAGACCTGTGGCGCTTTGTGTTTGGTTTTTGTTAATTAAATCCTCTAGTCCCTGTTCCGCGTGCCTCCGCTTCTGCTTCTGGGTCCAACCGGCTCTCGAGCCACCCCACATCGTGACAGAATGAACCAGCCATTTTTCCTGGACCCAGTGGAGCGGAACATGCTTCTTCTTGAGGCCTCCTGCCGGGAAGCAGAAAGGACTAGAACTTTTTGGATTTTCGATCAGGCCCAGTTTGCCTCATCTCCCTGGAGTGGGAGCCGCCCGGACTACACTGGGAGCCGTCTCGCCATGAGGGGGGGTCGACGTCGCCGTCGTCCCCGCCGTCCCCTTCCTGTTCCAGAGGTGGTCCCCATGCACCCCATCCTCGTCATGTTCCGGTGGTGGTCCCGGATGCACCACAACCACATTCAGTGGCGGTCCCGGACGCACCCCGACCCGTCCCGGCTCCCAGGGGGTTGCCGCCTGCGCTCCGACCCGCCCGGCTCCCAGGGGGGTGCCGCCTGCGCCCCAACCCGTCCCGGCTCCCAGGGGGGTGCCGCCTGCGCCCCGACCCGTTCTGGCTCCCAAGGGGGTTCCGCCTGAACCCCGACCGACCCCCGCTGCCAAGGCCATGCCTGACCCGCCAGAGCTCGGCTCCACGCCTGACCCGCCAGAGCCCGACTGCTGGCCCGACCCGCCAGAGCCTGACTGCTGGCCCGACCCGCCAGAGCCCGACTGCTGGCCCGACCCGCCAGAGCCCGACTGCTGGCCCGACCCGCCAGAGCCCGACTGCTGGCCCGACCCGCCAGAGCCCGACTGCTGGCCCGACCCGCCAGAGCCCGACTGCTGGCCCGACCCTCCAGCAGACTCCATGCCTGACTCTCCAGCAGACTCCATGCCTGACTCTCCAGCAGACTCCATGCCTGACTCTCCAGCTGACTCCATGCCTGACTCCATGCCTGACTCCATGCCTGACTCCATGCCTGACTCCATGCCTGACTCCATGCCTGACTCCACGCCTGAAGACGCCTCCACACCTGACCTGCCTCGCCGGACGGCACGGCCCCCCGGCCGTCCTCCGGACCTGCCTCGCCGGACGGCACGGCCCCCCGGCCGTCCTCCGGACCTATCTCGCCGGACCGCTCGGCCCCCCGGCCGTCCTCCAGACTCTTTGGACCTTTATGCCCGTCGAGGTTTGTCCTCCGGGGCCCCCCCCTCAGTTGACTTTTGGAACCTCGGAGCGGTTCCTTGAGGGGGGGGTACTGTCATGGTTTTGAGTTTGTTGTCTTGTTTTTCGTCTTAGTTCTTGTTCTGTCTTGTTTTCTGTTTCCTGTTTTATTTTGAAAGGTCCTGTCTTGTCTTGTTTCTTGAGTTTTACTTCCTTTGGTCCCCATCAGCCCTGATCGTGTCCACCTGTGTCTTGTCTGCCCTGTCTGTATTTAAGTCTTGTCTCTGCCTTCCTCCTGTGCTGGTTCATTACCTCTGTTATGGTGTTCATGCAGTCTAGTTCCATGTTCCTCGCCACATTCTCGTTTCATGTTCCTCGCCACGTCAAGTATGTTTTGTTTTGTTCTGAAAACCTGCTCTGCAGCGCTTTGTGTGGTTTTTGTTAATTAAATCCTCTAGTCCCTGATCCGCGTGCCTCCGCTTCTGCTTCTGGGTCCAACCGGCTCTCGAGCCACCCCACATCGTGACACTCAACGCTTGAAAAAAGATTTCATGAAGTTATTTGAAGAGATTGACAAAGTAGAAGTTGAAGCATTCATCAGTGGACCTCTTCCCAACATCGATGGGGTGTCACTCAAGTTCAGCCGTCTGTTTCAGCTGAACAATTGGCTCCCCAGAGAGTGTGCTTCCAGAGGATTCCATTACATTGAGAACTTCAATATATTCTGGAAGCGAAAGGACCTATTCATGGGAAGAGGCCCACACCTGAACAGAGGTGGAGCAAGAGAGTTAGTGAAGAACCTCCTCCACGCTCTGGGGCACAGAGGCCAAGGCCCTGAAAAGGCAGTAAGGAAGGACAGAGCCAGTGTCCCAGGAACCACAGCACAGCGGCAACAGCAACTACCTCCACCAGCACCACCGGTCAAAGACTTGGATCCGGCAGCACCAGCACCACAACCAACCCCATCTAAGGACTCAGCTGCACCAACATCACAACAACTACCGCCAGCTAAGGACCCAGCCGCAAAACCACAACAACAACCACCAGATTTGGCCCCAGAAATATCACCATCTGACCAGCTGTGGGCGCCCCCTGCTACATCTACTCCCAGTGAAGACTCACTTTCCTTTTCGCCCCCCCCACTTTCACCCATGGCCCTACCTAGCCATTTTGATAGCCTCATTAAGTCATGAATTAAGATGGCTCCCCTAACACCTGTGAGCCTCACACCACACAGGAGCTCTCCTACCCCTCCAGCTCCCCTTCTTTATCCTTCACCCAAAGTCCCTCCAACACGCCTCCTCCATCGTTCACGTCCGTCCAGCTCTCGCTCCTCCTGGTCCATCACCCAAACTACCCTCAACTCGACCTCCCCTGCGCGCCTCTAGAGGTGCTATCCCCCAGAGCTAGGATGAAACGGGCCCCCAATGTCCTAGGAAAGGTTATGTCAAACTGGGGCCCTGTGAAGAACATCTTCCTTCTGGTGCTATACCTGTAGTTGCACTACGTAGAATGCAAAAAAGGGCAGTTAGACTGTCCAATCAAAGAAATCTAGTTCATATCCCTTGCATGAAGGTTTTGACCAGTCCCAAGGAAACTAATCTCAAACTTGCTGCACTCAATGTCAGATCTTTATTAGGGCTGCAGCTGTCGATTCTTTTTGTAATCGATTAATCTAGCACTTAATCGATCGATTAATCGAGTAATCGGATAAAACGATTTGTGTGTTTTTGAACAACCAAAACAAATAATGCATAACAAAACTGATGTGGTTGTAAAATGAACAAGCATTTTATTTTAAAGATCCGCTCTGATGCAACACTTTTGGTGTTTTTAAGTTGGTCTAGAGAAGTGGTGGAGCTAGAACATTTTGTATGGGGGGGGGGGTGGGGGGGGGCAGAAGACTTTGAAAGGGTAGCACAACACCAAAATGGAAAGCCATTAAAAATAAAAGAATCAGAAAAAACATATTTGATCATTATGATTGTTTATATTTCGTGTAAAAATAATGCTTGACAAAAATTAGTGTTCAAAGCAGCCCCGGTCGCCTGAATACCGCAGCTAGGGGCTCTCGCCGCCTGCCGAGGCGGCCCGCGCTGGTTGCCGTGGAGGGGGCGCAGAGCGGCTGACGCCGCCACTCGCTGGCTGCCAGCGGCACGCGCAGGTCCCGTGCCTAAGGCGTCGGGGTTCCAGCGGTCGCGCAGATATCTTCTGTTCAGATGCTGAATGGAAGATTTGCTGTTGTGGTATGCCAGCTCTATTTTGCAGTAGAGACACTGCACCTTGTTCTCTTCTTTATTAAGTGTGTAAAGATTTTTTTTTTATTTTTTATTTTTATTTTTCCACAATGCATCGAAAGCAACAAATCTCACAATACAGAATGTGGAAAAAATGGACATCCCAGAAGCAGCTGCTTATTATTATTAAGATCCCACACTTTAGACAATTTCTGCCGTTTATTTATAGATCTATTCTCCGCCATCGCGCCAACTAAATTCAAAAGGTCCGTGTGAATAAACGGTCCGTGTGACACAATCAAATCCCTGCGCCGCGCGTATAGTGCGCGTCATAGGAATTTAACAAGGCTTCAAGGCAGAGTTTTTGCCTCGAGGAATTTTTGTAATCGAGTACCTCGGGTGACTCGACGAATCGTTTCAGCCCTAATCTTTATGCAACAATTCATTTTGAATCAATAATCTTCTCTCTTCTTTTAATCTTGATTTTATGTTATTAACTAAAACATGGCTTGACAAAAACACAGGAAACATAGTTTTAGTCGAATCAACTCCCCCCAACTACAAACATGAATCGGAAATACGAAAAAAAAGGGTGCACTGTTTAGAGATAATATTGCAACCCGCAGACTATCATTTGGTGTGTTTTCATCATTTGAGTATGTGTCCTTTAAGATTGAGTTAAAACAAACTCCTTCCTTACTCTGCATAGTTATGTACAAACCTACTCAGCACAGCCAAAGTTTCATTGATGATTTCACTGAAATGCTCTCAGTTGTGTGCACAGACTTTGATGGTCTAGTCATTACAGGTGATTTTAATCTTCATGTTGATAATGTCAATGACAGAAACGCAAAAGAGCTGTCCTTGAAACCTTTGATCTAATTCAGCATGTGAGTTACCCCACCCACAACAGAGGGCACACTCTGGACCTGCTCATCACAAAGGGGGTTAATATTTACAATGTCAGTGTGGTTGATGTCGCCCTCTCTGATCATTTCTGTGTTTTCTTTGACCTGTCTGTTGCTCCCAAACCACCGCCTGGCCCTGCAGTTGGCCAAAGGAGACAAATAAATGAGAGCACTAGGGCACAGTTTGTAGAAATGATAAACCCTGAAAACGCCTCTGGTGCCAATGTTGATGAAATGCTGAATTCTGTTACTTCTAGCATCTTGAATGTTCTGGATGCCATTGCCCCTGTGAAGGTTAAATTGAGAAAACATAGAAAGCTCCCTGGAGGAACGATGATCTAGTCAGGGCACAGAAACAACAGTGCTGCAGAGCTGAGCGAAAGTGGCGCAGGTCAAAACTCCAGGTTCATTATGAAATGTATAAGGGGGAGTTGTACGCTTACAACCATATCTTATGCAGAACAAGGGAAAGGTACTTCTCTGAAATCTTTGGAAATTGCAGCAGCAACTCTCGTGTCCTGTTCACAACAGTTAACAGATTAACTAACCCTCCAACCCAGTTACCAATAGAACTGGTTTGCACACCTAAATGTAATGAGTTTGCTGTATTTTTTAATGACAAGGTTCAGGGCATTAAAAAAAGCCATCAACTCCACAACACATTTAACTATCCAACGGCCACCTACTCACTCTAAGCTGACTCACTTTGTACCTGTCACTGACCAAACTGTCCAAGAGACCATCACCCGTCTGAGCTCGTCTACATGCTGTCTTGATGTGTTACCCACTAGATTTCTAAATTCTGTCCTGAACAGTGTGTTGCCACCAATTACTCAAATAGTTAACATGTCTCTTCAATCTGGAATATTTCCAGAGGCCTTAAAAACTGCAGTCATTAAACCCCTCCTGAAGAAAAGCGGTCTTGATCCCACTGTACTGAATAATTACAGACCTATCTCTAATCTGCCATTTTTAGGAAAAGTCCTTGAAAAAGTTGTCTACCAACAGCTCACTGATTTTCTCTTATTAAACAATTCATTTGATGTTTTCCAGTCAGGTTTTAGACCCCATCATAGCACAGAACTGATCTTATCAAGGTAACCAATGACATCCGCCTCAACACTGATGATGGCAAAGTCACTGTCTTAATCCTGCTAGACCTGAGCGCTGCCTTTGATACTGTTGATCAAGGGATCCTTTTGTACAGACTCCAAGATTGGGTTGGCATCTCTGGATCTGCCCTAATTTGGCTCAAGTCTTATCTAGAAGACAGGAAATATTTTGTTGAAATTTGGAGTTGTGTCTCAGAATAGATGGCCTTGACTTGTGGTGTGCCCCAGGGATCAATCCTGGGACCCCTTCTGTTCAACCTGTACATGCTGCCACTAGGGCAGTTAATACGCAGTAATAACATATCTTATCACAACTATGCAGATGATACTCAGATCTATGTGTCACTGACAACAGGTGAATATGGGCCAGTGGATTCACTCAGCCACTGCCTCCAACAGATCAGTGCGTGGATGCAGAACAACTTTCTCCAGCTAAACTCAAACAAGACCGAAGTTATTATTTTTGGCCCACAGAAACAAAGAGAAAGTGTCAGCAGCTACCTTCATTCTCTGTCTCTTAAACCCTCAAAACAAGTCAAAAATCTAGGGGTAATCATGGACTCTGACCTAAACTTTAACAGCCATATCAAGTCAGTAACATCAGGGGCATTTTACCATCTGAAAAACATTGCCAAAATCAAAAACATAATGTCAAAGCCAGACATGGAGATACTTCTTCATGCATTTGTCTCCAGTGGGTTAGATTACTGTAACGGCCTGCTCAACGGCCTCTCCAAACGAGCTGTAAAACAGCTTCAGTACATCCAGAATGCTGCTGCTTGAGTCCTGACCAAGATGGCGCCAGTGTGTGCGGCCTGCCGTCTGCTTCTGCGTTGTGCTCTAATGTTTTTACTTTTATTGAAGATTGTGACACAAGAATCTATCTGTCTGCTGGTGTATGATCGGGAATCGCTACTGGATCTTGGTTTCCAAAGCATAAGGCTTGATTCGCGACATTTCCGCGGTCAAAAACCCCTGCCGCCTTTTCTAGAAGGAATTACTCCATTTCTCCACCGCCTATCACCTCTCCTTCTCCCTGAGAAAAAACGCCACCGTCGCCGCGGAAGACGAGGTGGTAAAATGATCCGCTTAAAAGTCTGTCTGATACGTTTTGCTGGTCACACCAAGGCCGAACTCAAAGATTTTAAACGCCGCTGTCCTTCCTATCGCTCCCTGGAGCCTGTAATCAGCTGGCTGACTCCTGTCATCGGGTTTGACAAGCTGTCAAACTCCTATCGGCCCCGCTCACCCCGCCTGCGCCATAGAGGAGTTAATACCCGCAACCTACGACCCCTGGACCGGGAAATCCGGGGATCCCAGCACGTCGGATCATCAGCTGAGGATCAACTCTGCTTCGCGTTGTTAAACGCACGGTCCATCTCTAACAAAACTTTTTATCTGAACGACTCCTTCACATCGGAGCTCTTGGACTTCCTTTTCCTGACGGAGACATGGCAGCGGGAGACGGACCACATCCATTTCAACGAACTGTGCCCCCCGAACTGCTCTGTGCTCTGCACCCCCCACTCATCAGGATGGGGTGGGGACGGAGTGGCTGTCGTCTACCGGGATATTTCCCCCTGCTTAAAGCTGAGGTTGGATTATTTTAGCTCATTTGAACTGCAGATCACCAAGGTTGGATCTGACTCTTCGTATTATTACATTTTTTACCAACCTCCTGGCCCTGCACGGGTATTTTTAGATGAGTTTGCCGAGTTTTTATCAGGCATTATCAATTTTAACTCTGTACTCATAATGGGTGATTTTAATATCCACATTGATGACTCTTCCTGTGTTTCTGCTTCAGAATTATTATTTATAACTGAGTCTTTTAATTTGATTCAACATGTTTCTGTTCCCACCCATGACAAAGGACACACTCTGGACCTAGTCTTCTCCTTAGGTCTAGATATTAAGCAGCTCAGAGTTAAAGACAGTCACATCAGTGGTCACTGCTGGATTTTCTTCAGTGTGATTTCCCCCCGCCCATCTTTACCTTCGTTAGAATGCAGCGACGTATTTTAAGTCAGAATGTATCGGATAGATTCACAGATCTGTTTGATGCAAACTCTTTTAATAATTTTAACGATGTAGATTATTTTATGCATTCTTTTAACAGTCACTGTGAAACTATTTTAAACACAATTGCTCCTGTCAGACAGAGTGTCTCTTCCAAAAAGTCATTTCCGTGGTTAAATGCTGAAATTCATTCCTTCAGAAGACTTTGCCGAAAAATAGAACGTCTTTAGAAAAAACAACAAAACTGGAAGTGCACAGGCTGCATCTTAAAGAGCTGATCTCCCCCCTAAATGGCATGATAAAGCAAGCTAGGTCAACATTTTTTCATAAACTTATTTCAATGAACAAAAGAAACCCCAAAACTCTTTTTAACACCGCATACACTCTTACATCATCCTCCTCCTCTCAACTCCCCAATCTTTCTGAATCGGATTGTAGCACTTTTCTTCAGACCTTCTCGGCTAGGATTTCAGATGTTGGAAATAACATCCCACCTTTAGTCGGTGCTCAGCCACCTCCATCTCCTCAATTCTCTCAGACTTGGTCTAATTTTTCTCCAGTCACAGTGGACGACATCCATTCTTTGCTCGATAAGATCAAGCCCTCATCTTGTCCCTTTGATATAATTCCAACTCCTAATTTTCTCCAAGTGTTCGAGTGTATTGGTGCTGCTGTGGTTGACCTTATAAATCTCTCCTTAACGTCTGGATCCGTTCTTTCCTTTCTGAAGCACGCTATAATAAATCCTGTGCTTAAAAAACCTAACTTGGACCACTCTGATCCAAATAATTTCCGTCCCATTTCAAAACTTCTTTTTATTGCTAAGATCTTGGAGAAGGTTGTAGCAGAGCAACCAAGGTCATTCTTAGAAAAAAACAATATTTGTGACGTTTTCCAATCTGGCTTTAAAAAGAACCACTCAACTGAAACAGCTCTTTTAAAAGTTTCTAACGTTTAAAGTTTCCCCGTTCTCGTTCTTTTAGACCTAAAATCTGCATTTGATACTGTAAACCATGTCATCATGCTCGAACGTCTTCACGACTACGGTTTATCTGGTTCTGTCCTAAGCTGGTTTGTCTCCTATTTCAGTGGTAGATCTTATAAGGTCTGTGTTGACTCTCTTTCTTCAGAAGCAAAAATCCTGTCTTGTGGCGTTCCCCAAGGTTCTGTATTGGGACCCATTCTATTCACTCTCTACATGATTCCCCTTGGGAGACTCATCAGCAACGTTTCAAATATTTCTTATCATCTTTATGCTGATGACATTCAACTTTATTGCTCCTTTGGTAAAAATAATTACACAAATCTATCAAATCTACTAGACTGCTTAGCCAGCATTAGTGTTTGGTTAAATGACAACCATTTACTCCTGAACCGAAACAAGACAGAGACAATAATTTTTGCTCCTGATGACAAACCTCCATCAAAAGACACCTTGGTTCACTGAGCTCTTCTGTCCAGCCCAGTCTCAGGAATCTTGGTGTCTGGTTTGACAAAGCTATGTCTCTAGACTCTCATTCGAAGCGCTTGGTCAAAAACTGTTTTTACCACCAGAGGAATGTGGCTAAACTGAAGCCAATGTTGACCAGGTCTGACCTTGAGCTGATCATCCATGCTTTTATCTCCTCTCGTTTAGACTATTGTAATTCTCTTTTTACTTGTTTTAACAAAAAGTCTCTTAAACGTCTCCAACTGGTCCAGAACTCTGCTGCAAGGCTTTTAACTGGAACCAATAAGTGCACTCATGCAACCCCTCTGCTTTTATCTCTACATTGGCTTCTTGTTAAATTTAGAATAGATTTTAAGATTCTGATTTTAATTTTTACAGCCCTGCACGGACAAACCCCGATCTATATTTCTGACCTTTTAACTCCCTACTCTCCTGCACGTTCTTTGAGGTCCACTGAAAAAAATCTTTTATTTGTTCCAAAAACTCATTTTAAAACAAGAGGAGACCTCGCCTTTCAGGCAGTTGCTCCCTGACTTTGGAACGACCTCCCCCTGTCTCTGCGCCAGATTGACTCAGTCGAGTGTTTTAAAGCTCAAGTTAAGACTTTTTTATTTAGGAACGCTTTTAGCTGACTTTTACTTGTGTTCACTTTTGCCTGTTTGTTTATTTCTATGCCTGTGTGCGTTTTATTGGGTATCGCTACTGATTTTATATTGTTTTTACTTTGTGAAGCACTTTGTGAGTCGCTCTCTGTGAGAAGTGCTATATAAATAAAGATTACTTACTTACTTACTTACTTACTGACCAGAACCAGGAAGTATGATCACATTAGTCCTGTGCTCAGGTCTCTGCACTGGCTCCTTGTACCTGAAAGAATAGACTTCAAAGCAGCTCTGCTTGTGTACAAGTCTCTCCATGGCCGAGCACCAAAGTACATCTCTGACATGTTAGTGCCATATGAACCATCTCGTACTCTGAGGACCTCAGGGGCCGGCCTCCTGTTGATTCCCAGAGTCAGAACTAAACAAGGGGAATCAGCGTTTCAATATTCTGCAGCTAAAATCTGGAACAGCCTCCCTGAAGTCATAAGACAGGCCTCTTCTGTGTTCATGTTCAAATCTAGACTTAAAACATTTCTGTTTAGCCGTGTATATGACTGAAAGGTCCTATCTGCACTTTTCTTTCCTTTCCTTCCTTTATTTTTAAATCAATTTTCAAAATTTTTCTTTTCTTTTAAAGTAAATTTTTCGTTGATTATTTTTATGATGTATTGTGATTTTAATGCATTTTTCTTTTTTGTGAAGCACCTTGAATTACTTTGTGTATGAATTGTGCTATACAAATAAACTTGCCTTGCCTTGCCCTTGCCTAGAAGACATTTTCTTCTTTGTTTTGTGGAACCTACTGCCCCTTGAGGTCAATGCTAACCGACAAGGGTGTGACTGACCTCACGGCTGCAAGGCAACGACAATAAGTGGTTTCATTTCTTCACTTTGTGATCTTGCCTTTCACAGAAACGTGGACAGGACACCTGTTAATCTAAACGGTGCACAGAACTGTTTGTTGGTTTTCTATTTTATGTTCAATTTATATTTTTATATTCAATTTATCTGGTTTTGTGTTTGTGCCTTATCTCTGTTTGACTCTGCAATGTTTCCCTCCACTAGAGAGGGAGATGTACAAAAGGTCTCAAGGACATTATTTAATGTCTCAAGGACATTAATTTATTAATATAATTATTGTTTTATTGTTATCATCGTTTACATGTATTTGTTTAGAGAGGATGTTTAAATGGTAACTCAGATTGACCTTTTTAGACAGCTTTGTGTGTGTGTGTTCATCTGGTTCACTCATCCTCAACACAGATGAGGAGGTTTTACGACACTGTCCTGGGTTGATAAGGAAGTTATACGACTGTCTCTAATGAACTTTTCTCTTTGCCTTGAATTTGTATATTCCCCAATTGTGTTCTTAATGACAGCATGAGGAGAAGCAGATCTTTGGAAAGAGAAACACTGATGGACTTTTTCCATCACATTTGCTGCTCTCCCCTGTGCATGTGTAATAGGATTCTTGTCTCATTGTGTCTTGTGTTTTGCTGATATGGTTTTTGGTTATTGTTTTTTATTTTTAAGCTCCTGACCCTGACCCTAACACTAACCAATATTTAGACCCACAGCAGATTCATCTTGGGGTGAAGGTACGTATGTGTGGACACTCCAAGCTCTTTTACAGCCGTTCTGTTGTATCCTCTGTATCAGATCTCTAATTACCAGGTTTATTGAGAAGTCCATAGGAGGCCTGGTCCAAGCTGGTCAGAGCTTGTGGGACATACAAAAGGACGCGAGTGTTCGAGACCCGGAAGGACCTTTTAGATTTTGTTGCATTTTACTTAACCGTGCGGCGCGCCCGAAGCAATGCCAGGGGGGGCTCGCGGTGGTGGCGGTTTTAGGCACAGGTAATACCGGCAATTGTCCGGTGCGCAAATTTAATGTGGGGGTGGCGGTGGTGACAGCGGCTCAGTGCTTGGAAAAATATCTGGTCCACTGTTGGGTTCCTATTGTCTGTTCAAACAGAGTTTGTAACAGCCTGAAGCCTTTGAATCCCCGTCCCTACAGCTGCTCCTGTCTGTGTCACACGCGGCTGCGTGAGTGAGAACGAAAGGGGAGGGGTGGTGTGGGCTCTGTCTGCCAGGTGAATCGGGAACGCGGAGGAGAGCTGCCTGTTGCGCAACACCAGGATCATCACATGCCTTTAGATTCCTCAGCTCATGCTAATAATGTCATTCTTTATGAACTATTGTAGACATTTTAATGATGTCTTTATTTTCCATCTAGAGATAGACAGAGATAGAGTGAACCTAAAAGGTGAAGAAAATGCATTCTGAACTGTGAAAAAGTATTCCCTTTATGTAAAAAAGAACTTGTTTTGTTTTTGGATTTTTTTTTTGTTCATAGCTGCATATTTTGTCACAGAGTGTAATTGTAAAATGATGATTTTAAATTGTGTGCGTTAAATGTTAAATTTGTCCTCGTTGGTCACCCATAAGCCCTTTTTTTAGGTCTACTTTTCTGAGAAAACAGTCGACTCTTTAAAATCTACAAAATCGTGCACTCTGCCAGTCAACCACACTAACGGCTACGTATGTAAAGATCTGCTGCTCAATAAACCCGTTCTGAACTGCCTGGTTGGAACGAGGGTTCATTGTTTCATTTTGACGTGCGCTTGTTTTATGTGGCACAGATCAGCATCACTGCAGCAATGTTCTTCACATTATAGGTGAGTTAGAAATACACAGTAATCATGTGTCAATATGTCACCTCTTGTGTGCGGCCCGGACCTTTGCTCCTTTTTCTGTATTTAGCCCTCACCAAAAAAACTTTGGACACCCCTGATCTAATGTCTGCAGACAAAACAGCAAAGGGAACTAAACTCTTTTTAAACCCAGAAGAACGGCTGTTAGTCAGCAGAGGAAAGAAAACCAACCTTCGACAGATTTTGGACCCTTTTTTATTTCACAGCATTACCTGATAATTATAATGTCATAAAAAAGCTTAATCAATTATGGAAGATGGTTAAAATGATTGATCTCTAATCTTTATCACTTCACTTTCTCCAAAAATTGATTCATGATTCTTTCTAATGAAACATAATTTGCACATATTTTTATTTTTTGATACTTGATCTGCATTTGCTATGAAGATTTTTGAAACAGTGTAATGTCTATTTTTTCTGATATAGTGTTATTTTTACAATTTTTGGTCAGCAACATTTTTTTAATTTTTTTTATGATAACTGATGTCCATGTGCTACGTTGATTTCTAAAATTAAGTTATATATATTTAACATAATTAAAAAATTCATCTTTGTCATGACATTTATTAATACTTAAGGATTTTTAATTCTGTCTGATAAGAAGTTCTGAACCGGACAATGATAAATTACGGAATAAATGGTTATGGTAGAACGGGGGTTGGGATTATCGAAGTTCGCTTCCTTCCACTATGTAGTGCACTATATAGGGGTTTGTTACGGTTTTACGTTTTGCTCCTGTGTTTTGGTTCTCTTTTTGTTCTGTCATGTTTTGAGTTCATTTCCTGTTTTATTTTGAAAGGTTTCTGTGTTGTGTTGTGTTTTCGAGTTTACTTTGGTCCACATCTGCCCTCATTGTTTTCACCTGTGTCTCATCTGTTCTGTGTGTATTTAAGTCCCGTTTTTCCTTTCCTCCTGTGTTGATCCATAGTTTCATGTTCCCCTGATTCAGTGTAGTTTGCTGTTTCTCCTTTCGAGTGTTACGATTTTCTAGTTTGGTTTGCCTGCATAGCAGTGGTTTTTGGTAGGGATGGCAATAGAAGCCCCATGAAGCTTCTCTTGGGGTTCATGTAATTGTGCTGGAAAAATGAACCAACCATTCAGGGCTTTGAAAACCACAAAGAACAGCGGCATCTGGTGGCGGACTGGACGTATATTATATGCTTCAACTAAGCTCCTTGTAACACTTCAATGGGAAAAAAACATGAAACAAAACAATGTTGTTAACGATGATTGATGTAAAACAACATGTGACGTTTTCTGTGAGAAGTGTTTGACACAGCAAAACACACATCACATAAAGAAAATAAATGCAAAACAACCAAAAAAATTAAGAAATGCTGGTCTTGAACCTTTGACTTTAGGATGTACATTCCATTGACTTTTCCACTTAGCTATCTCTTCTGATACTAATTTGCAGTGCCATTGTAGATTCATTGAAGTATTTTTTTTTCATACACAACATTTATAGTGAATTGTTTTATTAGGAAAAACAGAGTTGAAACGATCCTGAGCCACAGTACGTTTTTTTACCAGGAGTCATGGTAAAGTACTGACACTGACACTGATTCTAATACAGGGGAAACAATAGAACTTGTCGGGAAACATTCGGGATTCATTTGTACTATTTACAGAGAATAGCATGCCCAACTGTTCAAACACAAGTGACATCTGAACCGTGGTTCGACCAAACGATGCATGTGGTGCTTAACACATCATCAACCACGTGATCTGCGGTAGTTGACACACGCCTGAAACATTGTGCCGAACCACTCTGTTTCATGAAGGTGAAACAAGCGCCGGAGCGTCCGTGTCAAACGGGCCATCCCTAGTTTTTGGTGTTTAGTTTTGAATTAAAACCCTTGTTTCTAGAACCTCCTGCCTCCTCCTCTCTGCACCTGGGTACTCCCTCAACCCCTGATGAAACAGGGTTAGGGTGGGAATTCGGTTGGGAAGATTTGTGGGCAGTGGTCAGGCGGTTGAGCAGGTTGTCCAATGATTGAAGGGTCGGCGGTTCAATCCCCGCTCCCTCCAGCCAACTGTCATTGTGTCCTTGGGCAAGACACTTCACCCTCCTTGCCTTCACTGTGGCTGGTCTCCAGTATGAATGTCCCAGTGATGGTCAGAGGGGCCATAGCCGCGAAATGGCAGCCACGCCTCTGTCAGTCTGCCCCAGGGCAGCTGTGGCTACAACAGTAGCTTACCATCACCAAGTATGAATGAGGAGTGAATGAATAATGGACACAATGTAAGTGCTTTGAGCGTCTGGAAAAGCGCAGACAAATCCAATCCATTATTATTATTATTTGGTTTAAATAAGTCCTGTGAAAAGGCCACATTACAAAGCTAGGCTATTGGGTAAGAAAATGAAGAAATATAATCATAAAAAAAGTTGTGCACAAATTTAAAATTTTTGACAACAACATTTAGTATATGTGTGACATGTCTTCTTTGATTACTATTTGTCTTTGTTTGAAATACGACTCTCGCCTGTCTTGCATATACAAGTCAGGAAATATCGATTCAACTGACGGAGCATGCACTTTGAGCTTCATTCATTGAACCACTGTTTTTCAACCAGTGTGCCGTGACACACTAGTGTGCCGTGAGAGATGGTCACGTGTGCCGGGAGATTATCCTCATTCACTGATCTAAAAACATTTCCCATCTCCAGGATATCAGCTCTGTGTTCATCCAAACAAACCCTGATAAAACACTGAGAAGTTAGGAATGTGAAAGATCAGAAAATACTTTTTTCTTTGTGTTGATTTGATTCTATTAAAGACACTTTGATAAGAATGACGGTACTGCGATTTAGCCGTATCTTCAGCTGTTTTCGGAAAAACTCCCGCCCTTTCAACTGTCTCCACCAATCCTTCTTGGAGACTTAATCATACATCATCAGTCTGACCAATCAGAAGTGGTTAAAGTCTTCACTTCCTTGTTTCAATTTAGCTCATAAAGTCTCTCAGTTCCAACAAAAATACCAGCTAAAGCTCGTCTTTAGTGGTGTAGCTTTCCGCTGGATCCGGTGTCAAACTGTGGTACAAGTGAACAAAACAATGAAGCTCAGAGACGCTTGTCTGTCTGCCATCTACGGCAGCTGGCACTACATCTCCCATGATGCATTGGGTTAAAGTGACAGCGTCTCAGCGTAATAAAAGTCTTCCCTGTTTAACGTCTTGAAACCACAGTGATGTCCTGCTACATTTTTTGTTGTCAAACGAGAACAGCTGATGGTGTAGAAAAGGCACCAGACCCAAAAGTGGTAAGGGGAAAAAAGAGAAGCAGGCATCGCTATTATTAGGTGTAAAAAAGTCCTTGGGCATTAAAATGAATAATGTAACAAAGGAAAAAAAAACCCGAGCAGGCAGGAGGGATCCTCACTCCCCTGCTGCCACCGCTCTCTCATTTGCCTGCCGGCCAACGGCGGCATGCGGTGGGTAGCGAGACATGCACTTGGTTTTTTGTTTGTTTTTTTAACACATCTAATGAGCAGAGTGTAATACTTTCAACAGCTTTCTGGACTGAATTTCCTTACGAGGATTAATAAAGTTGATCTTAATCTTTCCTTCCCTAATGGGTCTGAAAGTATCCACTGATGCATAGTTTACACAATCAGTACCAACAACTGTTTGAATTTCTCTCCAACAATCAAATCCCATATTAACTGAGGAAAAAGATTCATCAACAGATCTTAGTTCACTAGAAACTTCTTCTTACTGTGAGTCTGAAGGTCCTGGTTCAGTTCTGAAGTCTGGAGGTTTATTTTTGGACTCGTCACTCTTCATGGATCCACAGCTGGAGGCTACAGACTGGACTCTCTGTGTGACCTGTTGACCTCTGCAAACACCAAACCATCAGAGTGTTGGAGGATCTGCTTCTTCATGAACAGCTGATGGACTTTGACATGAACACAGACTGAGCTGTTTAGTCTGGAATAACATGACATGTTTGGATCAACAGTTTCCAGGTTTCAGCATTTTCTGTCAGTCAATCCAGACTTTTTTCTAGAAAAGCTGATTCCAATTCTCCATGTAGAAATGTAGAAATTCTGAGAGCAGAAAGTCAAACTAGAACAATGTGATGTTTGGAAAGCATGAAAATCTGAATCCTAGGAGTCTGCAGTGATTCTTCTCATTAGACTGGAGCTGCTGTCAGTCAGAGTCAGCAGTCAACATGTTTTCTTCTCCAACATCTCTGATGTCTCTCAGAGACTCTCAGAAGACTCAACTGAAAAGATCTCATCACACACATGATGCTCCAAGTGAGTCTGATCAGAGAGATCCAGAACTGAACCAGACCTCAAGTCCTTCATCTGAAAACTGTTGATCGTCTGAACTAGAATCCAGCCTCCAAAAACTCTGACAAACACTTACTGTTTCAGTCCTGGAATGACGACTTTGAAGTTAGGAGGAATGACTTCCATTGATCTGTCACTCCTGTTGGACCCCCAGCTGGATTCTGATCCAGGTCCAGGTTGGTTCCTGTGAAGAATGAAGGTTGCTGGTGTGAGTCCTGAGCTCTGACATGGAGAAGATCATGGACAGTTGGAGATGTTCATCTCACCTCTGAGCTTTGCTCTGGTTGTCATGGTTACCATTTCTGCTTTTAGAGGGAGGGGCTTCCTCCTGTGGTTCCTCCCACTGATCCATGCTGCTGGATTCACTGGATCCACATCAGCTCACACACACCTTCCTCCTTCACCTGCAGAGGAAACATGTCTTCTTCGCCTCTGACAGACATATTGGTTGATACCAGATGAGAATTTGAGCTATTTACTCTGGTCCAAAAAAAAAAAAACCTTTTTGTTTGTTTGCGTCAACTAAGCTGATGAACCGACTGAGCGGCCTGTGTGTCATGTAGTTAGAATTTGTCATCCTGGTAATAATTGTGTTGGATTTTTTTTTTTTTCAAAATCATTTTTGTTGGATTTAAGTACAGCAATGTAGTGATATAAAACATTATATGTAAATGTAAAAAATGTAAAAGATTTTTTCCCTTTAACAGGCAGTTAAACAAATAAATAAATAAATAAGGCAATACACATCCCATCTCTGGGAAAAAAAACAAAATGGTCTTCATGAACAGAGAAAAAACAGTCAGAGGTCAGTGATGGTTTAAAGTGATAATGAGATAAAAAAGAAAAAAAAAGAAAAGAATAGCCAGATAGCTGGGTAGGTACATTGAGGGATTGTAAAGTCTCAACATGTCCAAAAAAGGGTTGCCAGATTTGAAAAATATTGCCCGTGGTGTCACGTAGAGAAAACTTAATCTTCTTAAGTAGATAAGTAGATAAATTAAATGAACACATATTTTAAAAAAGGTTTAGAAAATAAAAGCTTGGAAAATAAACAAATAAAAATTATGCAGCCCAAATATCAACCTTAGCCAGATAAAATTTAGTTGTGGATCTTAAGAGGTAGAGATCCCCAGAATCTTATTGGTAACACTATCCTCTCCTGATGGTTCAGTAAACTTACGCACAACCCCTCCGCAAGCGTAAATCTCAGTTCTGCATGATAAAACAGGCCAAATTTGACACCAGAACAAGAGTGTAGGCGACGCTGGTGTGGGTATCGTATCGTCTCGGGCTGCCAGATCCTCTCGAGGTCCTTCGACCGATGATGACGTCACACTATTTGATTGGCTGTAAGTTGCCACGATGACGTGTACGATAGTGATTGGTCAATTTATTGGTCCTGACAAATCAGGCTCTTACAGTTACAGTGAATGGTTGTTTGTTTGTTTGTTTTGATAAAACATGAAGAACAAATAAAAATTAATGCTTTCAACAGGTTTTAAACGGGAAATATAAACTTTGCAATCATAACTGTTAAATCCGATGAAGTTCTGTAATTCCATAGTGTGGAATTCGATTAATGCTGTAGGCTGCTCCTTTTGATTATAGTTATCGATATGACAATGTTTTATTTCTGAGATAAAAGAAGGGAATCTGACATTTGGGAGAATTAAACCAGACTGCACACCATAAATAAATATTGTTTATATACAGTCATACATTTGCTCAAATTGGAAAAATAAGTTTATATTGCCAATGGTTATACCTTTAAAACATAAACAGAACGTATTACAGTACAGTTTGCATTTGGTCTAACAAATAATAATGTCAGATATAACAAACAATTATGTCAGACACCTTAAAATTAAAAATGGCATTATTAGTTATGAGTGAGAAAAACTTTACACAAGGAAATGTAAAATCGCTAAGTAGTTTGTCCAATTGGTGTTACCGTAGTGACATAGCTAAGTAGTAAAATCGCTATGTAGTTTGAGTAGTTTGTCCAACTGGTGTTACCGTAGGGTGACGTCATCATTGGCCGAAGGACCCCGAGAGGATCTGGCAGCCCGAGTCCATCCGGTACCCACACCGGACAATGTGACCACTTCTTGGCCACTGCAGATGTGAAATCAGGAAAGATGGAGATTGTTTTTTTCTGGAAAAGGAGAGGTATTTTGGCCCCCGCTTGGCATAGCATAGTTCTCCAATGTGGAAATAATGCACCCTAACAAGCAATGGTCGAGGACGGGCCCCTGTTTTGGGTTTTGGACCAAGAGCTCTATGAACATGATCCAGCAGGGGGGGCTCGTCCAATTTCAGAAGATTCTGTTAAGGTTGGGAAGTAAATTCCCTGGGATCAGGGGTTTCTTGACCCTCAGGAACACCAATCAAACTAACGTTACGGCGTCCGCTTCCTTTAAAATCAGGGGTCTGCCTCCTTTGCCACTCAAAGAGCCATTTGGATCTGTTTCTTACAGAAATGAAAACACAGGGAGCCGCAACAGCCTTTGGAAAACCTGGCATTTCCAGTGAACGGCATCATTTCATTCATTCATATTCTCATTCTTTTTCCAACCCATTGTGTCCCTTTCGGGGTCACAGGGTTGCTGGAGCCTATTCTGGCCACTTGCAGACGATGGCAGGGGACATCCTGGACGGGTCGCATGTCTGTCACAGGGAAGAATGTCCACAATCACACACCCATGCACACTCAAATTCACACAATTTAGGACAATTTAGATTAACCAATTGACCTATGATGCATGTTTTTTTTAGCATCATTTCACTGGTTTTTATAATTTTTACTCGTTATTTCCTTTTCATTCAACCTCATTCAACATGTGGTGTCTTCAGAGATTGTCCTGGCAATTCTGGCACCCTGGGTGAAACAAAATATAATTTATTTTACTTTATTATGAAACATAAGTAAAACTTATTTGTATAGTTGAATTCACAATTAAGATATATGTAGTTAGTTCAGTCTGAACCTGCATCAGTTTGTGTTTTCCTTTTGAAGGCTGGCTAGTTCTGGTAAAAACTGCCACATTTTTCTTTTCTTTTTCTTGAGCTGAATACAACTCTAACTCCAGTTATGAATGAATAAATTCCGATAATTTCTGTTGATTTCATGAATGAACATCAACGGAAACTAAATGAAACATTCTTCTGTTTTTGTACTAAAGTGTCACCTGAGCCTGAACAAAAAAGACAAACGATTGTGTTCATTTTCCAAAAATCGAGTAAATCCAATAAAGTATATTAATTTTATGGAAGCATCTGTTAGTTTGTTGCAAGTCTGGAATCATAAGCAGGGAGATTAAGAGCAAAGGAGGGTCTAAGGGCAGGGATGCCCAGTTTAGTTTAGTCTGATTACCATATTTTCACGCCTATAAGGCGCACAAAAAAGTCATAAATTTTCTTCCGCCAGCAGGGGGCGCCCTATGAGCCGGTGCGCCTATTGTATAGTTGTGGGTCGTAGAAGAAGATGGAGTGAGGCAAGAAGAGAGACGTAAAGGCCCAGTGGAACCTAACTGCAGTGCAACTATCTACATTTTAAAGCCTTCTATGTATGGAGTCCTATGTTGTTCATAATTAAATAAATAAATATTTAATTAAATAAATAAATATGGCCTCATGCAAATACACAATCAACCAATAAATCTCTCATAAATATATAAAAAGATCATGAAATGGTGAAAAAGCTGCACACAGATTTTAAATTAGCCATTATATTATTCAATATATTTCATTTTGTTTTAAAAACCTGTTCATTATTTTAAAACAGCATTTTAAAATATTCATTTTATTCATGTGGAATATTATTATAATTCTACGTCTTTTTTCAGAAGCTCGTATTTCAAAATCAATATTTTTTTCAAAGTAGCTTTGTTTTTATTTCAAGTTGTTGTTTTTCACAATGGCGAATTTATTTCATGAGCTTTTTCAGGAGAATGGGTCTATCTGTCAATCAGTGAAAGTGGGCGGGGTCTAAACGCCCATTTGCTGTTCCCTGGAAATCGATTCATATTCCTCGATACCCGCTTTGCGGTGTTCCAGTCAGATAGATGACATATTTCAACGATATCCGCGCGGCTTTGCTGACATTTGATACAAACTGTCTGCAGCAAAATATGCAAACATGGACGACTCTGTTTTTGTAGTTTGAGGGTTTGTGTGGACCAAAGTAGCTTCAGTCGTCCACGTGTCGAAGTTCCCCGTGAAACATTCCTGACTCTCACGCATTTCACTCAGCTCTCCTTTGCTCTGCAGCTAACAGCTCTGCTGTCTCAGCTCACAGATCCAGTCTGACGTCATCGTGCCTTACACTGTGTTGGCCTTCAGGAGGAGGCGAGCTGGCGGACCGACAGAGAGTCAGAGCAGGCAGCAGCGGATAGCGGAACAAGCCTGCTCAGGCCTCCTGAACTTTATGATATTTTTCTATTTTCATTGAGAAAATGATTATAAATCCGGTCCTCTGGTTTTATTTTTCCCTCTCGGGGAAAATGTTGAACCTTTCCTGCGATGACGTTTCTCTTTCTGGTTGTAAAACGCAGCGGAGATCCGGGGTTTGATTTGGGGTTCACTTCCCCGTTCAGACCTCATTAGACCTTATTAAAAGATTCAGTCTCTATACTTTGGATATACCTTTTTATTATTACTTTTCCGGCGAACTGAATAACAGACCCTTAACGTGCGCTCACACACACATACACACACTTTTGCGCTGGGCGCTCTGATTTACACGTAATTTAAGACGTAGTTTCAGTGAAGGACCTGAAGCAGAGACTCTCTGGGATGATCTCATGAACTCAAATATGGAAACATTGTTATCATGTGGAACTATTCAAAAATAAATAAACCAGATCTCTTAACACTCTCCGTGTGCATTGTGCATCCATGCAGTTTAAGTGAGATAAACACAGCCACAGCTCCAAGTGGCTATCAGGCCAATTTCTGGTATCACTGTGGATGTGTTGAGGTGCATACTCCCCCTAGTGTTGAGGAGTGGGCATCGCGCCGTCACGTATGGTGAAGCATCTTCGATTGATGTAGTTAGGGTGCTGCTGCTCATGTCTGAGTAAAGGAGTAGCCAATCACAAAAGTGTCTTCGCCTTGTCTAGTTTGATTGACAGAGGCATTTTCCTGAAAAAGCTCTTCATGAAATAAATACGCCATTGTGAAAAACAGCAACATGAAATAAAAACAAAGCTACTTTGGAAAATATTGATTTTGAAATACGAGCTTCCCGGACATACTGATCAGAAAACTGGACACTATAGGCCTGCCCCCCCTTCACATGTGCCTGGATAAAGGACTTCCTCACTGACCAGCCCCAGGCTGTGAGTCTGGGCCCCCTCCTGTACTGCCTCTACACCCACGACTGCAGTCTGCAGCACGACAGCAACCTCATTGTGAAGTTTGCTGATGACACCACAGTCGTCGGACTCATCTCAAAGGGAGACGAGGCAGCCTACAGGGAGGAGGTCCTGAAGCTGGCAGCTTGGTGCTCAGACAACAACTTAGCTCTGAACACTAAGAAAACCAAAGAAATCATCGTGGACTTCAGGAGGCACAGCACCGACCCAGCTCCCCTCTACATCAACGGAGAGCGTGTGGAGAGGGTCCACACCTTCCGGTTTCTGGGAGTTGCTTTTTCCAACAACATCTCCTGGACAGAAAACATCACTGAGGTCATCAAAAAGGCTCAGCAGAGACTCCACTTTCTGCGGGTCCTCAGGAAGAACAATCTGGACCCCAGCCTGTTGACAACCTTCTACCGTACGTCCATTGAAAGCCTTCTGACGTACTGCATTACAGTGTGGTGCGGCAGCTGCACCATGGCGGACAGGGAGGGACTGCAGAGGGTAGTCAAAGCAGCTCAGAGGATCATCGGCTCCCCCCTCCCCTCCCTGTCAGACATCTACTCTTCCCGCTGTCTTAGCAGAGCTGGGAAGATCATAAGAGACAGTTCCCACCCTGGCTCTGGACTGTTTGACCTGTTGCCCTCAGGAAGGCGTTACAGGTGCATCAGATCAAGGACAAATCGCCTTAAAAACAGTTTTTTCCCAAAAGCCATAACCATCCTGAACTCCCACATGCAATGACAGCTCCACCCCCATGTCTCTCTCTCTCACTATGCGCATCTCATCATGTCAACACTACCTCTATATGTGCAATATAATCTCATCATGTGCAATACATTAAGTGCAATATATCTCTGCCATCATGGACACAGCAGTTCTTTCTGTCTTTGTTTTTTTTGTTTGTTATAACTACCTTCTCTGCAGATATTTCTATTGTACATTTTATTCTTTTTCAGATTGTACTTTGTAAATTGTGCATTTCATTTTGTGACATTATTTTGTTTTATTATTATATTATTGTTTGCACTGAATAGTGAGCGGCTTTAATTTCACTGCAGGTGTGTGTGATGCGAATTGTACATGTGTACAGTGACAATAAAAGCATTCTATTCTATTCTATTCTATTCTTTCACATTCTGAATTTTGTTTTTCAAACAGCAAACCTTTATGACCCGAAATGTTATTTTCTATCTTAAATATTAAACATTTTTAATTTTGAGACTCAACATTGGGCCGGCAGTGGCTATGGTGGTTGGTTGAGCAGGTCGTCCAGTGATAAAAGCATCAGCGGTTCAATCCCATCTCCCCTCAGTCAGATGTCATTGTGTCCCTGGGTAAGACACTTCACTCTCTGCCTCCAGTGTGGCTCCACTGGTGTGTGAATGAGCATAAATGTCCAGGTGATGGTCAGATGGTAGGTGTGGCTGCCAGGATGCGCTTACAGTCACTCTGACCATCCTGACAGCCATGCCTCTGTCATCACCAAAAATGAATGAGGGGTGAATGAATAATGGACATATTGTAACTGCTTTGAGCGTCTGGAAAAGCACGGATAGATTTATTCCATTATTAGTATTTATCATTTTTTTCATGGCCCAGAAATTCAGTGTAAAATAACTTTGATGGGAAAGAAGTCTCTTTTATCGTCTCACTCGAACAATTAGTCAGTCTCAGAACACATCGATATCCAGATAATCTCATGACCCCACAGTGATGTCAGCGTATCCATAGGAGCCCAAGATGACAGCAAACCCGTCCAGTGAGTAAATGCTTCATATCTCCCCATTATCTTCTCATTTACATTATTTCATAGAACACAAAAACCTGCAACTCAGGGACAAAAGCAAAATTATTTTAAATAATAACTTATTAGTATTGCAACAAAAAACATTGCTATCAAAAGAGCATATAAAAAGAGCTTTAGATTAATGTAAATATTATTGACTTTTTATAATCAAATTAATTGGTATTTGTGAAGTGAACTTTCAGATTGCGAAGGACAAGACAAAATTGGTGGTGTAGAATGAACAAAACAAAACACATTATTTCATCTTTTTTTAAAGTGATTAAAATGTGTATGTCATTGTATATAATAAGCTGTTTGAATAAATAGCTCGATGAGCAATTATATTAAATACAGCTTGAAGTAAGAAAGGGACACAAATTGTGCCATTTTAGTGGAATTGCTTTGGAGCCTCGGGAAACACTCATGCCATCATCATCATGCCAGCATCCCGCATGGGTTTGATTCCCCCCCCCCCTTTTTTTTTGGTTTGGGTTTGATTTTTAAAATCACATTAACCCTTGTGCTATCCTAGGCATTTTAACATTGGGAGTTGGGTCATCTAGACCCACTAGACAGTGCCCTGAACCTTTTTTCTTCAATGATTTGTGATCCTCACTGGTGTCCATGGATTACATGAAATCTTTCCACCTTTATCATGGTAGGGAGAACACGTCAATGGAAGGGGAAGATCCGCTGGAAGAAGCACCCCCCGCCGTCTCCTCGCTGTAGAGAGCTCCTCTCTTGCGTTCCTGCTGATCCTTTAATCCAGTCTCTTATCAGCACGCCCCCAGTGCACACCTGTGTCCAATTGTAGCAGCATGAGCTGCTGCATTCAGGGACCCTCCGGGTTTCAAAAAGAATAAAAACACAATAAAAACAGTTCACCCTGTTACAGGTGTGTCAGCCCCGTTCTGGGGGTAGCTGCTTGGGGGAGCGAGTTGGTCCTCTATTGATATGGGGCCCTGGAGGATTGAAGGGTTGGGGTCTCCACTGAAGCCATCAGTGGCTGCCCGGCTGGTTGGCTTCCTCGGTCCAATCGAGGCCTGACCAGAGTTATCCCAGGCTCCCAGTGGCCCCCCCTCCCTTGGTTGCCGTACTGAACATGCCCCCCTCTCGGTTTTAATTGCACTTTAATTTACACTTTAATTTGCGCATCTGGGACCCTTGGTAGGAGGGGGGCTTGGACATCCCTGCCAGCAAGCAGCAGATGTCCTTAGTGCCCTACCCGGGCACTCTCCCTCCTTCTTTTTACATTCCATCATCCATTTTAGAAGAACATAAACACTCACCTGAGCACAGGTGTTAGCTCACCTTTGCAGAAATAGTTTGCGTGATTAATTGAATGAAATATTTCACAATAGTTGGTTTGAAGGCATAAGTATGCGTGTGGGAAGAGTATTTGTATTGTGTACATGTTGACATGTGGACAATTTTGGAGCCAACAGGTGTGTTTGTAACGTTTCAGTGTGAGTGTGGATAGGCCCCGCTCATTTTAGATTTTTCAGGCATCTTAACCATCCATTGAGGTGTTCTCCCTACCATGACAAAGGTGGATAAAGGTGGAAAGATTTCATGGAATCCATGGACACCAGTGAAAATCACAAATCATTGAAGAAAAGAGGTTCAGTGCACTGTCTAGTGGGTCTAGATGACCCAACTGCCAATGTTAAAGTGTCTAGGATAGCACAAGGGTTACAAAGCAACTTTATTGGAGTTTTATTTGTCATTGGTCTTTTTGTGCCAAAATACTGAAGAATTAAAAACAAAAGGGTTTTCCAACAGAATCAGAACGTTAGCACGTGACCTAAGTTTGTTCACTTTGTGCTAAATGTTGATTTCTTTGACTGTTGTGTTAATAATATCAACAGTTCTCTGTCGCCCTCTGGTGGTTCATCAGAGAAGCCAAACTTCCAAAGAAAGTGAATCAATAAACATGAGCTAATTCTTGATAAAGGTTTGAAAACACAGATGGAAAACAGCATCAATACAAATATTAGTCAATGTTTCCTTGAATGGTACAATTTCAGG
This sequence comes from Oryzias latipes, assembly GCF_053564925.1. Classification (NCBI taxonomy): domain Eukaryota; kingdom Metazoa; phylum Chordata; class Actinopteri; order Beloniformes; family Adrianichthyidae; genus Oryzias; species Oryzias latipes. The sequence goes on from NC_136238.1 coordinate 23,599,959, forward strand.
ATTTGTTGTCAGAAAAGTTGTGAAAAACTGTCTTGTAAAGTGTGTGGTGACGGTCCACTGTGGAAAATGACTGTTTGTGGAACATTGAGATGTGCTCAGTGATTTTGGTTTAGGACACTTTGGTTTCATTTCAAACGTTGGTTTCTCCTAAATCTACAAACTCTCTCCACAAACTGTCTCCTAACTCTCAGGGATTCCTGCTGCTGGCAAAACTCACGGCTCAAGGAACCACTTCATGAATCAGTCACGCTTTGGAATGAACTTTATTGAACAACATGTCATGGTCTGGAAGAAGCCCCAGTTCCAGCTGACAGAAGTCTGGTTCTGATCCATCAGATCTCACTAGCAACAGAACCAAACCTTCACGTGTTGCAGCAACAGCTTCCATGTTTGGGAGGATCTTCTGAAGAACAGCTCAGTTCCAGATCACATCATGATGTTTGATGTTTTCTTCATTCCAGGAAATCATCTGTGTCTCCTTTGATCTGTGCTGAGTCAGCACTTTGACTTCTTTTCAACTTTAGATCCATCATTTACAATCAGGGATTTATTGATAAATATGATTTATTGACAGAAAATAAAGAGTAAATGTATTTATCATCCAGCAGTGATTGTGGTGTTTGTCTTTTATTTTGAAATTCCTCAAGGATGATCATCATGGTGGGATTTCTAGATCTGCATGAACTCATCCTGAATCCAAAAGACACTGGAGCATCAAAGAATCCAACCCATCTCTGCCAACATGAGGCTCTTACTTTGAAAAGTCTCAGACTTCCTGCAGGGAAACAGGCTTTCTGCTGCTGCTCTGACAGATGTGCACGAACTTGAAAGAGCTTCCTGACTGAGGAGCTGCAGACTTTCTCCTGCAGAGCAGCAGCTGACTTCAGCGTCGTCATGGGAACACAGTCTGCTGCTGCTTCTGGAAACGTCTTCAAGGCTGTGGTGGGACTTGTTGGTCTGGAGGACAGATTCTCTGAGCAAATGCTGCTTCAGCTTCAAGCTTCAGCTCTTTTCTTCTGGCAGAGCTTAGAAGAAATGGAAACCTCCTTTGTTCTGACTGTTTGCTCCAAATCCCAGATTCAGGAATTCCTCCAAGAAGTTCAGCTCAGAGATCATCAGCAGAGAAAAGCCTGAAGTTCTGATGGAAAATGACAACAGAACATGATCGATATTATTGATCCACATGGAATCCAGAAGAAACTCTGAGGTGAAGACATGAAGACACAAGCTTCAGAGACATGAGAAGAAGTCAGAGTGGATTCATTCTGGACTTTCTTCTCACATCTTCTCTTCAGAACATCTTTGTCTTTGATCCTTCAAATCTTCTGAAATCTGATCATCCATGGATTGTTTTTGTGGGATCAGATCCAGAGTTGCTGAAAGTTCTGCTGCCCTCTGCTGGTCAAAGTGTCCAAACAGCAGAGAGGAGATTCTCTGGGATTCATTGGAGTCCAGATTCTCCTGGATGTGAACAGTCTCTGCTTCTGGAACAGAAGAGTCCTTCTCAGAGCAGCATTCAGGATCTGTTCTGTCCGGCTGAGAGCGCTCCCTGCTGGTAGGAGACAGAACCACATCAGCTGCTTTTCTTTGGCCGTTCAGAAACAGTCTGGAGACTCTAAAAAACCTCCACTTCCTGAAGCAAACGGATGCAGAGCATCATGTTTGATCCTCTTCCTTCAGAAACGGCTCCATTGTTCCATCGCTCAGCAGTTTGACTAAAGCAGCTGAGAGTCTTGATGCAAACAGACCTCAGCAGCTCATCCAGAACGCCATGACAGAAGCACATGCAGCAGCACGTGCACGCTCCCAGAGAACAGCAGCTGATCCAAGTCCTGACTTTGAGGTGAGACCTTTCTGTTCTGCTTGGACCACACTTCAACATGAACTTCATTTCCCATCATTCCATCTGTCAGGAGAGAACAGCTGCAATCAGCTTCCTTCAGGAATGACTGCAGGTAGAAGGATCTTTCATTCTTCAGCACCACCAGGACCCACATCCAGCCCATCAACAGCCAGAACATCAGTGACATCAGCGTCTGATCTTCATCACATCATCATCACCAAAGGACCACCTCTACTTTTTTAGATTCTGATGGATTTCAGTCTTTCTGCAGCTTCTCATCAACTGGATTGTAAAACATTTTCATTTTCTGTTTTATTTTTCAAATGTTGAAGAAAAATCTTTCCAGTTTTAAAAAGATGAGACTAATAAAGTGATTGGAAAGACCCTGTCTGCTGCACGACCTGTGCAGGTGCATTGTGGGTAATAATGTTTTTTTCTTTTTGGGATATTTGCTGGATTCTGGATGTTGACAGTTGTGTTGGTCTTGGTTGTGGTTTGGATATTTGTGGTTATTTGTAGCACAGCTGGGGGGTATTCCAGGAAGTATGTTTAAACTAGCCTGACTTTAACCCTGAACTCTGGCTGAAATCCGCCTGAACTTGCTTACTCTGGGAATGACCGCATATGAGTTAGCGTATGAGTTGGCGTAATTACGCACGACTTGGTATCCCTGGGTCAAAGCACGTGCACGGCATGTACATAAAGACATTCTCAATAGATAGCCGATTTACGGAGTCACCATGGAAACGTGTGGAGAAAAAAAGAAAGCACAACACTTGAGACGGAAGTGAGACGGAGTCTAAGCTTTTAATGACGGCGTATAAGGATTATACGTCCATCAAAAAAGCAATACGGCTGCATCATCAAAAGAACGAGTTTCTGCCTGGAGAAAAAGACCAAAGTAAATGCATGAGTTTCTATCTCATTTCTATTTTCACTGTGAGCCATATATTTATATATATCTATATCTATATCTATATCTATATCTATATCTATATCTATATCTATATCTATATCTATATCTATATATATATATATATCTATATATATATATATATATATATATATATATATATATAAACGATCCAACTTAAATTAATTAATTCAATTGGTAACAAGTAATTGAGTTAAATTTATTCAACCTAATTTTTTATGTTTATCCAACTCAATATTTTTTTACAACTCATATTTACATATTTATCTAAATAAATGTAATATTACTCCAATTCAATTAAAGGTTTTTCCATCTTAATTTATTGTACTTCTTAAACTCTCATATGTCTAAGTTCGAGCCTTCAGGTATTCTCATTTTTATAACAATAAAATGACAGAAACAAAAAGAATTCCCAGTATAAATAATGATGTCTTCAACAATTTCTCCAAGTTTTTTTTTTTTACTTGTCCTGTCCAACAGCTGGGAAGGCAGATGAGAGCTGACGGCCTCTTGTGTTGGACATATTTTACTTTAACAACAGGGGTCATTAATCTTCAGACAAACCAAAGGTATGTCTGAATAAACCCCTTTTGTAATCGAGGCCAAACTTTATTCATTTTAATCATATTTGAAATTCTTTGGTGTTGGACCGGACGGAAAAGGAAAGAAGGGAAGAAGAGAGAGGGATGTTAGAAAGGGGGGGGATAGGAGGGTGATTATAGGACAGGGGGGATAAAACCATGAAGAAGCATAAAGCAAAAAGTTACTGGATGTTTATCATTAGGGTGAGGTTCAGAAGTAATACAGATCTCAAAGGGGCGAGGCCTGTCCACACACACACACAAATGTTATAAATACACCTGCTAGCTGCAAAAATGTCCACATGTCAAAACAGACAGTGTTCACACACGCATATGCCTTCAAGCCAACTTGTGTGAAATATTTTGTTCATACAATCATGCAAACTATTAGTGCAAAGATGAGCTAACACCTGGGGGGTATTCCAGGAAGCATGTTTAAACTAGCCTGACTTTAAGCCTGAACTCTGGCTGAAATCCGCCTGAACTTGCTTACTCTGGGTATGTCGGTTCCAAAAGACCGGATATGAGTTGGCGTAATTACGCTCGACTTGGTAACCCTGGGTTAACGCACAGTACATAAAGACATTCTCAATAGATCGCCGATTTCTGGAGTCACCATGGAAACGCGTGGTGAAAAAAAAAGAAAGCGCTGTACTTAAGTGAGACGGAGTCTGAGATTTTAATGACGGCGGAAAAAAATTACAAGTCCATCAAAAAAGTAACATGGCGGAAAAATAATTTAAATAATTTAGTTAAATTAATTCAAACTCAATAATTGTTTATACAACTCAAATTTACGTATTTATCTAACTAAATGTCAGATTACTCCATTAATCTTTTTTCCATCTTAATTACTTATATTTCTTGAACTTTCATATGTCTAAGTTTGAGCCAGCAGATATTCTCATTTTATAACAAAAAAAAGAACGGGAAAAAAATGCACGGAGTGCAAAAATTCATTAAAGAATTTTCCATCACTATCATAACATGTTTAGGTGGTAAGGGTGCTATATAAACTCATCATCCTCTCCCTTACTCTCACTCATGGTGCAGAGACGTAAGCATAGTAGGACAAAATAGCTCGGCAAAACACGGTGAAACACAGTAAAACAGCTATACAACTAAACACATTTTGTAAAAAACCCACACTTAAACCCAAATCCGTCCAGACAGGCAAAGGGAATGATATCCCAGAATCCCTTGCGGTGCCGATCTAACGGCAGCACCAAAGTTACACCTACTTTATTGAAATAATTTGAATGAAAGGAAAATAATTGTCTGAAAACTCTGTGTTATTTTTAAGGTGACCTAACAAAAAAATGATTTATCTTAACTGAAGCAAATAATTAAGTTAGATCAAAGTAAAAAAGTTTCTCTTTCCAACATCCATATGTGGTCTTATCACCCTCTCATGGTGGAAAAAGTATTATCTGAGCTTTTTCATCCACTAAATCATCTTCAAATGGACACGCCATGCTGCTTCACCTCTCTGAAAACAAACTAAGCTTCAACTAAACCTGCTCCAGACCAGGTTATGTTCAGAGCATGAGTTGCCATGGTAACTTGACCTACCATGAAACATACCTCCATTTCTGGAACCAAAAGCTGAGGTTATCAACTTCCTTAGCCTCAAACTTATCGTGGGAGCTAGCATAACCTGCTTTCTGGAATACCCCCCTGTGCTCAGGTGAGTGTTTATGTTCTTCTACAATGGGTGGTGGAATGTGAAAAGAAGGAGGAGGAGCGCCCAGCCACCCCCACACCCAGACCCCCGCTGCAGCAGCTGCGGCAGCCAAAACCCCCCAACGCCATACGGCAGCAGGCAGATCAATTTCTCCAAGTTTAACTTTACCCAGTAGGGATGCTATATAAACTCCTCTTCCTCCGTCTCAAAAAAAAAAAAAAAAATTAAACACAACAGGACAAATAACTGGGCAAAACACAGTAAAACAGCTAAACAACTAAACACATTTGGTCAAAAACCCACACTTAAATCCAAATCCATCCAGACAGGCAAAGGGAATAGTATCCCACAATTTCTTGCAGTGCAGATGTAGGTACAATAACCGTTCGGCCTGGAACATCCGTTCGGGGTCCTTCGGGGTCCTGTGACTTATTCTGACGTCACATTATGTGATTGGCTGTCCGTTGGCCCGATGACGTGTCAGATAGTGATCGGTCTGGACAAAGTACGATACCACCATAGACGAAAATATTATGACGTCTGTTGTAAACAAACAGAGCCCCGTTATAGAGCGACATTGTCTTTTAAACATGCTTTTATTATTGTTATGTTTATTATTGAATGCATGTTTGCTTATAGTTTTTATAATCCCTGCGTCCAGTACTTTATTATTGGCAGATCGGACCCGGAAGCACAACACTTAGCCGTGCTAACAACATTTTCAGCCATAATGGCTGAACTAACACTGAAATAACAATGGATTGTGGCAAAATCTTTTTATAAAAATTACAAAGAATATTGTCAGACACAATTTATGAAGGAAAATAACTTTAGGTTACAAAAGGGAACGTGAAATTAAAATATGTAGAGCCAGAGCAGATCTCCACTCTACGTAGTTTGTCCAAGTGGGGTTGCCGTAGTGTGACGTTTCCTTCAGTCAATAGGACCCCGAACGGTTATTGTACCTACAGCGATCTAACAGCAGCACGAAAGTTACACCTACTTAATTTAATTAATTTGAATGAAAGTAAAATTACTGTCTGAAAACTACATGTTATTTTTAAGCTGACTTCACTAAAAAATGATTTATCTTAACTGAAGCAAATTATTATGTTAGATCAAAGTAAAAAAGTTTATCTTTCCAACATCCATATGTGGTCTTAACACCCTCTCGTGGTGGAAAAAGTATTATCTGAGCTTTTTCATGCACTAAATCATCTTCAAATGGACACGCCATGCTGCTTCACCTCTCTGAAAACAAACTAAGCTTCAACTAAACCTGCTCCAGACCAGGTTATGTTCAGAGCATGAGTTGCCATGGTAACTTGACCTACCCTAAAACATACCTCCATTTCTGGAACTGAAAGCTGAGGTTATCAACTTCCTTAGCTTCAAACTTACCGTGGTAACTAGCATAACGTGCTTTCTGGAATACCCCCCCAGTAGGTTCTTCATGGACAACATGTTGCTCTGCCGATGTGCCTTTGGGCCAACTTGATTGGGCTGTTTGGAAGAATAATGAGGATTGAAGGAATTTATTTTTTGTGGTCATCATTTCTCATAGGCTTTTATCTTATCTTTATTTCATTGAAGGTTTTCTTACAGGTTTACTGTGTGAGGTTCCCACACTTAGAATTTCAAAGGGGCTTCCTGAACATTGCATATGTAAAGAGGTTGTGATGCTGGAGCTGCAAACAGGATACATGAGAGCCTCCATCAGATCATGTTTCTGCTGTTTTTCAGAACTGCATCTTTTTGGAAAATATAATCTTTCGCTTTGAGATTACTTTCCTTGTTGCATGTTCAAAAAGGTCGAGAAGAAGAAAACCACGGGATTCGGCCGGATTAAATTTAACAAATTTATTCCCTAACAATATTTCTAAAAACAGAGTAAAACAAATAAAACAGATCATCTGGGTTCCCAAAGTTTCAGAGCTTACACAGCGCCGAATTACAAATGTCTTAACGTGTCAGCCTGTTGGGAACAACGAAAGTTCCTCCGTCCAGCTGTTTTATCATGTCGGTTTCAGCCTCCTCCTTCGTAAAACAGCATGGCGTCCAGACTCCTCCTCTGGACGCTCGGATTGGCTGGCAGGGAGCCTGCCTACCTCCGTCAGTCCATATTTGGAATTGCAGCATTTGGTTCTGGCTTCCTGCTTCAAATGTCCAGGGGGGTTATTTCACAGACGGACCTCTGTCCGACCACCAACTGTGTCCCCATGGGGGTCCAGCACAGCCGCCCGGATCCTTCTCCACAGGCAGTCAGTCCCAACTGTTTGTCCCTCTCATGAGAGTTGGCACCTTCAGGGTTTCCCATGATTAGAATTGAATCCTGGAGATAATTTAATTCTGGTCCATGGCTACGTTCACACTGCAGGCTGAAACGACCCAATTCCGAATTTTTTGCCCCTAAGCAGCCCAATTCCGATCTTTTCATGACAGTCTGAATGACACAGATCCGATCTTTTCAATTGCGACCCAGGCCCCGTGGGTTTGCCGTCCTGATTCCGAATTGTAGCCGTTCTTTTCAATTGCGACCGCCGTCTGACCGGCCAGGCGACTTGATTCCGAACTGTACGTCATCGACACGCAACAAACGTCATCATTTTGCGTTGAAGTAGGCGGGAACGAGAACGTAAACATTAACCATGGTGGACGATGCTGCTGAGATCAGTCAGTTGAAAGGAAGCGAGGTCACTGATTGGATTAATATTTGGGCTGATCGCTCTTTTCAGGCCAAACTCCAGGGCTCTTATCGCAACTGGGCGGTTTTTGAAAAAAATTCCAGATAAATGGCAGAGCGTGGTGTTGAACCTTTACCGCGATAACTTTTTTTTTCTTTCTCCCCTTTCCACCGTGCTCAGAAGCGCGGGGGACCCGAGGCGATCCTCCTCCTCCTCCCTGTTCTGATCCTTAGATTCTCCAGAACGGGTTAATAAAGAGTCCATAGCATTTATTCTGGGGGAAACCTTCTTTTATTACCGTCCTCCGTAACACACAACATGAATGCGCGCCCACACTGCCCCCCCACCTATTCTCTATCGCGGCACGCGCTTGCACACACGGGGGGGCGCGGCCCCAACACATACACATTCCTCTTCCACTACAGTGGGTACAGACGATCCCGACTCCAATGCCTTCTTAAAATGAGAAGATTGTAATTGTGCTGCTCCTTTGTGAAAATAAATTTAATATTACAAAAAGAGCTCCGCTTTTGACAAAACTGTTGTTGACATCCATTGTTAACGTTTGCTCCGCAAACAACGAGTGACGTCGTTCACCGTTGAGTATTCTTCTGGCTTTTGCGCATGCGGGTCTCGTTTGGGTCGTGTCACGGTCACACTGGAGATCACAAAAGTTCGAATTTACTTGGAAATGTGAACGGTCTAGCAAATAATTCGGATTTTTTGAAAAAATCCGAATTGAGCATTAAGCCCTGCAGTGTGAACGTAGCCCATGTCAGATCTCCGTGGAGAGATTTATTAATTATTAATTCATTTAAAACCTTAAAACACAGCTGGGACTTTAAGTAAACAAGTGTAGAATAACAAAATAAGACAAAATTATATAAACAGCACAAGTCCAAAAGGCAGTGAGAAGAAGAAAAATCCTATACTTAACTTTGATTCCAAGAGTGTGTTCATTTCTTTTTTATCCATCCCAGAAATGGTGGTTACATTTGTCTTGTGTTTGATTAAATAAAAGCAAAATAACGGCAGCAGGGGGGAAGAAAAAAAAACGGGGAAAAAAATCGGAAATCGAATTAAAAAAAATAAAATCGGAGATTTTATTTTTAGGCTATATCGCCCATTCCTGACTCGTGAAGTAATCATTTCAGTTTAAGTTTAGATATTCTGGTTAATCAGACCTGCAGATGGTGAAAATGATTAAATAAAAACTGGAATACTAGTTGTTCTAAATAGATAAATGTGACATTTTTCACAGATATTAAAATAGAAAATGCTTTAGTCTCCACTCTCCAAAAGTTTAAACAAGATTTAATTGTCCTTAAAAGTCATTTTATGCACACGCCTTTGAATAAATACGTGTTTCACAGTTAATGCAGTTCTTCATATTTAAAGTTCAAAGCAGATTTGGAATTAAAAGTAAAGAACATCAACTAATTTACCTCTGAACAAACCCGGGTACGTCACATACTCTGCTTTTTTGAACAGAGTTCAGCTTTGGGACCAGCAGAGAAGCAACAAACAGCAGAAACCCACACTGTGGGAAAGACTCCACACTTCTGACTGATGTTCACGTCCACTTTATTCTTCACAGATAAGATTGGAACAGAACAGAACTAAAAAGAACAGAGGAACAGTTCTAATGTCTACTAGAAAACATGAATCACAAGAACACCAGACAGAAATGATTCTTGCTTTTTACTATATTATGTGTGTACACAGTTCATATAGGTATGCCTTTTCTCTGGAATGGTATGAATTATAGGTATTAAATCACCATCATTTGAAACAGGAGATCAAAATCCCAAATTTTCCCAAATTGCCTTTTTACTACACTGTTAGGGTTACGAAATTATCATTTGCTTACACGTTATTATCACCATAATATGAATGTCTCAGTTCTACCAGTCTGCAGTAAGAACATAGACATGAAAAGTTCTGACTATACAAGATATGATGTTCCTGTACTGCCTGATTGAATGACCCACTTTTATGTTATCAACCCCGGCCTCCAATAATATAGACTGGATGCACTGTGAAGGCAGAACTCCTCTGTGACAGCTTTGCGCTGTGACAGACGGGCTTCTCCTTCTGCAGAAGTCTAACAAAAATTCTCCTCTCCTGTGTGGTTCTTTTATTTGTTAGGGAAAAGTCAAAACCCTGACATACAATCTGCTATATTTATAAAGATCACGGGTCAGCGACCTTGGACGTCAAGAATAAAAAAGGAGAGTAAATGAATACGACTACCAGCACTGTAAAAAACGATGATCATTTAATATGAATAGGCTAACAGATCATATTGTCTCTTAATAATAATAACTTACCCAGCACATGATGTAAAATTAATTAAAATACAACATTGTGCATTTTTATTTTCACAGATATTATTTGCAATGAGGACACCATTTGATATCTATGATTCTTTACTGCACTGTTTATCTAAGTTGTTACCTTAATGTGTATGTAATAACTAAGAAGATTTAATTTCAGTGTTGCAAAAAACGAAACATTAATAAATTATATTTTACATTGTTCTAAAATAAAGAGCTTTCATGTACAAAGTTTGTTGTTTGTCTTCCCCACCCTTGCTTTGACACAGAAAAGTTTTGTACAACCCAGCCCGAAGCAAATGTCAAGCTGCTAACAAAGTGGCTTCCTTGGAGACCTGTCCATGCCCCATACAGCGCATGACCCCAGACAAACTCAGAGAGGAAAAACAAACAGGCAGAGATCCAGAGCTTCCTTTTTGACATCAAGCCTGATTATTCAAGCACACAGAAACAGCCCAAACAGCATGGACGTCACTTCTGCTTCCAGCCCTCTCACTCAAGGTTTTCACACCAAGACTCCCCACTTCCCATGAGTCTTAGGGGCTGAAGGCGGGGCTAACCCCCAGGTCGCTACAGTATCAATAAGAATACAGATAAGAATACAGGATTGAAAAGCAGGAGATCGATAGGAGGAGTTTCATAGATAAAATCTTAACAATACCCATAAATGGTTACTTGACCTAACAAAGTTTAGACTGCAGTCAATACATTGTTTTAAATATTACTGAAATGTTCATTGATCACATAAAAAGTGTTTGATTTAAAGATGTAAAGAACATATTTCAAATATTGTCATGGTAACACACACATAGACAACATGTACATCGTATTAGCATGGATTACAACCATGATAAAGCCATTCTATGTTTAGCTCTAATAATTAAAAAAAACTCTTTTCTATTTATAGGTACATCTAAAATAATTGCTTTTGTGAAAAAGTCTTACTTTTTTTCCAAACTATAATTGGTTTATGTAGAAATTGTACAAAATCTCCACCAAATCACAAATATCAGTTGAAATAAAGGTACTTTTGCACAAACTCATTTCTTTAAATAAATAAATAAAAGAGCTGAAAACAACGACAACAAAAAAAACCAGAACAAAATAATAATAATAATAAAAAGACAAAAAACTGCACCAACCCTCTCTATTAAAGGAAATCTAATAGGTTTCAAAAATTGTAGCATAACACATGTCCAGATTTCTCAGAGGAGTAAAATAAATTACGGCAAGCAAAAAGTATCCATTTGCATGAAATAAAACCAGAGAAAGGGTAGCCCCCAGAACAAGTGATTTAGTCTGGAAAAGAATAAAATTGTACCTGCTGTACCATTTGGAATAATGGACGGCACCTTTCTTCAAATCGACCACTGTCATTCTTATCTTTTCCAACTTGAGGAAGAACAGAAGATCCTTGAGCTACTGCGAAGATGATGGAGAGTGTAGTGATTTCCACTTGAACAAAATTACTGTCCTTGCAAGAAGAGTCATTAAGGCGAGGGAGTCTTTACAGAACCCACCCCCCACCCGTAAAATAAAGTCTTCAACCTCTTATCAGAAGTTTAGATGGAGAAGTTTAGAATTAAGAGTTTACACTAAATAATTTCTTACATTGTCAAGAAAAAGTTTGGGAGTTCTCCTGTTTCCGTTGAGACCAGATACTGACTAAAACTTGAATTACATCACTTACAAGAAAAATTCTTCTCTCCTGTGTGACTTCTCATGTGTGCTTGGAGATTAGATAATTGACGAAAACGTTTTTTACATTCTTTACAAGAAAAAGGCTTTTCTCCAGTGTGAGTTCTCATGTGTGTTTTGAGGCTAGATACAGTACTAAAACGTTTGTCACATTCTTCACAAGTAAAAGGCTTCTCTCCTGTATGAATTCTCATGTGTGTTTTGAGACTAGATATTTGAGCAAAACTTTTCTGACATTCTTTACAAGGAAAAGGCTTTTCGCCTGTGTGACTTCTCATGTGTGTTTGGAGATTAGATATATCACCAAAATCTTTATCACATTCTTTACAAGAAAAAGGTTTTTCTCCTGTGTGACTTCTAATGTGTCTCTCGAGATGTGATATTTGATTAAAACATCTTTTACATTCTTTACAAGAAAAAGGCTTCTCTCCTGTGTGAGTTCTCATGTGTGTTTTGAGATGAGATATTTGATTAAAACGTTTTTTACATTGTTTACAAGAAAAAGGCTTTTCTCCTGTGTGAGTTCTCATATGTTTTTTGAGGTTAGATGTGTAATTAAAACTTTTATCACATTCTTTGCAAGAAAATCGCTTATTTTCTGCATGGATTCTCACGTGAATTCTGAACAGAGATTTGTTACAAAAGCGTTTACCACATTCTTTACAGATACAACATCTTTCATCAGACCCAGTTTCCATGTTGTCAGAGATCTTACTAATTATTCTTGAGCTCTCAACAGATTTGAAAGACGAAAGTCTCTCTTCTTTTGTAGATTGCTTGCGTTTCTTAACCAAAGCTGCCTTCTTGGGATTTTTTCTAATATCAGAGTCACACTCACTTTCTGACATGCGAGAGCTGTCCACACTTTGGACATGACTTCTGTCTCTTCTCTTCCTCTGATCTCTGTTCGGTGGGTCTTTTTCTTCATCTGTAGTTGATGTTGATTCTGTCTCTTTATCTGTAGTTGATGTTGATTCTTCATGTTGGTTTCCTTCTTCATCCTGACTATCAGTTACATTAAAGCTCTGCTGAATATTTAGATCTGCTTCACTGTTCTCATCTTCCTCATAAGTAGGAATCTCCGTCAAGGTATCAGTCTCCTGCTTCAGATCAAGCTGATCTTCATACTGACTGATGTAGAGCTCATCTTGCTCCTCTTTTGTCAGTAGAGGTTTTGGTTCTTCTAGTTTCTCTTCTTTAATCAGTGTAGGTTTTTGTTCCTCTTGCTCTTCTTTAACATGTGGAGGCTCTGATTCCTCCTGTTCCTCTTTAATGTGTCGAGGTTCTGGTTCTCCATGTTCCTCTTTAATATGAAGAGGCTGCGTTTCCTCCTGTTCCACTCTCAAATTGCTCTGCTGGTTGCAGAAATCCCCTTCACTCGCATGATGCTGAGGCAGGACTACAGGGACAAAAAGACAAAAAAGCAACCATTGTCATTAGACAAAAATAAAAGATCAATATTTGATGACAGCGCATTGAGAATCAATAGCAGGATTAAATATCGTGACATATCTCCATATCGATATTTTTGCGCACCCCTAATAGAATCCCACGTTATGATTGACATTAACATATAATTGACAGGTAAGGTAGATTATGACCCCCATCCGCCCTCCACCCCCATCCGTCCACTTCATTTGGAAGAGACCCCCAGTTGAACTGGTTCCCTCCTCATTTTGATTTGATTTGAAATGGTTTATTTCAAACAATCAAATAAAAATAATACACAAAAACAATACAATCAGCAGTTATACACTCATACAATGATGTATCAAACTTAGGATAATTAGACATATTAATAAATATTGCTTGAAAGGGAGTGGAAGGGAGCGAACTCGTAATTCAATAAAGTTCATAGTGTCTGTATGTGTTACCTGGCTTCTTAGGCTCTATTATTATCAGACATGGTTGTGTTTTTTCAAATACCTTATAGGGCTGCAGCCCTATAAGCCGATTCTTTTTGTAATCGATTAATCTAGCACTTAATCAATCGATTAATCGAGTAATCGAGTTTTTGAACAACCACAACAAATAATGGATAACAAAAATGATGTGGTTGTAAAATGAACAAGCATTTGATTTTAAAGATCCGCTCTGATGCAAATGTTACTTTTGGTGTTTTTAAGTTGGTCTTGAGAAGTGGCGGAGCTTGAACATTTTGTATGGGGGGGCGGGGGACAGGAGACTTTGAAAGGGTGGCACAACACCAAAGTGGAAGGCCATTAAAAATAAAAGAATCAGAAAAAACATATTTGATCATTATCATTGTTTATATTTCGTGTAAAAATACTGTTTTTGTTATTTTTGCAATGCTTAAAGAAGCCTCGCGGTCCGCCGAAAGGCGAGCTACCGCCTGTCCCAGCCCCTGCCTCTCGGTGCCCCCTCGGTGCCGCCGTGGAGGGGGCGCGGAGCGGCTGACGCCGCCCCTCGCTCGCTGCCAACGGCACGCGCAGGTCCCGCTCCTAAGGCGTCGGGGTTCCAGCGGTCGCGCAGATGTCTTCTGTTCAGATGCTGAATCATGGAAGATGTGCTGTTGTGGTATGCCAGCTCTATTTTGCAGTAGAGACACTGCACCTTGTTCTCTTCTTTATTAAGTGTGTAATGATCCCACACTTTAGACAATTTCTGCCGTTTATTTATAGATCTATTCTCTGCCATCGCGCCAACTAAATTCAAAAGGTCTGTGTGAATAAACGGTCCGTGTGACACAATCAAATCCCTGCGCCGCGCGTATAGTGCACGTCATAGGAATTTAACGAGGCTTCGAGGCAGAGTTTTTGCCTCGAGGAATTTTTGTAATCGAGTAAATCGAGGAATCGTTTCAGCCCTAATACCTTATATGTTTCGACGGATGTCTGCCCTCTTCATCAGAGTCGTCATCAGGTGGTAGTGATGTGATGTATTTAAAAACAAATGATTGTGACTGAGGCGGAGTCTCCGCCCCTTGATGTCCGTTGGTCACATTGCCATACATCAAAGGAGTAACAGAACGCATCCAAAGGGCCATGAAAAAACATCACGTTATCATCCCAGTTAAACCATATAAAAAACTCAGGAAACTACTGGTTCATCTAAAAGACAGGCAGCTCAAGAAAACATGAAATCAGCCATAACGGACCGCTGCAAACTAGAAAACCACATCATGGACTGGGAAAAGGCCAAAGTCCTCCACACTGTAGACAACAGACACCGCAGATGGATCATGGAGGCGGTTGAGATCCGAAACCGAACCCACATGAACCGGTTGAGGGGCCTTCATGCTCTCTCATACCTGGCCTGGAGTAACATCCTCCAGAAGAAAACGGCCATCAAGGGGCGGAGTCACCTATCAAAGTTTGACAGGTGATTCCGCCTCATTCACAACCATCTGTTTTTTAAATACGCCACATCATCACCACCTGATGACGACTCCGACAAAGGCGGAAGTACATCTGTCGAAACATGTCAGGTATGTGAGAAACACAGCCGTGCCTGATATAGGAAAACCTGAGAAGTCAGTTGGATCCCTCCTCCACTCCCATTTTTCTTTACACATCTTTCCAGTGCCTTCTCAGCTGACGGGAGCACGTAGAGCTGCAGGGGGCGCCATGGTGCTGCTTTTAGTAGGCCGTTCCAATCACAGTGAAATAACAGATAATAGACAACCATAACTGATTTTTTCTTTTCTCCAAGCGCTGAACCGGCGCGCCCTTTGAATTGGCGCCCCGGGCAATTACCCATACCTAAAACCACTACAGCCTTGTGTGTCAGAAGATTCATAAACCCAAGTTTTGCCAGTAAAATATGTCCAACACAAGAAGTCTTCAGCTTTATCTCTTTGCTCAGCTGCTGCACAACACAACTAAAAGAAATATTGATAATGGTGAGTTAACAAACACTAGATTGTGTGCTTTTAGTGTGAGGTAGAAATATTCTAACCTGGCTTTTGAAATGCAATAAATGTCAATTATTGATAATGACTCGAAAACAATCCCAACTGAATCATTTGTAAAATGCAAAATGACAGGATGTGCAAACCTACACTGTTACCTACACTGTTGTATTTTACAGGCTCAGTTCCAGGGAGGTTCTGCAGAGCAGGATCTGCCCAAGTGTAATGTAACACTGAGCTTCAGAGCATTTTGCTGGAGCCGGAGGTAAGGCGTCGTTTGTCGGTGACGTCACACTCGCTTCGTCCATCTTTATTTACAGTCTATGGCAGTGTTTTTCAACAAGTGTGCCGCAGAACACTAGTGTGTCTTGGGAGATGGTCAAGTGTGCCGTGGGAAATTGCCCTCATTAACTGATCTAAAAACATTTCCCCATCTCCAGGAAATCAGCTCTTTGTTGATCCAAACAGGCCCTGATAAAACACTGAGTAGTTAGGAATATGAAAGATCATAAAATTATTTTTTCTTTGTGTTTATTTGATTCTATTAAAGACATTTTGATAAGAATGACGGTACCGCGATTTGGCTGCAGCTAAAGCCGTTTGCGGCAAAGTCCCGCCCCTTTAACTGTCTCCGCCAATCATTCTTGAAGGCTTAATCACATGTCATCAGTCTGACCAATCAGAAGTGGTTAAAGTCTTCACTTCCTTGTTCCAATTTAGCTCATAAAGTCTCTCCGTTCTAAAAAAAATACCAGCCAAAGCTCGTCTTTAGCGGTGTAGCTTTCCACAGAATCCAGTATCAGACCGTGGAACAAGTGAAAAAAGCAATGGAGCTCAGAGCAGCTAGTCTTTCTGCCTCTTTGCGGCAGTTTTCACACTACATCTCCCATGATGCATTGGGTTAAAGGGACAGCGTCTTAGCGTACAATGAATCGTCCTTAAACGTTTTGAAACCACAACAAACACACATCAAACCGTTTTTGAATTTTCTAACTTAACTTTTATTTCATCTTTTAGAAAAAACAGCTGCAACTTCCTGCCTTTTCTGCCACAATTGTCACAAAAATGCACGTGGGGGGGGGGGGGGGGGGGGGGGCTGTCGATCAGCTGAGACTGAGTTTTTTTTTTTTTGGATGCTGGTGTGCTGCGGGGTCTTTGTCAAGGTTAAAGTGTGCCGTGGCTCAAAAAAGGTTGAAAAACACTGGTCTATGGTAGCGACAGACCCCCACAACCCCAAGCTAACATTAGCGGTGAAACTAAATAAGCAAACAACATAGGAGCTATAATTAGGGATGGGTATTGTTAAGGTTTTAACAATACTACTACTCTTATCGATACTGCTTATCGATCCGGTATTTTAACAATACTCATCAATAATTTGTGAGGACGAAAAATAAATAAATAAATAAATAACAAATTAAGAACATAAAGTGTTTTATTTCCTCATTTTGCAACATTGTTTTTTTAAAAACATTTTACTTTATACATGAGAATGTTCCAGACAGGATATTTATTTAATTATTTAAACTAATTTTTGTTTCTTTATAAGCGTGATGTTTCCTTTGATCTTTTGTCCATTTTCCACAATCTTGAATAGACTTTTCTGTCTTTCAAACACCCAAAGTTAAGTTAAGTTAAGGAAACAAATTCACTTTGATGCAGATTCCTTTCTGTTTGTTTGTTTTTCTTTAAATCCAGTGAACCTATAAATTTTGTTAATTTTATGGATGAAGAAAATAACTAGCTATTAATTATTATTAATTTTTAGGAAGCAGCTGTTTGTTGTTTGTTGTGAGTTTGTTGCGGGTCTTGAACCATTAGCGGTGAGTCTAAGCCCCGCCTTTCTACCTGTTTGTTGTTTGCTCCGCGTGCACCCCCCCCCCCCCCCCCCCCCCCCCCCGCGTGCGCAGCGTGTTTACAGACAGCGCAACATACGGTCATCGTAGCAGCAAGGTGAGAGGATGGAAGGGACTCCTTGACGTAAACTTCATTAATTTCACGCGGAAATGGGTGTTCTTAGTGGTTTAGGGGGATAAAAGAATTTTTTTTTATTAATTAAAGGAAAATTGAATGACTTGATGAGTTAAATATGACAGATAACATTTATATTTTGTGGGACACAAAAAAAGCGACTTCTCCAGTACCGATAGCAGAACCGTTCAGGTCAGTTCTTAACGATACTGCGGTCTTGAAGAATGTGGCCCCGGGGCTCTGTACCCAACCCTAGCTATAATCCACCCACAGTTTTGGACCGATACCATCCCAGACAAGAAAAACAAAGACGTTCATGGATCTATTTAGTCTGCAGGTGGATCAGTGAACGTACCAACTATGTGTAGCTGAAGCTGCGGGTTCCAGCTGCTATCCAGCAGTCTGCGCTGACGACAGAGCTCCTCCTCGTTCTGGACGATGGTTCCTTCAGCAGCAGAAAGTTGTTCTCTGACAGAACCTTCCTGAGGTTCTGAAGACATGGTTCCTGCTCCGATCTTCAGCTCCAACTCCCACAAACACCGCCGTCCTCTTCACTGCAGCTCCGATCGATCGATCATCTGCTAGTCTCACAATAATCACAGCAATTCACGTTGTCTTTCCGTTCAACACTTCTTCACTCATTTACGACACTTTGGAAAATGCTGAGAGTTCCCACACGAACCACGTATCGTCCTTTCTGTCCAAAAACCTCACAAACCTCCCAACAAAACACAGCCGTCCTCTCAACACAAGCTAACGCTGCTAGCCTGCTAACAAGCTAACGCTGATACCAATTAGTTATATCACTAGAGGAGACATCACGTGGTTCCTCATGGGAGGAGAGCACCGCCATCTTGGTGAGGTCAAGTTACTACTGCAGTGCATGCATGTGAACACATTTTTTGCATAATACCAGTTCATTGTTTGGGTTTCAACTGCCAAAATCAGAGAAATGAGTCCAATAAGGAGGAAGGTATATCATTTCACAGGTAAGTACTATAATTTTTTTCTTTTAATGCTGCAGGGGCTTCATTAATAGAACACATGTTGACATGCATGATGCTGCAGGGCTACTATCAACATGCTACATGATGTACGGATAATTTGCTGTCGACATAAATGTACATTTTATTTAGCTAAACCTGTATACAGCATATTAGGCTATTATAGTATTATAGATTTATACATTTCTGACTCAGTGACTGAAATTTTTTTGCAGGTTTCCAATGGATTAAGACTTAAGGAAAAAGTGGATCTTAGCAATAAAAAGAGCTGACCCAGATGGATCACTGTGGTTACCAACTAGCAATACAGTCTGGATATGTTCAGAACATTTTGTGGAAACACATTTTGATAAGAGGCCAGACTGTTTGCTTGAAACCCGACACCATAACATCTGTGTTACACAAACTGGGGCCTGTTTCAGAAAGGAGGTTAAGTGTAAACTCTGAGTGCGTTAACCCTGAAATCAGGGAAACCCTGGGTTTTCCGTTTCAGAATGGGAGGTTTGTTAAACCAGAGAAAGCAGAGTAAGTCAAACCCGTTTCTGAAAGAGAGGTAACTTATACTCGGAGTCAGTGTCCATGGTTACTTACGCTGTGAACCTAACCTGGTCGGGAGCAGGTTTTATTCTCTAAACTCAAGGTTTCTGCCGGTCCCCTCCCCTTTTTAAAGACGAAGCGGTATTTTTCGCTTTAACCTTCATTGCCCAAATTTCCGTCACACAGAGACGGTCTAAGTGACAAGAATGGCTTGTCCTTTTTTGGAAGACCCAATAGACGAGGAGGCTGCATTAATTCGTAGAGAATTACATTTACGTCGTGCGAGGATTTTGAGACCTAGACTCGATTTTTTGTCATTTCCCCATACGTTTTTGTTTGAGCGTTACCGTTTTTCATTGCAGTCAATTACATATATATAATGAAAACAACATTAGATATTGCTATGTAGATGTTTCATATGTCAAATATTGTCAACAAAGCCTACATCCATGACATGCTCAAATTGGACCTGATTGAATTATGTTTTTATACTTCATTTTTAGCTGCTGCCATGTTCTTTTAATTCCTGCAGGATTGCATCTACATGAAAATGAAATCAGGGACATTGAATTAGATTAATGTAACAATTACTTTTTGGAGACACAATTTTGCTAGTACTGCTTACTTTCTTAATCCCATATAAACCTATACCACTTGATCAATACAAGGGTAGACATAAGTTCACTTTTAAAAACACAATTGCATGTATTAATATTAAACTGACCAACGTTTGCAAGAGGTTAACAAAAAAGTCCTCTAAACATTACCGACGTGAAATGCATTTTTCCCCCAGATTGGTTCTGTACACTGTGCAGCATTTCATGCAATTACACCAGGAATAACACTTTCAAAAGTACACCTAAATATCGCCATTTTTTATTTCACACCTTACGCTATTTAAAAAGTTATTTATTACAGCCAATATTTTATAACAATGATTTAAATGCAAACTTAGGCATTAACTTGAGCAGCTATGTTTTCCCACGCTAACTGTCTCTGTTTTGCAGATGCAGCGGTGTTGCTTTTCTTCCGGAATATGTGCTCATATTCACTGTAACTCTGTAGCAGCAGCAAGTTCAGCTGGCGAAAAATACGCAGACCTCTTTTTTTCCACGGTTGCCATGGTGACTCGTAATATCTGCGCTCCATTGATAATGGCTTCTTATAGTCGCGGTGCGCATGCTTACCTCCGAATCAGTCCACTCAGAATTGATTGACCTAACTCCGATCAGCTTCTCTGAAACAGAAAACTCAGAGTTGTTAATCTCTCGATTGACCAACTCAGAGTTCAAGTTTAACCTCAGAGTTGGTTGAACCTCCTTTCTGAAACAGGCCCCTGATCACTCACATGAATCAGTATAAATCTATTGTTTTTATTTGTTGTAGGATAAATCTATCTTGCTTACTTTGGTACTATGATATGATATGATATGATATGATATGATATGATATGATATGATCATTAATAATAGACTTGTTTTTATTATTTATTATTGACTTATTTATTTATTGTTATTATTTATTGTTTGTATTGATTCACTATTGATTTATTATTATTTGTATATTATTGACTTATTGTTGGGTTTTTCTAAATAATTTAAATTACATGTCAAAGGTCTAGAACTTCTAAATGTTTAGATATTATTTTTTAAAATTTTTTGTAATAATTTTTTTATTTGTAAGAAGTCCTGCAACAATGCATTTTCATTAAAGTTTGAGCTTTTAAGGCTGACTGTTTCTCTTTAACAACAACAAATGATGTATCTATATATATTATATATAAATATAATGTATTTACATATATGTATAAATATATATATAACTGTAAAAATATATATAGTATATAAAAGCTACTTAGACACCACTAAAAGCAATAGAAATCATTGTCATGTGGGCGTCGTCGACCTCACCAAGATGGGGTCGCGCTCTGCCACCGTCGGCCAGGCTTCTAAAACCGGCGTGTCTCCTCTAGTGATATAACTCATTGGCTGATATTATCACATCGCACATGACGCTTTCAGTGATAGCGTCATGTGCGGTGTACTTCCGGGTCACGTGCAGAAACTTTCTTGAAAAAGAAACGAATAAACTACTTAACTGGATCTCAAAATGATTCAAAACGCTTTCAGTATTTTTAGAACAGTTTTAATTCACGAACTAATAAAGAAAAGAAAATCTACAAAAAAACTGTTCTGATCAAACAAATTGAGAGCGTGTGTGACGTCATCAAACTGTAAATAATTATAGTCTTCAGATTTGACTCTAAAACGCATCTCAGACTAACTACACTCAAACACATGTGTTTAATCTTTTTCTAAACTATAGTAATGGATAAATGAATCTTTAAAGTGAACAAAGATGTCTATACGAAAGAAAAGCAATAATAATGAAATAATGAATAAAGTGGAAAAAACAAGAGAAGTTTCCTCGATTTTACTATTAAATAAATTCACATAAAAAGCATAAAAACGTTTTTCCCTGTTTGTTTTTACTGTTTATTCTATAAAGACTTTTTCAATAAAAAAAGTTTGGACAAGAAAAAATATCAGTTTATTTAATGTTGCAAAGAAATCTTAATTTATTATTTTTGTTTTTCTGCATTAACTGTGTGATGAATTTTATATTACATCCAGTTTACATAAAAAGATAAACGATATGTGTTTTCATTGGAATAATGTCTTCTGGTTTTGTAGATTTTAGAGTTGTAATGTTTAATATTATGTAATATTAAATTTAATTTAATACTAAAACAATATTCATTTGTTCTTTTGTCCTTCCAGGGATGACTGTAATGTTGGAGCCACAAAAATGCTCTCATAGGTTCATTATATATTAAGGTTGAAAATACAGAGTTATTAGTTATGTGAAAAATATAATAAAGTTAAAACAAATCGCAAATGCTTTTATGAGTGTGGTGTTTGTTCAACTGAACCAAGAAAGTGTCTGGAGTTTTCTTTCATTTGTTTTTACTTTATGTTTCTATTGAGTCCATTTATCTAGAAAGAAAACCTTCAAAAACTTGACCACTTTATTGAATAAACTGTGGTTTAGAATCTATGGAGTCCTATACTGTTCATAATTAAATAAATAAATATTTAATTAAATAAATAAATATGGCCTCATGCAAAAACACAATGAACCAATAAATCTCTCATAAATATATAAAAAGATCATGAAATTGTGAAAAACCTGCACACTGATTTTAAATTAGCCATTGTATCATTCATTATATTTCATTTTGCTTTAAAAACCTGTTAATTATTTTACAACAGCATTTTAAAATATTCATTTTTATTCATGTGGAATATTATTAGAATTCTTTTTTTTTATTTTTATTTTTAAACTTGTCCTGTCCAACAGCTAGGCAAACAGATGAGAGCTGAGGGCCTCTTGTGTTGGACATATTTTATTTTAACAAGAGGGGTTATTAATCTTCAGACAGACCAAAGGTATGTCTGAATAAACCCCTTTTGTAATTGAGGCCAAACTTTATTAATTTCAATCATGTTTGAAAATCTTTGGTGTTGGACCGGACGGAAAAGCGGAAAAGGAAAGAGGGGAAGAAGAGAGAGGGACGTTAGAGAGAGGGGGGGGGGGTAGGAGGGTGATAATAGGAGGGGAAGGGGGGTAAGACCATGAAGCACCATAGAGCAGACAGGTTTACTGGTTGTTTATCATTACGGTACGGTTCAAATGTAGTACAAAAAGGGCGGGGCCTGTTCACACACACTCAAATATTATGAACACACCTGCTAGCTGCAAAAATGTCCACATGTCAACATGTACACAAAACAGATAGTGTTCACGAACGCATACCTATGCCTTTAAACCAACTAGTGTGAAATCTTTCATTCATTCAATCATGCAAACTATTAGTGCAAAGGTGAGCTAACACCTGTGCTCAAGTGAGTGTTTATGTTCTTCTAAAATGGATGGTGGAATGTGAAAAGAAGGAGGAGGAGCGCCCAGCCACACCCAGACCCCCGCCGCAGCAGCAGCGGCAGCCGGAATTCCCCCAACGCCATACGGGAACAGGCAGGGAACAACCGCCCCCCGGGCGACCAAGCCGCCACCCAGGCCAGGGCCAGGAGGACCGCCGCGAGGCCCCCAGAGCCAGAGAGCAGGGAGGCGCGGAGGGAAAGAGAGCGCCGCCCCAGCCCAGCCAGGAAAGCAGCCCCCCCGCCGCGCTGGAAGAGCCCAACGCAGGGCCCCACCGGAGAGGGACGCCCACAGCCCGAGACAAGCACCCCACCACCACCCAGGAGTTCCGGGCATCCCCCCGCCCCGACCCCAGGTACGAGCCAGGACCCCCCAAGGGAGACCCGCTCCGCACTCCAGGCAGCCACCCACCCGGCCCACGGTTGGTCCAGGGAGGAGCGAGGCAGGGGCCCGCCGCCCTCGACCAGGAGGGGGGAACCCCGGGGAAAAAAGGGTGGCCCACAAGGGGTGTTATAAATATGGCCCGACCAGGCTTGGCCATGTTGGAAGTTTGGCGGGGCCCAGCGCCCAGGGGCAAGGACCAGGACCCACCCCCCAGGGACACGAACACCCCCGGCTCAGGTGTTATATAAACCCCCCCACCGTGCGGAGAGAGCACCGCCGGGCCCAGGGAGCCGGCACCCAAGGGAACACGGCCGGCATCGCCAAGGGGCCCGCACCCCCCACCAGGGAAGGGGTAGGGGACAGATGGACCCAGGTCCCACCTTCCTTGTAAAATGTGTGTGCGTGTATGGGTGTTTGAGAGGGTGTTTGTGTGCATGTGTGTGTGTTTATGTTTGAGTGTATATATTGAAGGGGGAGGGGTGTGTGTACTAAGGGGGGTGCAGTTAAAATTGGCGAGTAGGGCACTAAGGGGACATCTCCTGATTACTCACAGTGATGTCCCCTCACCCTCCACACCAAGAGGCCCTAAATGTCTAAGGTGCGGTTAAAATTGGCGGGTAGGGTGCCAGGAGGACATCTGCTGCTTGCTTGCAGTGATGTCCAAGCACCACCCCTACCGAGGACCCTACATGTCTAAGGTGCAAATAAAACCGAAAGAGGGGGGGCCCACTCCATACGGCAACCATAGGAGGGGGGCCACTGCCAAGTAGCCCCCCCCCCCCAAGGCGCATCGCAGGCTAGACCCCCCACCCCCTCACCCTAATATGAGGTTATATAAGGAAGGGGGTAAGTTGGGGACAGCTGGTAGACTGTCCCCTGGTGGTCAAACAGCCGTGCCCCAGCCCCCCCCCAGCAAAGGGGCCAGGGCCACCCAGCCCAGGGGCCCCACCCCCGGAGGCGCCGACACCCCAGGCCCGGCACCACCCACCCCACACAGAGAGAGAGGAGCCAGAAAGCGCCGCCCCCCCTGAGCAAGCCCAGGCCCCCACCCCCAGACGCCGGCCCTAGAGGAGCTCTGATCAGGCCTCGACGGGACCGAGGAGGCCAACCGGCCGAGGCAACCACCGATTGCCTCAGCGGAGTCCCCGACCCGCTAGCCCCCCCGACCCGTACCAATATTGGGCCCCCCCTCCCCCCCAGAACGCCCCCCCCACAGGACAGGGCCGACAAGCCCCCCACCCCACCCCAGACCCCGCAGCCAAAGCGGGTGACACCCAGAGCGACCGGGGGCCCCGAGAGGGTTGTCCCGTCCCGTCCCAGAGCCAGGGAAGGGCCGATCCCAGCCCCAGGTGCAGATGGGCAGCCCATCCGGCGCCGCTGGGCCCCCCCCCCCGAGCAGGGCCCCCCGCCAACCCCCCCCCAGCACAGGCAAAGGGACCACCCCCCCAAGCCAAGCCAGACCACTACCCCACCCCCCCACCACGCACCCCCACACCGAAGCCCAGAGGACCACGCAGCGCCCCAGCCCGCCCCACCCAGGCACCGGACCCGACCCCCTGACCAACGGAGCCCCCCACCGCCCCCGCCAGGCACCGGAAGCCCCGACCCCCACCCCAAACCACAGCAGAGGGGCAAGGAGCAGCGACGACCAAGCCCCCCACCCCCTAAGTCATGGAGTCAACCACAGGAGACCAGAGAGACTGAATTCTTTCAAAGTTACTTGAGCTTTGGGCTGACATTTTTTCCAAGCTGATATGATCAAACAGCAGATTTCTGTGTTGACTTATGTTTATATTTTTCTTTTTTTTCCAATTTATTAAAATAGTTTTTTTGGCAATACAAAGAGTTATGAAAATGATAGATGCTAATCCTTCTTCTATATCGATGGCACTCATGTCACCAAGCACACAAAGTGACGGTGAGGCAGTGATTGAAACCTTAAGCCAGACTGATAAATCGGCACATACCTGCTGCCAGAGAGCCTGGACAGGAGTGCAGAACCACAGTGCGTGCATGTAGCTGTCGGGTAGATTATTATCACAGTGCTCGCAAATGTCTGAGTTACTGAGACCCATCTTGAACATCCTCTGTCCAGTGTAGTAAATTCTGTGAAGAGTTTTGAGATGGATTAGCTGCAGATTTGGACTTTTTGTCAGTTTAAAGGTGTTTAGACAGAGTTCTGACCAGAAGCTTTCATCTGTGCTGATGCTCAAATCTGCATCCCATTTTTTTGTTGGAAGGGCAATATTGTTATCTAAATTACATAAAAGTTTGTATATTTTGGAGAGAGTTCTATTCATTGAAAAATTAATCAGAGTGGTAACTACATCTGGTAGCTTTAAATCGTCGTCTTTAAATTTATACTTTTTAGTAATACTTGATTTAAGTTGCTGATATTCCAAGAAGTTATTTATTCCATATTTGTCTTGAAGTTCCTTGGGAGTTATGAATCTTCTATCAGTAATTACGTGCTCTAGTTGTTTTATGCCCCCTGCTTGCCAAGCTGGGAAGTGAATCATTTTTTTGTTAATAAGGATGTCCGGGTTGTTCCAGATGGGTGTCGTTTTGCACGTTATCTATTTATATTATTAGAATTCTCTCTTTTTTCAGAGCCTTGGATTTCAAAATCAATATTTTCCAAAGTAGATTTGTTTTTATTTCATGTTGCTGTTTTTCACAATGGCTGATTTATTTCATGAAGAGCTTTTTCAGGAGAATGGGTCTGTCTGTCAATCAGTGAAAGTGGGCGGGATCTAAACGCTCATTGGCTCATCCATGGAAATCATCTCTTATTCCTCGATACCCGCTCAGTGGTGTGCCAGTCAGAGAGGTGACATATTTCAGCGATATCCACACGGCTTTGCTGACATTAGAGATCAAATAGAGTCAAACAATCTGTCTGCTGCAGAAGATGCAAACATGAACGACTCTGTTTTTGTAGTTTGAGGGTTTGTGTGGACCAAACCACAGAGGAGCTCCGGTCGTCCACGTCTTTCAGTCCCCGGTTGAAACACTTCTCATTCTCACGCCATTCACTCACAGCTCACATCGTGCCTTCTTTCGGCTCGCAGGAGACGAGCTGGCGGACCGACAGAGAGACAGACCAGGCAGCTGCGCAAAGCGGGACAAGCCTGCTTGTGCCTCCTGAACCTTATGATATTTTTCTATTTTCAATGAGACAATGATTATAATCAGGTCCTCTGGTTTTATTTTTCCCTCTCAGGGAAAATGTTGAACCTTTCCTGCGATGACGTTTCTGACATCTTAACACTCTCCATGTACATTGTGCATCCATGCATTGTTACTGAGATGAGCACAAGCAACCGCTCCATGTGGCTATCAGGCTAAAAACATTAGCTGATAGCTCCTCCCACACGCGGCATGGTGCATTCATGGAAACTCCAGTTCATGGAAGCTTAGTGGAACTCCAACAACCACACAGCCTAACTTAGACCACTACTAGATGTTCATGAGAAGATGAAAATTGCCGAACCGACCACAAAACCACCCAAATCATGCACACTCGCCCAAAGCCACTTTTATCCGCAAATTTAGAACCAAAACTGCCCAATTTCTGGTAACACTGTGGATATGTTTAGGTGCATACTCTCCCTAGTGTTGAGGAGTGGGCATTGCGCCGTCACGTTTGCTGAAGCATCTTCGATCGATGTAGTCAGGGTGCTGCTGCTCATGTCTGAGTAAAGGAGTAGCCAATCACAAAAGTGTCTTCGCCTTGTCTAGTTTGATTGACAGACAGAGACATTCTCCTGAAAAAGCTCTTCATGAAATAAATAAACCATTGTGAAAAACAGCAACATGAAATAAAAACAAAGCTACTTTGGAAAATATTGATTTTGAAATCCAAGGTTCTGAAAAAAGACGTAGAATTATAATAATATTCCACATGATTAAAATGAATATTTTAAAATGCTGTTTTAAAATAATGAACATGTTTTTAAAGCAAAATGAAATATATTGAATAATATAATGGCTAAATTAAAATCCGTGTGCAGGTTTTACACAATTTCATGATCTTTTTATATATTTATAAGAGATTTATTGGTTGATTGTGTTTTTGCATGAGGTCATATTTATTTATTTAATAAAATATTTATTTATTTAATTATGAACAGTATAGGACTCCATATGAATCAGAGACATAAAGGTTTTTCATTTTCAGTCAACAACAATCTTTAAATGTTCTCATGTTCAAAGTTATGACTGAGCTCTTTCTTTTTCATGTAGCTGCTATATTTTTGATCTTGAACCTGTCTTAAACACCAAATGTCCTCATTCTTCATGCTGATCAGGCAGAAATGCAGAAATGTGTGCTGCAGATGCCATGTTTGCCACTAGAGGGCAGCACAGCAGCTTCAGTCTTTGTCATTGATGCTGTGTGAGCCTGAAGGAGCTTCAAAGTGAGCTGCAGCTTGGTTCAGACAAACCTCCACATTCACACACAGATGTGATCCTGAAGAAGTCTGAACAGAACATTTCAGGAGAACTCTTCAGTCCAGAACATGAGCCTGCATTGTTCCTGAAACTGGGATCAGAGTTCTGCTCTCTGCTCCAACAGAACCACCTTCATGAGCTCCTGGTTTCTTCTGGATCCTCCAACATTCAGACGCTCTCTGACTGAGTTCATGTCTGCACAGAAACCTTCAGGATTCTCTTCTTCCACACGTCTTTCACTCTGAAACTCTCTTCTGAATGTGGATTATCTCAGTCAGACGTTCAGCAGCATCAGAGCCGTGCATGTGCTCCTCCTCATGAGTCCTGAAGCTGCACCGTCAGCTGCAGAGCTTCAGAGCTGCTTCCTTCTCAGACTTTCCACTTTCTTTGGCTCTCTGGCTCTGATGCTGCTGCTGCTGCAGAAAAACCAGCAGCTGCAGAAAAACTCTGCAGAGACTCACAGAGAGAGGATGGAGGCAGCAGATGAACCTGCTGCAGACTGGGGGCGGAGCCTGGAGATGACTGATGAAAGTCAGAGGGCGGAGCTTCATCAGGATGAAGGAGCTGCTTGGATTCTGGCTTGATGATCCTAAAATCAAGAGACTCAGTTCATGATGTTTACTTCTCTGCTGGATTTTCATTTTCCAGCGTTTCCACAACTGATGATGTCATCAATCTGACCTTTAAAAACACTTTACTTCCTGATTTCATTGACAGCAAATGATCCTGAAGATCTGACCCCCTAAAAGCTCCAATAGCAGCTCAGCAGAAACTCTGATCTTTCTTGATGTGGAGGGGCGGAGCCTGAAGAGGAAGCATCTTTCTGCAGGTGGTGCTGCAGCTTTGGGCATGTTTTCCAACTCTTTAGCTTCAGCTGTTCATGGAGTCGTGTCCCTCTGTTCTTGGAAAGGAGAAACGTGCAGAGAACTTTTCCCATTTCCACTCCCTCCTTTCAGCTGCTGCCCACTGTTCCCCTCTGAATCAGGAGGGAGGAGCTCTCATCTGTTCTGCCCACCCCCATCTAGAAAGACATCAGCACCACCTGAACATTCCAAAGCTCTTTTCCAACCAACAAATAGAAAACACAGAGTTGATTCAAAAGAGCATTTATTAGATCCAAACAGGCTGCAGGAATTTTACAGACAGCTTTCAGTTTGAAGAAGACTTTTGACACTAAGATGCAGTTAGCATGAAAAAGAACAGTTTCACCCAAAAAACACCAAAGAAAAAGGAAGTTCAATCAGAAATCTGTGGAAAACAATAAAATAATGAAATATGCACCGACAAAAATTTAAAATGGCAGATACACACATTTGTTATGGAAATATATTTATGAAGAAAACTGGTTTGTAAAATTTCAATCTTAAAGTTCTTCTTCCTCTTTCGGCTTCTCCCATCAGGGGTCGCCACAGCGAACAAGTCGCATGGTAAACTTGGCAATGTTTTACGCCGGATGCCCTTCCTGACGCAACCTTCTCAAACCGGGCTTGGAACCGGCACAGAGGTAGAGAAGGGAACAGGGAGCAGCCCGAATTCGAACCCTGGTTTCACGGACAGAAGGCGCCGCAAACCAGGACGAGCTAAACCGGCTCCCAAAATTTCAATCTTAAAGTTGAATTTGTAAAAAGGTTTCCACAGTAGATGAAGGCTGTGGAAAAGACATGTGGACGTTTCTGGCGTCTTCTCTGTTTGAAAATTCAATTTATTTAATCTGTTCAGTGCATCAGTAAAGTTATCCAAACTGCTGACTCATTAGTGGAAATTTCTTATGAAGACTAAATCCTAATTTCAAAGAGTAGAAAAGCTGAAATGATGAAAATGACACTAAACAATGTGAGAATCTACTGATCAAAAAAATAACAATCAAATCATCTACAAGTAGAAGAACGTGTCAAAATAACGAGGCCCTCAGCTCTCATCTGTTTGTTCAGCTTTTGGACAGAAGTTAAAAAAAAAACATCTTTATGCACAAGAAAACACAGACATCAGCTGATAGGGATGAAATTACGGCAACTACGGCAAGAGTGTGTGGACAGAGTTAAGAGAAGCTCCCAATACAAGAGAGAAGAGAGGCAGAAAACGTCCTTACACTAAGTTAGAATGAGAAGATGAAGTGCAGTTCTCCATCAGTCCACAGGGGGAGCTGCAGCACAATAACTGTCCACTTGATGCTGAGAAAAACAGTGGAGCTGATCTCAGATCAGTTCATGCTGCAGCTCTGACACTCATCTCCACTTCCTCTGATTCCTCCATCACTCTGCTCTCCACCTCCCAGGAACACCGTCCAGTCACAACATCTCTGGAGACCAGCTGCTGCTGCTGCTCCTCTCTGCTCCTCCAGGAGGAACATCAGACTCACCAGCCTACCCCCTTCCATCTATAAAGAGAAGGCAGAAAGACAGAGAAGCTGCAGCTTCACAGGAAACTCTGCATATTTGCTCTCAGACTAACTTTAGGACCAAACATCTGGAAGCAGCTGGACTGACTCCAACCATCTACTGACCTCAGAGTCTGCAGTTTGGAGTTTGGACTCTCCACCAGATCCTGGAGCTGCTGAACATCTGAAGAAAGAAGGTTGTTATTCCTCAGGTCCAGTTCTGTCAGGTGGGACGTGTTGGACTTTAGAGCTGAGACCAGAGCAGCACAGCTGGTCTTTGACAACCTGCAGCCCATCAACCTGAATCCAGAACAAAGAGTTGAGTTTAGAGACAAAGTTCATGTTTTTCATCCTTCTCTTCTTCTAAAGAGTTCAGAGCTGAAGAAGATCAGAAAGTCCAAGAAAAGTCCAAAGATGTGAAGCAACAGCAGCAGATCAGAAAAGTCCAGCAGAAGCAGAGAAGAAGAACATTCAGGAACATTCAGGACAACATGCAGCTGCTTCAGGAAAGAAGTCCAGATGTGTGAAAGTCAAACATCAGCCTGTGGCTGCATCCAAACCAACTGATGTTTCTGCAGCAACAGCAGAAAAAGTCCACTTCCTCTTTCTGCTCAGCTCTTCAAACAGCACTGAATCATGGGAGAATTTCAGCAGATGATGCTGGAAAGTCTTCATCCCAGTTTTCAGGAGATGATCTTCCAGTCCTTTTCTGCTGCAGCCCTTCAAGCAAAGACTTTCAGCTCCAACAGATCAAAGCAGAGAGAAGAAGGAAGTGATGAGGAAGAGTCAGCAGCAAATGTTGGACATTGATCCCTGATCCATGACTTCAGCTCTGAATGAAGAGTCAGAAGCTGCTGGGAGCTTTGATGGATGATGTGATGATGTTTGTGGATGAAAAGGTGAGGATGTTTGTGGAGGATGTGTCTGTCAGAGCAGCATCCAGCTGCAGCATGACTCTGTCACTGTCTGCTCACAAACATCAGCCGCTGGACTCTCAGCTGCATCTGCTGAAACACAGCAGCAGGACTCAGAGTGCATGTGAGCGTGCACGGCTGCTTCTTCTGCACGCGCTTTAAAGGAGTCTGTTGGAGCAAAGACACAAAGAAGAGCTGATGGCTGCAAGCAGAACTTTGTGGAGCACAAATGTCAGCAGACAGCTTTGAAACAAGCAGCTGCAGGAAGAAAAGAAGAAGTTCTTCTGCAGATCTTTGAAGAGAACAAGCAGCTGCAGGAAGATGCTGCTGCAGATCAGAATCTGGACATTTCTGCTCACTGTGGGTCAACACAACTTTGTCATCATTTTGATCTGAACACAACTGAACATGGAGTCTGACCTCAGAGTCTGCAGTCTGCAGTCTGGACTCTGCAGAAAACCACACAGAGGAAGAAATCCCGAATCCTGCAGGTTGTTCCCGCTCAGGTCCAGTTCTGTCAGATTAGACGGGTTTTTCTTCAGAGCTGAGCCCAGAGCTTCACAGCTGATCTCTGGCATACTGCAGTCTTTCAACCTGCAATCATACAGAAAAGTGCGTTCAGGAGCAGTGATGCAGCTGGAGGTCCAGGAACTTGGTAAATTCCGTCAGGAAAAACATGATGCAATAGATTAGAAATGACGTTAAAACAGACGAGGAATTGAAATGGCATTTATCTTCGTTCTTACTTTTTTTTTCCATTTCCTACCGTTTTTTCCCTTTCGGGGTCACAGGGCTGCTGGAGCCTATCCCAGCCACTTGTGGGCGAAGGCAGGGGACACCCTGAACATATCACTAGTCTGTTGCAGGGCCACAATTACACACACATTCACACCTAGGGACAATTTAGAGTTGCCATCTAACCTATGAAGCATGTTTTTGGATGGTGGGAGGAAGCCACCATGCACGGAGAGAAGACAGGTCCCCTCTATAATTTAAATCCTGAATAATTAGAACCTCAATGTTCCCATGATGCAGGCCTGTTGTCTGGAGTTTGGATATTTATGTTAGGTCTTTTCTTAAGTTCACTTCGAGAGCAGGTCACGAGGTCCAGATCCAAACTGGTTGCAGCCCGACAATAAACTCTGACAGTCCTGTTAGAGTCAAAATGAAACCCTTTATCGAGCGTGTGTTTGCACTCACTAGACTCCCATCTTCTTCGTGCTGTCCCGGTGTTTTCAGCCACTGTGTTAGTAACTCCAACTCCACAGTCCCATGCAGGCTATGCTAAACTAGCTAAGTCCAACTGACTAGCATGCTCACATCCTTAAAGTCCAGAACAACTTTCATAACCATAAACAGGTTATTCTGGACTCACTTTTCGTTAGTTTTTACACCCAGGATTTCCTCGGACTTCTTAACATATTTTCTTAACGTTCCATCTCTGCTGGACTGCCGCGAGTATACCACCTTCTCCTCATGACTTCATCATTTCTCCTCTCTGTCACTCTTCCTTATGTATCATCCAATCAATTTAATAGCAACAAAAATATATTCTACCTTCTTTATTGCTTGCATAGCAACAAAAATACTATGGCACTTTAGCAATATTTTAAAAAAAAATCACCAAAGTAAAATTAGGAGAACAAAAAATCACATTAATGTAAAATTGTTGTTTTGTAGTCATGTCATCATCTGTACTCATAATGATCTGAACACAACTGAAACATGGAGTCTGACCTCAGAGTCTGCAGTCTGCAGTCTGGACTCTCCAGAAAACCACACAAATGAAGAAATCCTGAATACTGCAGTTCGTTCCAGCTCAGGTCCAGTTCTGTCAGATTGGACGGGTTTTTCTTCAGAGCTGAGACCATAGATTTACAGCTGATCTCTGACAAACTGCAATACATCAATCTGAAATCAGACAAAACAGTGTGTTCAGGAGCAGTGATGCAGCTGGAAGTCCAGAAATGTGGTCGATTCAGTCCGGTGGAAACCGCCCTGATGACAGACTGACAGATTACATTTTGAATTTACAGACTGAAAATTTTTGATGACCAGGTTCAACACAGATTCGGATGAAGACTGAAGAGGACAGAAAAGAATAACAGCATTCAGTTGTTCCATGGAAAATTCTGCAGACACTAAACACTCTGGTTCCTCTCAAAACAGAGGAACAAAAAGCACACCCTAGGCACTTTAGCATTGGGAGTTGGGTCATCTAGACCCACTAGACAGTGCGCTGAACCTTTTTTCTTCAAAGATTTGTGAACCTCTCTGGTTTCCATGGATTATAGGAAATCTTTCCACCTTTGTCATGGTAGGGAGAACACGTCAATGCAAGGGTGGCGTCATCTTAAACGTTGGATTTCATGTTGGAAAGTTCCAATAGAACTTTCCAACAAATTATTGGAAGTGTAGAAAGATACAGGTATGACTGCAAGCATTTTTACTGTTTAGCTATTTCTTTTGGATTTTTACCCAAAATATTATGGTAAATTAAATACAATAGATTTGAAATACCTTAAAATGAAGTAAAAACAGACAAGGAATTTAAATGTAATTTATCATCCTGAATTATTAATTACTAAATACATTCACAAAATGTATGGCAGAAATGCAGATTGAACTGAAAGTT
This sequence comes from Oryzias latipes, assembly GCF_053564925.1. Taxonomy (NCBI): domain Eukaryota; kingdom Metazoa; phylum Chordata; class Actinopteri; order Beloniformes; family Adrianichthyidae; genus Oryzias; species Oryzias latipes. The sequence continues at coordinate 23,633,803 of NC_136238.1, forward strand.
GGAAAAAAATGTCATTTGAATTATGGAACAAAAAAAACCAGACAATTTAATGTCCAATAGATTTTGCTTTGATTTAAACATTGGATTTCAAAACTGTCAGATTAAATTGTATTTCTTCATCTTGAATCCTAAATTCCTGACCTGACTCTTGCACCACACACATTTCAAGGGATGATCTGATCCCCTTGCAAACACAAATAATTTCAAGGGATCTCCAGATCCTGCCTGAAGTACAATCTATTTTTCACGACCAAACCCACAGACTGCTGACAAGACTCCACTCTATGCCCCCACCCCTTTTCGAAAGCCTAGCCCTGACCTGAACCCTAGGCTTAACCTTTACCAAAAGCTAGGGAAAGTATGGTGTACTGAGGTTCTGTCCTCTACTCTGATCTACGTCTTCTCTCTTCCTGGGCAGCAGTTGTAGGGCTGTCGACCTCTGATCGGAAGGTTGCGGGTTCGCCTTGCCCGCCCATGTGTCGAAGTGTCCTTGGGCAAGACACTGAACCCCACCTTGCCTCTGCTGGAAGGTTGGCGCTAGTGTTCAGCAGTGGAGCCGCCAACAGTTTGTGAAATTGTGTGGTAATGGGTGAATGGGTCTGTGACTGTAAAGCACTTTGGGCCTTTGAAGAAGGTAGAATGACTCTGTAACAGATATTTGAGTGTAGGGCTGTGACGATAACCGCATCACCGCACGTTTTTTTTTTTATTTTGTTAAGTTTTGCATATGGCGCGTGAATGGAGCTATAATAAACACATTAAACACATTCATCTTTCCTGATAATTGACTTTTTCTGCTAGTCCTGTGTTCAGACTTTCCTTCTTTCTTTCAGACTGTTTTCTCCTTCTCTCCCACCGCTCTCTCTCAAAGGCGCGCGCTCTCAGTGCCTCCGCGCTGCACGTGCCACGCGGCTCCCTTTACACACAGGAGCGCGCTTTCAGAAGCACACAAACTCATTCTACAACAGACCTTTCGTCTCGCGAGGAAATATGACAAATTTACTGCGTTCTAATTGTTAATTTACATTGTATTCATTTCCGTTTCAAGCTGCGTGCGTTCTTAAGGGCGCGCGACACGGCCGCCCGCCGGAGGATTTTGTGTGTGTAGGGAGGAGGGGGGGGGTTATTAGGGTTCACCTTCACTCCAAACATGAACGCGCACTGTTAGATTTCCATGAATATCACTACATGTTTTGTTTGGGAACTATTTTTTGCAGCGTAACGTTACGTGTCTGTATAAACAAAGGCGGAACCTCCTGCCCCGTGTTCTTCATGGCTACCGGAAAAATGACAAAGTGTCTGCAGTCTGTTTATTACTGGGCAATATTTAATATTCTGAGAAGATGTGTGTACCAAAGAGCACAGGTGACGGCTCGCGTGCAGCTAGAGAACGGTCCGCTGCAGAGGGATCAACACGCACCCCCAACACACGTGTGCGCACCTTCCTCCTACGTACATGCAGCGCTGACCCACACAGTCACAGTCAATCCACAACACCTATATGGGCTTTATATATAGTGAAGGAATTTATATTTTTTGGTAAATTCATTAGGGTTTTCAGTCTTACATTTTATTACATTAAGATAAGTCATTTGCTGAAGTGTGTGCTTTTACATCCTTAAAACCTTGAAGAAGCTTCTTTAAGTTGCATATGTGAGAGGTTTCAGGAATGCAGCTCCAACCTCCAACCCCCTTCAGGAGAAAACAGTCTTTGATCTTCTAAGACCATCTGGAAGCCTTAACTGTAGATCTGACATGGACCAGAATTAAATTGTCTCCAGGATTCAATTCAATTCATGGGAACCCCTGAAGGTGTCAACTCACATGAGAAGGACAAAGAGTTGGGACTGATTGCCTGCGGAGAAGGATCCGGGCGACTGTGCTGGACCCCCATGGGGACACAGTTGGTGGTCGGACAGATGTCCGTCTTTGAAATAACCCCCCTGGACGTTTGAAGCAGGAAGCTAGGACCAAAATGCTGTAATTCCAAATATGGACTGACGGAGGTAGGCAGGCTCCCTGCCAGCCAATCCGAGCGTCCAGAGGAGGAGTCTGGACGCCATGCTGTTTTACGGAGGAGGAGGCTGAAACCGAGATGTTAAAACAGCTGGACAGAGGAACTTTCGGTGTTCCCAACAGGCTGACACGTTAAGACGTTTGTAATTCGGCGCTGTGTAAGCTCTGAAACTTTGGGAACCCAGATGATCTGTTTTATTTTGTTTTACTCTGTTTTTAGAAATATTGTTAGGGAATAAATTTGTTAAACTTAATCCGGCCGAATCCCGTGGTTTTCTTCTTCTCGACTTTTTTGAACATGCAACAAGGAAAGTAATCTCAAAGCGAAAGATTATATTTTCCAACAATAGTTAGTTCATTAGTTAGGTAGTAGTTAGTTGTTACTGTTATTTTATGATAAAGACTACTACGTTGTAATTGTATTTATTTATGATGCGGCCGCCGGGGGATTTTTTTATTTGGGGGGGGGGGGGGGGGGCCTGCGGTTAACCGCGACACCGCGCCCCCTGGTGGTTCATCACCGCGGTGATGAAAAATCCGACACCGTCACAGCTCTATTTGAGTGCACTGTCCTTCCTCTGCAACAGCTGTGGAGATAATTTTTAGCAGAGCCTCGGGTGAAAAGGGTATTCCAATTTTGTAAAACCACTAGCATTAGCGTTAGAACATTAAATTGACAAAAAATACAACATCCTGTGAATTAGCTGGCCTACAAGCAAGTTGTCAGAATTTCTCTGGTAGTTTAAAATGTTGCTGTTGTGCAGGTCTGACCTTTGTTGTTCTTGCTGGAGAATCATTGTTCATTTCAGTCTAAGATTGAACATGCTTGCTGGCTCAGCTTCAGGTGAGAAAAAAGGTTGGTGGTATTTCCAGTTTTAGAAGTTTTACGAACCTTGTCGTATTTGTGCAAATGTTTTTCATTTTATTTTTTGTTTTGTATATTAAGTGTTTGTGTAGGGGTGAAAGTTATTTTTGTATGTGTGTTGGTTTGCTGCACTAAGGCGTTGTGGCTGTACTGGATTGGAGGAAGAGAGACTGGTGCATACTCAGGAATAGGAGGGAGGAAGATTGGTGGATGCATGTAATTGCAGGATAGGACTTTAAATACCTGGCATCTCCACTGCCCCATGGGGGAAGACGTTCTTGGCTGTAGTTTTGTCTTTCCTTCCCTGGATTCTCGGATGGCCTGGGATCTGACCCTCAGCTCCTGCGCCCCCCTGATAGGGGTCTCTGGCAACAAGAGTCGGGCTACCGCCCTTCTGAGCATGGCACTCTTCAATGCCCGATCCAAGGCCAACAAATTGTTCTTGTTAAATGAACTTAGAGACTCCAGGAACTTAGATCTTATGTCTCTGACTAAATCCTGGCGGCAGGACTCCGATCACTCATCTCTCATCGAACTCTGCCCGGCTGGTTACTCCTTCATTGGATGGCCTGGGCCATCCGGTCGTGGTTGCTGCGGTCTTTCAGGGTCGTCTCCTGTGCCGCTCGGTGAGCGTCATTCAGTTTTCATCTTTCAAGCTTCAGGTGATCAAAGTCAGGGACAAGAACCCTTTGTACTGTGCTGTTGCCTAGCATCCACCTAGACCAAACAGCTTATTTTTAAAGGAGTTCAGCGATTTATTTTTAAATCTTCCAATATGAAGCTGTCTAACCTGATGGTTAGTGATTGATTGGTGATTTTAACATTCATATTAATGACTGTGACCTCTGTGCCAGTAGTTTTAGCAGTGTCATGGACTCTTTAATTTTATGCAACATGTGTCTGGGTTCACACATGTTAAATGTAGTATACTCGACCTTGTTTTTACTTTAAGTGTAAATATTAAATATTTTTTCTGAAGACATTTTTATTTTAAATTCCTCCTCAGCTGAGGCCTTTTCTAAAGTTTTTCATCTGGTCCTCTGTCCGTGTACCGATGTTAATACTTTACTATGTATTTTTAACAGTAGTAATAGTTTTTCCATCATAGATGAAGCCTGTCCCATTAAAACTAAAGAACTCACCTACATTTTCATCTCCTTCATCATAAGGATCCCGGACTATCTTTTAGTTTCTTTTGACAGTGCTGTTAGAGATGCGAGGGCTGCTTATTTCACCAATCTCATTTCCAAAAGCAGAGGTAAGTATAAGGTGCTATTCAACACCATTAATGATATCGTTGTGCCCGGCCCACCTGCCTTGCCCATCCATTCAAATGATGATTGTGAAAAATTGATATGATTTTTTATTGAAAAAGTCAGATCTGTGAGAAGCTCTCTGTGTGAGACAGATTTGTTTCTGTTTCTAGTTCACTTCGGCCTGTGATTCTAGACACATTCTCACCCTTTTCTCTCAATGAGCTTGTCAGGTTAGTTGGCACAATGAAGTCCTTCTCTTGCTCTCTTGATGTGCTTCCAACATCTCTGCTCAAACATGTCTTCACCCCTACCTCTTGAGCAGTTATAGACCTATTTCTAATCTTCCATTGCTAAACAACTTACAACTGCTTTAGACATTTTTTATCAGTTTCAGTCAGGTTTTTGCAGAGCATATTCCACTGAAACAGCCCTTCTCACGGTCAATAATGACATCCTGCAAAGTGCAAGCTGTCGTAAGTGACTGCAGAGTGATTCAGGAAAATGCTTTGTGCTATTCTTACTGGACTTGACCGCAGCCTGTGAAACTGTTGACCAATACATCCTCTTGGACAGGCTGAAAACTTTGTTGGGGTATCCAGATCCACTATAAACTGGTTCTCCTCTTATCTGACTGTTAGATAATTTTATGTTGTATTTTCCAAGTTTAAGTTCTTTTCTGAGTCCCTCACTTCTGGTGTGCCACAAGGCTCAGTTTTGGGACCTTTATTGTTTATTTTATATCTGCTGCCTTTGCAGCATATTTTAAGTTCTCTTAATGATAATTCTTATCATTTTTAAGTTGATGAAATTCAGCTTTATGTGTCTTTTATAACCCAGGATGTTTTCTTTTAAATACAGATTTTACGCAGGTGTCTGGATTCAGTCAAGGGAGTTGATAAACAATAACTTTCTCCAACAAAATGAAGCCAAAACTGAGGTCCTTGTCTGTGCTCCTGACAGTTGACTCCCTCACATAGTCCCCTGGCTCAGTCCACTTGCTTCCTTTTTCACACCCTTTGTCAGGAACCTCGGGGTAACAACTAGACCCAGTTTTATTCCTTGACTCTCATGTCGTGTCACTTTTTTGCTCTTGTCTATATCATCTGAGAAGCAAAACTGAGTCCAATTGTGTCGCGTTCTGAGATGGAGATGCCAATCCACGCTTATGTATTTTCTCATCTTGATTATTGTAACTCCATCTTGACATGTTTAAGCAAAAAGCCTTTAAAGGTGCTCCAGGTTGTCCAGAACGCTGCTGCAAGGCTTTTAACCAATTCATCCAAGTTTTCACGCATTACCCCGTTATTAATTTTAATCCCTATCCGCTATCGAGTGCATTTTAAAATCCTGGTTTGAACACACACTGCTCTTATTAACAAAGCACCGGTCTACATAAAAGACTTTTTGCAGCCGTACACTCCCAGCAGGTCCCGGAGATCATGTGACCAGGGTCTGCTGGTTGTTAAGAGAACCCAGTTAAGAACTAAAGGTGACAGAGTTTTAGCAGCAGTGGCTCCATCCATCTGGAACTCCCTTCCTTTCAGCCTCAGATATGCTGACTCAGTGTTTTATTTAAAAAGCAGCTAAAGAACCTATCTTTTTTAAAATAGCTTTTTCGTAATTCTTTTTATTCTGTGTTTTACCGCGTTTTAGTGTGAAGCACTTTATGATTTTTATGCCATACAAACAAAGTTTTTTGTTATAATTACTATGTGCATAATATGACATGGTAAAATGTATTTGGATTTGTTCAAAACAAAAAGCTTATAGGCTACTTTAGTTTTTACATAAAGTAAAATTTTAAATTCAGACACATGTTCTTTAGTCATGTTGTCAATGGTTTTTCTTTTTTATTTAATACCATAAACTGTGTTTTTGTTTGTCAGAGATAATTTATTGTATCCAAACTAAATTTTAAGTTTTATCATTTCCTTTTCAATACTATTAGAAAAGGTTTTCAGATATTCACCATACCAGAAAAGGTTAGTGTCATCTGCAAATAAAACTGTAACAACTTAGAAATATCACAAGTATAATTTATGTATTTAAAAACGAATTTAGGTCCTATATTTGAGCCTTATGGAAGTCCACAAACATATTCATGTGATCAGACTTATTACCTCCAAACTGCACATATTGCTGTCCCTCTTGTAAATAACTGGTGAGCCAGTTTAGGGCAATTCCCCTAACCCAATTTGCATATAACCTAGAAATCAAGATATAATGATCTATGGATCAAAAGCCTTCTTTAAACTAATGAAAACTCCTATTGTATATTTCTTTTGTTAACTGCTTTGGAAATTTCTTCAACTAATGTCATTATAGCCAAACCTGTAGACCTATTAGAAATTTTTCCCAATGGGCGGAGGCTCCGTGGAAGACCCAGGACAAGTTGGAGAGACTATGTCTCTCGGATGGCTTGGGAACGCCTTGGGGTTTTTCATAGAGGACCTGAAGGAAGTGGCCAGGGCGAGGGAAGTCTGGGCATCTTTGCTTTGACTTCTGCTCCTCTTATCGGTCCCGGATAAGAGGAGGAAGATGGATAGATGTATTATGCCATTATTAATTACATGTTCTACATTCTATATATGTTTAATTGGGATTGTTATAACTACTTAATAAACATGTTTATTTGCTGAAAGTATCTGTCCTGTGTTTTATTATATACTAAATTGATTTTTGACCTTGGTCAGCTTTCTGGCAGGTTTCGTCAGGATGACTAGTCTGTCATTAGTTTGATTTCGAGTTTGTTTTCTGATTCTTTAAACTCATAAATCTAGCAAATGTTTCTACAGCGGAATCTTTTATTGGCATGGAAACATCTTTATTCTAAGACTCTTAAAAAGGAATCAAAGATGTTCAATTTCTGGAAAATATAGGAAATCTTTAAATCCAAACCTTTCAGCTTCAGTGAAGAACTACAAGTATGGAAATGAACCAACCAGCAGCTTCAATGTTCTGACCTCAAAGTCTGCAGTCTGCAGCTTGGACTCTCCAGTCCAGAACACAGAACCTCCAGGGATGAATCCTCCAGGCTGTTTCTGTACAGGTCCAGTTCTGTCAGATGGGATGGGTTGGACTTCAGAGAGGAGGCCACAATTTCACATTCAGTCTCTGAGATTCCACATCGTGGAATTCTGGAAAGAGAAACAAAGACAGAAACAGGTGATCTTATGATAAATTCAGGCTGTGATGAAGTTCCAGTTGGACATTTCTCTCTTCAACAGAGCTTCATCTTCATTATGAACCACAAAGTTAACAGTAGAATCTGGATCACAAAGACTGACTGCTGTCACTCTGACCATGACGATGATGATGATTGAATGTAGACAGTTTTTAAATTTTTGATATGATCCAGTTTCATGAGAGTTTTTGGTTTTCATTTCCAAAATGATATTTCCATGTTTTCAGCTCTGAAGCTGTAAACAACAACAGTTCATCTTTCTGTTCTGTTGCAGAACTTTGAATCCAGTTTCCTCCTCAGGTCCACGTCTCCTGTCATAAACAGAACCACAGCAGCACCAACCTTCAGGCAGAACTTTTTAGAAGGTCTTCTTGACAGAATGATGCAAAGGTGACTGTTTCTATTCTCAAAGAGCTTTCTAAATCTGTACTTGATGCTTTCTTGAAGCTGTTTATGTTGTCATGGAAACACCACATTCTGGGGGCAGGGTCTGTTACCAGCTGACTGACAAAGTGTTTCTTGTCTATGAATACTCTCGTTCATCCAGGTTGATTCCATCATAGTAGTAAGTTTAGGGGTTGTCATCTGGCTTTCTTTTTTAAAGTTAGAAGATGTTTCACCTCTTATCCAAGAGGCTTTGTCAATTTTGAATTAGCTGGTAAAAGAGCTGGTATATGCCCTCATGGGGGAGAAGTCAGACCTGAAACTGGATGGTGTTGTCCACTTAGCCTTCATGGTTTCGGGTCGTTAAGAGTCCAATGACTACCTCCCCAAACTGGTCATCTCTTTCAGTTGTTAAGACCCAGGTGGAACTGATTTGTTTGTTTGGGTTTCAGAACACTGCCGTAGATGGTTGGAAGGATAAACCTGAGACCACCATTCTTATTGGTTGAATGCTGTAAGCATTCAACCCTTTGTTTTCCTCTTCTGCTATCTTGCGCCGTTTTTCGGCACTTAACTCCTTCTACAATTTTTAACCTATTTTAACCATTCAACTTTTAAAATGTTCAGCTCTTTCAGCTGATTCCTGCTATGACTTCAGGTTTTTCAAATCCTTCAAATTTTTAAGATATTCCAGTTTTTCAGGGATTTTTTGCCCTATTAAAATACATATGGAAGTTATGGTGCAAGAGGTTCCTGGTTCGAGACCCGGTTCGGACACTTCAAATTTTTCAATCATTGAACTATTAAAATTTTCAACAATTTCAGCTTTCATGCTTAACTCCTTCTACAAAATTTGACCTATTTTGGCCATTCTACTATTACTATATTCAACTTTTTGAGCGTATTCCTGCTATAACTGTTGTTTTTTTTATCTTCAAATCTTTGAACTTTTGGAGATATTCCAGAATTTTTCAGGATTTTTGCTCCATTAAAATACATAGGGAATCTTATGGCAAAACTCCTTTTACAGGTTACCTACTTTAACCATTCTACTATTAAACAGTTGTGCTCTTTCAGCTCATTCCTTTCCACTAATACATTTGTTCATTCAAATCGTCAAATTCTTCAAACAGTTCAGCCATTTCCTCAACAATTTCAGCTTTCATGTTTAACTCCTTCTACAATTTTTGACCTATTTTAATCATTCTACTATTACAATGTTCAGCTTTTCCAGCTTATTCCTACTATTACTTTTGATCATTAAACATTTCAAGTTCAGCCATTTCTTCAGCAAATTCAGCTTTCATTCAGGAATACAGCATTCAACCCTGCATTTTCTTCTGGAAATGCAGCTCCTTCTAGTTTATTCTTTACGCCTATCTTACGCCGTTTTTTGACTTAACTACTTCTACAATTTTTAACCTATTTTAACCATTCAACTTTTAAAATGTTCAGCTCTTTCAACTTATGGGTGCTATGACTTCAGGTTTTTCAAATCCTTGTACTTTTTAAGATATTCCAGTTTTTCCGGAAATTTTTGCCCTATTAATATACATTGGGAAGTTATGGTGCATGAGGTTCCCAGTTCGAGACCCGGTTCGGACACTTTAAATTTTTCTACCATTCAACTTTTAAAATGTTCAACCCTTTCAACTTATTACAGTTATTACTTTTGGTCATTCAAATCATTGAACTTTTTAAGATATTCCAGGATTTTTGCTCCATTAAAATACATAGGAAATCCTTGTGCTTAACTTCTTTTACAGTTTTTCACCTATTTTAACCATTTTACTTTTAAAATGTTGACCTCTTTCAGCTCAGTTCAGCGATTTCTTTAACAAATTAAGCTTTCTTTCAGCAATACAGCATTCAACCCTGCATTTTCTTCTGGAAATGCAGCTCCTTCTAGTTAAGAGAAGGTTTCTCTTTTTTGACAAAGATTGCTTCTTTCACTCCTCGTTCAAACCATCCTTTCTCTCTGGCTAGAATTCGGACTTCACTGTCCTCGAACGAGTGGTTTGTGGCCTTCAGGTGGAGGTGTACTGCAGACTCAGGTCCACTTGGGTTGGCTCTGAGGAGGTTTTTTGGTTTGTCCTATATACTGCCCATTGCAGTTCTCTTTGCAGTGGATAGAGTGCACAAAATTACCCTGTTTATAGCTAGGAATTTTGTCCTTTGGATGAAGCAGTTTTTGTCTGAGAGTTTGTTGTCTGAGAGTTTTAACTGGTTTGAGATGAACTGGGATGTTATGTTGTCGGAAAATCCTTTTTAGCTTTTCAGACAAGCCTGAGATATATGGAATTGAAATACTATTCCCTTTAGGCTCTTGTTCCTGCTTGTCTTGTTCTCTTGTATGTTGGGATCCGGTGAATGCCCAGTTGGGATATCCACAGGTTTGTAGGGCTTGACAGATATGTTGCTCTTCTTTCTTCTTACCGTCAGATCTTGTGGGCACCTCCTGGGGTCTGTGTTGTACTGTCTGAATAATGCCTAGTTTGTGCTCTAAAGGGTGGTTTGAATCAAATAAAAGGTACTGATCTGTGTGAGCAGGCTTCATGTATACTTCAACCTGGAACTCTCTGTGGAATGAGGACTCAGCATTGTTGTTCTGTTGGGCTTGAAGGTGAAATACAATCAAACTCTACAGATGGCTGCTAACTTCATCTTTCTATTTTATTTTCAGGAACAACTTCTACATCTTCTCCTGTCTGATCCTGAAGATGAGCTTCTTCCAGCTATGAGAAACCTGTTTCCATGACAACATCTCCTTCAAGATCAGCTGGAGCATGGGTGTGAACATGAGTGCAGTCACTGACTAACATGCAGCTTTCTGTGCTGACAGATCCATGAACAACTTTCTGCATCCACAGCTGCTGCTGACACCTGCTCCTCTCCCTTTCTCTGCAGCTGCATGCGGAGGAAGTATCATGGTCTGCCTCTCATGGTGACCTTCAGAAACAGCCACAGCTTCAGTACCGGTACCAAATGACCTCCGGACCGGGGCCGCACAGAAAGAATAAATAACTTACATAACCTCCGTTTTATTTATTTCAGAATTTGAAAGATGCTTCATCCTGAAAATTTGCCAGATTCTCTGTAAAATCCGTCTACGTCACTCTTGACGCAGGCCAAGGTGCTCTTCTCGGTCACGTGATAGCTTACCACTCAAATAAAAACCCAGGCGCTAGCAAAATTAGTAAAAAAAACAAACCTCTTTGGAATGTTTCTTTGCCAAAGGGAAAACACCCTGCCAGGATACAGAAGATGAGCCTTCGCTTCCATAAAAAAAGAATGCTACATTTAATAGACAGTACTTCTTTGTTGCACCATGAGGATGGGAAGTGGAGAGGATGATGATTACTGTGCGATGTACAATGTTATGCGAGTCAAAAGAGAAGCTCAAGTTTGAGTTTCTGTTCCTCCTTCACTGAAGCAATGCTACAACAATTGCCTGCCATATATTAAAGACCGGTCAGTGAAAACTTTTTCTGATGTCATACCAGTCCCTGGCAATAAAAAGGTTGGGGACCATTGGTCTAAACAATAAGGACTTTCACAATAAAACCTCATAAACAACATAAACAGCATTTTCAGATTCCAGAAGCCTGGATTGATCCAATAGATTTTCTGCTTAATTTGATCTCAAACTTTAGGATTTTTCTAGAAGCAGCAGAGAAATATGAATCCATTCATTCATCTTCTTAACCGTTTTATTCCCTTTCGGGGTCACGGGGTTGCCGGAGCCTATCCCGGCCACTTGGGCGTAGGCAAGGGATGCCCTGGACTGGTCGCCAGTCTGTCGCAGGGTGGAATATCCTCAATCACACATCCATTCACTCTCACACTCACACCTAGGGACAATTTAGAGTTGCCAATTAACCTATGAAGCATGTTTTTGGATGGTGGGAGGAAGCCGGAGATCCCGGAGAAAACCCACGCCATAGGAAAATCCAATCCAATCCAGAAAAATAGAAAAAAGATGTCTAAAAGAATCATTTCAATGTAACTTGGTAAACAAATCAATACAATCTCATGAAAAGCAGATGTCAGACAGATTTCCCTGATTTTCTGTCTGCACTGCTGTATGTTGGACTCAGATCTTTAACAGAAGAATAAGAGAGTAAGAACTGACAATGTCATTTCTGAGTGAGCCTAATTCAATGCCGGATTGTTGTTTGACTGTTTTCTTCTGTTTGGCATCAGCCTGCCTAATATTTCCTGACATAAGTTTCTTCTGGTTAATATTCACATCCACATCCTTTTTAGAAAAATCTTTGGTATACTAATGAATGCACTACTGTGTTGTTCACTTTACTCAAAGCTTGCAACTGCTTCTACTTAGCTAAACACTGCTAGCATTAGTTTAGCACTTAGCATGACTCCTACCTCCACTGGTTCCCTACATCTTTTCTGCCCCATTTGCCATATGTTTAGTGAGGATCCTGCCTCCTATAGTTAGGATAGTGGTAGGTGTGTTAAGTGTAGTTAAGTGTAGTAGATCTCTCTACTGTCCCTTCCTGTTATCATGATCTCAAAGCTGTTTTTAGCAAATGTAAAGCTAATGCTTTACCGTTCCACCCACCCTATGATTGCGCTATTGAGCTCCTTCAGGGGGTCACTTTGCCTAAAGGTCATCTTTATAACTTGTCAGGTCTCGAAAAGTCCGCAATGGAAACTTATATCCATGAGGCCCTCTCTTCTGGTCACATCTGTCCTTCCTCTTCACCTGTTGGTGCAGGTTTTTTCTTTGTGGAGAAGAAGGATAAAACCCTGCGACCTTGTACTGATTACCGTGAACTAAACGCCATTACCATCAAAGATAAATACGCTCTCCCTCTCATCAGCTCGGTTTTTGATTCGGTCCATGGCGCTCAGATCTTTTCCAAACTCGATCTACGCAATGCTTACCATCTAGTTCGCATTAAAGAAGGGGATGAATGGAAGACCGCATTTAATACACCTCTGGGCCACTATGAGTACCTGGTCATGCCTTTTGGTTTAAACAACGCACCAGCCGTCTTTCAGAGGCTGGTGAACGACGTCCTTAGATATTTCATTAGTCGTTTCATTTTTGTATATCTCGATGATATTCTGATTTTCTCTAGTGATCTCGTCCAACACGAGAACCATGTACGTCAAGTCCTAGCCCGTCTGCTCGAGAACCAATTATTTGTTTAGGCTGAAAAGTGTCAATTTCACGCTTCCTCCGTCCAGTTTCTCGGGTACATCCACGAGTCAGGGAGCATTCGCCCCGACCCAGCTAAAATCGAAGCCGTTACCCAGTGGGAACCGCCTGCCTCTCACAAAAAGCTACAGCAGTTCCTTGGCTTTGCAAATTTTTATAGAAGGTTTATTAGGAACTACAGTAGCATCGCCGCTCCATTAACTCAGCTGACCTCCACCACCAAACCTTTCCGGTGGAACCCTGACACCCTCAAGTCCTTGTTTAGTTCTGCGGCCATACTCACTCAACCCGATACTACCCGGCAGTTCATTGTGGAGGTCGACGCCTCAGATACCGGGGTCGGCGCCGTTTTCTCACAAAAGGAACTTTCCTCTGGAAAACTCAAACCCTGTGCATTCTTTTCACGGAAACTGTCTCCTGCGGAAAGAAACTACGACGTGAGTAATCGTGAGCTGCTGGCCATCAAGCTCGCTCTGGAGGAGTGGCGGCATTGGCTAGACGGAGACGATCTACCGTTCATAGTCTGGACGATCATAAAAACCTGGCCAACTTACATTCTGCCTAACGCCTTAACTCACGTCAAGCTCAGTGGTGTTTATTTTTTGACAGATTCAAATTTACCATTACTTACAGACCTGGCTGTCGGTACACCAAACCTGATGCCCTCTCAAGCCAATTCAGTCCGGACGACTCCTCGGCTCCTACCACCATCCTTCCATCCACCTGTATTGTTGGAAATCTAACCTGGGATGTCGAAAACCGGGTGATCAATGCCCAAGGTGAGGAACCTAAACCCGACTCCTGTCCTGATGGTGTCCTCTTCACTCCTTCCTCACTTAGATCTGACATCCTTGACGTCCTCCCTCCTCACTTAGATCTGACGTCCTCGCCTTTCCGGACTCTTAACCTCCTACGAAAAAGATTTTTCTGGTCTAAAATGGGCAAGAATGTTCGTGAATACGTCGCCGCCTGTACAACTTGCGCTCGGCCTCCTACATCCTCTGCCCACGCCTCATAGACCCTGGTCACATATTGCAGTGGATGTTGAAACTAGGTTACCCGCGTCCAAGGGTAACTGTTATTTTCACGGTCATTGATCGTTTTTCCAAAGCCGCCCAATTTATTCCATTACCACAGTTACCATCTGCCACTGAAACTGCTGATCTTTTGGTTCACCATGTTTTCCGTTATAATAGCCTCCCAGCAGATATCGTTTCTGACAGAGGCCCTCAATTTTTTTCCCACGTCTGGAAAGCCTTTTGTTCTGCTCTGGGGGCCATGGTCAGTTTGTCCTCCGGTTACCATTCCCAGACCAATGGTCAAGCTGAGCGAGCGAATGCAGAGCTAGAGGCTGTTCTTCGTTGCCTAGCAGCCCAGAATCCATCTGATTGGGCTAACTTCTTAGTCTGGATAGAATATTCCCACAATTCCCACGTTTGCTCTGCTACTGGGGTCTCTCCCTTCGAAGCTTTGTTGGGTTATTCTCTTCTTTTTTCCCCGCTCAGGAGCTAGACCTAGCCGTTCCGTCTGTTCAGCACCATCACCAGCGCTGCCAGCGTGTCTGGAACCAGACTAGAGAGGCTCTGCTACGCACTAAGGAGGACAACTGCAGAATCGCCAACCAACACAGGGTGGCGGGCCCCTCGTACCAGGTCAGTCAAAAGGTGTGGCTCTCGTCTAAAAACATCCCTCTGCAGGCCTCATCTCCTAAACTGGCACCTAGATTCATCGGCCCCTACGTCATTGACCGCATTCTCAACCTCTCCTGTGTCCGTCTACGTCTGCCTGCCGCACTCAAGGTACACCCCACGTTCCACATCTCTCACATTAAACCTGTTCAGGACAGCCCGTTGTGCCCACCTTCCACTTCCCCTCCTCCCGCCCGTATCATTGATTGGGCTCCGGTGTTCACTGTCTCTCGGATCCTGGATGTCCGTCGCCGTGGCCGTGGTCATCAGTACCTGGTGGATTGGGAAGGGTACGGTCCTGAGGAACGTTCATGGGTTTCCCGTTCCCTCATCCTCGACCCTTCCCTCATCCGCGACTTTTTCCGTGATCATCTGGATCATTGCCCTGGTCCACCATGAGGCGGTCGTTGAAGGGGGGTACTGTCATGGTGGCCTGTCAGACTCCTCCCCCTCCAGCTCTGCTGCTCATCTCCCTCAGCTGTGACTACTCAACTCATCAAACAACCTGCTACTTAAGGAGACCCAGCTTCATCAGTCTTCGCCAGTCTGTTAACCCTGATGGTTACATTCTCACGCCACGAGAGTCACCTGAGTTCACCATCTCGAGCAGCAGCAGCCTCAGCCTTCCACCGCTGACGTTTTCTGCCACTGTGAGCCACAGCTTCTGTTCTCACCTAGACCACAGCCACGCCACGCGTCCACTGAGCGTCCACGCTCCTCAAGATCGCCATGCCACGACAAGGTTCAAGAATCCTGCCCACGAACTTTGTCTCCCTCAAACTCGTATTCGAAAGCCCACACTTCCATGAACCAGGATGAGGGGGGCCTTCTTGCTTTTTCACAAACAAACAACACTGGGCGAAGTCGCCTGTCAACGTTTGACAGATGACTCCGCCTCAGTAACGATCAACTTATTTATGTCAAATCACTACCATCTGATGACGACTCTGACAAAAATGGAAGACATCTGTCGAGAAATGTCAGATATGTGAAAAACATAGCCGTGTCTGACAATAGAAAAACCTGAGATGTCAGTTATCAATACAGACACTATGAACATTATTGAACGGATTTTCTTATTTCATGTTTTTATTTCTAATCATTTTCAAACCTTTTATTCTTTTTAAATCAATCCGAACACTGATCTGATTTATCATCACAATCACTTCTGGACTTACCTGAACTTTCTGCAGTTCCTCACAGCTGGGATCAGTCTCCGTTTACCCTCATTTGATGTGTTGTACTGCTTTAGGTCAAGCTCCTCCAGAACCTCCTCTGACATCAGCAGAGTGTAGGCCAGAGCTGAGCAGTGGATCTCTAAGAGTTCCTTCTCTGATTTGTTCTCTGACTTTAGGAACTCTTGGATCTCCTGATGAACTGAGAGGTCCTTCATCTCCATCAGACAGTGATAGATGTTGATGCTTCTGTCAGGAGAGACTCCTTTACTGTTGATCTCCTTCAGGTTGTTGATGGCTCTCTGGATGGTTTCTGGATTCTTCTCTGTCTGACCCAGCAGGCCTCCTAAGAGTCTCTGGTTGGACTCCACAGAGAGACCATGAAGGAAGCGAACCAGCAGGTCCAGGTGTCCAGTTTGACTCTGCAGGGATTTCTCCATGACTCTACTCAGAAACACTTCCATGGATGGGTTCTCCATGTCATTCTTCAGGAAGTCCTCAATGACCTTTACCTTCCGGTTGGAGTAACAGTGGAACATGTAGACTGCAGCCAGAAACTCCTGAACGCTCAGATGAACAAAGCTGTAGACCGGTTTCTGGAAGATCCCACACTCTCTTCTGAAGATCTCAGTACAAACTCCAGAGTACACTGAGGCCTCTGTGACATCCAAACCACACTGCTGCAGGTCTTCTTGGTAGAACATGATGTTTCCTTTCTCCAGATGTTCAAATGCCAGCCTCCCCAGCTTCAGAAGAACTTCCCTGTCAGTCTCTGTCAGCTCTTGTGGACTTGTCTGATGTTCCTGCTGGTACTTGTTCTTCTTCCTCTTTGTCTGGACCATCAGGAAGTGGGAGTACATGTCAGTCAGGGTGGTGGGCAGCTCTCCTCTCTGCTCTGTGGTCAGCAGGTTCTCCAGAACCACAGCAGTGATCCAGCAGAAGACTGGAACTTCACACATGATGTAGAGGGACATGGAGCCCTTGATGTGGGAGATGATTCTGCTGGACAGCTCTTCATCTGGGAACCTCCTCCTGAAGTACTCCTCCTTCTGAGCATCATTGAAGCCTCGGACTTCTGTCAGTCTGTCCACACATGAAGGAGGGATCTGATTGGCTGCTGCAGGTCTGGAAGTGATCCAGACTAGAGCTGAGGGCAGCAGACGTCCCTGGATGAGGTTAGTGAGCAGCACGTTGACTGAGGACTTGTGTGTGACATCAGACACCAGCGGACTGTTGTTGAAGTCCAGAGAAAGTCTGCTTTCATCCAGACCATCAAAGATGAACAGAAGTTTGCAGACAGACAGCTGTTCTGCTGGGATCTTCTGGAGTGTTGGATGGAACAGCTGGATCAGAGAGAGAAGACTGTGCTGCTCATCTCTGATCAAGTTCATCTCCCTGAAGGACAGAGGAACCACAGCACTGATGTCTTGGTTCTCCAAGCCCTCGGCCCAGTCTAGAGTGAACTTCTGCACTGAGAAGCTTTTTCCAGCTCCAGCAACTCCGCTGGTCAGAACCACTCTGATGGATCTGTGTTGGTCAGGGAGGACTTTGAAGATGTCTGGGTTCTTGATTGCAGTGTCATGGAGCTGGTTGGTCTTGGTGGTGGTCTCCAGCTGCATCACCTCATGTTGGGTGTGACCCTCTGGTCTCAGTCCCTCTGTGATGTAGAGCTCAGTGTAGACCCTGTTGAGGAGCGTCTCTCTTCCTGCTTCTTCAGTTCCTTCAGCCACATGTTCACTTCTGCTCCTCAGACTGATCTGATGTTCTCCAAACATCTCCTGCAGACCAACATCTGCTGAAAGAGCAGAGAAGAAAGCTCCTTCATGAGTGTTTCCAGAAGAATCCATCAGCAGATGATCAGGCTCTGACTCACCAGCTCTGGGTCTTTCTGCAGACTGGGGTCCGCTCCTCTTCTTCTGTCTGTGGACACGAAGGAGAAACGTTAGTGAACAACAATCAAAGCAGTCAGTGGGAAGTTCCAGACTAACTCTGATCATGGAGCAGATCCTCTCTGATCTTCAGACTCAGATATTGTGATCCAGACTGTGCTGAATGTGAGCAAATGTGTTTCCAGGTGAAACCAGAGCAGATCTAGTCCATCTGAAGGTCTAAATGATGCCTTAGCTGTGTTTGGAGCTCATGTCTGGACTGAGCTCAGAGAAAAGTTCAGCTGTTTGCTTCATCCTCACAGACTGAGCTGTGTGTCCTCAAGAGTTGTCCAACTCTTTTCTTTCCTCTCAGACCTAAAGCGCTCACAGCAGATGGTTGACCTTCCTGGATGGATCAGCTGATGTTCTTGATGAGAACATTGTTGTTCCTGCTGAGAGCTGAACTCTGCTTTGTTCACTAGAAACTGCTTCTTACTGTGAGTCTGAAGATCCTGGTTCTGTTCTGAAGGCTAGAGGATGACTTTTGGACCGGTCACTCTTCATGGAGCCACAGCTGGAGGCTGCAGACTGGACTCTGTGTGTGACCTGTTGACCTCTGCAAACACAAAACCATCAGAGTGTTGGAGGATCTGCTTCTTCATGAACAGCTGATGGACTTTGACATGAACACAGACTGAGCTGTTTAGTCTGGAATAACATGACATGTTTGGATCAACAGTTTCCAGTTGGAGGGAAAATATTTCAGCATTTTCTGTCAGTCAATCCAGACTTTTTTCTAGAAAAGCTGATTCCAATTCTCCATGTAGAAATGTAGAAATTCTGAGAGCAGAAAGTCAAACTAGAACAATGTGATTGTCATAGCTAGCAAGGCTAGGCAGACCCAGATGCTGAAACCCGGAAGGAAGACAGAAGGTGAGTTTGGATAATTAAGAGTTTATTTTGCTCCGCTGATGAGGACATTCCGGTGCGGCAGGGAGGTGGCGTGGCTGGAGAGGGTCTGTGGGTCCGGGGCGAGACTTCAGGATCGGCGATGGCTCATGAGGCGGCTTGGCGTTCTGGGAGGTCCATCAGAGAGGTAAGTAAATCCAGATGAACTTCTGGTTGGCGTGTCCAGCTTTGGACGTCCACTCGTGGGTATGAGATTCCTGGAAACAGGACAAAGTGTTTGTGAGGCAAAGGCGAGAGGTACATAACCAGAGACTGTGAGTAGACCAGGCTAGCACCATTAGAGGCAACGAACTGGCGATGAATCCTGGTCTTGGAGCTCCTGGAACAAGTAGGACTGGCTGGCAGATGACTTGAGTGGACGCAGCTGGGATGAATCAGAGGCCGAGGAGAGGGGGAGGAAAGCTGACAGAGGCACCATGACAGTGACGTTTGTAAAGCCATGAAAATCTGAATCCTAGGAGTCTGCAGTGATTCTTCTCATTAGACTGGAGCTGCTGTCAGTCAGAGTCAGCAGTCAACATGTTTTCTTCTCCAACATCTCTGATGTCTCTCAGAGACTCTCAGAAGACTCAACAGAAAAGATCTCATCACACACATGATGCTCCAAGTGAGTCTGATCAGAGAGATCCAGAACTGAACCAGACCTCAAGTCCTTCATCTGAAAACTGTTGATCATCTGAACTAGAATCCAGCCTCCTTTAACTCTGTCAAACACTCACTGTTCCACTCCTGAATGGATGGCTTTGAAGTCAGAAGGTGAATCCATTGACGTGTCACTCCTGTTGGACCCCCAGCTGGATCCAGATCCAGATCCAGGTCCAGGTTGGTTCCTGTGAAGAATCAAGGTTGCTGGTGTGAGTCCTGAGCTCTGACATGCTCCTTAAACTCTGACAAATACTTACTGTTCCTCTTCTAAATGGATGTCTTTGAAGTCTGGATTAGAAGCCGATGATTTTCTAGTCTTGGAGAAAACACTGCTGGGTTTAGATCCACAGTCAGTTTGAAATATCTGTTGGATCCTGATGGAAAAACATTTGTTATATCAAAAACTAATTTATTTTGTTATTGAGGTTGATCAGATTATCTTCCACGTTTGACTATTGAACTAAGACCATGAAGAGACTAATCTGCAGTGAGACACTGAGACAAATTGTTTGACACTAAATGCAGACATTTTCACTGTGAAAAAAAAACTTCCAATCAATCAATTAATTAATCCATTACATTATTGAACGACTGTTTTTTAATCTATTTAAATAATCCTCTGTTAGACCTCCAGCTGGATTTAGATCCAGATCCAGGTCCAGGTTGGTTCCTGTGAAGAATGAAGGTTGCTGGTGTGAGTCCTGAGCTCTGACATGGAGAAGATCATGGACAGTTGGAGATGTTCATCTCACCTCTGAGCTTTGCTCTGGTTGTCATGGTTACCATCTCTGCTTTTTTTAGAGGGAGGGGCTCCCTCCTGTGGTTCCTCCCACTGATTCATGCTGCTGGATTCACTGGATCCACATCAGCTCACACACACCTTCCTCCTTCACCTGCAGAGGAAACCCTCCTCATCATCAGCTGTGATCCTCCTTCACCAACAGATCAGCTGCTCCTCCACTGATTGGCTCTTCTCTTGTGTTTCCTTTCTGGTTCAGGTGAATGCAGTCAGACAGCAGTGGGAGGCAGAGGAAGCTGTCATCAGCTGCTGCACTTCTGCTCTCCCTCCACCAGGTGGAGACATGGAGCTGCAGCAGCAACACTTCCATTCAGTCACTTTGGCCGCCTTTACACTGCATGGTTCAAGTGACCCGATTCAGATTTTTTCCTCTCACGTGGCACAGATTGGATATGATCGGTGAATGTGTAAGCAGGACAAAAGCGCATGGATTCCGTTTTTCTCAGATCGGATACAGGCCTCTCTCATATGTGGAAATAAATCGGAAACGAATCGGATATTTCCGTGTGCCAAGTAAGCAGACAAATCGGATATTCCCCAGTAAATGCGAGTCGTACATCAGTGACGTCAATTCAGAACACCACCAACTGAGATCACATGACTTATTAAGGTGCTTTTTGTGCGATGATTTTGCTGTCAGCGTGTTACCTTTCAGCCTCAGGCTTCAGACCGTAGTTGGAAACCGCTGTTATATCCGGTCCGGACACAAACAGTAACTAATGAAGCGGGACACCGTTGCTGTGGAACAGGCTAGAAGCTGTTTATTTCTTTGGGGGGCGTGTATGATGGGGACCGTGTGTGTGAGCGCGCGTGCGTGCTTGCGTGTGTGTGTGTGTGTGTGTAAGGAGAGGGGGGGGGGGTGTGAGCGCGGATCGGGGGACTGTCGGAGAACCGTAAATTAAAAACAAGGTGTCTCGCCCAAAAGTTTTGGAGTCTTTCTTAACCCACTCTGGAGGCTGAGGGTTCAGAACGGAAAAGTGAACCCCGAGGAAATCTCCCGTGTGTTTCTGACTACGGTCAGAAAAGAGAAGTCATCGCACAGGAAAGGTTCAACACTTGGATCAAACTGTTAGTACAGCACGTCTGCAAACACTTCCTCATTCAAAACTCAGAGAGAGCCGACCAGTCCTCCTTCTTTTCCTCTCCCGTGGATCCCCTCAGGAGCGCCCAAGGCAACGCCTCCTTCCGTCGCCGCCTTGCCTCCATGACAACCGCAATCACAAAAGTCCGAAAGAGGTCCGCAGAATGCGGAAATACTGCTACGTAGTCCTCAGAACGTCTACGTTTGATAGTTCCAGCATTGTATAGTGTAAATGCAAAAATCAGATACGGGTCACTTTTAAAAGATGATGTAAGCGGTCTTCAAAGAAATCGGATATAGTCAGAAAATCGGATATGAGCATCAAGACCTGCAGTGTAAATGCGGCCTTAGACAAAGAAAGAATCTTCCTGTTTCTACTCTAACATCCGGTGTGATTCCACGCACCGACATAGGTTGATGACATATGTGACGGATGTGAATAAAAAGAAGAGAGTCGTCTGCCGAAACGCCTCTTGTCGTTTCTGTAAATATTATTTAATAAGTTAAATGATCAGAAACATGAAGCATCAAGAAAAACAGACAGAAATCAAAGAATAAGGAGAAGACAAAGAAAGACATGAATTTTCCACGTTTTGTATTGTGAGGTGATTTGTCATTTGTGACATATTGTGGAAAAAATAAACTAAACTAAGCTTCTTCTCAAAGCTCCAACAGAGACTTTGATTCCCACTGTTCAACCTCTAAACTGGAAAGCATTACAGGTTACTTTTTCAAAAGCTGCAGAAGAAAAACTTCTGAAGAGACAAATTTACCAAAGTTTTTCTCATTTCTTTGAAGGATGAATTGCTTTTTATGAAGATTTTTTATTAGTAAAGTTCATTTCTGAAAACGATGTAAACACAATCGGAGGATCAGAATTCCTCTTAAGTGGGTTCAGACTGGACACATTTGGTTTAAAGTGAACCAGAGTTCATTTCCCGTGATAATTTGGAATGAATATTCAGTCTGAATATATCCAAGCAGTTCCTGGTCCCTGACCCATTTTGGAGGTGGTCTCGGTTCCAATCAGACTAAGCTTCAGTTCACTCTAAGATTCCTCAGTCTGAATACAATCCGGCGTCGGAGCGTAACATCTGGACCAAAACGGCCATGGTAGCCGATTTTATTTGAACACTTATCCAGAGTGAACACATGCTTAGAAAAAAGAACAAACAGAGAACTACAGGCCTGTGAGCCTGTAGTTTTTTTTCTTCTTTTAACTTGTCCTGTCCAACAGCTGGGCAGACAGATGAGAGCTGAGGGCCTCTTGTGTTGGACATATTTTACTTTAACAAGAGGGGTTATTAATCTTCAGACAAACCAAAGGTATGTCTGGATAAACCCCTTTTGTAATTGAGGCCAAACTTTATTAATTTCAATCATGTCTGAAAATCTTTGGTGTTGGACCGGACGGAAAAGGAAAGAAGGGAAGAAGAGAGAGAGATGTTAGAGAGAGGGGGGGGTAGGAGGGTGATAATAGGAGGGGGGGGGATAAGACCATGAAGCAGCATAAAGCAAAGAGTTTACTGGCTGTTTATCATTACTGTAAGGTTCAAATGTAGTACAAAAAGGGCGGGGCCTGTCCACACACACTCAAATATTATCAACACCCCTGCTAGCTGCAAAAATGTCCACATGTCGACATGTACACAAAACAGTGTTCACACGCATACTTATGCCTTAAAACCAACTAGTGTGAAATATTTCAGTCATTCAGTCATGCAAACTGTTAGTGCAAAGGTGAGCTAACACCTGTGCTCAGGTGAGTGTTTATGTTCTTCTAAAATGGATGGTGGAACGTGAAAAGAAGGAGGAGCGCCCAGCCATCCCCACCCCAAGACCCCCACCGCAGCAGCAGCGGCAGCCGGAATCCCCCCAACGCCACACGGGAACCGGCAGGGAACAACCGCCCACCTCTGCAGCTACACTGCAGACGGCATAAAAGGTGCTGCCAATAATCCACTTCCTGTGGGTCAAGAATCTTCTTCTGAAGATGTCCAGTGTCCTGAAATTTTCTACAATGTCCTTACACTTACAATAAAACAATGTAGACTCACTAAATGACGTAGTATTTCCTTATTAGGTAAACTAATTCTGAATGAAAGACGATGTTCTCTCCATCTTAGGTAACAAAGACCTTTTTGTTACCTAAACCTTTCTTAGTAAGCAGACTATTGCTTTATAAATGGAAAACTTTCATTCTCAACAACTATTTTTTTTATTTTGATGGTGGCTCCAATACCAGTTCAAATGACTGAACTAGAAAAACTAGACAGACAACTCTGTGCAAAAACAGACTAAACATCCACGAGGAACACAACAACTAAAGTTTAGAGTCAATAAAGACTAACAGAAGATTTAAAACAATAACTTAAGATGATGTGAAAAAATAGAATTTATAGTTGGTGAAGAAAAGCTTTTATCCACTAACGCCTCATGGTCGCTCTGCTATAAACATTTCTATTCTAGGTTGATTGTCTGATGGAATAAAAGAATTTCTGTACATGGAATGAGGAAATATGACTCTACTGTATTCCAGCACACAGTCACCTGGAACTGTAATCTATTACTTTAGTAATGAGTTCCTCCCAACACTGTTCAAACACAGACGTGGATGGAGGAGAAAAGGAAGGTTTGGAGTCAGAAATGAAAAACCCAACAATCATCAGTTGATTGTTGTTGACTTGATGAAGAAGAGTCCTCCACGTTGTTGATCAGTACTAAACAATGATGAAGCTTTGGAAACAGCAGTGATGAGAGTTTGCAGAGAAAGAAGAAGATCTTCTCCAAACATTCAGAAACAAACAGTCAAGTTAGTGAAGACAAAGTTCCAGAAACAAACTCACTTCAGTTTCTGCGAAGAGATGAAGAGGAAGAAGAAGAAGAGTCTCCCTCACCGTGTCAACGCAGCTGCAGCACCGCTCACTGATTCACAACCAGGAAGAGTCCACCTGGATGGAGGCGGGCCAGCACAGGTGGGCGGGGCAGCACAGGTGGGTGGGGCAGCATTACTCTCGGGTCGCGGTGGGCGGGGCTTATCTCCGCGATATGAAGCCTTCTGTTTACATCGATGATTCAAATTATTATTTGACAGTACAGTACAGAAGTTATTTGTTGAAAAATGAAACGTTTTTAAAGTACTTTGATTTGTGAAACAAGTGCTTGAGCCTGTAAAATGGTTTGTTCTTTCTTTTCAATGTATAATAGAGTATTTAATTGTATAATAATTGTTAAAAAAGAGGTTTCTACTTCACGGATTTTGCCTATCACGGGTTCTTTCTGGAACGTAACCCCCGCGAAAAACAAGGGTTTACTGTATATTAACTTCTCAGTATGAGTCTTGAATAAACTCATTATCCTCTCCCTCACTCTCACTCATGGTTCAGAGAAAAGAAGGACAAAATAACTCAACAAAACACAGTAAAACAGCTAAACAACTAAACACATTTGGTCAAAGTCCAGACAGGCAAAGGGAATGGTTTCCCACAATCCCTTGGTGATCTAACGGCAGCACCAAAGTTACACCTACTTAATTTAATGAATTTGAATGAAAGTAAAATAACTGTCTGAAAACTGCGTGTTATATTTAAGGTAACCTAACAAAAAAATGATTTATCTTAACTGAAGCAAATAATTAAGTTACCGTAAATTCCAGGTTATAAAGCGCACCCGATTACAAGCCGCACCCACCTATCTTAACGTGCTTAAATATTTTTGTACATACACAAGCCGCATCAGTATACAAGCCGCTGCCTCACCAAAGCGCGTCCTGATTACCAGAGTGTGCATGGCTCATTACCACACTGTGGGCAGGTACTGGCCTTGTCTCAAACTCATGTATCTAATTACACCCACATCTGAAACAGCATGGACCTCTATTCTGTTCACAAGTTCCTCAGTTATGGGTTTTTTTATTTGATTTTTTTTTTTATTTTTTTTAACTTATTGACAATCTAGGTATCATACATAAAATTACTAACAGTAACCATATAATCAACATTACATCCCTCAGTTATGATGAGGAAATTTACATCCGCGATCCCCCATTTCCCATGAGTCTTAGGGGCTAAAGGCGGGGCCAACGCCCGGCTCGCCACACTGTTGTTCGTGTTTAAGAATGAGCAAGGAGCAGCAGTGCATGGAGGGGTGAAAAGGAACAGCTCTCCTTCCACTTGTGTCGCGGCAGCATTATGGTACTAACGGGGCTGGTTAAAAAACATCAGTAAAATAGCGCGCGCCTCAGCGCGATACGCGCGCCTCAGCGCGGCGCGTTCGTCAGAAGCTTCCTTTCACAACAAACACTTGCTGCTCCCCGGACGCCTCTGCGCTCCGCGCTCGCCAAGCGGGCTCCTTGTCTCCCCTTCCTATCCGAAAAGCTCACATGGTGGCTGTGAGCTTTTCAATGCAAAATTCCGCTCAGTCAGAAACCGTAAAAACGACCAAATGGATTTGTGTTTCCAGTCGTGTCCCGACAAAATAAAGGCTGATGTTATTCACACATATTTACGTGCAGCCAGCCGAGTCACTATGACTCAGAGGTAAATACACTTCTGAGCATGCGCTGTTCTCTCCGTCACGCAGCTGACCGGCATTTCCATTTACTGATGGGGGATTTTTTCACGCTGCTTTTAACGATTGCTTTTAACTTGAAAGCTTTATCATATTGTAGCGGCGATCAAGTGCACGTTGGGTCTAATGTCACCAAAGGATTCTGGGATGCGGCCGGGCATGCGTGTTTCTTTTTGTTGAACCATGACTGAAGTGTCTAAGACCTGAAGTGACCTCCATGCTGTTTGGCTGCTCAGAGGTGTGTTAAAAAAATGACTTGTGCTTGGTGGTGGATGGCGCATACAAAACCATTCACCGAGCCCGAGTGTACGTACATGGCGGCCGCCAATCAAATCCATAAATTAGCCACGTCACAGAATAAGCCGCAGGGCTGTGAGCACAGGAAAAAAGTAGCGGCTTGTAGTCCGGAAATTACGGTAAATCAAAGTAAAAAAGTTTATCTTTCCAACATCCATATATGGTTTTATCACCCTCTCATGGTGGAAAAAGTATTATCTGAGCTTATTCATCCACTAAATCATCTTCAAATGGACACGCCATGCTGCTTCACCACTCTTTAAACAAACTAACCTTCAACTAAATCTACTCCAGACCAGGTTATGTTCAGAGCATGAGTTGCTATGGCAACTTGACATACCCTGAAACATACCTTCATTTCTGGATCTGAAAGCCGAGGATACCTGGAATACCCCAGGTTCAAGAGGAAACCTAACTACAGTTTAGAGGAGGGGTGGAGCTTCAAGCTGATTGACAGATCGTTGATCTGAGTGACTGTAGAAGAGCTAGAGAACGGTTAGGTCATGTGACCTTCTGCTTTCTGTTCTCCTCCTTCCAGACGTGCATGATCCCCCCTCATCTGTCATCTATTGAAACTGAAGCAGAAACTCCTGATGGAGCTGAAGGGAGGGGCCTGACTATTTCCTGGAAATCCACAAGATCCTAAAACTGAAGCCGAAGCTAAGAAAGTCAGAGTGGCAACAAGCAGAGATTTGATCATTTATTTATTTTCCTTACCGTTTTCCGGGTCACGGGGCTGCCGGAGCCTATCCCAGCCACTTGTGGGTGAAGGCAGGGGACACCCTGGACAGGCCACCAGTCTGTCGCAGGGTAGAATGTCCACAATCACACACCCATTCACTCTCACACCTAGGGACAATTTACAGTAACCAATTAACCTATGAAGCATGTTTTTGGATGGTGGGAGGAAACCGGAGATCCCATACATGCACGGGAAAGGTACCCCATTGATGTAGTGTTGCCGGGACTTGAACCAGGGGCTTTCTTGCTGTGAGGCAAGTGCACTAACCACTGCGCCACCGTGCAGCCTTCTGTTGAGATTTGATCAGGAAAGCTAATAGT
Organism: Oryzias latipes; assembly: GCF_053564925.1. Classification (NCBI taxonomy): domain Eukaryota; kingdom Metazoa; phylum Chordata; class Actinopteri; order Beloniformes; family Adrianichthyidae; genus Oryzias; species Oryzias latipes. Next base: position 23,660,846 of record NC_136238.1, read on the forward strand.
AAACTGAAAGAATGTGGATCTTCCAGATGATCTGTGGGACTTTTTCTCTGCTTTAGTCTGGAAGAATGTTCTGCAGCAGAACCACATTCCTGGACGTCTGTGTTCCTCAGTAACAGGTTGTGTCTGAACGGCTGCAGATTCTGCAGAACATCAAGGTTTCCTGCAGCTGCATTGAAGGAGTGCTGCCCCCTGGTGGACAGGAACTCAGCAGTGCAGCTTCAGGATGGAGTGGCTTCCAACAGATCAGATCATCTCCTTCTAAGAATCCAGAGTTACTGATCACAAACATCAACTGAAGCCCAAATCAGAGCTGATCAGACTGCATGGAGCCCAAGCTCCAGAAAAGAGGAGAGAAGAAGTCGTCGTCCACAGGCAGGCTGAGGCTGTGTCCGAATTACCACCCTAACCCCTAACTACTAAAACCCTATATAGTGCGGCACTATATAGTTCTCTATATAGTTCTCTGAATTTTCAAAGCAATTCGGACACCCGTGCTCACTAGTTTTCTCTTTCGGGTGTTTTCAAATGGCGCTTGGCACGAAAACAAAGAGGCGCATTACCGCCACCACCTGGTCTGGAGGGGAACTACTTCTATTTAACGCGGAGAATGACACCCATTTGTCAAAGTAAAAATATAATAAATATGAACATTTTATGAAGACTATTTATGAATCTGCCGTGTTCTGATCATGGAAAATGTGGCTGATTTATAAATAATAAAATTACAAACACATTGGTGGTGATTTTATGTATTTGTTGATAAATAAACCCCCATGTTATTACTCCATGGCAATATTTATTTTTGTGCCGCTGAACGATGTACGGGCTCTTGCGAGGAGGCATTTTTTTTCTGTAGTTTTCTCTTCTACCTTACTGAAAATAGCTTTATATAGGAATCTGTCCGTGTTCCTGGCAATAATTCAACCGTTTTTCATGGGATCAAACCAAAAACGAGCAGATATGCACCATCACAGGGCGGCAAGGAGAAGCAGACGTCTCAGAAGATTTCCTCTGGATGCCCTCGCCAGACATGAACAACTTGTGAGTTAAACTTAAAGTTTTTTTTATTAGTTCAATTTAAGCATTTGTTACTAATTATGCTCAAGGTTACACAGTCTGCTGGGTAAGAGTTTAACATTCTTTTTCAACACTGGACTATGAACTGTATAGTCTACATGAAACACTTGTGAGATCAAAGTTTAGTATTTTTTATTCAGAGTCAAACCATATCACTTGTTTTAAACAACAATACTTTAATTTTTAAATATTTATATAAAAATCCAAAAACCCAGCAAAAAAAAAACCACGAGATTTTCCAGCATTTATAAATACGTCATAAACTAAAATGTACGACATCAGAATAAAATGAAACACTCAAAAAAATCAGATTTAATTTTCTCAATGAAATAATTATTTTTCTATTTTACAGGGTCTTCCACGTCTCTACTGCTTTGCCAACATAAAGGTGTCTGTCGTGGACCTTCACGCTGACGGTCAGTCCGACACAAGACCAGACCGGCAGACCTGCAAATCGGTTGACCCGCAGGACCATTGAGCATCTGGTGGAGCAGCTTCGGGTTCCTCACACTCTGGGGGGGGCACACAGGAGACTGAGGTCCTGGTGTTTCTTTTCTGGCTGGCGTGTGGCACATCATACAGTGTGGTAGCCAGGGCCTTTGACATGCCACGGTCCACTGTGAGGGACGTTGTCCACAGGACGGCAGACCGCATCCTCCAGCTGATGAGCAGGGTCACCCAGCATCCAGTGGGAATGAACTGCCATTAGTCACCTCTGGTTTTATAGCAGCTCGCTGAGTCTTCCACCTTCCAAAAGGTCGTGAGGAGCATTGATGGCTGCCACTGAAGAATAAAGGCCCTAAAAGAAAATGCAGCTTGTTATTTTAACAGGAAGCTTTTTTATTCCATTCAACTGCAGGCTGTATGTGACTAATGCCAAATTTAGAGATATTTTTGTTGGGAATCAAGGATCAGTCCACAGTTCACAGGTTCTACGTAAAAGCCCAATTTATGTAAATCAAACATACCCACCTGAAGGATCATTTTGGGTGATGGTGGGTATCCCTGCATTGCTCATCCCATCACGCTGCTGACACCCTACAGGGAACCCATGAGGAATGTGGTTCAGGCCCGTTACAACCAGCACCACGCCAAGGCACGCTCTGTGGTGGAGAGAGAGCATTTGGCAGATGAGGAGGACAGCAATATTTCTGGGGGCACTGGAAGTAAAACCAACCTTTGCAATGAAAATCATTGCCTGCAGTTCAGTTCTGCACAATCTGTGCATCAGCGAAGGGGACTGCTTGGAGCCACAGATGTTGAGCCACAGCAGGAACCAGTAGGACGGGTAAAGTGGCATCCGTCTGCGAGGACAAATATCTGCTTTCCTTTCAGCTCCAACTGTGACACACATGACTCTAGAAGACAAGGATTATTGTTAAGATGTATAAAAATAAATGTTAACATATAAAACGAAAACGTAAATATGTACATTTGATATTTATATGAAAATCCTTTTGAGATTGTTAAAAATGGCTCAGATTTAAATAATACATGTAAATAATTCATTTTTGTTCCTGCATTTATTAAACAAATTGCAAAAACAACGACGACGTTACATTTTGTGAACAACATTTTAAACTCAGGTAAGCTTAACAGACTCTCCTGTCACTCTTTGTCCCTTCTTGCTCTCTCCTCTTCTCTTTCAACAACAACCTTTACCCCAACATGACAACGATTACAGTTTAATGATAAATAAAAACAAATCTGATCAAGTGTCTCTTATCCCATCCGGCACGAGCTTGCCTGATAACAAACAGGCTATCTTTCTCCATCCACAGATGGATCAGATTTTCCTCATCCTCGTCTGTCCTTACATATATAAACACATTTTAAAAATGTGTTAATAACCTATGACTACGGTTAGAACTCACTGCTTTTTGATGTACTATCAACAGCGTTTGTTTTTAGCCTTCAATGCTAATTCGCGCTAGCGTTAGCTTTAGCATTACCGAAATTGATGAGCTTCAAAACAATGTAGATAGTCGATTGAGGAATATAACATATTAAACACATCATCTTACGTATTTACAAATATATTTTACAACATATACAAGATACTTTTAAATATACTTACATTTCTAAGTCCTCTTTCTAGCGCAACCGTCCGCCATCTTTGAATAATTCAAACGCAGTGTATTGTGGGTCACATGCAATGCATTCTGGTATGAACGCAGTGCATTCTGGGCAATATTCGCCGATCGAGTGAGCATCGATCCACACTGGTTTTTCGTAGAGAATTCTGGGAAATTTCTAGTGCACATGATTTTTGAACTGTAGATTCGGACAGTACTACAAAATAGCGACCGCACTATAGAGTGCACTATATAGAGGTTAGGGCGGTAACCCTAGCAGGGAGGCATTGGTCCCATCTTTGGTATGACAGGCCATGATTTCAACTCACAACCTCCGAGTCACAGGACACACATTTTTAATCTTTTGCATTTTAGCATATACACAAATAAAGTTTCTTATCATTTAGACAATGGAGACACAGCAAAGCATTACAAAAAAACAGTATACAATATTATAGCAATGATTCAAGTCACAAATCTGTGTTCGATTGAATTTCTGAAAAAGAGAAAAACTGGGAAGTTTCTGATTAACTTTTAAGTAAGAGATTTACTCCATGTAGCCGGTTCCTCCGCAGGTGCGTGCCACGACGGCAGAAACAAAGGCGAAGACAATAGAAAGGTTCAAGCCCTTTTATTTTTATATTGTCATACCAATACAATGCAACCAAAAGATGATGACATACAATAATGTGATATACACAAATATATTTAAAGAAACAAGTGAAACATTAAACACACTAAATATATGAATGTGAAAACAAACACATACCATAAACACCAACCCCACGACACGACACACCGCAAAACCGGAAACGGCCAAGTGTTACATCCAACTCACACACACCTGTTCTCCTTATATACTGTATCACGTCTCCGAACCAAATCCCCATTGGTCACACCCCAGAACAGCTGGTCAAAGCGTCAAAGCGTCACTTTTTAAATAACGCCTCGGGTTCGTTTTTTCAGTTTGACGCGCTGCGTCGAAAACTATACGACCAATGAGAACGGCGCTTTTGCACACGTGTCTGGAGCTTCTGAAGTTACAGTAAAACACAACTTGGGGGCGCTCAAACACAAAACTGCCTTGCTGAGCATACATAACAGCGAAGAAGATAAACGCCAAGTAGCGTCTACACTGCCGCGAAGAAATAATGACGGACATTCTAAAATATCCCCGAACCAAGCAATAAACCACCAAGAAATCTTCATGTTTTCTTTGTATGATTCTGACAAGCGCATAAATACTTGCTCTCTTCTTCTGAGTGAAAAGCGACTTTAAGAAGCGTAAAGTTGCGCGGCGCCACCTTGTGTACAGGAGTATTTCTGTTTTACATTAAGCGCCATCTAACGTCAGGGAATGAAATTGCATGTTCACTCGGCTCATCGTCAGCGAAAATCGCCTGGGTGTGAATACAAAAAAGGTGGCGAATAACGCCTGGCGAATATTCGTCCCGGTGTGTACAGGCCTTTAGCTTGTGTTGAGAGGTCGGTGGTGTTTTGTTGTGACATTTGTGAGGTTTTTGGACAGAAAGGACGATACGTGGTTCGTGTGGGAACTCTCAGCATTTTCCAAAGTGTCGTAAATGAGTGAAGAAGTGTTGAACGGAAAGACAACGTGGATTGCTGTGATTGTGAGACTAGCAGATGATCGATCGGAGCTGCAGTGAAGAGGACGGCGGTGTTTGTCAGAGTTGGAGCTGAAGATCGGAGCAGGAACCATGTCTTCAGAACCTCAGGAAGGTTCTGTCAGAGAACAACTTTCTGCTGCTGAAGGAACCATCGTCCAGTATGAGGAGGAGCTCTGTCGTCAGCGCAGACTGCTGGATATCAGCTGGAATCCGCAGCTTCAGCTACACATAGCAGGTTTGTTCACTGCATCCAGGAACGTTTTTGTTTTCCTCGTCTGAGCTGCTCTGGATCCAAGCTGTGCGGCTGGATAGCTTCAATGTTGCTGCCGTTGTTGTTTAACCGCTTATGTTATTTTCGGTTTGTTAGCTAGTGTAGTCAGTTCAATGCTGGAGACAGAGGGGCGTGGCTACACCTGAGTCAAAATAACCACTTCAATATTGGATCTTGTTGTTGTGCTAGAATTACATTCCCCTGTCGGGACACGACTTCAGGCATTGTTGATTTGTTTGGTAGTAATCATATTTTTTTTATTTTTTTTTTAGAGCACACTCTTTTTTTTAGAGTAATGTTATCAACATACCTGCTAGCTGCAAAAATGTCCACATGTCAACATGTACACAAAACAGATAGTGTTCACAAACGCATACCTAAGCATTTAAACCAACTAGTGTGAAATCTTTCATTCATTTAATCAAGAAGTTCCTTATTGCTGCCCTCCATAAGTTTGGTTTTGGAGAAGCATTCATCAATTGGATCAAAATATTATATCACAACCCCAATGCATCAGTCAGAACTAATAAACAGACTTCAAACAGGTTTTTTCTTGGAAGAGGAGCCAGACAGGGTTGCCCACTCTCTCCTTCTCTTTTTGCTATATTCATTGAGCCTTTAGCTGCAGCAATAAGACAGAATGAGAGCATTATAGGAATAAAAACCAAACACAGCCATCATAAAATTAGTCTTTATGCAGATGACATATTACTGTTTTTAAGGAATTTACATTCTGTAAATGAAACAGCAATGATCATAAACGAATTCTCCTCCATATCAGACTATTCCATTAATTGGAATAAGTCTGTTTTATTACCACTCAACAGGAATATGGAACAAAGACTCACAATTCCAGTTAAAACAGGAAATATCAAATATCTGGGTATCTACTTTTCCCCCAAACTTTCAGAACTGGTGCAGCTAAACCACACCCCATTACTGAAAAGCATACAGGACGACCTAACACGCTGGACCAACCTGCCTCTGTCCCTTATGGGCAAGGTAGCCACGGTTAAAATGAAAATCTTACCCAAAGTTAATTATCTCTTCTCAATGATTCCCACACAACCGCCATTAAAATGGTTCAAAACATTAGACTCATCCATATCAAGCTTTCTATGGAACAATAAACCTGCAAGAATTAGTCTAAAAACTTTAAAATCTGCAAAAAGCTGTGGAGGATTAGAATTACCTAATTTCCACAAATACTTTCCGGTTCCGGGTTATACAGCAGGACGCGTGGCGTGCCTCTCTGCGAATACAACTATCTTCAAATTACTTAAAAAGTTGATTTTTCTCCAAAAAAGAGAGCTGACCATGCCCCCGAAGAAACCCCAGGAATACGAAGATCTCAAAAAGTCTCTTGACATTATTCAAGAAACGCTGAAAAGTTTTATGGATCAAGTGTCGGCTAAGCTAACACCACTCTGGGAGATGATGGAAGAGTTCCGAAGATTTCGGGCTCAAAACGAGCAGCGAGAAAACCGGGTCGAGATTCTGGAGAAAAGACTGGACGATGTGGAACAGCAAGTAAGGATGAATAATGTCATTCTCACTGGAGTACCAATCAAGCCTCGAGCGAAGCTGAATGCAGCTGGAGCTAGCACTGCTGATGCTAGCGCTAGCGTAGCTAGCAGTTCTAATACGGAGATCGGTGCAGCGTCGCTGGAACAGCAAATACATTCATTTCTCACATCTAAAGGGATTTTCCTGGATCTCAATACCATCGAGACCTGCCACCTGCTCCCCAGGAGAAAGGAGACGGATAAACCAGCGATCCTCATCAGGTTTGTGAATCTCAAACACAAGCTAGCTCTGATGAATCAACGCAAAAATCTCAGAGGATCTGCTGTTTATCTGAACGACCATCTGACCAGAAGGAATGCTGAAATCTCAAAACATGCACGGCTTCTCAGGAAGCGTAAGCAGATTGAGAACACTTGGGTTAAAGGCTGCAGGATTTACGTCGAACCACTCGGTCCAGAGGACCGGGCCAAGGTTCTGGTCGTGAACACCATGAAGGACTTTGAGAAGTGCTTGATTACGGTTGTCTGAAACAACGTGGAGTAATAAATCAAAGAGCTAAATAATTTCAAGAAATATGACACCTGGAATCATCACTTTCTCTGTATGTCTGACGTCACCTGAATAACAGCAGAGTTCTGACCTGCAGACAACTTGACCTCAACTTTCACCGCAGCTGATATCAGCTGAAGAAGGATATGGACCTGAATCTAATGTCTGCAGACATAACATGGAAGAAAACTATTAACTGTTTAAACAAAGAAAATCGGCTGTTATCAGTAAAAGAAGAAATGCCAACCTTGGACAATTCGACAGTTTATGGACCCTTTTTATTTTTCCCCTACAGCATTACTTTATTATATAAAAAAATAAAATAAAAATAAAAAAAAATATATATATAAAAACAGTAAAACAAATGATTAATCACTTTTGAAAATTGTTAAATTGATTGACTTTTGATGATATTACTTCACTAGTTCCTAAAATTGATAAATTGATTCAAAAATCTTTCCTAATGTAGCATAACTTTGCACATGTTTTTAACTTTTGATACTTGATGAAATTTTGCTATGAAAATTCCTGAAACAGTGTTGTGTCTATTTTACTGATATAGTATTATGTTTTAAAGCATATGAATGACTTTTAAAAGTAACATAATTTGCATATATTTCAGATGCTGCATTTGCCATGTTGATTTCTAAAATAGTTATTTTTGACGTAGTACTTAAGTAATTCATCTTTGGCATGTGCTTTATTGATACCTAATGATTGTTAATTCTGTCTGATAAAACCTAGGAACCGGATATTGATAAATCATGAAATAAAATGGTTATAGTATAACGGGGTGGGATTATATAAGTTCGCTTCCTTCCACTCCCTTTCAAGCAATATAGGGTTGGGCGATGTCCCTTAAATTGGCCGTTGACGATGTTTGCCGGTGGACCGGCGGAGTGCGGACTTACAGCTTTGTGTTCGATGGGAGGGGGGGGGGGGGTACATGAGCAGTATGTGTGGGAGATTTAAGACTGCGATCCGTCCCGCAGCTCTAGGGGTACAAGCAACCGAACTCAGAACCGGGTCTAAAAGTGTGTGTCTGAGCACAGCTCGGATCGTCAGCACACACAGGGGTTTGAGCTTCAAAGCAGAAATGTCGCTCAGTCCTTAGAAAACATTCAAAAAATCACGCGGATTTGTGTTTCCAGTCGTGTCCCGACTAAATAAAGGCTGATGTTATTCTTACATGTTTACGTGCAGCCAGCAAGCAGCACCACCCAAAGCTGATGTTGTTAGCCCGTGTTAGCATACTGCTAATCCTGGTTTCGTTCAGAAAAAGCACTGACCACACGGATTAAAATTCAAATGATGAGCGAACAGGTGTTTCATAATAACCGTAAGATTATTAAAGGCACGTTTAGAAGATCGTCTCGTATATTACCGAGCTGACATGTCAATGTATATAGCCGCTCGGCGCTGTTTAACATTGTTTTGTATTGAATTGTTACATTCAATAAAGTTTGAAAAAAAAAAGCCGCTCGGCTTATCCTTCCGGTTTTCAAACCCTACTGCGCATGTGCGGATGATTTATTCCGACGGAAAGTGTGACCTTAGTGAACGTTTGTTATATTCTGAAAACATTTTTCTGGGCCCATGTACACGCTTGAATTCTAATCCGACCATTGATCCCATCAAGATATTTTGTACATGTAACCGCGGCTTATGGTGTCGACGCGCAACGTGGCGGGGGCGTGGCATCACGATGGTGGTCTCTCCATCGGGATGTCAGTCACCCATCACGATGGACGATGATATCGTCCATCGGCACAACCCTAAAGCAATATTTATTAATTATGTCTAATTATCCTAAGTTTGATTAGTTACTGTATGAATGTATAACTGATGATTATATTGTTTTTGTGTATTATTTCTATTTGATTGCTTGAAATAAACCATTTCAAATAAAAAAAATCAAAACTTTCTTGCAAATAGATTACAATACATCTTAAAATGGTTAAAAAAATAATCCAGAAACCAACTCATGGTTAGACTTGGAACAGGCGTTATGTGGAAAGATCAACCTGTCAGAGCTACCATTTATTAGCCAAACAGTTAAAAAACAGGATTGTTTCAAAACTATTAATATAAATGCCACTTTAACAGCCTGGTGGGAATTTCTCAAAATATCAAAATCATCAATTCAACCGTGCAAAATGACACCCATCTGGAACAACCCTGACATCCTTATAAACAAAAAAATGATTCACTTCCCAGCTTGGCAAGCAGGGGGCATAAAACAACTAGAGCATGTGTAACCCCTACGGTGCTGCTGTGTGTAACAGCTCTAAATCTCTTCAAATGGAGTTACTCTAAGTCTAGGTTCAATGAGGAGATTGTTTACTGTCATGTATTCCAGTATTTAGCCAGGAATATTCCACCCCATAGAAATGTATGATTTACAGTTGAACCAGAAAAGAATACTTATGTTTAGGCAATAAAATAACACAAAATAACAGTCTGCAGAACTGAGTGAATTTCTTATATTTAACACTTCACAACAAAAAACAAGTGGCCACTGACATGAAAAGGAGGTTCAAATAAAATTGAGATCTCAAAAAGAAAACTTAAATCTGAGTCCAACTTTCTCTTTTCTTTAGAATAAAATAAATAACCCTTTCAGTGCACTCAAAAAATAAATAAAGGTAACCCACTTAATGTCCAACCAGTAGATGAAATGAGATGAACCAAGGATGTAAGATGACGGAATGATGATGGAGTAGATGAGTTGAACGAAGGAAGGTCTGGGATCCAGATGTACACCAAGGAAAAAACCAGTCTACACAAATGTGCAGAAAATCATTAAATATTGTCCATATATATTGTCCTTTTAACATTACTTTGCGGTCATTTTCTTTTTTTCAAGAATTTAACTCAATATACACACCAAAATTATATAACTCAACATGTATGCAAAAAAAATCAAACTAGCTTACTGTGCAGCTAGCCTGCAACACGTGGCCAACTGAGGAGATTCTGTGCATTAAACTTAACAAAACATTACAATACTGATCACATATTTCCATAGTTACCTCAACTGTTTTTTTCTATAATATTTGGTTTGCAAATCACTGTTTTTTCAAATCAATCAATACACATCACCAGTGAATATAGCAGGTTTATCCGACATCAAATGCGATATATTACCACTCACCGTGGTAACGTATTTCTCCACAAAGTTAACAAAGTCCAACGTCGCTCTTTAACCAGATTTCTCTTCCTGGGTACACTCTAACTGTTGGAAGTGAGTTTTTCCAAAACTTAGAACAAATACAGTTTTAACAAACACAATTAATTTCAGTCTGTTTTTTTCCTCTTTACCTCGCTCAAGTCTTTTTTCCTCTGACGCTATGCTTTGAGAAAAGTTGAAAAGACGTCAAAGATAAAAAAACAATGACAGGATGATCACTCCTGGCAAATCCAAAAAAAACAACAAATGTTGACTGCCACCGGTGGTGAAACTGAAAATTACACTAAATGAAAGAGATAGAATAACTAAGTAACTTAAGCAGGGTTACACACGTAATTATTGATAGAAGATTCATAACTCCCCAGGAACTTCAAGACAAACATGGAATAAATAACTTCTTGGAATATCAGCAACTTAAATCAAGTATTACTAAAAAGTATAAATATAAAGACGACGATTTAAAGCTACCAGATGTAGTTACCACTCTGATTAATTTTTCAATGAATAGAACTCTCTCCAAAATATACAAACTTTTATGTAATTTAGATAACAATATTGCCCTTCCAACAACAAAATGGGATGCAGATTTGAGCATCAGCACAGATGAAAGCTTCTAGTCAGAACTCTGTCTAAACACCTTTAAACTGACAAAAAGTCCAAATCTGCAGTTAATCCAATTCAAAACTCTTCACAGAATTTACTACACTGGACAGAGGATGTTCAAGATGGGTCTCAGTAACTCAGACATTTACGAGCACTGTGATAGTAATCTACCCGACAATTACATGCACGCACTATGGTTCTGCACGCCTGTCCAGGCTCTCTGGCAGCAGGTATGTGCCGATTTATCAGTCTGGCTTAAGGTTTCAATCACGGCCTCACCGTCACTTTGTGTGCTTGGTGACATGAGTGCCATCGATATAGAAGAAGGATTAGCATCTATCATTTTCATAACTCTCTGTATTGCCAAAAAAACTATTTTAATAAATTGGAAAAACAAGAAAAATATAAACATAAGTCAACACAGAAATCTGCTGTTTGATCATATCAGCTTGGAAAAAATGTCAGCCCAAGGTTCAAGTAACTTTGAAAGAATTCGGTCTCTCTGGCCTCCTGTGGCTGACTCCATGACTTAGGGGGTGGGGGGCTTGGTCGTCGCTGCTCCTTGCCCTTCTGCCGTGGTTTGGGGTGGGGGTCGGGGCCTCCGGTGCCTGGCGGGGGCGGTGGGGGCTCCGTTGGTCGGGGGGTCGGGTCCGGTGCCTGGGTGGGGCGGGCTGGGGCGCTGCGGGGTCCTCTGGGCTTGGGTGTGGGGGTGCGTGGTGGGGGGGTGGGGGGGTGGTCTGGCTTGGCTTGGGGGGATGGTCCATTTGCCTGTGCTGGGGGGGGGGTTGGCGGGGGGCCCTGCTCGGGGGGGGGGGGGGGGGCAGCGGCGCTGGGCGGGCTGCCCATCTGCACCTGGGGCTGGGATCGGCCCTTCCCTGGCTCTGGGACGGGACGGGATAACCCTCTCGGGGCCCCCGGTCGTTCTGGGTGTCATCCGCCTGGCTGCGGTGTCTGGGGTGGGGTGGGGTGGGAGAATTGTCGGCCCTGTCCTGTGGGGGGGCGTTCTGGGGGGGAGGGGGGGCCCACTATTGGTACGGGGGGGGGGGCTGACCGGTCGGGGTCTCAGCTGAGGCAATCGGTGGTTGCTCCGGCCGGTTGGCTGCCTCGGTCCCGTCGAGGCCTGACCAGAGCTCTTCTAGGGCCGGCGTTTGGGGGTGGGGGCCTGGGGTTGCCCCGGGGGGGGGGCGACGCTTTCTGGCTCCTCTCTCTCTGTGTGGGGTGGGTGGTGCCGGGCCTGGGGTGTCGGCGCCTCCGGGGGTGGGGCCCCTGGGCTGGGTGGGCCTGGCCCCTTTGCTGGGGGGGGCGGGGGGACAGCTGTTTGACCACCGGGGGACAGTCTATCAGCTGTCCCCAACTTACCCCCTTCCTCATATAACCTCATATTAGGGTGAGGGGGTGGGGGGTCTAGCCTGCGATGCGCCTTGGGGGGGAGCTACTTGGCAGTGGCCCCCCTCCTATGTTTGCCGTATGGAGTGGGCCCCCCCCCCTCTTGGTTTTATTTGCACCTTAGACATGTAGGGTCCTTGGTAGGGGGGGTGCTTGGACATCACTGCCAGCAAGCAGCAGATGTCCTCCTAGCACCCTACCCGCCAATTTTAACCGCACCTTAGACATTTAGGGCCCCTTGGTGGGGAGGGTGAGGGGACATCACTGTGAGTAATCAGGAGATGTCCCCTTAGTGCCCTACCTGCCAATTTTAACTGCACCCCCCTTAGTACACACCCCCCTCCCCCTTCAATATATACATTCCAACATAAACACACACACATGCACACACACACCCTCTCAAACACACATACACGCACACACATTTTGCAACGAAGGTAGGACCTGGGTCCATCTGTCTCCTACCCCTTCCCTGGTGGGGGGTGCGGGCCCCTTGGCGACAGCGGCCGTGCCCCCTGGGTGCCGGTCTCCTGGGCCCGGCGGTGCTCTCTCCGCGCGGTGGGGGGGTTCACATTACACCTGAGCCGGGGGTGTTCGTGTCCCTGGGGGGTGGGTCCTGGTCCTTGCCCCTGAGCGCTGGGTCCCGCCAAACTTCCAACAGTGGCCGAGCCTGGTCGGGCCATATTTACAACAACCCTTGTGGGCCCCTTTTTTTCCCCGGGGTTCCCCCCTCCTGGGCGGGGGCGGCGGGCCCCTGCCTAGCTCCTCCCTGGACCAACCGTGGGCCGGGTGGGTGGCTGCCTGGAGCGCGGAGCGGGTCTCCCTTGGGGGGTCCTGGCTCGTACCTGGGGTTGGGGCGGGGGGATGCCCGGAACTCCTGGGTGGTGGTGGGGTGCTCGTCTGGGGCTGTGGGCGTCCTTCTCCGGTGGGGCCCTGCGTTGGGCTCTCCCGGCGCGGCGGGGGGGCTGCTTTCCTGGTTGGGCTGGGGCGGCGCTTTCTTTCCCTTCGCACCTCCCTGCTCTCTGGCTCTGGGGGCCACGCAGCGTTCCTGCTGGCCCTGGCGGCGGTCTTTGTCGCCCGGGGGGCGGTTGTTCCCTGCCGTTCCCGTGTGGCGTTGGGGGGATTCCGGCTGCCGCTGCTGCTGCGGCGGGGGTCTGGGTGTGGGGGTGGCTGGGCGCTCCTCCTCCTTCTCTTCACATTCCACCATCCATTTTGGAAGAACATAAACACTCACCTGAGCACAGTTGTTAGCTGACCTTTGCACTAATAGTTTGCATGATTGAATGAATGAAAGATTTCACACTAGTTGGTTTAAAGGCTTAGGTATGCGTTTGTGAACACTATCTGTTTTGTGTACATGTTGACATGTGGACATTTTTGCAGCTAGCAGGTATGTTGATAACATTTCAGTGTGTGTGTGGACAGGCCCCGCCCTTTTTGTACTACATTTTAACCTTACCGTAATGATCAACAACCAGTAAACCTGTCTACTCTATGCTGGTTCATGGTCTTACCCCCCCCCCCCCCCCTTCTCACTATCACCCCCCCTTTCTCTAACATCCCTCTCTTCTTCCCTTCTTTCCTTTTCCGTCCGGTCCAACACCAGAAATTTTCAAACATGGTTGAAAATTAATTAAGTTTGGCCTCAATTACAAAAGGGGTTTATCCAGACATACCTTTGGTTTGTCTGAAGATTAACAACCCCTCTTGTTAAAGTAAAATATGTCCAACACAAGAGGCCTTCAGCTCTCATCTGCCTGCCTAGCTGTTGGACAGGACAAGTTAAAAAAAAAAAAGTAATCATATTTTTCCATAAAAAGAGGATGTATGTTTACTTCATTCTGAGACTTGTGGGAGTTTATTGTCATATTTAATACTTCCATAACGGTCACTTTTCTAAATTGATCCTATTCTAAATTAGCCAATCAGAAGTCTTTTTTATACAAAATCTGTCATTTTGTGTCGATTAAGTGGAAAGCAACAATTAAATTAATGATGGATTGGATTTATCTGCGCTTTTCCAGACGCTCAAATCATTTACAGTGTGTCCATTATTCATTCACTTCTCATTCATACTTGGTGATGGTAACTACTGATGTAGCCACTGCTCTTCTGGGGCAGACTGACAGGGGCGTGGCTGCCAGCTTGCGCCACTGACCATCACCAGGAGATTCATAGTAGGCCTGCGCAATATAAAATTTATCATTATCGAATTATGTAGCTCTGCAATATGCATATCGCAAAAGACGGTGAGAATCTTAATAAATCATAATTCTTAAATGTGTTAAAACAATCTTATGGCAGCTGGAAGTATTTAATGAATCAAATAAATCCTTTTATGCATTTGACCAATTGGATGGACAGCTTCACGTTGTTGACCAATCGGATGGAGACCTTTAATGTTAGATGTTTGTCACCTAGTCAACGAGGGTCATTTGGAGAATACTTTTTAAAATGTTGCATTCAAATTGGAACGGTAATTTTGGTTACTTTACAATATGTTTATTTATATACAGCAAATTGTATCGTTATCGCAATATTAATCTCTAGAATTGAGTTTTCCTCATATCGTGCAGCCCTAATTCATACACATTCACACACCAGAGGAGGCACTCTTGCCCATGGACACAATGACAGTTGACTGGGTGGAGTGGGGATTGAACCGCCAACCCTTCATTTAATGGCCAACCAGCTCAACCGCCTGAGCCACTGTCGCCCCAAATATGAGAATGAACTCCCAAAGCCACGAAATAAAGTACAGAGCTCAGCATAAATGAGTACACCCCCTTCAAAAAGTACTAATTTAATCAGTAGCTCAAAGAACAAAAAGAAACATTTCCAAACTTTCCACAATGTTTTATTGATCATTTCTTTAACCATAATATGAAGTTAAGGTCAATGATCTAACTTAGATCACATCAGTTTCAGTTTTACTTCAATTGGTTGAAGCAAAAATGAATACACCCTGCAACAAAACTACTACATCTAGTATTTTGTTTGAGCACCATGATTTTTAAGGACAGCACCATGTCTTTTTGGCAAAATATTGCAACAACTATATTTTGTTCCATTCTTCAAGAAGAACCTCTTTTAAAGCCTGGATGCTGGATGGAGAGGGATAATCTACTTGATCTTCAGAATTCCCCACGTGTTGGATTGGGTTCAGATCAGGAGACACACGTGGCCATTCAATCATCATCACCCTGTTCTTCTACAGATATGGAACATTAGTTTTAGAAGTGTGTTTTGGATCATTGTGTTGGAAAAAGGGTCCATGGCCAAATGCATGAAGTGATGGCAGCATCCTCTCCTTCAGTGAGAGCAGTACATTGTTGAGTTCATGATACCATCAATGTAATGCAGCCCCCCCCCACCAGCAGCACTCATGCAGGCCCACATCAGGACACTGCCACCACTGTGCTTCACTGCATGGGCCCTAGCAAATTCTAGGCGTCCTTTTTTGTCCATGGGCTAATCGTGGACGATAACCGCATGCCATTCCTCTGCAGTGTGCGCAGGTAACTGCAGTGATCCTGAATGGCGATTTTCTTAAACCCTTTTGATCAGAAGATGCTCCTGTCCAGATGTTAGCTTCCGCGGACGGCCTGGATGTCTCTGTAAGATGGTGACACTTCTTTCTTAAATTTTTGGATCACTTTTGCTTTAGTATTTTGACTCATATGCAAAGCTTTGCTGATCTTCTTGTAGTCCTCACCTTTTTTGTGCAAAGAAATGATTCTCTGTCTCAGATTTTGGGACATTTCTTTTCCACTGGGAGCCATTGCTGACAACATGAAATGGGACGGGCTGTTCTTGTTAAGAAATGCCCTTTTTTAGTCACCTGTGTGCTGGACACCTCTTAAATGAATCATTAGACTCACCTGTGGTTGAAATCCTGTTAATTAGAATTTTGTTGTCTTAAGTTTGGCTTTTTCTCTAAGACTATGACTAGGGTATACTCATTTTTGCAACATGGGTTTGAATTAACTTATTAGAAAGATCTCTTTTTTTGTGTGTACAAATTAACATCTTGTTTGTAATCAGTGGCCCACCTTGTAGATGTATTTTGTAGTCTAGTTTTTCACAGAAAATGTTGATTCTGAAAGGACACGAAAGGTTTTTTTTTTTTTTTTTTTTTTTTTTTTTTAAATGTAGTGGGGTATACTCATTTATGCTGAGCATTGTATTTATTTCAATCATACAATTTTAAATAATGAGTGACACATTTATTGAGTTTATTGGAGCTTGACAAAAATCTAGCCACAGGGGTTGCAAGCCAGTTGCCTCTGTGCCGGTCCCAAGCCCGGATAAATAGAGAGGGTTGCGGCAGGAAGGCCATCCGGCGTAAAAATTGCCAAAATAACCATGCGAATCATCCACAACACTTTAGACATACCGGATAGGTCGAGGCCCGGGTTAACAACGACCGCCACCGATGCTGTTAACCTACAGGGTGTCGGTGGAAATTTGACTACTGTTGGTCGAAGAAAGAGGGGAGGCAGAAGGGTCCGTGGCCAGAGAGAGAAGGGAAAAGGCAGGAACATAGGTTTGAGAATAGGGACTCTTAACGTTGGCACAATGACAGGGAAAGGCAGAGAGCTGGCAGACATGATGGAGAGAAGGAAGGTAGATGTACTGTGTGTGCAGGAGACAAGGTGGAAGGGCAGCAAGGCACGTAGTATTGGAGGAGGATACAAACTGTTCTATCATGGTGTTGATAGGAAGAGAAACGGGGTAGGAGTGATTCTGAAGGGGGAGTTTGTAAACAGTGTTCTATAGGTGAAAAGAGTCTCAGACAGGATGATGAGCCTAAAGTTAGAAATTGAAGGGGTGATGGTGAATGTAGTCAGTGGGTATGCGCCACAGGTTGGCTGTGAGTTAGAAGTGAAGGAGAGATTCTGGAGTGAGTTGGATGAGGTCATAGAGAGTTTTCCCAGAGGAGAGAGAGTTGTTATTGGAGCAGACTTTAATGGGCATGTTGGTGAGGGCAATAGAGGTGATGAGGTTTGGTGTGAAGGAAAGGAATCTGGAGGGACAGATGGTGGTGGACTTTGCGAAGAGGATGGAAATGGCTGTAGTCAACACTTACTTCAAGAAGAGAGAGGAACATAGAGTGACATACAGAAGTGGAGGTAGGAGTACTCAGGTGGACTACATCCTATGTAGACGAGGTCATTTGAGAGATGTTAATGACTGCAAAGTGGTGGTAGGAGAGAGTGTAGCCAGACAGCACCGCATGGTGGTGTGTAAGATGACTCTGGAGGTCAGGAAGAAGAAAAGAGGGAAAACAGAAAAGAAGACCAAGTGGTGGAAGCTACAGAATGAAGAAACTTGTGAGGAATTTAGGCAGAAGTTGAGACAGGTCCTGGGTGGTCAGGATGAGCTTCCAGAGGACTGGGAAACTACAGCAGAGATTATCAGGGAAACAGGTAGGAAGGTGCTAGGTGTGTAATCTGGAAATAGGAAAGACGGTAAAGACACTTGGTGGTGGAATGAGGAAGTACAGGAATGCGTCCAGAGGAAGAGGTTGGCTAAAAGGAAGTGGGATGTAGAAAGGACTGAGGAAGGTAGACAGGAGTACAAGGAAGCGCAGCGTAGAGTGAAGAGAGAGGTGGCAAAGGCCAAACAGAAAGCTTACGATGAGCTATATGACAGGTTAGACACAAAGGAAGGAGAAAAGGACTTGTACAGGCTAGCCAGACAGAGAGACAGAGATGGGAAGGACGTGCAACAGATAAGGGTGATTAAGGACAGAGATGGAAAGGTGCTAACAACTCAGGAGAGTGTACAGAAAAGATGGAAGGAGTATTTTGAGGAGCTGATGAACGAGGAAAATGACAGGGAAAGAAGGGAGAAGATGTGGTTGTTGTGGAGCAGGAAGTAGCAGAGATTGGAAAGGATGAGGTTAGGAAGGCTCTGAAAAGGATGAAGAGCGGAAAAGCCGTTGGTCCTGATGACGTACCTGTGGAGGTATGGAAGTGCTTAGGAGAGACAGCAGTGGAATTTCTAACGAGGTTGTTCAATAGGATTTTAGAGAGTGAGAAGATGCCTGAGGAATGGAGGAGAAGCGTTCTGGTCCCGATCTTTAAGAACAAGGGTGACACGCAGAACTGCAGCAACTATAGAGGAATAAAGTTGATGAGCCACAATATGAAGCTGTGGGAAAGAGTAGTGGAAGCCAGGCTTAGGAAGAAGGTGGAGATTTGTGAGCAGCAGTATGGTTTCATGCCCCGTAAGAGCACCACTGATGCCATTTTTGCTTTGAGAATGTTGATGGAAAAGTACAGAGATGGTCAGAAGGAGCTGCATTGTGTGTTCGTAGATTTAGAGAAGGCGTATGACAGGGTGCCGAGGGAGGAGCTGTGGTACTGTATGAGGTCGTCTGGAGTGGCAGAGAAGTATGTCAGAGTAGTTCAGGACATGTATGAGAGAAGTATGACGGTGGTGAGATGTGCTGTAGGTCAGACAGAGGAGTTCAAGGTGGAGGTGGGACTACACCAAGGATCAGCTTTAAGTCCTTTTTTGTTTGCTATGCTGATGGACAGGCTGACAGACGAGGTAAGACAGGAATCTCCCTGGACAATGATGTTTGCGGATGACATTGTAATTTGCAGTGAGAGTAGAGAGCAGGTGGAGGAACAGCTAGAGAGGTGGAGGTTTGCTCTGGAAAGAAGAGGCATGAAGGTCAGTCGTAGTAAGACAGAATACATGTGTCTGAACGAGAGGGATCAAGGTAGAAGCGTTAGGTTACAAGGGGCTGAGGTGAAGAAGGTGCAGGAGTTTAAGTACTTGGGGTCAACAGTTCAGTGTGATGGGGAGTGTGGAAAAGAGGTGAAGAGGCGAGTGCAGGCAGGTTGGAGCGGGTGGAGGAAAGTGTCAGGAGTGTTGTGTGACAGAAGAGTGCCAGCAAGACTCAAAGGAAAGGTGTACAAGACAGTGGTGAGACCAGCTCTGCTCTATGGGTTAGAGACGGTAGCAGTGAGACAGAGACAAGAGGCTGAGATGGAGGTAGCGGAGATGAAGATGTTGAGGTTCTCCTTAGGAGTGACCAGGTTAGACAGGATAAGGAACGAGTACATCAGAGGGACGGCTCATGTTGCCTGTGTTAGCGACAAAGTCAGAGAAGCCAGACTGAGATGGTTTGGACATGTTCAGAGGAGGGATAGTGGATATATTGGTAGAAGGATGTTGGAGATGGAGCTGCCTGGCAGGAGGGCAAGAGGACGGCCAAAGAGGAGATACATGGATGTCTTAACAGAGGACATGAAGTTGGCTAATGTTAGGGTAGAAGATGTCCATGATAGAGTGAGGTGGAAAAGGATGATTCGCTGTGGCGACCCCTGATGGGAAAAGCCGAAAGAGAAAGAAGAAAAGAATTGGGGCTTGACAAAATCCAAAAGTTTTGAAAAAGTATAAAAGGCTCCTTGTTGTGTTTGTATCCCTGCAGTCCTCTCTGAGCATTGGGTGACTAAAGAGGAAGATCTCTGTAACCAGCAGAAGAACTAAAGAATGGAACAGGAGGAACCAGAACCTCCACAGATTAAAGAAGAACAGGAGGAACCAGAACCTCCACAGATTAAAGAAGAACAGGAGGAACCTGAACCTCCACAGATTAAAGAGGAACCAGACGAACTCTGCATCAGTCAAGATGAAGATCAGCTTGATTTGAAGCAGGAGACTGATACCTTGATGGAGATTTCTATTTATGAGGAAGATGAGAACAGTGAAGCAGATCTAAACAATCAGCAGAGCTTTAATGTAACTGATAGTCAGGATGAAGAAGGAAACCAACATGAAGAATCAACATAAACTACAGATGAAGAGACAGACCCACAGAACAGAGATCAGAGGAAGAGAAGAGACAGAAGTCATGTCCGAAGTGTGGACAGCTCTCACATGTCAGCAGGTCAGTGTGACTCTGAGTCTCAGCTCCACACTATCGGTATGTTCACTTCAACAACGGTTCTATCTTGAGCTTCAAGCTCTCCAAACATGCAGTCCATCAACAGCGTGTCCTGGAAGAGTCTCTTCTGTCCCTTCCAGTTGAAAAGACAGAAGACATTGTTGGTCAGTGCAGCCGACAACGATCCAGGGTTAGTCTGTCATCTAACTGTAGCTTTTAGAACAGGGCTGTGTTTCGCAGGCCAACCACTAACCTGTCGTGGGTTAGTTTGTCACATAGCTGTTAGGGTTGGGCGATGTCCCCTAAATCGGCCGTTGACGATGTTTGCTGTCAACCATCGGGATGGACGATGATATCGTCGTGGGGGGGCTATTTTCAAATTGTTCGTTCCTATATAATTGCTATTCGTTATTTTACTTTATTACTTTATTTATTTTATTTCCCAACTAATGACTAATCCGCGATGATCCAGTATAAACTGAGGGAAGTGACTTTAACAAAAAAAATAACAAACAAAATAGAAAAGAAGTGGTCCGCTCCCGCACTTAATCAGTCAAGTGGACCGGCGGAGCGCGGACTTACAGCTTTGTGTTTGATGGGAACGGGGGGGGGGGGGGGGGGGTGCTTTGTTACATGAGCGGTATGTGTGGGAGATTTAAGACTGCGATCCGTCCCACAGCTCTAGGGGTATGAGCTATCAAACTCAGAACCGGGTCTAAAGGTGTGTGTCTGAGCACAGCTCTGATCGTCAGCACACACAGCGGTTTGAGCTTCAAAGCAGAAATGTCGCTCATTCCTTAGAAAACATTCAAACAATCACGTGGATTTGTGTTTCCAGTCGTGTCCCGACTAAATAAAGGCTGACGTTATTCCCACATGTTTACGTGCAGCCAGGATGCAGCGCCACCCAAAGCTAATGTTGTTAGCCCGTGTTAGCATACTGCTAATCCTGGCTTTGTTCAGAAAAAAGCACTGACCACACGGATTAAAATTCAAATGATGAGCGAACAGGTGTTTCATAGTAACCGTAACATTATTAAAAGCACGTTTAGAATATCGTCTCGTATATTACCGAGCTGACATGTCAATGTATATAGCCGCTCGGCGCTGTTTAACATTGTTTTGTATTAAATTGTTACATTCAATAAAGTTTTGGGAAAAAATAGCCGCTCGGCGGAAGTTATATCCTCTTTCGGTTTGTCAAACCCTACTACGCATGTGCGAATGATTTATTCCGACCGAAAGTGTGACCTTATTAAACGTTTGTTATATTCTGAAAACATTTTTCTGGGCCCATCTACACGGTTGGATTCTAATCCGACCATTGATCCCATCAAGATATTTTGTACATGTAACCGCGGCTTATGGTGTCGACTCGCAACGTGGCGGGGGCGTGGCATCACGATGGTGGTCTCTCCATCGGGATGTCACTCACCTATCACGATGGACGATGGTATTAGGGCACAACCCTAATAGCTGTCCATAGTCACAGTGTTCTGCTAACACATAAAGTGCCTTTTTGAAGGAATCCACAGTTTCTTCCGGCTGCTGCACACGCCAATTAAACTTGGCTCTTTCATAAATTACGTTCTTCTTTGGCACAAAGAATGAGTGTAGCCCCGCTTTTACCGATGCATGCTGTTTACTTTTATCCACCGTTAGCGTTAGCCCTCTAAGAACGTCTTCAGCTTCGTCCCCCATGCACTAAGTCAACGTGTTTACCTGGTTTTCTTCCGACGTCGCACTTAGGTTGCTTTCGAGCCGAAAGCACTAAAATCGTCTAAACCACTGCTCCCATTCTTGTGGTTTTGTGAAGTTTTGTAAAACGACTCTGGAGATTGTATGGCAAACGTAGCATTTCTTCATAGAGCTGTGACGGTGTCGAATTTTTAATCACCGCGGTGATGAACCACCAGGGGGCGCGGTGTCGCGGTTAACCGCAGCCCCCCCCAAAAAATAAAAAATAAAAATAAACACAAAATCCCCCGGCGGCCGCATCGGAAATAAATAAATACAGTTACAACGTACTATTCTTTGTTAACAAATAACAGTAACAATTAACAACTACATATCTAACTTGTGAACTAACTATAGGTGTTGTAGATTGGCTGTGTGTGTGAGCACTGAAGGAATTTATTTTTTGTGGTTCTCATTTCTCCTAGGTTTTTATCTTCATTTTATTTCATTGAAGGTTTTCTTTCTGGTTTACTGTGTGTGGGTTTCAGTCATTTCAATTAAAAGGGACTTCCTGATAATTGCATATGTAAAGAGGTTTCAGGAATGCAGCTCCAACCTCCAACCCCCTTCAGGAGAAAACAGTCTTTGATCTTCTAAGACCATCTGGAAGCCTTAACTGTAGATCTGACATGGACCAGAATTAAATTGTCTCCAGGATTCAATTCAATTCATGGGAACCCCCTGAAGGTGTCAACTCACATGAAAAGGACAAAGAGTTGGGACTGATTGCCTGCGGAGAAGGATCCGGGCGACTGTGCTGGACCCCCATGGGGACACTGTTGGTGGTCGGACAGTGGTCCGTCTTTGAAATAACCCCCCTGGACGTTTGAAGCAGGAAGCTAGGACCAAATGCTGTAACTCCTAACATGGGCTGAAGGAAGTAGGCGGGCTCCTCTGTCAGCCAATCTCCAGCGACCAGAGGCGGAGATTCGGCGGCCATCTTGCTCCCGGGGGAGGATGTTCTGACCACATGCTTAAAAGTCTGAACTCAAGGAATTTTCCTGTGTCTCCAGACAAGCTGCATGTGAATTCGGAATGTAACCTCTTGCGTATTGCAGGCCTTGATTTTGGACACCCAGATCGATCTGTTTTATTTTGTTTTACTGTTTTTAGAAATATTGTTAGGGAATACATTTGTTAAACTTAATCCGGCTGAATCCCGTGGTTTTCTTCTTCTCGACTTTATTGAACATGCAACAAAGGAAAGTAATCTCAAAGCGACAGATTATATTTTCCAACATTAATTGGTGACCCCGACGTGATAAGTGGGGGAGAAACGCGGAAGCGCAACGCGGGTAAGAGGACCGATAGTGGTTTATTATGAGATTTCTGAGACTTTCGGCGAAAAGTCGGTGACGCTCCCCCCACGTCCTTGACTTCCCTCGAGGCCTCACAAACAAAAGGTAAAGCAGGAACCTGTTCGTAAATTCTGCATATTGTTTACGTTATTCTTTTAGTGAATAACTCAAATTGTGGGGAAGTGAAGTATGTGGACGGCATAGCGCACCTGTATAAGTTTTGTAGTTCACCCTCCTGAAACAGCAGATTGGATTTAGGAAATTTATGAAATTGAATCTAAGGAAATTGTGCAGGTTTTGTGTCTGTTCAGCCTGTCAAAAATTGAATAAACACTAAATTGGGAGCGGGTGATATTTGGATTACGTTAAAATT
Organism: Oryzias latipes; assembly: GCF_053564925.1. Taxonomy (NCBI): domain Eukaryota; kingdom Metazoa; phylum Chordata; class Actinopteri; order Beloniformes; family Adrianichthyidae; genus Oryzias; species Oryzias latipes. The sequence continues at coordinate 23,684,463 of NC_136238.1, forward strand.
TAGGAGGTTTTGCGTCTGTTTGAGCCTGTACGAAATCCCGTACGAAAACAACAGTGTTACTAGAGGAACTAATTTTGCGCGTTTTAGGATTTTCGGAAAAACCAAGAAGGCAGCGAACCTTCACAAATTATTTTTAATGCGTAGAGAAACCACAGAGAGATTCACAATAAAAATGAAAGGTGCACTAGGCAGAAGAAATGAGGAAACCGGTGAATTTTCTTTTGACGACAGACGACGCTGACGACTTGACTTGACAACAGCGGTGAAAATGGCTTGAATGAGAATGAATGGAATGAAATGTATGCGATTTTGGAAAGAATGGGATGAAAATGTTTGAAATCTGTGTATTTTAACTGTATTTTCCACATGTCCCTGTGTATTGTCTGCTCCATGGACGCAGCCATCTTGTTCATCATGTTTACATCGAACGGACCAATGACGGGACGTTTTACTTGTTTTCGAATGTGTAGACGACTGTGATTGGGTTTGTCTGTACCACGTGGTAAGCGTGACGGAGTCCTAGCCAAAATGGCGACGTGTGGCTGTGATTGGCTTTGTTTGTACCATGTGGTCGGCGAGACGCGTCCCTGACGACCAAATATGACGGAACGTGCTGAACTTTTTCATGAGGAACATTTGAAGAGTTTGGGATGTAATTTGCGGTAAAATCATGATCGTCATTATCGAGCGTGGTAATGACCTCGGTTGTAGTTTAAAAACAAATGTCAGTGGGTTTTCGGTTCGCCGAAAAAGGTTTTTATGTTGCACAGCGCCTCCGACGGGAGCCTCTGCCGCAACGGCGAGATCAACGTGCATGGTTGCAGGGTCTAATACATTTGGGGTAAAATAATTTTGTAATTATTTCGGTTTTCTTATTGTGAATACATGCCTCTATTTTGTTTGTATGTCCTAATAACCGCGATTAAGTTCAGTTTTGTTTGAAGAAGTATTATTGGCATTTTTAATTTGTTTAATTTAGTTTTTCTGTTTGTTTTGATCTTGTGCACTGCTGTTTGAATGAGAAGCGAATGAGTGGCGGTTTTGTTTGTTTGAATCATAATCAATAGTATTTGAAAATTGTTATCAGAATGGGGAAAAGGACGAGGTAAAGGAAAGGGAAACATGGTTTTTGAGGATGTGGAAGGATGTTGCAATGTAGAGACAAGAAATGTGAGGTGAAAAGCAGGAGAAACTAAAAGGCATTGTAAGTAAAATGGAGGGTCTGTGGGCATGGAAAAGTGTGGTATGAAAGTGCAGGGTCTGGTAGAACAGGAGAAGAGGGAACATGAATGTTAAAACGCTAGTTATGAACGATTCATTTCTGTGAAATGGTTTATTTTTGTTTGTGTAAGGTACCTAATTTGTTGTGTTATGTCTTTTGCAAAAACGGTTAAAAGTTCTTGTCTTTGTATTGATTGTCTGTGTTTTAGAGTGTGAATTGTGTTTTTGGTTAAATAAGGAAAAGCTTAAATTGTGGGATTTTGTTGCTTTTAGTACTTCTCCAAATTCTTTTTGTAGGGCAGCAACAGTCCTTAAGGGTAAGTCAAAACAATTTGTCTTTATTTTTTTGATTAAGAGTGAATGATTAGCGGCCAGAATGCATGTAAGACAATATATTTTTCAAAGATTTTGCTCCAGGTCCGTCATATCGGACAAAGAAAATTTTAGGGATTTTTCCCTTTGCTGGTTTTCATTACTGATCAACTGACGGTGTTGGAGACGGTGAAGACTGAACATGACTAATACATTTCTAAATATCTTTCCAAGCAGAAGAGCACCCCCCCCCCCCCCCCCCCCCCGGGATCTCATAAAACTTTAGGCAGAAAACCCCCCTCTGCTACGTGGGTGAGTGACAAAGGCGCATAAGTTTACCATCCTCCGCAGCTCACTACCTTCACAGGAGGGAGCCGAGTCAGCAGTGACTGACCCCCAGAGCACATTTGAAGAAACAGGACAGGAGAGAGGGGGAGGTTGAGCAACTGAAGAAAAACAATTCTTTACCCTGCTGAAATGATTCACACAGGATAAAAGGTGTTTTAAAAAAGAAAAGGAAACTAACATGAATTTTGACTTTTGATGCCCTCAGAGACAGCAGTAATGACGTGTCATGCTCAGCCATTCGGAGGCCGAAACAGGAGGACGGGTGGAAAAATCCTGGGAGAAGCAGGCCACCCAGGGGACCCCAGCAGCAGTTGGAAATGGCATCTATGGCGCTCTGAACCCTGACAGCCCACAACGAGGTGCCCAACAGCAGAATGTACAGACCAAGAGGCAGAGGGTCTGGAGGAAAAATGAACAGTACCCATGACCACTCCAAGCCCTCCTCCACCGTGGCGAGGACCACAGGGCAAGTCGGACAACACCACTTGATGCAGGAGCCATTGTCTTTTTCAAGCTCAAAGGTAACCACTGATGAGTCTACTGGACACTCTACCTGCTCTGACAAATGAACAGATGACTCCTCAAAACCTGCAAAAGACCATCCGACTGACTTTTGACCAGATGGTGGAACATTCATGCGTGCATTCACCAAACACGCCTGTGAATCTGTTGGGATGGGACAGTCTTGTCAAAACAGGAGACAGCAGACTGCATGCCATGCCGGACACCACAGCCGACCCCCACTGCAGACATGTAAAGGGCCCTGAAACGCCAGGTGGTTCTTTCTCTCTCTTCTTTTTTTTTTAGTCCAACAGCATCCCTCTTCTGAAACCATGTCGTGTTGTTGTTTTTAAAGAAAGCTCTGGGACAGGTCGTGCTGTAGACTGGACTTTATTTAACAACCAGACACAACCAACACAGTCCTGCAGTCCTGCTACTGCGCCCCCTATTGGGCCCGCCTCTCACGACATCCCCTTATCTAGGGTTTAACCCCCAACATGTATAATATCACATCATTCTGATCTGCTGTGTCAAATCAGCCGCTCCTGAATTTTTAGTCCTCAGAGCGAACACGGCTGAAATCCATTTCCGGTTTTCAAAATAAGTTATAAACACTCAAAAGTCAAATGAATGATTACAAGAAAGACAACCTATTATTCCTATATTAATAAAACAAAAATGTATTATGAAAAAGGGCTAACAGAAGAAGAGAGCAAGTATTTACGTGCTTGTCAGAATCAAACAAAGAAAACATGAATATTTCAAGCACCAGTAGCTCTAGCTCCAGTTCCAGCGATGAAGAAGTTATTGTTCTGTTGAATGATGAAAGACGCGGGAAAAGACGCCGATTTTGGGTACATCCCATAGTTACGAGAAGAGGAGAATATGTGGAGTTTTATCGACTGGTACAAGAGCGGAAAATGTATCATGAGCGTTTTCTGGGATATTTTATTTCATAAATATATCATTATATCATTATTTCTTCGCGGCAGTGTAGACGCTACTTGGCGTCTATCTTCTTCGGTGGTATGTGTGCTCAGAAAGGCAGTTTTGTGTTTCGGCGTCCCCAAGTTGTGTTTTACTGTATCTTCAGAAGCTCCAGACACGTGTGCAAAAGCGCTGTTCTCATTCGTTGTATAGTTTTTGACGCGGAGCGTCAAACCAAAAAAACGAACTCGAGGCGTTTTTTTAAAAATACCGCTTTTACGCGTGGCGTTTTTCGCGTCGGTATGCACACTCACATTGGTGCCCTTTGTTAAGTCACAAGGCGTTAAATGTCGGCGAATATCGCGCGAGAAATTTCCTCCCGGTGTGTACGGGCCTTAAGATTGGGTGTATATGATCATACTCCAAACCATATCATAGGCTGTTTATGCTTGTTAATTGTAAATGCAATTAAATTTTTCACATGTAGACATGTTACAATGAAAGACTTTTGAGAATAAGTACAAACATTTCATTATGAAAAAAGAATTGTAGACTTGATTAAAGGTCCAATACTGTTTATTTGTGATAAAATGTTTAAGATTCTTAAATATTACTTCTTCATAATCTGTGATAGTAAGTAGCATATTTTACTTCTTCACTTTTTGAATAATCCCAAACTCAATAAAAGAAAAAGACAGTTTCCAACTTGAAAAATCCAGGTGTAAAATTGACATAATATTGCCTATTTCTGCCTGACATGATGTCTTCTAGAAACTGTAGAATAGTTTATTTCATAAAACGTCATAGTAACTTCTGTAAGTTACTTCCATGAAAACACACAAATTATTTTCAGGCACTTTTACTGTGGAAAAGTGGAATTATCCAGTTGTGGACCCAAAATATTTTACGTTTTAACAAATGCTGATCGCCATTGTCAAACAGAGATGCTGTGTTTGAGACACTGTAGTTTATGATATTGCCATAATCCACAATACTAACTACTTTCATTCTCTTCAGGACTATGTTGGCTACCCAGGCAGTCATTTCCAGGCACTTTTACCGTAAAAAATTGGAGTTATTCATGTTTGAAAACCCAAATATTTTATGTTTTCACAAGCGCTTATCGCCTTTTTCTGTCAGAGATACTATATTTGAGACACTGTAGCAAAATGTTTTGCCATAATCTATGACACCTAGGGGTTGTGCCGATGGATGATACCATTGTCCATAGTGATGGCTGACTGACAATACGCTGGAGAGACAGCATCGTGATGCCACGCATGCAAAATATTTTGATGGGATCAATGGTCGGATTACAATTCAACCGTGTACATGGTCCCAGAAAAACTTTTTCCGTTTATAACAAATGTTCTAATGGGTCATACTTTCGGTTGGAATAAATCATTCGCACATGCGCAGTTGTGTTTGAAATACCGGAAGAGGAAATTAGTTCCGCCGAGAGGCTACATACATACATAGATATCTGGCAGCTCTGTAATATCCTAGATGATCTTCTAAACATGGTTTTATTAATGTTACGGTTATTATCAAGGGCCTGTGTGGTCATCATTTCAATTTTAATCCGTGTGGTCAGTGCTTTTTTTGTGGAAGAACGGAGCCAGAAGAAGCCAGGACGAAGAGAGGCTAACACGCGTTAAGAACATTTAGCCTTTGATAAACATAAAATCCATGCAGGAAATGCTGCAATCTGCAGCTTGGCTGAACGTAAATATGTGGGAATAACGTAATATATATATATATATACATATATATATATATATATATATATATATATATATATTTTTTTTTAAGTGTAAGAAAAAACAAAGAATGACCAACAAGTTTCTATTGGGGAAATAAAATGCTGTTTATTTTCAGAATTAATGTAGCTTCTCTAGTGCTTTAAACAGTTCAGGAGCCTGAATGGTGCTTTAAAAATAAAGGGTGGGGGACACACACTGATTCTTTTCAGAAACAATAAAGTGTGATGATGAGGCAGCATGACAGAAAGAAGGAAAGTTGCTTTAATGTGACAAAAAAGGGGCTTTGTTTACATTTCTGCTCTGCTGTACCTTTGCAGCCAAGCTTCTCACACACGGAAGTAAACTGGTAACGCTGATCACCTCAATGTCAGCCTTTTTCAGAGCATTGTACACATCCCCCTGATCCATCAGGTCCCTAAACTAGAATCTATTGCTTTGAGGTTCTGCAGAACTTTGGCCCGCTTTGCTAGCATGTTAGCAGATGCTAAGCGCATTAGCATATTAGTTGCTGCCGTTCTTCTTTGTCTATCTTATTTATCTGAGCCGCTAAAAAGCACTGAAATCCACGTTTTCATATCTTACTGGCAGCAACATGGCTCAGAGTTTCTGTTTGGTATCCATTCCAAGTAAAAACTAAGTAGTTCATGGCTGTGTCCGAATTACCGCCCTAACCTCTATATAGTGCACTATATAGTGCAGTCGCCATTTTGTAGTGCTGTCCGAATCTACAGTTCAAAAATCATGTGCACTAGAAATTTCCCAGAATACTCTACGAAAAACCAGTGTGGATCGATGCTCACTCGATCGGCGAATATTGCCCAGATTGCACTGCGTTCATACCAGAATGCATTGCGTGTGACCCACAATTCACTGCGTTTGAATTATTCGAAGATGGCGGACGGTTGCGCGAGAAAGAGGACTTAAAAATGTAAGTATATTGTTGTGTTTAATATGTTATATTCCTCAATCGTGTTTAATATGTTATATTCCTCAATCGACTATCTACATTGTTTTGAAGCTCATCAATTTCGGTAATGCTAAAGCTAACGCTAGCGCGAATTAGCGCCGAATGCTAAAAACAAACGCTGTTGATATTACATAAAAAAATGAGTGAGTTCTAACCGTAGTCATAAGTTATTAACACATTTTTTAAATGTGTTTATATATGTAGGGACTGACGAGGATAAGGAAAATCTGATCCATCTGTGGATGGAGAAAGATAGCCTGTTTGTTTTCAGGCAAGCTCGTGCCGGATGGGATAAGAGACACTTGATCAGATTTGTATTTATTTATCAAACTGTAATAGTTGTCATGTTGGGATAAAGGTTGTTGTTGAAAGAGGAGAGGAGGAAAGAGCACGAAGGGACAAGAGTGACAGGAGAGTCTGTTAAGCCTACCTGAGTTTAAAATGTTGTTTTTGCGGCGGTCCCATGCCATGCTCCTACCTGGACCAACCGTGGGTCGGGTGGGTGGGTGCCTGGAGTGCGGAGCGGGTCTCCCTTGGGGAGTCCTGGCTCGTACCTGGGGTCGGGGCGGGGGGATGCCCGGAACTCCTGGGTGGTGGTGGGGTGCTCGTCTGGGGCTGTGGGCGTCCCTCTCCGGTGGGGCCCTGCGTTGGGCTCTTCCGGCGCGGCGGGGGGGCTGCTTTCCTGGCTGGGCTGGGGCGGCGCTCTCTTTCCCTCCGCGCCTCCCTGCTCTCTGGCTCTGGGGGCCTCGCGGCGGTCCTGCTGGCCCTGGCCTGGGTGGCGGTCTTGGTCGCCCGGGGGGCGGTTGTTCCCTGCCTGTTCCCGTATGGCGTTGGGGGAATTCCGGCTGCCGCTGCTGCTGCGGCGGGGGTCTGGGTGTGGGGGTGGCTGGGCGCTCCTCCTCCTTCTTTTCACATTCCACCATCCATTTTAGAAGAACATAAACACTCACTTGAGCACAGGTGTTAGCTCACCTTTGCACTAATAGTTTGCATGATTGAATGAATGAAAGATTTCACACTAGTTGGTTTAAAGTCATAGGTATGCGTTCGTGAACACTATCTGTTTTGTGTACATGTTGACATGTGGACATTTTTGCAGCTAGCAGGTGTGTTGATAATATTTGAGTGTGTGAACAGGCCCCGCCCTTTTTGTACTACATTTGAACCGTACCGTAATGATAAACAACCAGTAAACCTGTCTGCTCTATGCTGCTTCATGGTCTTACCCCCCTTCCCCTCCTATTATCACCCCCTACCCCCCCTCTCTCTAACGTCCCTCTCTCTTCTTCCCCTCTTTCCTTTTCCGTCCGGTCCAACACCAAAGATTTTCAAACATGGTTGAAATTAATAAAGTTTGGCCTCAATTACAAAAGGGGGTTTATTTAGACATACCTTTGGTTTGTCTGAAGATGAATAACCCCTCTTGTTAAAATAAAATATGTCCAACACAAGAGGCCCTCAGCTCTCATCTGTTTGCCTAGCTGTTGGACAGGACAAGTTAAAAAAATAAATAAATAAATAAATAAATAAATAAAATTAAAAAAAAAAATATTGTTCACAAAATGTAACGTCGTCGTTGTTTTTGCAATTTGTTTAATAAATGCAGGAACAAAAATGAATTATTTACATGTATTATTTAAATCTGAGCCATTTTTAACAATTTCAAAAGAATTTTCATATAAATATCAAATGTACATATTTACATTTTCGTTTTATATGTTAACATTTATTTTTATACATCTTAACAATAATCCTGGTCTTCTACAGTTGGAGCTGAAAGGAATGCAGAGATTTGTCCTCGCTGACGGACGCCACTTTACCCGTCCTACTGGTTCCTGCTGTGGCTCAACATCTGTGGCTCCAAGCAGTCCCCTTCGCTGATGCACAGATTGTGCAGAACTGAACTGCAGGCAATGATTTTCATTGCAAAGGTTGGTTTTACTTCCAGTGCCCCCAGAAATATTGCTGTCCTCCTCATCTGCCAAATGCTCTCTCTCCACCACAGAGCGTGCCTTGGCGTGGTGCTGGTTGTAACGGGCCTGAACCACATTCCTCATGGGTTCCCTGTAGGGTGTCAGCAGCGTGATGGGATGAGCAATGCAGGGATACCCACCATCACCCAAAATGATCCTTCAGGTGGGTAATGTTTGATTTACATAAATTGGGCTTTTACGTAGAACCTGTGAACTGTGGACTGATCCTTGATTCCCAACAAAAATATCTCTAAATTTGGCATTAGTCACATACAGCCTGCAGTTGAATGGAATAAAAAGGCTTCCTGTTAAAATAACAAGCTGCATTTTCTTTTAGGGCCTTTATTCTTCAGTGGCAGCCATCAATGCTCCTTGTGACCCTTTGGAAGGAGAAAGACTCGGCGAGCTGCTATAAAACCAGAGGTGACTAATGGCAGTTCATTCCCACTGGATGCTGGGTGACCCTGCTCATCAGCTGAAGGATGCGGTCTGCCGTCCTGTGGACAACGTCCCTCACAGTGGACCGTGGCATGTCAAAGGCCCTGGCTACCACACTGTATGATGTGCCACACGCCAGGCAGAAAAGAAACACCAGGACCTCAGTCTCCTGTGTGCCCCCCCAGAGTGTGAGGAACCCGAAGCTGCTCCACCAGATGCTCAATGGTCCTGCGGGTCAACCGATTTGCAGGTCTGCCGGTCTGCCGGTCTATTTCATTGAGAAAATTAAATCTGATTTTTTTTTGAATGTTTCATTTTATTCTGATGTCGTACATTTTAGTTTATGACGTATTTATAAATGCTGGAAAATCTCGTGGGTTTTTTTTTTGCTGGGTTTTTGGATTTTTATATAAATATTTAAAAATTAAAGTATTTTTGTTTAAAACAAGTGATATGGTTTGACTCTGAATAAAAAATACTAAACTTTGATCTCACAAGTGTTTCATGTAGACTATACAGTTCATAATCCAGTGTTGAAAAAGAATGTTAAACTCTTACCCAGCAGACTGTGTAACCTTGAGCATAATTAGTAACAAATGCTTAAATTGAACTAATAAAAAACTTTAAGTTTAACTCACAAGTTGTTCATGTCTGGTCAGGGCATCCAGAGGAAATCTTCTGAGACGTCTGCTTCTCCTCCTTGCTGTCCTGTGATGCTGCATATCTGCTCATTTTTGGTTTGATCCCATGAAAAACGGTTGAATTATTGCCAGGAACACGGACAGATTCATATATAAAGCTGTTTTCAGTAAGGTAGAAGAGAAAACTACAGAAAAAAAATGCCTCCTCGCAAGAGCCCGTACATCGTTCAGCGGCACAAAAATAAATATTGCCATGGAGTAATAACATGGGGGTTTATTTATCAACAAATACATAAAATCACCACCAATGTGTTTGTAATTTTATTATTTATAAATCAGCCACGTTTTCCATGATCAGAACACAGCAGATTCATAAATAGTCTTCATAAAATGTTCATATTTATTGTATTTTTAATTTGACAAATGGGTGTCATTCTCCGCGTTAAATAGAAGTAGTTCCCCTCCAGACCAGGAGGTGGCACTTTGTTTTCGTGCCAAGCGCCATTTGAAAACACCCGAAAGAGAAAACTAGTGAGCACGGGTGTCCGAATTGCTTTGAAAATTCAGAGAACTATATAGAGAACTATATAGTGCCGCACTATATAGGGTTTTAGTAGTTAGGGGTTAGGGTGGTAATTCGGACACAGCCCATGTCTCATAACAACAGAACAAACTGCCTAACTGCAGTCTTCCTGTTGTCTTTCGCAGAGTAGAGCTGCTCAAAGAGGCTCCATGCGCTCTGCTGCCACATAGCGGTCGGAGGGTGAAGTGGAAAACAAGAGTCAGACCCTGAAGGACGCTCAGAAATAATTAAATAAATATCGATCTGGCAGCATTTTGAATCGATTCAAGTATTGCCAAATGATGTATTGCAATATATTGCCGAATCGATTTTTTCTTACACTCCTAGTTTATACTGGATCATTGCGGATGAGTCATTAATCTAGCCACAGGGGTTGCAAGCCAGTTGCCTCTGTGCCGGTCCCAAGCCCGGATAAATAGAGAGGGTTGCGTCAGGAAGGGCATCCGGCGTAAAAATTGCCAAAATAACCATGCGAATCATCCACATGTTGATGGAAAAGTACAGAGAAGGTCAGAAGGAGCTGCATTGTGTGTTCGTAGATTTAGAGAAGGCGTATGACAGGGTGCCGAGGGAGGAGCTGTGGTACTGTATGAGGTCGTCTGGAGTGGCAGAGAAGTATGTCAGAGTAGTTCAGGACATGTATGAGAGAAGTATGACGGTGGTGAGATGTGCTGTTGGTCAGACAGAGGAGTTCAAGGTGGAGGTGGGACTACACCAAGGATCAGCTTTGAGTCCTTTTTTGTTTGCTATGCTGATGGACAGGCTGACAGATGAGGTAAGACAGGAATCTCCCTGGACAATGATGTTTGCGGATGACATTGTAATTTGCAGTGAGAGTAGAGAGCAGGTGGAGGAACAGCTAGAGAGGTGGAGGTTTGCTCTGGAAAGAAGAGGTATGAAGGTCAGTCGTAGTAAGACAGAATACATGTGTCTGAACGAGAGGGATCAAGGTAGAAGCGTTAGGTTACAGGGGGCTGAGGTGAAGAAGGTGCAGGAGTTTAAGTACTTGGGGTCAACAGTTCAGTGTGATGGGGAGTGTGGAAAAGAGGTGAAGAGGCGAGTGCAGGCAGGTTGGAGCGGTTGGAGGAAAGTGTCAGGAGTGTTGTGTGACAGAAGAGTGCCAGCAAGACTCAAAGGAAAGGTGTACAAGACAGTGGTGAGACCAGCTCTGCTCTATGGGTTAGAGACGGTAGCAGTGAGACAGAGACAAGAGGCTGAGATGGAGGTAGCAGAGATGAAGATGTTGAGGTTCTCCTTAGGAGTGACCAGGTTAGACAGGATAAGGAACGAGTACATCAGAGGGACGGCTCATGTTGCCTGTGTTAGCGACAAAGTCAGAGAAGCCAGACTGAGATGGTTTGGACATGTTCAGAGGAGGGATAGTGGATATATTGGTAGAAGGATGTTGGAGATGGAGCTGCGTGGCAGGAGGGCAAGAGGACGGCCAAAGAGGAGATACATGGATGTCTTAACAGAGGACATGAAGTTGGCTAATGTTAGGGTAGAAGATGTCCATGATAGAGTGAGGTGGAAAAGGATGATTCGCTGTGGCGACCCCTGATGGGAAAAGCCGAAAGAGAAAGAAGAAGATTGCGGATGAGTCATTAGTTGGGAAATAAAATAAATAAAGTACAGTAATAAAGTAAAATAACGAATAATACTTATATAATAACGAAAAAATTGAAATAGCCCCCATCCTCCCAACGATATCGTCATCCATCCCCATGGTTTACTGCAAACTGCCAATTTAAAGGACATCCCCAACAGAAACTACTTTCATTCTCTTCAGGACTTTGTTGGCTACTCAGACAATCATTTCCAGAAACTTTTACTGTAGTGTATTTGAGTTATTCATATTTGAAATCCCAAATTTTTTAAATTTTAATAAATGAGTCGAGCGCAGAGCGTTGCCGAACTAAGGAGAACTGTGTGTCCGAGCAGAGCTCAGACCGCCAGCTCACACTCTTGCTTTGGGGCAGTGCGTGAGCTTTTCAAAGGAGAAATGCCGCTCAGTCCTTAGAAACTGCGTTAACAACCATTTGAATTTGCGTTTCCAGTCGTGTCCCGACTAAATAAAGGCTGATGTTATTACCATACACAGTCTGTACCATAAATATTTGGACAGACACATTTTTTCTCATTTAGTTTCTGTACATTACCACAGTGAATTTGAAATAAAACAACTCAGATGCCATTGAAGTGCAGACTTTCAGCTTTTATTTCAAAGGTTGAACATAAAGATTGCATAAAAAAGTGAAAAACTAAAGCATTTTTTAAACAAAATCCCTTCATTTCATAGACTCGTAAGTAATTGGACAAATGAAATAACTGAAAACAAAATGGTCATTACTAATATTTGGTTGAAAAGCCTTTGTTGGCAATGACAGCCTGAAGTCTTGAACTCATGAACATCACCAGATGCTGGGTTTTCTCCTTCTGAATGCTCTGCCAGGCCTTTACTGCAGCAGCTTTCAATTGCTGTTTGTTTGTGGGCTTTTCTGTCGGTTGTTCACTTGGTTGGCTGTTGTGAACGGATTCCTCTTCACGATGGAAATGATTCTGCGATCATCCACCACTGTTGTCTTCCGTGGACGTCCATGTCTTTTTGCGTTGCTGAGTTCACCAGTGCTTTCTTTCTTTCTCAGGATGTACCACACTGTTGATTTTGCCACTCCTGACACTGTAGCAATTTCTCGCATGGCTTTTTCTGTTTTCTTGGCTTAATGATGGCTCCTTTCCATGGAGAGCTTCTTTGACCGCATGTTGTCTGTTCACAGCAAAATCTTCAAAGTGCAAGCACGAGTCCCCTAATCAACTGCAGGCCTTTTTGTCTGCTTCACTCATAATGACATAACAAGGGAATTGTCCACACCTGCCCATGCAATAGCATGGAAATCAATTGTCCAATTACTTATGAGCCCATGAAATAAAGGTTGTGAATTGTGAATGAATTGTGTTTAAAAATGCTTTAGTTTTTCACATTTTTATGCAATCTTTTTGTTCAACCCATGGAATAAAAGCTGAAAGTCTGCACTTCAATGGCATCTGAGTTGTTTTATTTAAAATTCAATGTGGTAATGTACAGAAAAAAATTAGAAAAAATGTGTCTGTCCACATATTTATTGTACTGATTGTATTTACATGCAGCCAAGATGCATATTCCGGCACTGAAGGCTAAATGTTGTTGGCGCGTGTTAGCCTACTCCTAACCCTTCTTCCAGGTCCGTTTCTCCACAAAAAAGCACTGACCCCTCGGATTAAAAATAAATAATAAAATAATGAGTGAACAGGCAGTTCATGATAATCATAACAATGTTTATAAGATTTGTCAGAAGATTTGTATCAGTTTGTTTACAGCAGAACTAATTTCCTCTTCCGGTATTTTAGAGAGTTCTGCTCATTTGCAAATGATTTATTCCGACCAAAAGAGTAGTGCATGTAAACGTTTGTTATACTCAGAAAAAGTTTTTCTGGGCCCATGTACATGATTGAATTCTAATCCGATCTTTGATCTGATCAAGATATTTTGCACATAACCACGGCTAGTGTCAAATGTAGAAATAGAATAGAATATTTAGAATAACTTAGAAATGGAACCTGTGTAAATCATTTAACATTGAATTTTAATTAAATATTGACATATTTAATGACACTTTTGATTATTATTAGGTTTTTTTTCAATTTTAAAGAATGGATGACACATTCATTTAATTATTTCATATTCAATATATTCATTTGAATTAGTCTCTTCCTGTCTTGCAGAGTCCTCAGGCATTTTCTCCAATGATCACAGAGTTTATTGATGCTTGACAAACCCCAAAAGTCCTGGGGGGATATTCAAGGAAGCATATTTAAACTAGCCTGACTTTAACCCTGAACTCTGGCTGAAATCCGCCTGAACTTGCTTACTCGGGGTATGTCAGTTCCAAAAGACTGGATATGAGTTGGCGGAATTATGCTCGACTTGGTAACCCTGGGTTAATGGGCGTGCACAGCAGGTACATAAAGACGTTCTCAATATATCGCCGATTTCTGGAGTCACCATGGAAACGCGTGGTGAAAAAAAAGAAAACGCTATACTTCAGTGAAACGGAGTCTGAGATTTTAATGACGGTATATGAAGATTACTTGTATATCAAAAAAGTAATACGGCTACATCATCAAAAGAAAGAGTTTCTGCATGTAGAAAAAGAGACAAAGTAAACGCACAAGTTTCTGATCTTGTTTCCATTTTCCTTGTGATGCAGAAATATATAACATATCCAATTTTACCTACTTAAATGAATCACTTCTATTGGTAAAAAGAAATTGAGTTATTTTATTTATTTAACCTAATTTCTTACGTCTATAAAACTCAATAATTGTTTATACAACTCAAATTTACGTATTTGTCTAACTAAATGTCATATTACTCCAATTCAAATAATCTTTCTTCCATCTTAATTATATTTCTTGAACTCTCATATGTCTAAGTTTGAGCCGGCAGATATTCTCATTTGTATAACAACAATAAAAAAAATGGGGAGAAAAAACAAAACTCATTAAAGAATTTTCCATCACTCAACTTTCATTCGTAGGAGTGCTATATAAACTAATCATCCTCTCCTTCACTCTCACTCATGGTGCAGAGGCGTAAGCTTAGTAGGACAAAATAACTCGGCAAAACACAGTAAAACTGCTAAACAACTAAACACATTTGGTCAAAAAGCCACAGTTAAACCCAAATCCGTCCAGACAGGCAAAGGGAATGGTATCCCACAATCCCTTGCGGTGCCGATCTAACAGCAGCACCAACTTACACCTACTTAATTGAATGAATTTGAATGAAATTAAAATAACTGTCTGAAAACTATGTGTAATTTTTAAACTGACTTAACAAAAAAAAATGATTTATCTTAACTGAAGCAATTAATTAAGTTGGATCTAAGTAAAAAAGTTTCTCTTTCCAACATCCATATGTGGTCTTATCACCCTCTCACGGTGGAAAAAGTATTATCTGAGCTTCTTCATCCACTAAATCATCTTCAAATGGACACGCCATGCTGCTTCACCTCTCTGAAAACAAGCTAACCTTCAACTAAACAATGAACCCATTAAATACATTACATTTCAGTTGTATGCAACTTAAATAAATTTTTACCTTCATTAGAATGTATTGTATTGTAATCGATTTTTGTAATATTTCTTTTGTAAAACATGTACCATCCCCTGACATTTCATTGTTGTGACTTTTGTTCTTGTCATGCATATTTGTTCTATTTGTTTTGAACAATAAAGTTTTATAAAAAAAAAATTAGATTTAACTACAAGATGCATCAGCTGCTAAATAAATATGATGACATTTATTTATAGTATTCCTGAACTACAGTAATGGATAAAGAAATGTTTTTAGTGAACAAAGAAACAAAATTAAATGAAGAAAATCTAAAAGCAAAAATACAAAAAACCGTTTCTAAGGAGAATAATTACGAGTATAAACATTAAAGTGTAGTCAATAACAAAGACAAGGAATAATTTTGAAGTTCTTCTCACAGTGAAAAAAGCAAGAGAGAAGTTTCCTCTATTTCAGTAAAAATTTCAAAGGCAAAAGTATACAACTGAGATGTAACATAATAAATGAAAAGTGAAAAAAATAAACTTTTTTTTTTCTTTTTTTTAGTTTTCCGTCTTAATGAATAGTTAAACATCCGATGTAGTTTCTATAAATAGATCAATTCTAGCTGTTTGTAACCCTTGTGCTATCTTAGATGACCCCACCCTTACATTGACGTGTTCTCCCTACCATGACAAAGGTGGATAAAGGTGGAAAGATTTCATTTAATCCATGGACACCAGTGAAGATCACAAATCATTGAAGAAAAAAGGTTCAGAGCACTGTCTAGTGCAGGGGTGTCCAAATTTTTTTTGGTGAGGGCCAAATACAGAAAAATGAGCAAAGGTCCGGGCCGCACACAAGAGGGTGACATATCGACACATGATTACTGTGTATTTCAAACTCACCTATAATGTGAAAAACATTGCTCTCAGTGGGAGCAGTGATGCTGATCTGTGCCACATAAAACAAGCGCATATCAAAATGAAACATTCACTCAGACAATGAAACCTCATTCCAACCAACACACCCATCTCCACCTGCACACGCTCCTACCCCCCTCTCTCGTGGCACGCGCCCTGCTCAGCACACACCCACTCCGCAACACACCTTCCTGTGACCCGACTCCATCTAGTGTTGAAAATGAGAAGTGCAACAGAGTTGAGCTCAAGCGCCATGTGCGCGCCATATTCAATTATATTTTCAAAATTTGCTGCGGGCCACAGTTTGGACACCCCTGGTCTAGTGGGTCTAGATGACCCAACTCCCAATGCTAAAGTGCTTAGGATAGCACAAGGGTTAAGGACCTTGTAGTGTATTGCTGCCACTAGGGGGCAGCCTTGACAACTAAAATTGAAGGTTTTTCTGTTAGTTTTGCTACAGCGCTGTACATTTATAATCAAATCTAGAAGGTTTATTTTCACTTTGATCTGCAGAAATGTCAGTCTGGAAGACATCCGACTCTCTGTCATCAATTTGGAAAACCTTTTCCTGTGTTACAAGTTCCAAAGATGTAGTCTTTCCAAAAGAAAAACATTGAAGTTAGTAATCAAAACAACAAGCGGTCTGATGAAAAAGAATTAGAATGTGGAAATGGTTTATTTCAAGCAATCAAAACAAAGAAATACTAAAGTAGACAAACAAATGTATGTCGTATGTCTATACGCACGCACGCACGCACGCACGCACGCACGCACGCACGCACGCACGCACGCACGCACGCACGCACGCACGCACGCACGCACGCACGCACGCACGCACGCACGCACGCACGCACGCACGCACGCACGCACGCACGCACGCACGCACGCACACACACACACACACACACACACACACACACACACACACACACACACACACACACACACACACACACACACACACACACACACACACACACACACACACACACACACACACACACATATATATATTGTCCATTGGGACAAAAATATAAAGTAAAACGGACACACACACACACAGACCATTTCCTGCAATACTGAACAGTCTACTTAGAAACTTTGTAGGTGACGACAGATCTGAGCAAATAAAGCTACTGTATTTGAAATGTCTAAAAAGAAAAAAACTCACAGAAAAGAAAATATCTGCACTCTTTTTAACAACAAAGAATATTAAAAGATTTTTCTGCATCTCTTCTTCACAGGTTGTCTTCATCACCAGCCACAGTTCTTCTCGCTGAAAAACAGAGTTTAGAAGATCAAGCAGCTTTTTTTATTTCTAAAAGTGCAAATAATGTTTAAGGTCACCAACTTTATTGGTTTTCATGAGCTGAGAGAAACAGGAAATGACATCATCCACATCAGCAGATGATGAAGAGTAAAAGAGTGACGGTACTTGTTCTAGTTCTCTGGTCCTCATTCCCTTCGGTTCTCCTCCTGGACATGTAGACCAGAGCAGCAACCGCACCCAGAAACATCAACACCACCGTCACCACGGCTACAAAGATGATGATGAAGATGTGACCAGAAAGATCTGCAGACCAAACATTCACCAGCATTAGCTAAAGTATTTGTGTGGCTTTAAAGTGTGGATGCCATGCTTTGAACAACTTTGTCAAATAAAAAAGCCTTTCAAACGCTGATTCTATTGATACCAATAGTTAGCGTCGAAAAAAATCCGAAGCATATGAATAATAGACGTCTTTCGAAGGAATCAGAGATAAGAATTTGCCGCTAAGAGCGCAGGCTGGAAGTGACCTCGATATGACCTGTGACGTCACGAAAGGCATTGACTATCGCAGTTCCGCTTCGGACAGCATGTAAACAAAACAGGTAGTCTTCGTTTCTCTCGTGTTTAAATCTGTTAATCATCAACATGCCAAGTCGTTGTGTGGCAGCTGGATGTAGCAATACATCTAGTGAAAGTGTATCTGTGTATAAATTCCCAAAACAAGAAATGCTGCTGAAATAATGGACAAAACAAGTGCACCGAACGAGGGCGAATTGGGTGCCAACTGCTTCGTCAACTTTATGCAGCGAACATTTTGAGGCAGACTGTTTTGAAGAAACACCACAGCTCATGAAAGATATGGGAATGCATGTCAGATATAAAAAAGTATTGAAACCGAACGCAATCCCCACCATTTTCAAGAGATCGCTAGTGGCAACGTCCGAAACAGAAACGCCCAGTACCAGCACTGGCAGCAGCCAGTACAAAAAGAGAAAATCTGTGACCGAAAAGCTGGCACAAAAGAGAGTGAGTTTAACGTTTATTACATAATGTATTTATTACAAAAGAGAGTGAGTTTAACGTTTATTACATAATTTATTTATTACAAAAGAGAGTGAGTTTAACGTTTATTACATAATGTATTTATTACAAAAGAGAGTGAGTTTAACGTTTATTACATAATTTATTTATTACAAAAGAGAGTGAGTTTAACGTTTAATATATATACGGTATATATATACGGTATATATTAAACGTTAAACTCACTCTCTTTTGTGAGTCCCAGCCGCAAAAGGGTTCGAATCGATACGGTTGCAAAAGTGACTCATCATCATGATAATCTCCGCAACTTACCTCTTCATCTTTCTGTTCATCTGATGATAAATCGCTAATAGAGACGGTAGCATCACTCTGTGCTTCGCTATCGGTGCTAGCCATGTTGTCTGCCTTTCGTTACGTCACAAACATGGCGGCGCGAAGTCGGCGGAATGCGTGAAGCCGGCGGCCGTCCTCGTTGTTTATATTGCGTTTTTCGCTATTTATTCTTTTTCGAAAAATATTAAAAACAATCGCAACATGAAATAGAGACTATTTACTATATTTTGGCTTATTAAAATAGGCCATGTCACCCACACTTTAACTTTCACAACTTTGTCTTTGTGGATAAAAAGAATAAAAACAGTTTTACATGAAAAGTCCAGAACATAGACAGCATATGTCTTCACTTTGTCGTCTTCAACAAACTGGCAGGTGAATGTTTTTTTGTTTCCACTCTGATGTTTCACAGTCAGAACAGAAACACAGTCCAACCCAACTCCGTCACCAGACAGCTGAGATCCCGTCTCATTCATCCAGATGAAGCTGTTCTGTCTACAGGGAATAGTTGGATCAAATCTACTCAGTGAACACTGGAATGTGACACTTCCACTTCCTCTGGGAGGAACGTCTGCTGGATCTTTAGAAACTGAAGGAAAACAGAAAAGACGTTTTTCCATGAAAACCTTTTGTCCTGACAGTGACTACATTTACCTGCTGACCGTGTTCCAAAGAAAAAGAAGATTTGATCATTTTAGAAACTATTCAGAGAAATGTTTACATTGGTTTCAACAACAGAAATAGTCTGGATTCTTGAGTTTCAGCCTAGACTAAGTCAGAGGATGATGGAGTCACTGCTCGTCATTTTCGGACAACTTTCAACAAATAATATCATGGAATAGTATAAAAACTATATAAAATGAAGCTAAAGAAATGTTTTCTGCATGAAGCTAAAACTTTGTTATTGGCTCTTTCTTCGTCTTTCTAGTCCTGATTCTGCGGGTCTGTCTGGTCTAACTCCTATAATTCTGTTAGAAAAGCCCAGAAGCTCTGCCTCTGTGAAATAAAGGCAGATATCTCCTCTCATCTGAGATGAAAACTGATTCTGACTTTGAATGTAAATTAAGGAATAATTCTTCATCCGTTGTAGAATCTTGAGATTTTGATTTAGATAAAAAAAATCTCCAAACGTCAGAGTCTCTTCAGGTTTTGAGCTTTTTTTTGGATCAGATCAGAATGTTGACATTCATAAAGTCACAGAATAATTCAAGTCAGAATACTCACTGCTCAAAATATTAAGATACGCCTCAAACTTATTCTTGTTCCCGAGCCGACAGAGAAATCGACCAGCATCTTCATTAGTGATGTTTCTGATGAGCAGAGAGCAGTCACTGCCCACTCTAGCTGAAGTCTGGACAACACTTCCATTGTGTACTTCTTCTCTAAATGCTGTATTTGGATCTTTCTGGTACAGCCAGGTAACATCAGAACATGAGGAAGAGGAGGATGTAGTTCTACAAGGTAAAAGGACGTCATCTCCAACTCTGTGATAGAGATGTTTAGTTTGTCCACTGATGTCTGCCGGAGAGAAAAGAACAAACTCAGAGAAAAGGTGAACCTTGAACACAACAGTCACTGAAGAAATGAAATAAGACAGATCCACCTGTAAACACACACACTCCTTATTAAAATCTTAAGACCAGTTAAGAAATTACATGAATTTCCATTTTGCGTGATTAGATTTTTACAAGGTTTCAAGTAGAGCTTCAAATTGTAAAAAAAAAAAGAAAAAAAAGAAATGGGAACAAGAGACAGTTGAAAAAAACAACAAGTGAACTGAAATGGACTGATCAGTAGATGTTCAAAAGTTTAGGATCATCGCACAAAAAACCCTGTTCCATTAAAAAAAAACACTCAGTGAGGTAAAGCTGCACCTCAAAAATCTGTATTGGCGTGTTTCAGCAAGTGTTTCTAAAAGACTTTTGGAAAGGTTGTAACGGTTTCAGTCTCTTTGTGTTTGGTTCCTTGATTTCCTGTTTTATTTTGTAGTATTTCCTGTTTTGTTGTTGTTTCGAGTTTTACCTTTCCCTATCAGTCCTGAGTGTTTCCACCTGCGTCTTGTTGCCTTGTATGTATTTGAGTCTTGTCTTTCCCGAGTATTCCTGTGTGGTTTGTATTTCGAGTTTTGCCTGCCTGTTGCAGTGGTTTTGTTTTTAGTTTTTTGGTTTCCTTATCAAAACTCCTTCTTCCCTGAAACCTCCTGCCTCCTCCTCTCTGCACCTGGGTACTTCCTCATCCCCCCCCCCCCGTAACAAAGGTTTGTGCCAAGTGGTGAAGATGGCTTCATGAAGGACATCCACTGTCTGGAACTGAGGTCTGCTTCGTGACTTTTTTGTTCCACAACACTCAAGATTGTTTAGAAAAATTTCAAAACTAGCATCCAACCTCAGCAGCATTGCCATGAAGCTTTTTTGAGGATTACTGATTTAATGCAAATATTAGTGTAAATTCTGGTTTTTACAAAGCATTGGTCTTAAACTTTTGATCAGATGATGAACAGTCCAGCTCATTTGTGCTTTTATTATCAATATATTATCAAAAAATACTTGTTTTCTTGCTCTATTTTTTTTGTTTTGCATTTTGAAGCTCTGTTTAGAACCTTGTTATGGTCCAGCTGTAATAAAAACGGTTTTTAGTTACAGTTTTAGAGTCATCCGGTCTTTGTTGGATTCTGATCTGTTATAGAAGTTTAGTTCATGGTTTGATTTTTCTCTTTAGTGATGATCTAACTAAGAAGTCTTGGCTCCACCCACTCTGTAATGGTGTGAAGACATTTTAAAGCTAAATCAGAATCAGAATCAGAATCAGAAATACTTTATTGATCCCACACGTGGGAAATTTGTTCGTTACCATAACAACTGACAGGAAAAAAAGAGTAAGAATAATATAAATAAAAATAAAAAAAGAGAACAAGGAAAATGTGGTATAATTTAAAGAGCTATTTACATAACAGTGCAGGTAAAGAGATGTGCAAAAGAAATGTGCAAAATAAAGAAAAGAGAAAAAAAAAATGTGCAAAGGTTATCTTCTGCATTGTGAATTATTGAACAGGGTTATAGTATTTGGCAGGAAGGATTTCTGGTACTGGGCAGTTTTGGAGCGGAGCTGTCTGAGCCTTCTAGAGAAGGAGCTCCGCTGTTTGTCCAGAACAGGCTGGAGAGGATGCTCTGGGTTGTCCATGATTGAAAGGAGTCTGTTCAGTGACCTCCTCTCCATCACTCCATCACTCAAATGTTTGCAAAAGTTAAAAATAAACAGGACAGTTTGAGTGGTGAGACGTTTTAGGAAGACTTCACAATAAGTCCAGACGCCGTGACTCAACTTCAAGACGGCCAAATCAGAATTCCCGCTTTATGGCTCCTCCCTATTCTTCGAATTGTAGGGGCATTTAAAGCTTTAGTGGTGTCAGAACTTGTTTCTTATTGGGGAGCTGTAGGAACTTAGGGTTTGGGTATCCCTCCGCCGTGAGGGTGATTCACGTCGCGCTGTGCTGTAGAGCGCACGTGGGTGTGTTCTGAAAGTTTACATGCTTAACAAACTGGTTAAGAAGGCCGGCTCTGTCCTGGGCTGCACACTTGAGTCCATCGAGGAGGTGGCGGACAGGAGGATGTTAGCTAAGCTGACATCCATCATGGATAACCCCTCCCACCCCCTGCACAAAACTGTAGAGGCGCTGACCATCCTTCAGCACAAGACTGTTGCACCCTCAGTGTAAGAAGGAGCGCTACCGCAAGTCATTCCTCCCCACAGCCATCAGACTGTACAACACTGTGTTACAGTGACACTCCACGGTGCCAGGGTGTTTTTTCATTCACTCATTTATTTATTTTCTTTTGTTGTAGTTGTTGTTTTTCAATTTTAAATTGTTTTATATTCCTGAACAGTTGTTTGTTTTTGTTTTTGGTGTGAAAAGTCTGTAATGTTTTTTTTTACACTTTTGCAGCTGTATTTATTTGATATTTAATATTTATTTATTTCTTTATTTAATAAGAATCTCATTTTTGATAATAATTTTTCATAATAATTTTAGTAATATTTTTAATTATCTAATATAAATGTCATTTGTGATGTCCTTTATTGATGTTATATTATATAGATTATTTCTGAATGTCGTGTTGCTGCCACAGATAAATGAAATTTCCCCATTGTGGGATTAATAAAGTCATTTATCTATCTATGACTTTTTGTTTTTGCATGATGTTTTAAAAATAGAAAACTGCTCTTGTTACAAATCTTCCCAGCACTGGCAACATCATCAGCAGCATTGTGTGGTAGAAACGTTAAAAACACTACTTTTGCATATCTCTACGCTTGGAGAGAATTCAAATGTTACCTAAATCAATGACAATCTTCATCCACATATTTAGGGAAGTCTTCTTTTGCTCCTACTTTTCCTGTCAGTTTAGTCATAAAGGAGAAGCTTCCTGTTGGCAAATGTCTTGTTCCTGTTTTCTTCACGGTTCTTTAGCTGCTATGCAAAAATCTATCAGATGACGGTTTGTGTCTGTGTATTTAAAACTTTCTTTTGTATCACTTTCTACCAAAAAAAAAAAAAAAAAAAAACTTTTGGTAGCAAATTTGAAATTTCCTGTTTTACTTTTTAAAAGTTAAACTGCATGTAAGAGATTTTCAAGTCAGATCCGTGCAAGAAGGTTTTTGTTCATCCTAAATGAATCTGATAAGATAGAAGGCCCTTTTCATAGCAATGGATCAAGTAAAACATGGAGAACTCACAGCCCCCCTGAACCTGTATAAGCCATAATTCAGCTGCAGACCTCCTAACGCTGGTCTTTCTAGCAGATCATCTGTCAGTCTTTCATGGAGCAAACAGCAGCAGAGCTGCAGAACAACCAACAAGCACCACTCTGATCACTGAGCGAAAGTGGCGCAAGTCAAAACTCCAGGTTCATTATGAAATGTATAAGGGTGAGTTGTACGCTTACAACCAGATCTTATGCAGAACAAGGGAAAGGTACTTCTCTGAAATCTTTGGAAGTTGCAGCAGCAACTCTCGTGTCCTGTTCACAACAGTTAACAGATTAACTAACCCTCCAACCCAGCTACCAATAGAATTGGTTTGTACACCTAAATGTAATGAGTTTGCTGTATTTTTCAATGACAAGGTTCAGGGCATTAAAAAAGCCATCAACTCCACAACACATATAACTATCCAACGGCCACCTACTCACTCTAAGCTGACTCACTTTGTACCTGTCACTGACCAAACTGTCCAAGAGACCATCACCCGTCTGAGCTCGTCTACATGCTGCCTTGATGTGTTACCCACTAGATTTCTAAAGTCTGTCCTGAACAGTGTGTTGCCATCAATTACTCAAATAGTTAACATGTCTCTTCAATCTGGAATATTTCCAGAGGCTTTAAAAACTGCAGTCATTAAACCTCTCTTGAAGAAGAGCGGTCTTGATCCCACTGTACTGAATAATTACAGACCTATCTCTAATCTGCCATTTTTAGGAAAAGTCCTTGAAAAAGTTGTCTACCAACAGCTCACTGACTTTCTCTTATTAAACAATTCATTTGATGTTTTCCAGTCAGGTTTTAGACCCCATCATAGCACAGAAACTGCTCTTATCAAGGTAACCAACGACATCCGCCTGAACACTGATGATGGAAAAGTCTCTGTCTTAATCCTGTTAGACCTGAGTGCTGCCTTTGATACTGTTGATCATGGGATCCTTTTGCACAGACTCCAAGACTGGGTTGGCATCTCTGGATCTGTCCTAAGTTGGCTCAAGTCTTATCTAGAAGACAGGAAATATTTTGTTGAAATTGGGAGTTGTGTCTCAGACTACATGGGCTTGAATTGTGGTGTGCCCCAGGGATCGATCCTGGGACCCCTTCTGTTCAACCTCTACATGCTGCCACTAGGGCAGTTAATACGCAGTAATAACATATCTTATCACAACTATGCAGATGATACTCAGATCTATGTGTCACTGACAACAGGTGAATATGGGCCAGTGGTTCACTCAGCCACTGCCACCAACAGATCAGTGCGTGGATGCAGAACAACTTTCTCCAGCTAAACTCAGACAAGACCGAAGTTATTATTTTTGGCCCACAGAAACAAAGAGAAAGTGTCAGCAGCTACCTTCATTCTCTGTCTCTTAAACCCTCAAATCAAGTCAGAAATCTAGGGGTAATCATGGACTCTGACCTAAACTGTAACAGCCATATCAAGTCAGTAACATCAGCAGCATTTTACCATCTGAAAAACATTGCCAAAATCAAAAACATAGTGTCAAAGCCAGACCTGGAGATACTTATTCATGCATTTTTCTCCAGTAGGTTAGACTACTGTAACAGCCTGCTCACCGGCCTCTCCAAACGAGCTGTAAAACAGCTTCAGTACATCCAGAATGCTGCTGCTCGAGTCCTGACCAGAACCAGGAAGTATGATCACATTAGTCCTGTGCTCAGGTCTCTGCACTGGCTCCTTGTACCTGAAAGAATAGACTTCAAAGCAGCTCTGCTTGTGTACAAGTCTCTCCATGGCTGAGCACCAAAGTACATCTCTGACATGTTAGTGCCATATGAACCATCTCGTACTCTGAGGACCTCAGGGACCGGCCTCCTGTTGATTCCCAGAGTCAGAACTAAACAAGGGGGAATCAGCGTTTCAATATTCTGCAGCTAAAATCTGGAACAGCCTCCCTGAAGTCGTAAGACAGGCCTCTTCTGTGTTCATGTTCAAATCTAGACTTAAAACATTTCTGTTTAGCCGTGTATATGACTGAAAGGTCCTATCTGCACTTTTGTTTCCTTTCCTTCCTTTATTTTTAAATCAATTTTCAAATTTTTTTTTTCTTTTAAAGTAAATTTTACGTTGATTATTTCTATGATGTATTGTGATTTTAATGCATTTTTCTGTTTTGTGAAGCACCTTGAATTACTTTGTGTACGAATTGGGCTATACAAATAAACTTGCCTTGCCTTGCCTTGCCTGACTCACAACACTGTCCAGCAGGGACTCACACAAGAACACAACTGACACTTCAGACATCTGCAGAGAACAACAGATGGAAAAAAACGACAACAACAAATGAACAATCCTCTCTCCACATCTCCCATTATTGCAATCATCATTATGTCTAAACCAACAATTCAATCTACAGAATCAAAGTCCGGTCAAATGAACATTTGTAAAACAAACTTGTTCCAGAATGATCCGATTTTGTTCTGCTGCTGAGTTTTATTTATTTATTAGGTTTTCAATTTTTCTTTATTGTTGACCAAATAAAGCAGAAAGGGCGGCCGTGGTGCAGCGGTAGGGCGGTCGTGGTGCAGCGGTAGGGCGGTCGACCCATGATCGTAAGATTGCAGGTTCGATTCCCGCCTTGCACGCCCATGAGTCGAAGTGTCCTTGGGCAAGACACTGAACCCCACCTTGCCTCTGGGGGTAGGCGGGCGCCTGTGTTTGGCAGCGGAGCCGCCACCAGTGTGTGAATGTGTGAGTGAATGTGCGTGTCACTGGGTGAATGGGTCTGTGACTGTAAAGCGCTTTGTCCTTGTAGGAAGAAAGGCGCTATATAAGTATACGCCATTTACCATTTACCAAAATCTTGAAAGTCACAAGTTCCTCTAAATGAAATTAGAACCACTCGATAGTTTTTTTATGTACAAAACCTGCTTTAAAGAGAAGAGTTTTACTGAATTCAATGTTTGCCTCTATTTGTAATAAAACCTGTTGTTTTTATCTTTCTTTTCTTCTGTGATGATTATATTAAAAGACTGAATACAAATAATGACTTAAAGTATAATCAATCAATATTTAAGAACCAACATAATGGAGTTACTGTTCAAAGTTTTGACTTCATTTTATTTTCCTGATAGTTTGGTAAAAAAATAACAATAATGACATTTATATAGAAAAGTTCAAAATATAAATTTTTGATTGACATTGAATGTCAATGATCCACAGTGATGTTGTGTAAAAGTTTGTTTTATTCTGAAAATCCTGACAGAGCAAAGATTCACAGGAATCATCGACAAGAACAGAAAGTCTTTTTGTTTCTAAACTGTGGAAAAGAGAATTTAATAGAACACTATTATAAAGTGAAATCCTTCCAAACGTCTCACCTGTGAGAACGTAGACGGCATCTATCTGCACTTCATCAACATCAACAAACCGGCAGCTGAATCTTTTGGAGTTTCCTCTCTGATGTTTCACAGTCAGAACAGAAACACAGTT
This sequence comes from Oryzias latipes, assembly GCF_053564925.1. NCBI lineage: Eukaryota > Metazoa > Chordata > Actinopteri > Beloniformes > Adrianichthyidae > Oryzias > Oryzias latipes. The sequence goes on from NC_136238.1 coordinate 23,711,008, forward strand.
TGTTTGTTTGTGAACCTCAAACTCAGGATTTTTACCAGACAGTTGAGATCCCGTCTCATTCATCCAGATGATGTCGTTTTCCTTAAAGAATGAAGCTTCTAAAGGACTTTTGAATGAGCATGTTAGGTCGACTCTTCCATGAACGTCTGAAGGAGACGAAGAGACTAAAGGAAAACAAAAATAGAATCAGGTTTTCAGTCTTTTCTTTTAGTCCTTGATTTAATTTTCAATCTAACACTTTTTTTAATGTGTGATACATTTACAGTATTTACACAAATCAATCAAACTGATCTGAAGTTTATCTAGTTCAATAAAACAGGAAACTGTCAAACACTCGGTTCACCTGATTAAACAGTGATCATGAGAGACATTGATCTTTACTGTTTATGGATCCATCAATTTAACCTGTTTACTATATAAAAGAATGAAATGTAATGATATTTTCTCCTATGAGCCCACTCTCTCACATCTTTCCCACTAAACATGCTTCGTCAGCAGTTTGACATGTGAACTCATTTAATCATTTAGGCTGGAAAAAGGTCAGTTTGAGCTTTTTTCTGGATCAGATCAGAATGTTGACATTCATGGCAGAATACTCACTGCTCAAAACATTCAGATACACGTAGACGTCAATGTAGTCGATCCATTTCTTGTTTCCGAGCCGACAGATGTATTTTTCAGCATCTTCATCGGTGATGTTTCTGATGAGCAGGGAGCAGTTCCTGCTCACACTCAGCCTGGAAGCTCCAGCTGAACTCTGGACAACACTTTCCTTGCAGCTTATTTCTTCTGAATCCGGTCTGTCGATCAACCATTTCACATCATAGAATTGCTCGGAGGATCTATCAATATTACACGGTAAAACGGCGTCATCTCCAACCCTTTCATAGAGGATCTCAAAACTGAAACCTACAGGAGAGAAAATCAGAATCACAAACAGAATCATTGATAAAAACTTCAGGTTTATAAACACAGAGTAGAAATCCACAGTCTGCTCACATGTTTACTTTCCTCTAATATTTTCCCCATTCTCTCTTCAACTCTGACATTTTCTGAATAGAATTGTGAATTTAGGTGAAGTACTTATTTTTCCCTCTTTTCAAATTGATTGTTTGTGTTTTTATAAATGGAAAGAAACATTTACAAAAAAAACAACATTTAGATTATTTACAGCCCTTTAGACGTTAAAAACTAAAGCCATTTGCAAATATTTGACTTTTTTTTAAACCTTGATTTAATTTTAAACATCAATGAAGAGAAGCTTCAAATTCTTAAAAGTAAATGATTTTAGTGCAAAAATTTGAGGTCAGTCAATTAATTTCTGAAATCTGTAGTGTTATTATTTCTGTCCTGGAAAATCTTCCTCTTATTCTCTTCCTCAATTGTTTTTTTTACTCAACAAATCAGATTTTTTTCATCTTTATTACCATTTAGTGGATTTTTTACAGTTAAAAAAGTGAAAGTCATATTAGTTTAAGAAAGTTAGTTCAGTTTTAGCAAATATTTCCACTTTTTGACTTTTCTTCACTGTGTTAATATTCTTCATCGTCTTCACGGCTTCAGCCGTCAGCTTTCACATATCTATTTTTGCAGCAAATGGAAATTTTAAAACGGAATTTTGTTTTTATAAAAAAAATCTATTTACAAAACAATTTGCACCAAAGTCGTTTTTTGTTCCTGAGGAATCTTAAAATGGAAATATTATTTGATCAAAAACAAAATAAATAATATTTAACCATCTTTATCCTAATAATAACCTACTTTTACAAAAGATTCTTTTAAACAAAAAACAAAATTTGAAAATAAACCCACTAAATTTGGTAAACAACAGTTTTTAGTCAAAGTTAGACATTTTTGCCAAACAAATAAAATATAAAATATTACCTGTAAACTGAAGCATGAACATAAAGATTATTTCCAGTAGTAGAGTCATTCTCTAGTTGTTAATCTGTCGCTTCAAATGTTCATTTACTCTTTGACGATGACTAAGAAGAAAAGAAAGTCTTGGCTCCTCCCACTCAATATTTTTAATGTCAATAAATGTGGGAGTGATGTCAGAGGGAAAAGATGAATCACAGATTAATAAAATCTATAAAATTAAGTTTTTTGAAGGTGAAAATGAGACAAAAGAAGACATTTGACGATATTGTGTTTGAAGATAAAGCTCAAAAGTTTATCAGTTTAATATTATAATAAGGAAGTCTTTCTTTTTTCTTTCAAAAGTGTCCTAAAAGAGGAAATGCACTTTGTTCATTTCCTGTACGCAGTACATGACTCTTAATCTCCTCTGTAATGAACTTTATCCACATTACTTTTGCTCAGAAACTGTCTGGTTTTGATCTTTTGCAACAAACTTGATGTTTGTTCAAAGCAGCAACTGAACTGACTGTTATTACAAGAACCAGTTCGTCTTCTTTTACTGCAACTGGTCCAGTCTGGTGAAGGAAGCCGTCTGCTTTGAAAACCTCTAATTAGATTTGATCCCAGCTGGACGCTAACGCCACTGTTTGTTTTCAAGTCAAACTCTCAAAGTTCAGTTTTTGACTCTTGAGTCTTATTAAAATCTATTCGGTGAGTCTTAAAACTGCACTCTAAAAACATGCCAAAGGTGCAGTGAATATTATTGGAAAATATGGTCATGAATTCATAATAAAATTGGCAAATATTGTGAAGACTATTTCAGATCACTGCAACACATTTTGTAAATACTAATCCAACAAGAGCATTTGTGTAAAATGAGCATGTGAAAAATAAGTAGATGTATTCACAATAAGTAACTGTTCAAGTAACAAAATAAATCATTTACAATGTTTTCATTTTAAATATAATTCTCATCAACTTCTTTGAGAATGAACTACGAACTTTAATCAGTTTATATAATTTCAATGAATGTAGAATTTATTTCAATTGTATTAGAAATCCACCTAAACTTAAATAATTTCACCTAAACAAGCAGAAGTGATGTCTATCGGCTGTGAGACAGAGACGGATTGACTGACAGTGGGGTGGGCGGGTCCCAAACACAACGGTCAAGCTGATTCTACGGTAAGAAAGGTTGGTCAATGTTCAATTAGCCTCCTTGGTTTAGGAAGCCAAGCATAAGCATAAAATATTAACTCAGAAATATGGCTATCACAAAAATATATTTTTACAGTCAAAACTAGTTTAGCTTGTTGATTTCCTCTCTGATTAACGTTTGACTTTTATTTTATTGAACATATTATTGGCTTTGATTTTTATTTTACCTTTATATATTTATGTATTTGAGTCCTTCACAGTAGCGGTTTTAGGCACGGGCCATACGGGCGATCGCCCGGGGCGGAAAAATGACGGAGGGGCGGCGCCAGCGGCTCAGCTCTTGTAAAATACTTTATGCATCACTATTGGTTTACTTATATCACAGAGTTTGTAACAGCCTGAAACCTGGCGGCGCCCCCGCCCCGCAGCTGCGCTCTCTCCTGTCTTTGAGAAGTAGACGCAAATGTGTGTGAGAAGGAGAAGGGAGGGGGCGCGGGGTGAAGAAGGAGAAGGTAGGGGGCGCGGGGTGAAGGATGCAGGCTGAGAGGTGAGCACGGAGCGCAAAACGCATGCGCAAACCTGGCTGGATCTTCTTCCAGGGGGGCAACGGTCGCGGGCCGCGGCTCAGTGCTTGATGAAAAAATAAAAATAAAAATTGCGCCGCCATGTAGCGAATTGGCGCCCCTGGGTGCAGCTGCACGCGCTCCTTCTGGAAATGTATGACGAACGGGGGGGGGGGGGGGGGGGGCTGCGGGTATAAAAAAGGTATAAAAAAATCATGTTTTTTTGGTTATTTTTGTGTGAAATGCCCAAATAAAAAATGGGAAAACAAAAAAAATTCTTCACTTAGATGACAGTTGGTTTAGTCGACAGACTTGATACCTATGTCAGGACATTTATGCTAAATGCAAAAACATCTGAAATATGGAGAAAAAAGGTCAAAGCTGGTGCCCAATTTAGAAAGAAAAGAGAAGAAGAGGAGAAAAGAGACAAAGAAAAGGGTAATATCGCATAACTAGATGCACGTTTTTTAAATTCGAATGCTACCTGCCCTACAACAACAACAACGTTGCAGAGGAAAAATCTCTTGTTTGGTCTATCATGACCAAAACTGAAGTAGGCCCAAATATTGCAAATAACGTCATTTTTAAGATATTTATTCTTAAATGTTTGCTCTGCCTTAACTTGTTACATTAGTTATGATTCGTGTGTCTGTCTGCTCTGCTGTAACACAAAGTTTTTGTTGTGTTTTATTGTTGTATATTAGTTCATAATGTTAAATAAGCTGTGATGGTAGCATGCTGCTGCTGCTGCTGCTGCTGCTGCTGCTGCTGCTGCTGCTGCTGCTGCTGCTGTTAGCTTTTCAAAACTCCAGTTGATCAAGTCATACCTGAGATCACCAATGTCTCAGGAGCAACTCACTAACCTGCTGTTGTTAGTATCAATCATTCAGGGGGGGAGCAGATTTCATATGATGACGTTATTGACAAGCTTGCATCAGGAAGGCCACAAAGGTTAGGTTTTAGTTAGTGTTTTCTGTTCTTAGTGCTGCAGTTACATTTATTCTAGTGTATTATTTGTGTGATTTGTAGTTTATAATATTTATTTCAGATTATTTGTGTTTATTAAATATTTCCTATCTGTATTTTCAGTTACAATAAATGGACAAGGTTTCAATCACTGCCTCACCGTCACTTTGTGTGCTTGGTGACATGAGTGCCATCGATATAGAAGAAGGATTAGCATCTATCATTTTCATAACTCTTTGTATTGCCAAAAAAACTATTTTAATAAATTGGAAAAACAAGAAAAATATAAACATAAGTCAACACAGAAATCTGCTGTTTGATCATATCAGCTTGGAAAAAATGTCAGCCCAAAGCTCAAGTAACTTTGAAAGAATTCAGTCTCTCTGGTCTCCTGTGGTTGACTCCATGACTTAGGGGGTGGAGGGCTTGGTCGTCGCTGCTCCTTGCCCCTCTGCCGTGGTTTGGGGTGGGGGTCGGGGCTTCCGGTGCCTGGCGGGGGCGGTGGGGGGCTCCGTTGGTCGGGGGGTCGGGTCCGGTGCCTGGGTGGGGCGGGCTGGGGCGCTGCGTGGTCCTCTGGGCTTGGGTGTGGGGGTGCGTGGTGGGGGGGTGGGGTGGTGGTCTGGCTTGGCTTGGGGGGGTGGTCCCTTTGCCTGTGCTGGGGGGGGTTGGCGGGGGGCCCTGCTCGGGTGGGGGGGGCCCAGCGGCGCCGGATGGGCTGCCCATCTGCACCTGGGGCTGGGATCGGCCCTTCCCTGGCTCTGGGACGGGACGGGACAACCCTCTCGGGGCCCCCGGTCGCTCTGGGTGTCACCCGCTTCGGCTGCGGGGTCTGGGGTGGGGTGGGGTGGGGGGCTTGTCGGCCCTGTCCTGTGGGGGGGCGTTCTGGGGGGGAGGGGGGTCCCATTATTAGTACGGGTCGGGGGGGCTAGCGGGTCGGGGTCTCTGCTGAGGCAATCAGTGGTTGCCTCGGCCGGTTGGCCTCCTCGGTCCCGTCGAGGCCTGACCAGAGCTCTTCTAGGGCCGGCGTCTGGGGGTGGGGGCCTGGGCTTGCTCCGGGGGGGGGCGACGCTTTCTGGCTCCTCTCTCTCTGTGTGGGGTGGGTGGTGCCGGGCCTGGGGTGTCGGCGCCTCCGGGGGTGGGCCCCTGGGCTGGGTGGCCCTGGCCCCTTTGCTGGGGGTGGGCTGGGGGACGGCTGTTTGACCACCGGGGGACAGTCTACCAGCTGTCCCCAACTTACCCCCTTCCTTATATAACCTCATATTAGGGTGAGGGGGTGGGGGGTCTAGCCTGCGATGCGCCTTGGGGGGGGGCTACTTGGGAGTGGCCCCCCTCCTATGGTTGCCGTATGGAGTGGGCCCCCCCTCTTTCGGTTTTATTTGCACCTTAGACATGTAGGGTCCTTGGTAGGGGGGGTGCTTGGACATCACTGCAAGCAAGCAGCAGATGTCCTCCTGGCACCCTACCCGCCAATTTTAACCGCACCTTAGACATTTAGGGCCCCTTGGTGTGGAGGGTGAGGGGACATCACTGTGAGTAATCAGGAGATGTCCCCTTAGTGCCCTACTCGCCAATTTTAACTGCACCCCCCTTAGTACACACACCCCTCCCCCTTCAATATATACATTCTAACATAAACACACACACATGCACACAAACACCCTCTCAAACACCCATACACGCACACACATTTTACAAGGAAGGTGGGACCTGGGTCCATCTGTCCCCTACCCCTTCCCTGGTGGGGGGTGCGGGCCCCTTGGCGATGGCGGCCGTGTCCCTTGGGTGCCGGCTCCCTGGGCCCGGCGGTGCTCTCTCCGCGCGGTGGGGGGGTTCATATTACACCTGAGCCGGGGGTGTTCGTGTCCCTGGGGGGTGGGTCCTGGTCCTTGCCCCTGGGCGCTGGGCCTCGCCAAACTTCCAACATGGCCGAGCCTGGTCGGGCCATATTTATAACATCCCTTGTGGGCCGCCCTTTTTTCCCCGGGGTTCCCCCCTCCTGGGCGGGGGCGGCGGGCCCCTGCCTTGCTCCTACCTGGACCAACCGTGGGCCGGGTGGGTGGCTGCCTGGAGTGCGGAGCGGGTCTCCCTTGGGGGGTCCTGGCTCGTACCTGGGGTCGGGGCGGGGGGATGCCCGGAACTCCTGGGTGGTGGTGGGGTGCTCGTCTGGGGCTGTGGGCGTCCCTCTCCGGTGGGGCCCTGCGTTGGGCTCTTCCGGCGCGGCGGGGGGCTGCTTTCCTGGCTGGGCTGGGGCGGCGCTCTCTTTCCCTCTGCGCCTCCCTGCTCTCTGGCTCTGGGGGCCTCGCGGCGGTCCTGCTGGCCCTGGCCTGGGTGGCGGTCTTGGTCACCCGGGGGGCGGTTGTTCCCTGCCTGTTCCCGTGTGGCGTTGGGGGAATTCCGGCTGCCGCTGCTGCTGCGGCGGGGGTATGGGTGTGGGGGTGGCTGGGCGCTCCTCCTCCTTCTTTTCACATTCCACCATCCATTTTAGAAGAACATAAACACTCACCTGAGCACAGGTGTTAGCTCACCTTTGCACTAATAGTTTGCATGATTGAATGAATGAAAGATTTCACACTAGTTGGTTTAAAGCAGTGCTTCTCAAATAGTGGGGCGCGCCCCCGGGGGGGGGCACGAAGCGATGCCAGGGGGGGCGCGCGGTGGTGGCGGTTTTAGGCACAGGTTTGTCCGGTGCGCAAATTTAACGTGGGGGCAGCGGTGACAGCGGCTCAGTGCTTGGAAAATAATCTGGTCCACTATTCGGTTCCTATTGTCTGTTCTGTCTGTCCGCGGCTGCGCGAGTGAGAACGAAAGGGGAGGGGTGGTGTGGGCCCTGTCTGCCAGGGGAATCGGGGCACGCGGACCACTGCTACCGCTGCCTGTTGCCCAAGATCACCGCTGCCCTTAGATTCCTAAGCTCATGCTAACAATGTCATTCTTTATGAACTATTGTAGACATTTTGATGACGTGTCTTTATTTTCCATCCATGTTTTCTTTGTCTGCCTGTGGTTTAGTTGGTGTCAGACAGACATAAAGACAGCAGGTAATGCAGGAAAACAGCTGCACTTTTATGAGATCAGAAATAAACAATCCGTCATTTAGAAAAAAAAAATCAGCACGTTTTTACCTATTTCTTCAGACTAAAAACGTTAAATATATTGGTGCTGCTGTGTTAATGTTTCAGATCAATTTAGATTTAATATTATTTATTGATTGAATTATTTTTTTCAGCATCAAATGGTTCAGTTGGTCAAAATGTTTCTAGTTTAAATAAGGAATGACAGATTTTTTTTATTTCAGGTACTTTCAGCTTCTTTTCTGTTTTAGACTAGAACAGGGTTTCTGTGGCTAAATAAAGTTAATATTTGTTGAAAGTGGATTTATTTTGCTTTTTTCTTTTGTTAGTGTTAAAAGATACAATTTTAGGTATACAAATTTTATAGATACTGACCTGATGTATTGTCACCGCGCGAGTGTGTCTGTGTGTGTGTGTGTGTGTGGGGGGGGGGGGGGGGGGGGGCGCGAAACATTTTCTTTTCCTAGGGGGGGCCTGGCAAAAAATAATTGAGAAGCACTGGTTTAAAGGCATAGGTATGCGTTCGTGAACACTATCTGTTTTGTGTGCATGTTGACATGTGGACATTTTTGCGGCTAGCAGGTGTGTTAATATTTGAGTGTGTGTGAACAGGCCCCGCCCTTTTTTGTACTACATTTGAACCGTACCGTAACGATAAACAACCAGTAAACCTGTCTGCTCTATGCTGCTTTATGGTCTTACCCCCCTTCCCCCTCCTATTATCACCCTCCTACCCCCCCCTCTCTCTAACGTCCCTCTCTCTTCTTCCCCTCTTTCCTTTTCCGTCCGGTCCAACACCAAAGATTTTCAAACATGATTGAAATTAATAAAGTTTGGCCTCAATTACAAAAGGGGTTTATTCAGACATACCTTTGGTTTGTCTGAAGATGAATAACCCCTCTTGTTAAAATAAAATATGTCCAACACAAGAGGCCCTCAGCTCTCATCTGTTTGCCTAGCTGTTGGACAGGACAAGTTAAAAAAAAAAAAAAAAAAAAAAAAACAATAAATGGACAAAGTGACTCTATTGGGGGGGGGGGGGGGGGGGGGGGGGCGCCAGAGGAGGGTCTCGCCCGGGGAGTAATTCAGGGTAGAACCGCCACTGGTCCTTCACTTAAAATTACTTCCTTTAGACATAAATTAATTTGTATATGTTGCCTCTTGGGGATGTCATCAGGAGACATGGCGTTGACTTTCACAGCTATGCTGATGATACACAGCTCTACATTGCCGTGTCTCCTGATGACCTTGAACCTATAAACACTCTTTTAAATTGTATTTTAGATATTAAGTCATGGATGGCAGAAAACTTCTTGCAGCTCAACCAGGACAAAACTGAAGTTTTAATCATAGGTTCTGAAGACAAGAGAGAAATGATTTTACCACATCTTCATAATTTTAAACCTTCTCCATGTGTGAGAAACCTGGGTGTACTTTTTGACTCTGAGCTAGATTTTATCCCACACATTAAAAATGTCGTTAAGACAGGATTTTATCATCTTAAAAACATTGCCAGAGTCCGCCCGTTCCTCTCTCTTGCCAGCACAGAGATGCTAATGCATGCTTTTATTTTCAGTCGTTTAGATTATTGTAATGCCCTGCTCTCTGGTTTACCCAAAAAGTCTATTTCAAATCTACAGCTATTGCAGAACTCAGCGGCACGAGTTCTGACGAGGACCAGAGGGTGGGAACACATTACACCGATTTTAAAGTCGCTGCATTGGCTCCCTGTGCGTTTCAGGATTGATTTTAAAGTTCTTTTAATGGTTTATAAGTGTTTTTATGGTCTTGGGCCTTCTTATTTAAATGATATTCTTTTGAAATATGAGCCCTCGCGGACCCCGAGGTCCTCCGGTGCTGGCCTTTTAGTTGTTCCTAAAGTGAGGACCAAAACTTATGGTGAGGCTTCGTTCTGCCATTATCAGAATCAGAATCAGAATCTTTTATTATCATTCTGCAGAGCACAATAAATTTTTTCCAGCAACTCTCGATATAAAAAGGTAGAATAAAATAAAATAAGAATAAGGAGCTATATAAGGCATAAATACTTAAATACTGTACAGTAGAGTGGGGTGAATATTGCACGAGTGGGTATTCCACATTAGAATGGATATTGCACATACAGCATGAATATTGCACACAGTTTAAAATACAGTCAGGGCATTGTCAGCTGTGTGCTGAGAGGGGTTAGTGGGTTATGTTAAGTCTGGGGGGAGGGGGCGGTTTAGTTGACCCAGTTGTGTGATGTGGGGGGGGGGGTGGATGGACCTCACTGCTCTTGGGAAGAAGCTGTTCCTCAGTCTGTTTGTGTGAGTTCTGATGCTCCTGTATCTCTTCCCAGAGGGAAGAAGTACAAACAGGTTATGTCCTGGGTGGGTGGGGTCTACAGCAATACGACCAGCCTTCCGTTGGACCTGGAGGTCGTACACTGAGTTGAGTTGTGGGAGGGGTCCTCCCACAATCTCCTGTGCGGTTTTCACCACCCGGGCCAAGTCCTTCCTGTCTTGAGCGGTGCAGCTCCCGTACCACACCGTAGCACTCAGACAGAGGATGCTCTCAATGGTTGCCTTGTAGAAGTTCCCCAGAAGTTGTGATGAAAGTCCAGTCCTTTTAAGCTTCCTGAGAAAGAAGAGTCTCTGCTGAGCCTTCTTCACCAGGTGGGATGTGTGCAGCGACCAGGTGAGGTCAGATGTAATGTGGATCCCCAGGAACTTGATGTGGTCCACTCGCTCCACCTCCTCCCCGTTAATGAGGAGGGGGGGTGTGTGCCACCTTTCTAGTCCTTCTAAAATCCACAACGATCTCTTTGGTCTTGGAGGTGTTCAGGATGAGGTTGTTGTCAGCACACCATCCTGTCAGGTGCTGAACTTCCTCTCTGTAGTGAGTCTCATCATTGTTGGATATGAGACCCACTACGGTGGTGTCATCGGCGAACTTTAAAACCAGGTTTGTGGAATGAGTGGCGGAGCAGTCGTGGGTGAACAGAGTGAAGAGGGCGGGACTGAGGACACACCCCTGTGGTGTTCCTGTGCTCAGGATCAGAGTGGATGATGCTGAGTCCCCGATTCTCACCACTTGGGGCCTGTTGGTGAGAAAGTCTTTGATCCAGAGGCACAGGGAGGCAGGCAGACCCAGGTTGTGAAGCTTCAGTGTCAGCTTGTCCGGGATCACCGTGTTAAAGGCTGAACTGAAGTCCACAAATAACATCCTGACATAGATGTCAGGATGCTCCAGGTGGGACAGGGCAGCATGCAGGGCTAATGAAACTGCGTCCTCTGTCGATCGGTTCTCCCTGTAAGCGAACTGATGACTGTCCAGAGTAGCAGGGATGATGTCCTTGATGTGGTTCAGGATGATCCTCTCAAAGCACTTCATGATCACCGGTGTCAGAGCGACCGGCCGGTAATCATTGAGGCACGAGACAGAGGATTTTTTTGGCACCGGCACGATGATGGAGGACTTGAGGCACACAGGAACTGAGGTGAGCTGCAGGGACCAATTGAAGATGTCCAGGAAAACTCCAGCCAGTTGATGTGCGCACAGCTTCAGAACCCGACCTGACACCTTATCTGGTCCTGCGGCTTTGCTGGTGTCGATCCTCCTCAGAGTGGAGCTCACCTGATGTAGCTGCAGGACGAGAGGCTGGGACTGCTCCTCCAGCTGTAATAGAGGACCAGAGTCTCTGCTGCTGCCGGGCGTCTCGACGCGTGCAAAGAAGTTGTTTAGAGTGTCAGGCAGGGTGGGGTCATGAGTGGTCTGCTGCATGCTGCTCCTGTGGTCTGTGATGGTTCTGATGCCTCTCCACATCTCCCGCGGGTTGTTATTAGCAAAGTGCTGTTCCACCCGTTGTCTGTGTCTGCGCTTGGCCTGGTTGATGCCCCTCCTCAGCTCTGTCCGGGCTCTGCTGTAGGCCAGCCTGTCACCTGACCTGTAGGCTGTATCCCGAGCTTTGAGCAAAGACCGTACTGCTCCATCAAACCATGGTTTCTGGTTTGGGTAGACTTTGATGGACTTTGTGGGCAGAACAGCATCGGTGCAAAACTGCACATAGCTCAGGACGGATGTTGTGTAGGCCTCCAGGTCTGAGCCATCTTTAAACACCTCCCAGTCAGTGAGTTCAAAACAGTCCTGTAGTGCAGAAGAAGCCTCTTCGGTCCATACCTGAACTGTTTTGATGGTTGGTTTGGTCCTGCAGATCAGAGGTCTGTATGTGGGGGTTAGCTCCACAGAGATGTGGTCTGACATGCCCAGGTGAGGAGCTGCTGCAGCCTTGTATGCACCTGGGATGTTGCAGTAAACTTGATCCAGTGTGTTGTTGTCTCTGGTGGGAAAGTGAATAAACTTCTGAAATTTGGGGAGCACTGCTTTGAGTTCCACATGATTGAAGTCTCCTGCCACGATCACAGCTGCTTCTGAGTTGGAGTTCATCTGCCTGCTGATCAGACAGTAAAGCTCCTCTAGCGCTAGCTTAGCGTTAGCTTGAGGTGGGATGTAAACAGCTATGATCAGGATAGAGCAGAACTCCCTCGCCGTTCGAAATGGCCTGCATTTCACCGCCAGGTATTCCAGATCGGGTGTGCAGTGCGTTCCGATGATGTGTGTGGCTGCACCCCAGGAGTTGTGAATGTAAAGCGCCAGTCCGCCGCCTCTGCCCTTACCGGAGTCTGCAGTCCGATCCGCGCGGGACACAGAACGGTCCGCTAGCTCCACCGCGGCGTTAGGTGTGTTATTGTCCAGCCAGGTTTCTGTTATGATGGCCACACAGCTGTCCATCCGCCGCGAGACGATCCGTAGCCGAAACTCGTCCAGTTTGTTGGCGAGCGATCTTACGTTAGCGAGGAAGAGACTGGGGAGAGCTGGTCGATGCGGGTTAGCATGTAGCCTGGCGCGTGCTCCGCTTCTCCTCCCCCGCTTTTGTTTACGGTATCTTCTCAGTCTCCTTGGCCACAGGGGGGGTATGGTTAAGGCCGTGGCAGTCCGTTGGATCTCGGGTGGTATAAAGTCCGACTTTGGGGGAGTGTTAAATTGACAATTCCAACTAAGTTGAAGTAGTTCCGTCCTGCTGTACTGAGTAAACGCTTCCAGTGTCTGTAGCACCAACAGAAACATGAAAAAAACAAACAAAAACAGAGAGCGCTGTGCCGCTGCGTGTGCACGCGCCGCCGCCATCTTGGCAAATCAATACGGTCCTCGCCTGTGGAACGGCCTGCCGGAGGGCCTCAGGGCCGCAGAGACTGTAGAGGTTTTTAAGAAGAGGCTCAAAACCCACCTTTTCAATTTAGCTTTTAGTTGATTTTAACTGCTAATTTATTCTATTAGTTTTATTATAGGCTATATTCTATACTATATTTCATTTCATTTTATGCATCTTATTCTCAGGTTTTTATTTATTTATTTATTTAAATAAATCTTATAATTTTAGTATCTTATCATGATTTTAGCCCCAGTGTTTCTTGTGGGAGTCTTTTCCGCCAGGGTTGCCGGCTTGCCCGGTGGCTGTTGCTGCAGTTCTTGCCCTTGCTGGGGCGGCGGGGGTTTAATTATGCAGCCTTACGGCTGTGAAGTGGACCCCGGTGTTTTCCCGGTCTGGGTTGGCGCTGTGGCGATGCTCCTGTGGCCGGGCTGGCTCCTGGTATGAAGAGATTCCCAAATGCTGTTTCCTCACAACAGAGCCAAGCCTTGTTTGTTTGTTTGTTTGCTTGCTTGCTTATTGTCGTGGGTCATGTGCTTTAATGGAGGGGAGTGGGAAGGGTGTAGGGTGGGTTGGGTTTTTACTGTAATGTTGTGTGTTTTTTGTTTTTAATGTTAATGCGCTTCGAGCTGCACGAAATGCATAAGCGCTATTTTATAAATAAAGTTTGATTTGATTTGATTGGAAATTTTACCTTTCCAATTTATTAAAACAAGTTTTTTAAACGTTTTTGTGATTTTCAGAGTAAAGAAATTTTTTTTTTTTTTTTTTTTTTTTTATCTGTAATTCTAGGTCTGATGTCTTCATACATGATGGCAAAATACCAAAAATCAAACCAAATCAGTCAGGTCTGTAGTTTGAACTTGTATTAGAAATGAGAAGGGTGACACCTTCCGGCTGTATCCAGAACTGCATCTTCTTGTCAGAAAAGTGTTATTATAAAGCGCAAATCTTTTATCACACAAATAACACGCTAAAATAAATATAACTGCAGCACTAAGAACCGAAAACACTGACTAAAACCTAATCTTTCTAGCCTTCCTTGATGCAAACCCTTCAATAACATAATCATAGGAAATCTACTCCCCTACTGAATGAATGATAATCATAACTGCAAGGTTAGTGAGTCACTCCTGAGACATTGGTGACCTTTGGTATGACTTGATCAAAAGCTCTTCTCTGCTTGAGCCACAGTGACTGGATAGGTGAGTGCAATCCTGAGAGCAGTCCAAAAGCTGGGATATATTTGTGATAGATCCTTATCAGACACGTCTCTGTCCGAGTTCCTACCGTAACCCCTAACTACTAAATGTATATAGTATATAGAGTATATATATACTATAGAGTGTCAACCCAATTTAATTTGGTCTGTGCACAGATTTTGCCCAATGTAGTTTTGACTGATTGATTCATTCTTTTGACCTTACCTTGTGACTGCGGGTAATAAACCGTTCCAAAGTAATGTTTCAAACCTAGCATGGCCTCCACCTCCAGCAGGTCCCGATTTTTGAGAAGAGTTCAGTTGTCTGACCTGACTTTGGTGGGAAATCCATGGTGTGGAATGTAATGATTAACCAGACATTTTATCACCAATTTGCTGTCTTTCCTCTTGGTGGGCCATGCCTCTGGCATGTCTCTTCCAGTGACGCCCCCTTTTGCAATTTTACCACCTCATCGAGGCATGGGTCTGGCTCTCACTCTGCTTCTCAACACATCATTATATGTTTTTATGATATCCTGCACACTCTTTTGCTGCTCGATCCGCTGCTTGATTTCCTCTAGCTGTTCTAGTATTACTATTGTCATGTCCTTTGCATTTTATCACTGCTACACTTTCGGGCAAAAGCAACGCTTCAGCTAGCTCTTTCATTTCTGTCTTATGTTAATCGACTTCTGTCCTGCTGTGAGAAACCCTGTTCTACGCCGTTGTTTCAGTTCCACATGAAATGCACCTGCTGCATGAGCCAAATTTGTGTACACATTCACTTTCTGTCCTGCTCCGATTTTCAGAGCCTCAGTGACTGCAACAACTTCAGCTCTTTGAGCTGATTGGGAGCTGTTATTCGTTCTGCCTTTCTGACCACATGCTGAACATTCTGATCTTCCACGACTGCATGTGCTGATCTCAACCCATCTTTGTCATGCCTGAAACAACAACCATCTGTGTGCAACTCTCTGGCTCCCTTCTGGGGTGTGGACTGCAGATCTAGCCTGATCTTTTCCTGCTTTTCCACTTATTCAGCACACACGTGATGTTCCTACGATCATTCTGCCATGTTGATCCCTTCGTGTGTGAATGTGATGTTAGGTGCTTCTAGGATTTTTCTCAGTCTCTCTTGTCTGAGCGGAGAAAGCGTAAATGCCTGAAAGTTTACGTAAGGCTATACCCTGTGTGTAGTTAACACCTGTAATGGATGTCCCATGACGGTGTGCAGTTTTCTGGAGTAGCTTGGCTAGTCTGGCTGGAAGTGTAGTGCATTCATGATGTCTCTTTTCCATGTTGTCCAGCATAACACTGAGGTACATCAGTACCACTCCACTCCCACCTATTTTCTGGAACAGAACACCATTCGCAGCATCTTCTGTTCCAGAAACATCAAGAAAAAAACAGACTTAATTGTTACTGTTAACTCCTCCCTCTCTGTGACTGATCGTAGTCGCACAGTGTTTGGGTCAGGGTAATCAGTGATGTACCAATGGAGTCGTTACAACATGCGGCTTGTATACAGGTGCGGTTTGTGTATGTAAAAAGTGACTTATCCTCCTTAAATTCGGTGGGTGCGGCCTGTAATCAGGTGCGCTCTATAGCTCGGAAAGTACGGTCATTATTTATAACAGAAGTTCAACAATATTGTGGTAGCAGTTTCATGACTAAATAAAAAATAATTTGAATAAATTACTGACAATTTCATCGACGTTTTAGTGTAATGCTAACTCACAAATAGAACAAAAAAATTTCATCATGAACTGCAAGTAACGTCAATTTCATACACCAACTAGCTTGTAGTTTTCTGCAATCTGTAGTTTCCTTTGCGACATAATACCTTCCCTCTGAGAAACCTTTGATGTTCTGTTTCTTTTCTTTAAGTATCTGCAAAATAAAAAGTTTGCATTAGTAATGGAAACATTCTTTTCTGTAAAAAAAAAACAAAAAACAACCTGTTCGTCCCAGGGCTTGTTTGTGGAACATAAACCTCCTGATAAACGTGGGACCAGTCACAAACCAAGTTTAAAGAGCTCCTCAGTCCGTCACACAAATGTCATATTTTTTTATTATTATTATTTACAAACAGTGTGTTTCTTACCTGAATTGGTTAATATTGAAAAAAATACGTTTGAATGGACGTTATGACAGAGTACATGGTTCCCTAGTAATGTTATTAAACGTAAATATTAAACCTCAATCTTCTTTTACGAGATTTTCCACAGGAAAAAAAGAGAAACTCACATCACCTGACCCTAGGGATGGGTATCATTAAGGTTTTAATGGTACTACTACTGTTATCGATATTGCTTATCGATCCGGTATTTTAACGATACTCTTATCGATACTTTATGAGGATGAAAAATAAATAAATAACCAATTAAGAACATAAAGTGTTTTATTTCCTTATTTTGTAACAACATTGTTTTTTTAACAAAACATTTTACTCTATACATGGGAATGTACCAGACAGGATATTTATTTAATTATTGAAACAATTTATTTTTATTCTTTATGAGCGTTGTAGAAAATGTATGTTTTAATATCTTATTCTTTATTATGTTACAGCTTTATCTTTAGTGTGAAGTGAACTTATTTTGAACTATCCAGATTTATGGTCGTGTGACTCCTTTTTTGCTTTATGGTTGCAGCATCCTGTGAAGAAATAGGATGTTCTTTGTGCAAAGTTAGGAGTTTTCCATAGGTGCAATAAATATGCCATGGACTACATCCGTACCATCTGGGTTGAAGGTTCTTCCCCTGGGAAAGTGTGAAGATTCGTGTTCTCATGAGGAGGTTGGAGCTGACCTTTGCTCTGGATGCCGGTAAAAGGAACCTGGGGTTGTCCAGGAATGATTTACTCTGACCAGATGGGGACTCTTTTGATCATCGGACTGTGTGCGCCGGTAAAACGGGCCCCCGAGAGGCGGAGCGGATCTGAAGTTGGCAACTTTCAGCTATTGGCCAGAGGAAGCAGGCGGGCTATCAGCTGACGAATCAGAGCAACCAGGGGCGGAGGATCAGCGGCCATGAACTTTCCGGAAGGCGGAGATTCAAACACATCTTAAAAAGACTGTTTTCAAACTTTTCCATTGTTCTTAGGAAAATCTACAAGTAATTCGCATGTAACTTGTGTGTCAGTAGATCTTTACTTGAGAATACAGATATATCTGCATTAATGTTTAATCTGTTCTCTAGAACTACTGTCAGAGAGAGATGATAGAAACAGGGAGATAAAAGGATTTTTTTCGGGGGGGCGCTCACGTGTCCCCTACGAGATCACTACAGACTGTGTGTGCGCTGCCTTGCGTGTCGGCGCGTACCGTCTGAGTAGCCCCGCCCCCGTGCACACAAATAGCCAGACAGACCTCTCCTGTTCAGCGAAATTAATTTCATCATTAGTTAAAGGAAAATTGACTGACTTGATGAGTTAAATAGGGTACATAACGTTTATATTTTGTGGGACACAAAATAAAGCGACTTCTCCAGTACCGATGGCAGAACCGTTCAGGTCAGTTCTTAACGATACTGCGGGCTTGAAGAATGTGGCCCCGGGCCTCGTACAATACCGGGGATTGGTACCCATCCCTACCTGAGCCCACATCAGCCCGCAGATATGAATGGAAAAATTCGAAGTTGTATACGCTATTTAGACTTGTAGTGTGAATACATTAAAATGCAAAAGAATATTAAATAAATAAATCTCAAAATCAATTTAAAGAACTCTTCGGTCCGTCCCTGAACTAAACACTCTTCTGGTTTGTTGTCAAATGTCAATCAAAGCCTGTTCTACTAGTGATCGCCGCAACACCTACCACAAAACCTATACACGGGTCCCTAGAAAAGTTAATAAAAGTAATTAAGTTGGAACCTACCTATGATCTGATCGAGTTCAGCAGTCAGAACTGGACTTGAGGGGTCCAGCTTTGGATCCTGCGGGGTACCAACAAACAGCAGAATCTTACACTGTGGGAAAGACTCCACACTTCTGATTGATGTTCATGTCCACTTTATTCTTCGAAGTAAAGACTAGGACAGAGAACCAAATAGAACAGAGGAACAGTTCTAATGTCTACTAGAAAACATGAATCACAAGAAGACCAGTCTATTTCTTTTTCTGACTTCTTATTACAACCTTTTTTTCACATTTTTTTGTTACAAAATAGTTATTTGGTCACAGGACTCAACATTTCAAAGTATGAAATGCAGTCACTTTAAGTTTAAAACAATAAAATGAAACATTCACTTATCACAAAAAAGTGTTAGTGACGTATACACAACATTTCTAGTGTTGTCATGGTAAAACAGAGACAAAACAACTTACACATCGTCTCAATGGTCAACTGAGCAACTTTAAACCAAATTATATCACAAAAAAATATACCAATCTAAATCAACCCACAACAACAAAAATGAACATTGCCTTTTGATTTATATTTAGCAAAATTTCTTTTAAAATCAAATCAACAAACAATGCAAGTAGAAAAGGAAACGGTAACTTTAATATGATAAAAGCCATTCAAGAGAGGAAGATTTAACTCTTATGCTATGTACACCAAGGATGGGGGCACATTCAAGAATGCGCTTAACGGGCATTCTTGAGCGCACTTGACAAATCATCCCAAGTTATTTATGTCTGTATGAGTGTAAAACTGCTGGTTGTATTGTTTTGTGAATTAGTCTTGCTTTGATTGCTTGAAATAAACCATTTGAAATCAAATAAAAAAAAATATCAAAAACTTTTAGCGTATGGTGTCACACCAATTGCTATCCCATACCTGCTCATGTACCTGCAGTTTGAAGAGGTTTGATGAGAAATGTCAAAACACATATCTTATTCCAGACTTTTTCTTTTACAGCTGTATTTCGATTTATGACTTGGTGTCTGTTAAGAATAGTTAGAAACTCCCTTTTTAACTTTTTACTACACTAATGGTTCAAACATAATTCATTAAGCACATATTATCATCTCAAAATTATATTACATTTGAAGACAGCACAACAAAACTATTTTGTCACAGAATTCTTCCATCCTCCCTTTTCCTTTTGTGTGTGCTGGTGTGTGTGCTCTGCTAAACGACCGTGAGAGCCTCAGAGATATATGAGGGTTGAAGCATCTTGACCTTGGAGCACCTCGCCTGTAACAACTTGTGGGTGTGATTTTCACATCTTTGTCCATCGGACCACCTTCTGAATACGCAAATTCAGGGTTTATATACCAAGCCCATCTTCCTGCATCTCGGTGTGCGGACTTTGAATGCATTCTGTTCATTTTGTCTGTAACCCTTCATACATCCTGATTTGTGCTGCTTGTACAGAGTAAACTTCAAAAGATAAGAACCTGTCTCTGAGTCATTATTAATTCGTTTCTGTGTGCAGGAAGCTGTGGGTACAAACCTAGACTTTCCTATTTACAGTCCTATTTAGACAACCAGTTTCTTCAGTGTCATTGCAGTTACCTGAAATTCCACTTTCAATGAAAAGTCTATGTGAAAGCCTGTCAACCAAAGTGTTGCTACGCAGGTTTAAGTGCGTTTTCAGGCTCTACAAGCAAACCGGCCACACTAGACAGTTGCCAAGGTCAGTGTATACGTAGAATTATGATTCAAAACAACATTTTACTATTTACAGGTACATCTAAAAGAATGAATTTCATGAACTTTGGATCTTTTTTTTTCAAAGAAACAATAAAATCATCAAAAAAATGTTTTTAATATATCTGTGGAAGTTATGTATAAATTCCAGTTTATTTTTGACAAAAGAAAAGTGATACTTTTTCATCATATTTCCCTCTTTTTATCTTGGGCGCTAATGTCTTTTACTGCTGGAGTTCTCTGCTAAGTTTTCCCATCTTGCCAAGGTAAAGAGTTTAAACAAAATCCTTTACACAGAAAAGGGTTTATCTCATGTGTGAGTTTTTATGTGCTTTTTAAAATTAGATAAATCACTGAAACCTTTGTTACATTTGTTACAAGAGAAAGGCTTTTCTCCTGTGTGAGTTCTGATGTGTCTTTTGAGACTAAATAAACAACTAAAACTTTTATCACATTCTTTGCAAGAAAAAGGCTTTTCTCCTGTGTGAGTTCTCATGTGATTTTTGAGATGAGATGGATAACTAAAAGCTCTTTCACATTTATTACAAGGAAAAGGCTTCTCTCCTGTGTGAGTTTTCATGTGTATATTGAGATGGCCCATTTGCCTGAAACTTTTATCACAATCATTACAAGAAAAAGGCTTATCTCCTGTATGAATTCTCATGTGATTTTTGAGAGTAGATAACCGACTGAAACTTGTATCACATAGTTTACAAGAGAAAGGCTTTTCTCCTGTATGAATTCTCATGTGACCTTGGAGGGTATATAATCGACTAAAATTTGTACCGCATAGTTTACAAGAGAAAGGCTTTTCTCCAGTGTGAGTTCTCATGTGACTTTTGAGACTAGATAACCAACTAAAACTTGTTTGACATTCTTTGCAAGAAAACTGCTTTTCTCCTGTGTGAGTTTTCATGTGACTTTTGAGATGAGATACATGCCTAAAACTTTTCTCACATTTTTTACAAGAAAAATGCTTCTCTCCCGTGTGAGATCTCATGTGTAAATTGAGATGGGCTATTTGTCTGAAACTTTTATCACATTCTTTACAAGAAAAAGGTTTTTCTCCTGTGTGAGTTCTCATGTGTGAATTAAGATGGGTCTTTCGTCTGAAACTTGTATCACATTCTTTGCAAGAAAAAGGCTTTTCTCCTGTATGAATTTTCATGTGACTTTTGAGACGAGATGCATAACTAAAACGTTTATCACATTCATTACAAGAAAAAGGCTTATCTCCTGTGTGAGTTCTCATGTGTGAATTGAGATAACTTATTTCACTAAAACTTTTAGTACATTCTTTACAAGACAAAGACTTCCCCTTTTTATGGATTCTCATATGAAGTCTAAACTGAGACAAGTAACCGAAACTTGGGGTCCTCTGCTGTCTGTTCTGTGCGTCTATCTCTTCATCTGTAATTGAAGTAGTTTTTTCATCCTGACTAACAGTAACATTAAAGCAAGGTAGATTGTTTAGATCTACTTCACTGCTCTCATCTTCCTCATAAGAAGGAATCTCCATCAAGGTATCAGTCTCCTGCTTCAGATCAAGCTGCTCTTCATTCTGACTAATGTAGAGCTTGTCTTTGGTCTCTTTGATCTGTTGTAGTTCTGGTTCCTCCTCTTCCTCTTTAATCTGTGGTGGTTCTGGTTCCTCCTGCCTCTCTTTGATCTGTGGAGGTTCTGGTTCCTCCTGTTCCTCTTTAATTTGTGGTAGTTCTGGTTCCTCCTGTTCCTCTTTAATCATTGGCGGTTCTAGTTCCTCCTGTTCCTCTTTAATCTGTAGTGGTTCAGGTTCATCCTGTGGCAATTTGAAATTCCTCTGCTGGTTACAGAAATCCTCTTCAGTCATATAGTGCTGGGGGAGAACTGCTTGGACACAAACACAGAAAGGAGCCCTCTTATACTTTCAAAGGAGTTTACATTTTGTCAAAAAGCAATAAAAAATCAAAAACATTGCAGTGAGAATTTCCACATTTTAAAATATTTTTAAAAATGTCTCTGCTTAGATGTCATTTCAAGTTAAGACTTCAAGAACTGATTTTGGTCTTTTAGTCTTCGGTGAATAGAAGAAACTCATAAACTTATAAAATAGCCATAAAATCTAAAAAAAATATTTAAAACAGAAAACACAGGAGAATCACAAAAGATTGGCACCCCTCCCTAACCAGATTCCTCTCTCCACCCATCCAGTGCTCCCAATATAACCTTTAACAAAAAAGTAGGAACAGTCTATTTTTGAAATGTTAAAAAGCAGTTGCTGTTGTTATGTAGGCAAAGATGAATACTGCACTTTCAAAATTTAAACTTAGCAAGACCCAATATTTGTAAACATCAACCTGATGGTGTTCTGTCTCTGATCTTTCTCAAAAAGAAGCTGATGTATGCTATCAATTTAGTGTCTGATGTTTTGCGCATAAAAACTGTAAGACCGCGAATCAAAACCCCAAATCCGTAAATCAAAATGCATTGATTGAGAACCAAAACCTAAAAATTGCAACCAGAAGATTTAACCCAAAACACAATCATATTTCTGAGCTGCCGATTTGTTTTCTCACCATTCTGGAATCCTCCTTTTGAGTTGGACTTTTATTCTGAAATCGTCTTTTTGAGTCGCGCTTTTTATTTTTTGCGGTTTCGTCTCTAAAACCTGTACAAATAAAATCGGCGACACCTCAGTAAAGTGGAGGGGAGTTGGGACATCTATCCCAATATCCAGTAGCTTATTGGCTACCCAAACATACCAGTTTCAGAAGGTGAGTCTTTCATATGTTTTTCAAATCTTTTACTATATTAAATGATCAAACAATTACTTTATGTGACTGGAGGATGCCAGCATTGTCAGATGAGCTCCACCAGTAGCTGGTAGTGAAAAAAGATGTTATAAAGTAAGATGCTGCATGAAAAACCGATGAGAGGGGAGGATGGAGGAATTGCTAAAGGGGATAGATATGATATGAAGTTTGTTGAGGGTGGACTTTTTACCAATCAAAATAAGTTCAGTTTTATCACTAAGGTTTGAAAAAATTCATAGTTAACCAAGGTTTTATTGCTAAGAGACAATTGGTGGAGGAAGTAGGAGGGAGAGGGGAGTCAGGTTTGGCGGAAATGTAGAGCTGAGTGCCATCTGAGTAGCAATGGAATTGAATCTGGTTTTTGGCGATAGAATTGGTCCGAGGGGAAGGAGGTAGATCAGAAATAACAGGGGACCGAGGACAGAGCCCTGCAGTGACAGAATCAACAGGGGGGAAAAAATTGTTAATACAAATGGCGTTAGTGCCGTCTTAGAGATATGATTGGAACCAGCGCAGGTGGGAGTTTGTGATTCCAATGGCTGAGAGTCGGTACCGAAGGATAGCATGTGAGATGTTGTCAACAGCTGAACTCAAATCTAGTAAGAGGAAGATGGATATTGGACCAGTGTCAGCAGCTCTTAGGAAATCGTTATTCATTTTTAGGAGGGCCGTTTCATTGTTGTGTAGAGCAGTGTTTTTCAACCAGTGTGCCGCGGCACATGGTCAAGTGTGCTGTGGGAAATTGCCCTCATTAACTGATTTAACAACATTTTCCATCTCCAGGATAACAGTTTCTTTGTTCATCCTTACAGGCCCTGATAAAACACTATGAAATTAGGAATATGAAAGATCATAAAATACTTTGTCTTTGTGTTTATTTGATTCTATGAAATACATTTTGATAAGAATGACAGTACCGCGATTTAGCCGCAGCTTCAGCTGTTAGGAAAAGTCCCACCCTTTAACTGTCTCCACCAATCATTCTTGGATTCTTAAACACATGTCATCAGTCTGACCAATCAGAAGTGGTTAAAGTCTTTACTTCCTTGTTCTAAATTCTGCTGAAAACGTTGCTCAGTTCTAAGAAAAATACCAGCAAAAGCTCGTCTTTAGCGGTGTAGCTTTCCACAGAATCCGGTGTCACACTGTGGAACAAGTGAACAAAACAATGAAGCTCAGAGACGCTAGTATGTCTGCGCTCGATGGATTATTGAACTACATCTCCCATGATGCATTGGGTGACAGCGTCTGGGTGCACTCCTCTTAACGTCGTGAAACCACAATGACCACAAATCAGTTTTTAAATATTTTAACTTAACTTTTATTACATCTTAAAAATAAAACAGCAGCAGCTTCCAGCTTTTTCTGCCAAAATTATCACAAAAATGCAAGTGAGATCATGGAGGGACTGTAGATCAATACAGACAGAGTTTCTCTTTTTTTTTTTTTTTTGAATGCCAGTGTGCCGTGTTTTTTTTTGTCAAGGTTGAAGTGTGCCGTGGCTAAAAAAAAAGGTTGAAAATCACTGGTGTAGAGGATGGAAGCCAGACCGGAATTGTTTGTATAGATTATTGGAGCCAACGTGCGTATGGAGTTGAGCGGCAACATTTTTTTCAAGAATTTTATAGATGAATGGGAGATTTGAGATGTGATAAAAATTATGTAGGTTGGTGGGATCTGAGCCAGGCTTTTTGAAAATAGGAGTGACAGAAACTTATTTTAAAGTAAGGGGAACAATTCCAAAGGAGAAGAAGGAAATATTGGTTATGAGAGGTGAAAGAGAGGGACCACCAGACTTAACCAGGGCAGTAGGAACAACTCAAGTTGGCAGGATGATGCATTTGATTTATTAATAAAGTTAAAGGTTTGTTCCACCGTTTGTAGGGTGAATGTTGTAAATGACTGATGCAGGTTAAGTAAAGCTGAGGAAGCAGAAATTTGGGCCTGGAGTTGACTTGAGCTGCTGGGGAATATGTTCAATTTTTGAGGAGAAGAATGATGCCATGATGTCACAGAAGTTGGAGGAGTTCAAGTCGGGAGTGGGCTCAGGGGTGCAGATATCCGTGAGAGGAAGGAATAGACAGCCTTGGGATTTCCTTCAGTTGTGTTTATTGATTGAGACTGGTATGTAGCTTTGGCAATGGAAATAGAGTCTTTACATTGACAGATATGATTGAAATACAGTCGGATAAAATGTATTTAGTCAGCCACCATTTGTGCAAGTTCTCCCACTTAAAAATATGAGAGGCAAGTAATTTTCATCATACAGCGGGGAAAATAAGTATTGAATACGTCAACATTTCTCTCAAAAAACATATTTCTAATCGAGCTATTGACATGAAATTTTCACCAGATGTCGGCATCAACCCAAGTAATGCACACATAAAAAGAAATCCAAACATTTATGTCCATACATGAAGTTATGTGTAATAAAGTGAAATGGCACAGGGAATAAGTATTGAACACATGAAGAAAAGGAGGGGTAAAAAGGTCTGGCAAGCCAAGAAAGCAGCTGGAGTTTGTCAGTATTCAGAAGGTTAACCTGCCCCCTATTAGTGCAAAGTAATATCAGCTGGTATAGTCCTGATTGATGCCTTTTAAAAAGGTTTCTCACCAGCAAGGTGTTAGACAAGAAGCATTGCACGGTGGGTAAAAGCAAAGAGCTGTCCAAAGACCTACGAAACCTTATTGTTGCAAAACACACTGAAGGCATTGGTTACAGGCGCATTTCTAAACTTCTGAAAGTTCCAGTGAGTACCATTGTAGCCATCATCTGGAAGTGGAAAGAACACGGCATTACCATAAACCTGCCACGGCCAGGTGCTCCTCGCAAGATTTCAGACAGAGGAGTCAGAACAATCATCAGAAGGGTTCTCCAACAGCCCAGGACCACTCGTGGAGAGCTTCAGAAAGACCTGGAATCAGCAGGTACCGTTGTTTCAAAGAAAACAATAAGTAATGCACTCAACCGCCATGGCCTCCATGCACGCGCACCATTTTTGAAGAAGAAGCATGTTGAAGCTCATTTGGAGTTTGCGACACAACATTTGGATAAACCCATGACAATCTGGGAGAAGATACTCTGGTGAGATGAGAACAAAATTGAACTCTTCGGATGTCATAAGACACAACATGTTTGGAGGAAAAATGGCACCGCACATCACCCCCATCACCATACCAACAGTCAAGTTTGGAGGTGGGAGCATCATGGAGTGGGGCTGTTTTTCAGCATGTGGTACTGGTAGACTTCATATCATTGAAGGAATAATGACTGGAGAAAAGTATGGAGACATTCTTGATCAGAATCTGCTGTCATCTGCCAGGCTGCTGAAGATGAAAAGAGGGTGGATCTTTCAGCAAGACAACGTTCCCAAGCACACAGCCAAGGTAACACTCAACTGGTTGAAGAAAAAGAAAATAAAGCTGCTAGAATGGCCCAGTCAATCACCAGACTTGAATCCAATTGAAAATCTTTGGAAAGAACTGTAGATCCGGGTTCACAGAAGAGACCGCTGGAACCTTAAAGATTTGAAGGCAGTTTGTGTGGATGAATGGGCCAAAATCACACCTGAGCAATGTATTCCACTGGTTTCTCCATACAGGAGGCGTCTTGAGGCTGTAATCACCAACAAAGGTTTTTGCACTAAGTATTAAATAAATTTCAGTAAGCGTGTTCAATACTTATTTCCTGTGCCATTTCACTTTATTACACATAACTTCATTTATGGACATAAATGTTTGGATTTCTCTCTATGTGTGCATTACTTGGGTTGATGCCGACATCTGGTGAAAATTTCGAGTCAATAGCTCGATTAGAAATATGTTTTTTGAGAAATGTTGACATGTTCAATACTTATTTTCCTTGTTGTAGGTAAATCTCAACTATGAGAGACAAAAGGAGAAAAAAATCCAGAAAATCACACTGTCTGATTTTTAAAGAATTTATTTGTAAATTATGGTAGAAAATAAGTTTTTGGGCAATGTAGAAAATGTATGTTTTAATATCTTATTCTTTATTATGTTACAGCTTTATCCTTAGTGTGAAGTGAACTTATTTTGAACTATCCAGATTTATGGTCGTGTGACATTCCTTTTTTGCTTTATGGTTGCAGCATCCTGTGAAGAAATAGGATGTTCTTTTTGCAAAGTTAGGTGTTTTCCATGGGTGCAATAAATATGCCATGGACTATATCCGTACCATCTGGGTTGAAGATTCTTCCCCTGGGAAAGTGTGAAGATTTGTGTTCTCATGTGGAGGTTGGAGCTGATCTTTGCTCTGGATACCGGTAAAGGAACCTTGAGTTGTCCAGTAATGATTTACTCTGACCAGATGGGGACTCTTCTGATCATTGGACCGTGTGCGCCGGTCAAACGGGCCCCCGAGAGGTGGAGCGGACCTGAAGTTGGCAATCGTCAGCTATTGGCCAGAGGAAGCAGGCAGGCTATCAGCTGACGAATCAGAGCGACCAGGGGCGGAGATCCAGCGACCATGATCTTTCCGGAAGGCGGAGATTCAAACACATCTTAAAAAGACTGGTTTTAAAGTTTTCCATTGTTCTTAGGAAAATCTACGAGTAATTTGCATGTAACTTGTGCGTCAGTAGATCTTTACTTGAGAATCCAGATATATCTGCATTAATGTTTTAAACTGTGCTTTAGAACTATTGTCAGGGAAATAAACTCTGTGTATTTTTAAACCGGTTGAATCCTTGTTTGCTTTACCACTCTCGTCTATCGAACACGCATGGATGGAAAGAACTGAAAAGCGGACGATTTCTTTCCTACAGCACCTACAAACAAGAAGGATTTCTGGCTCTCACAGATCTGTAACTTCTTCTGTAAGAGTATCTTCTCTCCTCCACTCATTACCTGTTTCAATGGCACTTGTTTGAACTCATTATCAATAGAAAAGATACCTGTCCACAACCTCAAACAGTCACACTCCAAACTCTACTAAGGCCAAGACCAAACAGCTGTCTAAGAACACCAAAAACAACACTTAGACCTGCACCAGGCTGGGAAGACTAAATCTGCAAAGGTAAGCAGCTTGGTGTGAAGAAATCAACTGTGAAAGCAATTATTAGGCAGGCCAATCTAAAGTTTGCTTGAAAGCATTTGGATTATCAAGAAGAAGATTGTGAGAATGTTTTATGATCAGATGAAACCAAAAACTAAGATGAAATCCCAAACACTGTCTGGGTAACGAAGGACTGGCTTCATAAGAAGCCTTTCAAGGTCCTGGAGTGGCCTAGCCAGTCTCCAGATCTCAAATCTATAGAAAGTGGTTGGAGGGAGTTGAAAGTCTGTGTTGCCCAGCGACAGCCCCAAAACATCACTGCTCTAGATGAGATCTGCCTGGAGGAATGGGTTAAAATACAAGCAACAGTTTGTGAAAACCTTGTGAAGACTTACAAATCATTTTTGCTGTCATTGCCAACAAAGGGTATATAACAAAGTATAGAGTTTAACTATTGATATTGAACAAATACTTATTTTCCACCATAATTTACAAATAAATTATTTAAAATCAGACAATATGATTTTCTGGCTTAGATAGAAGAATATGGTTAGAGCAGGGGTCGGCAACCTTTTTTACTCAAAGAGCCATTTGGGACCGCCCCTAATAAAAAAGAAAGCACTCGGAGCCACAACCCGTTTTGACATCATTATATATATTATGCATGTATATATTATTCAAAGGTGCTCATTACGTCGATCGCGATCTACCGGTCGACCTTCAATGACATGAGTGTAGATCTCGGGCCAGAAAAGATTAAAAAAAAAGTACTTCTTTAAAATCCACCAGCCAATCAAAATCCTCACTGAGAAGTAAGGGACTTGATTGACATGTAGATTGGCCAATCGGACATCGTCTGAAGCATACGTCGCTGCAAATGCACATTATGTTCTTTAAAGGATGATACCGCGGCCGCGTTGGGAGGAGCTACTGGTTCTGGTCTGATCGCTGCATGGAGCGATGTGTTGATCAATGCATGGTAGACACTGAGAATGTGGAGAGATCAGGTTTATTATTTTGAAGAGTTCTACTTGGTAATCATGTTTCCATGTTTGAGTTCATAAAATCCTCCCAGGGAAAGTCTCTGCTTCAACTCCTGCAGGGAAAGCTGCGTCTCAATCTGACGCCCGTGTTTGCATCTCTCTGACAGAGTTAGATCCAAAGCCCCTCTCCCCCCTCTCTACCTGCTTTTCCTCTCTACCTGTTCACCTGTTCACATCCTCTGCAGCTGAGAGTTGTTTCCCCCGCGCTCCTCAGTGTGTCCTACGCAGAGAGCGCAAAATACGGTAGTCGGGGCGCTCCAGCGCAGCACAAGGATGAAAGAGCCGGACGCAGGTTATAGCGGGGATAGAGCGGGTTAAGCAAATTAATGGAAGAAGGCGCTCCACTGAAGAAATATTCAATATTGTACACATTTTATTATTAGTCTGAACTATCTTTTATTTAGAAATTTTTTTCATTTTATCAGTCCAGTACGGGAAAAAAACAATCAAAACTTGTGTTGGGCGGTTTTTGGCTGGGTCTGGCGGTTTTCAGATGACGTTTGGGCAGGAAAACTGTGACTTTATCTGGCAACACTGGCGCGAACTCTCAGTCTGTCATCAGCGAGTTGGTCTCTGCCCCGCGGCACGTCAAGTTCCCGGCAGAAGATCGGAGTGTTTATTGAAGCCGCCCCGCGTGCTTCTCCCTGCTATCAGCTCTGCAGGTCTCGCCCGATAAATAGGAGCTCATTACGAAGCTGTTTTTTACGTGGCTCGCGCTTCGTGCGGAGCCAGCAGCGCCTTTGAAATGCCATGAAAAATGAACAAACTAAAATAAAATTTAATTATTATAAAATACTCATTATTTTCCAAAGTCACAGGGAGCCACAACAGATGGATGAAAGAGCCACATGTGGCTCCGAAACGATGGGTTGCCGACCCCTGGGTTAGAGAAATGGACAAAGTCTGCATTTCAGGAGACTGGTTAGACACCTGACCACGGACAAGGTCCAGAACATGTCACATAAGGAGTATAGTGATTTATTTGCGTAAAAGTGCAGGCACATTTTTGCAGATTCCTTGGATTTCTTGCAAAATAATCAAGTCTAACTGATTAAGAAATCAGAATTTGGCCACAAGAAACCAGTTCAGCAATGCAGGATTACTTTGAGACCACTCATTGGGACATTTTTAGGGAAGCAGCAACTTGCAACAATATCACTGACCTGCAGGAATACAGTGTCCGTTATTTTTTTTTAATTTATTTTTTTTCTACTTGTCCTGTCCAACAGCAAGGCAGGCAGATGAGAGCTGAGGGCCTCTTGTGTTGGACATATTTTACTTTAACAAGAGGGGTTATTAATCTTCAGACAAACCGAAGGTATGACTGAATAAACCCCTTTTGTAATTGAGGCCAAACTTTATTCATTGCAACCATGATTGAAAATCTTTGGTGTTGGACCGGACGGAAAAGGAAAGAAGGGAAGAAGAGGGAGGGATGTCAGGGGGGGGGGGGGGGGGGGGGGGGTAGTGAGAGGGGGGGGGGGGTAAGAACATGAAGCAGCATAGAGCAGACAGGTTTACTGGTTGTTTATCATTACGGTACGGTTCAAATGTAGTACAAAAAGGGCGGGGCCTGTTCACACACACTCAAATACTATCAACACACCTGCTAGCTGCAAAAAATGTTCACATGTCAACATGTACACAAAACAGATAGTGTTCACGAACGCATACCTATGCCTTTAAACCAACTAGTGTGAAATCTTTCATTCATTCAATCATGCAAACTATAAGTGCAAAGGTGAGCTAACACCTGTGCTCAGGTGAGTGTTTATGTTCTTCTAAAATGGATGGTGGAATGTCAAAAGAAGGAGGAGGAGCGCCCAGCCACCCCCAGACCCCCGCCGCAGCAGCAGCGGCAGCCGGAATCCCCCCAACGCCACACGGGAACAGGCAGGGAACAACCCTCCCCTGGGCGACCAAGACCGCCACCCAGGCCAGGGCCAGCAGGACCGCCGCGAGGCCCCCAGAGCCAGAGAGCAGGGAGGCTCGGAGGGAAAGAGAGCGCCGCCCCAGCCCAGCCAGGAAAGCAGCCCCCCCGCCGCGCCGGAAGAGCCCAACGCAGGGCCCCACCGGAGAAGGACGCCCACAGCACCAGACGAGCACCCCACCACCACCCAGGAGTTCCGGTCATCCCCCCGCCCCAACCCCAGGTACGAGCCAGGACCCCCCAAGGGAGACCCGCTCCGCACTCCAGGCAGCCACCCACCCGGCCCACGGTTGGTCCAGGGAGGAGCAAGGCAGGGGCCCGCCGCCCCCGCCCAGGAGGGGGGAACCCCGGGGAAAAAAGGGCGGCCCACAAGGGGTGTTATAAATATGGCCCGACCAGGTTCGGCCATGTTGGAAGTTTGGCGGGGCCCAGCGCTCAGGGGCAAGGACCAGGACCCACCCCCCAGGGACACGAACACCCCCGGCTCAGGTGTAATATGAACCCTCCCACCGCGCGGAGAGAGCACAGCCGGGCCCAGGGAGCCGGCACCCAAGGGACATGGCCGCCATCGCCAAGGGGCCCGCACCCCCCACCAGGGAAGGGGTAGGGGACAGATGGACCCAGGTCCCACCTTCCTTGCAAAATGTGTGTGCGTGTATGTGTGTTTGAGACGGTGTGTGTGTGCATGTGTGTGTGTTTATGTTGGAATGTATATATTGAAGGGGGAGGGTTGTGTGTACTAAAGGGGGTGCAGTTAAAATTGGCGAGTAGGGCACTAAGGGGACATCTCCTGATTACTCACAGTGATGTCCCCTCACCCACCCCACCAAGGGGCCCTAAATGTCTAAGGTGTGGTTAAAATTGGCGGGTAGGGTGCCAGGAGGACATCTGCTGCTTGCTTGCAGTGATGTCCAAGCACCCCCCCTACCAAGGACCCTACATGTCTAAGGTGCAAATAAAACCGAAAGAGGGGGGGCCCACTCCATACAGCAACCATAGGAGGGGGGGCCACTGCCATGTAGCCCCCCCCAAGGCGCATCGCAGGCTAAACCCCCCACCCCCTCACCCTAATATGAGGTTATATGAGGAAAGGGGTAAGTTGGGGACAGCTGGTAGACTGTCCCCCGGTGGTCAAACAGCCGCCCCCCCCCGACCCAGCAAAGGGGCCAGGGCCACCCAGCCCAGGGGCCCCACCCCCGGAGGCGCCGACACCCCAGGCCCGGCACCACCCACCCCAGACAGAGAGAGAGGAGCCAGAAAGCGTCGCAAGGGGCGCATACCGTAAATCAACATTCTAACCAAATCTACTAATTTCCACTGTATTACGAATAAATACTTTAATAATAGATGCAGAAATTACAATGTGCTGTTTCAAATTCAGTGTCACATTTTATTCTGCACTTTTGAAGATGCAACAACAAAGTAAACTGACAGCACCATCGCTGTCATGACAGTACAAATAGTAAACAAAATACCATAAATTTAGAATAAAAAAAAGTTTTTAGTAACAAATGATTACCGTAGTAACCTTTCGGTCATTTCACAGTTTCAAAAAATACTTAAATGTATGTAAACATTAGAGGATGGAAATTCATGTTGGCAACACCAAATAGGTGCAGCCAAGATGCACAATAATTTGAGATCACCCAGATGGACGCAACACTGCACAGATCACCTGGTGTGAGACATATTTTTGTGTTTGCTCCAACATCAACTGTGAATCATCACAAAATTATCACCAGAAAGGGGCGGAAGCAAGACCCCAACCAGAGCGAACGCAGCTGGAAATTTAGCACTGAACTGACTGAAAGCTGCCATACAGACTACAAAACAATGCATTATGGGACATGTGTCCTGATGGGTTTTTTGTAGTTCACTGATCAATTAAAATAATTTAAAATACCAACTGATTAAAAAAAAGGCTACATACATTACAAAACATTAAAATAATTATAAAAGATGTAATATCACAGATCATACTTAGGGGGAGAGGCATAATAAAAATACATTGAACGTTAAGGACTACAACTTCCTGCTCTCCTTCAGTCTCGCTGCAGCTTCGCCTTTAAGTCCAGTTTATGTCCACAAATTTGGATTCCCAATAAAACTTCCCAGCAGGTAAGGTTTTGGTATGTAAAAGATTTCTTATTTGTTTATTGGAAACTGAATTAACACAAATATCCACATTGTCCAAAAAATTCTCTGGGTTCTTAATTGACTTGTGTTATAAATCCCTTTAAACAGTTGAAGTAGACTGGTTGGAACTGCATCTAACACTATTGCATATTCTCTGGGTGGAACAGGAATATCGAATTTTAAAAGAAATTCTTCATACGTCAGAAGATGTCCATGAGAATTGAAAAGTTGTCTGATTAAAACAATATCATTATCATACCATCTAGGAAAAAAGTGATTTATTCTTGTATTGTACATTACTGTTATTCCAAATAAAACAAGTTGTTGGAGAAAAATTATGTTTATAAAGGAGTTTCCAGGCCAGCAGGGCTTGTTTGTAAAAGTTAGAAAGTTTTGTGGGTAATTTTTCAATTTTACAATTACATTTTAGCAAGAATTTAATGCCTCCCATTGTGTCAAATATATATTTGGGAAATGCATTCAAGATATTGTCTTCCTCTTTCTATAAATTACTTAACCACTTTATTTTAAAAGAGTTGTTTAAAGTTTCAAAGGTTAAGACATCCATGCCCCCATGTTTTCTGGTGTTACACAAAACAAATTTTGCTTAAGTAATAACATTTTTTCCTCCAAATAAAATCAAATAATGTTTTGTTTAATAGGTTACAGATGTGTTTTGGCATTTCTGAAGACAGAGACACATAGAAAGATCTAGAGCAGGGGTCACCAACCCTGTGCCCGCGGGCGCCAGTGCGCCCGCGAGCACCCCTTGTGGCGCCCGCAGGGAATGCACCCAAAAAAAATCTTTTTCTTTTTTTTTATTGAAGCAAATATTCAACAAACAACCACGGCATGTCTGTCAATGACAACAATATCAATTCTGAGATAAAGGTAGACAAAGAAAACCCAAATATGTAAACAAATATAACTTAAAAAATAATCACTAAAAGTAAGGGTCTATTACAAAAGTTTAAATAGATCAAATAAATTACACAATTTCTGGACATTCTTATGATTCATGTAATGTAAAGATTTTGAGAATAGGTTGAGGTGGTTGAGTAATCCATTAATGTGAGAATTAATATTCCTGTCTGTTTTTATTTACATTTATATTTAAAAAGTTAAAATTAAGTTAAAGTTACAAAGGTTTAAAAGTTTAGCTTTAGTGTGTTCAATAAATATTTATCTTGTTCGGCTGCAACCTAAAGTCTGTTTTGAAATTAGGCTCCCTCTGCAACTGAGTTTGACCCCCCCCTGTAATACGAGTCTAGAAAATTCATGCATGTTTTTGTGTGTTAAATGAGCAAATAAAAATAGGGCACAAAAGGAAGTCCTCAAATTGCGTTGTTTTTTTTTTGGGGGGGGGGGGGGGGGGGCGCTAGGAGGTTTTTAGTGGCGCCCTTCATACCACTTGGTGCCCATGAAATAGCCCTCGGTCTCAAAAAAGTTGGTGAACCCTGATCTAGAGATTCCTTCAGCTTTAGATAACAGAATTCTACCGTTCAGAGAAAGATTTCTCATTAACCACATGTTATAAGGCGCGGTGGAGTTTAGAAACAAAGGATTTGTACGTTTGTGTCAGTGTGGGGGGGGGGGCTCGAAAATATTCTAATTGTCAGAAAGGGGGGCCCTGCAGAAAAAGTTTGGGAACCACTGAGTTAGAAGATTTAAACACAGTTTGAAGTGTGTTCGTTGGTTTCAAGACGTTTAACAACAGATCTCCTTGTGCGCTGTCACTCTCACAACCCAATGCATCATGGGAGATGTAGTTTATGAACAGCCGTTTTGTTTTGTTCACTTGTTCCACAGTCTGATACCGGATTCTGTGGAAAGCTACACCGCTAAAGACGAGCTTTAGCTGGTATTTTTGTTAGAACTGAGCGACTTTACAAGCTAAATCGGGACAAGGAAGTGAAGACTTTAACCACAACTATTTAACGAATCAAATAAATCCCTTTATGCATTTGACCAATCGGAAGGATGCATTCACGTTGTTAACCAATCAGATTGAGCCCCATTATGTTAGATGTTTGTCACCTATGTCGACGAGGGTCATTTGGGGTATAAGTTTTTAATTGTTGCAATAAAATGGGAATGGTTATTTGGTTATTTTGTTTATATATCGCAAATTATATCGTTATCGCAATTTTAATCTCTAATATCGCATATCGCGAGTTTTCCTCATATCGTGCAGGCCTACAACGTACTATTCTTTATCAAAAGATAACAGTAACAACTAACAACTACATATCTAACTTGTGAACTAACTATAGGTGTTGTAGATTGATTGTGTGTGAGGACGGAGCGTCTTGTGTAGGAATATTAGGAAGGTGCGCACACGTGTGTTGGGGGTGCGTGTTGATTCCTTTGCAGTGGACCGCTCTGGAGCTGCACGCAAGTTTTACCTGTACTGACTGGTACAGACATCTTCTCAAAATATTATGTATTGCCCAGTAATAAACAGACTGCAGACACTGTCACCTTTCCGGTAGCTGTGAAGCCTGACACCCATGAAGAACGCGGGGCAGGAGGCTCCGTCTTTGTTTATACAGACACGTAACGTTACGCCGCACAAAATAGTTCCCAAAGAAAACATGTAGTTAGGTAGATATTCATGGAAATCTAACAGCGCGCATTCATGTTTGGTGTTACAGAGTGAAGGAGAACAGTAATACCCCCACAACACGGCGGGCGGCCGTGTCACTTACTTAAGAACACACGCAGCTTGTAATGGAAATAAATACAATGGAAATCAATAATTAGAAAGCAGTAAATTTGTCGTATTTCATTGCAAGACAAACTTCTGTTGTAGAATGAGGATGTGTGCTTCTGAAAGCGCACGCCTGTTTGTGTTACTGTACAGGGAGCTGCGTGTCACTTGCAGCGCAGAGGCAGACAGTGAGAGCGCGCGCCTACGAGAGAGAGTGACAGGCGCGGTGGGAGAAAAGGAGAGAACAGTCTGGAAGAAAGAAGGAAAGTCTGAACACAGGACTAGCAGAAAAAGGAAATTATCAGCAAAGATGAGTGCGTTTAAAGTGTTTATTATAGTTCCAATCACACACCATATGCACAACTTAAAACAAAGGGGGTAAAAAAAGTGCGGTGATGAGGTCATCACTAATCTTGAAGTCTAAATTTGATATGTGTACAAATAAACAAGTAAACTTATAAATTTTTGTCACACCCATTTATATTTTAGCAGTGGCAGACTGTGCATTACACACCCAGGCCTTGAGCAGTGCTGTTTGAATCACTCAACCCCTCATTAACCATTTTAGGATGGAGAAACGAACTTTGTATTGCATATTGAAAATTCCTGCGAGAAACAATAAATGCCCCTAAATAAACTGAATAAACAAAACAGTAAACACATCTTGATATGTAACTACAGCCAGCAAAAAACAATGAAAGACGATGCCAAGAAATCCTGTGCATTTATTTTAAAAACCTTCACAAAACTGTGATACCTAAGTTTTACACAATAACTAAGTTTTCAATCTTTATGTCATGTACTGAAACTGATCTGTAGTGGCAACCACTACAGCTTGATGAAGTTGAAAGCGAATATTCTGATCTCCTGCTACACAACAAAGTCTGATGGCTGTAGGGGTGACGTTTTGTGTCACTTTGTCGTCTGTTTGGAACACGTGAAAACATTCCTGAAAAGCAAAGACCTGAACAAGCCGCAACTGGAAGATACTCAGTGGCTGGAAAAGCTGCACGTTTTGGTGGAAATTACTGTGACAAGCCACCTAAACGAGCTGAATCAAAGTCTACAGGCGCCGCAAATGCTTGAAGCTGTTCTGTCATTAGAGCCAAGCTGACTGTCTTTGCCAGAGATGTACAGAGAAAGGAGAGGATGATGCTGCGTGTTACCCGTGCACTGACTTGCTTGGCAGTTGCACAGAAATCAAACTTTACTGGGTTAATTTGATTTTTTGATTTTTACCTTTCCAAAAGGCTGCTGTTTTCTTTTTTATAAACACAGGCTGCGTTTAACTGCACTCTGTTTAGTTCCCAGAGGGGCACGTCACGCACGTTCCATTTTGTTGTTTTTTTGTTCGAATCCTCAAAATAAAAATGACATCAAAAATCTGATTTCTTTATTAAATTTCTTTAATTTTATCAAAGCAATGAAACGTAATTCATTGATATTGTAATGAAGTTGAACTTGAACAACAGAGCAGTCACGTGACGCGTCGTTCTCCGCAGAATGCACTGCAGGGCAAATAAACATTTAATCGTTAATAATGCTCATTATGTATTTGTAGCAACTTAGTCATTTTGATAGTAGGCTAATATAGCTAATATAGACACACATTGCATGTGTTGCCTTATTATAAGGCTTAAAATGGGCTTTTAATATTTTGCGGCTCCAGAGATATTTGTTTTTTTGTTTTTTTCGTCCGATTTGGCTCTTTCAACATTTTGGGTTGCCGACCCCTGCTTTAGTTAATCATTACATTCCCACACGAAATCCCTATTGGAACACTCTTGTGACAGACAGGCACAACCTCTCATGAAGTACCAGAAGAGAATTGGTATGTCCAAACAGAACGAAAACGTAATCTTGAAACTTGATTTAACACGTGGGACTCTTAATCCATCTGGTGAACCGACATGCTGGCTATTCTGCAGAGGACATTTCAAGCCACGACCACTGATGTGCATTTTCTGCTTATTATCTGTGAAACCGCAAATATAGCCACCCCTATTTTAACATTCTGCCTTCCGGAACGGTTCATGAATTATACACAAAAATCCCACTGCAGACGACTGGTTTCAGACATTTACAGGAGTGTCGGCACAAGGAAATAATTGGCTGCCAACACAACTAAAGGCCCGTACACACCGGGACGAATTTCGCGCGCGATTTTCGCCGACGTTTAACGCCTCGTGACTAAACAAAGGGCACCAATGAGAGTGTGCACACCGACGCGAAAAAACGCCACGCGTCAAAGCGTAAAAAAAAAACGCCTCGGGTTCGTTATTTTTTTCATCTATCTTTAATCTATTCGACCAATGAGAATGGCGCTTTTGCACACGTGTCTGGAGCTTCTGAAGTTGCAGTAAAACACAACTTGGGGGCGCTCAAACACAAAACTGCCTTGTTGAGCACACATACCAGCGAAGAAGATAGACGCCGAGTTGCATCTACACAGCCGCGAAGAAATAATGACGGACATTCTAAAATATCCCCAAACCAAGCACCAGT
The DNA here is from genome assembly GCF_053564925.1 of Oryzias latipes. Classification (NCBI taxonomy): domain Eukaryota; kingdom Metazoa; phylum Chordata; class Actinopteri; order Beloniformes; family Adrianichthyidae; genus Oryzias; species Oryzias latipes. Next base: position 23,748,748 of record NC_136238.1, read on the forward strand.
TGGAGCAACTGGTGCTTGAAATATTCATGTTTTCTTTGTATGATCAGTGATGAAAGTCAGGCAAGGAAAAAATCCCTGAACTTTTCTTTGAGCGATATGGCGGGCACAGAGCGAAATTTTGGAAAAATACGTGGTCTTACATGCATTCTGGTGCATTCTGGCAACTAGTTATTCACTTCTTTATCAAAAAACTAAGACTAATTGGAGCATCATGATTTGTCATTCAAACCCCTAGTTTGACTCTCCATTAAGGACTTGCTGGTCCTAAAAAAGAATTTGGAAAATTGCTCAAAGTAACACAATCCTACAATCTACGCTTTTCCTTAAAGCTGCAAAACATACAATTGCTAAAATATAGTAACATCAAAGCCCCAAATGGCAAAAAGAACACCAGTAACTATTATATTCTATGAAAATACCTCAGTTATTTATACATTATTTCTGCTTTAGAAATGACTGATGTACAACATCCACTTGCACTGTTTTCTCAAACTATAATTACATCAAAATATGGGATCTGCTTTAAACTATAATTCTATAACATAATACATCAATTCTTTAACACCAATACTAAGTAATCTGGGAAATATCAAAACAAACATACAAACTAAACTAAACATTGTAAACATTATTTTTTAAGGGAGTGCGGGTCCAAACCATCAAATACTTATAATTAATGTCAACTATACTGAACTAAATCATGGTAATTAGGAAATACAAATAAATTAGATAGAGAAATGTATTCAAAATAAAAACTGAAACTCAAAACTAAAATTGAAATTATTTCAAAATGTGGTTTTGAGATTATTTTACACAAAAAAGTATTTGACCTACACTACCTTAAAAATCTTTTTTTTCCAACCAAGACCACTTCAATTTGTTTTTTATCGTCTTCTCACAACTGAGGTCGTGACCACGCTCAATAATGACGATGCCTGCCATTATTTTAACACAAATTTGATCGCAAACTCTTCAGATGTGTTTGTGAAAATTTAGCGTGGGTCCGCCAGTTTTGGTCTCTAGGGAAGCGAGTCACGCTGACCACGTGGTGCAGACAGAGCCAATCAGACCCGTCGACGCATCCGAAAGCAACTAAAACGTCCCGTCATTGGTCAATTAGGCCGGGAAGACGAGAGATGGCCACGACCATAGAGGAAGCGATCTGCGGAGAAATACAGAAAATAAAGCTAAAATTAGCTGATTTCAGACCATTTTTTAATCCGGAAAGCGATTTGTCCGTAGAGATCAGGTCTTTAATTCCCGGAAAGTACGTTCGGTTTGCTCAAAAACCCGGATTTCCGGGAATTCCCGGAAGACTTTCATCACTGATGATTCTGACAAGCGCGTAAATACTTGCTCTCTTCTTCTGAGTGAAAAGCGACTTTAATAAGCGTAAAGTTGCGCAGCGCCACCTTGTGTACAGGAATATTTCTGTTTTACATTAAGCGCCATCTAATGTCAGGGAATGAAATTGCATCTTCACTCGGCTCATCGTCAGCGAAAATCGCCTGGGTGTGAACACAAAAAACGTGTTGAAAAACGCTGGCGTATATCGCCTGGCGAATATTCGTCCCTGTGTGTACGGGCCTTAAAGGCCACCCGCGATATTCGCAGTCGTTTAACACCTCGTGACTAAACAAATGGCACCAATGTGAGTGTGCACACGACGCGAAAAACGCCACGCGTAAAAGCGTCATTTTTAAAAAAAACGCCTCGGGTTCGTTTTTATTGGTTTGACGATCAGGGCAATCCAATGAATTTGAAATTTTAGTCACATACCAACCACGAGTAGCTGAAGCTGCGGGTTCCAGCTACTATCCAGCAGTCTGCGCTGACGACAGAGCTCCTCCTCGTGTTGGACGATGGTTCCTTCAGCAGCAGAAAGTTGTTCTCTGACAGAACCTTCCTGAGGTTCTGAAGACATGGTTCCTGCTCCGATCTTCAGCTCCAACTCCCACAAACACCGCCCTCCTCTTCACTGCAGCTCCGATCGATCATCTGCTAGTCTCACAATCACAGCAATCCACGTTGTCTTTCCGTTCAACACTTCTTCACTCATTTACGACACTTTGGAAAATACTGAGAGTTCCCACACGAACCACGTGTCGTCCTTTCTGTCCAAAAACCTCACAAACGTCCCAACAAAACACCTCCGTCCTCTCAGCACAAGCTAACGCTGCTAGCCTGCTAACACTGCCAGCGCCACGTGCTGTTTACTTCCGGGTCACGTGCAGAAACTTTCTTGAAAAAGTAGAGTACAAACTTCTTACCTGGACATCAATATGGTCCAAAAAGCTTCCATCTCTTAAAAAAAGTTTGAAGTCAGGAAAAAATAAAGAAAATTTAATTTAAGCGGGGTAAAAAAATACAGTTTTGGGTGAACTAAATGACTGCTGTTGTGACGTCATCACACTGTATCTAATTACAATGTTAGGATTTGACCAAAAAAAGTTCAGATTTCATTTGACGACAAAACACATCAGAAACTAAATAAACTTTATGATATTTGTTTATTGTATTCCTAAACTACAGTAAGGGATAAATAAATTACTTAAGAACAGAGAAACAAAACTGAAAAAAAGAAAATTGAAATGAAAAAAGACCCTTAAAAACAGTTCCTTAAGAGAATAATTAAGAGTTTAAATAAACATTAAGTATATAGTTAATAAAAAAAGACAAGCAACAATTTTTATATTCTTATTACAGTGAAAAAACAGATAAGTTATTTCAATGTCAGTAAAATTTAATTAACAAATGTATAAAGTATATTATTGAGATGTAACATAAAAGAAAAATGAAAAAAAATGCAAACATTTTTCACAGACATTCTGCAAAGACTTAAAACCTTCTTCCTGTTTCTGTGTATTCTTGAAAGACTTTTTCAATAAAAAAAACTGTTTGGAAAACAATCACACATCTTTTCAGGGGTCTTTTAACTTCTGCTCTTAAGCCCTGCTTACACACTTCTGAGAAGGAGCTCATCCTCACTCATCAACACCATCACGACCTGGCCTGAGGATGCACTCTTCCAGCTTCAGGACTGCTTTGAACACACTGACTGGAGTATTTTTGAACACCCGGGGGCCTCATTTATAAAACTTAGCGTAGGATTTGCGTCAGAAGTGGCGTACGGATGAAACATAGGACGTGCGTACGCACAGAAATATTCGGATTTATAAAACCGTGCGCACGCACATCCTACGCATCTTTCCCTTAATAAATCACAATCAATTCTAAATGTAGCGCAGCTTTTGCGGCTTCATGACACGCCCATAGTTGCCCATAAATAGTCCGTGAAACGCCCACAAATTAATATTCATTGATTGCGAAACCATGGCAAACACAGAGAGGAAATCAAAAAAACGTAACTTCACTCAATGTGAAGTAGAAGTTATCGTTGGCGAGGAGGAAAAGAGGATAAAAGTGTTGTTTGGAGGGCACAGTGTGGGCATTACTAATGCCAAAAAAGCAACGTGAGTGGCAAACGGTGGCAGACGCCGTAAATGCTGTAGCCTCACAACCTCGGACCGTGGCCGAAATAAAAAAGAAATGGTCGGACATCAAAGTCAAGGCAAAAAACGTCTAGCGCTCCATCGCCACAGTGTCACTCGTCCTCGTTTGCCAGCAAGTCTTCTTGCTGTCTAAAGATGCGTTCACTCTGAATTCTTCCATTTGCCACATCTTCTAAGAGCGTAAGATCAGCCATTGTGCGTCATTACGCATTGTGATGGGGCATTTTATTTCCATCCATTTAATTACATCTGACAAGCTACAGATGTCGGTAATAATCCACGTGGAAATGGGAAATTGATCAGCGCAAATGTAATTTCTTGTTGCTTTCTGAATGGTTGAGACATACGCCATACATTGTTTTATCAAAAATAAAACAAACTAAAGGCATATGCATGAATACCATAATTCTGTAGCTTATGAAGAAATGTTTTACTATGAAAACAACTTTCCCCAGTGGACAATTAATGCATCTCTCTCTATCTATCCATCTGTCTGTCTGATTGCACCTATATCTGCTCCACCAGACGGACACACTGACGAGAATATCAGTTTTGTACATTATTTCATTCTGTTAACTATATTATTTATGAGGATGAATTGCACAACATGCCAATATTGCAGAACATATTTCACTTTTCTTTTTGCAAATATGTGTTCATTTGAATTTCTGTTGTAATTTTCGTTTGATTTTTTTTTGTTTGTTTCAGTGCTGATCGATCAAACGGTTGTTCACGTAGGCTGTTAATTGTAAGACTTGCTTTGTGAAGTCTTCATGTTATTTCTGAGAGGCAGGATTGTCATTTTCACTTTCACGAGTTTCTTCCATCTGCCGACGGTGTCGCCGTTTCTCATTTCACCCGTTTTTGTGCGTACGCCTGGGTCAGAGCTTGCGTGGAGGACCGCACATTTTCCCGTCAAGTTTGCTTTTTATAAATTACAACTATTGCGTAGAGAGTGGTGTACGCCTTCTTTTGTGCGTACGCAACGTTTATAAATGAGGCCCCAGGACCTGACAGTATTCACAGAGGCCGTGCTGGAATACATCACCTTCTGCATGGGGACTGTCACGGAAGTGAAGCGCATCCGGGTCTTTCACAACCAAAAACCCTGGATGACCAAAGAGGTCAGGTTGCTCCTAAAAGGCCGTGATTTTGCCTTTAGGTCGGGGAACAAAGACCTGAACAGGACCGCAAGAGCCGACCTGGGGAGAGGGATCAGGAAGGCCAAGCTGGAATACAAAAGGAAAATTGAGGACCACCTCGCCAACAACAACCCTCGGCAGGTGTGGCAGGGACTACAGCACCTGACCAACTTCAGGGGACAGACCAACACCGTGGCACACTCAAGCGCTGCACTAGCAGAAGAGCTGAGCGCGTTCTTCTGACGCTTCGAGACCACATCACTGCAGTCTGAAGTCCCATCACCTCATCCTCACTCTGCTTCCAGCTCTGAACCCCTGACTGTGCAGTCACAGGACGTGGCACGGATGTTCAGCAGGATAAACCCCAGGAAAGCGGCTGGACCTGATGGAGTTCCCGGGAAAGTTCTGGGGGCCTGCGCCGATCAGCTCTCCCAGGTCTTCACAAAAATCTTCAACCTGTCGCTAGCTCAGGCTTTCATCCCTGCTTGCCTGAAGTCATCCACTATCATCCCGATACCCAAAAAGTCCTCATCCACAGCCTTCCTCACGGACTTCCGCCCAGTTGCACTCACTGCTGTCATCACAAAGTGTCTGGAGCGGCTGCTCCTGGGACACATCAAAGACTCCCTCCCTCCAATCTTCGTCCCCCACCAGTTTGCTTACAAAGCAAACAGATCAACGGATGATGCCATTTCCATCACCCTCCACACTGCGCTGAGCCACCTGGAACACAGAGACACCTACGCCAGGATGCTCTTTGTGGACTATAGCTCAGCCTTTAACATAATCATTCCTGACATTCTGGTCAACAAACTGTCTGACCTAGGACTCCACCCACTCACCTGCTCCTGGATCAAGGACTTCCTCACAAACAGACCACAGACAGTCAAACTTGGCCCCCACCTCTCCTCCACCCGGACGCTGAACACTGGCTCCCCACAGGGATGTGTGCTGAGTCCTCTGCTGTACACACTGTACACAGCAGACTGCAGACCAGCCCACACCAGCAACACCATAGTGAAGTTTGCAGACGACACTACTGTGGTGGGGCTGGTCTCTGGGGACGACGAGACGGCCTACAGAGACGAAGTCCTGAAACTGTCCAGGTGGTGTCAGCCTAATAACTTCATCCTGAACACCACCAAGACCAAGGAGATCATCCTGGACTACAGGAAGAACAGAGCAGATCCACCCCCACTCTACATCGATGGAAACTGTGTGGAGAGGGTCCACAGCTTCACCCTCCTGGGCACCACCATCTCTGCTGACCTCACAGGGTCTAACAACACCATCAGGAAGGCTCAGCAGCACCTGCACTTCCTGAGAAGACTCAGGAAGAACAATGTGAACCAGGAGCTGCTGGTAACCTTCTACCGCTCAACCATTGAGAGCATCCTGTCCTCCTGCATCACAGTGTGGTTCTCCCACTGCACTGAAGCAGAAAAGCAGAGCCTCCAGAGAATGGTAAAGACAGAAGAGGATCATCGGCTGCCCCTCCCCTCACTGAAGGACATCTACCAGTCACGCTGCCTCAGCAGAGTGACTGACATCATCACTGACTCCACCCATCCTCCTTTCTCTCTGTTTGAACTGCTGCCCTCTGGAAGGAGGTACAGGTCCATCAGAACCAGGACAAACAGACTCAGAAACAGCTTTTTTCCACAGGAAATCACCTTACGGAATACACACACCTCCACCAACCACACCCACTCTGACTATTTACTACAATGTGTGCAATATCCTGACTGTGCAATAACTCGATATTTATTATGCTGTGCTCACAGCAACTCATGTCATTCCATTGTATTTTATCCACAAATATTTAATATTTAACAGTTTCTGTACATTTTGTTCATTTTTTGTTAAGAGTTGTAAATACAGAATTTCTATTTCTATTCTATTTTTATTTTATGTAACTCCTTCACTCCAAGGCTGCTGCAATTTCATTGTATCCCCATGTACAATGACAATAAACGATTCTGATTCTGATTCTGTTGCACAAAAGTAGGATAAGGGATTAAGCCAGGATATCTTGGTGATCCTGGCTCAATTGATCCCCAATCCGGTTGCACTAAAGCTGGATAGGGGGCAGGAGGATATGTTATGGTATAAATTACCATGGAGATTTATTCTGTGGAGCTAGCCTGCTCCAGACCAGGCTAAATTCCAGGATCTATTTAATCTCATCCCTAATGTCAGTCAGCAGTCGCCACAAATGGAAACCAATAGTTATTTCACTGCTCACTATACATTTTTATCACATATAACTAGACCCACTGTCATTATTTAAACGTTTGTGATCATTAATTTCAATCATTTTGGATAAATGATGAGTTTTAGATGATGTTGCTATCATTAGATAATTTACAGTTTCCCATAGACTATAAGGCTATATGTAAAATGATAGAATATTAGGGCCACAGAAGGAAAAAAAAGACAAGTCATTATATTGTAACCAGTTGTTTTAAAGGAGGACAGTTGTTAAAATGACAGATGTGGGGCATTTCGTGAAATTGTACCTCAGTATGGTTTCATAAACGAAGACATGCTGATGTGCCAGAATATGAAGTATCACATTTTCATAACTATCAAAACTGTAAAAAGAATATGTTGCTTTTCTGTAGAAAGAACCAGCCTCATACATTTATGACTTTATCCTTTTTGCTCAGTGGGGCCCTAGTACTCTGTCATACAAAATAATACACATTCCATATGAATATAAAAACACAATGTGTAACATTATGTTCCTTTATTGAATAAGGACAAAACAAAGCAGGTAAACTATCAGCTCCTTTCAAAACTGAAGAGACAGGGACTCTACAAGATGGAAAGCACAGAATCAGAGTATATTATACAAAATGATACATACACATTCAAAGGTCTGTATATAACCCACCCTGCATGTCTGCACACTAAAATAAATGCAGGACAAATTTATTCCTGTACTGAATGTCTACGTCTGCCAGTTCTATTTGGCGCTGGAGGTGGTTGCCAATACAACTTTCTGATAGCTTGTGAGCTCTGTGAACACAATACAATTGGCGCAGCTGGAATTTGGCAGGATGTGGTGTCCTTTTATTAATACGCACTATGTTGCCAGGCTGGTTTTCCCACTGTATAGCACCTGGGTCCTGTAAAAGAAATGAGATTTTTCTGATCTGGATGAGGACTCCTCACCATTGTAGAGTGAATAGTACTTTCACAGTCTTAACATGATACCTCATGCCTTCTGGAATCCAGAGAGATGGTCTCCTCCTCCTCATCGTCTCCATCATGTGCTGTTGCTGCTCCACTGGGGCTTTCACCCTATCACATTTAATCGGATTCATATTGAAGCTAGTAGACAGGACATGCCAGGCCTACGGTATGCCTTTGATGGAGTACTCACTGGATCAGCATGGTCTGGTGCTTGTGCTGGTGGCTCTAACAGGAACACAGTGCTGCCAGACACTGCAAGGCAATAGGTAAACCAAAGTCAGACAGTCCCAATTGATTCAACATGAATGTGGTTGTATTCCATGTAGAGATGGAAGGACATACCTTGAATGAAGCGGGTGGCATCTTGGGAGGAACCTATGTTCGTCTCTTTCCCCCCAGGGATCCCCTCGAAGACGGGCCTGCCTTTATTTAGCTCCAAGGCCATGTCCTCTGCTGGGGTAAGGTCGGCCTTTGGTCACCCACCACCCGTGCCTTGTCTGTGGGTATTCTATTCACTGCTAAAACAGTACAATGTGTGAACAGGCACCTTCTGGGTACAATACATGCTTGTGCTTCGTTAAATATTAGTCAGGGACCATACCATTCTGCAGGATGTCCTGGGATTTGATTTTGACCTGCTGCCATGTCCGTTTTGGCCCGTTCATCTTTAATCTACATCACACGCACACACATTCTTTATCACAAGAACATTTGATGGAGTCACACTGACAAAAATGACTTGGCATTTTTGTATTGTTTTCAGTGAAAATATAAAATAAAGAACACTTAAGATGTATTTTCTTGATTTTCTAAATGACCTAGCAAAATAAGTATAGGTTTAGACCAAAAATATAAACTTCAAGTAAATGTGTGCTTAAAACAAGCAAATAAATTTAAACATCTGTCAATATAATAAGAAAAATTCTCTTGAAATAAGTTTACTTTTTCTATAGACACTTAGTTTTAGCAAAGTTCTCTTGTTTCACTGGCAGAGTTTTTTGCTTATTTTCCTAGGGTTATTTTGCTCTATAAAATATTGAAAATTTTTTTTAGATATTTTTTTGACTGAAAACAAGACAAAAATACTAAGTAAGAAAGACATATTTGCAGTGCAGTGAGCAACCGACCTTGGGTCCTTTGAAAGGCGTTTTATAAATTAAAGTGATATTATTATAGCTCATCTCTGTATTCAAGAAAAGTTTATTTATATCGCACTTTTCACAATTGTTTCATTCTGTCAAGGCTGCTTTACATTAATAAAAGGAGGGGAAACACAAAAAAAAAAAAGGTGGACAACATAATAAGCAGAGTCCAACGGCTAAGATTAAACCGTACTGAGCGTAGTAACGTAAAATAATAATGTAAGGCTTTAATAATCATATTTCATAGCTTTATACAGTGTGATGGAGTTACGTTATACAATTTCACTCATATATGCAGTGCATTTCAATATAAAATTTAACCATTTCATAATTACAGTATAACTGCGTTTTTGGAGATGTGAATTGATTACTTGATTTGTAATTGTGATGTTTCAGCGGAGCGGTGAGTGTGTAACTGTGCACTACATACGCATTCAGGCTGTCTGCAATACTTTGCCACACTTTTTCTCTTTGCTTTATCACTGTGGCGGTGTTGCCTTTCTTCTTAATTATATCTTTTACCTCCTCGTATGCCTCCATGAGGATTTGTGCTTCCGACGGGGAAAGGTACGCGGCTCTAGTTGCCATGGTAAATCAGTTTATCTGTGATCTGTGGAGGGGTCTGTTTGAGTGAGCCGTGAGCGCGCACCTATCCAGGATTGGTTACACCTGGCTTGATGAATCCGTGTCTGCTCATCCTGGCTTGGTCTTTGTGCAACCAATTAAGCCTGGACGCACATGTTTTGGCTTCATTGAGCTCAGCTCAGTCATTTATCCCGGATGTCTTAATTCTACTTTTGTGCAACAGGCCTCAGGTTTAGATAAAATAAACACATTAAGATTTTATTTATCTTGGTTTTCTGTCTCAATACTTAGTTATATATATCACATTTAGTTTCTATAAAAAGATTCTAGCTGTTTTTATTTGAAGCATTTCTGCTTTTTCCAGCTCTGAGTGTTAACGTCTAGCAGAATGAAATGTTTCTTCTTTTTATTTCTTCTTGGTTTTTGTTGTTTACCTCTTGGCTCCTCCCATCAGGGGTCACCACAGCCAATCAGCTTTTACTGATCCACATCAGTGGTTTAGCATCTGCTCCAATAGAATTCTTAGTATGAGGTGAAGACTGAAGATAAAGGAGGGATTTTTTAGTGAAAGATTCACTTTTTGTCTGGTTAGTGTTTCCAAGAAAACCTGGGAGGTATTCCAGGAAGCATGTTTAAACTAGCCTGACTTTAACCCTGAACTCTGGATGAAATCCACCAGAACTTGTTTACTCTGTCGGTTCCAAAAGACCGGATATGAGTTAGCGTAATTACGCTCGACTTGGTAACCCTGGGTTAATGCTCGTGCATGTCAAGTACATAAAGACATTCTCAATAGATCGCCGATTTCCGGAGTCACCATGGAAATGCGTGGAGAAAAAAAGAAAGCGCTATACTTTAGTGAGACGGAGTCTGAGATTTTAATGACGGCGTATGACGATTACACAACCATCAAAAAAGTAATACGGCTGCATCATCAAAAGAAAGAGTTTCTGCTTGGAGAAAAAGAACGGACAAAGTAAACACAAGAGTTTCTGATCTTATTTTCTTATCCAACTTAAATTAATTCGATTAGTAACAAGTAATTGAGAAAAATTTATTCAACCTACTTTCTTACGTCTATCTAACTCAATTTTTGTTACCAACTCAATTTAACATATTTATCTAACTAAATGTCATAATACTCCAATTCAATTACAGTTTTTCCATCTTAATTTATTGTAGTTCTTGAACTCTCATGTGTCTAAATTTGAGCCTGCAGATATACTCATTTTTATAACAATGAAATGAATTAAACAAAATAGTTTAGAACCATTTAACCATGTACCATATCTCTGAATTTCTCATTATACCATTACATTGTAGGGGTGCAACATAAACTGATTATCCTTTCCCTCCTTCGCACTCATAGAAAGAATTCAACATAGTAGGACAAAATAACTCTGCAATACACACCAAAACAGCTAAACAACTAAACACATTTGGACAAAAACCCACACAATCCGTCCAGACAGTCAAAAGGAATGATATCCCACAATCCCTCGCGGTGCCAATTTAACAGCAGCACCAAAGTTACACAAACTTAAACAAAAGAATTTGAATGAAAGTAAAATAACCGTCTGAAAACTACTTGTTATTTTTAAACTGACTTAACTAAAAGAATGGATTTATCTTAGCTGAAGCAAATTATTAATTTAGATCAATGTAAAAAGTTTATCTTTCCAACATCCATATGTGGTCTTATCACCCTCTCATGGTGGAAAAAGTATTATCTGAGCTTCTTCATCCACTAAATCATCTTCAAATGGACACGCCATGCTGCTTCACCTCTCTGAAAACAAACTAACCTTCAACTAAACCTGCTCCAGAACAGGTTATGTTCAGAGCATGAGTTGCCATAGCAACTTGACCTACCCTGAAACATACCTCCATTTCTGGAACCGAAAGCTGAGGTTATCAACTTCCTTGGCCTCAAACTTACCGTGGGAGCTACCATAACCTGCTTTCTGGAATACCCCCCTGAACTTTTTGATGCTTCAAGTTAAACAGGATTTTGGTTCGATTTCTGTCTTTAAACTCTGTGGTTTTCCTTCAAATTCAGGACTTCAAGTCCCTCAAATGCAGCATTTGTGAGTCTGGTGTTTGTTACAACTGAACCAATAAATGTCTGGAGTTTCCTTTTATTTGTTTTTAATTTATGTTTCTATTGAGTCCATTTATCTAGAAAGAAAACCTTCAAAAACTTGACCAACCAAATATCAAATCCACTGTTCCAACTTTCTGTCTGGTTAGTTTTTCCAAGAAAACCAGGGGCCTGTTTCAGAAAGGAGGTTCAACCAACTCTGAGGTTAAACTTGAACTCTGAGTTGGTCAATCGAGAGATTAACAAGTCTGAGTTTTCTGTTTCAGAGAAGCTGATCGGAGTTAGGTCAATCAACTCTGAGTGGACTGATTCGGAGGTGAGCGTACGCACCGCGACTATAAGGAGCCATTATCAATGGAGCGCAGATATCACGAGTCACCATGGCAACCGTGAAAAAAAGAGGTCTGCGTATTTTTCTCCAGCTGAACTTGACGTGCTGCTGCAGAGTTACAGTGAATATGAGCACATATTATTCCAGAAGAAAAGCAACACCGCTGCATCTGCAAAACAGAGACAGTTAGCGTGGGAAAACATAGCTGCTCAAGTTAATGCCTAAGTTTGCATTTAAATCATTGTTATAAAATATTGGCTGTAATAACTTTTTAAATAGCGTAAGGTGTGAAATAAAAAATGGCGATATTTAGGTGTACTTTTGAAAGTGTTATTCCTGGTGTAAATGCATGAAATGCTGCACAGTGTACAGAACCAACAATCTGGGGGAAAAATGCATTTAACGTTGATAATGTTTAGAGGACTTTTTTGTTAACTCTTGCAAACGTTGGTCAGTTTAATATTAATACATGCAATTGTAGCCGGCCTCACAGGGTTCGGTGTCGGTAGATGTGAATGAAATTATGGTGCTCAGACACACACGTCTGTTCACTCCACAGGTCTCTTTATTATAAATCTTGCACAGCAGAACACATGCCCCCTACAGTCCCACTACCGTAACTGCAGTAGTAAATGCATGAACATGAGAAACTGCATGGGCTGCTACAGAATTGTGTTTTTAAAAGTAAGCTTTTGTCTACCCTTGTATTGATCAAGTGGTATAGGTTTATATGGGATTAAGAAAGTAAGCAGTACCAGCAAATTGTGTTTCCAAAAAGTAATTGTTACATTAATTTAATTCAATGTCCCTGATTTCATTTTCATGTTGATGCAATCCTGCAGGAATTAAAAGAACATGGCAGCAGCTAAAAAGTATAAAAACATAATTCAATCAGGTCAAATTTGAGCATGTCATGGATGTAGGCTTTGTTGACAATATTTAACATATGAAACATCTACATAGCAATAAATATCTAATGGTGTTTTCATTGTATATATGTAATTGACTGCAACGAAAAACGGTAACGCTCAAACAAAAACGTATGGAGCAATGACAAAATATTGAGTCTTCTCAAAATCCTCGTACGAGGTAAATATAATTCTCTACGAATTAATGCAGCCTCCTCGTCTATTGGGTCCTCCAAAAAAGGACAAGCCATTCTTGTCACTTAGACCGTCTCTGTCTGTGTGACGGAAATTTGGGCAATGAAGGTTAAAGCGAAAAATACCGCTTTGTCTTTAAAAAGGGGAGGGGACCGGCAGAAACTTTGAGTTTGGAGAATAAAACCTGCTCCCGACCAGGTTAGGTTCACAGCATAAGTAACCATGGATACTGACTCCGAGTATAAGTTACCTCTCTTTCAGAAACGGGTTTGACTTACTCTGCTTTCTCTGGTTTAACAAACCTCCCATTCTGAAACGGAAAACCCAGGGTTTCCCTGATTTCAGGGTTAACGCACTCAGAGTTTACACTTAACCTCCTTTCTGAAACAGGCCCCTGGACGTTTCTGACTTGATGATCAAATGTTTGTCAACAACTGCTTTAGTGAGTCTGGAGAAGAAAGTTGATCTGTTGGGATTTTCTGCTGCTTTAGTCTGGACATTCAAGCAAACATTTCATTATCATTAGAAACATTTTCTAACAGAAATAGTTTCTACTTTATTTAATAAACTGTGGTTTAGAATCAGAGACATAAAAGTTTTTCATTTTCAGTCAACATCAATGTTTAGATGTTCTTCATGTTCAAAGTCATGACTGAGGTCTTTCCTTTTCATGGAGCTGCTATATTTTTTATCTTGAAACTGTTGAACACTAAATGTCCTCATTCTTCATGCTGATCAGGCAGAACTGCAGAAATGTGTGCTGCAGATGCCATGTTTGCCACTAGAGGGCAGCACAGCAGCTTCAGTCTTTGTCGTTGTTGCTGTGTGAGCCTGAAGGAGCTTCAAAGTGAGCTGCAGCTTGGTTCAGACAAACCTCCACATTCACACACAGATGTGATCCTGAAGAAGTCTGAACAGAACATTTCAGGAGAACTCTTCAGTCCAGAACATGAGCCTGCATTGTTCCTGAAACTGGGATCAGAGTTCTGCTCTCTGCTCCAACAGAACCACCTTCATGAGCTCCTGGTTTCTTCTGGATCCTCCAACATTCAGACGCTCTCTGACTGAGTTCATGTCTGCACAGAAACCTTCAGGGCCCGGAAAGACCTACGGCATCCAACTCAGCACCCATGACGAGCGGCGGACCTCGCGGGCAGCAAGGGCGGACCGCACGGAGACGGCCGGAGGCGGGACGGGCACACCGCCTGGTTCCACTGCCACCTACGCAGGCGTTGGAGGCCTGCGCAGAGATGGACAGGGGGCGGACCGACGTCCACCGGGTCGTCAGAGGAGTGCTCCGGGAGAGGCGTAACATCTCGCCAGGAACTTGCTGTCGGCAGCTCCGATCAGCTAAGGTGACATCCGGAAGGGGACCAGCGGGGGGCGTGTGGGCGATGGAAGGGCCTTTGCCGGGACTGGGAACACCGGAGCGGCGCACCGAGGAGCGGATCGGAGGGGTCGCCGTCGTGGAGCAGCTGCAGCCCGTGCATCCATCCGACGCACGACGTGTGTCTGGCGGATCGGCGTGGGGCATGCGCGGCGGCGGACTGCTGAGTGGATTGCCGCACATCACCAATCCCTCAGAGGAGGGGGGTGGTGTGACGGTGTGGCACCGTCAGATGACGAGGGGGGCCACACTGTGTTTTATCGTTTGTGCATTCATGTATTTTATGTTTTGAAATTACTACCTGTGGTGCCACCTGGCAGCTAATGAGGAGCAACGCCCAATGGACGTGGCATAGCGTTTAAAAGGGAGCGCCACAGGTAGTGAAATGAGGAGTGTGACGGAGGTGCCATGCACTGGTGTGGCCCTGCGTGGAGCAATTGTGGTGCTCAACTGTCTTGAATAAACAACGAACATCCTCACCTTGGCTCCTCTGCATCCTTTCCCGGCGGGACCCCGTCACATTCTGAATCAGGAGGGAGGAGCTCTCATCTGTTCTTCCCACCCCCATCTAGAAAGACATCAGCACCACCTGAACATTCCAAAGCTCTTTTCCAACCCATTTCTACTGAGAAGGAACCAAACACATGAAGATTAGAAAAGCTGGAACAGGATGAGGGGGAAGGCTAAAGATTCAAGTCTGTTTGTGAGTCAAAGATGGAATGAAGAAAAAAATCAATAGAAAACACAGAGTTGATTCAAAAGAGCATTTATTAGATCCAAACAGGCAGCAGGAATTTTATAGACAGTTTTCAGTTTGAAGCCTTTTGACACTGAGATGCAGTTCTGCAAACAGCCAGCATGTGTCTCCCTTCTTCCTCCTGCTTTAATGCAGTTGGTGTTGTTGCAGCAGCTGCATCAAAGTGATTCTCTGCATCCAGAGGCTGTCGTTCCTCACTAAAATCCACTCTGTTCATTCATGTCCTCTGGAGAAAACAGGCTTTATGCTCAGAAAGTTTCTACTAGTTTAGATATTCTAGAAAATGAGGAGATTCTACTGGATTTAGATGAAACTTCTTTAAAACTGCAGCTAAAAATGCTGTCAGCATGAAAAAGAACAGAGTTTTACCCTCAAAACACCAAAGAAAAAGAAAGTTCAGTCAGAAAACTGTGGAAAACATCAATCAAAGCAAAACTCAGTCTTTTAAACTGCATGAGTCAATATTTGATCATCAACAGAACAGAGATGATAGAAAAATGATTCAACTGAGAGACTTTTGTTCACTAACTGAGATCAGACGGGAGTTCTGCTCCAAAAACTGACTTCAAAGGACTTGAATCCAAACCAGTGAGTCATGTGACCACAGCGTTTGTCCGTGTCTCCACTATGAACATTCTGGTCACATGACCATGTTGGAGTTTTCTGAATGAAACTCTGTGTTTGTTTGTCAATGAGAGTTTCTGGAGAACAGAAATCAAGTGTGAAACATCAGGAACCAGAATCTAGTGATCCAAAGTTCTGGTTCTGTCCCTGTTCCAGAGACAGAACCAGGATCCAACGCCTGACTGTGTTTTCCCCTGACCCACACATAGATCTATGTCATCCAGAAATGTTCTGTCTGATCAATGATTCCCTCAATCCCTGATTGGTCCATCCCAAACTCACATCTGTCCATCAAATGTAGATCAAAGAAGAAAGTGATGATCTAGAAAATAATCTGTTTGTCTGCAGGTCTGTTTTTCTCCAGATCCTGGAGCTGCTGAACATCTGAATCCAACCCATGTTTCAGATCAACACTCCAAGTTAGAATGAGAAGAGGACGTGCAGTTCTCCATCAGTCCACCGGGGGAGCTGCAGCACAATAACTGTCCACTTGATGCTGAGAGAGACAGTGGAGCTGATCTCAGATCAGTTCCTGCTGCAGCTCTGACACTCATCTCCACTTCCTCTGATTCCTCCATCACTCTGCTCTCCACCTCCCAGGAACACCGTCCAGTCACAACATCTCTGCAGACCAGCTGCTGCTGCTGCTCCTCTCTGCTCCTCCAGGAGGAACATCAGACGCTTTAGTTACCCCACCTGCAAAAAGAAATGAGGAAGACAGAGATGAAGGAGTGTCTCCTGATCCTGGTCTGTCAGTCAGTGATGCAGCACAGCAGCAGAAAGAGCAGCAGGAGCTTCAGTCCTGTTCAGAGCAGCAGCTTCCTGTCATCTTCACCTGTTGGAGCTTCTGCTGCTCTGATTGGCTGACTGTTGTCCTGAAGCCTGTCATCATTCTCCTCAGAGCTTCACTGAGAAGCTGCAGCTTCACAGGAAACTCTGCATCTTTGCTCTCAGACTAACTTTAGGACCAAACATCTGGAAGCAGCTGGACTGACTCCAACCCTCTACTGACCTCAGAGTCTGCAGTTTGGAGTTTGGACTCTCCACCAGATCCTGGAGCTGCTGAACTTCTGAATCATCAAGGAAGTTGAACATCAGGTCCAGTTCTGTCAGGTGGGATGTGTTGGACTTCAGAGCTGAGGCCAGAGCATCACAGCCAGTCTCTGACAAACTGCAGCCCCTCAACCTGAATCCAGAACAAAGAGTTGATATTAAAGATTTTTTATTTTATTTGAAATGGTTTATTTTAAGCAATCAAAGCAAGATAAATACACTAAACAATTCAATCAGCAGCAATACATTCATTCAAAAACGTATTAATTTAGGATAATTGGACATTAAATCAAAGATTACTTGAAAGGGAGTGGAAGGAAGCAAATTTATATAATCCCACCCCTGTTCTACCGTAACCATTTTCATTAAATGATTTATCATTATCTGGTTCCTATATTTTTACTATATTTGTGTCTTACCAACACTGTTTCAGGTCATTAAGAGTCCTTAAGGACCTTAATAAATTAATAAATGTTTACAACACTCCTTATGGACCCCCACTTCTTTTTGCCGTCCTCCTCCTGGACGAGGGTGTCTGGCCCTTGCCTCGCTCTCTCCTGGACCAATCAGGGCCAGGTGGGTGGCTGCCTGGAGCATAGGGCAGGTCTCCCTTGGGGTCCCTGGCTCGTACCTGGGGTTGGGGTGGAAATATGCCCAGAACTTCGGGGTGGTGGTAGGGCTGTGACGATAACCACATCACCGAACTTTTTCGGTGCATGTGGTGCGTGATTGGAACTATAATAAACACATTAAACGCATTCATCTTTGCTGATAATTTCCTTTTTCTGCTAGTTCTGTGTTCAGACTTTCCTTCTGTCTTTCAGACTGTTCTCTCCTTCTCTCCCACCGCGCCTGTCACTGTCTGTTGTGGGCGCGCGCTCTGCGCTGGACGTGGCACAAGGCTCCCTTTATACACACAGGCGCGCTTTCAGAAGCACACATCCTCATTCTAAAACCAAAGTTTCCGTCTCGCGAGGAAATACGACAAATTTACTGCTTTCTAATTATTAATTTCCATTGTATTCATTTCCATTACAACCTGCGTGCGTTCTTAAGTGTGCGACACGGCCGGCCGCTGGAGGATTTTGCGTTGGGGGGGGGGGGGGGGTATTACTGTTCTCCTTCACTCCGTAACACCAATCATGAACGCACGCTGTTATATTTCCATGAATATCACTACATGTTTTGTTTGGGAACTATTTTGTGCAGCGTAACGTTACGTGTCTGTATAAACAAAGGCGGAGCCTCCTGCCCCGCGTTCTTCATGGGTGTCAGGCTTCACAGCTACCGGAAAGGTGACAGTGTGTGCAGTCTGTTTATTACTGGGCAATATATAATATTCTGAGAAGATGTCTGTACCAGAGAGCACAGGTGAAACTTGCGTGCAGCTCCAGAGCGGTCCGCTGCAGAGGAATCAACACACACCCCCAACACACGTGTGCACACCTTCCTCCTATACCTACACAAGACGCTCCGCGCTCACACACACAGCCAATCTACAACACCTATAGTTAGTTCACAAGTTAGATATGTAGTTGTTAGTTGTTACTGTTATCTGTTGATAAAGAATAGTACGTTGTTATTGTATTTATCCCCGATGTGGCCGCCGGTTAACCGCGACATCGCGCCCCCTGATGGTTCAACACCGCGCCGATCAAAAATTCGACACCGTCACAGCTCTAGGTGGTGGTGGGGTGCTTTTCTGGGGCTGGGGGCTCTGCGATGGGCCCTCCCCGCATGGTGGGGGGGCTGCTCTTCTGGTTGGGCAAGAGCTGCACTCTCTGTACCCCCTGTGTCTTCCTGCTCTCTGGCTTTGGGGGCCCCCGTGGCGGTCCTGCTGGCCCCGGCCTGGGTGCCGGATGTGATCGCCCAGGGGGCAGTTGTTCTCTATTTGCTACCGTGTGGGTGTTGGAGGGGATTCTGGCTCCTGCTGCGTCTGGGGTCTTGGTGTGGGGATGGCTGGGCACTCTCCCTCCTTCTTTTTACATTCCATCATCCATTTTAGAGGAACATAAACACTCACCTGAGCACAGGTGTTAGCTCACCTTTGCACAAATACTTTGCGTGATTGAATGACATATTTCACACTACTTGGTTTTGAAGGCATACGTATGTGTGTGCGAACATTTGTTGGATTGTGTACATGTTAAAATCTGGACAATTTTGGAGCCAACAGGTATGTTTAAAACATTTCAATGTATGTGTGGAAAGGCCCCGCCCTTATAGACTTGTATTACATCTGAACCTCACCGTAATGATTATAACCATTTAGCAACATGTACCTTTATGCTGCTTCATTGTTTCACACACCCCCCTATCTATAATCATCTTTCTGTCCCCCCCTCTCTAACATCCCTCTCTCTTCCTCCCTCCTTTCCTTTTTGTCCGGTCCACAACACAAAAGATTTTCTAAAATAATACAAAAGGGGTTTATTCAGACATACCTCTGGTTTGTCAGAAGATTCATAACCCCTGTTGTTAAAGTAAAATATCTGCTCACTGTGGGTCAACACAACTTTGTCATGAAATTGATCTGAACACAACTGAAACATGGAGTCTGACCTCAGAGTCTGCAGTCTGCAGCCTGGACTCTCCAGAAAATCACAGAGATGAAGAAATCCTGAATGCTCCAGGTCATTCCAGCTCAAGTCCAGTTCCGTCAGATTAGATGGGTTATTCTTCAGAGCTGAGACCAGAGCTACACAGCTGATCTCTGACAAACTGCCGCACTCCAACCTGCAATCAGACAGAAAAGTGTGTTCAGGAACAGTGATGCTGCTGGAGGTCCAGGAATGTGGTAAATTCAGTCAGGTGGGACCCGCTCTAATGACAGACTGACAGATGACATTATCATTGTTTAGTAAATTCTTTTTGGATTTTGACCCAAAACATGATGGCAAATTAAAATGCAACAGATTTAAAATAACTCTCTCACTCTTCCTTATGCATTATCCAATCAATTTCAGATGGCTGCTGCCGCTGTGTCTGTGTCTCTCGTCATTGCCAAGTATGTTCCCTCATCTCCTGCACCGATATCTCTATTTTTCTATCCACAACCTTTGTTGACCACAACAACACTGTTGGTAGGAGAATCAATTAGGCGCCGTAGATTTTGTAATGCAAACACTCGTTCTTTTCCTGGTGCTCCAGTACCCTACTGGATAAACTTCATGGACTTTTACAAACAGACCTTCTACAATAACCAGAATCATCATCCATTTAGGGACCAATGACACTTCACGCTGTCAGTCAGATCTCACCTAATTGGATGTTTTGGATTTGCTTGCGTTTTTAGTCTCTTGTGGGAGATCAGTTTTTATTTCCAGCCCTCTCCCCACACAAGGCCATGGAATGGAGAGGTTGAACGAGATTTTAGCGCTCACCAACTGGCTTAAATACTCTTCTTTCTGCTATACCTATGGTTTTATTGACAATTTTAATGCTTTTTGGGATTGCTGTTCCTTTCTCATTCGGGTTCTCAAGAAACATGAGAGCCTGTCGTCTGAGGGACTGCATATGTTTCAGTTTGGGGTCTCTGCATCCTAAAGTCAAAGGCCTGAACCGGCTCGCAACATCAAGTGCGTGTGTGAGCTTATAAAAACCAAACTCGACGTTCAACCTTAAGCAAGTTAAAAGATGCACCGGCAGCTTTGAAGCTGCATCACCGGAGTTGTGTTGGAAAGCCGGGGTTGTTGCTGGCCTGAAGCCGACACAGCCCGGCATGGATACCTCTTTCCAGGCGAAGCTACCACCGTTTTCTGCGAGAGCAGGGACACAAACGGAAAATGGGCTCCGTCCCTGCAGCTAGGTGGAGAACGAGAGATTTGGGTTTTTATTGAAAGCATTTGAGCCACGCTTTGACATGACAAAAAATGACCTCTCCACTGTACGCCCAGACCAGAGCTATGGTTGAGATTGCACTGGAAACAGCACAAAAAGTGGCATCCCAGCCCTTTGTACTAAATAATGTTCACAAAAGTCTGTTATTCATTACACCAAATAAAACAAAAGTTGTTCATTGTCATTTTGTTTAAAAACTAAAAAATAAATGGGGAAATATTTTCCAAAAAACAGTTTTTCAAGTTCTTCTTTCTTAAAGTTTGATATATCGTGAGTTGTTAGAGACGATATATATCGAGTATCACATTATCTCCATATTGTGATAGTATCGTTATCATGAGCAATGTTTCACAAATCGTATCGTATTGTAAGGTACCCAGTGATTCCCAGCCCTAGTCAGGATGTATAAGAGTAGCCACTATCTTCTCCAGCCTTCCTGCCAAGGCTTTGCAGATTATTTTAAGATCTGCATTAATCAGCTATATGGGTCGATAGCTAGATTTTAAAAGTAAAATAATTATGGCAGAGTTCATATTTGGAGGTAGATAATTGTTTTCCTTAGTTTCTGTTGTCACTCTGAGAAAAGTGGGAGCCAAAGTAGGCCAGAACTCTTTATAAAATTCTGCTGGGAAGCCATCTGCTCCTGGGGCTTTTTTAACCAGGCATGTTGGTTAGTGCTTTATGTAGCTCTTCTTCAGTTTAAAAAAAACCTTTTAGACCAAACATAAAACCAGAAGTGACTGGTCGTTCCAGGCTATAGCCTACAGACTCTGGAATGCGCTGCCTCTGTCCCTTCATGTGGCCGACTCTGTCAATTAGGTCAACTGAAGACTTTTTTTTCCCAACATGCTTTTAGCTGACTGGTTTCATTGTTATTTGTTTTGTTTTACATCATATTTAATTGATGTTTCTGTGTTTTCATTGTACTGGCCTGTATTGTGTTTTATTGTTCAGCGCTTTGTGATTTTATCTGGCAAAGGCACAATATAAATAAAACTTACTTATTTACTTACTTATCCGCCCTGATGATAGACTGACAGATAATATTCTCACTGATTAGATTTGAAATGACGTTAAAACAGACAAGGAATTGAAATGTCATTTATCATCATGAATTAATAATGACTAAATACATTTTCCAAATGCATGGCAGAAATGCAGATTGACCTGACAGTTGGAAAATGAATTTTCATTTGAATTATGAAACTATAAAACATGACAATTTAAAATCCAATAGATTTTCTTTGATGTAAAGCTTTAATTTAAAAAAATGTCAAATGAAATTGGATTTCTTTATATTGAATCCTAAGTTGTAAAATGCATTTTCAAATGACATCATCACATTGCAAAGTGAAATGTTTATTGAGAATTGAAGAGACCGGCATGAACCGTGGGCGTGGACAAAAACAAATGGGGGAAAAAACAATTTCATTTGGTCCTGCCCCTTTTCCCCATATTTGGAAGGTCCAGGTTAGGCTGAGTTAACTCCAGCCAATATGGCGGTGCCCCTGAGCTGACAAAGACAGAGATAGACAGACAGAGAAACTGCTCTCCCACTAAGAATTGACGAGACATGGCAGTGAAGCTACTGTCTTCAACCTGTAAGTTCTGGTCTAACTCTGGGGTGGGAAACCTGTGGCATCCTGAGGGAAAGAGAGTAGCAAACTGGGTGCGACAACAGTGAGCACTTGATCTGTCTGTACTTTGTGGATTTGAAAAAAAAAGTGGTTTGATTGAAAAATTTCTTCTCACAGTGAGCTTTTTTCCGCTATGATGTCATAAAGACAGAGTCCATTCATTCAGTGCACTGAGCTCTGTAACACAAACTGTAAACTTTATGTAGTACCCCCTCGCTATACTAGCTTTAAAGTGAGGGCGTTATCCCTGAGTTCTTAGTTAACAGGTGTTAAACGTTTCGTGCCAAATTGATATTTCCACACCATTAGATTTGGGTCCTTGTTCCACAATGTAAAAATAAAATTAACCTAATATTTCTATAACCAAACATGCAAATAACAGTTTACATTTTCTCACAAACAACACAGTTCTTGAAAATTTAAATATTTATGTATTATTTCTCCCCAGTTAATTGTAAACGTAATCTCTGTCAGATCAAATTCAAATGTTTGCCTCAAAACAAAAATGCAATAAACAAAAATGGGCCCCAAATATATGAATTCAATCCAGAATATCAGAAACTCAAAGTTCCCACGCTGCAGGCCTGTTGTCTCTAGTTTACATGTTCACGTTAGGTCTTTTCCAAAGCATGCATAAGGTCCAGATGCAAACTGGTTGTGGCCTGACAATAAACTCTGACGGTTCTGTCAGAGTCAAACTGAAAGCCTTTAACTCAATAGACTCCCGTCTTCTTTGTGCTGTTTGGTGTTTTCAGTCACTGCGTTAGTGACTCAAACTCCACAGTCCCATGCAGGCTATGCTAAGCTAGCTAAGTCCAGCTGACTAGCATGCTAACACCCTTAAAGTCCTGAACAATTTACCATAAACATGTTATTCTGAACTCACTTTTCATTTTTTCTTAACGCATCTAGGATTTCCTCTGATTTCTTAACATATTTTCTAAACGTTTCATCTCAGCTGAACTGAGAACCATCTGAACCATCTTTATTTCTCCTCTCTCTCACTCTTCCTTATGCATCTTTCAATCAATTTAAGAGAAATTAAAATTATATATATATATATATATATGTATTTCGCCCCCTCTTTATCACGTGCATAGCAACAAAAGTACTAAGGCAACTTAGCAAGATTATAAAACAATTTTTCACCAAAGTAAATTGAAAACAACAAGAACAAACAAATCCCATTAATGCAAAATTGTCTTTCCTTAGTGATGTCATCAATCAGTCATCTGTACTCATCATATTGATTTGAACGCAACTGAAACATGGAGTCTGACCTCAGAGTCTGCAGTCTACAGTCTGGACTCTCCAGAAAACCACACAGATGAAGAACTCCTGGATCCTGCAGGTCCTCGTTGTCGCTCAGGTCCAGTTCTGTTAGATTGGACGGATTTTTCTTCAGAGCAGAGACTAGATCTTCACAGCTGTACTCTGACAATCTGCAGCTGCTCAACCTGCAATCAGACAGAAAAGTGTGTTCAGGAGCAGTGATGCAGCTGGATGTCCAGGAACTTGGTCCATTCAGTCAGGTGGGACCCGCACTGATGACAGACTGACAGATGAAATTTTACCTGTTTGCTCATTTCTTTTGGATTTGGACCCAAAAACATGATCATGAATGAAAATGTAATAGATTAGGAATGACTAAGTTAAAACAGACGAGGACTTGAAATGTCATTTATCATCAAAAAATATTAATGACTAAATATTCATTCATTCATCTTCTGTTTTGTCCCTTTTGGGGTCACGGGGCTGCTGGAGCCTATCCCGTCCACATACGAGCGAAGGCAGGGGACACCCTGGACAGGTCGCCAGTCTGTCTCAGGGTCACATATCATGCACACTCACACCTAGGGAAAATTTAGAGTGACCAATTAACTTATAAAGCATGTTTTTGGATGGTGGGAGGAATCCGGAGACCCCAGAGAAAACCCACGCATGCAAGAGAAGAATATGCAAACTCCACACAGAAAGGTCCCCCATTGATGTTCTGCTTCAAGTCCCCCAGCCGGGACTTGAACCAGGCCTTTTTGCTGTGAGGCAGAAGCGCTAATCACTGCGCCACCGTGCACCCTCATTACTAAATACATTTTCAAAATTCATGGAAGAAATACAGATTGACCTGACATTTGGAAAATAAATTTTCGAATTTCAGCTACAATTACAAAAGGGGTTTATATATGTTTAATGGGCGTGGCTAAATTTGCATATTTTCTGACCATTCACTTTTAACATTCAGATCAAAGCAGAGAAAAAGCAAGCAAATACTATGGCAATTTAACAAGATTGGAAAATAATTCAACAAATTTAATTCAAAACAACAAGAATAAACAAATCACATCAATGACACATTGTTGTTCTGTAGTCATGTCATCAGTCAGTCATCTGTACTCATCTTAGGCCCCCCATTTACACTGCATGGTTCAATTGACCCAATTCCGATTTTTTCCTCTCATGTGGCACAGATCGGACATGACCGGTGAACGTGTCAGCAGGACAAAAGCGCATGGATTCTGATTTTCTCAGATCGGACTCAGGCTTCATTCATATGTGGAAATAAATCGGATACAAATCGAATATGTGCATTTGCGTGTGCCATGTAAGCAGATAAATCGGATATTCCCCAGTAAATGCGAGTCGTACGTCAGTGACGTCAATTCAGGACACCACCAACTGAGATCACATGACTCATTAAAGTGCTTTTACGCGCTGATTTTGCTGTTCGAGGACAGCTGGAGCCCCATCAGCGTGTTCCCTTTCAGCCTCAAGGCCCGTACACACCGGGACGAATATTCGCCAGGCGTTTTTCGACACGTTTTTTGTGTTCACACCCAGGCGATTTTCGCTGACGATGAGTGGAGTGAACATGCAATTTCATTCCCTGACATTAGATGGCGCTTAATGTAAAACAGAAATACTCCTGTACACAAGGTGGCGCTGCGCAACTTTACGCTTCTTAAAGTCGCTTTTCACTCAGAAGAAGAGAGCAAGTATTTACACGCTTGTCAGAATCAAACAAAGAAAACATGAATATTTCAAGCATCAGTAGCTCCAACTGGTGCTTGGTTCGGGGATATTTTAGAATGTCCATCATTATTGCTTCGCGGCTGTGTAGACGCTACTTGGCGTCGATCTTCTTCGCTGGTATGTGTGCTCAGCAAGGCAGTTTTGTGTTTGAGCGCCCCCAAGTTGTGTTTTACTGTAACTTCAGAAGCTCCAGACACGTGAGCAAAAGCGCCATTCTCATTGGTCGAATAGATTTCGACGCAACGCGTCGAAAAAAAAAAAACGAATCCGAGGCGTTTTTTTTTTTTGACGCTTTAACGCGTGGCGTTTTTTCGCGTCGGTGTGCACACTCTCGTTGGTGCCCTTTGTTTAGTCACGAGGCGTTAAACGTCGGCGAAAATCGCCGGCGAAATTCGTCCCGGTGTGAACAGGCCTTCAGGCTTCAGACTTTAGTCGGAAACTTCTGTCATTTCCGGTCCGGTCCCTGTCGGGACACAACCGGTAACTAATCAAGCGGGACACCGTTGCTCTGGAACAGGCAAGAAGCCCTTTATTTCTTTGCTTGGATCAAAGTGTTAGTACAGCACAACGTCTGCAAACACCTCATTCAAAACTCAGAGAGAGCACATAAGCCGGCCGAGCAGCCCTCCTTTTTCCTCTCCTCGTCCGCCTGCCTCATCCAGAAGCGCCCAAGGCAACGCCTCCTTCTGTCGCTGCGTTGCCTCCATGACAAAAGAAACAACAAAAAAAGTGGGGGACCAAGCTAAGCTTTTTTCTATTTCGCCATGCCAAACGTTTGCCGTTTGGACCAACAAGCATCTTTTAAACGGGCTTTTATTACTGTTATGATTATTATTATGGGCCTGCTAGCTCAGAATTTTTTAAATCTGCGCGATCAGTGCTTTATTCTTGGCTGCAGGACCGCGAAGAATGATTATCATTAGGCCAAAAATACGTGCTAAAAACACTGGCCGTGGGGTAACTTAAAACTACGTGCGGGCAATGCCGGAATGAGCATCTTGGATGTAAACATGTGGGAATTATATCAGCCTTTATTATGTCAGGACACCACTGGAAACACAAATTCATATGATGGTTTAGAATTTCTCAGATCTGTGTAGCAGCACTTCCGCCTTCGGCAATCCGGCTGCCGGTCCGACGACAAAGCTAGTCCCGGGGAAAGTTTCGACGAACCGCGGTGCGTCCAAAGGAGGACCGCGGAAGGCCGAAATACAGCTACGTATTCCTGAGGACGTCTACATTTGATAGTTTCAGCATTGGATAGTGTAAATGCAAAAATCAGATACGGGTCACTTTTAAAAGTGAAAATCGGATTTGGGTATCAAGACCTGAAGTGTAAATGCAGCCATGTTGATCTGAACACAACTGAAACATGGAGTCTGACCTCAGAGTCTGCAGTCTACAGTGTGGACTCTTCAGAAAACCACACAGATAAAGAACTCCTGAATGCTCCAGGTTGTTGTCGCCCAGGTCCAGTTCTGTCAGATGGGACGGGTTTTCCTTCAGAGCTGAGACCAGAGCTTCACAGCTGATATCTGACAAACTGCATCTCATTAACCTGCAATCAGACAGAAAAGTGTGTTCTGGAGCAGTGATGCAGCTGGAGGTCCAGGAACTTGGTCCATTCAGTCAGGTGGGACCCGCCCTGATGACAGACTGACAGATGACATTTTGAAATTATGGACTGAAAAATTGCGATGACCTGTAAATGAAAATACATTACACCTTGGCAGAGGAGTTTTTTCTCAATTTTAAAAATCTAGTTTAAACTGAATAATTTTCTAACAGCAAAGCTAAGTTAGACAGAATCAATTTAGGAAACTTTAGCACAGAAAATCCTATTCTGTGTTAAAGAGAAATAGGTGCGATCAGCGCTGATCAGTATGTGTGTGAAGTGAGCCTCTTCGCCCTGCATGTCCTCTGGTTGCAGAGGTAATGCCCTGCTGCCTGTTTTCTGGTTTGCCTCCACAGGGTGTTTGGTGGAACTCGCTGCTGCTGCTGTACAGAGTTTTAGTCCTTTTTGTAGAAGTGTTTCTGTAGGTGTTCTCTTTGAGCTGTTCAACACCGCACAAAACAACAAGAAGACCTCAGCTAGAGGCAGCTTGTTTTATTATGAGACATGAACTACTTAGTATTTACTTGTGATGGGTACCGAACCAAAACTGTATGCCATGTTGCTGGCAGTAACATGAAAATGCGGATTGTGGTTTTTAGTAGGCTCAGATAAGAACGAGTGAACCACTGCAGCAGCACAAACTGGAAAAGCAGCTTGTGCAGGAAAAACAGCTCAAAAAGTCTTTCGTTCTCCTCTCAAAGTATTTCCTGACATCTCTAAACTGTAGAGGGGACTTGAAAAAATGAGGATCCACGGGGCCCAAACTGTCTGAATGTGGCCCTGCAGAGGAGCTGCTGATGGTTCTGCTTTTAGTCTAAGGGGGTCAGCTGGTTCAGTTCTGGAGCTTCAAAAGAACCCATGTGTGTGTTTGCACACGTACAGGTCCAAGTCAGTTACTAGTCGTTTCATTGTTGATCTGTTATTATGTAAATGAATTCGCAGTGTGCTGGGCGATTGCAGAGAATAATATTTAGTGAGGTCCACTGTATCTGCAGCTCCCAAAGTCCCATTTCTGATCCCCGAAATCTTTTAGGATCTTTTTCACTATCTTAGTGAGCTGATCTAACCGTCTTCCCTTGACCAGGTAGCTCCGCCCCCAGCCTTCAAGATAAACTACATTATAGGATAGATTTAGTGTCTGTTTAAGCATCAGGATTGAGAACCAGAAACTAACCTAAAGACTATGTGAAATGAAAGACCTGGTAATCTGCTGCAGTTTGACCTCCTCATTTCTCTTCACAAGGAGCTGCTGCTCTGTGGGTCAGAAAGGTAGGGAAAGCATTTGTGTCTCAAAATTCAAAATAAAAGTAAATACCAGAAAGGCTTTTTAATTTTCAAATAAAACTGCATTAGTTGACTCAAAATTAAAATGAAAAATTCATTCACCATACTGATTTTTCTTTTTCAACACCGCTTATTCTGTCTCCTAAATAAAATCATAAAGAAAATGGTATTTGACATTACATTTTCAAAAGGTTTTCTGGTAAATGTGTAGCAAAATTCAATTAGAATTATGTAATTTGACAATAAAAATGGATTAACAGAAATGCTTATTCATTTTCACAATGTAACTGCATCAAATGACTCAAAAATAAAATTAAAAATCAATTAAATTAAAAAATTAAAGCGAAAATGCAAAGGGGGGATTGCATTTCGTCTTGACATCCACCGCGCAAAAAGTGTCACAATCCATTTCCAGTCAGCAGTTCAAGGGGGGAGGCAAGGCGATGACCTCAGTGCTCACTCGGTTAGCCAGCTGCTAGCGAAGCCTGTCTCTGTGCAGAGCAGCCAGACGTGTTTGCAGGCAGGGGAGGGTGCTTTGCTCTCCAGAGGAGACTTCGGACTGCAGTCCCTCCAGCCGCTCGTCGTGAGCGAGCTGCCGGACTCGGGAGAACCATGTCTCAGAGCAGAGGAGCGGCTTTGAGAAGGTGTGCGAGTTGGCGGAACCGGCTTTTGAAGGCTGAAATGCCTCTATGCACAGTCCTGAGAAACCGTGCAAACAATCATGTGAATTTGTTGTACCAGTCATGTCCAGACAAAAAAAAAAGGCTGATGTTATTTCCTCATATCCTCGTGCAGCCAAGTTTCACATTGCGGCACTACATCAAGGCTAAATGTTGTTGTTGGCACGTTAGCTTAATCATAACCCTTCTCCCAGGTCCGTTCGGCCAAGAATTTTTTTTTTTTTTTTTTGTATTTTAATACTTGCACATTTGGGAACACCCCTCACTTTTGCACATTGCTGTCACTTTTCCTTTTCTCTGCTCTTTGGAACTGCTGTGACAATTGAATTTCCCCAATGTGGGATCAATAAAGAATATCTATCTATCTATCTATCTATCTATTGCGGCACTGCATCAAGGATAAATGTTGTTGTTGGCACGTTAGCTTAATCATAACCCTTCTCCCAGGTCCGTTCGGCCAAGAATAAAGCATTGGCCGCACCGATTATTATGTACGGAGCCTGTGTCCTGACATTGAAAAACTAAAATATATCTTGTTCCCACAAGATAATATTCCGTTCCCTCACGTCATAAGTCATTCATAAACATGGATATGCTCTTTCAGTGGTAACTTCCGTGTCTCTGTGACCCACATTTGTTAAAGAAAGAAAAAATAAAAAATTATCAATTTATTATTGTTTAAATAATAAAAGAAAAACATTATAAGGCGCGTTTCGACCAATCACCGTGTCCCTGTAACTGAAGTCTAACAACAAGACCAATGATTGGCTGACCGAAATGCATCTTGGGTATGCGTGATGCATGACGGAATATTGCTCAAATCCATGTTTGTAATGCTAAGAGCTGAGTTGGGTAAGCGAAGAAGCCATCCTAATCTTATATTTTTCCTGATTTTCATAGAGACAATAATAGTCCTTCTTGCTTTTATTTTTACCCCCACTGAATGCTCAGAGACAGGGAAGTAGCGGCAGAAAGCGGCCTTTGCAGCAAGAGGATGGAGAGCGTACCAGGATGTGAATAAACGTGATTACCGATGCTTTTGTGCTTTTTAGAATAAATTAATCTGATCTCTAAACATCCTCCGTGTCTTCAATGCAATGTAATAAGACACACACAGATAGAAATGTGAAGGTATCTGCTGTAAATCCAACTATTACTCACATCCGTGTCTATGAATAACAGGATAAATGATTGGCTAGTTAGCATGTAGCCTACTAGCCTTCGAATGTAAAGCGACTGCTAAAGAGTATGTTTAAAAAAAAGACAAGGCCTGAGTATTATTATTCCTATTCGACCTTAACTACAATATCAGCTGGCTGTCTGTCAACCAGCCAATTAGCTGCCTAAATGCAAAAGAGCTCCGCGGCGAAGATATGTCCGGTGAACTGTATGGCAAAGCAGCAAGCCTAGGTATCACAAATCTTACGATATTTTTCTTAAATTCATTGAAACAATAATAAATTGATCATTCTTGTTTTTCTTTTTCCTTTCTTGGATGAATGTGGGTCACAAAGACACGGAAGGTAACGCAGAAAGCGTTTTTTGCGGCTGGACGGAGACCATATCGGTGTTTATTAATGACTTATGACGTGAATAATTATTCCAAAAATTAATCATTTGGAGGGAACAGAAAATTATCTTGTGGGAACAAGATATTAATTTGTGGGAACGAGATAAATTTTTGTTTTTTAATGTCAGGGCACGGGATCCGTAATTATGAGCGAACAGGCCCTTTATAAAAATCATTACGATAATAACACATTTAGAAGATCGTCTCCTCTTATTTCCCGAGGGTTTTGCTATTCGAGGACAGCTCTAGCACAGATTTTGCCATGCTGAACTTTCCAGCTTCTGACAAAACGTCCCAACCTCTTGTTCCACACTCTTTTCTTATTTTGTCCCTCTTTTTCCAGCACCAAATACGCGCATCAGTGATGAAGAAGAGTGAGCACTGATATCGCATTTTTTGCATGGTGGATGTGATCCTCTCTTTGCGTTTCGCTTTAATTATGTCACAGAATCAGCGGACTTGAAAAAGAAAATAAAAGAGCATTTTGAAGTATTGATTTTTAATTTTATCTTTGATTTATTTGATGCAGTTATATTGTGAAAATGAAAAAGCAATTCTGTAAATCCCTTTTAAATGGTAAATTAGATAATTTTAATTGAAATTTGATACACATTTACCAGAGAACTTTCAGAAAATGAAATGTTAAATACCATTTCCTTCATCATTTTAGATTAAGTGATAAAGCATAAAGCAGTGTTGAAAAAGAAAAAGCCATTCGGCGGATAGATTTTTCATTTTATTTTTGAGACAACGAACACAGATTTTAATAAAGCATTTTGGGTATTGACTTCTGAATTATGAGATAGGAATGGTTCCATAGAAATCTGTTGCAACTGTTTGTCCATTGAAATCTGTAGTTCTGAGATTGATTTATGTTTTCTTTCAAAGAACACAGAATATGAAGTTTATCAAGAAACAAACTCCTGGATGGACTTAGGATCTCCTGTTTGGTCTAATGCAAAATAAACAGAATCACATTTGTAACCATCAGATAAGGAAAAAACAGGATTTTTCAGTCAAGCGGAATGTTGTTTTCTTTTTCCTTCTATGCAGAGAAACGGATAAAAACAGACAGAACTTGTGGTAGAGAATCAACATTTGAATGAAACCTGACCTGAGACTCTCCAGTTTACAGTCTGGACTCTTTAGTCCAGCAGACAGAAGCTTCACTCCTAAATCCTCCAGGTCGTTGAAACTCAGGTCCAGAACTCTGAGTCTGGAGGACTGAGAGCTGAGAATTGGGGACAGAGCTGCACAGCTTCTCTCTGACAGCTTCGAGTGTCTCAGTCTGTAGAAAACAAAGACAGACAGCAGTTATTAATCTTTCATGTTTCCACTCAAATTCATTTGTTGACTGAAGGTGATTTTCCTGAGAGTTCTTACAGAGCTTTGTTGGAGGCTTTGATCACTGGCAGCAGCCTCAGAAGAACCTCCTCTGAAGGAGAGAATTTCTCCAGGTTAAACTCTTCCAGATCTTCTTCTGATGACAGTAAGATGAAGACCAGAGCAGACCACTGATCAGGAGACAGTTTATCTGTGGAGAGACGTCCTGACCTCAGGAACTGTTGGATCTCCTCCACTAGAGAACCATCATTCAGTTCATTCAGACAGTGGAACAGGTTGATGCTTTTCTCTGCAGACAGATCCTCACTGATCTTCTTCTTGATGAACTGAACTGTTTCCTGATTGGTCTGCGAGCTACTTCCTGTCTGAGTCAGCAGACCTTGTAGGAGACTCCGATTGGTCTGCAATGAAAGACCCAGGAGGAAGCGGAGGAACAAGTCCAGGTGTCCGTTTGGACTCTGTAAGGCCTTCTCCACAGCACTCTGGTAGAACTGGACTGGACTATATTGTTTCAGTTTGAGAGTCATTAGGGATCTTTTCTTCTGTGATCGTTCTTCCTCCATAAGGTTGAGTCCAGAGGTGATGAAGGTCCGGTGGACATGAAGAGCAGCCAGAAACTCCTGAACACTCAGATGGATGAAGCAGAAGACCACGTCCTGGTACAGGCCTCTCTCCTCTCTAAAGATCTGTGTGAACACTCCTGAGTACACTGAGGCTGCTCTGATATCGATGCCACACTCTGTCAGGTCGGATTCATAGAAGATCAGGTTTCCTTTCTGCAGCTGCTCAAAAGCCAGTTTTCCCAGAGAATCCATCATCTTCCTGCTCTCTGGACTCCAGTGAGGATCTGTCTCAGCTCCTCCATCATACTTGACCTTCTTGACTTTGGCCTGAACCACCAGGAAGTGGATGTACATGTCAGTCAGGCTCTTGGGCAGCTCTCCTCCCTCTCTGCTCTTCAGCAGATCCTCCAGAACTGTAGCAGTGATCCAGCAGAAGACTGGGATTCGGCACATGATGTGGAGGCTTCTGGATCTCTGGATGTGGGAGATGATCCTGCTGGCCTGCTCTTCATCTCTGAACCTCTTCCTGAAGTACTCCTCCTTCTGGGGATCATTGAACCCTCTGACCTCTGTCACCATGTCAACACACTCAGCAGGGATCTGATTGGCTGCTGCAGGTCGTGTGGTTATCCAGAGGAGAGCAGAGGGAAGCAGGTTCCCCCTGATGAGGTTTGTCAGCAGATTAGCCACTGAGGTGGACTTTCTAGGGTCATTTAGGATCTGAGTCTTGTGGAAGTCCAGAGGAAGTCGACACTCATCCAGACCATCAAAGATGAAGAGGACCTGGAAGTCTTCAAAGCTGCAGATTCCTGCTTGTTTGGTTTCAGGGAAGAAGTGATGAACAAGTTCCACCAAGCTGAACTTCTCCTCTTTCAGCACATTCAGCTCTCTGAAAGTGAATGGAAATGTGAAGTGGAGGTTCTGGTGGGCTTTGCCTTCAGCCCAGTCCAGAGTGAACTTCTGTGTTAAGACTGTTTTCCCGATGCCAGCCACTCCCTTAGTCATCACGGTTCTGATTGGTTCTTGTCTTCCAGCTGGGAGTTGGAAGAGCTCTTCTTGTCTGATGCTTGTTTCTGCTCTGTCTGCTTTCCTGGATGCTGCTTCAATCTGTCTGACCTCATGTTCTTCATTCAGCTCTCCTCTTCCTCCCTCTGTGATGAAGAGCTCTGTGTAGATCTCATTCAGAAGGGTTGGGTTTCCTGCTTTAGTCATCCCCTCAAACAAACACTGGAACTTCTTCTTCAGACCAGATTGGACTTCATGTCGACAAACTGCAGCAGAAGATCCTGAATGAAGACAACAAACAGTAAATCAACTCTCTGCAGCCCTGAATGATGAGGGTTTGAATCCCTGTGGTTCCATGTGTTCAGACATCAGTAAATCTTCATTTATCAGCAGCTGAAACCTTCAGAGAAATCCTCTTACTGCTCTGCAGACCATCAGCCAGCTCCTCCTGATTCATTCTCCTCAGGAAGTTCACTGTGATCTTCATCAGAGACTCTCTGCTGCTCCTCTGCTCTTCATCTTCATCCTCCAGCTCCTCCTCTTCCTCCTCTTCCTCCCTGTGACTCAGAAGCTTCTGGATCTTCTTCAGCTCCTTCTTGACAAAAGTGACAATGTTGTCCTCCAGCAGCTGCAACAGAATTCCAGATGAATGAGCCAATCAGAGTGAAGTCATGGAGCCAAACATCAGCTCCATGTTGGACACACTGACAGTCCACTGGTGTCCAAAGTGCAGCATGGAGACGACTGTGGACAGAATGATGGAACAGTAGTTGTTGTTCATGTACAGACCAGAAAGATGGAGTCCAGCTGTGTTTGATGCTGCTGGACAGACGGACCACTGGGAGTCTCTGAGCTCTGCTGGTCCAGTCTGTGGAGAATCAGAATCAATCAGATTCTACTGGACCCACACATCTGCTGAATCCATAACATGTTTTTGACAAACAATAATTTCTTGTACCCTTGCTGAGCACCAATGCTTTAGATAAGTTGCCACCGGGGGTGTTGAGGTTTCGTTTGAGGCTCATGAAGTTCATGTTCGACATTGTGCAAGTTCCTGAAAAGTGCTTAATAATTGCAGATACACTGTGAAGAGCACCGGTAAAGCACACATTCACACAAGAGGAATTGAACAATGACGCAGAGGTCAAAGTCTTTGTGGACTCTGTAGTTTAGAGCATTCCTGCTATGGAACCCAGACTAAGAGAAATAAAAAATAACACTCCGACCCTGTCTGTGGGAAAGTTATCGAGTACTTTAAAACAGGCTGGCCCAAAAGGCACTTGCCACCGCGGGAGCTGGAGTGAGTCTTGGTCGGAAAAAGACAATCTCAATCTGGCTGTCGAGTTGTTGCTAAGAGGACAGAGACTGGTCATTCCGCAAAATAAGAGAAAAGAGATCCTGAATCAGATTCATGCATCAGGGCATAGTCAAATGCAGGGCAAGAGCCCGCCAGTCTGTGTGGGCAGGGTCTTTCTGTGTACATCAGTCACAGCTGCTGAAGGGCAGACAGCAGAAGACAACACTGCCACAGCAGCCTGTGACTCTTCTCCCAAGATGGCGACATATGAAACAATTTCAAAACTTAACAGAGACAGTACAAAACAAACCAGAAACGACAGTACGATCTGTGTCACCATCCCCGTCCCTTGACAGTTTTTCAAACAGGGAAAACCGTTCACAGTGGGAACTAGGCATGTTGAGTCCATCCGTTCACCTTTTCTGCGTCACACAAAGACACGGTGGTTGGAACCAAAAATCTCAAATTTGGACTCATCAAATCAAAGCACAGATTTCCACTGGTCTAATGTCCATTCCTTGTGTCCTTTAGCCCAAACAAGTCTTTTCTGCTTGTTGCCTTTCTTCAATAGTGGTTTTCAAGCAGATACTCTACCATGAAGGCCTGATTCACACAGTCTCCTTTTAACAGTTTTTGTAGAGATGTGTCTTCTGCTAGAACTCTGTGTGCCATTGACCTGCTCACTACTCTGAGCTGCTGTTAACCTGCGATTTCTGAGGCTGGTGATTCGGATGAACTTATCCTCCGCAGCAAAGGTGACTCTTGGTCTTCCTTTCCTGGGGCGGTCAGCATGTTAGGCTAGTTCCTTTGTAGCACTTGATAGTTTTTGTGACTGTACTTTCAAAGTTTTCCCAATTTTTGGACTGACTGACCCTAATGTCTTAAAGTAATGATGGCCACTCATTTTTCTGTACTTAGCTGCTTTTTTCTTGCCATAATACAAACTCTAACATTCTATTCAGTAGGGCTATCAGCTATGTATCAACCTGGCTTCTGCACAACACAACTGATGGTACCATCTCCATTTATAAGGCAAGAAATCACACTTATTAAACCTGACAGGGCACACCTGTGAAGTGAAAACCATTTCAGGTGACTACCTCTTGAAGCTCATCAAGAGAATGCCAAGAGTGTGCAAAGCAGTTATCAAAGCAAAAGGTGGCTACTTTGGAGAACCTACAATATGACATATTCTCAGTTGTTTCACACTTTTTTGTTATGTAAATAATTACACGTGTGAATTAATAGTTTATATGCCTTCAGTGGGACTCTACAATTTTCATAGTCATGAAAATAAAGAAAACTCTTTGAAAGGTGTGTTCAAACTATTGGTGTGTACTGTATGTAGTAATAACACACAGGACACTGCTACGTCAGCTTATGTGACATCTTTAGGACGCGTGTAACGTCAGCCAAAGCGATTGATCTGTGAAATGAAAAAAAAGGGAATGGTGTAAGGAAATGTGTGTTTGCTTAACAGAAAAAAAATATGTGAGGAAGTTTGTGTTTGGTTAACAGAAAAGAAAAACAAAGTAAGTTGAATAAGCTAATGTGACATTATACCCTAGATAGGGAGAAATCTTATGTTCTGGAATGGATTTGTTAATGTTACTAAAGAGGGAGTGTTCTAATTAAAAAGGGGAGGTGTTGGATAAAGCAAAAAGGAACTATTGATTCTTGTTCTGTATCCGGTTGGACAGAAATGAAGTGAACACAGAAAAAAACACTGATGTGAGAGTAATGCCTGCTCTGGTTTATATCAGTCCAGTGGTAGGCTAATGCAGCTAACATAACAATCTTTAGTCGAAACTTTACCCACTGTGACTCAGAGATAAATACCCGGTACTGAACAGTGCAGGCAAAGTTTTTCAGATTCCTTGTAATTCTTCCAAAATAATCAAGTATAAATTAAATATGTTTAGAAACAAACAAGTGAACTTATAAATTAATGTCACATCCATTTACATTTTAGTTTCCTAAAGTTCAGCCCACTGTTGTTTTTCCACATCAGTATAATCCAAAGGGAACATTCTAGCACACTGTGTGGTCACATCTTTGCTAAATTCAGTGTTTCCACACATTGGACTGGAATGATTTCTTTGCTGCCATCACACGTATGATGTCCGCTGTGATATATTTGGTTGTTTCTATATTATAGTAAAATAAACCTATCATGTTTCAATCCATATGTTATTTTCCAATTTTGATACGATCATCGATTTACTTAATCCTGAAACAATTTTTTTTAATGGTATTGGTCAATTCGATTCAGCCTCAGACAATCTGGTTCGATCCATGGAATAGAAACTGATTAATCAATTAATATATTCATTATTACACCTCTATGCCCCATGGTATGTGTGGGGAAGTTGATGTATTTATGGAGGCTAAAACTGTCCAAAAAGGGTGCAAAGTCTTTGGTAAGAGTGTTCAGAGGGCTATCCATGTGAATAGTAAAGTCCCCCAGGAGTATAATGTTGGGTAAGATGATTGGGGTGTTAAAAAGGCAGAATAGGCAGAGATAAATTAAGTTTTTTTAGTTTTTTTAGTTTTAGTTTTTTTAGTTTTAGTTTTTTTAGTTTTTTTTAATTAAGTTTTGGTGGTCGATAAAGAATGGTAACAATTGTAGGAGCAGGTCCTGAAAATGGATGAACTGTTGTCTCAAATGATGAATACAAAGGGACAGTAGCGTGCTATGTTCCAGTTCTTGTGGTTGATCATCGCGAGACCTCCCCCTGTGGCTTGTGGTGCGAGGTTTCAGGGCGTAAACAACTCCCAGAGGAGTAGCGTCCTTGAGTAGATGAAAGGTCATTTGGTTGCTGCCACGTCTGTTTGGCACCTAACATCTAATTTCCAATCAACTACGAGATCACAGATGAGATGGCCGTGGATGCATGCTTTACAGTCGCGTTGTTAGCCGACCAAGCTAAGTGGGCCAAGACACTGTAATCAGGGCGGTGTTGAGAGTTCCTCAGAGGGCGGTGGGCAGATGACCAGAAATATTTAAATTGATTTGGAAGTACTGCCCTGGAAGATCCAGTGAGTGCATCTCAGACAGGGCACATGTACGATGTAAGGGTGCTGGAGCAACGCTGGTGGTGGATCTTGTGGAGATGAGCAAAAGTTGGCATGTTCCATAGCAGGGCACTGTAGAAGTGCTGTCAACGGTTGCTTAACAACAGACAGGACGGTCCAGGCAATTGCAATTCTTACGTAGTTAATCCACATGCGCAGGAGGTGTGAAGGAGAGAGAGCAGGCAGGTCAACCCACACTTTCAAGGTAGATATGCTGGCTAATTCAAAATTTACCCAGACTGAAGTGATGGGAGATTTTAGATAAAGCAAGCTAGAGTAACAAGATACAGATATATCCAATGGCAGGACTCAGTAGAACCCAGGGCGTCAGTCGCCCAGAAAACCTAGACACAGCGACTCAATGAGCTGGTTAAACCCAAAACATGAATTTTACTGACTCAAGGATCAAATAATATTTTAATTAGGACATACCCAAGAAGTATTGCTGTTTTTTTATTAGTTTAGTTTAAATTTCAGCTCAGTGAAGCGCTTTAAGTCTTACTCCAACTATATTTTTACTTATTGCAAAAAAATTCTCATAAAACTTGATTATCTTGCTAGAAATACAAAGATTCTGGAATTCAGCTGAACAGTTCGTATCCAGGTGTTCATCTCTGAGTCACACTGGTTGAATTTTGGGCTAAAGATGTACAGGATCCATTTTCAAAATGAACCAATATTGACTAGGAGTCGTATCGGCAACCATAAATTATTTTATGAATTGAATTGTTATTAAAATGAATCGCTACACCCCTAATGCAAATAAATGCAGTGGAGAATACATCTTGAATGTAAATGAAAATGTAGACGGGGCCCTGTAGAAAAAATATTTGAATTGATTATTGTACTAAAGAACTTGATAAAAGCAAATCCTCCTTTCTCCTTTTCTTCTCCACTAATTTTAGTTTTTCTTTTGTCTAAACTAAAAAAGTAACCTTAACAATAATATTCAATTTCTTTTGGGTGATTAAATCGTGTCATTATTGTTTCAAATTTGTCCTCAGATTATCAGAAATAAGACAAAAAGACAATCAGACATTATTAAAACAGCCGTGTATTTTATAGAGATGAACCAAACACTGGAATCTCTGACTCCATTTCCTGTTTTCTCCAACAAAAACTTTGGAGAAATAAAATGCTTATGAAGATCAGCAAACTGTTGGAACAGATGTTTGTGTTTATTGTGCTTCACGACAGTTAACAGCAGCGCAGCAAGACACGACGTCACATTAACCCAATGCATCATGGGAGTTGTAGTGAAAAACAGGGGACGCTGATGCCAGACAGACTTGCGTTTCTGAGCTTCATTGTGTGGTTCACATCCTGGGGGAAGCTACTAGGGGTTCAAGGATGACTCGCGATCCATACAGATCAGTAGCCCCGGTTCTGCCATTTCTTAAAATTAATAATTTCCCGCGCAACACCTGACCATCTCTCACAGAACACTGGTGTGCAGAGGAACACTGGTTGACGGTAGCGGTTTAATTTTTGGAGGAATCCCAGTGATTAGTTCCATGATTTACTTTTTAATGTTTTCTAAGACCTAAAATTGATATTCACAATAACAGGTTCTTAAAAAAATCCAATCCCTCTGATACTTTTCACAAAGATACACACAGGACATCACACACAAGTGGAAATGAACCTATTTCTAAAAATGATGCCATCTCTAAAAAAAAAGTGACAAAAGAGCAAAGAAAACATAATGATTTGTTATTTCTTAGTATTAATATTTCCAGGCTTTGTTTGTTTTGTTCTGCATCATGTTCATATTTGTATAATTTTGCCAGAATATATTTTTATGCAGAACAAAATATTATACGTTACTTAAGGGTTTACTTGATTTATTCTGGATTCACATTTGTCTTGTTATTTATATTTATGCTCAGAAAGTTAAGATTTAAAGGTTTAAATAGTTTTAAAAGTTTAGCTTTAGTGTATTTAATAAATGTTTATCTCGTTCGGCCTGCAACCTAAAGTGTGTTTTGGATTTAGGCCCCCTGTGCGACTGAGTTTGACACCCTTAAAATACAAGTCTAAAAAAATCCATTCATTTTTGTGTCAAATTGGCAAATAAAAATAGGGGAATAAGTTAGTGTAGAACCGCCACTTCAGGTGGAAAACCCTGCACTACTGTCACTTAAAACGCTTTAACACAAATGACTTTGAACGCCGTTAAAACATGAATGGTGGTCCTTCCTAAACTCTACATTGATTTCCCTCACACACAATAGTCCCTCCCAACCCCAAGCTAACATTTATATGAAAAAGAAGAATGGCTTGAAATTACTTAGTTTTGTTCAGAAATACAAACTTAATGAATAACCCTAACCAGTATTAAACTATTTGGATCTCATTATTTGAGACCCGGCGCATTAATTTTTACGTCCATTATAATGGACATTTTGTTTACCTGTATATTTCTAAGGAATTAAAAGATACCTTTCCAAATCCTACTCTACCCTGTAGAAGACACTCTGGGCTTTCCAGTGATGTGTCGTTTCATGTGATGAGTTTGCATGCTTGGAACTTCAATTTTTTCCTCTCCTAAGATGGCTGCCATGCCAGCAACCCCATTTTCTTAAAAGACCAACTAAAGAGATAAGTTGTGGTGTCCCACAAGGATCAATTATAGGCCCGCTGCTATTCAATATTTACATAAATGACATATTCAATGTTTCAAAGCTTATGAAACTCATTATTTGCTGATGACACAAACATATTCTATTCTACAGACAAACATAGGGAACTTATCAAGGTGGTGAACACAGAGTTAAATAAAATAAAATTATGGATGGATTACAACAAATTATCTTTGAACCTAGATAAAACCAATGTGATGTTTTTTGGAAACTTCAATGCAAATAAAGAGGTCTCAATTGAAATAAATAATGTCTTAATCGAAAGTGTTACAGAAATAAAATTCTTAGGGGTTTTTAATCGATGACAAACTAAGTTGGAAGCCACACATCAGACACATACAAACTAAAGTCTCAAAAAGTATTTCAATCGTAAATAAATCTAAACGTATATTAGGATACAACAGTAGATAATTATTATACTGCTCCTTAATACTACCATATTTCACCTACTGTATAGAAATTTGGGGGAATAATTATAAGAGCTCACTACATCCTCTCTTTTTACTTCAAAAACGAGCCGTCAGAATTGTACATAAAGCCGGATATCTTGATCATACAAACGATCTATTTTATCAATCTAGACTTTTAAAACTGCATGACCTTGTGGATTTTTACACTGCGCAACTTTTATACAGAGCCAGTGGGAAATCGTTACCATTCAATATCCAAAAACAGTTCTTAGAAAATGAAGGAGGCTAAGGCCTGAGGGGATGTAGGAACTTCAAGATCAAACTGATAAGAACCACAAAGAAAAGTTTCTGTGTGTCGGTGTGTTCAAATATTCAAATATTCAAGAAAATGTATAAAGAAACTCTTATTTCAGGATATGAAGATACAAGGATTTAAGGATCAACAGGTGTTTGAATAATTCCAAATACATGTGTGAACTTGATTGTGGTGAAATAATCAAAGCTCTTTTAATTACAACCACTGAGTGTTACATTGTAATGTGCAATAATGATTACTGAAATGTTTAAATTACAATCAATAAGCTATTGATTTTGTTTACTTGATTTGCAATGTGTAGCAATAATTAATGTTTTATTGTGATCATGTGTTCTAATGATAATCAATTATTATTACATATCGGTACCGTTACTGTTTACTGAAATCATGAATGAATGTTTTCTGAAGATCATCAATCATTTCTAGGCACTGGATTTTGTTACTTGAAGAGAATCTATCTGATCAGAACCGGATTTAAAAACACTGTAAAACTATCAAATGAATGAACTCAGAAGGGGTGGGATTACATAAGCTTGCTTCTTCCCACTACTTTTCAAGCAATAAATCAAACTCTACTTATACCTCAGTTAACGATCACTGTATTTAATTTAGCATATATGATTTAAGTGACATTTTCGTTTTGTTTTCTGTCTTTTTAATCTATGCATTTCATCATTTCTGTAATGAGTTTGATAAATATGTGTAAATTATTTATTGCTTTGACTACAATGCTTGAAATAAATCAATAAAATCAAAACCAAATCAAAAATCAAAATCAAAAGATGAGAGGTAAATCAATTATTCTGTACCTATTGCTTTTTTTTTAAACCATGATAATTAAATATTCATGTTCATAAACATGTTAGCTTTCGGATGATGAAAAGGATATTTAAATGGAAAAAAATAACTTTTTTTTTTTATAGTAACTTGATTTTTTTTTTTTTTTTTTTTTTTAAAAAGCATCATAAAATGTTTACACCTGTGCTACCAGGGTGCCCTGCCTATCAAGATGATCCTAAAGTTTGTGCATTCTGGAGTCCAATCCCGTACTTTTTTCCCCAACTACCAGGGAATCCCACTCCTCACCCTCCCTGGGAAAGTCTATGCCAGGATACTGGAGAAGAGGTTCCATTCCATAGACAAACATCAGATAAAAGAACAAAAGTTCAGTTTCCGTTCTGGTCGTGGAACAGCGGACCAGTGGAACAGCTATACACCATCTTTAGGGTGCTGGAGAGTTTGTGGAAGTTTGCTCATCCAGTCCATTTTTGTTTTGCGGAATGGGAGAAGGCGTTTCACCGCATTCCACATGGTATCCTGTGGAG
The DNA here is from genome assembly GCF_053564925.1 of Oryzias latipes. NCBI lineage: Eukaryota > Metazoa > Chordata > Actinopteri > Beloniformes > Adrianichthyidae > Oryzias > Oryzias latipes. The sequence goes on from NC_136238.1 coordinate 23,791,316, forward strand.
GATGCTCTGGGAGTATGGGGTCCGAGGAGCCTTACTTAGGGCTGTCCGTTCTCTGCATGACCAGAAAGAGCTTGATTCACATAGCTGGCAGTAAGTCAGACCTGTTACCGGTGCATGTAGGTAGGGCTCCGGCAGGGCTGCCCTTTACTCACCGGTTCTGTTCATAGTTTTTATGCAAAACATTTCTAGGTGCATCCAGGGGCCGGGAGGGGTCTGGTTTGGGGACCACAGGGTTTCATCTCTGCTATTTGCAGATGATGTTGTCCTGTTGGCTTCATTGAGCCGGGACCTCCAGTGTGCATAGGGGCAGTTTGTGGCCGAGTGTGAAGCGGCTGGGATGAGGGTCAGCACCGCCAAGTCTGAAGCCATGGTTTTCGACCAGAGAAAGATAGTTTGCCATCTCTAGGTGGGTGGAGTGTCCCTGCCCCAGGTGGAGGGGTTTAAATATCTTGGGGTCTTGTTTATGAGTGAGCGAAGACAGGAACGAAAGATTGACAGCGACATTCGTAGTTCTGCGGTTGCTGTACTGGTCCAAAGCGGTGAAGAGAGAGCTGAGCCAGAAAGCAAAGCTCTCAATTTACCGGTCGATCTTCCTCTGTAGCAGATGGTCAAACAGGTAACAAAAGAGTGATAAAGGACTTTATATTTTAGAATAAAATTTTATGTTTTTGGGGTGAATTTTACTCTAAAGATTTAATCTGCTCCTTTTTTCTGATTTTCCAAATTGACTTCTATTTTCACAGAATTATCGTTCTGTTGTCCTCTAGAATGGATGTTGTGAAATTAAAATTAAAAATATTTAAACAGATATTGTAACACACTTTTTCCTCGGTTCTCAGGAGGTTATATGTTATTTTTGGCCAGTGTGATTGCTATTCGAGTTAATATTGTTTATATAGTTACTGTTCGTTATTCTATGTATGATACCTCAATTATTAATAAAGTTTTGGAGAAAAATACCCAAACTAACATTAGCGGTGAAACTAAAACAGCGGAGACATTGGAGCTATCCAATCGCACAGACTGGAGCCAGATAGCAGCTCAGACTAAGAAAACAAAGATGTTCATCTTCATGGATCTAGTCTGCAGGTGGATCAGTGAACATACCAGTGACGTGCGGTGAGGTTAATGGCTGGTGAGGCACTGACGTCATCAGTCAGATTTACAAACATCTGAACCATACTGAGTGACTTATTCACCATTTAATTGACAACAGTTAACGTGTTTTGTTTAAAATATCATTTCAACGTGTTTTTTTTCTTACACAAACTGCAGCAAAGAAAAAAGCACAAACGTTATTATCATCTTACCTTTACATGTAAATAAAGTCCATACGCCGCTCCTTCTGAAGAAAATGACTTGCCGCTTGCTATCACTTATTCTATTGTTTTTTAGCGTCATAATCTCAGGGCTCACCGGCGCCCCCTAACATGAGGCACGAGAACTGCTGGCCCCACCCAGCAGCTTTTTTGCCGGCGTTTAGCGCTCAGCACAAGAAACACGTCCCTCATATACAGTTATTTATAAAAACAAACACTGTACATCATATACATCTGCTAAATTATGCAAACTCTCATATAGTGCAAGTGAGTGAACCGACATACAGAGAGACAGCAGTGCCGTCTGACTGCATAGGTATTGCGCAATCCAAGGTGAGGCTCAGCGGGCTGGTGCCTCATCGCACGTCACTTAGTATCTGAACGGCAAATGCGGAAATTCAGCGATTTTGAAAAGTAAAAACACCCAAAAATGGTCCATTTAAATGGAAAATGACTGCAAAGCACAAATTACTCATTAAATATAATAACTGAATTTATTTTTTATCTTTTCTTCCCATAATGACAGGTGAGGCACAGCCTCACCTGCCTCTCCTGACTGCACGTCACTGGAACATTACCTACCTAACATGGATGGAGCTTAAGTTGCGGGTTCCAGCTGCTATCCAGCAGTCTGCGCTGACGATTAGAGCTCCTCCTCGTTTTGGACGATGGTTCCTTCAGCAGCAGAAAGTTGTTCTCTGACAGAACTTTCCTGAGGTTCTGAAGACATGGTTCCTGCTCCGATCTTCAGCTCCAACTCCCACAAACACCGCCGTCCTCTTCACTGCAGCTCCGATCGATCATCTGCTAGTCTCACAATCACAGCAATCCACGTTGTCTTTCCGTTCAACACTTCTTCACTCATTTACGACACTTTGGAAAATGCTGAGAGTTCCCACACGAACCACGTATCGCCCTTTCTGTCCAAAAACCTCACAAACGTCCCAACAAAACACCACTGTCCTCTCAACACAAGCTAACGCTGCTGGCCTGCTAACAAGCTAACGCTGCTAGCGCCTCGTGCTGTTTGCTTCCGGGTCACGTGCAGAAACTTTATTGAAAAAGTACTGTCTCATTCCAGTGTTCAGATTTGACCACAAAACGCATCAGAGACTGAATAAACCTTATTACATTTGTTTATTGTATTCCTGAACTACAGTAATGAATAAATAAATACATTCATTAAACAAAAAATTGAATAAAGAAAATCTAAAAACAAAAACACTAAACAACTAAAGAGAATAATTATGAGTATTGTCGGAATGTAATCTCAATTTTTGCTTTATTTCGCATTTATTTCCTTTTGTGTATTTTATTTGGAAACTGATTTGTGTAATTTCCTGTTTTGTTTTTTTGTGTGTTAGATTAATCAATATGGGTGTGTCTAAATAAATGGAGCGATCACTCCCCAGCTGTGTGTTGGCTGGGATTGAAGTCAGAGAAAAAGGAATTGTTTGGTGTCACTTCTTTGATTCTGGAGGAATTCATCAAGGGAGTATTCCAGAAAGCAGGTTATGCTAGCTCCCACGGTAAGTTTGAAGCTATGAATTAATGGAAAAAAGATTAACTGGATTGGAGTAAGTTAAATAATTACGTAAATTTGAGTTGTATAAACAATTTTAAACAGTTTTATAGACGTAAGAAATTAGGTTGAATAAATTTAACTCAATTACTTGTTACCATTAGAAGTAATTCATTTAAGTTCGCTAAATTGGATAAGTTATATATATATATATATATATATATATATATATATATATATATATATATATATATATATATATATATATATATATATATATATATATATATATATATATATATATATATATATGCGTCACAAGCTGTTTTTTGATAGAAGTATAATCTACATACGCCGTCATTGAAATCTCAGACTCCGCCTCAATGAAGTGTACCGCTCTCTTTTTTTCTCCACGCGTTTCCATGGTGACTTTGGAAATCGGCGATCCATTAAGAATGTCTTTATGTACTCAACGTGCACATGCATTAACCCAGGGTTACCAAGTCGAGCGTAACTACGCCAACTCATATCCGGTCTTTTGGAACCGACGTAAGCAAGTTCAGGCAGATTTCAACCAGAGTTCAGGGTTAAAGTCAGGCTAGTTTAAACATGCCTCCTGGAAAACCCCCCAGGTTATGCTAGTTACCACGGTAAGTTTGAGGCTAAGGAAGTTGATAACCTCAGCTTTCGGTTCCAAAAATGGAGGTATTTTTCAGGGTATGTCAAGCTGCCATGGCAACTCATGCTCTGAACATAACCTGGTCTGGAGCAGGTTTAGTCGAAGGTTAGTTGGTTTTCAGAGAGGTGAAGCAGCATGGCGTGTCCATCTGAAGATGATTTAGTGGATGAAGAAGCTCAGATAATACTTTTTCCACCATGAGGGGGGGATAAGACCACATATGGATGTTGGGGGGAAAAAATAATGTTAGTCCTACTTAATTATTTGCTTCAGTTAAGATAAATCATTTTTTTAAAGTTAGCTCAACTTAAAAATAACACGTAGCTATCAGACAGTTATTTTACTTTCATTCAAATTAATTCAATTAAGTAGGTGTAACTTTGGTGCTGTGGGATACCATTCCCTTTGCCTGTCTGGGCGGATTTGTTTAATTCTTTCTGCACCATGAGTGAGACGGAAGAAGAGGGTGAAGAGTTTATTCAGCACCCCTGGTGAAATTTGTATAGTTCATAAATAAAGATTAGACTCATGATAGTTGAATGTATATTTAACAGTGCAGACCCACACTCACATTAATTTTATTTTTATAAAAATGAGCATATCTGCAGCCTCAAATTTAGATATGAGAGTTCAAGAAGTACAATTAATGAAGATGGGAAAACATTTAATTCAATTGGAGTAAAATGACATTTAGTTAGATAAATATGTAAATTTGAGGGAAATGGTCACACCAGATGCTGACTGGTTGTCTGAGTCCCCTGAACCCCTCAATAAAAAAACCTGAAGATTTCAGAGTGGCCTTTTCTTGTGGCCAGTCTCAGGCACACCTGTGCAATATCATGCTGTCTAATCAGCATCTTGATATGGCACACCTGTGAGGTGGGATGGATTGTCTTGGCAAAGGAGAAGTGCTCACTATCACAGATTAAGACAGATTTGTGAACAATATTTCAGAGAAGAGGTTATTTTGTGTATGTGGAAAATGTTTCACATCTTTGAGTTAATACCATAAAAAATGGGAGCAATAACAAAAGTGTTGCGTTTATATTTTTGGTCAGTGTAGATGGACAACAAGAGCACATATAACTTAAATATTAATTAGCAAAGGGGTGTCTGGATACTGCAAATGAAGAAAAAATGAGATCTATGAGGGATCATAGATTTTGATAATATTTTAGCTGGGCTGAACTTCATGCATTTTAGAGGCAGATGACAACAAGTCTCTAAAAGGAAATACTCTTAATCGAGTGCCATCTACTTGAAAGCAGGGCAGACTGAGGATTGGTTTGTGACACAAACTTTTTACTCTTGGAACTGAAGCTAGAGAGCGTCAGTGATATAGATTCTACAGCCAGGATAAAATTAGCTCGTAATGTAAAGTTATTTAACACTAAACCATGTCAAACGATGACGCATATAACTATTTATCATCACACTTCTTAAAAAACAACCTTTATAAAAATCTTTGTAAAAATCTCCACAGCTGAATTCTCTCAGAACCACATGATCCATGAATGGACCGTCAGAGCTGTGGATTTGGGTTAACGACCTAAATTTCTGGCGGCCGGACATTCATAAAAATGTGGAGGGAGACCGAAGACCTAAAACAGTCATCGTCATAACAAAACTACTCCAAGCATCAAGAATTACAGACCGGAAAGGTAAGACAGAAACATTCAGAACAACAGGAATACAGTGATCCAGGACTGAACTACCCAGAACAAGAAAACAAGATGACGGACGACCGTGGGGAATAATGCACATAGCAAAATTCAGGTGGCCGCACAAATGCGAGGGATGACATAGTGGCACAGAGGCATGCATCGATAAACCAGAGATGGTTGGGTGGAGGACCATACATCTTACTTAAATAAAGCGGAAACCTAGATTCGAAAACGAGTCGCGACCATGGAGTCACAAAAGACTGTTGACAAGGAGGAAAATAGAAAACAAAGAAATCATCAAGAAGATGCAAAACAAAGGGGAGCCCATAGGATCACACCACATCCAGCACAGGGCTTCCGAGAAATGAAGTCAAAAACATGACTGATACGACAGCCGAAAGGTAAACTGATACAAAACACTTTGAGCACCACCTAAGCCAGAAGATGCCACTGGGAAGGATGGAGAGGCAGAACAGTGAGAACATCAGCAATATCCGCCTTCCCCAGCCATGCACTGCGTCCGGTGAAATTAATCACGGAGATGGCCTGGTCAGCCAAAGTGCAAAAACCGGAAGGACCACGAGGAAATAGGCTGCTGATGCCCAAAATGGATGAACCGAGGCACCGACAGTTCTCACATAATCACGTCAAACATGAAAATGTCTGAGTGGCCACCTTAGGACTGACTCAAAAAACGGAAAATGGGGGCCTGGAAAGAACCCATCATAAAGCCCCCCACAATCCAGCCATAAATCCCTAAACTTACACAGCTTTAACAGAAAAGCAACAAAAACAAAGAGCCACCACAACAAAGCCAGCACCGAATGATAGCCCACACAGCAGAAACCAAACCAGGTTTTTAAGAAAACGCACCATATACTTTTAAAAAAAAAGAACTGCAAGTCCCAGGGTCCTTAGGGGCGTGACGTCACCGATGACCGGGTCAAGCAGGAACCAGGAAGACCCGCAACTCGGAAAAACCTTAACACATAAGCACGAAAGATGGCAGCACGCCGCTAACCAAGAGATTCCGGCGATCACGGCACTCAAGAGGCCCATACATCTCCTGATCGAACACCACTGACAACCCGAATACTGCAGGACGCTTCCTCTGCAGATACGCGCCAGAGACGCGAGAACTGCGGCGCCTAAAGACCCGCCGGGAGCCGGCACACCACCGGCTGCTGAAATCATGCTGCTGAAATTCTCCCATGATTCAGTGCTGTTTGGAGAAAAGCTGAGCAGAAAGAGGAAGTGGACTTTTTCTGCTGTTGCTGCAGAAACATCAGTTGGTTTGGATGCAGCCACAGGCTGATGTTTGACTTTCACACATCTGGACTTCTTTCCTGAAGCAGCTGCATGTTGTCCTGAATGTTCCTGAATGTTCTTCTCTGTTTCTGCTGGACTCTTCTGATCTGCTGCTGTTACTTCACATCTTTGGACTTTTTCTAAACTTTCTGATCTTCTTCAGCTCTGAAATCTTTAGAAGAAGTGAAGGATGAAAAACATGAACTTTGTCTTTAAACTCAACTCTTTGTTCTGGATTCAGGTTGAGGAACAGCAATTTGTCAAAGACCAGCTGTGCTGCTCTGGTCTCAGCTCTGAAGAAAAACCCGTCCCACCTGAAGGAACTGGACCTAAGAGGGAACAACTTTCGGTCTTCAGAAGTTCAGCAGCTCCAGGATCTGGTGGAGAGTCCAAACTCCAAACTGCAGACTCTGAGGTCAGTAGAGGGTTGGAGTCAGTCCAGCTGCTTCCAGATGTTTGGTCCTAAAGTTAGTCTGAGAGCAAAGATGCAGAGTTTCCTGTGAAGCTGCAGCTTCTCAGTGAAGCTCTGAGGAGAATGATGACAGGCTTCAGGACAACAGTCAGCCAATCAGAGCAGCAGAAGCTCCAACAGGTGAAGATGACAGGAAGCTGCTGCTCTGAACAGGACTGAAGCTCCTGCTGCTCTTTCTACTGCTGTGATGGAGGAATCAGAGGAAGTGGAGATGAGTGTCAGAGCTGCAGCAGGAACTGATCTGAGATCAGCTCCACTGTCTCTCTGAGCATCAAGTGGACAGTTATTGTGCTGCAGCTCCCCCGGTGGACTGGTGGAGAACTGCACTTCCTCTTCTCATTCTAACTTGGAGTGTTGATCTGAAACATGGGTTGGATTCAGATGTTCAGCAGCTCCAGGATCTGGAGAAAAACAGACCTGCAGACAAACAGATTCTTTTCTAGATCATCACTTTCTTCTTTGATCTCCATTTGATGGACAGATGTGAGTTTGGGAGTGACCAATCAAGGATTGAGGGAATCATTGATCAGACAGAACATTTCTGGATGACATAGATCTATGTGTGGGTCAGGGGAAAACACAGTCAGCCGTTGGATCCTGGTTCTGTCTCTGGAACAGGAAAAGAACCAGAACTTTGGATCACTAGATTCTGGTTCCTGATGTTTCACACTTGATTTCTGTTCTCCAGAAACTCTTATTGACAAACAAACACAGAGTTTCATTCAGAAAACTCCAACATGGTCATGTGACCAGAATGTTCATAGTGTAGACGCGGACAAACGCTGTGGTCACATGACTCACTGGTTTGGATTCAAGTCCTTTGAAGTCAGTTTTTGGAGCAGAAATCCCGTCTGATCTCAGTTAGTGAACTAAACTCTCTTAGTTGAATCATTTTTCTATCATCTCTGTTCTGTTGATGATGAAATATTGAATCATGCAGTTTGAAAGACTCAGAGTTTTGGTTTGATTGATGTTGTCCACAGTTTTCTGACTGAACTTTCCTTTTCTTTGGTGTTTTGTGGGTAAATCTCTGTTCTTTTTCATGCTTACAGCATTTTTAGCTGAAGTTTTAAAAAAGTTTCATCTAAATCCAGTTGAATTTCCTAATTTTTTAGAATGTGTGAAACTAGTAGAAACTTTCTGAGCATAAAGCCTGTTTTCTCCAGAGGACATGAATGAACAGAGAGGATCTTAGTGAGGAACGACAGCCTCTGGATGCAGAGAATCACTTTGATGCAGCTGCTGCAACAACACCAACTGCATTGAAGCAGGAGGGAGAAGGGAGACACCTGCTGGCTGTTTGCATAACTGCATCTTAGTTTCAAAAGGCTTGAAACTGAAAACTGTCTGTAAAATTCCTGCTGCCTGTTTGGATCTAATAAATGCTCTTTTGAATAAACTCTGTGTTTTCTATTGATGTTTGTCTTCTATCTTTGACTCACAAACAGACCTGAATCTTTAACCTTTAACCTTCTCTTTAACCTTCTCCCTCAACCTGTTCCAACTCTTCTAATCTTTAATGATGATGTAATGATGATGATATGATGATGTTGATGTGATAATGATATGATGAATATTTAATGATGATGATGATGATGTGATGATGATAAAGTGATTATGATGATGTGATGATAATGATGATGTGATGATTATTATGTAATGATGTTTAAGATGATGATCATGTGTTGATGATGTGATGCTTATGATGGTGTGATGATGTTATAATGATGATGTTGTAATGATGATGATATGATGATGATGATATGATGATGATGTGATGATGATGTGATGATGTTATGATGTGATGATGATGTGATTATTATGATGATGACGATGTGATGATTTGATAATGATGATTATGATGTGATGATGTGATTATTATTATGATGATGATGTGATGATGATATGATTATGATATGATGATTATGATGTGATGATGATAATGTGATGATGATGTAATTAAAATGATGATGATGATGATGATATGACTATAATGATGATGATGTCATGATGATGATTTTTATTATGATGATGATGATGTGATGATTTGATAATGATTATTTGATGATTATGATGATGATGATATGATGATAAAGTTAATATGATGGTGATGTTGTAATGATGATGATATTAAGAGGATGATGTCATGATGATCCAATGCTGGTGATGGTTTGATGATGATGATGTTGTTATAATGATGATGTTGTATTGATTATGATATGATGATGTGATGACGATAGGATGATGATGTTAGGAGGATGATGATGTGATGTTGATTTTGATTAAGATAATAATGCTGTAATGATTATGAATTGATAATAATGATGTGATGATGATGATGATGTGATAATGATGTGATTATTATGATGATGATGTGATGATGATGCAGTTTCTATGATGATGATGATGTGATAATGATGTGATGATGATGAATCAGTGTTGATAATGATGTGATGATGATGAAAATGATGATGTTGAAGAAGATGATGATTATGTAATAATGATGATGTGATTTTGACGATGATGATGAAGATAATAATGATGTTATGATAATATGATGATGATGTGTTGATGATGATGTGATGATGATGACTTGATAATGATGATTATGATGTGATGATGATGTAATTATGATGATGATGAGGAGGAGGAGGACGATGATGATGATGATGATGATGATGTGATGATGATGATGTAAATGATAATGATAATAATGTGATGATGATATGACTATGATGATGATGTTGTGATGATGATGTGATGATTATGATGATGTGATGAAGATGTTATGATGATGATGTGATGAAGAAGATTAAGATGATGTAATGATGATGATGTGATTATGATTATGTGAAAAAGATATGAAAATGTGATGATGATTATGATGATGAAGATGATGTGATGATGATGATAATGATAATGTGATGATGTGATGATGATTATTTGATGATGATGATGGTAATGATGATGTGATGATGTGATGGTGTGACGATCTGATGATGTGATGATAATGATGATGAAGATGATGATGCTGTAATGATTATGATTTGATAATAATGATGTGTTGATGATGATGTTGCTGTAATGATTATGAATTTATAATAATGATGTGATGATGATGATGATGATGATGTGATGATGATCTGATGATGTTATGATAATGATTATGTGATGATGATTATGATGTGATGATGATGTGATGATTTGATAATGATTATTTGATGATTATGATGATGATGATATGATAATAAAGTTAATATGATGGTGATGTTGTAATTATGATGATATCAAGATGATGTTGTCATGATGATCTGATGCTGGTGATGGTTTGATGATGATGATGTTGTTATAATGATGATGTTGTAATTATTATGATATGATGATGTGATGACGATAGGATGATGATGTTAGGAGGATGATGATGTGATGATTTGATAATGATGATTATTTGATGATTTATGATGATGATGATATGATAATAAAGTACATATGATGGTGACGGTGTAATGATGATGATATGAAGAGGATGATGTCATGATGATCTGATGCTGGTGATGGTTTGATGATGATGATGTTGTTATAATGATGATGTTGTAATGATTATGATATAATGATGTGATGACGATAGGATGATGATGTTAGGAAGATGATGATGTGATATTGATTTTGATTAAGATGATAATGCTGTAATGATTATGATTTGATAATAATGATGTGATGATGATAAAGATGTAATAATGATGAGATTATTATGATGATCATGTGATGATGATGCAGTTATTATGATGATGATGATGTGATAATGCTGTGAAGATGATGAATCCGTGATGATAATGATGTGATGATGATGAAGATGATGATGATGATGATGTTGAAGAAGATGATGATAATGTAATAATGATGTTGTGATGATGACGATGATGATGATGTGTTGATGATGATGTGATGATGATGATTTGATGATGATGATGATGTTGATGTAAATGATGATGATGTAATGATCATGATGATTATGTGATGATGATGATGATGATGATGATGATGATGTGATGATAATGATGTCGATGATGATGATAATAATGTGATGATGTGACTATGATGATGATGTCGTGATGATGATGTGATGATTATGATGATGTGATGAAGATGTTATGATGATTATGATGTGATGAAGAAGATTAAGATTATGTAATGATGATGATGTGATTATGATTATGTGAAAAAGATATGAAAATGTGATGATGATTATGATGATGAAGATGATGTGATGATGATGATAATGATGATAATGTGATGATGTGATGATGTGATAATGATGAAGATGATGATAATGATTTTATGATGATGTGATGTGAGATGTTGAAGACCCGATGATGATGATATTATGATGATGATAATGATGTGATGGTGATGATGATGTGATGATGAAGATGTGATGATGATGAAGTGATAATGATGATTATGTCATGATGATGATGACGATCATAATAATGTGATGATGTGATGATGATGATGTGATGAAGATGTGATGATTATGATGTGATTATGACGATGTGATGATGATGTGATGAATATTATGTAATGATGATTATGATGATGATGATGTGATGATGATGTGATGCTGATTATGATGTGATTATTATGATGATGATGTGATGATGATGATGTGATTATGATGATGTGATGATGATGATGTGATGAATATTATGTAATGATGATTATGATGATGATGATGTGATGATGATGTGATGTTGATAATGGTGTGATGATGATGATGATGTTATAATGATGATGTTGTAATGATGATGATTTGATGATGATGATGTGATGATGATTAGAATTATGACGTGATGGTGATGTGATTATGATGATGATGATGATGTGATGATGGTGATGTGATTATGATGATGTGATGATGATGATGATGATGATGATGATGATGTGATGATTATTATGTTATGATAATTATGATGATGATGATGTGATGATGTTGTGATGATGATGATGGTGTGATGATGATGTTATAATGATGATGATATGATGATGATGATGTGATGATGATGATGTGATGATTATGATTTGATAACAATGATGTGATGATGATGATGATGTGATTATGATGATGTGATGATGATGATGATGAATGTGACTATTATTATGTAATGATGATTATGATGATGATGATGTGATGATGATGTGATGCTGATGATGGTGTGATGATGATGTTATAATGATGATGTTGTAATGATGATGATATGATGATAATGATGTGATGATGATGATGTGATGTTATGATAATGATGATTTTTGTCATGGCGTCGTAGACGTAGCAGACCCAGATGCTGAAAACCAGAAGAAAACTCACAGCAAGGATGACTTTAAATGGATTTATTTTACCAGAGGTAAATAAGTTTCTGAGGGGATGTGGACGTATTTCCTCCGTGGATTGAACTTGGTGTTTCCTTTGAGCTGATGCAGATGAAGGGGAGGGGGCGACACGAGGACGCGTCGAACTGTGGATCCAGAGGGAGCGAGGCTTGGGCGCTGAGGACAGCGGGACCGGCTTGAGGTAAGGCGTGGACGCCGAGGACGGCGGAAACCAGCTTGGAACGAGGCGTGGATGCCGAGGACGGCAGGACCAGCGTGGAGGGGAGGAACCAGCGTGACCAAGGTAGGAACCTGAAGGTGAGCACAAGATGTGGTAAGTATGGAGACAAGCTGAGACTAAGAGGCCAGGCATAAGCACCGGAGTGAGTATAACAAACTGGCGTAGAATTCTGGTGAGAGCTCCCTTATGAAGACCGGCAGGATGATGAGAAGATGAGGATCAGCTGGTTCCAATCAGCAAGGTGGTGAGAGCTGTAGGAGGGGGGGAGGTGAACTGACAGGCACCGTGACAGATTTTATGATTATTATGATGTGATGATGATGTGATTATTAATATGATGATGATGATGTGATGATTTGATAATGATGATTTTGATGTGTTGATGATGTAATATTTATGATGATTATGATGATGATGTGATTATGATAATGTGATGATGATTATGTTGTGATGATGATGAGGTGATGATGATGATGATGATGAAGTGATGATAAAGTTAATATGATGATGATGACTTGATGACAATGTGATGTTGATGAAGATGTGATGATGATGAAGACGATGATGATATGATGATGTGATGATGATGATGATTATGTTATGATGATGATGATGATGTGATAATGATGATGTGATGATGATGATGATGATTATGATGTTATGATGATGATTATTATGTAATGATGATGAAGATGATATGATGATGCTGTTATGCTGATAATTATGATGATGATGTTATTGATGTGATAATGATGATAAATATAATGATGCTGCTGTGATGATGATGATGATGATGTGATGATGATGATGATGATTATGATGATTTGATTATGATGATGATGTGATGATGATGATGTGACGATTATGATGTGATGATGATGTTTATAATGATTTTAATTTGATAATAATAATGTGATTATGATGACGCTGATGTTAAAATGATGTGATGATGATGTAATTATTTTGATGATGATGATGATAATTATGATAATGTGATGATGATGATGATGATGATGTGATGATGATGATGTGATGATAATGATAATGATGATCTGATAATGATGATGTGATGATGATGATGATGATGATGATGTTGTTATGATGGTGATTATTATGTAATGATGATGAAGGTGATATGATGATGCTGTTAATGCTGCTAATTATGATGATGATGATGATATTGATGTGATAATGATGATTAATATAATGACGATGCTGTGATGATGATGTGATGATGATGATTATGATGATGTGATTATGATGATGATGTGATGATGATGACGATGATGATGATGATTATGATGATGTGATTATGATGATGATGTGATGATGATGATGTGATAATGATGATTTAATGATGATTATGTTCTTATGATGTAATGATTATGTGATGATTTTGAAGAAGATGATGCTGTTGAAATGATCATGATGATGGTGATGTGATGATGATGATGATGATGATGAAGATGATCATGCTGTAATGATTATGATTTGATAACAATGATGTGATGATGGTGATGTGATTATGATGATGTGATGATGATGATGTGACTATTATTATGTAATGATGATTATGATGATGATGATGTGATGATGATGTGATGCTGATGATGGTGTGATGATGATGTTATAATGATGATGTAATGATGATGATGATGATATGATGATGTTTATAATGATTATGATTTGATAATAATAATGTGATTATGATGATGCTGATGTTAAAATGATGTGATGATGATGTAATTATTTTGATGATGATGATGATGATGATTATGATAATGTGATGATGATGATGATGATGATGATGATGTGATGATGATGATGTGATGATAATGATAATGATGATCTGATAATGATGATGTGATGATGATGATGATGATGATGATGATGTTGTTATGATGGTGATTATTATGTAATGATGATGAAGGTGATATGATGATGCTGTTAATGCTGCTAATTATGATGATGATGATATTGATGTGATAATGATGATTAATATAATGATGATGTGATTATGATGATGATGTGATGATGATGACGATGATGATGATTATGATGATGTAATGATGATGATGTTATGATTAAAATGATGTAATGATGATGTGATTATGATGATGTGATGATGATGATGTGAATATGAAGATGTGATGATGATGTGACGATGATGATAATGTGATGATGATGATCTGATTATGATGTGATGATGTAATGATGAAAATTATGTGATGATGATGAGAGAATGATGATGTGATAAAGATCTGATGATGATGATCTGATGATGATGTGATGATGATAATGATGTGATGATGATAATGATGTGAAGTTTTGAATATGATGATTATGTGATGATGATGATGATGTAACGATGGTGATGATGTAATGATCATGATGATGATTATGATGATGACATTCAAGACAATGTTACCTATCAACAAAACACAACATACTCAAGTTTGGTTGAAAAATCAAAATGATTGAAACAGATTATTTAAAGGATATGAGTATATATTGTTGAGTCACAGTCCTGGTAACATGAGTTGTGCTCTGATTAAGACGCCTGATCCAAATGTTTATTTTTTAAATGTTCTTAATGATATTCAAAATGATTGAACTTTGAATTAAAGGTGTCAACACATTTCTGCATTGGATTCATTCTGTTTCAGTGTCTAAGGTTGGTTTTGTGGCATAAACCAAGTTTTTTTTTTAACAACTGAAAAAGCAGAAAGTGGCTTTGAAGATGGTCAGGAGAACTTCTTTGAAGTTCTGAGCCCTGCTCAGCAAATCACACATGCACAGAAAAAAGAGAGTATGAGAATAAACTGTGAGGAAAATAGCTTGGCTGTGCTGTCTTCAAATGTAATATAATTTTGAGATGACAATACATGCTTAGTGAATTAAGTTTAAACCATTAGTGTAATAAAAGTTAAAGGCAGTTTCTAACTATTCTTCACAAGAATGCTTTTCAAATGAGTCATTTTACACAAGAAGCTAATGAGTTTTTCCCAATGCATGCTGAATATTCTTAGTTCTAGTTTGTAAAGCACTGTGTGGTATTTCCCTGTAAAACCTGCTTTATCATTTTGGTCTCTTTTTCTTCTAAGTTCCAGCCTGGTGAGTGTGGCAACCACTGTCCAGGTCAAAGGGAGGTAATCCAAGCTCCAGGCTTTTTGATTGGTCTTTATTTGATAAACATTTGTTTCACACATTTTAATAGAATTCAACACGGGACACATTGTGGATTGTAATAATAGGAACAAAAATAACAACAAAATAATCCTCCTCCCCTTAAAACATGCATTGTACAATGAACAAGTCTAAAACAAATCCAAGCAAAGACCAGTGCTGGGGCTCCTGCTAGTTTCTTTGAGAAGAGCCTGCCTCTTCAAAACATAGAATGTTCAACAACTAGTGCTAAATGAAACTAGTGCACGAAATGACAAAGAAATTCTCATGCTTGGCTAGGACGAGAACAGACCCAAGTGCTGAAACACCGAAACACTGGATATGGTGTCAAAGGATTTGATTCAGTCTATGGTAGTCAGGAGGCTGGCAGTGGAGACATCACCGGAGAAGGAGTCATAAAGCGTAGAGATGGAGGTAAGTTTCCTCGGGGGTATCACAGACGGGCGAGAAGTGGGATAGCGGGACTCGGGGTAGGAAGAACGGGCTTGACGTGGTTGCAGGATGAAATCGGAGCTGTCGTAACTTGGAGTCTTGTGGAGATCTAATGACTGGATCCAGGTCGGCACCGGTGGATGAGTGATTCCTGTAGGCACACCGAGAGATTGGATGAGACAAGAGCAAAACTATACTTGAAAAGAGCTTAGGTTCAACCATGTATGCACCATTGAGGGCAACGAACTGGCGATGAATACTGGACAGGA
Source organism: Oryzias latipes (assembly GCF_053564925.1). Classification (NCBI taxonomy): domain Eukaryota; kingdom Metazoa; phylum Chordata; class Actinopteri; order Beloniformes; family Adrianichthyidae; genus Oryzias; species Oryzias latipes. The sequence continues at coordinate 23,807,775 of NC_136238.1, forward strand.
GCCATCTCTTACAGGTGCAGGTGATGAGGTGAATGCGGACAGCTGGATCCATTCTGGGAGGACGCAGAGAAAGGAGGGGGGAGGAGAGGACTCCTGGAGGCACCATGACAGAAATTCCTGTTTTAAACAAATCTCACGATGGCTTCCACCTGTCTCTTTGCTTTTCCTTTCTTTTTTGGTGGTAGGCGGGCGCCTGTGTTTGGCAGCGGAGCCACCACCAGTGTGTGAATGTGTGTGTGACTGGGTGAATGGGTCCGTGACTGTAAAGCGCTTTGTCCTTGTAGGAAGAAAGGCGCTATATAAGTATATAACATTTTTTTGTGTTTCTCCTCTTTGGGAGGTTACACAAAACTGCACTATAACACAGAAGGAAACAACAACCGCTCCACAATCCCTGAATCCCCTACAGCCTTTATCTAAACATTTAGATTGACCATTATCACACTTTTTTTGTTAAAATTTTTTTAATGCTTTTTTAACAAAGTTTTAAACACACAACACAAACACTGCCAGTGTACAAATGAGAAACACGGCATAAATTCCCACATACAGCAACAACACAAGGATTCATCCTAAGAATGCAGAGAAAGGTAAACAGTCATCATCAGATGAGAGGCTCGGTTTTCGCCTGGTTAATGTGATCCATGAAAGCGCCCCAAGTCTTTGTGAATTTATCCTGCCGACCAGTCAATTTTTATCGGATTTCCTCAAGGTACAAACAGCTCGCCATATCATTTAGCCACTTACAGAAACAGGGGGAGGTAGAAGCCTTCCACTCCTTCAGAATAATCCTTTTGGCTATTACCATTCCAAACATGACTGCTTGTTGAGTTGAGTGTGACAGCTTCTGAGTGTGCTCTGAACAACCAAATATTGCAATCAGAACATTATGTCATGGTCAAACACTATGGAGACCCAGTTGCTGGAACCCGGAAGAAACTCAGGAGACGAGGCAGAGTCAGAAGATTTAATCTGAGGGTGATGCGAGTCGTGGACGAGGAGGAATGTCAGGGACAACGTAGACAGCCTGTGACGAGGTGGAGCGCCGAGGACGGCGAGCACAGCTTGGAGCGAGTGGAGGCGCCGAGGACGGCGTAGACAGCCTGTGACGAGGTGGAGCGCCGAGGACGGCGAGCACAGCTTGGAGCGAGTGGAGGCGCCGAGGACGGCGTAGACAGCCGGTGACGAGGAAGAACCAGCGGCACCCGTGGAGGAGCGGACCTGAAGGCGTAGAATAAGGCAAGGTAAGTTCGTGGCTTAACTTGGCAAAACTGGACTTAACTAGAGACCAGGCGTAGGCACCGGAGAGAGTGTAACGGACTGGCGTAGTATGCTGGGATGGATCTCCTTAAGAAGGTCTGCTGGTGATGAGGTGATGAGGTGCAGCTGGTTCCAATGAGGAGCAGGGAGGAGGGAAGCAGCTGACGGCGGAACCGTGACAGTGCCCCCCCCTCAACGACCGCCTCCAGGCGGTCCAGGGCGACGATCCGGATGAGCCCGATAAAAGTCATCGATGAGGGCACGGTCCAGAATAAGGGAGCGGGAGATCCATGAGCGCTCCTCCGGACCGTAACCCTCCCAGTCCACCAAGAACTGATACCCACGGCCCCGGCGGCGAACATCCAGCACCCTACGGGCCGTAAAAGCAGGAGCACCGTCGATGACCCGGGCGGGTGGTGGGGAAGCGGACGGTGGGCACAACGGGCTTTCCTGAAAGGGCTTGAGGTGAGAGACATGGAAAGCGGGGTGTACCTTGAGGGCTGCCGGAAGCTTAAGGCGCACGCAGGTGGGGTTAATAATCTTCTCGACCGTGTAGGGACCGATGAACCGGGGGGCCAGTTTGCGGGAGGTGGCTTGAAGAGGGATATCACGGGAGGAAAGCCATACTTTTTGTCCCGGCTGGTAGGTCGGACCCTTCACTCTGCGGCGGTTAGCAATCCGGCAGTTGCTCTCCCTAGTGCGCAGGAGAGCAGCCCTGGCCTGCTGCCAGACGCGCTGAACCTTCTGGAGGTGGTGCTGAATGGAGGGCACGGCCAGGTCTAACTCCTGAGAGGGGAAAAGGGGGGGGGAGTAGCCCAAGGAAACCTCAAAAGGGGACATACCAGTGGCTGATGAGGGATGATTGTTGTGGGCGTACTCTATCCAGACCAGGAACGAGGACCAGTTGGCCGGATTTTGAGCGGCCAGACAGCGCAGCGCTGCCTCGAGTTCCTGGTTGGCGCGCTCCGCCTGTCCGTTAGACTGGGGGTGATGTCCAGAAGTTAAACTGACCGTGGCCCCTAGAGCAGAACAAAAGGCTCTCCAGACCTGCGACACAAATTGAGGGCCACGGTCTGAAACAATGTCACTGGGTATGCCGTGGTGGCGGAATACGTTCTGGACCACGATATCGGCCATCTCTGTGGCTGTGGGTAGCTTGGGAAGGGGAATAAACTGAGCAGATTTTGAAAAACGGTCGATGACGGTGAGTATTACTGTGTTACCTTGTGAGGGGGGCAGACCAGTGACAAAGTCCATGGCGAGATGGGACCAAGGACGTTGAGGAACAGGCAGAGGATGGAGCAGACCGGCAGGAGGAGAGTGCGTGGACTTGGAGCGTGCACAGACTTCGCAGGCGGCGACGAACTCCCTGACATCGCGCTCCATGGTGGGCCAGAAGAACCTCCTTCGGAGGAGTTTTAGAGTCCTTTGAATGCCCCCATGACAGGAAATGCGAGAGGTGTGCCCCCAGACCAAAACCGCAGAACGAAGCGAGGAGGGAACATAAAGGGTGTTGGCAGGAGCTGGAGGGTGATCGGGTTCTTCGTTTTGGGCCTGTAGGACCCGGGTCTCAACGTCCCACGTGAGTTGACCAATAATACATGTGGGGGAAATAATGGGAGAGGGTTCCTGACTGTCACTGATGCTGGAGAGACGTGAAAGAGCATCAGGCTTTATATTCCTGCTGCCAGGCCTATAAGTAATAACGAAGGAAAAACGGTCAAAAAAAAGGCACCAACGGGCCTGACGTGAATTTAAACGTTTGGCGGATCGGAGGTAAGCTAAGTTTTTATGATCCGTCCAAACGATAAATTGTTGAGCCGCACCCTCGAGCCAGTGGCGCCACTCCTCTAACGCGAGTTTTATAGCCAGAAGTTCTCGGTTACCCACGTCGTAATTACGCTCCGCAGCGGAGAGTTTGCGAGAGAAGAAGGCACAAGGTTTTAATTTGCCGGTCTCGCTCTCACGCTGGGAGAGAACCGCCCCGACCCCAGAGTCGGAGGCATCGACCTCGACTACGAACTGGCGAAGAGGGTCGGGCTGAATGAGGATGGGAGCCGAGGTGAATAAGGCCTTGAGCTTGTCGAAAGCAGCCTGAGCCTCCTGAGTCCAAATAAAGGGGAAATTGACCGAAGTGAGCTTAGTGAGAGGGGCAGCAATGCCGCTGTAATTCCGGATAAACCGGCGGTAAAAATTGGCGAAACCGAGGAAACGTTGGAGCTGTTTTCTGGACTCAGGCGGTTCCCAATTAGCTACGGCAGAGACTTTAGCGGGATCAGGGCGGATGTTTCCTGCCTCTATTATAAACCCGAGGAAAGAGATGGTGGGAACATGGAATTCACATTTTTCAGCTTTAACAAAAAGCTGGTTCTCGAGTAAACGCTCGAGTACCTGCCGGACATGGTGGGTGTGTTGGGTCTGGTCACGGGAGTAAATGAGAATGTCGTCTAAGTATACAAAAACAAAACGGTTGAGGAAATCACGAAGCACATCATTTACGAGATGTTGAAAAATGGCGGGTGCGTTAGTGAGCCCGAAAGGCATTACTAAATACTCAAAGTGTCCGAGGGGGGTGTTAAACGCTGTCTTCCATTCATCCCCCTCCCTCATACGGACGAGATGATAGGCATTACGAAGGTCCAGTTTAGTAAAGACCCGAGCTTCTTGGACGGAGTCAAGGGCGGAACTGATTAGCGGGAGAGGATACTTATTTTTAACAGTGATCTGATTAAGCTCTCGAAAATCGATGCAGGGGCGTAAGGTTTTGTCTTTCTTTTGGACAAAAAAGAACCCAGCCCCGACAGGAGAGGAGGAGGGACGTATGTGTCCGGAAGCGAGAGCTTCGTGGATGTACATTTCCATTGCCTGCTTCTCAGGGCCTGATAAATTAAACAGACGACCCCTGGGAAGAGTAGCCCCTTTTAGAAGTTCTATGGAGCAGTCGTACGGTCTGTGAGGTGGTAAAGCGCCCGCCCTGGCCTTACTAAAAACCGTCTTAAGGTCGTGATAGCAGGACGGTACCTTGGAAAGGTCGATGACCTCCGGAGTAGGACAGTGACTTGTGGGAACTGAAGGAATGGCGGAGCGAAGGCAATTAGCCATACAGGCAGTACTCCAGTTGGTGATGTGCCGGTTAACCCAGTCAAACTGCGGGTTATGAGCGCACAGCCAGGGAAACCCTAGGATGACCGGAGATTGGGGGGATTGAGTGACATAAAACTGCATGAATTCATGATGGTTACCAGAAGAGATTAGTTGAACGGGCTTGGTGCGGTGGGTGATGTGAGTAAGGAGTTGGCCTCCTAGTCCAGCCGCCTTGACGGGATGTTCCAACGGTTCTGTAGGGAGATTGAGCTCAGAGACCAGATGGTTATCAATAAAACTCTGTTCGGAACCAGAATCAATGAGAGCCTTGCAAACATGGGTTCTTGAAAGGTTACATAGCTTGACAGGGATGTACAAAAAGGTGTTCTCAGTGGTGAGAGGAGGGTGACCCGCCCGCGGCCTGTCGTCTAGCGGGGGGTCTTGGCGTTTAAACGTAAGGTACACTGGTGAACGAGATGACCCGACTGTCCACAGTAAAAACAGGTACCTTCGTCTCTACGTCTCTGCCGCTCCTCAGGTGTAAGTTTGGAGTGTCCTATTTGCATAGGTTCCTCCGGGGGTCCTCTGACCTGTTCATGAGAAACGGGATGGAGAGATTCAGTGCTTGATGTCAGAGGCAGGAGTTTGACCACCGTTTTCTTTTGATAGTGGGGACGCTCAGCCTGGCGTTCTCGGAGGCGAACGTCAGACCGCAAGGCCGCGGTGACGAGTTCCTCAAAAGTCTTGGCTTCGGGCTGAGAACATAAATGATCCTTGATGGAGTCATTGAGAGATTGGTAAAACACCCCCTTAAGAGCGATGTCCGGCCAACCTGCCTCCACCGCCAGGATACGAAAGTCAATTAAATGGTCACTCACTGATCTGCTGCGTTGCCTGAGAGCTAGTAATCGGCGAGTAGCTTCTTCCTCCTTGCGGGGCTGGTCGAACACCAGACAAAACTCATATATGAAACGCTCGAATGGGACCTGGTGTATGGGATTGGCAGTAAGAAAAGCCTGCGCCCATTGGAGCGCCTTACCCCTAAGAGAGTTCACGATGAGGGTTATTTTGCTTTGATCGGCGTGGTAATGTCGCGGAGCCTGCTGGAAAATTAGCCGACATTGTAGGAGGAAACCCCCGCATGCTTTGACGTCACCATGGAAGACCTCGGGTTGAAGCCGGATGTTTTCGTTAGCTGCGTTAGCGATAGCGGGGCCCGGACTTCCGGTGGCGGAGAAGGAGGTGCTGGCTGCGGCGATGGAAGATTGTTGACCGGTAAGGTCCATTAGGGCATGAGATATTCCGTCCAGCCGACGGAAAAGATCCTGCTGGACGGTGGCCATCTGGTTCAGTGATTCCGCTTGGCGTCCCAGAGCAATCCCCTGCTGCGTGACTGCGAAGCGGAGTCCTTCCGGGTCAGCTGGGTCTGGGCTATGGCCAGTCCGTTCTGTCATGGTCAAACACTATGGAGACCCAGTTGCTGGAACCCGGAAGAAACTCAGGAGACGAGGCAGAGTCAGAAGATTTAATCTGAGGGTGATGCGAGTCGTGGACGAGGAGGAATGTCAGGGACAACGTAGACAGCCTGTGACGAGGTGGAGCGCCGAGGACGGCGAGCACAGCTTGGAGCGAGTGGAGGCGCCGAGGACGGCGTAGACAGCCTGTGACGAGGTGGAGCGCCGAGGACGGCGAGCACAGCTTGGAGCGAGTGGAGGCGCCGAGGACGGCGTAGACAGCCTGTGACGAGGTGGAGCGCCGAGGACGGCGAGCACAGCTTGGAGCGAGTGGAGGCGCCGAGGACGGCGTAGACAGCCGGTGACGAGGAAGAACCAGCGGCACCCGTGGAGGAGCGGACCTGAAGGCGTAGAATAAGGCAAGGTAAGTTCGTGGCTTAACTTGGCAAAACTGGACTTAACTAGAGACCAGGCGTAGGCACCGGAGAGAGTGTAACGGACTGGCGTAGTATGCTGGGATGGATCTCCTTAAGAAGGTCTGCTGGTGATGAGGTGATGAGGTGCAGCTGGTTCCAATGAGGAGCAGGGAGGAGGGAAGCAGCTGACGGCGGAACCGTGACACATTAGGAGTTATTTGTGCATTGTAAACTGAACTAAACAACCTAAATATATTAAATCAAAAATGTGTTGGCTTAGGGCATGAGTAAAATAAACAAGATAAAGAACCTATACCAGTTTGACAACGATTACAGTTTGGTGAAACAGAAGAAAAAAATTGTATGCAATCTTGTTTTGGAGTAATGCAAACGGTGGATTACTTTAAACTGTATGAGTTGTAGATGTGCACTTATGGAACAATACTTGATCCCTTTCAAAGCGCTTATCCACAAACTAATAGGGACATCCGTCCCAATGTCATCTGCCCATTCAACCTTAATATGAGTATTTGTTGGTGACCTATGAAAACATCTGACAAAATCTGAAATCAAATTCTTAGATGTCGATGCTTTAATCAAGACTTTGAAAAATTCAGGTTGTGATGGCAGTTGTTGAAACTGAGTTATAGATTGTTTAACAAAGTGTGTCAGGTGGGGAAGGCTGGTGGGCAGGAAGGACCCAGAATGCAGAGGCGGGAGGCAAACGGTTCCGTGCAAGGGGTTTGATTAACATAAGACGCTGCAGAGCAGGGTAAAACAAAACAAGACTCACTGTGGGCAAAACTTGAAAACGTGGCAGGAGACAGACATGGACTAGACAGTCAGGGAAGAGACGTTAATGGACCAGCACAAGAGGAAGGCAGAGACAAGACTTATATACAGACAGGGCAGACAAGACACAGGTGAACATGATCAGGACAGATTGGGACAAAACATGACAAGACAGTAAACCTTTCAAAATAAAACAGGAAACAGAACTCAAACATGACATAGACCAAAACGAAAAGCAAAAACCAATACAAAAGAAACTCCAACCATGACAAAGTGTCTGATTTGCAAATACCTAGAAAAATGACCCGGTGGGAGCGAAAACTTTTTTTGCAGTTGGGTAAAAGATGCAAAATGATTGTTGATGTACCATTATCACACATTTGATTGCATTTTCTCAGAAAAACAAGCACAACTTCCCGTTTGTTTGTGTGTGAAATGATTCCAAAAAGCCATGTGTCATCCTGGAGGGACTGGTTTCTCATCAATGTAGACCACCAAGTTTCTCTGGTTTCTGACTATTTGGTGGCTGGTAGGCCTTTTGGGATTTTTGTCAGGGAAAGAAGTGAACCTGGGCTCCAAATATTGGAAGACACTGATCTAAAAGTACTAGGACATCTGGAGAAAGCTCTAGTTCTGCTCCAACTCAGTCCAAAGCACTGAAGATAGATGGAGTTGGATTTGGGAGAGGACTGAGCTCATTCAGATGAAGAAAGAACAAGTCAACAGATGAAGAAGATTTCAGGAAGTTTCCCATTCAACAAGTTCAAGTTTCCAGAGAGCTAGTTTAGCATCCGTGTTCTGGACCAAACCACTGTCCCTCTGAAGGTCCAGACACAGAGAGGCCCAGAGTGACCCCCATTTCTCCTTTTTGCTCTCTCCAGTGGCTGACTCCGCCCCTTAGGACGTCCCCCTGTGTGGATCAGTGGTCAGTGGGTTGGAACCTGCTGCAAATGCAGGCTCTGGTTCTAACTGCTGGATCAGAAGTGGAATGTGAGCTGTAGTGGTGTGTCTGCAGCTGGATGTGGAACACATGAGGGAGGGGTCAAAGGTCGATCTTTCTTCCAAACAAATGTTGTCAGTCTATTCTCCAACAATGCTCCAACATCTTCAAAGGTTTTTGGTCCCAAATCCAGAGTGGAGCTGGTAGGACGTGATCATTTCAGCCTCAGATTTGGGATCTGTCATCTCTCTGCCACCGTGACACCGAGTGATGAGTTCATGCTCCAAAGCGGCCCGATCGCTGGCTTTAGGGACTATTCCAAAAGCTTTCAATGATGGCGGGGAATGAACATTAGGAACAGATGACGGCTTGAAATGTCTGCTGTTGGTTTCTGATCCAGAGAGACTTTCTGTCTGTAAGGCTCTGATGCTGCTGAACGTCTGACTGAGATGATCCACATTCAGAAGAGAGTTTCAGAGTGAAAGACGTGTGGAAGAAGAGAATCCTGAAGGTTTCTGTGCAGACATGAACTCAGTCAGAGAGCGTCTGAATGTTGGAGGATCCAGAAGAAACCAGGAGCTCATGAAGGTGGTTCTGTTGGAGCAGAGAGCAGAACTCTGATCCCAGTTTCAGGAACAATGCAGGCTCATGTTCTGGACTGAAGAGTTCTCCTGAAATGTTCTGTTCAGACTTCTTCAGGATCACATCTGTGTGTGAATGTGGAGGTTTGTCTGAACCAAGCTGCAGCTCACTTTGAAGCTCCTTCAGGCTCACACAGCAACAATGACAAAGACTGAAGCAGCTGTGCGGCCCTCTAGTGGCAAACATGGGATCTGCAGCACAGATAATCCTGTAAGTCAGAACGGTTACCGCACGAACCGAAAGGCACAGCCAGCTTCTTCTTACTCAGAGGGAGAATGTTCACCGAACCCACACACACACACACACACAGGTCTCCCACACACAGGCCCCCTCCCACGAGTCACCAGCCCACCGTTGATTGACATACACTGTGGTCCAGCAACTGGCAGAAAGAGGGGGGGCGCCGGCCACCCGCAGCTACGCGCACGTGTCGTAAATGTAATCTTCCCTCTGCAAGTCTGCATCTATTTTGTTTAGGTATCCCCGATATGGTGCAGCAAGGTTAAAGTCAAGGATAAACTTAAGACAGGGGAACTGAAAAGGCTGCAGTATTTCTCCGCGTAATGAAGTGAGTGCGCATCAAGATCTCTCTTTCTTTTGTCTGGCCTCTTATTCTGTGTTCCAGCGTTATTTCGTTGTGCAAATGCATTTATCATGTAGGGAGGAACCTATGCGCAGCGTTTCCGGCGGAACTCTATGCCACAACAGCGAGCTTGATTGCGCGCGCGGCTGCAGCGACCACTCTCTGTTCGAAAGAAAATAACTTTCATGATCATAAAAATATGTAGATTATTTTACCTTTAAGAAATCTGGCGGTTTTTTTCTGACAAAAATACTATGGGATAAATTGAAATTTTGGGTTTGCTTCGGGCTCGGGCCTGCAAATCAAGTTAATTGGTCGGGTTCGGACCGGATCGGCTTTATTGCCCGCGGGCCTGTGTCGGGTCGGGCTGGATCTTTTAGGCCCGATCTTACCTCTAAACTGATTCTCCATAGAAACACACCATCACGTGCTTTCTCTCTGTCAGAAGAAGTGAGAAGGGAGACACCTGCTGGCTGCGTTTAGGAACTGCGTGAAATGAAATTGGATCTCATCCAAAATCAAACCAAAATCCTGTTTAGCTTGAAGCATCAAAAAGATCTGTGGCCTGTTGCACAAAAGTAGAATTAAGACATCCGGGATAAATGACTGAGCTGAGCTCAATGAAGCCAAAACATGTGCGTCCAGGCTTAATTGGTTGCACAAAGACCAAGCCAGGATGAGCAGACACGGATTCATCAAGCCAGGTGAAACCAATCCTGGATAGGTGCGCGCTCACGGCTCACTCAAACAGACCCCGCCACAGATCACAGATTAACTGATTTACCATGGCAACTAAAGCCACGTACCTTTCCCCGTCGGAAGCACAAATCCTCATGGAGGCATACGAGAAGGTAAAAGATATAATTAAGAAGAAAGGCAACACCGCCACAGTGATAAAGCAAAGAGAAAAAAATGTAAATGAAATTACCAGCCAATTAATTTTATGAAAATGTAACTTGTCATTTCAACCAGAAAATTTTGTTTGTAAATCTTACGTGAATGAATCATGTCGATCGTACATAAAAATAATCCATTTAAAAGTTACTAATTTCAATCATGTTGATCAGACATGATACCATTAAATTGGATACATTAGTAATCGCAAGGAATTGTGGGATTCCATTTTCTTTGTCTATCTGGGCAGATTGGGGTCTAAGTCTGAGTTTTTGTCCACGTGTTTTATTGTCTGGCTGTTTTACTCTGTTTTAACTAGTGATTTAAACTGTTATGTTAATTTTTTTCTGCACCATGAGTTAGAGTGTGGGAGAGGATGATGACCAACCCCGTTGTGCGGCAAAATGTTAATGTTACAATACTTAAGACAGAATTTGCGTTAATTGAGCTCCTGTCTTTTGATATGGGACTTTGTTGCGTAATGCAAGTCCTGGTTGTGAAAATTATTGGTCGTAACTTTGGAAAACATTATCAATGTCAGATGTATATTAAAATTAAAGCAAAAAATTAAGTTATATCAACATAAATTGTGCTAGGTAGTCATACAAATTTAAGTTGAATAAACTTAATTTAATGAGGTGTGACCAATTGGAGTGATTCAATTAAGTTGGATCAACTTTTATCTTTTGAAAGTGAGCAACAATATTAATTTAAAGTTGGGTCCAACTGCAGTATTTAGATTGAATCAACTTAAACTTATTAGTTTGAACCTAAATACATTAAGTAGGACCAATATGATTCATATTTGTTTAATTAACGCTATCTAATCATGTGGAAATCATTTCCATAATTTTTTTTATGTTCATTCAAAGTGAACGTTTTTTGAGTGTAGTTGACCTGCTTTGTTTTGTCCTTATTCAAATAGGAACATAATGTTACACATTGTGTTTTCATATTCATATGGAATGTGTATTATTTAATATGACAGAGTACTAGGGCCCCACTGAGCAAAAAGAATGAAGTCATAAATTTATGAGGCTGGTTCTTTCTGCAGAAAAGCAAAATATTCTTTTAACAGTTTTGATAGTTATGAAAATGTGATACTTCATATTCTGGCACATCAGCATGTCTTCGTTTATGAAACCATACTGAGGTACAATTTCACGAAATGCCCCACATCTGTCATTTTAACAACTGTCCTCCTTTAAAACAACTGGTTACAATATTATGACTTGTCTTTTTTTCCCTCTGTGGCCCTAATATTCTATCATTTTACATATAGCCTTATAGTCTATAGGAAACTGTAAATTATCTAATGATAGCAACATCATCTAAAACTCATTATTTATCCAAAATGATTGAAATTAATGATCACAAACGTTTAAATAATGACAGTGGGTCTAGTTATATGTGATAAAAATGTATAGTGAGCAGTGAAATAACTATTGGTTTCCATTTGTGGCGACTGCTGACTGACATTAGGGATGAGATTAAATAGATCCTGGAATTTAGCCTGGTCTGGAGCCTGGCTTAATCCCTTATCCTACTTTTGTGCAACAGGGCCCCGATGTGTTCAGGGAAGCAAAACATCACTGATCAGAACCAACATATTTGTATGAATTTTTTTTTTTTTTTTTTATTAAGCACAACAAAAAAGTCATCATTTTAAGCCTTCACCCTCATATTAATGAACCCATGAGAGCATTTTTGTGGCTCCAACATAACAGTCATTCCTGCAAGGGCAAAACAGCAAATGAATAATTTGTTTGTTCTTAGATAAAGTTAGGTTTAATAGTACATAATATTAGTTTTTAAAACTATAAAACCTTCATAAGACACTGTTCTAATAAAAACGGGTATCATTGATCTTTCTATGTTAACTGGATGTAATATAATATTTATCACACAGTTAAGGCAGAAAACCATAAATAATAAATTATTTGTTTATTTAATCTCATATAAATAGAATTGTTTTATTTTCCAAACTGTTTTCAATGAACATGTCTTTATATAAGAAACAAAAACAATAAACAGTGAAAAATGTTTGCTTTTATTCTGTTAAATGTCATTTTTATAGCTTTTTATGGGAATTTCATAAAAATTGAAATAGTTGAAACTTCTCTTTTGTTTTTTCCACTTCATTCATTATTTCACAATTATTGACATTCTTTATTATTGACTTCTTCGTTCACTTCATTCATTCATTTATCCATTACTATAGTTTAGGAAAAGTTTAAACACATGTGTTTGAGTCTAGTTAGTCTGAGATGGGTTTTGGAGTCAAATCTGAAGACTATAATTAGTTTCAGTGTGATGACGTCACACCAGCTCTTGTAGTATGCTCAAAGCGATTTTTTTTCCTCATAGAATTTCTTTTCTTTATTAGTTCGTGAGTTAAAACTGTTTTTAAACAATAGAAGCGTTTGAACCATTTTGGAATCCAGTTAAGCAGTTTATACGTTTCTTTTTAAATAAAGTTTCTGCACGTGACCCGGAAGTAAACATCACGAGGCGCTAGCAGCGTTAGCTTATTAGCAGGCTAGCAGCGTTGGCATGTGTTGAGAGGACGGTGGTGTTCTGTTGGGACGTTTGTGAGGTTTTTGGACAGAAAGGACGATACGTGGTTCGTGTGGGAACTCTCAGCATTTTCCAAAGTGTCGTAAATGAGTGAAGAAGTGTTGAACGGAAAGACAACGTGGATTGCTGTGATTGTGAGACTAGCAGATGATCGATCGGAGCTGCAGTGAAGAGGACGGCGGTGTTTGTGGGAGTTGGAGCTGAAGATCGGAGCAGGAACCATGTCTTCAGAACCTCAGGAAGGTTCTGTCAGAGAACAACTTTCTGCTGCTGATGGAACCATCGTCCAGAACGAGGAGGAGCTCTGTCGTCAGCGCAGACTGCTGGATAGCAGCTGGAACCCGCAGCTTCAGCTACACATAGTTGGTACGTGACTAAAAATTTAAAATTCATCGCATTGCTCTGATCTTTACGTCACTGAAAGGGCTTCTTACCGTCTCGTCCGGTTTTCGCACATTCGGATGGTTCAGGACGTCCAAAATGAAACGTGCAGTGAGGTGGGAAACGAAAAGACACAAGTCTGCGTGAATTGTTGAACCTTTTGCAATTTGCCCAGTTCAATTTGAATCTACACAGATGCTGTGAGGCAGAGTAAACACTGATCTTCAGCATGACATATCATGTTTATAGAATGATTAGGCTTAAAAAAGCTGACAGCAAACATCAAAATCCTGGTGGTATACCAAATTTTCATTAAAAAAGTTAAAGTCAAAGTCAACTTTATTGTCAATTCTTCACATGTGCATCACATAGAATGAATTCAGTTTCTTACTCTCTCGTGTCTGTTCAGGAGAAGAAAAATAAAAAAAAATGCATATGTATAAAATAAAATAAGTAAAAATAAAGAAAAAGATACAATTTACAACATTAGCAATTTGCTAATTAAGTGTGAGTGGACTTAAGGCAGAGTCTCAAGGCAGCGGGGGGGGGGGGGGGGGTTGAGCACTGTTCATGGGGGGTGGTGGGTAGGTGGAGAGGGGAGAGGGTGTTTAGCATCCTGATGGCCTGGTGTGTGAAGCTAGAGCTGTGACGGTGTCGAACCACCAGGGGGCGCGGTGTCGCGTTTACAAAACACACACAAAAAAAACTCAAAATCCCCCGGCGGCCGCATCGGAAATAAATACCATTACAACATACTATTCTTTATTAACAAATAACAGTAACAACTAACAACTACATATCTAACTTGTGAACTAACTATAGGTGTTGTAGATTGGCTGTGTGTGTGAGCGCGGAGCGTCTTGTGTAGGAATAGGAGGAAGGTGTGCACACGTGTGTTGGGGGGTTGTGTCCCAGTCTGTTGTTTCAAAGCAGTCCTGAAGGGCAGAGGATGCTCCCTCTGGCCACACTCTTACTTTCTTCAAGACTGGTTTTGCACGTTTCAACCTTCGTCTGTATGCAGGTGTTAGCATAACACTGCTGTGGTCTGATGTTCCGATGTGGGGGAGGGGGGTTGCTCTGTAGGCTGTTTTGTGAGGAGTGTAAACAAGGTCCAGTATGTTATTTCCTTTTGTTGGAAAGTGCGCATGCTGATGAAATTTTGTTAGGACTGTTTTGAGATCAGCGTGGTTGAAGTCTCCGAATGATGTTAAAAGACGCGCAGCGCGTGATTTAACTTTTAACTCCATTTGAGTTCAGAAAATTGGATCATTCAAAATGAAACAGTATTGACTATAAATTAAGGCTGCACGATGTGAGGAATACTTGCGATATTAATGATCAATATTGCGATGACGACATAAATTGCGATAATTGAACAAATAGCAAAAACAACAAAAACCAGTTTAATTTTGCACCTTCACAGGTGTGACATGGACCCCGTTGATGTCCCAGTCTGGTTTGGCAATGTGGCAATGCTCCCATGGCCAGGCTGGCTCCTGATATGAAGAGATTTCCTAACCGCAGAGCTAAGCCTTACTTGTTTATTAGTTAGTGTGTGTGTTTTTACAGTTACATAGTCATTGTTCATTCATTGTTTTAACAGAGGGGAGTGGGAAGGGTAAAGGGTGGGTTGGGTTTTACTGTAATATTGCGTGTTTTCTGTTTTTAATGTTAAAGCGCTTCGAGCTGCGCAAATGCATGAGAAGCCCTATTTTATAAATAAAGTTTGAATGATTGGTTGATTTATCGTCAGTCTGTCTCGTTGCCGTGCGGTTCTTCGTGAATGATGCTGCAGGGCTCCAGACTGCGAGCAATTGGTCGCATTTTGCGACCAAAATTTTAGAGTGTGCGACTGAATTTTACATCCAGTCGCACATGTGCGACCAGTAAATTTGCCTCCCCCACCCTACGTATTTTTATACATTAAACGTGGAAGGGGCACGTCAATGTTCAATGAAATAATCGATGAGACGCGAGCGCACACGCACGCAAAGACACACACACTCGCGCACATACTCATGAAACGCGAGCACACACTAGCGTGATGCCTGTGTGTGAGGCGGCCACTGCGTGTGAGAAGAATAGGGAAAGCCACTGTGAGTGGCTAAAATGCGTGTAGGGGGAGGGGCCTAGAGATAATCGAGTGCGCGAGAACATCTGTGGGAAGGAAACGGGGACAAATATCACAACCTGATATGTGCGTCTGAGCTATGAGCAAGCGAACTATTGATTTGTTCTTCCCACCTGCGGCTAGTGTACCAGTGCCAGAGTGTAGAGCAGGGGTCTCAAACAGGCTATTTGCGGCCCCCAAGATGATATTTTGTGGTCCCCGCCTTAATGAAGGTTTAATGTTACTGCAGCCCGCCAGTTTGTATGAATGACTTGAATGAATTTTATTGTCGTGCGCGAAGCTGACCAACCAATCACAGTGGGGTATATGACTCTTGGGGGGCGGGACAATGACAGGGTTTGAAAGCAGGAAACCTGACAGCCCCCTCCCCGGACCACATTAAGGAGTTCCTTACTTTCCTTTAGAACGTATTTATTCGCTCGTAATTTTCTAAATACCAGTGATGAAAGTCTTCC
Organism: Oryzias latipes; assembly: GCF_053564925.1. Lineage (NCBI taxonomy): Eukaryota > Metazoa > Chordata > Actinopteri > Beloniformes > Adrianichthyidae > Oryzias > Oryzias latipes. The sequence continues at coordinate 23,823,384 of NC_136238.1, forward strand.
GGGAATTCCCGGAAATCCGGGTTTTTGAGCAAACCGAACGTACTTTCCGGGAAATAAAGACCTGATCTCTACGGACAAATCGCTTTCCGGATTAAAAAATGGTCTGAAATCAGCTAATTTTAGCTTTATTTTCTATATTTCTCCGCAGATCGCTTCCTCTATGGTCGTGGCCATCTCTCGTCTTCCCGGCCTAATTGACCAATGACGGGACGTTTTAGTTGCTTTCGGATGCGTCCACGGGTCTGATTGGCTCTGTCTGCACCACGTGGTCAGCGTGACTCGCTTCCCTAGAGACCAAAACTAGCGGACCCACGCTAAATTTTCACAAACACATCTGAAGAGTTTGCGATCAAATTTGTGTTAAAATAATGGCAGGCATCGTCATTATTGAGCGTGGTCACGACCTCAGTTGTGAGAAGACGATAAAAAACAAATTGAAGTGGTCTTGGCTGGAAAAAAAAGATTTTTAAGGTAGTGTAGGTCAAATACTTTTTTGTGTAAAATAATCTCAAAACCACATTTTGAAATAATTTCAATTTTAGTTTTGAGTTTCAGTTTTTATTTTGAATACATTTCTTTATCTAATTTATTTGTATTTCCTAATTACCATGATTTAGTTCAGTATAGTTGACATTAATTATAAGTATTTGATGGTTTGGACCCGCACTCCCTTAAAAAATAATGTTTACAATGTTTAGTTTAGTTTGTATGTTTGTTTTGATATTTCCCAGATTACTTAGTATTGGTGTTAAAGAATTGATGTATTATGTTATAGAATTATAGTTTAAAGCAGATCCCATATTTTGATGTAATTATAGTTTGAGAAAACAGTGCAAGTGGATGTTGTACATCAGTCATTTCTAAAGCAGAAATAATGTATAAATAACTGAGGTATTTTCATAGAATATCATAGTAACTGGTGTTCTTTTTGCCATTTGGGGCTTTGATGTTACTATATTTTAGCAATTGTATGTTTTGCAGCTTTAAGGAAAAGCGTAGATTGTAGGATTGTGTTACTTTGAGCAATTTTCCAAATTCTTTTTTAGTACCAGCAAGTCCTTAATGGAGAGTCAAACTAGGGGTTTGAATGACAAATCATGATGCTCCAATTAGTCTTAGTTTCTTGATAAAGAAGTGAATAACTAGTTGCCAGAATGCACCAGAATGCATCTAAGACCACGTATTTTTCCAAAATTTCGCTCTGTGCCCGCCATATCGCTCAAAGAAAAGTTCAGGGATTTTTTCCTTGCCTGACTTTCATCACTGAAATACATGCAGTCCGTGCTGAACTTTTCTCTGGGCCGCACAGACCCGGAGGAAGGTTTAGGTTTTGGTTACGGTTACGGCGGCGCATCAAAGGGTTTATGCACGGTCGTTACAGCAGCACACCGCTCCCGCGGGAGTCGGGTCAGCTGAAGAGAATAAATGTCCCACACCTACATGCGTGACAGCTAACGGGGCTTGAACTTTAAACACGCTCGAGCAAAAACAACATTAGTTTTAGACTCACTGAAAATACGTGGGGAAAATGCAAAGATAGATGTGTTTGAGATGAACCGGCACCTCGCCTGGATCGTTGGGGACACTAGGCGGGGGGGCTGTGAGATGAAAGCGAATCTGCAGCAAGACTAAAGGAGAACAGGAAATTGGAGTTGTCCTTAACATTGAATTTAGTTTTAAATTTTTCTCCCCCTTAGTATGATCTGTGTTATTATATATTTTAGGATTATTTTAATGTTTTGTGATGTATGTAGCCTTTTTTTAATGAATTGGTATTTTAAATTATTTTAATTAATCACTCCACTACAAAACCCATCAGGACACATGTCCCATAATGCATTTTTTTGTAGTCTGTAGGGCAGCTTTCAGTCAGTTCAGTTTCCAGCTGTGTCCGGGTAGGTTTGCCCCTTGCTCCCACCCCTTTCTCGCGATATTTTTGTGATGATTGACAGGTGATGTTTGAGCAAAAACAAAAATATATGTCACACATCAAGTGATCTGCGCAGCGTTGAGTTCACCTGGGTGATCTCAAACACGCTTATTGTGCATCTTGGCTGCACCTATTTGGTGTCACAAAGATGGTGCTGTCAGTTTACCTTCTTGTTGCATCTTCAAAAGTGCAGAATAAAATGTGACACTGAATTTGAAACAGCACATTGTAATTTCTGCATCTATTATTAAAGTATTTATTAGTAATACAGTGGAAATTAGTAGATTTGGTTAGAATGTTGATTTACGGTATGCGCCCCTAAATTTTCTGGTTGTGCCCCTAAAATTTTCAGTTAGGGGCCACAGTGCTCCTAGTGAAAAAAGTTTCTGGAGCCCTGTGCTGGCTTTCGCAAAAGCTCGAAGAACAGTGGAAGCAGACACGTTAGCCCAAGCTTCTACAATCCATTCGCAAAGTGTGGTGTAACTGCGTCCCAGTAAAAGGAGTGGACGATGGACAGCTTTTCATTGTAATCCACTGGAAGTCCCTGCACTGATTTGATTTGATTTATTTCAAGCATTGTAGTCAAAGCAATAAAGAAATTACACATTTATCAAACTTATTACAGAATTGCATAGTTTAAAAAGACAGAAAACAAACAAAAGAGTCACTTAAATCACATTTGTTTAGTTAAATGTAGAGATAATTAACTAAAGTTAAGTAGAGCTTGATTTCTTGCTTGAAAAGGAGTGGGAAGAAGCAAACTTATATAATCCCACCCCTTCCGAGTTAATTGATTTGATAGTTTTACAGTTTTTGAGATCCGGTTCTGATCAAATAAGATTCTCTTCAAGTAACAAAATCCAGTGCTTATTGATGATTGCTGATCTTCAGAAAACATTCATTCATGATTTCAGTAAACAGTAACGGTATCGATATGTAATAATAATTGATTATCATTAGAACACATGATCACAATAAACCATTAATTATTGCTACACATTGCAGATCAAGTAAACAAAATCAATAGCTTATTGATTGTGACTAAAACCTTTCAGTAATCATTATTGCACAATACAATGTAGCACTCAGTGGTTGTAATTAAAAGAGCTTTGATTATTTCACCACAATCAGGTTTACACATGTATGTGGAGTTATTCAAACACCTGTTGATCCTTAAATCCTTGTATCTTCATATCCTTAAATCAGAGTTTCTTTACACATTTTCTTGAATATTTGAACATTTTTTTAGATCATTACCTAACCCGTTCCAAAGTTTAGTGCCACACACCGAAACATACAAACTTTTCTTTGTGGTTCTCATCAGTTTGATCTTGAAATTCCTACATCCCCTCAGTTTGCAGCCTCCTTCATTTTCTAAGAATTGTTTTTGAAAATTGAACGGTAACAATTTCCCACTGGCTCTGTATAGAAGTAATGGTAATTAACAATAATTTCATGTTGCTGCCCAGATCTTCTACTCATCTAGTAATTGTATCATTTGACAGACTTATTTCTTCAAACTTTTTCTTTTGCTCTCGATAAACACTGTCAGCTACTTTCAACAAAGCCACAACTAGCTTCATTCACAGCTTCACTGGATTTAGCCATTTTTGTAAACATTATTTGGTGTGCAGCATAGTCGCGTTGTAGTTGTTGGAGCTTATTTTTGCACTCTTTGCCGGTAAATTTGTCATATTTTTTATGATTTTACAAACCTTTTTTTACTCAAAAGAACCTGCTGTGGCTCTCTCTCCGAATCTCGCTCTTATTCCATTTCTACCGCCATCGTCACTGTCCTTCCTTTCGCAGAGGCAGTGTGTGGTAAAATAAACACACTGTACCATTGACACCTGAGTGTAATGACCTTTTTTCCTGCAGATTGTGCCAGAAACCCTGAAACAATATTTTTCAAGCAATGTACAGCTGGTTTAATAACGATCATTTAGGATTTTTTGAGGGCCACAAAAAATCTTCCTGCGGGCTGCCATTGGCCCCCGGGCCACACTTTGTATGGAGTTAATTCAGTCTCAATAATCAGAAATGCACACAACCGGTTTTACAAATGCACACGCTCCGATTCACAAATGTCATTTTATGCAAACGTGAAAAATAAATTCGGAAATACACACCCTGTGTTTCACAAACACACAGATTGTGTTTCACAAATGCACACTAAATGTTTTACAAATGCACAATAAGTGTTTCTCACAAATGTGCACACTGTGTTTCACAAAAAACATTTTAGAAATTCACAATAAATGTATCAGAAATGCACAGTAAGTGCTTCACAAACATGATTTTTAGGTACACATGTGATGTGAACTCACAGATCATTCGAACTGCAGACTGTGCATTCAAAATCCCGTTCTCGTTTGTGAATCTCCCCGTGTGTGTGAGAGAATTTTCTACGGTGAATATTGAGACTCATCTGACGGAGCGGGTCAACTAATGTCACCATTGGCTAGTGAATCTGTCAATCAAACTCATCGGGAAAGCAGGCGGGTTCGCTTTTAGCCAATCGAATGGCCCCTTACACTTTATCTACACTTTCTGCGGGTGGCAAAAGCCCCGCCCTTTTTTGATTCTGGACCAGTCGGTCGTTAGCGTGTTAGCCTTAGCATGGCTTGTCGGTTTATTGCCTTCGGTTGTCAAAAATTACTGGCTTGTGCAACTTTTCAGTGGACCTGGAAGCAAGGCAACAGTGGTTGAATGCAGTTGACATTGAATCCATCGAACTCTGTACTGGTCATGAGATTTAAAATGAATGTTTCACTCGGGATTGTTTGTACGTTATTCTCTTAGCTTTCATGCTAGCGTCATTTCAACACTCAGACACGGTTTTGATCATATGAAGGTGGAGAAAAATCTTCAACTTCCACAGGTTTTGTGGAGAAACTGGCATCACTTTGCTCCGTACCACGCAGTGGGACTACATTACCTCAAGTTCATCTCACTGTCAATCACAGATACCCAATACACATCCCCTGCTCAGCCCGAAGTCACTTTGCTTGACCTTAATTTTATTTTTTTAATAACTCAAATGTCATTGATTTTATATTGTAACCATATACATATACACCTCTTGGCCAGGTCACCCTTGCAAAAAAGATCCTCATCTCTCTGGGTTTTATAGCTGGTTAAATACTACACAACAAAAGATGGTCATAGAACAACAAAGTGCAAACATTCACCCTTTATTGCAGAGTAAAATTCAGTGAAAACATGGACAGATTAAAACATCAAAATTTAAGCAAATGTGGGATCTCTACTGATTTGAATTTTATTTAAACTGGTACTAATTTTCATAACATCCTTACATACAATGAAGTCCCTTGAACAATACAGCAGTATTGATTTGAACTCTGTCTTGCCCCGCTCAGTCTCTCTTCTTCTGTATGTAATTATGTCACCTAAATTAAGTTCTAAACAAACGGGACAGTAAAGATGTAGGTCCACTCCCAAACGGTCTGAATTCCACAATGGATTGATGTCGTCTTGCAGTTCCAACATTTGTGGACCCAAAAGAGGACTGTCCCATACCAGGACATTGATCCCAGGATGAGGTTCAGTCATGGATCCACTCTCCTCCCATTCAATCTCTGGAACCAGCATACCCTGACAAAAAAAAAAAAAAAAAAAGATACTGTTTACGAACAGCACTGTTTTTTTGTGTTTTAGATTATGTAGGAACAGTGACCGACTAATAATAACTTATATTGTTGCTTGCAGGCAGACCTCATATCTCCATAACTGTTTATAATTTGCAAATAAGTGAACCTTAACAAAGTAGTGACATTAGTACATCTGATGGCTCATAAGGCCATGCATTGTGATGCATTTTGAACTTGCAGATGTGCTATTCTTCCTACAAACAAACAATTTAGGGAAATTGTTTGCACCACACAACAATAATCCTTTTCATTCATTTTCGACGAAAATTCACTGTAGTCATTATGATTTCATGATACTCTTCTTGATACTTTCCACTTTAGTCAAACTGCACACAAATCAGTTGTCCAGTACAGTGAGATTAAATAAAGCATTTACCCGGGGATCAGAAACAGGGTTCTGGGTCAAGCCCAACTGCCACAGCTGATTTGGTGTCATGCTTTGCTCCGTCCTGATTGGATGGGTGTCCCACGCGTCACTAAAGACATCCAAACTGGCCTGAATGCGTGGTAGAAAAATGTAATGGCAGCAGAATACGTGATGTGACTGATATTGAGCAAGTCTTGGTCCTCAGGAGAGTGCAGGATGTTGTAATATAAACCAGTAACACTCACGAAGACATCACACCAGAGGAGCTCAATCCTGTATTTGGAAAAAAGCAAAAAGAAATATTATATTGTCAGATTTATTTTTAATACATCATTCACTTTTATGTATCAGGGCTCCAGACTAACTTTTTTCACTAGGAGCATAGTGGCCCCTAACTGAAAATTTTAGGGGCACAACCAGAAAATTTAGGGGCGCATACCGTAAATCAACATTCTAACCAAATCTACTAATTTCCACTGTATTACAAATAAATACTTTAATAATAGATGCAGAAATTACAATGTGCTGTTTCTAATTCAGTGTCATATTTTATTCTGCACTTTTGAAGATGCAATATGAAGGTAAACTGACATCACCATCGCTGTCACGACAGTACAACTAAGTAAAAATAGTAAAAAAAAAACCATGCATTTAGAATAAAAAAAGTTTTTAGTAACAAGTGATTACCGTAGTAACCTTTCGTAATTTCACAGTTTCAAACAATACTTAAATGTATGTAAATATTAGAGGATGGAAATTCATGTTGGTCACACCAAATAGGTTTAGCCAAGATGCACAATAAGCGTGTTTGAGATCACCCAGATGGACGCAACACTGCACAGATCACCTGGTGTGTGACGTATATTTTTGTTTTTGCTCCAACATCACCTGTCAATCAAAACAAAAATATCCCGAGAAAGGGGTGAGAGCAAGACACCAATCAGAGCGAACGCAGCTGGAAATTTAGTATTGAACTGACTAAAAGCTGCCCTACAGACTACAAAACAATGCATTATGGGACATGCGTCCTGATGGGTTTTTTGTAGTTCACTGATCAATTAAAATAATTTAAAATACCAACTGATTAAAAAAAGGCTACATCCATTACAAAACATTAAAATAATTATAAAAGATTTAATATCACAGCTCATACTTAGGGGGAGAGGCATATTAAAACGAAATTGAATGTTAAGGACAACTCCTAATTCCTGGTCTCTTTCAGTCTCGCTGCAGCTTCGACTTCATGCGAGTTTGAGACCCCTGCTGTACACTCTGTCACTGGTACACTAGCTGCAGGTCGGAAGAACGAATCAATAGTTCACTTGCTCATAGCTCAGACGCACATATCAGGTTGTGATGATATTTGTCTCCGTTTCCTTCCCACGGATGTTTACGCGCGCTCGATTATCTCTAGGCCCCGCCCCTCCACATATTTTAGCCACTTGCAGTGACTTTCCCTATTCTTCTCAGACGCATTGGCCGCCTCAGGCATCACTCAATGAAACGCGAGTGTGTGCTCGCGTGTGCTCCAGTCTCATGAGTATTCGCGCGAGTGTGTGTGTCTGCCTGCGTGCGTGTGCGCTCGCGTCTCATTGATGATTTCATCTCTCATTTCATCGATCACTGACGTGCTCCTTTCATGTTTAATGTATAAAAAATACGGAGGGTGGAGGAGGCAAATTTACTGGTAGCACATGTGCGACTGGGTGTAAAATTCAGTCGCACACTCTCAAATTTTGGTCGCAAAATGCGACCAAATGGACGCAGTCTGGAGCCCTGTGTATATATTAAAGCTTCTAAAACTAGGTTCAACTCACCGTTGATTGTGTGTACACTTTTGCTGCAATGAAGCTGTTTGTGTCAGTTCTACGTACTGTGAGCATCAACTCAGCTATGCCCACATTTTCTCCTCCGTGATCTCCTCTCACCCTGACAATAACATGAAAATCATGTCTCAAACACATAATTACAAATGCATCGCCAATACGGTACACATCAGTTTAAAATGTAATGTTCTTATGTATGATGCCAATAAGTAGAATTTCTAGGTTAAAAAAATTGCAGGAGTGGGTTACATGTATCACTGGGGGAAAAAATGAGGTGAGAGAGACTGTTAAGGGGGGGTAAAATGTTATTCATGAGGGGAAAGAGTTTTAGAGTTGCCTTTGTTTATGGAGAGGAGTCTAAAAAAAGTAATTTTATTTTTGTACAAATAACCAAGTACTTATACTGCCTGATATGTGAATAAAATATTTCTTTATGAATGACATGAATACCTCAGAGGAAAGCCATAAACGTTCACAGCGTCACTGAAGAAGGCCAAGTGGGTGTCTGCACAGTTGTCTGCTATCTTCTCAGGTACAGGATACATGGAATACAAGTACAAATACTTTCAACTGACAGATGTTTACGGCGGCAAAAATGCTAAATTCCCAATTGACAGGTAAAACAGTAATACAATAGTATGATAAAATATGAAATAGAATAGAATAGAAGGGTATTTAATAATCCCTGAGGAAATTTTTTAAAAATGGCCATCTTAAAAAAACACATAAACACACATGCATTACAAATAGAAATATCACAAAATAAAAAGATTGATAAAAAAAGGTAAATAATTGGAAAATCAGTGGGTAAAATTAAAAGAAATTACTTGTAAGATGCCCTGCCAGAGAGTTGTATTGCCTGATGGCACGAGGAACAAAAGATTGTCACGCTGTCACATTCAGTAATTCCTAGAGAATAAATAAAAACACAACAAACATGGATTAGATCATTTAGCTGTCTTATCTTAAATTACATAATTTTCAAATATATGAAAGGGGAATTTTTTTAAAACACTCTTGCTATGATTACTTGAGCTTGTAGTAAAGAACACCTTTAAAAAAATCAGAGACAAGACACTGATCACAGGAAGCCTGTGTGTAATACTTACAGTAACTTCTACTCTAATCACTGTTGACAGCTGATTTCTCCCATCCACCCTTTCTGTGACTACTTATCGACTACAAAACAGCCTAAAAACATAATGTTTGGGATTCTTGTCATTACGTCATTGGAAGTAAAGATACAGGGATTTTAGTGGCTGACACTCTGACACAATCTCACAGGGCTGGTCATCCCAATGAATGCGGGTTCTAACGTTAGAAACTTAATGAGGCTTCTTTCATTCAACAGTGGATTCATGTCTGTTATATTTAAAAAATGCCGTTTTCATGAATGTCATATGAATTAACTTTGTTGCACATATCCACCCCGTCTTAAAGTCTGGGTTGTGAAAATGCTGTGTCTAACTTTAACCCGGATCGCGTTTACATAAGGCAGCACACGGAACAACTAGCTAGTTAGCATAGCATAGCATCAGTGTTTAAACAAATCGCCGTCTCCAAATCAATACTTTTTATTAAACTTTCTTTGCTGCTGTAAATCCGGCATGCTTTTCCCCTTAGTTCCTTATGAATCATGTTAAGAACCTACAGATCATTGGCTGTAGACGCTAGCTTGAACCGACACCGGCTTGAACTTCACTCACACTCACACAGCCACAACTTGCACAGGCTAAGCAAAACAAAGCTAAGCTAATTTGCGGTGGGGGTACTCTGCAAACGACTCGGCTGCAGTGTTCATAAAGCATTCACACATGTCACTTGGCAAAGGAGAACGCTTCAACTTAGTATTCAATAACATTACAGGACGTACAACGAGGGAATGATCAAATAAATGCATTACTTACGGGCTGAGACTGATCCCGTTCAGAAGACCTCTCCGCCATGTTTGCCGCCCGCGTCCTTTCAACTGCTGTGCTGAACAGCTCCCTCCCTCGTCACTTTGAAAGTGAGGAGTGTAAGGGGCCATTCGATTGGTTAAAAGCGAACCCGCCTGCTTTGCCGATGAGTTTGATTGACAGATTCACTAGCCAATGGTGACATTAGTTGACCCGCTCCGTCAGATGAGTCTCAATATTCACCGTAGAAAAATCTCTCACACACACGGGGAGATTCACAAACGAGAACGGGATTTTGAATGCACAGTCTGCAGTTCGAATGATCTGTGAGTTCACATCACATGTGTACCTAAAAATCATGTTTGTGAAGCACTTACTGTGCATTTCTGATACATTTATTGTGAATTTCTAAAATGTTTTTTGTGAAACACAGTGTGCACATTTGTGAGAAACACTTATTGTGCATTTGTAAAACATTTAGTGTGCATTTGTGAAACACAATCTGTGTGTTTGTGAAACACAGGGTGTGTATTTCCGAATTTATTTTTCACGTTTGCATAAAATGACATTTGTGAATCGGAGCGTGTGCATTTGTAAAACCGGTTGTGTGCATTTCTGATTATTGAGACTGAATTAACTCCATACTTTGAGAACCGCTGGTTTAGAGTTCTGTACGGTGGCCCAGAAGGGTCACAACACAACACATTAACTTTACACACAACACATTAACTTTACACACAACACATTGACTTAACACACAACACATTCACTTAACACACAACACATTCACTTTACACACAACATATTCACTTAAAAACACATTAACCGAACACACAACACATTAACTTAACACACAACACAATAACTCACAATACAACACATTAACTCATGGCCCAGAAGGGTCACAACACAACACATTAACTTACCTCACAACACTGCAGCAATGGAAGTGCTTTTATTCTGAAATTTCCACTGGGCTGAGCATCTAACTACCTAACAGAAAGTAATGTCACAGTGAGCTGTTTTTTACAAAACAGCTCACTGTGAGAGAGAAACTAGCAGCAGTGTTGCCAGATTGGGCGGTTTTGGTTCTAAATTTGCGGGTAAAAATGGCTTTGGCCGGGTTTGCATAATTTGGGCGGTTTTAGGGTCGGTTTGGCGTTTCTTTCCCCTCATGAATATATAATAGCGGACTACGTTAGGGCGTGTGGCTGTTGAACTTCTATGTACTGAAGCTCAGTAAACGCACCAGGCAGAGACGCTTAAAGAGCTCTATCATCTAACCTGTTGTTGGGGGTGTGCAACGCCCTGCCTCTTAGAAATTGTGTTGTGCCTGACACTGCGGCTGCGTGTGGGAGGAGCTACCAGCTAAAGTTATGGTCTGATCACTACATGGAGCAGTGTTTATCAAACCAAAGTTGTGTATTCTTCTTTCTCTTGATCTAATAAAAGGAGGACGGTATTGAATATTTCTTCAGCGGACCGGCCTTTCATTTATTTTCTTAACCCGCTCTATCCCCGCTATATGCGGCTCTTTCCTCCGTGTGCTAGGCCGGAGTGCCCCGACTATCGTGTCAACCTATGATGACCATATTTTGTGCTCTCTGTGTAGGATACACTGGAGGAGCGCGGGGGAAACAACTCTCAGCTGTAGAGGATGTGAACAGGTGGCACACTTTAACCTTGACAAAAATCCCGCGGCGCACCAGCATCCAAAAAAAAAACTCTCATAGTCTGTATTAAATAACAGTCCCTCCACAATCTCACATGCATTTTTGTGATAATTGTTGCAGAAAAAGCTGGAAGCTGCAGTGGTTTTTTCTAAAAGATTTAATAAAAGTTAAGTTAAACGATTTAAAACTGTTTGTGGGTTTGTTGTTGTTTTAAGACGTTAAGAGGAAAGACTCGCAGTGCGCTAAGACTTGTGCTGTCACTTTAACCCAATGCATCATGGGAGATGTAGTGGAAAAATCCGGCGACCACAGAGACTCACGTCTCTGAGCTTCATTGTTTTGTTCACTTGTTCCAGGGTCTGACATCGGATTCTGTGGAAAGCTACACCGCTAAAGACGAGCTTTAGCTGGTATTTTTGTTAGAACTGAGCGACTTATGAGCTAAATCGAAACAAGGAAGTGAAGACTTCTGATTGGTCAGACTGATGACATGTGATTAAGACTCCAAGAATTATTGGTGGAGACAGTTAAAGTGGCGGGACTTTTCCTAAAACAGAGTTTAAGATGCAGCTAAATCGCGGTACCGTCATTCTTATCAAAATGTCTTTAATAGAATCAAATTAACACAAAGAAAAAATAATTTACGATCTTTCATATTCCTAACTACTCAGTGTTTTATCAGGACCTGTTTGGATGAACAAAGAGCTGATATCCTGGAGATTGAAAATGTTTTTAGATCAGTGAATGAGGGCAATTTCCCATTTCACACTTGACCATCTCCCACAGCACACTAGTGTGCCGCGGCACGGCACACTGGTTAAAAAACACTGGTTTAGAGGAAGGAGAACTGTAATAAAGAGAAAGTTTCTGTCAACACTGCTGCTAGCTTCTCTTGTAGCAATAACATGCTCCCTCCACAGCTCACTGTGACATTATCTTCTGTTAGGTAGTTAGCCGCTCAGCCCAGTGGAAATTTCAGAATAAAAGCACTTCAATTACTTCTTTACTTCTGTTGTGAGTTAAAGTGTTGTGAGGTAAGTTAATGTGTTGTGACCCTTCTGGGCCATGAGTTAATGTGTTGTGTTGTGAGTTATTGTGTTGTGTGTTAAGTTAATGTGTTGTGTGTAAAGTTAATGTGTTGTGTTGTGACCCTTCTGGGCCACCGTAGTTCTGGCTCAAGGGACACAACCACCACCACTGAGCGTCTGACTCATGGAATGGAAGATAAATGACCACCACCTTATTACTGTAAAAGATGAGTGTGCCAGTGTGGGAAGTATGTGTTTATTAAAATGTATAGTAACCTACTGACCTACTGAAGACTGAAAGACTGACATCACCTCTAACTGTCTTATTTGTGAAATAGAACTAACACAGACTATTTCTTGACAATACACAAATACCTTGTAAAAGTATAAAAGGTGTCCTTTTTTGTCTTTTTGTCCCTACAGTCCTCCCTCAGCATTATGCGAGTGAAGAGGATCTGTGCAACCAACAGAGCAATTTAAGAATGGAACAGGGGGAACCAGACCCTCCACAAATTAAAGAGGAACACAGGGAACCAAAACCTCCAAAGATTAAAGAGGAACTGCAGGAACCAAAACCTCCAAAGATTAAAGAGGAACTGCAGGAACCAGAACATCCGCAGATTAAAGAGGAACTGAAGGAACCAGAACCCCCACAGATTAAAGAAGAACCAGATGAGCTCTTCAGTCAGGAGGAAGATCGACTTCATCTGAAGCAGGAGACTGAAACCTTGATGGAGATTCCTACTTATGATGAAAATGAGAACAGTGAAGCAGATCTAAACAATCAGCAGAGCTTTAATGTAACTGATAGTCAGGATGAAGAAGGAAACCAACATGAAGAATCAACATCAACTACAGATGAAGAGACAGACCCACAGAACAGAGATCAGAAGAAAAGTTTTAGTTATTTATCTCATCTTAGAACACACTTGAGATCTCACACAGGAGAAAAGCATTTTTCTTGTGTGGAATGTAATAAAGGTTTTAGTCATGTATCTGATCTCAAAAAACACATTAGAACTCATACAGGAGAAAAGCCTTTTTCTTGTAAAGAATGTGACAAAAGGTTTAGTTGTGGATCTAATCTGACAACACATATGAGAATTCATACAGGAGAAAAGCCTTTTTCTTGTACAGAATGTGGTAAAATTTTTAGTTGTTTATCTAATCTCATAACACACATGAGAATTCATACAGGAGAAAAGCCTTTTTCTTGTAAAGAATGTGATAGACGTTTTAGTCATGTATCTGATCTAAAAAAACACATCAGAACTCATACGGGAGAGAGGCCTTTTTCTTGTAAAGAATGTAAAAAACAATTTAGTCAGACGTCTAGTCTTCAAAGACACATGAGAATTCATACAGGAGAAAAGCCTTTTTCTTGTAAAGAATGTGATAAAAGTTTTAGTTGTTTATCTACTCTCAAAAAACACGTGAGAACTCATACAGGAGAAAAGCCTTTTTCTTGTAAAGAATGTGTTAAACGTTTTAGTTCTGTATCTAATCTCAAAAAACACATGAGAACTCATACAGGAGAAAAGCCTTTTTCTTGTAAAGAATGTGTTAAATGTTTTAGTTCTGTATCTAATCTCAAAAAACACATGAGAACTCACAGTAGAAAAGCCTTTTTTGTGTAAACAATATAAAACAGGTTTTAGCGATGTATTTAGTCTCTAATGACCATTTTTTTGTGTAAAGTGTGTGATAAAAGTTTTAGTGATGTATTTGACCTTAAAACAAGAGAACTCATGCAGAAGAGAAACTGACCTGAGGTTAGCTATCAAAGCAGCCTGATCTTTCATTAAAATGTTCACAGGCTGATGGCCTCCATACCACATTGATGCAGTTATTCACATGACTCCTGAAAACATTCTTTTTTTATTCTTCTAACTTCTGATTTTCTAAGACAATGTTTTATAGGTGTTCGTGTTTTATAAGACACTGTGATCACATATCTCAAATAAGGGATTGTGTATTGATTCTAAACATAATGACTTTCACTTTTTAAGATATTTAACTTCATGAAATCCATAGATTTGATTTTTAGAGAAATTTTGATAATGTTCGATTTTTGTTGGTCGATTTTTCTTAGTAGATTTTTGTACTTTATGATGTTGTCTAAAGTTTTTGAGTTAACCATTGTGGTTGTTGTTTATGTATGGGACACTGACCGGCGAAGTGTGTATTATTCTCCACTGTTTAAGCACGATCTGTTTCTTCTACAAAGTGCGTTAATTTGTCATAATGTATACTTTGAAGGCCATTAACCTGCTTATACCATGGTCACTTACAAAAGAAATAAATATTCAGTGGTTAGTACTTTGTTCTAGTTACTTTTTGGATTTATATCGTGTTTTTCACAAAAAGCAGACTATTTGTTACGTGGTGGGGTACATTGTCACTAACATAATGCACCGGCAGAGCAAGTACTGACTTCGATTACAGCGGCAAAGGAAAGGGAAAGGAAAGGGATATCTATGCTGACCGTCACGATGTGTTAAATAAAATCAGTTCAGATATAAAGTTCACCTCTTACCGCTTGTTTTTGTCCATACGCTTATGCTAAAGGTTGTGGTAAAGAAGCCAGCGCATTGATGTTAAAGCTATGTGACGGAACTTCTTTTTAGACGTGCAGTTATCACTTTTTATTATTATCACTTTTTAATCTATACCCAGCAGCCAATCAGAATCAAGTATTTACCTGGACTATGGAATAAGCTATAATAATGTTGTCTAACTCTGTGTGTTACCATGACAAAACTAGAATTATTTTACACATCTCTAAATCTAACACTATGTGGTTCGTGAACATTTCAATATTGTTTTAAATATAAAAAAACTGCAGTTTATATTTTGTTTATTCTTGCAAGCAAATGAAAGTTTAGTGAAAAAAGATTTTCCTAAAAATGAATTAAGGAAGAGGCGGCTAAAGAACTAGACTGGTGTTTGTGTCTGGTGTTCTTGTGATTTCTGTTTTCTTGTAGACATTAGAACTGTTCCTCTGTTCTTTTTGGTTCTCAGTGTTCTGTTCCAATCTTTACTGTGAGGAATAAAGTGGACGTGAACATCAGTCAGAAGTGTGGAGTCTTTCCCACAGTGTGGGTTTCTACTGTTTGTTGGTTCTCTGCTGGTTCCAAAGCTGGACTCCTCAGGTCCAGTTCTGAATGCTGAACTCAGGACTGAGGTGAGATCACAGAGCTTCATCAAATCATTTGATTGGTTCATCAGTCATATTAACTATTTTACATCTTTCTTAAATCTGCCTGTTTCAGCTCTGAAACATCTCCAACTATTTACCAAACACCACTTTCGGGAGCAGAGCAGCTTTTCTTGTAGATCTTCATGAAGCATCGTCCAGCTGTTCCAAACTGAAACCATTGGAAGTAGCAGTGTGAAGATGCTGTCCACTCACTGAAACCACACTTTTCTGTATTCTGCATAGAAATTTGTTTGTTTTTCTATAGTGTTGATGTTCTTCCACTTGTTGTTTTTGTCCAATTCTTACCTCTAGAGGAAGTCTGTACAGGTGCAGACAAAGACACAACCCATAGGAGAATGCATTGACTGTATAAGAGAACTGGACTGAGCCAGTGTGATGTTGCCCATAAACAATGTCTTACTTCCAGCTCCAAACAAAATAAGTCAGATCAGCTGCCATTTTTTAATGAATCTAGATGGAGCCCGACGACAAAAGTTAACAAATGATTGCTCTGAGTTGATTTGAGTCAACATTTCGATGTCAACTACTGTCGCCAATCAGGATTAAGGTTTTTGGAAGTCCACACCTGTACTAAAAATGTGCTCGGGAGAATCTGTCAATTAAACATTTCAAATGTTTGAGGTCAGTTTATAACTTGAATAACTGGCAATAAAGAAAAAATACCATGCTAAAAATAAGATAGGATTAGCAAGAATATGTAAAAAAAAAAAGTATCAGATCCAGAATGGTTATTCCGAGCAAATGGGATGACTAACAGCTGTTTATTTCTCTATAAAAGTCCATGGGAGTTTGACTTCTAGGAACCAGCAGGTACTTCCTGTTTGGAACGCACGGGGGGGGGAGTTACTCAGTCTAGTTCTCTGATACAATCAATTGGACGTCAAGTGAAAGAACGCTTACCTTCTCACTGATCTAGGTCATTGTCCAAGAAGCGAAGAGAAGTAGAGGATATGATAAAATAAAGTTGAAGTCTCACTAGCTGTCACTTGCCTGAGTGTTAAATTTGATCTCCACATTTGACCCCTCCCCTGGGAGAGTGGTGAGCTGCAGACATAGCTGCGTTCAGGAACAATTTAGTGGTTTTGACCCCCCAATCCAACCCCTTTAAGTTAAGAGTCCAGCAGGGAGGCTTTGGTCCCTTTTTTTTAGTCTTTGGTTTGACTTGACTGTAGATGTAGATTGGAACTCATGACCTTCCAGTCTCAGGGGGGACATTATACTACTAGGCCACTGAGTAAGACTTTATTTTGTGCTACTAGCTTTATAGGTGTTCACCATGTTTTGTTTCTGTTCAGACTGTGGTCATTCTGTATGTATTTCAGATGTAAATTGATTTATTTTGTATCTGTTTAGCCCAGTAGGTTTAACCAGGAGTAATATTGAGTTTCGCTTAGTACAGGAAGTTGGGAAACACCAGGAAATAATAGTTGCGTGATTGTTGAAAGTTGACAGGCAGAGTTTATGACTGTCATTTAGGAGAAAGTGGAGGTTAATCTGAAGTTTAGTTCAGATGAAATGTCTGTTTCAGAGAATCCATGAAGTTCATGCTGTAAACCTGAAATGTTTGGAGAAACTCTAAATAAATGACAAACATGTTGAGATCCATGAAGACCACTGCCTCCAAACAAGTCATTTGTTCTTTTGAACCTTCACCCTTCAGTGTTTCATTGAGGATTTACCACCAGGTGACCCAGCAGCCAGTAAAACTGAAGAGGAGTGGCCGTCGTCTGACCTTCAGCTGAACTGGAGACTCCCAGAATTCCTCAGTTTTGCATCAGTTGGTCAACAGAGAATCATTTTCCTCTTAAATCCAGAGCAAATGGAGGCATAAACATTATTTAAGAATAGCTGTGTTTACATGGACAAAAGTAATCGGAAAGAACGCCTGAAAGAACGCCGTTCGGAATAGTCTGCCCCGATCTGACTCGTTCGGATCAAAATTTCTTTACGATCGAGATAGGCAGGTTATGCCGTTTGTTGATCCAATCGTTGTGCATGTAAACGGATCATTCTTATCGTGTGTCTCTATTGCTCTGGTTTTATGTCACGCATAGACGGTGTTTCGCTCCATAGAAAGCTTTGAAGCTTAAACAGGACCAACCGGCTGCTCCGCGGACGCCCGGTGCGAAGCGCAGACACCTCTGCGCACCGCCCTTGCCCCGCGGACTCCTTGCCTCCTATCTTCTCCGACACACCTTGCAAGGGGGGCACCGGGGAGGAGCGCTTCATGCCGCCTGATGTCCGGACCCTGGGCGGTCCGGGCGCGGCTGCCGGTGGACGGAGCGAACCGTGTCTCTGAGCAGAATAGCCAGACTTAAAGTTGGATTTGTGTTTGCAGTCGTGTCCCGACAAAATAAAGGCTGATGTTATTCCCACATATTTATGTGCAGCCAAGATGCAGATTTCCCGCATCGATTTTAGGTCATACAGACTAAATGTTGTTGTTAGCGCATGTTAGCCTTCACCTAACCCTTCTCCCGACTTCGTTCTGCCACAAAAAAGCACTGACCACACAGATTAAAAATAAAATGATGATTTATTATGACCAAAAGTGAGGCCCATATCAATGTTTGTTCTAATCGGAAAAGGTTTTCTGGGCCCATGTTCAAGATATTTTGCACATGTAACCGCTGCTACTAAGATGTTTGACAAATCATGAGCTTCTCAATCAAAATGCGGTCAAATCTGTTCTTGCTCCTGTCTCTGGTGTGAAGAGGAGCAACCATTTCTCCTCTTCACATGGACTTTCAGGGATGAAGATCCAGCGTTCACAGAGGATGATGGATTCTCAGCAGCTCCACACATTTTCAGCTCCCAGACCTAAAAACTGGATTTCAAACATCCCAGAGTTTCAGTGAATGAGTTTTCTTCTATTTCTTAGCAAACTAACTGGGATTTGTTGAATCCACGTCCTGAAATCTCCAGAAATGTCCACAGTTGATCCAAGTGAGTTTCAGCTGGAATGATCCAAGTTTCCAAAAGCTTCAGTCTGGATCTCATTCTAGTGAGAGAAGAACTAAAAAGACCTGCTGCTCATTTGATTGTTGCTGCTTTACTTTCTAAAAACATTTGGATCCAATATTAGAAGAACAAAAATTTGTCTTCCTGTTTGTCTTACATCCAAATGACTGAATTTCACCAAAGAAAAGTCATTTTTCAACTCCAGAGACTCCCACAGTGAGACACCTGCTGGCTGTTCTTTGTAACTGCATCTGCAGCTTCTAGAAACGTCTTTGTTTCTGTTTTCATCTTTTCAAACAGTTTGTTGTCTTCACATGAAGCCTAAAGAAATGTCCTCAGAATGATGGAAACAGTTTTTCTGCAGCTTGAAGCTGTTCTGGAAGATTTTCTTCTTTAGTGCAGAGAAATCTCTCATTTGATGAGACGGAGGAACTGCAGCAACGTTTCCTGGAAAACCTCCACATTTCATTGAAACCATGTTGGAACTTTGTCCATGAGGTCACATGGTCTGGAAGAAGCCCCAGTTCCAGCTGACAGAAGTCTGGTTCTGATCCATCAGATCTACCTAGCAACAGAACCAAACCTTCACGTGTTGCAGCAACAGTTTCCATGTTTGGGAGGATCTTCTGAAGAACAGCTCAGTTCCAGATCACATCATGATGTTTGAGGTTTTCTTCATTCCAGGAAATCATCTGTGTCTCCTTTGATCCGTGCTGAGTCAGCACTTTGACTTCTTTTCAACTTTAGATCCATCATTTACAATCAAGGATTTATAGATATATATGATCTAGAACTTCTTTCTAGGATTCTGATGGACCCAATGCAATAACCCTGTACAACAACTCACTATGCAAAAGATAACATTTGCACATTTTTTATTATCTCTTTATTTGTTTTCTATTTTGCACATTTCTTTTGCACATCTTTTTACTTGCACTGTTCTGTAAATAGCTTTTTAAATTATAATACCCTGATGTCTGTACTTATGCTACATTTTCTTGTTCTTGCTTTTTTTTATTTTTTTTTATTTGATTCTTTTTTCCCTCTGCTGTCAGTTGCTATGGTGACAAACAAATTTCCCACGTGTTGGATCAATAAAGTATCTCTGATTCTGATTCATAAAGATGACTCCTCCCACTTTGGTTTGTGTCAAATGTAGAAAAACTAAAAGAACCAAAATCAATCCAGTTTGGATCAATTCTGTTTTTCAGATCTTTGGAAAAACTGAAGGAATCTCTGCATCCCAGATTTCTTCTTGGGTATTGGTCCGGCAACAGAGTACAGCTGGTATGTGATTGGTTCAATGCTCCAACGTGAAAATCTGTTTGTCTGGAAGCACCAGAAACACAATCAAAGAGAATAGAGAGACTATTTGGAATGATTTCATGAGAATGCATGGACAAATATCATGAACATATGATTCAGATATTTTTTAGAGAAGGCCTTGAAGGCCCTGACGGCCCACCACTGTGTCTACCACAATAAAAGCCCAAAGTTTTACTGACATACTGCAAAGATTTGAAAGCTGTTTCTTTTTTCTGTTTCTTCTACAAAGACTTGTTCAATAAAAAAATGTTTATTTAATGTTGAGATGAAACAAACACAGAATATTTTATTTTTGGTTTTATGCCTTACCTGTGTGATAAATATTCTATTGCATCCAGTTTACATCAAAAGATGAATAATACCTGTTTGGATTGTAACAATATTTTTTAGAGATTTTTGTAGGCTTTACAGTTGTAATGTCTAATATTATTTACTATTAAATGTTCTTCTGATCTGATGATAAACTAATGATTTGTTGTTTTGTTCTTGCAGGGATGACTGTAATGTTGGAGCCACAAAAATGCTCTCATAGTTTATTTTAGTTTATTAGTATGAGGTTGAAGGCTGAAAATTAAGACTTTTTTGTTTGTGAAAAATAGAATAAAGTCAAAACAAAAACCATGGATAAATATACAGTCTATAAAATAATGTGTTTAGCCATTGTGCTATCCTAGGCACTTTAAAGTTGGGAGTTGGGTCATCTAGACCCACTAGAGAGTGCTCTGAACCTTTTTTCTTCAATGATTTGTGATCTTCACTGGTGTCCATGGATTACATGAAATCTTTCCACCTTTATTCACCTTTGTCAACGGTTAAACACCAAATGTCCTCATTTTTCATGCTGATCAGGCAGAAATGCAGAAATGTGTGCTGCAGATCCCATGTTTGCCACTAGAGGGCAGCACAGCCGCTTTGTCATTGTTGCTGTGTGAGCCTGAAGGAGCTTCAAAGTGAGCTGCAGCTTGGTTCAGACAAACCTCCACATTCACACACAGATGTGATCCTGAAGAAGTCTGAACAGAACATTTCAGGAGAACTCTTCAGTCCAGAACATGAGCCTGCATTGTTCCTGAAACTGGGATCAGAGTTCTGCTCTCTGCTCCAACAGAACCACCTTCATGAGCTCCTGGTTTCTTCTGGATCCTCCAACATTCAGACGCTCTCTGACTGAGTTCATGTCTGCACAGAAACCTTCAGGATTCTCTTCTTCCACACGTCTTTCACTCTGAAACTCTCTTCTGAATGTGGATCATCTCAGTCAGACGTTTAGCAGAATCAGAGCCGTGCATGTGGTCCTCCTCATGAGTCCTGAAGCTGCAGGGCTGACGGTGCAGCTTCACCTCACCTTTAGCTCTAATGCTGCTGCACAGAATCCAGGAGCTGCAGAAAAACTCTGCACACAGAGAGAGGATGGAGGCAGCAGATGCAGACTAGGGGAAGAAAGTGATGATCTAAAAAAGAATCTGTTCGTCTGCAGGTCTGTTTTTCTCCAGATCCTGGAGCTGCTGAACATCTGAATCCAACCCATATTTCCAGTGGCGGTTTTAGATATGGGCGATGTGGGCGGTCGCCCAGGGCGGCACTTCATAGGGGGCGGCATTTGCCGTGCCCGATGCGTGCGTTACTCATATGTACGATATTCAAAGAGGAAGCTTGCAGCTTTTAATTTGAAATTGCTTCAGCTGCCGACACTTGACACTTTTACTTTGACACATCAGACTGTTAAGAATGTCTTCATCCTCTTTGCTCTTCACAGTTATGGTGCAAAAAAAAAATAAAAATAAATAAAAGATGAAATAACTCAGAGTGAAACAACGTAAAACAGGCACATGAAAAGGAATTGGGCAGAACAAACACCCGTGCTCAACTCAATTTCGACAAAAGCAGGCAATGGGGATTATTTCCCACAATACTTTGCTCTGACACGGCAGACCCGACACGCACGTGACCACCGCCCTCTGCTGCAAGACGCTTGCGGCCACACCTCTTTGCTGTAGTCTTTGGAACATTAGTCAAAAAACTCGAGAGGGGGGCGCAACTCGCCGGTGGCTGGCTGAATCACACTAACAGGCGTGAGGGGAGTCTTTTTCTATCTGACAATCAACTCTGGGCCGCAGCTGCGCCTCCCGTCATAGAGACGGAGCCGCGTGTGTCAGAGGGGGAGGGGGGATGAGCGCAGACCATTTTTTATGGATTGAGGTTTTTTGGGGGATTTCTGCTGTTTGTGTTGCACAAATTTAGGGAAATGCCAAATATTTTTGGAGTAATCCCACTGACGAGTTCTATGATTTAATCTTTAATGTTTTATAAGACCTAAACATATTAATCACAATAAGTTTTTTTTTTAGATCTAATCCCTCTGATATGTTTCACAAAGACACACACAGGGCGTCACACATTAAGAAATGATTGTTAAAAATGAAGCAGGAGTCCGGCTCTAAAAAAAAATGCTCTAAAAAATGATAAAAGAGCAAAAAAAATGGAATTATTTGATTTGTAATTTCTTATTAATATTTCCAGGCTTTCTTTGTTTTGTTCTGCAGCATGTTCATATTTGTATAATTTTGACAGAATATATTTCTATGGGGAGCAACATATTATTTAAGGTTTAACTTGTGTTCCTGTTTTTATTCATATTTATGTTCAAAAAGTTCAGTTTAAAAGGTTTAAAAGTTTAGCTTTAGTGTGTTCATTAAATGTTTATCTTCTTCGACCCAAAACCTTAAGCGTGTTTTTAACTTAGGCCCCCTGTGTGACTTAGTTTGACCCCCCTGTAATATGAGTCTAGAACATTCATGCATTTTTTTGTGTAAAATAGCTAAATAGAAGATAGGGAACACAACAGGATGTTGTCAAATTTTGTAGGTGTGCAGGGGGGGGGGGGGGGGGGGGCGCCTGTGGGGTTACTCGCCCAGGGAGTAAGTCAGTGTAGAACCGCCACTGCATATTTCAGATCAACACTCCAAGTTAGAATGAGAAGAGGAAGTGCAGTTCTCCATTAGTCCACTGGGGGAGCTGCAGCACAATAACTGTCCACTTGATGCTGAGAGAGACAGTGGAGCTGATCTCAGATCAGTTCCTGCTGCAGCTCTGACACTCATCTCCACTTTCTCTGATTCCTCCATCACTCTGCTCTCCACCTCCCAGGAACACCGTCCAGTCACAACATCTCTGCAAACCAGCTGCTGCTGCTGCTCCTCTCTGCTCCTCTAGGAGGAACATCAGTCTTCTTCCTCTGAAGATTCTTCATCCTCCCACCTACAGAGAGAATGTAGAGAGACAGAGATGAAGGAGTGTCTCCTGATCCTGGTCTGTCAGTCAGTGATGCAGCACAGCAGCAGAAAGAGCAGCAGGAGCTTCAGTCCTGTTCAGAGCAGCAGCTTCCTGTCATCTTCACCTGTTGGAGCTTCTGCTGCTCTGATTGGCTGACTGTTGTCCTGAAGCCTGTCATCATTCTCCTCAGAGCTTCACTGAGAAGCTGCAGCTTCACAGGAAACTCTGCTTTGCTCTCAGACTAACTTTAGAACCAAACATCTGGAAGCAGCTGGACTGACTCCAACCCTCTACTGACCTCAGAGTCTGCAGTTTGGAGTTTGGACTCTCCACCAGATCCTGGAGCTGCTGAACATCTGAAGACTGAAAGCTGTTGTATCTTAAGTCCAGTTCTGTGAGGTGGGACGGGTTGGACTTCAGAGCTGAGACCAGAGCAGCACAGCTGATCTTTGACAATCTGCAGCTCCTCAACCTGAATCCAGAACAAAGAGTAGAGTTTAAAGACAGTTAAAAGACAGTTCCTGTGGCTGCATCCAAACCAACTGATGTTTCTGCAGCAACAGCAGAAAAAGTCCACTTCCTCTTTCTGCTCAGCTCTTCTCCAAACAGCACTGAATCATGGGAGAATTTCATGATGCTGGCAAGTCTTCATCCCAGTTTTCAGGAGATGATCTTCCAGTCCTTCTCTGCTGCAGCCCTTCAAGCAGAGACTTTCAGCTCCAACAGATCAAAGCAGAGAGAAGAAGGAAGTGATGAGGAAGAGTCAGCAGCAAATGTTGGACATTGATCCCTGATCCATGACTTCAGCTCTGAATGAAGAGTCAGAAGCTGCTGGGAGCTTTGATGGATGATGTGATGATGTTTGTGGATGAAAAGGTGAGGATGTTTGTGGAGGATGTGTCTGTCAGAGCAGCATCCAGCTGCAGCATGACTCTGTCACTGTCTGCTCACAAACATCAGCCGCTGGACTCTCAGCTGCATCTGCTGAAACACAGCAGCAGGACTCAGAGTGCATGTGAGCGTGCACGGCTGCTTCTTCTGCACGCGCTATAAAGGAGTCTGTTGGAGCAAAGACACAAAGAAGAGCTGATGGCTGCAAGCAGAACTTTGTGGAGGACAAATGTCAGCAGACAGCTTTGAAACAAGCAGCTGCAGGAAGAAAAGAAGAAGTTCTTCTGCAGATCTTTGAAGAGAACAAGCAGCTGCAGGAAGATGCTGCTGCAGATCAGAATCTGGACATTTCTGCTCACTGTGGGTCAACACAACTTTGGGTCATCATATTGATCTGAACACAACTGAAACATGGAGTCTGACCTCAGAGTCTGCAGTCTGCAGTCTGGACTCTCCAGAAAACCACACAGATGAAGAACTCCTGAATCCTGCAGGTTCCTGTTCCAGCTCAGGTCCAGTTCTGTCAGGTTGGACGGGTTTTTCTTCAGAGCTGAGACCAGAGCTTCACAGCTGATATCTGACAAACTGCAGCTCCTCAACCTGCAACCAGACAGTAAAGTGTGTTCAGGAGCAGTGATGCAGCTGGAGGTCCAGGAACTTGGTCCATTCAGTCAGGTGGGACCCGCCCTGATGACAGACTGACGGATGACATTTTCACTGTTTGCTCATTTCTTTTGGATTTGGACCCAAAACATGATAATTGATGCAATTGCAATAGATTAGAAATGACTTGAAATGAAGTTAAAATAGACGAGGAATTAAAATGTCATTTCTCATCATGAATTATTAATTACTTAATACATTTTTTAAATGCATAGCAGAAATGCAAATTGAACTGACAGTTGGAAAATAAATTTTCACTTAAATTATGGAACCAAAAAAATATGGCAATTTAAAATCCATTTGATCTTGCTTTGATGTAACCCTTGTGCTATCCTAGGCACCTTAACATAGGGAGTTGGGTCATCTAGACCCACTAGACAGTGCGCTGAACCTTTTTTCTTCAATTATTTGTGATCTTCACTGGTGTCCATGGACTACAGGAAATCTTTTCACCTTTATCCACCTTTGTCATGGTAGGGAGACCACATCAATGTAACCCTTGTTTGAGTTAGAAAATATCAGATACTATTTTTTTCCGTCTTCAATCCTAAATTCTAAAATGCATTTTAAAATGACATCATCACATTGCAAAGTGAATAGTTCATTGAGAATTTAAGATCACTTTAAATTATGGGTAAAAAAAAAAACGTCCATAGAAAAATCTTGATCACATTTTAGTGGTTCCAAAACAAAATCAAGTAAACAAAGACAGTTTGAACCCCCTGCAGATATTTTACAGAGGATGAAGATTCAAGAAAACAAAGTTGCTGATTCATTAAAACATAGAAAAAGAGACATTGAAGAATTTTCCAACAGCAAAGCTATATTAGACAGACCCCTGTTAAGAGACTTTAACACAGAAAATCCTCCTCTGTGTTAAAGAGAAATTCACAGACAGCGCTGTTTTAGGACACTGATGCTAATAATGCAATGCTAATGAGTTATTTATATGTCTTCAGTATAAAATTGCTATATATATCATGATTTAAAGGAGGAGAAGACAAAAGAAATTCACCAAACGGATGACTAATAAACATGAAAAATTTTACTCAAACGTTTACTTGCCACTTGGTGACCAATCCTCTAACTTTTACTCGTCACAGAAG
Source organism: Oryzias latipes (assembly GCF_053564925.1). Taxonomy (NCBI): domain Eukaryota; kingdom Metazoa; phylum Chordata; class Actinopteri; order Beloniformes; family Adrianichthyidae; genus Oryzias; species Oryzias latipes. The sequence continues at coordinate 23,849,217 of NC_136238.1, forward strand.
AAAACGTGCTCTAACTCGCGAGTGTTAGTTTCGGATCCTTCAAATTCTATCGAGAAAAAGTTGTGGTGGGATGTATATTGTTATCGTTTTATCGTCAAGCTCTGTGTTTGTTTATAAATCACTGTCACCGACATAATGATCACCTTCACTGGTTAACAGAAGATTGTTGCCTTAAAGCGCCCTCAAGCAGACAATAGGGTTTATAGTGCTGAGCCCCAACTATCCTACTTTCTTTGCTTTACCTCTCTAGTCTGCACTCACACTTGTGTCTGTGTGATCTCTGTGTGTGCATGCTCACGTGCTCTGCTGTGTCTGATTTGAACTTTGACCTCGTTCAGCTTTCAGACAGGTTTGATCAGGATGACTAGTCTGTCTTTAGTTTGAGTTCTTGTTTGTTTTCTGACTCTTTAAACTCATAAATCTGTGAAATGTTCAACTGCTGAACCATTTTTTTTTTGCCATGGGAACATATTTATTCTAAAGAAAATCTAAGCAACTGTTTTCTTCGACTGCAGACTCTTCAAAGAATCAAAGATTTCTAATTTCTGGAATATCCAGAAAATCTTTGAAACCAAACCTTTCAGCTTCAGTGAAGAACTACAAATGTAGAAATGAACCAACCAGCAGCTTCAATGTTCTGACCTCAGAGTCTGCAGTCTGCAGTTTGGACTCTCCAGTCCAGAACACAGAACCTTTATTGATGAATCGTTCAGGTTGTTGTCGCTCAGGTCCAGTTCTGTCAGGTGGGACGGGTTGGACTTCAGAGCTGAGGCCACAATTTCACAGTGAGTCTCAAAGAATACACATTCTTCTGGAAGTCTGTAAAGAGAACGAAAGACAGAAACAGGTGACGAATTAAGGCTGTGATGAAGTTCCAGTTGGACATTTTTCTCTTGATCAGAGCTTCATCTTCATCATGAAACAGTCCTCCTCATCAGTCTCTCTCAGACCTTCATCTTTCTTTCATCTGCAGCTGGAGGAGAGAAGGTGGAGCTCCATGGAGCTTCATGCAGCACTCAGTCTGTCAGTGATCTGAGGTCTGAACCCCAAAGTTACCAGTAGAACATCTGGATCACAGAGACTGAGAGCTGTCACTCTGACCATGATGATGATGGTGATGATGGTTGAATGTGGACAGTTTTTAAATGTTGGTTCTGATCCAGTTTTCTGAGAGTTCTCTGTTTCCAATTCCAAAATGATATTTTAAAGTTTTTATTGTCTCTAATTTCATCTCTGAAGCTGTAAACAACAACAGTTCATCTTCCTGTTCTGTTGCAGAACTTTGAATCCAGTTTCCTCATCAGGTCCACGTCTCCCGTCATGAACAGAAGCACAGCAGCATCAACCTTCAGGCAGAACTTTCCAGAAGGTCTTCTTGAAACTTCTTGAAAGAGGCTAAAGTGACTGTTTCTATTCTCAAAGAGCCTTTCTAAATCTGTACGTGATGCTTCCTTGAAGCTGTTTATGTTGTCATGGAATCACCACATGTTTCTGGGGGCGGGGTCTGTTACCAGCTGACTGGAAAAGGGTAACAGCAGAGAAAGAGGCCAGGGGGCGGTGCTTCGAAAGGAAACGAAAGAAATGTCTCACTACAATAAAAGCAGGTGGATTCTTCAGTTTCTCATTAAAAGCCAGGAATCTTCTCCACAGGAACCTCAGAAGACCATGCTGACCTTTCACTCTGATCACTCTGACCTTTGACCCATCATGCTCCTCACAGTTCACTCACACATCAAACAATGAGGCTGTTGATGTTCCAAAGGACAGAAGAATCCAGACTGCTGATGGTTAGCTAGCTTTGATCATCATGGTTCTCACGGTTCTAGAGCCACACTATGACCAAACAGCCAGAGCCGTTTCAAAGGCACCCGGGTTGATCCAGAAGATTTTCTGGTGAACTTGTACTCACACTCTGGGATTTTTCTAGAAGCATCAGAGAATTAAGAATCCAGAAAAATAGAAGAAAGACGTCTACACAAACAAACAAATCAATACAAGCTCATGACAAAGAAGATTTCAGAGAGATTTCCCTGATTTTCTGTCTGCACTGCTGTGTGTTGGACTCAGATGTTCAATAGAGACTGTATTTAGGCAGCTGATGGTTGACTGAACTAAAGGAACCAAAAGGATCAGAAAAAAGAATCAGTGTCTGCTTCAGTTCTTCTTATAGTCATCAAACTGTTTTGTGCACACATCAATCAATGATTTATCTATAAAGACGATGATGGACAGAAGAAAGAGCATTTTAGAAATGTGCTTCTAGAATGACTGACATGGTGGAAATGAAGACATCCTTTCATTCTGGGCCGTCTGCTTTGTGTTAAAACCTTTCAGAAGGTTCTAGATTGGATTTCATTTGGACAAATATGATCCTTATTTGCTCTTTAGCTAAAAGATTACATGAGCGTTTAAAACAAACTGATTTTCTTCTTTTATGTTTTTTATTTCTAATCATTTTCAAACCTTTCATTCTTTGCAAATTAATCTGAACACTGATCTGATTTATCATCACAATCACTTCTGGACTCACTTGAACTTTCTGCAGTTCCTCACAGCTGGGATCAGTCTCCGTTTACCCTCATCTGATGATGTGAAGAACTGGTTCAGGTCCAGCTCATCCAGAACCTCCTCTGACATCTGCAGAGTGTAGGCCAGAGCTGAGCAGTGAATCTCTGAGAGTTTCTTCTCTGATTTGTTCTTTGACTTCTGGAACTCTTGGATCTCCTGATGAACTGATAGGTCCTTCATCTCCATCAGACAGTGATAGATGTTGATGCTTCTGTCAGGAGAGACTCCTTTACTGTTGATCTCCTTCAGGTTGTTGATGGCTCTCTGGATGGTTTCTGGATTCTTCTCTGTCTGACCCAGCAGGCCTCCTAAGAGTCTCTGGTTGGACTCCACAGAGAGACCATGAAGGAAGCGAACCAGCAGGTCCAGGTGTCCAGTTTGACTCTGCAGGGATTTCTCCATGACTCGACTCAGAAACTCATCCAGGGATGGGTTCTCCATGTTCATGTCCTTCAGGAAGTCTTCAATGACCTTTACCTTCCTGTTGGAGTAACAGTGGAACATGTAGACTGCAGCCAGAAACTCCTGAACGCTCAGATGAACAAAGCTGTAGACCGGTTTCTGGAAGATCTCACACTCTCTTCTGAAGATCTCAGTACAAACTCCAGAGTACACTGAGGCCTCTGTGACATCCAGACCACACTGCTGCAGGTCTTCTTGGTAGAACATGATGTTTCCTTTCTCCAGATGTTCAAATGCCAGCCTCCCCAGATTCAGAAGAACTTCCCTGTCAGTCTCTGTCAGCTCTTGTGGACTTGTCTGATGTTCCTGCTGGTACTTGTTCTTCTTCCTCTTTGTCTGGACCATCAGGAAGTGGGAGTACATGTCAGTCAGGGTGGTGGGCAGCTCTCCTCTCTGCTCTGTGGTCAGCAGGTTCTCCAGAACCACAGCGGTGATCCAGCAGAAGACTGGAACTTCACACATGATGTAGAGGGACATGGAGCCCTTGATGTGGGAGATGATTCTGCTGGACAGCTCTCCATCTGGGAACCTCCTCCTGAAGTACTCCTCCTTCTGAGCATCATTGAAGCCTCGTACTTCTGTCAGTCTGTCCACACATGAAGGAGGGATCTGATTGGCTGCTGCAGGTCTGGAAGTGATCCAGACCAGAGCTGAGGGCAGCAGACGTCCCTGGATGAGGTTAGTGAGCAGCACGTTGACTGAGGACTTGTGTGTGACATCAGACACCAACGGACTGTTGTTGAAGTCCAGAGAAAGTCTGCTTTCATCCAGACCATCAAAGATGAACAGAAGTTTGCAGACAGACAGCTGTTCTGCTGGGATCTTCTGGAGTGTTGGATGGAACAGCTGGATCAGAGTGAGAAGACTGTGCTGCTCATCTCTGATCAAGTTCATCTCCCTGAAGGACAGAGGAACCACAGCACTGATGTCTTGGTTCTCCAAGCCCTCGGCCCAGTCCAGAGTGAACTTCTGCACTGAGAAGCTTTTTCCAGCTCCAGCAACTCCGCTGGTCAGAACCACTCTGATGGATCTGTGTTGGTCAGGGAAGACTTTGAAGATGTCTGGGTTCTTGATTGCAGTGTCATGGAGCTGGTTGGTCTTGGTGGTGGTCTCCAGCTGCATCACCTCATGTTGGGTGTGACCCTCTTGTCTCAGTTCCTCTGTGATGTAGAGCTCAGTGTAGACCCTGTTGAGGAGCGTTTCTCTTCCTGCTTCTTCAGTTCCTTCAGCCACATGTTCACTTCTGCTCCTCAGACTGATCTGATGTTCTCCAAACATCTCCTGCAGACCAACATCTGCTGAAAGAGCAGAGAAGAAAGCTCCTTCATGAGTGTTCCACATGTTTCCAGAAGAATCCATCAGCAGATGATCAGGCTCTGACTCACCAGCTCTGGGTCTTTCTGCAGACTGGGGTCCGCTCCTCTTCTTCTCTCTGTGGACACTAAGGAGAAACGTTAGTGAACAACAATCAAAGCAGTCAGTGGGAAGTTCCAGACTAACTCTGATCATGGAGCAGATCCTCTCTGATCTTCAAACTCAGATATTGTGTGATCCAGATTGTGCTGAATGTGAGCAAATGTGTTTCCAGGTTAAACCAGAGCAGATCTAGTCCATCTGAAGGTCTAAATGATGCGTTAGCTGTGTTTGGAGCTCATGTCTGGACTGAGCTCAGAGAAAAGTTCAGCTGTTTGCTTCATCCTCACAGACTGAGCTTTGTGTCCTCCAGAGTTATCCAACTCTTTTCTTTCCTCTCAGACCTAAAGCATCACAGCGGATGGTTGACCTTCCTGGATGGATCAGCTGATGTTCTTGATGAGAACATTGTTGTTCCTGCTGAGAGCTGAACTCTGCTTTGTTCACTAGAAACTGCTTCTTACTGTGAGTCTGAAGGTCCTGGTTCAGTTCTGAAGTCTGGAGGATCATATCTGGACCGGTCACTCTTCATGGATCCACAGCTGGAGGCTGCAGACTGGACTCTCTGTGTGACCTGTTGACCTCTGCAAACACAAAACCATCAGAGTGTTGGAGGATCTGCTTCTTCATGAACAGCTGATGGACTTTGACATGAACACAGACTGAGCTGTTTAGTCTGGAATAACATGACATGTTTGGATCAACAGTTTCCAGGTTTCAGCATTTTCTGTCAGTCAATCCAGACTTTTTTCTAGAAAAGCTGATTCCAATTCTCCATGTAGAAATGTAGAAATTCTGAGAGCAGAAAGTCAAACTAGAACAATGTGATGTTTGGAAAGCATGAAAATCTGAATCCTAGGAGTCTGCAGTGATTCTTCTCATTAGACTGGAGCTGCTGTCAGTCAGAGTCAGCAGTCAACATGTTTTCTTCTCCAACATCTCTGATGTCTCTCAGAGACTCTCAGAAGACTCAACTGAAAAGATCTCATCACACACATGATGCTCCAAGTGAGTCTGATCAGAGAGATCCAGAACTGAACCAGACCTCAAGTCCTTCATCTGAAAACTGTTGATCATCTGAACTAGAATCCAGCCTCCAAAAACTCTGACAAACACTCCTGAATGGATGTCTTTGAAGTAAGGATTATATTTCTTTGATCTGTTTTCACGGTTAGACCCAGGTAAGTTCCTGTGAAGAATGAAGGTTGCTGGTGTGAGTCCTGAGCTCTGACATGGAGAAGATCATGGACAGTTGGAGATGTTCATCTCACCTCTGAGCTTTGCTCTGGTTGTCATGGTTACCATCTCTGCTTTTAGAGGGAGGGGCTCCCTCCTGTGGTTCCTCCCACTGATCCATGCTGTTGGATTCACTGGACCCACATCAGCTCACACACACCTTCCTCCTTCACCTGCAGAGGAAACCCTCCTCATCATCAGCTCTGATCCTCCTTCATCAACAGATCAGCTGCTCCTCCACTGATTGGCTCTTCTCTTGTGTTTCCTCTCAGGTTCAGGTGAATGCAGTCAGACAGCAGTGGGAGGCAGAGGAAGCTGCCATCAGCTGCTGCACTTCTGCTCTCCCTCCACCAGGTGGAGACATGGAGCTAAAGCAGCAACACTTCCATTCAGTCACTTTGACAAAAAAACAACAAACTTCCTGTTTCTACACTTCAGGAAACATGAAGCATCAAGAAAAACAGACAGAATCAAAAGAAAAGCACAAATCCTTGTTTTCAAAGCTCCAACAGAGACTTTGACTCCACCCAGGTTTGGATGCAGGAGAACAGGAAGGTTTGGAGTCAGAACTGAAACCTTTGACCTCCAGAGCTTCATAATGGTTTGTGTTTTTGACAGAAACTCTTTCTTCTGTCTGGGTTCTGGAAAGTTCTGACAGGAAGCAGCAGTCAGCTGATCTGAACCACTTTGATGAGTGAGCATTTTCACTTCTGTAAACATCAACAGTTTATTCTGTGAAAATCTTCAATAAAAACATCATTTGTTTCCATTTTCTTTATAAATCAGTGAAACAGAAAATGATCAATAAGTGAGAATTGATCCTCAGTTGTTGATCAGTAATGAGATCAAATCTTTAAACAGCAGAGTGATGAGAGTTTGCAGAGAAAGAAGAAGATCTTGTCTAAACATTCAGAGACAAACAGTCAAGTTAGTGAAGACAAAGTTCAACAAACAAAGAAAGTAGTTTTTTTTTTAAGATCTGAAGAGTCGTCTTTTCTCACCATGTGAATGCAGCTGCAGCTAAGACCAGTGATTCTGCTCCTTCCTCTTCTGGTTTGCTTTGAGAACACATCACTTCCTCATGTTGTGTTGATTTTTAACTGGGTTGTGCATTGGACCAATCAGCTTCAGCCTTTCTCCTGAATGGTTCTGCAGGATTTGATCAACTCGACTAACCTATTCTTGTCCTCCCCCCGTCCCCACCCTCCAGAGTGTGGAGGAACAACCGCCACAGGATGAGAAGGAGGAGGAGGAGGTGGAAGGTCCATCAAACTCCTCTGCACGGATGAACACAGTTCAGTGACGTACAGTAAATGCCAGAGTGTTATTCTATGGAATTCATGTTGAATGAACAGGATTTAACCCCACATTACTGTATTTTCAGTTACCAGTTAAGGAGTTATATAGACTTCATCTTATTAAACAAATTGAGAAAACTGATAAAGAGATGTCCTACTTAGATCGACAGATCCTTAAGTCAGATCTGGAAATTGAGATCCTAAAACACAAGCTACAGGTATGGTGTATATTGTGATTGGTGAATTCTATAAAGGTTTTGGATGAATATTGAATTCTTACTCTTGCTTTTCAATTTGTAGGAAATGAGGACGACCAAATAAATTGTGACTTGAATTTATTGATTGTGGGATTCTTTTTTTGTTTATCTTTTTTCTTCTTGTTGTGGTGGTTGATTCAATCTGAGAATGAATGGTGGCATATAAGGTCTCGGACCACCCTTCCATCCTGGAAATCTGGAGGGTGGTTGGGGTCTTCCTCTGGGTCTTGTATGTGTAGGGCAGGGTGTTGTTACCCTCTAAATATGGCAATAGTATGGAGAACTACACATGCCACAATGATGTCGCAGGCCCTCTCAGGGCTCATGACCTTCCAGTCTCAGGGGGGACACTATACTACAAGGCCACTGAGTAAGACTTTATTTTGTGCTACTAGCTTTATAGGTGTTCACCATGTTTTGTTTCTATCAGACCGTGGTCATTCTTTATGTACTTCAGATGTTCAGATGTATATTGATTTATTTGTTTCTGTTTAGCCCAGTAGGTTTAACCAGGAGTAATATTGAGTTTCGCTTGGTACAGGAAGTTGGGAAATAATAGTTGGGTGATTGTAGAAGGTTGACAGGCAGAGTTTATGACTGACATTTAGGAGAAACTGGAGGTTAATCTGAAGTTAAGTTCAGATGAAATGTCTGTTTCAGAGAATCCATGAAGTTCATGCTGTAAACCTGAAATGTTTGGAGAAACTCTAAATAAATGACAAACATGTTGAGATCCATGAAGACCACTGCCTCCAAACAAGTCATTAGTTCCTTTGAACCTTCATCCTTCTGTGTTTCATGGAGGATTTACCACCAGGTGACCCAGCAGCCAGTAAAACTGAAGAGGAGTGGCCGTCATCTGACCTTCAGCTGGTCTGTAGACTCCCAGAATTCCTCAGTTTTGCATCAGTTCATCAACAGAGAATCATTTTGCTCTCCACTCCAGAGCAACTGGAGGCATAAACATTATTAAACAATAGTTGCGTTTACACGGACAAAGGTAATCGGAAAGAACGCCCTGGGGGGTATTCCAGGAAGCATGTTTAAACTAGCCTGACTTTAAGCCTGAACTCTGGCTGAAATCCGCCTGAACTTGCTTACTCTGGGTATGTCGGTTCCAAAAGACCGGATATGAGTTGGCGTAATTACGCTTGACTTGGTATCCCTGGGTTAATGCTCGTGCACGGCAAGTACATAAAGACATTCTCAATGGATCGCCGATTTCCGGAGTCACCTTGGAAACGCGTGGAGAAAAAAAAGAAAGCGCGACACTTGAGACGGAAGTGAGACGGAGTCTGAGATTTTAATGACGGCGTATAAAGATTATAAGTCCATCAAAAAAGTAACACGGTGCATCATCAAATAAAAGAGTTTCTGCTTAGAAAAAATAACAGACAAAGTTTCTGATCTTGTTTCCATTTTCCTTGTGATGCATATATATATATATATATATATATATATATATATATATATGTAAAATCTTACATACATTTCTTCTATTAGTAACAAATAATTTAGTTAAATTTATTCAACCTAATTTCTTACGTCTATAAAACTCAATAATTGTTTATACAACTCAAATTTATGTATTTATCTAACTAAATGTCACATTACTCCATTAATCTTTTTTCAATCTTAATTACATATATTTTTTGAACTCTCATATGTCTAAGTTTGAGCCGGCAGATATGCTCATTTTTATAACAATAAAAAGGACAGAAAAAAATGCACGGAGTGCAAAAATTCAATAAGGAATTTTCCATCATTGTCATTACAACTCATAATTGTAGGGGTGCTATATAAACTCATCATCCTCTCCTTCACTCTCACTCATGGTGCAGAGACGTAAGGATGGTAGGACAAAATAACTCGGCAAAACACAGTAAAACAGCTAAACAACTAAACACATTTGGTCAAAAACCCACACTTAAACCCAAATCCGTCCAGACAGGCAAAGGTATTGATATCCCAGAATCCTTTGCGGTGCCGATCTAACGGCAGCACCAAAGTTACACATGTAATTGAATTAATTTGAATGAAAGGAAAATAACTGTCTGAAAACTACGTGTTATTTTTAAGGTGACCTAAAACAATGATTTATCTTAACTGAAGCAAATAATTAAGTTAGATCAAAGTAAAAAAGTTTATCTTTCCAACATCCATATGTGATCTTATCACCCTCTCATGGTGGAAAAAGTATTATCTGAACTTCTTCATCCACTAAGTCATCTTCAAATGGACACGCCATGCTGCTTCACCTCTCTGAAAACAAACTAACCTTCAACTAAACCTGCTCCAGACCAGGTTATGTTCAGAGCATGAGTTGCTATGGCAACTTGACCTACCCTGAAACATATCTCCATTTCTGGAACCGAAAGCTGAGGTTATCAACTTCCTTAGCCTCAAACTTGGGAGCTAGCATAACCTGCTTTCTGGAATACCCCCCTGATTGGAAGAAAAATGTGTCATGTAAACATGCCGTTCGATATACTCTGCCCCGATCAGACTCGTTCGGATCAAAATTTCTTTCTGATAGAAATAGGTGGGTTATGCCGTTTGTTGATCCGATCGTTGTTCATGTAAAAGGTTCATTCCGATCGTGTGTCACCACTGCTCTGGTTTACGTCACGCATAGACGGATTTTTCGCTCCAGAGAAAGCTTTGGAGCTCAAACAGGACCGACCGGCTGCTCCGTGGATGCCTGGTCCTTTCCTCTCCCTTCCTATCTTCTCTGACACACCTTGAGAGCGGGGCGCCAGGGAGGAGCGCTTCGTGCCCCCTGACGTCCGGACCCTGCGCAGTTCGGGCTCAGGTGCCGGTGGACCGAGCAAACCGTGTCTCTAAGCAGAGCAGCCGGAATTAAAGTTTTGTGTTCAAGGGGAGGGGAGGATACTTTGTTACGTGTGGGAGGCTTCAGACTGCCATCCGTCCCGCAGCTCTATGTGAACGAGCAACCGATGTTGTTAGCACATGTTAGCCTTCACCTAACTAACCCTTCTTCCGACTTCGTTCTGCCACAAAAAAGCACTGACCACACAGATCAAAAATAAAATGATGAGTGAACAGGCGCTTCATAGTAACCATAACAATAATAAAAGCATGTTTAGAAGATCATCTCGTATATTACGGAGCTGCTAAAAATGTGTATGTGGCAGCTCGGCTTGTTTACAGTGGAACTCATTTCCTCTTCTGGTATTTTCAACACTACTGCGCATGCCCAAATGATTTATTATGACCAAAAGTGAGGCCCATATCAATGTTTGTTCTACTCGGAAAAAGTTTTTCTGGGCCCATGTACACAGTTGATTTCTAATCCGACCATTGATTCGTTCAAGATATTTTGCACATGTAACCGCGGCTACTAAAAAGTTTGACATATAATGAGCTTCTCAGTCAAAACGCAGTCAAATCTGTCCTTGTTCTCGTGCCCACTGACGTCCGGACACTGCGTGGTGATTCAGTGTCTCCTGTTTCTTCTGCACGTCTGGATCCTCCATTAAGAAAAAACAAAGCTACAGCAGAGCTGTTCCACCACCAAACACTAGGAGGCGAAAGAACCACCAAAGAGTCTTTGAGGGAGGGGGGATGTGGAGCGACCTTTGACCTTAGAGAGAAGGAAAAAATAAGCTTTGAAAGTGAAGGATCTTCTGCTCAGATGAAGCTCTTTCATTCTGTCTGCAGAGATGATCTGTGGCTGCAATGACAGACCTTCATGCACACGCTCACACACGTGCACGTTAAATCCAGCGTGTGCGTGAAGGATGACAGCGCTTTGAGGGGGGAGGGAGGAGTGAAGCAGGGCTGTTCTCTGAGCGATGCCCTCTGTGTTTTAGAAAGCAGAATAAATGCTGACAGAGCTCTGTCAGGAAGAAAAAACAAACCGTTATTCAATACATTTTTTAAAGAAATCAGTTTATATTTTAAATCTCTGACATTGATGAAAAACAAAAATGCAATAAAACTGTGTATTTTCATTGAAGATCACAAGCTGTATCACAATCCCTAGTATTGTAAACTACAATTCTATATATTTTGTTTTAGTTATTTATTTTTTTTTCTTTTTCTTTCTCTTCTTTGTGTGTAGTTATGTGTATGTTTAAAGTTCAAAAAAATAAAAAATAAAAAAAAAAGCTCTGTCAGGAAGATGTGAGGCCACGCCCACTGAGGAGGAGGAGCAGCAGGTTCAAACAGGAACCCTGTGAGAAACAGCATCTGCAGCTGAAGGAAAGCAAACAGTGATTTTAAAAATCTTAAGATGTTCTTCAAGTTCAAAGTCAGAACTGAGCTCTTTCTAAAAAAACTGCTGTTTATTATAGCAGGTCAGGTATTCCGACTTTTTCAACATTGAATGTGTCTTAAAATCTTGCATTGGCATGAAATATGGAGAATCAAAACTGCCAAATACATAGGAAATGAATGTTCTCATTTATAAATGATAAACAAAATAAATGTACTAATTTTAAAATCATGAACATACAAAATAATTGATAAAGACGTGTATAAATGCTTAAATTTCCATTTACACTCAAATTATTGTTCACATTTATTATTTATAAATGGGTACATTTTTTTCTTATTTGTATTTTGCATTTTTGGTTTTACATAATGATGATGTTTTGCTCAGTTCCGTCTCAGCTGACAGTTTCTTCTGCTCTCAAAAAGTATTGGAGGTGGTGCAGCGTCCACATCCCAAGATGTTCCTGACTTCACTGAAGATGTCATCTCAGGTAACTTTAATAGCATGTAAAGTCATTTAAAAAACAGTGTCTGCATAACCCCTTATGTTCATAAACAGCAGCTGAAGAGTATGGAGTCCCAAGTTGTTCATAATTAAATTAATAAATATCACAATCAAACAATAAATCTCATAAATATATAAAAAGATCATGAATTTGTGAAAAACCTGCACACAGATTTTAATCGAGCCAATAAACTATTAGTAGTTTTCTGCTTTAGGTATTTTATTAGCTTTATCATTGATTATTGTATAATAATAATTCTTGTTTTTTAGCTGCAGAAGAAACTGCTGTCACCACATCTACTGCTGAAAGGGAAAACATTTGACTGTTTTATTTTTCACTATTTGCTTTTATTGAAGTTCTGTATCTCATGTTCCAGAGGCTCCAAGAGAGGCGTGTATGGAAGAGGAACAGACTGGATCCAAAATTCCACCTACCGGTACCTCAAACCCAGTTGGTCAAGCTGAATGACCAACCACACTCTCTGATCCAGTAAGAATGGATTTGGTGCAAAGAGGTCCTTTTCAGACTGAGAAAGACTCTGACTTTCTAAAATCCCCCTCAGTGAGCTGTTGTTTTCTTTATGTTGGATTGTTTTATCGTTATCTGATTTGGTATTAAGTTGCTGTTTTTAATAAGTTGGAGTTTTGTGAATGTCATTTGTTGAGTGCCTAATGTTACATTAAAAAAATGTATATCTATATACATTTGTCATTCATATTTATTTCTTTGCATTTAAAATTTGTTTGGCACCACTAAATGTGCATCCAACATGCAGACAATTTACTGTATTCAATTCTTCGGCAGCAACAATAATTCACAAATGTATTAATAGACAGATCTCATTTATATTACAACAACAGTTGCTTTTTTTGGTGCTGCTGATCAGTTGGAGGGCCCACAAATTAAATTTCGCTTAGGGCCCCCAGAAGACCAGGGCAGGACTTCTTACAAATAAAAAATTTATTACAAAGAATTAAAAAAAATAATTTGTAAACATTTAGGAGTTTTAGACCTCTTTGACATGTAATTTAAATTATTTAGAAAAACCCAACAATAAGTGAATAATAATTATAAATTAGTCTATTAATATTAATAATAATAATAAAATAAATATTCAAAAGAAGTCCAAAAGTGAACAATAGATTTACCCTAAAGTCTGAATCCAAAACCTGCAACCTGCAAGGTAAAGTTCAGTCACTGAGTCAGAAATGTATAAATCTATATTACTATAATAGCCTAGTATGCTGTATACAGGTTTAGCAAAATAAAATGTACATTTATGTCGACAGCAAATAACACGTACATCGTGCAGGATGTTGATAATAGCCCTGCAGCATCATTCATGTCAACATGTGTATGATTAATGAAGCCCCTGCAGCATTAAGAGAAAAAAGTTATAGTACTTACCTGTGAAATGATATACCTTCCTCCTTCATGGACTCAGTTCTCTGATTTTGGCAGTTGAAACCCGCACAATGAACAGGTATTATGCAAGAAATGTGTTCACATGCATGCACTGCAGTAGTAACTTGACCTCACCAAGATGGCGGTGGTATCCTCCCATGAGGAGCCACGTGATGTCTCCTTTAGTGATATAACTCATTGTGTTCCCCCTTTTCCATATTTGTCGAAAAATACTTTTTCTTGTCGAAATAGACTAGTCACGCCGAACTATTGTTAGTAAAAGAAAACGCCCGTTTCTCCTTTATTTGCCAATAAGGTTTAAAAAAAATTACTCTTTTTTGCCGCAATCGACATAATCATCGACAGACAGACAACACTCCAGACCAGCTGGAGGCGCTAAAGCACCATGACGCTGTTAGCCAAACAAAGAAGAACAGCACGAGGCGCTAGCAGCGTTAGCTTGTTAGCAGGCTAGCAGCGTTAGCTTGTGTTGAGAGGAAGGTGGTGTTTTGTTGGGACGTTTGTGAGGTTTTTGGACAAAAAGGACGATATGTGGTTCGTGTCGGAACTCTCAGCATTTTCCAAAGTGTCGTAAATGAGTGAAGAAGTGTTGAACGGAAAGATAACGTGGATTGCTGTGATTGTGAGACTAGCAGATGATCGATCGGAGCTGCAGTGAAGAGGACGGCGGTGTTTGTGGGAGTTGGAGCTGAAGATCGGAGCAGGAACCATGTCTTCCCTTCAGTCTCTGAGAGAGTTGATCAGCCAGCGACTAGCTGCTGCTGCTGAAGAAATCTGCAGACTCTGTGAAGGAACCATCGTCCAGTACGAGCAGGAGCTCTGTCGTCAGCGCAGACTGCTGGATGTCATCTGGAAACCACAGATCCAGCTCCACAAGATAGGTATGTTACCTTCAACAAAGTAAAGGCCCGTACCCCCCGGGACGAATATTTGCCAGGCGTTATTCGCCACGTTTTTTGTGTTGACACCCAGGCGATTTTCGCTGACGATGAGCCGAGCGAACATGCAATTTCATTCCCTGACATTAGATGGCGCTTAATGTAAACAGAAATACTTATGTACACAAGGTGGCGCTGCGCAACTTTATGCTTCTTAAAGTCGCTTTTCACTCAGAAGAAGAGAGCAAGTATTTACGCGCTTGTCAGAATCATACAAAGAAAACATGAATATTTCAAGCTTGGTTCTGGGATATTTTAGAATGTCCGTCATTATTTCTTCGCGGCTGTGAAGATGCTACTTGGCGTCTATCTTCTTTGCTGGTATGTGTGCTCAGAAAGGCAGTTTTGTGTTTGAGCGCCCCCAAGTTGTGTTTTACTGTAACTTCTGAAGCTCCAGACACGTGTGCAAAAGCGCCATTCTCATTGGTCGAATAGATTTTGCCGCGGCGCGTCAGACCAAAAAAAACGAACCGAGGCTTTTTTTTAAAAGGTGACGCTTTGACGCATGGTGTTTTTCCGTGTCGGTGTGCACACTCACATTGGTGCCCTTTGTATAGTCACGAGGCGTTAAACGTCGGCGAAAATCGCAGGCGAAATTCGTCCTGGTGTGAACAGGCCTAAAGAAAGAAGCCCTTCATCTCTCACTGATTTCTCCTTCAGGTTTCTTTAGTCTTTTTCAGCAGCTGATGTCAGGGTTTTGACCTTTTCCCAATGAAAGAAAGTGAGAATCTTTGTTAGATTTCTGCAGAAGGGGAAGCCCGCCTGTCAGAGCACAAAGCTGTCAAAGAAGAGTTCTGCCTTCCCAGTGTATCCAGTCTGGTTTTATTGGTGGCTGGGGTTGATAACATAAAAGTTGGGTCATCAAGCAGTACAGGAACATCATATCTTGTATAATCAGAACTTTTCACGTCATTGGATTCTTACTGAAATATAGAATCATATTATGGTGTGATGGCATTTAAGCAAATGAAAATTTGTAAACCCTAACATTGGATAACTTGAATATAGCAGCAGAAGCTGTCATTGTTTTATCTTTCTGCTTTTTTTTTCTGGGTTCTGTTCTATGATCCTCTATGATTATGAATAAAACAGGATAATAAAAAAGTAGAAATGTTTACTGATTTGTGGAAACTATAGATAGAGACATTTAAGAATGATCCCACAAAGCTAAATGGTGCAGACAAATGTTTAGAATTTTATCACAGAAAAGAAATACACAATAGATCATGATTTAATACAAAAATGATCACTGTAGGCCTGAACAAGTTAAATAACGGAAAATTTAAATTTAAACTGATTCCATTAGAACTAGGGTGGCGAACACGCGGCACTAGGCTAATGAGCATACAGCTCTTTGCGTCTCATCCTGTTGTGTTAACCCGGGGGTTAGCCCCGCCCTCAGCCCATAAGACTCATGGGAAGTTGGCAATTGTGGGAATAAAGTTCCTCACCACGAGTGAGGGGGCTATAAGCAGAAGTCAGATCCATGCTGTTTGGCTGTTTTGTGAGCGTGTTCAAGTAAATGGACATTGATACTGGAAAGGAAAGTATGAAAACTCTTCCTGATCTGACACAAAGGCTACGTTCACACCGCAGGCTGAAACGACCAAATTCCGATTTTATTTATTTTGTCCCTATACGACCTGTATCTGATCTTTTTGTGACAGTCTGAATGACATAGATCCGATCTTTTCAAATGCGACCCAGGCCACTTGGGTTTGTGGTCCTGAATCCGATACATATCCGATCTTTTGAAATGCAACCTCCGTCTGAACGGCCTGGCCATATGATTCCGACGGTACGTAATCGATACGCTACAGCGTTAGAAATAAGGGGGAAAAAAGGGTTGTCGTGGCAAGTAATATTTGGTTGTCCTCCCCAATTTTTGTCGATACCAATATTCGACAGCAACGAAACCTACTCAGATGTCAGTACTTACATCTTTATTTCTTCTGTACATCTAATATCAACTGCCTCTTATGATGGACATTTAAAAAAACTCTTTAAAAATTAAAAACCAACATTTTACTAAATATTGAAACATCTGGTTACACAAAGTATTGCCATGTAAATCAAATACTTTTACGGTCAAATGAAAATACTTTATCTCATATACTTATATACTTTATCTCCTATAATATATCAGAAAAATTGATTACATTAACCAACACTGTAACCTAATGAGTATTTTTAAAATTTAGACCACTTGTATGGACTGGGACTAGTGCAGCACTCCAAATATAAAGTAATATTTATATGTGATGCAGCGTTATAATATGATATAACATCTACTTCAAATAAACACGTGTAAATTATACTATTGTGCGCTGCAGTAGCATTAAAGCAGGAGTGCTCACACTTTTTTGGTATGTGAGCTACTTTTGATCTACCTGTGTGTGCATATATATATATATATATATATATATATATATATATATATATATATATATATATATAAAAGCGCCCCTCTCACCCTCCGCGGGTGGTTTCTCCTCCAAGCTCGGGTCCTCTACCAGAGGCCTGGGAGCTTGAGGGTCCTGCGCAGTATCTCAGCTGTTCCAAGCACTGCGCTCTTCTGGACTGAGAGGTCTGAGGTCTTTCCAGTTATCTGTTGTAGCCATTGCCACATCCACCACAACGGCTTTCCTCTGTTCTTTATCCACCACTACAATGTCTGGTTGGTTCGCCATTACCATCCTATCAGTCTGGATCTGGAAGTCCCACAGGATCTTTGCCCTCTCATTCTCTACCACCTTCTGAGGTGTTTCCCATTTTGACCTTGGGGTTTCCAGTCCATATTCTGCACACATGTTTCTGTATATTATTCCAGCCACTTGATTGTGGCGCTCCATGTATGCTTTCCCTGCCAGCATCTTACACCCTGCAGTTATGTTCTGGATTGTTTCAGGCACCTCTTTGCACAGCTTACACCTTGGGTCTTGTCTGGTGTGGTAGATCTGAGCCTCTATGGCTCTGGTGCTCAGGGCTTGTTCCTGAGTTGCCAGGATGAACGCTTCAGTGCTGTCCTGTAGGCCAGCCCTTTCTAGCCATTGGTAAGACTTCTTGATATCAGCCACTTCAGTTATGGTCCGGTGGTACATCCCATGTAGGGGTTTGTCCTCCCATGAGGATCTGTCCTCCAGCACTGTATCCTCTGCTCTCAATTGCCTGAGATATTCACTGAGCACACTGTCAGTTGGGGCCTTGAGCTTGATGTACTCATGCATCTTGGATGTTTCATCCTGGATAGTGGCTTCTATGCTCACTAGTCCTCGGCCTCCTTCCTTGCAGCTAGCATACATTCTCAGGGTCGCAGGGTATCTGATAACTGGCAGTGCGTAGCTGTTTATTGCCCGGGTCTTATTTTTGCCATTGAGCTGGCTTTTCAGGACTTGCTTTACTCGTTGGAGGTATTTAGCTGTTGCAGCTTTCCTTGTTGCGTGCTCCAGGTTGCCATTTGCCTGAAGAATTCCAAAGTAATTGTAACTGTCCTCGATGTCTGCTATTGTTCCTTCTGGGAGTGAGACCCCTCCTTTGTGGATTACCTTGCCTCTCTTTGTCACCATCCGGCTGCATTTCT
This sequence comes from Oryzias latipes, assembly GCF_053564925.1. Taxonomy (NCBI): domain Eukaryota; kingdom Metazoa; phylum Chordata; class Actinopteri; order Beloniformes; family Adrianichthyidae; genus Oryzias; species Oryzias latipes. The sequence goes on from NC_136238.1 coordinate 23,867,136, forward strand.
CGAGCCCGAATGACATCCCAATGTCAGTACTGTAGATCCTGGTGGTGTGGATCAGGGAGTCAATGTCACGCTCGCTCTTAGCATATAGCTTGATGTCATCCATGTAGAGGAGGTGACTGATGTTGGTCCCATTTCTGAGTCGGTATCCATAGCCAGCTTTGTTTATTTGGCTGAGGGGGTTTAGACCTATGCAGAACAGCAGGGGGGACAGAGCATCACCTTGGTATATCCCACATTTGATGGACACTTGTGCAAGTGGCTTCCCTTTGGCTTCAAGGGTGGCTTTCCACAGCTTCATTGAGTTTCCTATGAAGGATCTTAGAGTCCTGTTGATGTTGTACAGCTCTAAGCATTCAGTGATCCATGTGTGTGGCATTGAGTCAAAGGCCTTCTTGTAATCAATCCAGGCTGTGCACAGGTTGGTGTGTCGTGACTTGCAGTCTTGAGCGACTGTTTTGTCAACCAGGAGTTGGTGTTTGGCTCCCCTGGAGTCTCTACCAATGCCCTTCTGTGTGTTACTCATGAATTGATCCATGTGCCTATTTATCTTGGTTGCAATGATGCCTGACATGAGTTTCCATGTTGTGGAGAGACAGGTTATTGGCCGGTAGTTGGATGGGCTGCACCCTTTGAGGGATCCTTCTGGATCAGGATCGTGCGCCCTTCCGTAAGCCATTCGGGGTGAGGTCCATCTCTTAGCAGCTTGTTCATTTGTGCTGCCAGGCGCTCGTGGAGTGTGGTAAGCTTCTTTAGCCAGTAGGCATGTATCATGTCAGGGCCCGGTCCAGTTCTTCATACCTGAGACTCTTTCTTGGATGTCTGCCACTGTGATGGTTACTGGATTCTTTTCAGGGATGTTGCTATGTTCTTTTCTCAGAGAGACCAGCCACTGGGCATTGCTGTTATGTGGTGTCTCCTTCTCCCATATACTTTTCCAGTACTGTTCAGTTTCTAGCCTTGGTGGGTCTGCTCGGCTGTTTTGACCCTGCCACTTTTGCAGGTTGAGTTGCGAAGAGCCTGTTTATTCGTCTGGCTTCATTGTCTTTTGTGTACCTCTTTAGGCGGCTGCTCAAGGATAGGAGCCTTTGTTTGGCAGTTTCCAGTGCTTCAGGTATGGGCATCTGGCTGTATCTCTTAGGTACTTGCTTTCTCATTGTACCTCTTTGAGCCTCTGTCAGCTTACTCACATCCTTCAGAGTTGCCTTGATTTTGGCCTCTAACTGTTGTTTCCTTGGTGGGTACTGTTTTCTTCCATGGTTGCTCTTATTGCCAAGCATCTCAAGGATCACTGCTGCTGAAGTGTAAACCAGTTCATTGGTTTCTGTGATGGTTGTGGTAGGAATTGCCCTCAGTGCTTCATTCACAGTTTCCGGTAGACTTTCAGGCGGTATATCACTTAACCGTTGTAGCTGGTGTCGGGGTTGCCTAGTGTTCATTGTAGACATGATCTTGTCTTTCAGGACAGTTGCTGCCTCGCTCAGCGTACTTGTGGTTGTTGGGGCTGTGTACCCAATTTCAGGGTGGGAGTCCTCTCTGACCTGTTGTTCTGGCTCTCCGGTGGCATTGTATTGTATCGCTTCGATCTCAAGTTGTGATAGGAGTTGCCGTTTGTGGATGTTAAAGCACTGGGCAGTTTGGCAGTTAGCGTTGATTGTGGGTTTCGAAGCATCCATTCATTCCTCATTCTCTGCATGTAACCCCTCTGGGAGGGATTACTTGAGTAGTAGCATTCTCACATCTAGTCCATTTCCGTCTTGTCCCAGTAGCCCATTTTCCATCAGGGTGCTCTGGTCCCATTTCCATTGTTATGGTAATTGCCCCATTTCCATTGCCATTTTTCCATTAATTGCCCTGGGAATCGAACCCGGGTTTCCTGCATGACAGTCCTGCACCTTACAAACCGAGCTACCCATATTATGTATATATATTATATACATATATTGTTTATGAGTTACATGTTTATTTGTATATTGTTGTTTATGTACTGATGATTAAAAACTACACAGTAGGATTAATCAAAGATACTTTTGTTATAAAAAAATGCTTTCCTAATGAACTCGTATTCATGGGGCGAGAACTGCATAGGTGATAGCAGGAGGAGACACGTGGGGCGGCTTTATTAAACAATCTGGTTGTCCGGAGTGGTCTTCTGCCGGGGACTTGACGAGCCGCGGGACAGAAAGCTACTCCTGTTTAAAACATTTTCTTTTTTATTTACCCTCTGTTCTTCCATTTGCGAAATGACCTCCTCTGGTAAGCCTTGAGCACGCAAAAAGACACTTACAGACCTCAATTTATTTGGTTTCACTCCTGCTGCTCTTCGGACTCTGCAGTTCTGAAGGATGTGGCTCACATGCACCAGTAAAGAGTAGGGTTGTGCCAATGGACGATACCATCGTCCATCGTGATTGGTGACTGACATCACGATGGAGAGACACCATCGTGATGCCACGCCCCCGCCACGCTGCGAGTCGACACCATAAGCCACGGTTACATGTGAAAAATATCTTGACCGGATCAATGGTCGGATTAGAATCCAACCGTGTACATGGTTCCAGAAAAATGTTTTCAGAATATAACAAACGTTCACATGGGTCACACTTTCGGTCGGAATAAATCATTCGCACATGCGCAGTAGGGTTTGAAAAACAGGAAGCGGATACCAGTTCCGCCGAGCGGCTATTTTTTTCTCAAACTTTATTGAATGTAACAATTCAATACAAAACAATGTTGCCGAGCGGCTCTATATATTTATATGTCAGCTCGGTAATATACAAGACGATCTTCTAAACATGCTTTTAATAATGTTACGATTATTATGAAACGCCTGTTCGCTCATTGTTTTATTTTTAATCCGTGTGGTCATTGCTTTTTCTGTTGAAAAACGGAGCCGGAAAGAAGCCCGAATTAGCAGTATGCTAACACGGGCTAACAACATTAGCTTTGGGTGGTGCTGCAATCTGCAACTTGGCTGCATGTAAACATGTGGGAATAACATCAGCCTTTATTTAGTCGGGACACGACTCGAAACACAAATCCACGTGATTGTTTGAATGATTTCTAAGGACTGAGCGGCCTTTCTGCTTTGAAGCTCACACCGCCCCAAAGCGCTGTGTGTGTACTCACGATCTTCTGCTCAGACACACACTTTTAGACCCGGTTCTGAGTTCGATGGCCCGTTCCTCTAGAGCTGTGGAACGGATCCAGTTCTAAATCTCCCGCATACCGCTCATGTAACAAAGCACCCCCCCCCACCCCCCTCCACTCAAACACAAAGCTGTAAGTCCGCGCTCCACCGGTCCACTTGACTAGTTAAGTGCAGGAGCGGACCATTTCTTCTCTAGTTTGTTTGTTACTTTTTTTGTTAAAGTCACTTCCCTCAGTTTATACTGGATAATCGCGGATGAGTCATTAGTTGGGAAATAAAATAAATAAAGTAATAAAGTAAAATAACGAATAGCAATTATATAAGACCGAAATATTAAAAATAGCCCCCCCCCCCATCCCGATGGTTGACAGCAAACATCGTCAACGGCCAGTTTAAGGGACATCGCCCAACCCTAGTAGAGAGCATAAGTCTGAGTTCAGAGTCAGAATTTTGTATGCCCTTTTTCTTTCTTTCTCCATGGCCCTAATTCTCTTCCGTACTTTTCTTTGTGAAAACAAGAAAGGAAAAGACAAATAAGAAACTATGTGCATGAAATCCTTTTATTTTAGAACTATTTAAAACAGGATATTAATTTTAACCTTTCTCACTTCAACTAATCATTGCAATAGAAATAAAAATTTGCAATGTTGTATTTTAATGAATTTTAACGTTTTGTTGTTATTGAGGCAGAATATGAATGTGCATTATATGATCATTGAGAAGGGGGATGACTGGGGGTACAAGACGAGCCAAAGGCAGGATCCTTAGCCAAATGTAAGGCTACGTTCACACTGCAGGCTGAAACGACTCAATTCCGATTTTTTTTTTAATGTTATTTTATTTTGCCCCTATTCCAAACCAAAAAAAACAGAACAAAAACACACCACTCACATTGTGAAATCCAAAGCAAAAAACAAACAAAAAAAACCGAAACACAAACAAGTGAACTCCCTCTTGTGTCAATCAGTCAATCACTGTTACAGGTAGCCAGGGAGGGGTAGGTGTCAGTAACAGTAACGACTAACAACTACATATTTTACTTGTGAACTAACTATAGGTGTTGTAGATTGACTGTGTGTGAGCGCGGAGCGTCTTGTGTAGGAATAGTAGGAAGGTGCGCACACGTGTGTTGGGGGGTGCGTGTTGATTCTTTTGCAGCAGACCGCTCTGGAGCTGCACGTAAGTTTCACCTGTGCTCTCTGGTACAGACATCTTCTCAAAATATTATGTATTGCCCAGTAATAAGCAGACTGCAGACACTTTCACCTTTCCGGTAGCTGTGAAGCCTGACACCCATGAAGAACGCGGGACAGGAGGCTCCGCCTTTGTTTATACAGACACGTAACGTTACGCTGCACAAAATAGTTCCCAGACAAAACATGTAGTGATATTCATGGAAATCTAACAGTTCATGTTTGGTGTTACGGAGTGAAGGAGAATAGTAATACCCCCCCCAACACAAAATCCTCCGGTGGGCGGCCGTGTCGCGCACTTAGGAACGCACGCAGCTTGTAATGGAAATGAATACAATGGAAATTAATAATTAGAAAGCAGTGAATTTGTCGTATTTCCTTGCGCGACGGAAACTTCTGTTGTAGATTGAGGATGTGTGCTTCTGAAAGCGTGCGCCTTTTTGTGTAACTATAAAGGGAGCCGCGTGTCACGTGCAGCGCAGAGGCAGACAGTGAGAGCGCGCGCCTACGAGAGAGAGTGACAGGCGCGGTGGGAGAAAAGGAGAGAACAGTCTGAAAGAAAGAAGGAAAGTCTGAACACAGGACTGGCACAAAAAACAAAAATAATCAGCAAAGATGAATGCGTTTAATGTGTTTATTATAGTTCCAATCACGCACCAAAACGTAAAAAAAGGTGATGCGGTTATCGTCACTGCCCTAGTTTTAACTCCCATGCCTTACAATGGTATACAGTGAAAATTGAAAGCATGCATCCAAGGCTGGAACTGAACACATTGAAAAACACTGGATATGGACATATAAGAAATGGGGGCGTGGTTAGCAAAAAAAAAAAAGTGTTTCTAAGGACAACAAAAAGTTTACTTTTTCCGATTTATCTGAAACTGAATGTTGTGTTCATCATCCCGAGGCCACCAAAACATAAAATGGTTTCTATGGAAATAAAATCAACAAAAAAGCCACTATTTTGAAAAAAGTTTTTTTTTTAAATACATACGAATAGGTCTCACCAATGGAGCAATGCGTTTTTCTGAGTCAGTTGATTCTGATCGCTATGCTAGCACATTTAGCGACATTAGCATAGTTAGCATGATTAACATTTTCAGCAATGTGTTTTTCTGAGACAGTTGATTATGCTGATCGCTATGCTGGCACTTTTAGCCACATTAGCATAGCTAGCATAGTTAGCATAATTAGCATTTTGGGCAATTTGTTTTTCTGAGAGAGTTGATTATGCTGATCGCTATGCTAGCACTTTTAACATAGCTAGCATAGTTAGCATAATTAGCATTTTGGGCAATGTGTTTTTCTGAGCGAGTTGATTATGCTGATCGCTATGCTAGCACTTTTAGCCACGTTAGCATAACTAGCATAGTTAACATAATTAGCATTTTGAGCAATGTGTTTTTCTGAGAGAATTGATGATGCTGATCGCATCATTTCCTTTAATTAATGATAATGTTAATTTTGCTGTTTTTGCTGGACAGGAGAGGTCTGTCTAGCTATCTGTGTGCATGGGGGGCGGGGCTGTTCAGACAGTATGCGCCGCACGCGCACACACACAAGGCAAGGCAGCGCACACACACTCACTGGTGATTTTGTAGGGGACACATGAGCGCCCCCCGAAAAAAATCCTTTTATCCCCCTATATACTAAGAACACCCATTTCCATGTAAAATTAATGAAGTTTGCGTCAAGGAGTCCCTACCATCATGTCACCTTGCTGCTACGATGACCGTATGTTGCGCTGGCTGTGAACACGCTGTGCGCGTGTAGCGTGAACAAACATGTAGAAAGGCGGGCCTTAGACTCCCCGCTTATGGTTCCAGACCAGCAACAAACTAACAGCTGCTCCCTAAAACGTTATAATAATTAATAACTGATAATATTCGGCATCCATAATAAGTTAATATAATTTATTGGGTTTACTGGATTTAAAGAAAAATAAATAAAAAGAAAGGAGTCTGTATCAAAGTGAATTTGTTTCCATCATCTCACTTAACTTAACCTAACTCTGGGTGTTTGACAGACAGAAAAGTCCATTCAAGGTTGTAGAAAATGGACAAAAGATCAAAGGAAACATTACGCTCATAAAGAATAAAAATAAATAATAACTATCCTGTCTGGAACATTCTCATGTATAAAGTAAAATGTTTTGTTAAAAAAAACAATGTTGTTGCATAATGAGTAAATAAAACACTTTATGTTCTTAATTTGTTATTTATTTATTTATTCATTTTTCGTCCTCAAAAAGTATTGATAAGAGTATCGTTAAAATACCCGATCGATAAGCAGTATCAATAAGAGTAGTAGTACCGATAAAACCTTAACGATACCCATTCCTTGTGTTTATAGTGTGTTGGTGTGTAGTTAACATTGGTGGATAATTTAAAAAAAAATCTTTGATTCATTTTCATCTGTAATTTAGCCTTAGAATTTTTTTTTTTTTTGATTTGATTTTTAAATTGTGCAGTCATTATTAAGCATAAAAGGGCCTCTCTTCTTGTGTTTCTGCAGTCCTTCCCCAGCATTGGGTGACTCAAGAGGAGGATTTCTGCAACCAGCAGATGAACTTCAGAGTGGAACAGGAGGAACCAGAACCTCCACAGATTAAAGAGGAGCCAGAGGAGATCTGCATCAGTCAGGATGAAGATCAGCTTGATCTGAAGCAGGAGACTGATACCATGATGGAGATTCCTACTTATGTGGAAGATGAGAACAGTAAAGCAGATCTAAACAATCAGCAGAGCTTTAATGTAACTGATAGTCAGGATGAAGAAGGAAACCAACATGAAGAATCAACATCAACTACAGATGAAGAGACTGACCCACAGAACAGAGATCAGAGGAAGATAAGAGACAGAAGTCATGTCCAAAGTGTGGACACTTCTCACATTTCAGAAAGTCAGTGTGACTCTGAAGGTAGTAAAAAATCAAAGAAGGATGATTTAGTAAAGAAACGCAAAGAATCTTCAAAACAGAAAACACCCTCCTTCAAGTCTGGTGAAAGCTCAAGAATAGCTAATAAACTCTTTCATGTAAAATTACATACAGGAAAGAAGCGATTATCATGTAAAGAATGTGATAAAAGCTTTAGTCATATATCCAATCTCAAAACGCACATGAGAACTCACACAGGAGAAAAGCCTTTTTCATGTAAAGAATGTGATAAAGGTTTTAGTCATATATCCAATCTCAAAACACACATGAGAACTCACACAGGAGAGAGGCCTTTTTCTTGTAAAGAATGTGATAGAAGTTTTAGTCATATATCTGATCTCAAATCACACATGAGAACTCACACAGGAGAAAAGCCTTTTTCTTGTAGTGTATGTGATAAAAGTTTTGGTCAAATATCAAGTCTCCAAAAGCACAGGAGAACTCACACAGGAGAAAAGCCTTTTTCTTGTATATATTGTCATAAAAGTTTTAGTGATATATCCAATCTCAAAGCACACGCAAGAACTCATACAGGAGAAAAGCCTTTTTCATGTAAAGAATGTGACAAATGTTTTAATCATATGTCTCATCTCAGAAGACACATGAGAACTCACACAAGAACGACACAGGGTTTTCATCAGTAGAGGGAAAGATTTGGAAAAAGTACACATTTTCTTCCATAAAGACAGGAACTAGTATTCTATTCAAAATTATGATTTTTTTTTTTGATTGAAATATTTTAAGCCTTGGTTTTATGTTGCCATGTACTTATTGGACATACCGTTAATGTACCTTCTTGGAAAGCCCAAAGTACTTAACAGTCAGTCCCATTCACCCACACACACACCCATTTACATACTGATGGCAGCTGTGATGTCTCACACTGGCACCAACCTGTAACCACCAGGATCAATGAGGGGTTCAGTTTTGTCCAAACACACTTTGACACATGGACGGGCAAAGTGGTCATTCAACCTCTGATCTTCTGATCAGAAGTCAACCACTCTACCTCTACAGTACAGCTGATGACTAGTTTTTTAATTTCAGAAAATGTGAATATTTTAAAATACATTTTTAATATTTAAAACTCTTGGGATCAAACCCTAATGTACTCATTTACTCCAAAGCAGCCTGAGCTTCCATTACATGAACACAGAACAACAGACTGTTGGCCTCAACAACACATTGATGCAGTCATTTAATTAAAATGAGACACAAGTTAGCATTGAACACATAACAATGAACAGTTTTGTTATGTCTGACATCAGCTGAAAACATCCCCTTTTTCATGGATTTGATGTGAAATTCTGTTTTTTTACAACAGTCTTTTTATTTAATTATAAAAACGAGAGAAAAAACAACCAATATATTTAAATGTGTAAAGATACTAGACAATATGAGTTTAACTGCTTTCATGGACAAAAATGTTGAAAACTTTCACAAAATGAATACTTTCAGATGTACTTGTTAATGTGTTTTGTATTGTTAGAGTTAAATCTTGAACAGATTCAATGTGGTTGTAGTTTATGCTGAGATGATGAGTATGTTGTTCATGTGTGTGTTACCATGACTACAATAGAAAGATTATGTATACATCTTTTATTCTAGGAGTTTTTATGTGATCCGTGAACATATTATTAGTATTAAAAGAAAAAGTAGTAACTGCAGTTTGTTTTGTTAGACCAAATTTAGTGAGGAAAAGATTTTTCTAAAAATGAAGAACCAGACTGGTGTTTGTGTTTTGTTTTCTTGTGATTCATGTTTTCTAGTACACGAGAACTATTCTTCTGTTTGTTTGTTTTTTGGGGATTTCTAAATGTTGTTAGCCCGTGTGTAGCCTCTCCCAACCCTGGCTTCTTCCAGCTCCGTTCTTCCACAAAAAAAGCACTGACCACACGGATTAAAAATAAAACGATGAGCTAACATGCGCTTCATAATATTAATAAAAGCACGTTTGGAAGATCGTCTCGTATATTACCGAGCTGCTGCATAAATGTATGTGGCAGCTGTTTGTTTACAACAAATGACATCAATTCTAATAAAGGATGAAGTCCATGTTGCCCTGGGGAGACATTAGCCGTGGAGAAAGTCTCTTTCTGTTTCATGTTAGGCCTCACTTCACTCTGTAAGGTTTTCATTCCCTGTTAACCCTTGTGCTTGTACTTTAACGTTGGGAGTTGGGTCATCTAGACCCACTAGACAGTGTGCTTAACCTTTTTCCCTCAATGATTTGTGATCTTCACTGGTGTCCATGGATTACATGAAATCTTTCCACCTTTATCCACCTTTGTCATGGTAGGGAGAGCATGTCAATGTAAGAGTGGGGTCATCTAAGATAGAACAAGGGTAAAGTAAATTAGAGACTTGTTTAGGTTTCTGAGGTTTCTGATTACAGGGAGGAAATAACACAAACACACACATAAGGGGGCGGAGCTCTGCTCAGGTGTTCCTGAATCAGGAAATGAGGCAGTTGAGAGTTTTCCTCTGTGTCAGAGCAGACAGAGCAGGGGGGTATTCCAGGAAGCATGTTTAAACTAGCCTGACTTTAAGCCTGAACTCTGGCTGAAATCCGCCTGAACTCGCTTACCGGGGTATGTCGGTTCCAAAAGACCGGATATGAGTTGGCGTAATTACGCTCGACTTGGTAACCCTGGGTTAACGCACGGTACATAAAGACATTCTCAATAGATCGCCGATTTCTGGAGTCACCATGGAAACGCGTGGTGAAAAAAAAAGAAAGCGCTGTACTTAAGTGAGACGGAGTCTGGGATTTTAATGATGGCGGAAAAAAATTACAAGTCCATCAAAAAAGTAACATGGCTGAAAAATAATTTAATTTAGTTAAATTAATTCAAACTCAAAAATTGTTTATACAACTCAAATTTACGTATTTATCTAACTAAATGTCAAATTAGTCCATTAATCTTTTTTCCATCTTAATTACTTATATTTCTTGAACTTTCATATGTCTAAGTTTGAGCCGGCAGATATGCTCATTTTTATAACAATAAAAAGAACGGGAAAAAAATGCATGGAGTGCAAAAATTCATTAAAGAATTTTCCGTCAATGTCATAATATGTTTAGGTGGTAGGGGTGCTATATAAACTCATCATCCTCTCCCTTACTTTCACTCATGGTGCAGAGACGTAAGCATAGTAGGACAAAATAGCTCGGCAAAACACGGTGATACACAGTAAAACAGCTATACAACTAAAATCATTTTGTAAAAAACCCACACTTAAACCCAAATCCGTCCAGACAGGCAAAGGGAATGATATCCCAGAATCCCTTGCGGTGCCGATCTAACGGCAGCACCAAAGTTACACCTACTTAATTGAATTAATTTGAACGAAAGGAAAATAATTGTCTGAAAACTACGTGTTATTTTTAAGGTGACCTAAAAAAAAAAAAGATCTATCTTAACTGAAGCAAATAATTAAGTTAGATCAAAGTAAAAAAGTTTATCTTTCCAACATCCATATGTGGTCTTATCACCCTCTCATGGTGGAAAAAGTATTAACTGAGCTTTTTCATCCACTAAGTCATCTTTAAATGGACACGCCATGCTGCTTCCCCTCTCTGTAAACAAACTAAGCTTCAACTGAACCTGCTCCAGACCAGGTTATGTTCAGAGCATGAGTTGCCATGGTAACTTGACCTACCCTGAAACATACCTCCATTTCTGGAACCGAAAACTGAGGTTATCAACTTCCTTAGCCTCAAACTTATCGTGGGAGCTAGCATAACCTGCTTTCTGGAATACCCCCCAGGACTTTCTTCTTCTTCATGGTGAGTTTTTGTGTTTCTTTTGTCTTCTCCACTCATGATGAAGGCCGTGACGTGTCTGTGTGTTCTCCTCTGTGAGGAAGAAGAGCAGCAGAGGAAGAGCTCAGAATGAACTTTGTTTTTAACTTGTTCTTCTGTTCAAAAAGAAAAGAGTTCTTCCAAAAAGCAGCAGCTAAAGGTCACTGCAGGTCACCTTTCTGACAGAAACAGCACAAACACACAAAGAGACCGCAATGCAGCTGTCAGATCTGCCCTGAAGGACAAACTTTGAGTTCTGCTGGATCCTTGTTCATCAAAAAAACAGTTGTTGTCTCTGCTCCACCCTTCCTCTCAGCTCACATTCTAATGACATTCCAGTGATGAGTTCCAGAGAGGCTGTGGAAGCTCCTCAGTGCTTTGATCTCTGCTGAAGAAGGTTGTGAGGCTCTCAGGTCCTCAGTGCTGAACAACTGCATGTTTCCAATCCTCTCAGTACTGAGATCTCCTTCATTTCTGAACTTCTGACATGATTCTGATGGAACAAAGCTGGGAGCTCCTCTCTGATTGGTTCTTCCTCAAACATCATTTCTTCATCATCTGTTCTGTAGTTAGAATCAATTCACCTTCAAAGGTTCTCCTTACAAAGCAGAAGGTCACATGACCTCACCTTTCTCCAGCTCTTCTGCAGTCACTGAGATCAACAATGTGTCAATCAGCTTGAAGATCCGCCCCTCCTCTCACCTGCTTTCATGTTTCTTCTTGATCCTGTTCTCTCTCTTTAGTTCAGGAAATCTCAGAGTTCTGATCCTCAGCTTCTTTCTGTCTGGAGGTTCTTCTCAGCTCTGCTCTCAGCATCTTCATCAGGGATCCATAGTTCTTCATCAAATCACTGAATCCAGATCTGCTCAGCCTGCAGCTCTCTGCTCCTTTCTGCATCTCAGAGGAAGAATTCATGTCTTTCTTTCTTTTCTCTTCATTCTCTGATTACTGTCTGTTTTTCTTGATGCTTCATGTTTCCTGAATTGTAGAAACAGGAAGTTTGTTGTTTCTTTGTCAAAGTGACTGAATGGAAATGTTGCTGCTGCAGCTCCATGTCTCCACCTGGTGGAGGGAGAGCAGAAGTGCACAGCTGATGGCAGCTTCCTCTGCCTCCCACTGCTGTCTGACTGCATTCACCTGAACCTGAGAGGAAACACAAGAGAGGAGCCAATCAGTGGAGGAGCAGCTGATCTGTTGGTGAAGGAGGATCAGAGCTGATGATGAGGAGGGTTTCCTGTGCATGTGAAGGAGGAAGGTGTGTGTGAGCTGATGTGGATCCAGTCAATCCAGCAGCATGGATCAGTGGGAGGAACCACAGGAGGGAGCCCCTCCCTCTAAAAGCAGAGATGGTAACCATGACAACCAGAGCAAAGCTCAGAGGTGAGATGAACATCTCCAACTGTCCATGATCTTCTCCATGTCAGAGCTCAGGACTCACACCAGCAACCTTCATTCTTCACAGGAACCAACCTGGACCTGGACCTGGACCTGGACCTGGATCTAAATCCAGCTGGGGGTCCAAAAGGAGTGACATGTCAAAGGATTTACCAATAACCTTCAAGGACATCCATTCAGGAGTGGAACAGTGAGTGTTTGTCAAATATATGTTATGGTGTAATGGATGGACAATATTTGATCGATTGGAGTTTTATTCCTACAGTGACAATACCTGCACGCAGTGTCACACAGTTATCAATGAGACAGTTTTACCAGACTGTCTCATTGCAAATCAGTCTGTTCAATGGTTCAACATGGAAGATAATCTGATGAACCTCCGTAACAGAAGACATTCGTAGGAGGCTGGATTCTAGTTCAGATGATCAACAGTTTTCAGATGAAGGACTTGAGGTCTGGTTCAGTTCTGGATCTCTCTGATCAGACTCACTTGGAGCATCATGTGTGTGATGAGATCTTTTCAGTTGAGTCTTCTGAGAGTCTCTGAGAGACATCAGAGATGTTGGAGAAGAAAACATGTTGACTGCTGACTCTGACTGACAGCAGCTCCAGTCTAATGAGAAGAATCACTGCAGACTCCTAGGATTCAGATTTTCATGCTTTCCAAACATCACATTGTTCTAGTTTGACTTTCTGCTCTCAGAATTTCTACATTTCTACATGGAGAATTGGAATCAGCTTTTCTAGAAAAAAGTCTGGATTGACTGACAGAAAATGCTGAAACCTGGAAACTGTTGATCCAAACATGTCATGTTATTCCAGACTAAACAGCTCAGTCTGTGTTCATGTCAAAGTCCATCAGCTGTTCATGAAGAAGCAGATCCTCCAACACTCTGATGGTTTTGTGTTTGCAGAGGTCAACAGGTCACACAGAGAGTCCAGTCTGCAGCCTCCAGCTGTGGATCCATGAAGAGTGACAGGTTCAAAGATCATCCTCCAGGCTTCAGAACTGAACCAGGACCTTCGGACTCACAGTAAGCAGTTTCTAGTGAACAGAGATCTGTCAATTAATCTTTTTCCACAGAAAGAATTTAGAGGAGATTTTGTTGTTGGAGAGAAACCAAAACAGTAACTTTAGCTCCAAATCCCAAACAGTCTTTAAAAATGTCAGGTATGATGTCATCATTCTCTGATGGTTTGAAGTCCTTCAGGTCACTGAGTGAACAGAATTCATTCAAATGAAAGTGGTTTTCTGAGATGTTATACATCATTCCAGATAGAGCTGTGACAGTGTCGGATTTTTGATCACCGCGGTGATGAACCACCAGGGGGCGCGGTGTCGCGGTTAACCGCAGCCCCCCCCCCTAAAAAAAACAAAAAAACAAACACAAAATCCCCAGGCGGCTGCATCAGAAATAAATACAATTACAACCTACCATTCTTTATTAGCAAATAACAGTAACAACTAACTACTACCTATCTAACTAATGAACTAACTATAGGTGTTGTAGATTGACTGTGACTTTGTGAGCGCAGAGCCAGCGTGTTGATTCTTCTGCTCTCTAGCTGTATGTGAGGCTTCACCTGTGCTCTCTGGTACAGACTTCTAAGAATTTTATCTATTGCCCATTAATTGGCATGAAGCCTGACACCCATGAAGAACGCGGGGCAGGAGGCTCTGCCTTTGTTTACACAGACACGTAACGTTGCGCTGCAAAAAATAGTTCCCAAACAAAAAATGTAGTGAAATTCATGGAAATATAACAGCGCGCGTTCATGTTTGGTGTTACAGTGAGACTGACAACAATAGTAACCCCCCCCCCTCCCCCAACACAAAATCCTCCGGCGGGCGGCCGTGTCGCGCACTTAAGAACGCACGCAGCTTGTAATGGAAATGAATAATTAGAATGCAGTACATTTGTCTAATTTTCTCGCAAGACAGAAGCTTCTTTTGTAGAATGAGGATGTGTGTGTGTTTCTGAAACAGCGCACTTGTGTGTAAGTAGAGTGCGCACGTGCCTCGTGCTTCTCTAAGAGACAGCGACAGCCGCGCGCGCGCACAGGCGGGTGCGACGGATGGAGAAGGAGAAGAGTGAATAAAGGTTTCCCATAGAAAACCTTGAAGTCTGTACACAGGACTAGCAGAGAAGTAAATTATCAGTAACGATGAATGTGTTTAATGTGTTTATTATAGTTCCAATCACGCACCATATGCAAAACTTAAAAAAAAAAAAAAAAAAACGGTTATCGTCACAGCCCTAATTCCAGATCTAAGGTTCACTTATCAACTAAAGCACAAGGTCTGAAGGTCAATGAGAAATTTTCACTGAACTGCAGAAATTCAAAGAGTTTGCAGCATTTCTGGCTAAACTGTTGGCTCCTCCCACTTTCTGTCATTTTTGTTCTTCTGCTCCAAAATGGTTTCAAAGATCAGAGGTAGTGTAAGAGTCCTCTGGAGCTCAGGAACCCTCAGAGAAAGTTGGTGAAGACTGAGAGTTCAGAATCCCAAACAGACAGCAGAGCTTTGATCTGAATCTGAAGAAGATCAGAGAAGATCTGAGAGTCTGAGAGCAGAAATGTTGGAGACACCTTTAACAGAAATGAATCTTTTCATACTTTCTGTTTTGTTCAATGTTTGGATCAGGAATAAAACATGGAACAGTTTTGATTTGAATTTGAAATGGTTTATTTCAGGCAATCACATAGGAATAATACACAAAAACAATACAATTATCAGTTGTACATTCATACAGTAACTAATCAAACTTAGGATAATTAGAGATATTAATAAATATTGCTTGAAAGGGAGTGGAAGGAAGCGAACTTATATAATCCTACCCCTGTTCAACGGTAACCATTTTATTACGTGATTTATCAATATCCTGTTCCTAGCTTTTATCAGACAGAATTAAGAATCTTGAAATATCAATGAAGCACATGACAAAGATGAATTACTTAATTATTATGTAAAAAATAACTTTTAGAAATCAACATGGCAATGAAGTATCCAAATATATGCAGATTATGTTACTTATTAAAGTCATTGATATGATTAAAATATAACACTATATCAGTAATATAGACATAACACTGTTTCAGGAATTTTCATAGCAAAATTTGGTCAAGTATCAAAAGTTAAAAATATGTGCATATTAGGATAAAACATGAATCAATTTATCAATTTTTTTGGAGCAAGTGAAGTAATATCCTTAAAAGTCAATCAGTTTAACCATTTTCAATAATTGATTAATCATTAGTTTTATTTTTTTATTTTTTTGTATTTTTATTTTATCTATTTTTCTTTTCATGATAAAGTAATGCTGTGAAGTAAAATAAAAAAGGGTCCATATTTTGTTGAATGACCAAGGTTGGCATTTCTTCTTCTGCTGATTAACAGCCGTTCTTCTGGGTTTAAACAGTTAATAGTTCTCTTCGATGTTATGTCTGCAGACATTAGATTCAGGTCCATATCCTTCTTCAGCTGATATCAGCGGCGCTGAAAGTTGAGGTCAAGTTGTCTGCAGGTCAGAGCTTTGGTGTTAATCAGGTCACTTCAGACTTTTGGAGAAAATGATGAATCCAGGCGTCATATTCCTTGAAGATATTTCAAGAAGATCAAACACTTCTCAAAGTCCTTCATGGTGTTCACAACCAGAACCTTGGACCGGTCCGGTGGACCGAGTAGTTTGACGTAAATCCTGCAGCCTGTAACCCAAGTGTTTTCAATCTGCTTCTGCTTCCTGAGAAGCCGTGCATGTTTTGGAATTTCAGCATTCCTTCTGGTCAGATGGTCGTTCAGATAAACAGCAGATCCTTTCAGATTTCTTCTTTGGTTCATCAGAGCTAGCTTGTGTTTTTGATTCACAAACCTGATGATGATCGCTGGTTTATCCGTCTCCTTTCTCCTGGGGAGCAGGTGGCAGGTCTCGAAGGTATTTAGATCCAGGGAAATCCCTTTACACGTGAGAAATTATTCCACTTGGTGTTCCAGAGACTCTCCATCGCTCTCCGTTTCAGGACTGCTAGCGCTATTAGCATTAGCAATGATAACTCCAGCTGCATTTAGCTTTGCTCAAGGTTCGATCGGTACTCCAGTGAGAATGACATTATTCATCCTTACTTGTTGTTCCACATCGTCCAGTCTTTTCTCCAGAATGTCGACCCGGTTTTCTCGTTGCTCGTTTTTAGCGCGGAATCTTCGGAAATCTTCCATTAGCTCCAAGATCGGCGTTAGCTTGGCTGTCACTTGTTCCATTGAGGGATACAACGCAGCTTGGATTTCATCAAGAGACTTTTTAAGGTCTTCGTAGTCCTGGTTTTTCTTACGGGCCATGGTCAGCTCTCTTTTGTGCTGTAACCTGGAACCAGTGTCTTTTTTTTTTAATAAAAAAAGACACTTTAATAAAAGTCTTTCATAAAGTTAATTGTATGATTAACAACAGAAAATATAAAATATTGATGCGTAATTGTTTGTGGTCATTCAAACTACAACTTCTTTTGTAACTCATCAACAAACTTAAACATTGAATTCTTCATTTTCTTCTGGTCAAAATGAGAATCAATGATCCAGTTGACTGTAACTCTGATTCATCTGTGAGTCAGAATGAATGTTGGAATCATTGCTGTTCTGAAAACCAAACACCTTCACGAAAGAAACTCACTTCTTTTTTTTTTTTTTTTTTTTTTTTTTCTTTTTTTTTTAACTTGTCCTGTCCAACAGCTAGGCAAACAGATGAGAGCTGAGGGCCTCTTGTGTTAGGGTTAGGGTTAGGGGTTAGGGTTAGGGTTAGGGTTAGGGTTAGGGTTAGGGGTTAGGGTTAGGGTTAGGGGTTAGGGTTGGATGTCCAAGCACCCCCCCTACCAAGGACCCTACATGTCTAAGGTGCAAATAAAACCGAAAGAGGGGGGGCCCACTCCATACGGCAACCATAGGAGGGGGGCCACTCCCAAGTAGCCCCCCCCCCAAGGCGCATCGCAGGCTAGACCCCCCACCCCCTCACCCTAATATGAGGTTATATAAGGAAGGGGGTAAGTTGGGGACAGCTGGTAGACTGTCCCCCGGTGGTCAAACAGCCGTCCCCCAGCCCACCCCCAGCAAAGGGGCCAGGGCCACCCAGCCCAGGGGCCCACCCCCGGAGGCGCCGACACCCCAGGCCCGGCACCACCCACCCCACACAGAGAGAGAGGAGCCAGAAAGCGTCGCCCCCCCCCCGGAGCAAGCCCAGGCCCCCACCCCCAGACGCCGGCCCTGGAAGAGCTCTGGTCAGGCCTCGACGGGACCGAGGAGGAAAAGAAACTCACTTCTAATAAAACAAGTGTTTTTCTATCAGGATCCATCAGAGACTCAGTACTGGATCTGGATCTGGATCTGAACCCAGCTGTGTTTCCTTCAGGAGTGACCAGTCAATGGCTCATTCTATCGACTTTAACTCGTATTCTGGTGCAGAGAGGTGAGCTGTATGTAAATGTTGCAACTGAATCAAATGAGGGAAATGTTTTCAATCCATGTGTTTGATGAGAGCTCAACTCTTTCTCACAGACATTTCTATCTTCATGTGTGCAGCAGTGAGTGTTGGAGCTTCTCCACAAACACGGAATAGATCTTGTAGATTCTACTGAGTGTTTGCAGGACACCAGTGGGTCCAGTAGGATCTGATTGTTGCTGATTGTCCACAGACTGGACCAGCAGAGCTCAGAGACTCCCAGTGGTCCGTCTGTCCAATAGCATCAAACACAGCTGGACTCCATCTTTCTGGTCTGTACATGAACAACAACTACTTTCCCATCATTCTGTCCACAGTCGTCTCCATGCTGCACTTTGGACACCAGTGGACTGTCAGTGTGTCCAACATGGAGCTGATGTTTGGCTCCATGACTTCACTCTGATTGGCTCATTCATCTGGAATTCTGTTGCAGCTGCTGGAGGACAACATTATCACTTTTGTCAAGAAGGAGCTGAAGAAGATCCAGAAACTTCTGAGTCACAGGGAGGATGAGGAGGAGCTGGAGGGTGAAGATGAAGAGCAGAGGAGCAGTAGAGAGTCACTGATGAAGATCACAGTGAACTTCCTGAGGAGAATGAAGCAGGAGGAGCTGGCTGATGGACTGCAGAGCAGTAAGAGGATTTCTCTGAAGGTTTCAGCTGCTGAGAAATGAAGATTTCCTGATGTCTGAACACATGGAACCACAGGGATTCAAACCCTCATCATTCAGGGCTGCACAGAGTTGATTTACTGTTTGTTGTCTTCATTCAGGATCTGCTGCTGCAGTTTGTCGACATGAAGTCCAATTTGGTCTGAAGAAGAAGTTCCAGTGTTTGTTTGAGGGGATGACTAAAGCAGGAAACCCAACCCTTCTGAATGAGATCTACACAGAGCTGTTCATCACAGAGGGAGGAAGAGGAGAGCTGAATGAAGAACATGAGCTCAGACAGATTGAAGCAGCTTCCAGAAAAGCAGACAGAGCAGAAACAAGCATCAGACAAGAAGAGCTCTTCCAACTCCCAGCTGGAAGACAAGAACCAATCAGAACTGTGATGACTAAGGGAGTGGCTGGCATCGGGAAAACAGTCTTAACACAGAAGTTCACTCTGGACTGGGCTGAAGGCAAAGCCCACCAGAACCTCCACTTCACATTTCCATTCACTTTCAGAGAGCTGAATGTGCTGAAAGAGGAGAAGTTCAGCTTGGTGGAACTTGTTCATCACTTCTTCCCTGAAACCAAACAAGCAGGAATCTGCAGCTTTGAAGACTTCCAGGTCCTCTTCATCTTTGATGGTCTGGATGAGTGTAGACTTCCTCTGGACTTCCACAAGACTCAGATCCTAAATGACCCTAGAAAGTCCACCTCAGTGGCTGATCTGCTGACAAACCTCATCAGGGGGAACCTGCTTCCCTCTGCTCGCCTCTGGATAACCACACGACCTGCAGCAGCCAATCAGATCCCTGCTGAGTGTGTTGACATGGTGACAGAGGTCAGAGGGTTCAATGATCCACAGAAGGAGGAGTACTTCAGGAAGAGGTTCAGAGATAAAAAGCAGGCCAGCAGGATCATCTCCCACATCCAGAGATCCAGAAGCCTCCACATCATGTGCCGAATCCCAGTCTTCTGCTGGATCACTGCTACAGTTCTGGAGGATCTGCTGAAGAGCAGAGAGGGAGGAGAGCTGCCCAAGAGCCTGACTGAGATGTACATCCACTTCCTGGTAGTTCAGGCCAAAGTCCAGAAGGTCAAGTATGATGGAGGAGCTGAGATAGATCCTCACTGGAGTCCAGAGAGCAGGAAGATGATGGAGTCTCTGGGAAAACTGGCTTTTGAGCAGCTGCAGAAAGGAAACCTGATCTTCTATGAATCTGACCTGACAGAGTGTGGCATCGATATCAGAGCAGCCTCAGTGTACTCAGGAGTGTTCACACAGATCTTTAGAGAGGAGAGAGGCCTGTACCAGGACAAGGTCTTCTGCTTCATCCATCTGAGTGTTCAGGAGTTTCTGGCTGCTCTTCATGTCCACCGGACCTTCATCACCTCTGGACTCAACCTTATGGAGGCAAAGCAAAAAAAATCTAAGATCTTTAAACTGAAACAAAGCCGTCCAGTCCAGTTCTACCAGAGTGCTGTGGAGAAGGCCTTACAGAGTCCAAACGGACACCTGGACTTGTTCCTCCGCTTCCTCCTGGGTCTTTCACTGCAGACCAATCAGAATCTCCTACAAGGTCTGCTGACTCAGACAGGAAGTAGCTCACAGACCAATCAGGAAACAGTCCAGTTCATCAGGAAGAAGATCAGTGAGGATGCCTGCAGAGAAAAGCATCAACCTGTTCCACTGTCTGAATGAACTGAATGATGGTTCTCTAGTGGAGGAGATCCAATGGTTTCTGGGGTCAGGACGTCTCTCCACACATAATCTGTCTCCTGCTCAGTGGTCTGCTCTGGTCTTCATCTTACTGTCATCAGAACAAGATCTGGAAGTATTTGACCTGCAGAAATACTCTGCTTCAGAGGAGGCTCTTCTGAGGCTGCTGCCAGTGATCAAAGCCTCCAACAAAGCTCTGTAAGAACTCTCAGGAAAATCACCTTCAACAAATGAATCTGAGTGGAAACATGAAAGTTTCAATAACTGCTGTCTGTCTTTTTTTTTCAGACTGAGACGCTGTTTCCTCTCAGAGAGAAGCTGTGCAGCTCTGTCCTCAGTTCTCAGCTCTCAGTCCTCCAGACTCCGAGTTCTGGACCTGAGTTACAACAACCTGCAGGATTCAGAAGTGAAGCTACTGTCAGCTGGACTGGAGAGTCCAGACTGTAAACTGGAGACTCTCAGGTCAGGTTTCATCCAAATATTGATTCACTACAACAATTTTATATGTTTTTTTGATTTCAGGATAAAAAGTGTCAGCCATCAGTTCAGAGGAAACAACAGAGGACTGTTGCATTAAAGTAAAAAGAAAACAACTTTCTGTTTGACTTAAAAATCCTGTTTTTTCCCTAATCTGATAGATACAAATGTTCTAAACTAAACTGGAGAACCTACAGTCAGGACCATAAATATTTGGACAGAGACACATTTTTTCTAATTTTGTTTCTGTACACTACCACAGTGAATTTTAAATAAAACAACTCATATGCCACTGAAGTGCAGACTTTCAGCTTTTATTCCAGCTTTTATTTTTGTGGAACAAAAGCATTGTATAAAAATATGAAAAACTAAAGCATTTTTTTTAAAAACAATCCCTTCATTTCACTGGCTCCTGAGTAATTGGACAATTTCCTTCCATGCTATTGCATGGGCAGGTGTGGACAATTCCCTTGTTATGTCATTATGAGTGAAGCAGATAAAAGGCCTGGAGTTGATTAGAGGACTCGTGCTTGTATTTTGAAGATTTTGCTGTGAACAGCAAACAACATGCGGTCAAAGAAGCTCTCCATGCAGATGAAAGGAGCCATCATTAAGCTGAGAAAACAGAAAAAAAAAGCATGTGAGTAATTGCTACAGTGTTAGGAGTGGCAAAATCAACAGTGTGGTACATCCTGAGAAAGAAAGAAAGCACTGGTGAACTCAGCAACGCAAAAAGATGGAAGAATGTCCACGGAAGACATCAGTGGTGGATGATGGCAGAATCCTTTCCATGGTGAAGAGGAACCCGTTCACAACAGCCAACCAAGTGAACAACACTCTCCAGGAGGTAGGCATATCAATATCCAAGTCTACCATGAAAAGACGACTGCATGAAAGTGGATACAGAGGGTACACTGCAGGATGCAAGCCACTCATAAGCCTCAAGAATAGGAAGGCTAGATTGGACTTTGCTAAAAAGCATCTAAAAAAAAACAGAACAGTTCTGGAAAAACATTCTTTGGACAGATTAAACCAAAAGCAACCTCTACCAGAACGATGGCAAGAGAAAAGTATGGAGAAGGCATGGAGAAGCTCATGATCCAAAGCACACTACATCATCAGTAAAACACTGTGGAGGCAGTGTGATGGTCTGGGCGTGCATGGCTGTTAGTGGCACTGGGACACTAGTGTTTATTGATGACGTGACACAGGACAGAAGCAGCCCAATGAATTCTGAGGTGTTCAGAGACAAACTGTCTGTGCAGATCCAGGTGAATGCAGCCAAACTGAATGGGCGGCATTTCATAATACAGATGGACAATGACCCAAAACATACAGCCAAAGCAACTCAGGAGTTTATTAAATCAAAGAAGTGGAAGATTCTTGAATGGGCTATCAGTCACTTGATCTTAACCCAATTGAGCAGCATTTTACTGGTTGAAGACTTAACTTCAGACAGAAAGGCCCACAAACAAACAGCAACTGAAAGCCGCTGCAGTAAAGGCCTGGCAGAGCATTCAGAATGTGAAAACCCAGCATCTGGTGATGTCCATGAGTTCAAGACTTAAGGCTGTCATTGGCAACAAAGGGTTTTTTAACCAAATATTAGTAATGACCATTTTGTTTTCAGTTATTTAATTTGTCCAATTACTTATGACATTATGAAATTTAGGGATTGTGTTGTTCAATCGTCTGCACTTGGAGGGATGAAGGCCTTGGTCGAGGAGGGACCCGAAGTGCTGAAAGTCTGCACTTCAATGGCATCTGAGTTGTTTTATTTAAAATTCACTGTGGTAATGTACAGAAACTAAATTAGAAAAAATGTGTCTCTGTCCAAATATTTATGGTCCTGACTGTAACTCCATCCAGGTGTTGAAATCTGGGAAAAGTTCATGTTCTGTGTTCTTTGAAAGACAACATGAATCAATCCCAGAACTACAGATTTCAATGGACAAACAGTTGCAGCAGATTTATGATCCACAGAGCAGCAGCTCCTTATAAAGAGACATAAGGAGATCAAACTGCAGCAGACTGACAGGTCTTTCCCAAAGACCTGATTCTGGTGATAATCCAGAACAGAGCTTGGATCAGAACCAGGTCTTTCATTTCACAGTCTTTAGGTTAGCTTCTGGTTCTCAGTCCTGTTGCTTCAACAGACACTAAATCTATGCTGGGTTAGAGTGAAGAACCTCTGCATGTAGTTTATGCTAAAGTATGGGGGTGGAGCTACCTGGCCAAAGGAAAATGGTTAGATCAGCTAACCGAGAAATTGAACAAGATTCTAAAAGATTTCTGGTATCAGAAATGAAATTTTGGGAGCAGTAGACACAGTGGACCTCACTAAATTGTACACTCTGCAATCACCCGGCACACTGCATATTTTATTTATGTAATGACGCATAAACAATGAAGCAGCTAGCAACTGACGTTGACTTGGATACGTGCAAACACATACAGGTTCCTTAGAAGTTCCACAACTGAACCAGCTGAAACCCTTAGACTACCAGCAGAACCATCAGCAGCTCCTCTGCAGGGTCACATTCAGACATTTGGGCCCCGTGGATCTTCATATTTTTCAAGGCCCCTCTACCATCTGTTTTAACTTCATTTCAAGTCATTTCTAGTCTATTGCATTTTCATTCATGATCATGTATTTAGGTCCAAATCCAAAAGAAATGAGCAAACAGTAAAAATGTCATCTGTCAGTCTGTCATCAGGGCAGGTCCCACCTCAATGAATTTACCAAGTTCCTGGACCTCCAGCTGTATCACTGCTACTGAACACCTTTCTGTCTGATTGCAGCTTGAAGGATTGCAGTTTGTCAAAGATTAGCTTTGAAGCTCTGGTCTCAGCTCTGAAGAAGAACCCGTCCAATCTGACAGTACTGGACCTGAGCATGAACAAGAACCTGCAGGATTCAGGAGTTCTTCATCTGTGTGGTTTTCTGGAGACTCCAGACTGCAGACTCTGAGGTCAGACTCCATGTTGTGTTCACATCAATATCAAGAGTACAGCACCATAGAATGAAAATGTTGCATTCATGTGATTTGTTTGTTCTTGTTGTTTTGAATTTACTTTGGTAAAAATTGTTTTCTAATCTTTCTCATTTTTTGTAATACTTTTGTTGCTATGCAGGTGAAAAAAGAGGGCGGAATATGTTTTTGTTATTCTTGAAATGATTTTATGATGCTTAAAGAAGAGTGTGTGAGAGAGGAGGAATGCGGACATCATGAGGAGAAAATGGTCAATTCGCAAAAGTCCAGCAGAGATGAATAACATGTTTATGGTTTTGATAGTTGTTCAAGACTTTAAGGATGTGAGCATGCTAGTCAGCTGGACTTAGTTAGCTTAGCATAGCCTGCATGGGATTGTGGAGTTTTAGTCACTGATGCAGTGACTAAAAACACCGGGACCAGATGATAGCCTGGTGAGTGGAACATACGCATGTTAAAGGCTTTTAATTGGACTCTGACAGGACCGTCAGAGTTTATTTTCAGGCTGCAACCATTTTGTATCTGGACCTTGTGACGTGCACTCTGAGAGAACTTAGGGAAAGACTTAACAGGGACATCTAAACTAAATAGATAGATGGATAGATAGATGTTCAAGAACTGTGTTTGGTTATATAAATATTGGGATTTTTTTATTTTTACATTGTGTTACAATCAACCAAATCGAATGGATTGGAAATATGAATTTCTCATGAAACAAGAGTTTAACAGCCGTTAACTAAGAACTCCGGGATAATGCCCTCACTTTAAAGCTAGTACAGAGAGGGGGTATTACATAAAGTTTACAGTTTGTGTTAGAGAGCTCAGTGCACTGCATGAATGGACTATTCCTTAATGATGTCATAGGAAAATAGCTCATTGTGATAAGACATCGTCACTCAAAGCAGAACTTTTTTTCAAATCTGAAAAATACAGACAGATGACAGATCAAGTGCCTTTTGTTTTCACACCCCTGCATACCACTGTATTTCTCTCGCTGTGCCCCAGGTTCCTGACCCCTGAGTTAGACCAGAACTCACAGGTTGAAGACGGTAGCTTTACTGTCACATCTCTTCAGTTCTCCATGGGACAGCATTTTCTCTCGCTGTCCCTCACTGTGTGTCAGCTCAGGGGCGCTGCCATGTTGGCTGGAGTTAACTCCCCCTAACACCAATGTTTCAAATATGGAGAACCAAATTAATTTTTTTTCATCAGTTGTTTTTGTCCATGCTAACACGGCTAACTGCTTTAGCTCAGCAATGCACTGGTGGACTGATATCTACATCATGAATCTTTATCGGTGAGTACTTGGTGTTTTAAGCAGAATGTGTAAAGCGGTGCAGGTGATATTTAGACAGTAA
Source organism: Oryzias latipes (assembly GCF_053564925.1). Lineage (NCBI taxonomy): Eukaryota > Metazoa > Chordata > Actinopteri > Beloniformes > Adrianichthyidae > Oryzias > Oryzias latipes. The sequence continues at coordinate 23,892,294 of NC_136238.1, forward strand.
ACACAGTTTACCGTATTTTCGTACGAACTGCCCCTTTTAATTTGTATAACAAGTTTAAATATGTTATTTCTGTGGTCCTAATATGTCATATCAAAACATATCTTATTGCAGCCTTTATATGTGCATTTTTTAAACAGTTCATCATAACAGCTATAGATAAACATGTAAAATGTCATTTTTTTTCTCTTACGTAATGTACAACTGTTGGCATATGATTATATATAATGTTGTGATTACAGTACAATGTAAGGAGTTTTTTTTTCCCCCCATAGCTGAGTAATATTTGAGTTAACCCTTTACACACACGTGATGTCACGGCTGTTGAAGATTTCCACTTCAAGCCTGAATGATTTGTTGATTTTGATTCTTAAGACCCTTGTTGTTTCTGTGGAAAAAAAAAACAAACACTCAAATATTACATTCCTCTGTCATTTGTCTCTCATGAAATGTAAATGGTAAATGGCGTATACTTGTATAGCGCTTTTCTACCTACAAGGACAAAGCGCTTTTACAGTCACAGACCCATTCACCCAGTCACAAACATTCACACACTGGTGGCCGCTCCGCTGCCAAACACAGACACCCGCCTACCACCAGAGACAAGGTGGGGTTCAGTGTCTTGCCAAAGGACACTTTGCGGCGGGAATCAAACCTGCAACCTTACGATCATGGGTCGACCGCCCTACCGCTGCACCACGTCCGCCCCATGTGCCGTTAACTATCTGGGTCATGAGTTCTTCAGGGCAAAACTGGTAATCCCAGTTCTTTTTCACAATTTGGACTCCTTGTTCATTTCACTTTAACACAAAGGAGGATTTTCTATCCTAAAGGTTCTTAACAGGGCTAATCTGTCAGTCTGTCATCAAGGCGGGACCCACCTCAATGAATGGACCTGAACCTCAATGAAAGTTCCTGGATATCCATCTGCATCACTGTTCCTGAACATACTACTCTGTCTGATTGCAGGTTAAAGGAATGCAGTTTGTCAGAGACCAGCTGTGAAGCTCTGGTCTCAGCTCTGAAGAAAAACCCATCCAATCTAACAGAACTGACCCTGAGCGTGAACTGGAACCTACGGGATTCAGGAGTTCTTCCTCTGTGTGTTTTTCTGGAGAGTCCAGACTGCAGACTGCAGACTCTGAGGTCAGACTCCATGTTTCAGTTGTGTTCAGATGAATGTGATGACAAAGTTGTGTTGACCCACAGTGAGCAGAAATGTCCAGATTCTGATCTGCAGCAGCATCTTCCTGCAGCTGCTTGTTCTCTTCAAAGATCTGCAGAAGAACTTCTTCTTTTCTTCCTGCAGCTGCTTGTTTCAAAGCTGTCTGCTGACATTTGTGCTCCACAAAGTTCTGCTTGCAGCCATCAGCTCTTCTTTGTGTCTTTGCTCCAACAGACTCCTGACAGACACATCCTCCACAAACATCCTCACCTTTTCATCCACAAACATCATCACATCATCCATCAAAGCTCCCAGCAGCTTCTGACTCTTCATTCAGAGCTGAAGTCATGGATCAGGGATCAATGTCCAACATTTGCTGCTGACTCTTCCTCATCACTTCCTTCTTCTCTCTGCTTTGATCTGTTTGAGCTGAAAGTCTCTGCTTGAAGGGCTTTAGCAGAGAAGGACTGGAAGATCATCTCCTGAAAACTGGGATGAAGACTTTCCAGCATCATGCTGCTGAAATTCTCCCATGATTCAGTGCTGTTTGGAGAAGAGCTAAGCAGAAAGAGGAAGTGGACTTTTTCTGCTGTTGCTGCAGAAACATCAGTTGGTTTGGATGCAGCCACAGGCTGATGTTTGACTTTCACACATCTGGACTTCTTTCCTGAAGCAGCTGCATGTTGTCCTGAATGTTCCTGAATGTTCTTCTTCTCTGCTTCTGCTGGACTTTTCTGATCTGCTACTGTTGCTTCACATCTTTGGACTTTTTTTCAAACTTTCTGATCTTCTTCAGCTCTGAACTCTTTAGAAGAAGAGAAGGATGAAAAACATGAACTTTGTCTCTAAACTCAACTCTTTGTTCTGGATTCAGGTTGAGGAACTGCAGATTGTCAGAGATCAGTTGTGCTGTTCTGGCCTCAGCTCTGAAGTCCAACCCGTCCCACCTGACAGAACTGGACCTGAGAGGGAACAACCTTCACTATTCGGAAGTTCAGCAGCTCCAGGATCTGGTGGAGAGTCCAAACTCCAAACTGCAGACTCTGAGGTCAGTAGAGGGTTGGAGTCAGTCCAGCTGCTTCCAGATGTTTGGTCCTAAAGTTAGTCTGAGAGCAAAGATGCAGAGTTTCCTGTGAAGCTGCAGCTTCTCAGTGAAGCTCTGAGGACAATGATGACAGGCTTCAGGACAACAGTCAGCCAATCAGAGCAGCAGAAGCTGCTGCTCTGAACAGGACTGAAGCTCCTGCTGCTCTTTCTGCTGCTGTGCTGCATCACTGACTGACAGACCAGGATCAGGAGACACTCCTTCATCTCTGTCTCTCAACTTTCTCTCTGCAGGTTTGACCGCAGGTCAAATGAATATTCCTCCTGCAAGAGCAGCAGCAGCAGCAGCTTGTCTACTGAGAGATGTTGTGACTGTCCGTGTTCCTTGGAGATGAAGAGCAGAGTGATGGATTCTTTTCTAGATCATCACTTTCTTCTTCAATCTACATTTGATGAACAGATGTGAGTTTGGGATGGACCAATCAAGGATTAAGGAAATCATTGATCAGACAGAACATTTCTGGATGACATAGATCTATGTGTGGATGTTACGGCCCCGACAGGCAAACCTGTTCCAGTCTAGGGGGAAAAAAATCATGAAGGGGCCGAAACATATAGACGATGGACACCAAATAATTTTAGGAACACAGTTTATTAAATGTGAGAAATAACCTGTGTACTGTAAAACAAAAATAAATTAATTACGGTGCTGGTCCCAACAAAAGACAAAACAGAGGGATTGGAGTCTTGGCCAAACATAGAATAAGTCAGAGAGACAACTGACCCAGCCACGTTGACAGCAGTGGCGGTTCTACACTTACTCCCTGGGCGGGTAACCCCACCAATAATCCTCATTGCCTGCTTTGTTCGAAATTGGGTTGAACACGGGTATTTGTTCTGCCTAATTCCTTTTCATGTGCCTGTTTTACGTTGTTTCACTCTGAGTTATTTCATCCTTTTTTTTTTTTTTTTGCACCATAAGTGTGGAGACGGGAGAGGATGAAGACATGGGTGCGATGTTAAGAGTCTGTGTCAGACTCACCTTTGCACTAATAGTTTGCACGATTGAATGAATGAAAGATTTCACACAAGTTGGTTTTAAGGCATTGGTATGCGTGTGTGAACACTATCTGTTTTGTGTACATGTTGACATGTGGACATTTTTGCAGCTAGCAGGTATGTTGATAACATTTCAGTCTGTGTGTGGTCAGGCCCCGCCCTTTTTGTACTACATTTGAACCTTACCGTAATGATAAACAACCCCTTTGAAGTCAGTTTTTGGAGCAGAAATCCCGTCTGATCTCAGTGAACAAAAGTCTCTCAGTTGAATCATTATCTCTGTTGTGTTGATCAAATATTGACTCATGCAGGTCAGTGTGACTCTGGTATTAGAACAAACTTAATAAATACGATTTGGTTAAGAAATGCAAACAATCTTCAAGCGAAAAGAGACTCTTCTGTAAGGTCTAGTGAAAGCTCAAGAATTGTTAGTAATCTCTATCTCCATGGAAAATGAGTCTTACAGACATCATGTCTGTATAGAAAGTGGTAAAAGTTTTGATTATGGGTCTAAGCTTAGAACGCTCATGAGAACCCACTCAGGAGAAAAATCTTTGTGTGAAGAATGTCATAAAAGTTATAGGCTTTCTCTCATCTCAGAACACATATGAGAACTCACGAGAGAAGCCTTTTTTGTGTAAATGTGACTGAATGCCCTCTTACATCTGCACCCAAGATGGAGACTGGATTTGGTAGTGATTAAAAAATATACAATTAAAAACTTGATACAAGTTCCGTAAAAGAGAAGGTTACAATAAACCCGGACAGTTGGACCGCACTCCAACACTGCATAAGGGCGGCTGCCTCCAGGATCTCCTCAGCCCCACTGCACCGGTGGGTAGCCACAAACACCACCAAGGGAGATCTCCAATCAAAACCCTCACCAGGAGTACCTGCTCAGGGCCCAAATGCACACACCACAACCCAAACAGTGATTAAAAGAAAATACAAAACAGAAGAGGTGCACCTGAGCAGGTCACCACTAATTTATGGGCCGAAAACAGGGGGGTCCCCCTTACACAATACTATATATGGCACCCACCAGCTACAGCAAGGATAAAGGGAGGAGGCAGCCACCTCCAGCCAGGTCCAACCGCCAAGATACTAAAATGGGTGCAAAACACAGTTTTAAAAAGGATAAAAGCAAGGGTGTCAAGCTTGATTAAAACATTAAAAACAACGACTAAAAACACTAGAAGCAAAACAGCAGTGGCAACTCTGCTGGAAAGAGATAAATAAGTTCGTTCTCCCTGGGACAAAGACATGTTTACAAACCCTTAGTTTACCTCTCATGCCCGGGAGCCGGTTTAGCTCTTGCTGGTTTGCGGCGCCTTCCGTCCGTGAAACCGGGGTTCAAATCCGGGCTGCTCGGATGAATTGAGAGGGTTGCGTCAGGAAGGGCATCCGGCGTAAAACATTGCCAAGTTAACCACGCGACTCATCCTCGAAGGAGAGGTTGTTTCGCTGTGGCGACCCCTGATGGGAAAAGCTGAAAGTGAAATAAGAGTTTACCTCTCATGCCCCCTAGTGCTATCCTAGGCACTTTACCATTGGGAGTTGGGTCATTTAGACCCACTAGACAGTGCTCTGAACCTTTTTTCTTCATTGATTTGAGATCTTCACTGGTGTCCATGGATTACATGAAATCTTTCCACCTTTATCCACCTTTGTCATGGTAGGGAGAACAACATGACACGTCAATGTGAGGGTGATTATGTTCTGCCATCTGTTGTTTTGTCCAATTCTAAACTCTAGAGGAAGTCTGCTCAGGTGCAGACAAGACAAAACCCAAAGGAGAACCCACTGACTGTGTAAGTGTTGGAAAAATTGTGCATAGGTTATCTCAAATTTACTCTGACCTTTTGAACTATTGTGTGTATATTGCTTTTCTATGAGAAACTGGTTCTCGGAAACGAAGGACGTGACCCAGCGCAGTTGTCCTGCATTTGTGACATATGAGATGATAATTTTGTCTGAAACTTTTGCTGCATTCCTCACAGGAAAAAGGCTTTTCTCCTGTGCGGATTAGTAACCCTTGTGCTATCCTAGGCACTTTAAAGTTGGGAGTTGGGTCATCTAGACCCACTAGACAGTCCTCTGAACCTTTTTTCTTCAATGATTTGTGATCTTCTCTGGTGTCCATGGATTACATGAAATCTTTCCACCTTTATCCACCTTTGTCATGGTAGAGAGAACACGTCAATGTAAGGGTGGGGTCATCTAAGATAGCACAAGGGGTATGTGATGACGATTTATCGTATTTCGGGCAGATACTCGCAGCAGTGTTTTTCAGGTAAATACCCTATGGCGGTTCAGTCAATTAACTCACCTGCTCAGCGTCCTATTTAAGCCAGGTGCGCAGTTGTTCATTCTCTTACCTTCAGCGCTCATTCTTCGCCCCACCCTCCTCCCCGGCTTCCACCTGTGGACTCCGTCAAGGGGGGTTTTGTTACCCGAAGGTTTTATGGAAATTTCTCATGGAATTGAACGGAGCCTTATGCCAAACGAAAATATGTGAATGCCAACTTAAAGAATGTGGAAATGTCAAATAAATATTTCTTACTGCAAGAGTTGTCTGACTGAAATGCTTCAAACCTTCAGCAGTTGAACAACTTGTTCCACACTCTATACAAAAATATTTCTTCACCTCTGAGTTAATATCAAACTGACTTTCTGACATGTGAGAGCTGTCCACACTTTGGACATGAATTCTGTCCCTCCTCTTCCTCTGATCTCTGTTCTGTGGGTCTGTCTCTTCATCCGTAGTTGATGTTGATTCTTCATGTTGGTTTACTTCTTCATCCAGACTATCAGTTACATTAAAGCTCTGCTGATTGTTTAGATCTGTTTCACTGTTCTCATCTTCCTCATAAGTAGGAATCTCTATCAAGGTATCAGTCTCCTGCTTCAGATCAAGCTGATCTTCATCCTGACTGATGCAGAACCCTTCTTGCTCCTCTTTCATCTGTGGAGGTTCTGGTTCCTCCTGCTCTTGCTGCATGCCATGAGAGATTTTCTTACCTGGTTTGCCAGACAGTGCTGGGGGAGGTCTGCAGTGACATGAACAAAAATAGACATTTTAGTGTTTTTTCAAATAAAACATTTCTACCTGCTTGAAGACATCCACTGAAGTGTAAAGTAAGGAAGCTAGAGTTACAGTTACAATTAAAAGAACAGAAAATGTCCATCAAGCCATACTGAATCCATATTTATTAGGAAAATGCTATACTGGTTCGTCAAATCCATAAATCCATCTCTCTATTTTCTTCTAATTTCTATTTTTTGCAATCAGTTCATCTATAATGTAAAAATGGACAGTTTTCTTAAGTGTTTATGTAATTAAATAAAATTGTTTCATTCATTTGCTATTCCGTTTTTCCCTTTCGGGGTCACGGGGCTGCCGGAGCCTATCCCGGCCACTTGTGGGCAAAGGCAGGGGACAACCTGGACAGGTTGCCAGTCTGTCGCAGGGTAGAATATCCACGATCACACATCCATTCACTCTCACACCATATGGACAATTTAGAGTTGCCAATTAACCTATGAAGCATGTTTTTGGACGGTGGGAGGAAGCCGGAGATCCCGGAGAGAACCCACGCATACACGGGGAGAACATGCAAACTCCACACAGAAAGGTCCCCCATTGATGTTGTTTTTCATGTCCCCCAGCCGGGACTTGACCCGTGGGCCTTCTTGCTGTGAGGCAAGAGTGATAACCACTGCGCCACCGTGATAACCGTGTGCTACCATATAAAATTGGATTAAGAATGAAAAAACTGAAAACAAAAAATCAGTCTTTATTGAATCCCATTAAACTGTCCATCAAATACCAAGATACCGTTAAGGCCGAAAAAACAAAGTCTTTATCCAGCTTGGTTTTAGAAAATGTAAACAAGCCCAACATTCTTTTTAAAACTATTGGTTCTGTTTGTAACCCCAATCCATCTTCCACTCTACAGATGACAAATAAATTGTGTGAACTTTTTTATTCTTTTTTAACAACAAGGTAGCTGCTATTAAGGCAAATATTTCCTCATGCACTTCCTTCTTAAAATCTGCCCTGGTGCAGGACTGTTGGTTTTACCCAATTTAAGTTGGTGTCAGTGTCTGAATTGACTGGGATTGTTAATAATCTCAAGATATTTTGCTCATGTAACCGTGGCTTATGATGTCGACTCGCAGCGTGGCGGGGGCGTGGCATCAGGATGGGGTCTCTCCATCGTCAGTCAGCCATCACGATGGACGATGGTATCGAAAGAAAGAAAAGAAAACTTAGACGTCTCTTTTACAAGTTTCCACAAACTAGGAAAAATCTTTTTAGTCTTTGTCATCATCAAAATATCTGCAGGGGTTTTCAACTTTATTTCTACATTAGGGTTTGTGTAGGAATTATTACAATGTGATATATATTTTTATTTAAACGTTCCTAGTGTTGTTTTAACTATGATTGTGACGTTTTTAACCAAAATCCCACAAACCTAAATGTCTTAAGAAGACATATTTCATGTTTACCTGAAGTTTCAGCGTTAAGTCGATGGTACAGATGTGATCTGAGGTTCTGCGGTGAAATTTGAGTGGCACAGTGCAATGATCTGGCAGAGAGGCACAATCTGTTACCCGTCTGGTCCAAATCGCCCAACACTACCCGTCCCAGCTACTGTTGGTCGAAGGCGTAACACCCTGGACAGTCTGTTGCAGGGAAGATGGAGCTGCAGAGATCGCGATCACTATGCCGGCTCCTGGGAGGCGAGCTGGCGGCCGGACAGAGAACAGCTGGGGAGCCAGTCTGCTCGGGCATCCTGAACTTCATGATATTTTTCTTTATCTCATCAAGGCAATAAGGAAAAAGGTCCCCTGATTATATTCTTGTTCAATCAGAGAGAAAACACAAATGCAGAGAACACATCTCACACTCCTATAGATGCGTGACTGACAGCTAAGAGGACTTTAACTTTAAGTTTAACTTTAAATACATGCGGTCAACAAAATCCAGCCTTAGACACACTTAAAATACGTGCGGGTAATGCAGCAATGTGCCATCTTCTCTTTTCCCGCACCTGAGCTTGTGCATTAGATTAGATTAGATTGACTTTATTGATCCCGTGATGGGGAAATTATTTTTTTCTACAACGATGACATCACAACAGCTCATTAATTCAAACTGAGCGTCTTTGTGACAGTTTGACAGTAATTTAAAAAGAGAAATACTCAGAAATGCAAAAATGAAATTTATGATTATACATGTTCTCTTTGATAAGAAAAATTGCCTCACTTAAATGTCAAAAACTCAAAAAACATGATTTTCCACTGAGGAGGACTTTAACCTTCGAGGTGGAAGCTAAAAACCAGACGCCAACTTCAGCCTCATCCAACCTTTAAGGTGTGATGGATATATAAACAGAATAAAACCATAAAGCCGTTAGAAAAACTGCTGTTTCCTAATATTTCATCATTGAAGATGATGAATCCTCCTCGCTATCCTTCTACTGTTTTTTTAAAAAGGGTTGGGCCGTTCTTAACCAGATTTGAGAAGTTTCTGCAAACTCCTTAGATCAGGGATTGACACCGCCAGGCCTTGTTTTCTTTGGAAGTTTGGGTTCTCTGATGAACCACCAGAGGGCGACAGAGAACTGTTGATTTTATTAACAGAACAGTCAAAGAAATCAACATTTAGCACAAAGTAAACAAACTTACGTGCTAACGTTCTGATTCTGTTGTAAAAGCCTTTATTTCTTCAGAATTTTGGCTCAAAAAGACCAATGACAAATGAAACTCCAATAAAGTTGCTTTATAACGAGGAAATGAAATTTATCTTTTATTGAATTATCAAGTGCATAATACTTTTTCAACGACTGAATTGCATATTGAGTCAACGACCAGAACTTCCCTGTCCCTGCCCACTTCCTCCAGCTCCTCTGGAGGAACTTTGAGGGGTTCCCAGGCCAGTGGGGAGACTTCGTCTCTCCAGCATGTCCTGGGTTTTCACCGGGGGCCCCACCTGGGGGGGGGGGGGGGGGGCATGCCAGAGCCCCTCCCATTGGATGTGTCCAGGAGACATCTGAACCAGAGGCTGGATCCTCTGGATGTGGAGGAGCAGTGGTTCTATTCTGAGCTCTCTCTGGGTGACAGAGCCTCTCACCCTCATTGACTTTGACAGTCAAAGGTTCTACATGGAACCTCAGGTTCTCACTGTAGACCTTCTTCTAGATAACGTCCTGTTCTGAAGATCGACTTTCCATGATTTTATCAGCAGGAATCCTCTGCTTTCCATCATCCTGAAGACGTTTGACAGCCGATAACATGACAGATTTCTGCCACAGGCTAATTCCTGCTTTGACTGGATCAAATGTTTCCTATGAAGGTTTGAGTTCAAACCAACGTGTTTCTACTGAACCATGAGAGTCATTGGTCTGAGATTCACCTCCAGATCAGTAAGAGGGTCAAGAGGAAAATTCACTGTTTCAATGCAAACTGAACTGACCGTTTCAGTCAGTAAAGTCAGTAAGCTGACAGAACCTCATGAAAGGCTCAGAAAAGATGCTCAGAACTCCTCATGTTCTTCTGGTTTCAGTTTTTCCACAAACGTCCCTACACACTAAAAAAAAAAAGGGGGAAATAAACAAATACAGTGAGGAAAACGCTTCCAGCAGGTGCACCCCTCACCGACACCACACACACACCGGTGCCCGACCCGGACCTATACAACAAGAAGAATCAGAGTGAACCACTCAGTAAATGAAACTTCAATAAAAAAAAAAAACAACACATTAAAAATGTATAAAAAGGGAGCGTAAAGAACTTATGACATCTACAACACCTCCAGCCGCTTACAGCATCTAGTTAAGAAAAAAGAATGTAAATGAGTAAATTGTGATCTACATTCTTCCAAGAAGAGGAGCTTAAACCATACATACCACCATGCAGGCAGGCAGCCACTGTCTATCCACGCACTCCCTGTTCCTGATATAGGGACAGACACAGATGAACCAAATCCCTAATCAAGCAGGCATGCACCTGTCACAGGTAGACCTGCAGTTTACACATGGATGTTCTCACAGACCATGTGGCCTAATGGACAAGGCGTCTGACTTCGGATCAGAAGATTGAGGGTTCAAATCCCTTCATGGTTGGATGCAGAACTTTCAGATACTCCAACAGTGAGACACCTGCTGGCTGTTCTTTGTAACTGCATCTGCAGCTTCTAGAAACGTCTTTGTTTTCATCTTTTCAAACAGTTTGTTTTCTTCACATGAAGCCTAAAGAAATGTCCTCAGAATGATGGAAACAGTTTTTTTGCAGCTTGAAGCTGTTCTGGAAGATTTTCTTCTTTAGTGCAGAGAAATCTCTCATTTGATGAGACGGAGGAACTGCAGCAACGTTTCCTGGAAAACCTCCACATTTCATTGAAACCATGTTGGAACTTTGTCCATGAGGTCACATGGTCTGGAAGAAGCCCCAGTTCCAGCTGACAGAAGTCTGGTTCTGATCCATCAGATCTCACTAGCAACAGAACCAAACCTTCACGTGTTGCAGCAACAGTTTCCATGTTTGGGAGGATCTTCTGAAGAACAGCTCAGTTCCAGATCACATCATGATGTTTGATGTTTTCTTCATTCCAGGAAATCATCTGTGTCTCCTTTGATCTGTGCTGAGTCAGCACTTTGACTTCTTTTCTACTTTAGATCCATCATTTAGAATCAAGGATTTATTCATAAATATTATTTATTGACAGAAAATAAAGAGTAAATGTATTTATCATCCAGCAGTGATTGTGGTGTTTGGAAGTCTTTTATTTTGAAATTCTGATCATCATGGTGGGATTTCTAGATCTGCATGAATTCATCCTGAATCCAAAAGACACTGGAGCATCAAAGAATCCAACCCATCTCTGCCAACATGAGGCTCTTACTTTGAAAAGTCTCAGACTTCCTGCAGGGAAACAGGCTTTCTGCTGCTGCACTGACAGATGTGCACGAGCTTGAAAGAGCTTCCTGACTGAGGAGCTGCAGACTTTCTCCTGCAGAGCAGCAGCTGACTTCAGCATCGTCATGGGAACACAGTCTGCTGCTGCTTCTGGAAACGTCTTCAAGGCTGTGGTGAGACTTGTTGGTCTGGAGGACAGATTCTCTGAGCAAATGCTGCTTCAGCTTCAAGCTTCAGCTCTTTTCTTCTGGCAGAGCTTAGAAGAAATGGAAACCTCCTTTGTTCTGACTGTTTGCTCCAAATCCCAGAATCAGGAATTCCTCCAAGAAGTTCAGCTCAGAGATCATCAGCAGAGAAAAGCCTGAAGTTCTGATGGAAAATGACAACAGAACATGATCAATATTATTGATCCACATGGAATCCAGAAGAAACTCTGAGGTGAAGACATGAAGACACAAGCTTCAGAGACATGAGGAGAAGTCAGAGTGGATTCATTCTGGACTTTCTTCTCACATCTTCTCTTCAGAACATCTTTGTCTTTGATCCTTCAAATCTTCTGAAATCTGATCATCCATGGATTGTTTTTGTGGGATCAGATCCAGAGTTGCTGAAAGTTCTGCTGCCCTCTGCTGGTCAAAGTGTCCAAACAGCAGAGAGGAGATTCTCTGGGATTCATTGGAGTCCAGATTCTCCTGGATGTGAACAGTCTCTGCTTCTGGAACAGAAGAGTCCTTCTCAGAGCAGCATTGAGGATCTGTTCTGTCCGGCTGAGAGCGCTCCCTGCTGGTAGGAGACAGAACCACATCAGCTGCTTTTCTTTGGACGTTCAGAAAACAGTCTGGAGACTCTCCATAACACATTGATGCAGTCATTCAATTCAAAGGAGACATAAGTTAGCATTGATGACATAACAATGAACAGTTATTTAACCCTTGTGATATCTTAGATGACCCCACCCTTACTTTGACGTGTTCTCCCTACCATGACAAAGGTGGATAAAGGTGGAAAGATTTCATGTAATCCATGGACACCAGAGAAGATCACAAATCATTGAAGAAAAAAGGTTCAGTGCACTGTCTAGTGCAGGGGTAACCAACCTTTTTGAGACTGAGGGCTATTTCATGGGCACTAAACTGTATGAAGGGTGCCACAGGACCTGTTTACTAAAAACCTCCTAGACCCCCCCCACACACACACACACACATACACACATTTCATTGCCCTATTTTTATTCGCTCATTTTACACAAAAACATGCATGAATTTTCTAGACTCGTATTACGGGGGGGGGGGGGGGGGGTCAAACTCAGTTGCAGAGGGGGCCTCAATCCATAACACACTTTAGGTTGCAGGCAGAACAAGATAAACATTTATTGAACACACTAAAGCTAAACTTTTAAACCTTTAAAACTTTAACTTATTAAAAATAGATGTGAATACAAAACAGACAAGAATATTAATCCAGAATAATAAATATATTCTGTCAAAATTATGCAAATATGAACAAACAAAGCCAGGAAATATTAATAATGAGAAATAATAAATCAAATTATTCAGTTTTCTTTGCTCTTTTGTCATGTTTTTAGAGCTGAACTCCTGACATCATTTTTAGCAATAAGTTCATTTCTGCTTGGTGTGTGATGTTCTGTGTGTGTCTTTAGTCCTGTGTGTGTCTCTGGTCCTGCGTGTGTCTTTGTGAAATGTATCAGAGGGATTTGATTATTTAAAAACCTTTTACTGTGAAAATCATGCTTAGGTCTCATAAAACTTTAAAAACTAAATTCCAGAATTCATCACTGGGATTATTCCAGAAATATTTGGCATTTTCCTAATTTTGTGCAACACCAAGAGTAAAAATCCTCCAAAGTCCTCAATACTTTAATAAACAAATGATGAATTGTTTATTTATGGTCTGAAAAAGTGCAGCTGTTTTCCAGCCTGCTGTCTTTATTTATACGTTACTATCACCAACTAAACAACCATCAAAATAAATGTATATGGAAAAAATACAGGCAAGTGTTAAAAATGTCCGCAATAGTTCATGAAGACTGACATTAGAATGAGCTGAGTCATCTAAGCCACCCGATGATCCAGGTGTTGCGCAATGGTCTCCGTGCGCCGTTTTACCACGCAACCTGCACCCACTACCCCTCCCTTTTTCCTCCTCACACACACATACACACACACACCCACACACACACACACACACACACACACACACACACACACACACACACACACACCTCTTTCCCAAAGGCAGGAGCGCCAATTAGCAAGTTTCAGGCCGTTCCATACTCTGCCATATATTTCACGATAGCAGAACTAAAGTGCCACAACTACTAATAACATGCACTGAATCACCACCCTCTACTATCCAGAAAAGCACTGTTGTACCCGAGTCTTAATTCACTATCCTCTTAGTAGCGACCACACTGGACATGTCCCAATCTGCTACCCATCTCTCGTGCAAAGTACATCCCGTTTTGTTGAGAAGGACCCTCACATGAGTTAGCAGACAATCATATCTGTCCATTTATTTTGAACACACCCACCACCACCCAAACAGCATTAACCTGACTTCTGCTCACAGATCCCTCACTTATGGTGAGCGATTTAACACGACCAAGATTCCCCACTTCCCATGAGTCTTAAAAGCTGAGGGGCTATATGGGTAGATGACCCAACTCCCAATGTTAAAGTGCCAAGGATAGCACAAGGGTTACCTCAGTCACACAATTAGCCTTTTCAAACGTTCTGAGATCAAAACCTTCAGCTTCTTCTGCAGATTTCTGATCATATTTATCTTTTCTGTCACTATTATTATTTCTGAAACCCTTAGCTGTTTTACCCTTGTAAAAAAAATCAGCTAAACTTTTATTTTGAAAAACTCTCTTTTTTCAGCCAAAACAGTCCGTCAGACCAGACAGCTCATCAAACATTAGACTCTTCAGCTTTTACTCAGCTTTTCAAAGTCTTTCTTTTTATGTAAATCTCACCAGGATCCTGTTTAACGGTGAGCGGCTTTTGTCCTGATCGCTGTTCTTGCTGAGAACAACTTTTCAGCAAATGAGTGGAAAACCATGAAATGTTTCCGTTTTTGTCCATAAGCGCTATAGGGTGTGTTCATGCTTCTTGAACAAAAGAACACATGTAAAGAAGAAAAGGAAAAAACAGGTATGTTTGTAACATTTGAGTGTGGACAGGCCCTGTCCCTTTTAGATTTGGATTACTTCTAAATCTGACTCTCTCTTCTTTCCTCCTTTTCTTTTCTGCCAGGTCCAACAAAAAGTTTTATAAATAGAAGTAAGATGAATAAAGTTAAAAAATAAAACATGTGTGTGACAATCAAAGACCCACTTTGAACATTTTATATCTATCTGTAACAATTGTGCTATCCTAGGCACTTTAACATTGGGAGTTGGGTCATCTAGACCCACTTAGTGCGCTGAACCTTTTTTCTTCAATGATTTGTGATCTTCACTGGTGTCCATGGATTACATGAAATCTTTCCACCTTTATCATGGTAGGGATAACACGTCAATGTAAGAGTGGGATCATCTAAGATAGCACAAGGGTTAAATGTTGATTTTTTTTTTTTCAGTTTTAAAAAGATGAGACTAGTAAAGTTATTGGAAAGACCCTGTCTGCTGCAGGACCTGTACATGTGCATTGTGGGTAATAACGTTTTGTTCTGTCTGGGATATTTGCTGGATTCTGGATGTTGACAGTTGTTTTGGTCCTGGTTATAGTTTGGATGTTTGTTTGTTGTTATTTGTTGCACAGCTGAGTAGGTTCTTCATAGAAAACATGTTGCTCTGCCAATGTGCCTTTGGGCCAACTTGATTGGGCTGTTTGGAAGAATAATGAGGATAAATAAGAACCCCCATCAGATCATGTTTCTGCCGTTTTTCAGAACCGGATCTGAACATGAATGCTGTCTGTCATATTCATGCAGCCTGCAGATTCTATTGATTTCTCCATCATATTTATGTTTACTTCATTCTATCTTTCAGTCACAGACACACTGGTTATGTTCTAACTTCAGTCTCCATCTAACGTCAAAATTTAAGCAAGATTTAATTCTCCTAAAAAGTCATTTTATGTTGACCAGGGGCCGGAGGGGGTCTGGTTTGGGGACCATAGGGTTTCCTCTCTGCTCTTTGTAATCATGTTGTCCTGTTGGCTTCATCGAGCCTGGACCTCCAGCATCCATTGGAATGGTTTGTTACAAAGTGTGAAGCGGCTGGGATGAGGCCATAGTTCTCGACCAGAGAAAGGTAGTTTGCCATCTCTCGTGGGTGGAGTGTTCCTGCCCCAGGTGGAGGATTTTAAATATCTTGGGGTCTTGTTCACGAGTGAGGGAAGTGAGATGAAAGGCGGATCGGAGCAGCGTTCATAGTTGTGCGGTTGCTGTACCGGTCCGTTGAGAGCTGAGCCAAAAAGCAAATATCTCAATTTACCGGTTGATCTTTGTTCCTATACTCACCTTTGGTCATGGGCTCTGGGTCATAACCGAAAGAACGAGGTCCTAAATACAAGTGGCTGAAATGAGCTTCCGCCGGAGGGTGGCTTGGTGCTCCCTTAAAGATAGGATGAGTAGCTCTGTAACCCGGAGAGCTTGGAGTAGAACCGCTTCTCCTCCACTTTGAAAGGAGCCAGTTGAGGTGTTCCGGGCATGTCCCACTGGGCGGAAAGGCCCAGGACACGCGAGATACGACACTACGACTCTCGGCTGGCCTGGGAATGCCTTAGGAGCTGGAGGAAGTGGCCAGGGCGAGGGAAATCTGGGCATATTTACTTAGACTGCTGATCCCGCTACCCGGTCCCGGATAAGCGGAGGAAGATGGATGGATTATTAAAAAAACTACGTGTTTCATAGTGAATGCAGTCCTTCGTATTTAAAATGCCATGCAGATGTGGCACTAAAAATGAAGAACATAAACTAATTTACCCTTTAACTTACCCAGGTACATCACATACCCTTCTTTTTGCAACAGAGTCCAGCTTTTGAACCAGCAGAGAACCAACAAACAGCAGAAACCCACACTGTGGGAAAGACTCCACACTTCCGACTAATGTTCATGTCCACTTTATTCTTCACAGTAAAGATTGGAACAGAACACTGAGAACCAAACATAACAGAGGAACAGTTCTAATGTCTATTGGAAAACATTAATCACAAAAAACATCAGACACAAACACCAGTCTGGTTCTTTATCTGCCCCTTCCTTCATACATTTTTAGGAAAATCTTTTCTTCACTAAACTTGGTCTAACAAAATATAAACTGCAGTTACTACTTTTTGTTTAAAATAATAATCAAATGTTCACTGATCACATAAAAAGTGTCAGAATTAAAGATGTCTAAAAAGTCTTTCTAGTGTTGTCATGGTAACACGCACATGAACAACATACTCATCATACCAGCATAAACTACAACCACATTGAAGCTGTTCAAGATTTAACTCTGATAATACAAAACAACGCATTTCTATTAACAGGTACATCTGAAAGAATTCATTTTGCCAAAAGTTTTACCATTTTTGTCCATGAAAGCAGCAACACTCATATTGATTAGTATCTTCACACATAGATTTAAATATATTGGTTCTTTTCTTTTTCTTGGTTTCTTTTTCAAAAGGGTGTTTTCAGCTCATGTCAGACTTTGGAAAACTTTTCATTGTTATGTGTTCCATACTAACATGCATCTCCTTTTAATTGAATGACTGCATCAATTTTTTATGGAGGCCAACAGTCTGTGGCTCTGTGTTCATGTAATCAAAGCTCAGGCTGCTTTGGAGTAAATAAGCACATTAGGGTTTGATCCCATGAGTTTTAAATATTAAAAACTACAAATTAACTAAAATATACAAATAAATTAAAATATTCAAATTTTATGATATACAAAGTGACTGGCTGTGCTGCAGAGGTAGAGTGGTTGAACTCTCATAAGAATATCACAGGTTGAACTACCACTTTGCCCGTCTATGTATCAAAGTGTCATTGGACAAAACTGAACCCCACATTGATCCTGGTGGTTACAGGTTGGTGCCAGTGTGAGACAGCACAGCTGCCATCAGTGTGTGAATGGATGTGTGTGGGTGAATGGGACTGACTGTTAAGTACTTTGGGCTTTCCAAGAAGCTACATAGGTGGTTTGTCCCATACGTATATAGCAACATAAAACCAAGGCTTAAAATATTTCAATCTAAAAAAAAATAATTTCGAGTAAAATACAGGCTTCTGTCTTCGTGGAAGAAAATGTGTACTTTTTCCAAAGCTTTCCCTCTTCTCATGTAAACCCTGTGTTTTTTGCTGCACAAGTTCTCTGCTCTGTTTTCTTGAGTATAAAGTTTTTAATAAATCCTTTGTTAAAATGTTTTTCTCTTGTGTGGGTTCTCATGTGTTTTTTAAGAAGAGATGTACGATTAAAACTTTTGTCACATTCCTTACAAGAAAAAGGCCTTTCTCCTGTGTGAGTTCTCATGTGTCTTTGGAGATTAGATGATTGACTAAAACTTTTGTCACATTCTTTACAAAAAAAAGGCTTCTCCCCTGTATGAGTTCTCATGTGTTTTTGGAGACCAGATGAATCACTAAAACCTTTTTTACATTCTATACAAGAAAAAGGCTTTTCTCTTGTATGAGTTCTCATGTGTTTCTTTAGTTGAGATGTACTATTAAAACTTTTGTCACATTCTTTACAAGAAAAAGGCTTTTCTCCTGTGTGAATTCTCACATGTGATTTGAGATTGAACAAATCACTAAAACCTTTATTACATTCGATACAAGAAAAAGGCTTCTCTCCTATATGAGTTCTCATGTGCCTTTGGAGATGAGATAATTGAATAAAACTTTTGTCACATTCTTTACAAGAAAAAGGCTTTTCTCCTGTGTGAATTCTCATGTGTGTTTTGAGATGAGATCTTTGACTAAAACTTCCATCACATTCTTTACATGAAAATCTCTTCTCTCCTGTATGAAATCTTAAATTAAAAGGTTTGATAGCTATTCTTGAGTTTTCGCCAGATGAGAAAGAGGAAAGTCTTTTCTGTTTTAAAGATTCTTTCTGTTTCTTAACCAAATCATCCTTTCTACTACTATCAGAGTCACACTCTCTTTCTGACATGCAAGAGCTGTCCACTCTTTGGACATGACTTCTGTGTCTTCTCTTCCTCTGATCTCGGTTCTCTGGGTCTGTCTCTTCAACTGTAGTTGATGTTGATTCTTCATGTTGGTTTCCTTCTTCATCCTGACTATCAGTTACATTAAAGCACTGCTGATTGTTTAGATCTGCTTCACTGTTCCCATCTTCCTCATAAATAGGAATCTCCATCAAGGTATCAGTCTCCTGCTTCAGATCAATCTGATCTTCATCCTGACTGATGCAGAGTTCTCCTGCTTCCTCTTTAATCTGTGGTGGTTCTGGTTCCTGCAGTTCCTCTTTAATCCCTGGTGGTTCTGGTTCCTCCTTCTCCTCTTTAATCTGTGGAGGTTCTGGTTCCTGTAGTTCCTGTTTTATGTGTGGAGGTTTTGGTTCATCCTTCTCTTTAATCTGTGGAAGCTGTTGTCCCCCTTGTTCCTCTTCAGTTTGTGGAGGTTCTGGTCCCTCATGTTCCACTCTGAAGTTCCTCTGCTGATTGTTTAGATCTGCTTCACTGTTCTCATCTTCCTCATAAGTAGGAATCTCCATCAAGGTATCAGTCTCCTGCTTCAGATCAAGCTGACTGTTGTAGAACCCTTCTTGCTCTTCTTTAATCTGTGATGGTTCTGGTTCCTCCGGTTCTTCTTTGTAATGCGGAGGGTCTAGTTTCTCCCGTTCAACTCTGAAGTTCCTTTGTTGGTTGCAAAAATCTTTATCTTCAGTCACCCAATGCTGGGGGAGGACTGCAGAAACAAAAAAAAGAGACCCTTTTTTATGTTTTGAGGACTTTGTGTTGTTAATAAACACTATTAGAACACCATTGCTTATATAAAAACACCAATTGTCTGCGAAGACTTACTAGTCTCATCATTCATCCAGTTTGTTTCCACCACAGCAGTAGGTTTAAAAAATATCATCTGGACATTATCATTTTTAAAATTGAAAACGTTTCACCTCTTATCCAAATTGTCCATTCTGAAATAGCTGGTGAAAGAGCTGGTTTGTATGTGCTCCTGGGAGTCAGTTAGATGACAGTTTCAGGAGTCAGACCTGAAACTGGATAGTATCGTCTACCTAAACTAAATGACATTAACAGCTGAAAGAGATGACCAGGTTGGGGAGGGTAGCCACTGTCTCCCCAACTCTAGCTGAGAACAAAGGTCTCCTAAAGACCTGAAAGTGAAACTGGTTCAGTTTGTTTGTCTGTGACTGATTTAAACCTGAGACCATCATTCTTATTAAGAGAAGGTTTATCAAATTCTTGACAAAGACGGCTTCTATCACTCACCGTGTCCCAATCCAAATGGTATGTTCCAATATACTCGATTTTTCTCATTTTGAAACGATTTTTCCCCCAACTTTCTGTCCAGCAGCTCATCAAACAGATGATAGCTGAAGGCCTCTTGTGTTGGAAATATTTTACCGTTACAATATTGTATTGTTTTGCTTTTTATTCAGGAATAAAATTAGCGATCACGTCAAATGACATCATATGGCGTTTCATCGCTGCCATTACTTGAACGAGCGCAAAGACAACTGAGCGGGTGTATTCAGGAACTAAGAGCAACCTTTACAACCGCGCAGGCAAAATTCTAACCGAGCGACCCAGCATTTTACAACTGCACACCTGCAGTTCTAACTGAGCTGTGATCCTGCACGCTCACTTCTCCATTGCGCGCTTGCTTGGGTTTGCGCACAGTGTTAATGGGGCATTTTTGTCACTTGGGGGGGCAGAATTAATGGGTGTGTTTGTCACTTGGGGTCGGTAACCTTTCTGGTTGATCTGACTGGCCGAAATTTTCTGGCCAAATCCGTCGAAGCAGGGCTTGACTTTCCTTACAACTAACAGGCGGCTCTTGAGCTGCATGCGGCTCTCTGTCTTTTATCATATTTTCTATGTACAGTACTTTCACAACCATAAGGTGAACATAAAAGCCTTACATTTTCTCCAAAATGTACGGAGCGGCCCTAATGTGTTCTTATGAGTAATGGTATGGTAAAGAGGATCTAGGAGAGAACAGCATGAGAACGGTACGGAGAGAGGTGAGGACGTGAAAGAAGACACCCCCCATAGGTGCAGATATGTGCATAATGCAGAACAAAATCGTCTGGGGTAACCCTGGAAATGCAAAGAGACACAATTATTAAGCACAGTATAAACAAGACTGCAGACACTGTAACCTTTCCGGTAGCCAAGCCGTGTCGCGCACTCAAGAACGCACGCAGCTTGTCATGGAAATGAATAATTAGAATGTAGTAAATTTGTCGTGTTTCCTCGGGAGACGGAAACTTCTGTTGTAGAATGAGGATGTAAATGTGCTGCTGAAACCACGCGCGTGCGTGCCTGCGTGTGTGCAAGAAGAGGGAGCGCGCGCACGTATGTGTGTGTGTGTGGAGAAGAGAGAGCGCACAGCGCAAGAGGGTGTGAGAGGTGTGGCGCAGGGAGTGAAGAAGAACAGTAATAAAAGTAAGTAACTCTCTGTGTTAATACAAAAGTATTGAGATACTTGTTGACACATTGAACGTTTATCAGAAGAGTTATTAGGGCCGGTCCAAATCTGTGAGGATCTTTCTAACTTAACCGAACTACAGCCGCCAGAGAATTCAAAATAATGAATCCATGGTTCGCGAGTGAGGACGCTGGAAAACCAACTCCGACAAGACAAGAAGACGCAACAGCAGCTGAGTTTCCGCGGAAAAGTAGATTGCCTGCGTTGGAAGATCGACTTGAATGCAGCAACTTCCAGCAGATTAAAGTGAAAAGCTGTCCATCATCCCCCCTTTTACTGGGACGCAACGCCAGGCGAGTTACGCCACACTTTTGTTTCTGTAGGACTTAAGTTTCAGCTGACGCATCTGCTTTCACTGTTCTTTGGAGCCGCACGGCAAAGAGAGACTCTGACGATGACTAAAGGGAAGCAGAAATTTAGCCCATTGTTTATTTCAGATGCAGAAGATGAGGACTTTGATGGATTTTAAATGCTGATTGATGACTGAAAAAACAAAAAAATAAATCACAACCAACTCAGTTTTACGCTCGCTGCCTTTTTAAAACACACACCAGCATGCATGTTTTACTGGTATGTGTTAACGTTAAATACGGAAAAATAACAACTATTACTGAAATTGTGCCGTTTAATCCAGCGCTGTTGTATTGTAAGGAGAGGCAGGAGTGTATTATGGGAAAAAATAAGGCTTTAATTGTGTGTTTGTGTGTGTATTAGGGTTGGGCGATGTCCCTTAAATTGGCAGTTGACGATATTTGCAGAACAGTAAACCCTTGTTTTTCGCGGGGGTTACGCTTCAAAAAGAACCCGGGATAGGCAAAATCCGTGAAGTAGAAACCTTTATTTTTTTTACAATTATTATACAATTAAATACTCTATTATACATTGAAAAGAAAGAACAAACCATTTTACAGGCTCAAGCATTTGTTTCACAAATACAAGTACTTTGTAACCATTCTTTCAACAGATAACTTCTATACTGTACTGTCAAAAAATAATTTTACTGAACGATGTGAACAGAAGGCTTCAAATTGCGGAGATAAGCCCCGCCCACCGCAACCCGAGTAATTGGATTAAACGGGAGAAAATTTATAGTGACTATGACACACACTTTTACGGGTCTCCCGGTAAAAGTGTGTGTCTTGGCAGAGCTCAGACCGTCAGCTCACACAGCGGCTTTGTTTGGGGTGTGTGTGAGCTGTTCAAAGCAAAAATGTCCCTCAGTCCTTAGAAACCAGATTAAAATTAAAATGATGGGCTAACAGGCACTTCATAATAACCGTAACATTAATTAAAGCACGTTTAAAAGATCGTCTCGTATATTACGGAGCAACCAGATATCTATGTATGACGCCTCTCAGCGGAACTCATTTCCTCTTCCGGTTTTTCAAACACTTCTACACATGTAAGAAGGTAGGAAAGTGCAGCCGGTTTTTTAGTCCTGTAAGATTTTCTCATGTGAAAATCACTGCATTTGTTACCGTTTTAATCCACATTACAGCCGCTGTTTCTTTTCTATTAAAACCTCTAAAAGAAAGCCGTGACAGCTGCTGTGCCGGATTTGACCAGCAAATTTCGGCCAATCAGATCAACCCCCCAATTTCGGCCAATCAGATCACGGTTACCTCCACCAAGTGACAAACCAACCCCTGAATACCGCCCCCTAAGTGACAAAAACGCCCCAACTGTGGGTCGTTTCATAGTTAAGTGGCCAGGTGGGGGACAAGGGCAGGGGGAGGAATCTACTTTATAAAACTTTTTTAAAAGTCAGTCATAAGGTGACAATCAATAACCTAAATTTTAATACAGGTATAAAAAAATCATGCTTTTTTGGGGTTATTTTTGTGTGAAATGCCCAAATAAAAAATATGTATTTTTTCTTTATTTACAAATGTTATGTTATATTATAAGTCAATAGAATTTTCATGAATCTGTTGGTAGTTTTAAAGATAAATATTTAACATTTACTACAACTCTATGGTGACAAAACATAATTTAACAGGTCATAACTAAAAATGTGCCAATCAAAGGATTGAGGAGAGCTAATTGAGCTAATCCTTCTTCTCTGAAGTAGTGATCGATATAGAACATGAAAATTTAAATTTCCAATTCATAAATGTTTTTTATAAGGCCTATATTGCAAATGAGGAGCTGATGGAGCCATGCGAGGCACCAGACGACATCCTGTATTCTGAAGGGAACTGTGATTTGGACAGTAGAGAGCTTGTTCAGGACTTGTTCAAAGACTCTAAGGCCGCCTTTACACTGCATTGTTCAAGTGACCCAATTCCGATTTTTTCCTCTCACGTGGCACAGATCGGATATGATCGGTGAGCGTGTAAGCAGGACAAAAGCGCATGGATTCAGATTTTCTCAGATCGGATACAGGCCTCTCTCATATGTGGAAATAAATCGGAAACGAATCGGGTACGTGCATTTGCTTGTGCCATGTAAGCAGACAAATCGGATATTCCCCAGTAAATGCGAGTCGTACGTCAGTGACGTCAACTCAGGACACCAACAACTGAGATCACGTGACTTATTAAGGTGCTTTTTGTGCGCTGATTTTGCTGTCAGTGTGTTACCTTTCAGCCTCAGGCTTCAGACCGTAGTCGGAAACCGCTGTTATGTCCGGTCCAGACGCAAACGGTAACTAATGAAGCGGGACACCGTTGCTATGGACCAGGCTTGAAGCCGTTTATTTTTTGGGGGGGCCTGTATGATGACGACCGTGTGTGTGTGCGCGCGCGTGCTTGCGTGTGTAAGGAGAGGAGAGCGGGTGT
The DNA here is from genome assembly GCF_053564925.1 of Oryzias latipes. Taxonomy (NCBI): domain Eukaryota; kingdom Metazoa; phylum Chordata; class Actinopteri; order Beloniformes; family Adrianichthyidae; genus Oryzias; species Oryzias latipes. The sequence continues at coordinate 23,915,914 of NC_136238.1, forward strand.
GAGCGCGGAGCGGGGGATTGTCGAAGAACCGTAAATTAAAAATAAGGTGTCTCGCCCAAAAGTTTTGGAGTCTTTCTCAACCCACTCTGGAGGCTGAGGGTTCAGAACGGAAAAGGGAACCCCGAGGAAATCTCCCGTGTGTTTCTGACTACGGTCGGAAAAGAGAAGTCATCGCGCAGGAAAGGTTCAACACTTGGATCAAACTGTTAGTACAGCACGTCTGCAAACACTTTCTCATTCAAAACTCAGAGAGAGCCGAGCAGCCCTCCTTCTTTTCCTCTCCCACGCATCCCCTCAGGAGCGCCCAAGGCCAGTGTTGCCAGATAGAGTCACAGTTTTCCAGCCCAAAAGTCATCTGAAAACCGCAAGACCCCTCAAAAACCCGCCCAACGGGGGGGGGGGGGGGGGGGGGGGGGGATAAGATCAAGTCAAATGGATTACACATTCACAAATCACAGATGTAGAAAGGGGATATTACTCGACTGGCTTTTTCACAGCTACCTGTACAGTCTAAAAGCTCAATCATATCTATCTATCTATCTATGATTGGGAGAAACAACAATATACAGCTTTTGAAGAATTTTTTCCCCTTTTTCAAAATAAAACATTTCTCAAAATCAAAGATAGTTCAGACTATTAATAAAAGGAGTACGGTATTGAATATTTCTTCAGCGGACCGGCCTTCTTCCATTCATTCTCTTAATCCGCTATAACCTATGTATAACCTCTTCCATCTTGTGCTGCGCTTGCGCCAAAGCGCCCCAACTACTACCGTGTCAACCTGCTGCTATGATGACCTTATTTAGCGCTCTCTGTGTTGGACACACTGGAGGAGCGCGGGGGAAAACAACTCTGAGCTAAAGAGGATGTGAACAGGTGGAGCGGAATAGCAGGTAGAGAGGCGGGGGAGGGGCTTTGGCTTCAAACTGTCAGAGAGATGGAAACACGGCGTCAGATTCAGACGCAGCTTTCCCTGCGGGAGTTGAAGCAGAGACTTTCTCTGGTAAGATCTCATGAACTCAAACATGGAAACATGATTACCAAGTAGAACTCTCCAAAATAATAAACCTGATCTCTCCACATTCTCCGTGTCTACCATGCATCGATACACACAGACATGCAGCGATCAGACCATAACGTTAGCTCGTAGCTCCGCCCACACGCGACCGCGGTGTCAGCTTTAAAGAACGCAACTTCTAAGAGGAGGGGCGGCAAACCCCCAACAACAGGTTAGATGACAGAACCCATTAAGCGTCTCTACCTGGTGCGTTCACGGAGCTTCAGAACATAAGACTTCAACAGCCACCCAGTCTAACGTAGTCCGCTAATATATATTCATGAGTGGAAAAAACCCGCCGAACGGACCAAACAACCGCCCAAATTATGCATACCTGCCCAAAGCCATTTTTACCCGCAAATTTAGAACCAAAACCGCCCAATCTGGCAACACTGCCCAAGGCAACGCCTCCTTCCTTTGCTTTCCTTGCCTCCATGACAACCGCAATCACAAAAGTCCGAAAGAGGTCCGCGGAAGGCGGAAATGCTGCTACGTAGTCCTCAGAACATCTACGTTTGATAGTTTCAGCATTGTATAGTGTAAATGCAAAAATCCGATACGGGTCACTTTCAAAAGATGATGTAAGTGGGTCGTCAAAAAAATCGGATATAGTCAGACAATCGGAAATGAGCATCAAGACATGCAGTGTAAATGCGGCCTAAGTCTCCTTGAGTTTATCACTTTCATATCTGATATCTATCAGAAATCTATACCAACTTTTGGACTGCTCTCAGGATTGCACTCACCTTGACAGTCACTGTGGCTCAAGCAGAGAGGAGCTTTTCAAAACTCAAGTTGATCAAGTCATACCTAAAGTCAACAATTTCTCAGCAGCGACTCACTAACCTTGCCATTGTTGGTATCAATCATTCAGTAGGGGAGTATGGAAGCGATTCTGTAGCATAATTAAAAATAAAAGTCAAAACCAGAAATGCTGTTTTATTTTTAAAATGAAGCTGCATCAAATGACTCAAAATTAAAATGAAAAAGCAATACAGTAATCCCCCACCCATTCGCGATTTAATATTCGCGCCCCGCCCATTCGCGTTTGGCCGCAGATGACGTGACGTCACAAGCGTGAGACGCAGAAAGGCGCTCATTCCCCGAATTTTGAAAAACGATTTACTCTGTACTGTAAAGTACAACGACCCCGAGTTGGACAGAGCTGCAGGCGGGCGGCGCCCCCCTCTTTCTGCTAGTTGCTGGACCACAGCGTATGTCAATCAGTGGTGGGCTGGTGACTGGTGGATTAGAGGGGGCGGGGCCTACCTGGGTGCGCGTTGGCTGAACGTTCTTCTCCGGCTGAGTGTATGAGCAGGCTGCGCTATTTTTGTTCGAGCTGTAACCATTCTGACAAGGTTAATAAAAGCCAATAAAAGCCCTGCATCATCTCCAGCTTCTGGAAATGAACCCAAATGGAAGAAAAAGTTTCTGACTCTGCAGAGGCTCTGGGAGTTTTAAAACAGCGTCAATTATTCGCGGATTTTCGTTATTTGCGGGGGGGGGGTGAGGAACGTAACCCCCGCAAATACGGGGGGTTTACTGTACTTCAAAATGCTTCTTCCTTTTCTACTTCAACACAGCTTTTTCTGTCACTTAATTAAAATGATAATGAAAATGGTATGTGACATTTCATTTTCAAGAAGTTCTCTGGTAAATGTGTAGCATAATTCATTTAGAAATGTCTAATCTGACAATTAAAATGGATTAACAGAAATGCAAAACTTCAATACCAAAATGCTTTTTCATTTTATACTTAAAACCGCTTATTCTGTGTCATAATTAAAACGAAAATGCAAAGAGGGGATTGCATTTGTATTTTCAAATCCACCCTGGGAAACTTGTCTCAATAATCATTTCTTAAAAGAATTTCCAGAGGGGAAGCGGGGCGATGACGTCACTGCTTTCTTCGTGTGTCCGGCCGCTGAAGTTGGCTTGCGATTCACAGCTTCTGATTCGCGAGGGCACTAAAGGAACATTCTGCTGGATTTTTCGCATTAAGATCACCTAAAACCAGGTCCTGTTCACAAACCGCTGGACCTGGACTGCTCAAACCTGGATTCCTGGATCTTAATGCGAAAAATGCATAGGAATGTTCCCTTAGTGCCCTCGCGAATCAGAAGCTGTGAATCGCAAGCCAACTTCAGCGGCCGGACACACAGAAAAAGCAGTGACGTCATCGCCCCGCAGTTACATTTTAAAAATTAAAAAGCATTTCTGTTAATCCATTTTAATTGTCAGATTAGACATTTCTAAATGAATTATGCTACACATTTACCAGAGAACTTCTTGAAAATGAAATGTCACATACCATTTTCATTACCATTTTAATTAAGTGACAGAAAAAGCAGTGTTAAAGTAGAAAAAGAAAAAGCATTCTGGTGGATTGCTTTTTCATTTTAATTTTGAGTCAAAAAATGCCGCTTCATTCTGAAAATGAAAAAGTATTTCTGATTTTGACTTTTATTTTTAATTATGCTACAAAATTGCTTCCATAGGGGAGCAAATTTCATATGATGACGTTATTGACGAGTTTGCATCAATGAAGGCTAGAAGGGTTAAGTTTTAGTTAGTGTTTTCTGTTTTTAGTGCTGCAGTTATATTTATTTTAGCGAGTCGTTTGTCCGATAAAAGATTTGTGCTTTATAATATTTATTTTATATTATTTATTTAATAATGTGTTTGATTAAATATTTTTCTACCTAACTCTTTTTTAGCCATGCTTATGGTCTTTTATTTTTATGTTAGGATAACTGTTGTGTCTTTTGTATCAATTTCTTAATTTCAATGACAATAAAAAATGTCAGTTGACATCACAAAATGAATCTATTGGGGGGCGCTTGGGCGGGTCTCGCCCAGTGAGTAACAGGGTAGAACCGCCACTGCGCGTGGTTGTGTGTATGCATCTTTTCATTTCTGCACTTCTAATTTTTGGACGTCCTGAAACATCCGAATCTACGAAGGTCGGAAGAGACGGCAACAACAAATCCTTTCAGTGACATAAAGATCTGGGATATCCAATGGATTTAAAAGGTTTAGTCACTTACCAACTGTTGTGATATGTCTCACATACTATGAATATAGTTCCCTACGCGGAGTGATACAGAGTTTGCCTTTTCACCTGAGCCTTAGTTCTTCATGTATGGCTAAGAAGTTGGAAGTGAATAAAGTGCGAGGTCCCTCTATAAGTTATTGTTGGTCTTCATTGATACAATAACACTTCATGGTGGCAGCGGAAAACAGAGATTGAAAAAAAAAAAGACGAGAGAGGAGAAGAATTTCCCCGACGCGAACCGAAGCGACAACTTGTCCGTGGATAAGTGACGTGCTGCTGCTAGCTAACTGCACGTGTAGCCTGTTGGTTCGAGATGGCGTCGCATCTTCCTACTATGAACTGGTCCGACCCGGATCTGGGTGAGGCAATTTCATTGTTCAAGCAAAAAATGTGCCTGTACCTAGAGGATGAGGAGATCTCAGATGAAGTAAAACAAGCCAGGAAAATATGCCGAGGCATCGGAGATGAGGGGCTAAAGAGGCTAAATGCTAGCGGACTAAGTCCGGCTGAAAAACAAGTCCCGGCAAATCTGTGGAAGTTTTTTGAAGGACAATTAAAGTTGGATGTCAACTTCAGAATTCACAGACTGCATCTTATGCAATATAGACAGAAAGCAGGCGAGAGTATTGATGATTTTATAAACAGAGCAAGAACTCTTGCACTAAAATGTCAATTCACAGATGAAGAACTCCATGAACGCCTGATTGAGCTGATCATAGCCAGCACGCCGCATGAAGCTTTCAGAAATGAGCTCTACAGCAAGCCTCAAGGGTGTTCTCTGGCCGAAGTCCTGACTGAAGGACGAAAACATGAAGCTCTCACAGCAGGAAATCTCCAACTTCACCAACTTGAGGTATGCAAAACAGAGCAAAAGGAAAGAGTGGATGCTATTATTAAAGGAAGGGGAAGGCTGTGCCAAAGATGTGGATCAGATCATAAGCCACGACAATGTCCTGCTTTTAATGATATATGTCACCTATGTGGATACACAGGACACTGGGCTAAATGCTGCAGAAACAGAAAGCAACAGAAAAAAACAGAATATACCAACCAACACTGGCGAGATAAATCTCAACCACAGTCAATGGGCAGATACCACAAAAAAAGTTATCTGAGCCAGTCATACAAGAATGACCGTAAAAAGCCAAACAAAGGAAAAATAGATGCCATACAAACCACAGACTCAAGTGAAGATGACCCATATCAAAGAGAGTTTCACTCTGTCACGGTCAGCGAAAAATGTATGCACAGCATTGATGCAAAAATGCCAAGAGAAGAGGCTTATACAATCCTAAATATAAAACCACCTGACGTACCTGGCCAGAAACACACACTTCGTTTAAAAATTGACACAGGTGCATCAGGGAATACCTTGCCACTGTGTACATACAGACAAATGTACGGCAGAAACAGACAGGCGATGAACAGACTCCAAAAGAGCCATGCAAAACTGTCAGCCTACAGCGGACACAGGATCCGATGCTATGGGAAAATAAACATCCCATGTCAATGGAAGCACTCAGAGTGGATTAACGCCATGTTTTATGTTGTGGATGTACCAGGTCCAGCAATAGTTGGACTGCCCACATGCGAAGCACTCAACCTGGTAACTGTAAACGTGGACTCTATTGCTAATGTCAGCAAAGCAGCTAACAAAGAAAACAAGAGCCAGACCACAACAAAACCTAAAAAAGCCAATCCATTGCTCCACATAAACACCATAGAAGATTTAAAGAAGGCTTATGCAAACCAGTTTGATAAGCTTGGTAACTTCAGTGGGACTGCAAAACTCCTGCTAAAAGAGGATGCTGAACCATTTCAAGACCCACCACGCAAATGCAGTATTCACATAAAAGACAAGCTCAAAAAAGAACTCGATAATCTTGTGGAACAGGACGTGATCTGCAAAGTGGAAGTGCACACAGATTGGTGCTCCAGTCTAGCATACAGTACCAAGAAAGATGGTAGTCTACGGATATGTCTAGACCCTAAAAAACTAAACGACAGTTTAAAAAGATGCCCACACAGGATTCCAACAGTTGAGGAACTAAATCCAAAATTTGCAAACGCAAAAGTATTTAGCAAGCTTGACGCTAAGGCAGGATACTGGTCTATACATTTGGATGAAGATTCACAACTGTAAACAACATTTCGCACTCCATTTGGCAGGTACTGCTGGAAGCGTCTACCATTTGGACTCAGTGTGTCTCAGGATATCTTTCAGGCAAAGATGGACCAGATCCTGGAAGGATTGCAAGGTGTGGTCAGCATCGCAGATGACATTGCAGTATATGGAAAAAATGAAGAGGAACATGATAGGAACCTAATCAACCTGATGGAGCGTGCTGCAAACACAGGTTTGGTGTTCAACAGTGAAAAATGTAACATTAAACAGAACCAAATCTCATTTTTTGGTAACCAGTACACCGCCAATGGTATTCGACCTGACCCAGCCAAAGTCAGAGACATCCAAAAGATGCCAACACCACAAAACAAAGATGAGTTACACAGATTCATTGGGATGCTATCCTACCTGTCCCCCTACATACCAAGGTTCGCAGACAAAGCTCACACCCTGAGAGGACTACTGAAGAACGACACACCATGGGTATGGGACACAAACTACCAAAATTGCTTTGATGACCTTAAAACAATGATCACTGAGGACGCATGTTTGAAATACTACGATCCCAGCTTGACTATAACACTTGAAGTGGATGCATCTCAGAAAGGCTTAGGTGTTGCCCTTGTGCAAAATAACCAACCTATAGCTTTTGGGTCCAAAACACTAACAGATACTCAGTCCAGATATAGCAACATTGAGCGAGAAATGCTTGCTATTGTCTATGGAATACAACGATACCACACATATCTGTACGGAAAAGGATTCATAGTGATCACAGATCACAAGCCACTTGTAACCATATGCAGAAAACCACTACACGCGGCTCCACCAAGGTTACAACGAATGCTAGTCCAAGTTCAGGGGTACAATTTCGAGGTCATGTACCGTCCTGGACCACAGATGGTCCTCGCAGACACCCTAAGTCGATTACCCAACCCAGAGAACAGCAGTGAAATAGAGCTGGATGAACGTATAGACGGACTGATTTTTGAACCGGAAGACCCTGAAATGTACACCATAGCACTTATTAACTTCTCACCTGACAAACAGAACACCCTTCGAGCAGAAACAAGCAAAGATCTCAAACTCAGTGCACTAAAGGAGGTGATTCTTCAAGGATGGCCAGAAAAAATACAGGACTTACCAAAACATCTTCGTGCCTTCTGGGCCTTCAGAGATGAACTTGGCATAGAAACAGGAGTCATATTCAAAGGCAGACAAGTGCTGATTCCCGACTCTATGACGGAGAGCATTCTAAAACAACTGCATTCCAGTCATCAAGGAATTGAGAAAACACGTCGCCTCGCAAGAGAAAGCGTATACTGGATCAAAATGAACGACGACATTGAGAAGATGTGCAGATCCTGCTCAGTGTGTATTGAATACCAGGATGCAAACCCAAAGGAACCTCTTCAACCACATAAGGTACCAACAAAGCCGTGGCAATCACTCGCATCAGATCTGTTTGAGGTGAATGGTCGCCACTACTTATTAACTGTGGAGAGATACTCCAAGTTCCCTATGGTGGATGAGATGCACACAACATCAAGTCATGCAGTTGCACAAAAAATACAAGCGTATGTGTCATTATTTGGACGTCCAGATGAAATACTGACGGACAACGGGACACAATACACAGGAGAAGCTTTCAAACGGTTCACAAAGGAGTGGGGAGTCAAACACATCACCAGCTCTCCTCACTACCCGAAAAGTAACGGATTCATCGAGAGACATGTACGACACATCAAATCCATCGTCAAGAAGACACTGAAATATGGTGGAAATCTACAAATGGCACTATTACAGATCAGAGCAACACCAATCGACAGTAAACTACCATCACCTGCAGAACTGATTTTTGGGAGACCTGTCACCACCCTGCTACCAAGTCGAACAGATCCTGGCAAAGAAGAACACAGACTGCACCTAGAACAACGAACTGCAAATATGAAAGAACACCACGACAGAAACAGTCGTAAGGAGCTACCACCTCTCCAACCAGGACAACATGTGACTGTGTTAAATAAAGAAAGGGGAACGTGGCACCCAGCAACTGTAGTGGAAAAGAGCACCGAGCCAAGAAGCTACATTGTCCAAACACCCAACGGAAATCAAATCAGACGCTGCAGGAGTCACCTAAGAGAACTCTTTAAACCACATATACAGATCAACGAAAGGAGGAACCAAATTGCAGAGGCACCACAACAAACCCAGCATCAAGAGGATTGCAATGACTCTGCAGAGACCATCACTGAAACCCCATGCACAACAACCACAAACTATGAAAGACAGAACAGTCCACCACCGACCTGCACACGATCTGGTAGAGTTATAAACAAACCATCTCGGTACAAGGACTTTGATCTATAAACAAGAGGAAAAATCAAAACTGTTGATTCTTTACTTCGTATTGTTATTATGCTGTTTTCCAGACCCTAACGGATGTAAAAAAAAAAAAAAAAAAAAAAAAATGATGCTCAAGACAAATGGGAATGTATGTTTCTAATTTCTATTAACATGACACAGAATGTGCTATTGTTATTGTTACAGTGATCTGAGGGTTAGCATATTCACTTTATTTTGTTTGTGATATAGATTTGAGCTAAACAGAGGGGATGTTGTGATATGTCTCACATACTATGAATATAGTTCCCTACGCGGAGTGATACAGAGTTTGCCTTTTCACCTGAGCCTTAGTTCTTCATGTATGGCTAAGAAGTTGGAAGTGAATAAAGTGCGAGGTCCCTCTATAAGTTATTGTTGGTCTTCATTGATACAATAACACTTCACCAACTATGTTGAGCTGAAGCTGCGGGTTCCAGCTGCTATCCAGCAGTCTGCGCTGACGACAGAGCTCCTCCTCGTTCTGGACGATGGTTCCTTCTTCAGCAGCAGAAAGTTGTTCGCTGACAGAACCTTCCTGAGGTTCTGAAGACATGGTTCCTGCTCCGATCTTCAGCTCCAACTCCCACAAACACCGCCGTCCTCTTCACTGCAGCTCCGATCGATCATCTGCTAGTCTCACAATCACAGCAATCCACGTTGTCTTTCCGTTCAACACTTCTTCACTCATTTACGACACTTTGGAAAATGCTGAGAGTTCCCACACGAACCACGTATCGTCCTTTCTGTCCAAAAACATCACAAACGTCCCAACAAAACACCACCACAACACAAGCTAACGCTGCTAGCCTGCTAACAAGCTAACGCTGCTAGCGGTTAGTGCTGTTTTTCTTCTTTGTTAGGCTAACAGCGTCATGGTGCTTTAGCGCCACCAGCTGGTCTGGAGTGTTTTCTGTCCTTCATTTTCAGTGGCGGCACCACGTGTCGACCAGGGGTGGCCACGGCCAACTGATTCATAGATTCATGCTCTCTTTTGAAACTTGAAAGTTTTTGCTTTAATTTTCAGTTTAGTTAGTAATATAAATGCCTTTTCTTAATTATCCTAAAAACTGTTGCATTATGGTCCTTTAGTGCATCTGGGCCCATGTACACGGTTGTATGATAGGAAATAAACATTTAAATCTAAACAACCTGCTGATGATAATACATGTCTCTTATGAGACACAGAGCGTTCACATTTTACAAATACAGGTATTTTGTTTATATGGTGATTTATATCATTATGGCCTGATATGAAAAACTATAGATCAGTCAGTTATTTCTCTTTAGAAGTCTACGGGATTTTGGCTTCTGGAGCCAGCACGTACTTCCTATTTGGAACGCCAGGGGGTGGGGTCGAGCTGTCCAGGTGTCTCTACAAACAAAGGTTAGATTAGGAGTCTGCAACCTTCAACCTGCAACCTTCAACACTACTTGCTGATTCAGTCTCTCTGACAAACCATTGGACTGGGGGTGGAAACCCGATCAGAGGCTAATGGATACACATAGCAGTCTGCAAAACTCCGACCAGAACTTTGCTGTGAATTGAGGCCACCTGTCTGAGACTATGGCCGCCTTTACACTGCAGGTCTTGATGCTCATATCCGATTTTCTGACTATATCCGATTTTTTTGACGACCCGCTTACATCATCTTTTAAAAGTGACCCGTATCTGATTTTTGCATTTACACTATACAATACTGAAACTATCAAACGTATACGTTCTGAGGACTACGTAGCAGCATTTCCGCCCTCCGCGGACCTCCTTCAGACTTTTGTGACTGCGGTTGTCATGGAGGCAAGGCGGCGACGGAAGGAGGCGTTGCCTTGGGCGCTCCAGAGGGGATGCAGGGGGAAATATAAGGGAGGGCTGCTAGGCTCTCTCTGAGTTTTGAATGAGGAAGTGTTTGCAGACGTTGTGCTGCCCGAAAAAGTTTGATCCAAGTGTTGAACCTTTCCTGCGCGATGACTTCTCTTTTCCGACCGTGGTCAGAAACGCACGGGAGATTTCCTCGGGGTTCTCTTTTCCGTTCTGAACCCTCAGCCTCACCCAAAGACTCCAAAACTTTTGGGGGAGACATCTTATTTTTAATTTACGGTTCTCCGACAGTCCCCCGCTCCGCGCTCACAGGAGAGAGGGGGGCTCTCTCCTTACACACACACACACGTAAGCACGCGTGCGCGCGCTCACACACACATGGTCCCCATCATACACGCCCCCAAAGAAATAAACGGCTTCTAGCCTGCTGTTCCATAGCAACGGTGTCCCGCTTCATTAGTTACCGTTTGCGTCCGGACCGGGACCAGACCGGACCGGACATAACAGCGGTTTCCAACTACGGTCTGAAGCCTGAGGCTGAAAGGTAACACACTGACAGCAAAATCAGCTCACAAAAAGCACCTATATTAAGTCATGTGATCTCAGTTGGTGGTGTCCTGAGTTGACGTCACTGACGTACGACTCGCATTTACTGGGGAATATCCGATTTGTCTGCTTACATGGCACACGCAAATGCACGTACCCGATTCGTTTCCGATTTATTTCCACATATGAGAGAGGCCTGTATCCGATCTGAAAAAAACGGAATCCTTGCGTTTTTGTCCTGCTTACACGTTCACCGATCATATCCGATCTGTGCCACGTGAGAGGAAAAAATCGGAATTGGGTCACTTGAACCATGCAGTGTAAAGGCGGCCTATGTCTCCAGGAATGCTGTGCAGCCTGACAACCTGACGCAGAAGCACCTCTGCGGTCCTAAGCCAAAGGCAACCCTGGTAGAGCGATAAAATGCACCATCTTGGAGAATCTATCGACTACTGTCAGTAAAGTGTTGTTACCTTCAGAGCATGGGAGACCAGTCACAAAATACATAGTGATATGCGACCAGGGCCGGCGTGGAACAGGGAGAGGATTGAGGAGCCCAGACGGTCGTAGACTAGAGGTTTTGTTCCTAGCACAGACAGGACATGCAGCAACATATTTCTTAATGTCAGTATGTAAGGAGGGCCACCAAAAACTCCTCTTGACTACAGTGGTGGCTCCCCTGATGCTAGGGTGGCAATGGAATGGCGAGGAATGGCACCAGGAAGGAGTTCGATACTACAGTCAGGCCGGTGGGGAGGCAATGAACATGCTTTGATTTTATTGAAGACCTCCTTCAGTTCAAGGTATTCAGAGGGTACGTTGGACAAATCAGGATACATCTCTATAGTCACAACCGACACCTCACGAGGCTGCATGGAACCGAGACAGGATTCAGAACAACCAGGTCCCCAGGTCAAAATTCTGCCGGATGACCAGTCAATATGGGGATTGTGCCTTCTTAACCAGGGGAGTCCAGAAGGAATAGGAATATAAATGACATGGAAGCACATCTCCTCAAAGTGATTCTTGATCTGAACAGTCACAGGTGCAGTGATGCGGGAGCTACGATTAGGCAAGGCAAGGCAAGGCAAGTTTATTTGTATAGCACAATTCGTACACAAAGTAATTCAAGGTGCTTCACAAAACAGAAAAATGCATTAAAATCACAATACATCATAGAAATAATCAACATAAAATTTACTTTAAAAGAAAAGGAAAAAAAAAAGATTTAAAAAGAAAGGAAGGAAAGAAAGGTGCAGATAGGACCTTTCAGTCATATACACGGCTAAACAGAAATGTTTTAAGTCTAGATTTGAACATGAACACAGAAGAGGCCTGTTTTATGCCTTCAGGGAGGCTGTTCCAGATTTTAGCTGCAGAATATTGAAACGCTGATTCCCCTTGTTTAGTTCTGACTCTGGGAATCAACAGGAGGCCGGTCCCTGAGGTCCTCAGAGTACGAGATGGTTCATATGGCACTAACATGTCAGAGATGTACTTTGGTGCGCGGCCATGGAGAGACTTGTACACAAGCAGAGCTGCTTTTAAGTCTATTCTTTGAGGTACAGGGAGCCAGTGCAAAGACCTGAGCACAGGACTAATGTGATCATACTTCCTGGTTTTGGTCAGGACTCGAGCAGCAGCATTCTGGATGTACTGAAGCTGTTTTACAGCTCGTTTGGACAGGCCAGTGAGCAGGCCGTTACAGTAGTCTAACCTACTGGAGACAAATGCATGGATAAGTATCTCCAGGTCTCGCTTTGAGATTATGTTTTTGATTTTGGCAATGTTTTTCAGGTGGTAAAATGCCGCTGATGTTACTGACTTGATATGGCTGTTAAAGTTCAGGTCAGAGTCCATGATTACCCCTAGATTTCTGACTTGATTTGAGGGTTTAAGAAACAGAGAATGAAGGTAGCTGCTGACAATTTCTCTTTGTTTCTGTGGGCCAAAAACAATAACTTCGGTCTTGTCTGAGTTTAGCTGGAGAAAGTTGTTCTGCATCCACGCGCTGATCTGTTGGAGGCAGTGGTTGAGAGAATCCACCGGCCCATATTCACCTGTTGTCAGTGACACATAGATCTGAGTATCATCTGCATAGTTGTGATAAGATATGTTATTACTGCGTATTAACTGCCCTAGTGGCAGCATGTAGAGGTTGAACAGAAGGGGTCCCAGGATCGATCCCTGGGGCACACCACAATTCAAGCCCATGTAGTCTGAGACACAACTCCCAATTTCAACAAAATATTTCCTGTCTTCTAGATAAGACTTGAGCCAACTTAGGGCAGATCCAGAGATGCCAACCCAGTCTTGGAGTCTGTGCAAAAGGATCCCATGATCAACAGTATCAAAGGCAGCGCTCAGGTCTAGCAGGATTAAGACAGAGACTTTTCCATCATCAGTGTTCAGGTGGATGTCATTGGTTACCTTGATAAGAGCAGTTTCTGTGATATGATGGGGTCTAAAACCTGACTGGAAAACATCAAACGAATTGTTTAATAAGAGAAAGTCAGTGAGCTGTTGGTAGACAACTTTTTCAAGGACTTTTCCTAAAAATGGCAGATTAGAGATAGGTCTGTAATTATTCAGTACAGTGGGATCAAGACCGCTCTTTTTCAGGAGGGGCTTAATGACTGCAGTTTTTAAGGCCTCTGGAAATATTCCAGATTGAAGAGACATGTTAACTATTTGAGTAATTGATGGCAACACACTGTTCAAGACAGACTTTAGAAATCTAGTGGGTAACACATCAAGGCAGCATGTAGACGAGCTCAGACGGGTGATGGTCTCTTGGACAGTTTGGTCAGTGACAGGTATAAAGTGAGTCAGCTTAGAGTGAGTAGGTGGCCGTTCGATAGTTATATGTGTTGTGGAGTTGATGGCTTTTTTAATGCCCTGAACCTTGTCATTGAAAAATACAGCAAACTCATTACATTTAGGTGTACAAACCAGTTCTATTGGTAGCTGGGTTGGAGGGTTAGTTAATCTTTTAACTGTTGTGAACAGGATACGAGAGTTGCTGCTGCAACTTCCAATTATTTCAGAGAAGTACCTTTCCCTTGTTCTGCATAAGATCTGGTTATAAGCGTACAACTCCGCCTTATATATTCCATAATGAACCTGGAGTTTTGACTTGCGCCACTTTCGCTCGGCTCTGCGGCACTGTTGTTTCTGTGCCCTGACTAGATCATCATTCCTCCAGGGAGCTTTCTGTCTATGTTTTCTCAATTGAACTTTCATAGGGGCAATGGCATCCAGAACATTCAAGATGCTAGAAGTAACAGAATTCAGCATTTCATCAACATTGGCACCAGAGACGTTTTCAGGGTTTATCATTTCTACAAACTGTGCCCTAGTGCTCTCATTTATTTGTCTCCTTTGGACAACTGCAGGGCCAGGCGGTGGTTTGGGAGCAACAGACAGGTCAAAGAATACACAGAAATGATCAGAGAGGGCGACATCAACCACACTGACATTGTAAATAGTAACCCCCCTTGTGATGAGCAGGTCCAGAGTGTGCCCTCTGCTGTGGGTGGGGCAACTCACATGCTGAATTAGACTAAAGGTTTCAAGGACAGCATTGAGCTCTTTTGCATTTCTGTCATTGACATTATCAACATGAACATTAAAATCACCTGTAATGACTAGACCATCAAAGTCTGTGCACACAACTGAGAGCATTTCAGTGAAATCATCAATAAAACTTCGGCTGTGCCGAGGAGGTTTGTACATAACTATGCAGAGTAAGGGAGGAGTTTGTTTTAACTCAATCTTAAAGGACACATACTCAAATGATGAAAACACACCAAATGATAGTCTGCGGGTTGCAATATTATCTCTAAACAGTGCAGAAACGCCTCCACCCTTTTTATTTTCTCGTATTTCCGATTCATGTTTGTAGTTGGGGGGAGTTGATTCGACTAGAACTATGTTTCCTGTGTTTTTGTCAAGCCATGTTTCAGTTAAAAACATAAAATCAAGATTAAAAGAAGAGATAAGATTATTGATTAAAAATGATTTGTTGCATAAAGATCTGACATTGAGTGCAGCAAGTTTGAGATTAGTTTCCTTGGGACTGGTCAAAACCTTCTTGCAAGGGATGTGAACTAGATTTCTTTGATTGGACAGTCTAACTGCCCAGAAGGAAGCTGATTAATCAAATGGTTGTTGATTGCATGCACACTTAGGGGTTCAGTTAAGCCTTGGACTGAGTTAAGGGTTGAAAACTGATTCTCAGTTTTTAAGACAGACTGTGATCAATGAAGTTGCAGTCAGACCCCGAATCCAGTAAAGCAGTCACTTTGACGCGTCCTGATTTAACATGAAACATAGCAGCCGTGAATGCACCTGAATCTGAGGAGGTTATTCGGTTACGGCTCAAACATGTCCTCACAGATGTTGAGCCCTTTTTTACCGGACAGCAGGCCACTGAATGTCCTGGGACTCCACAGTAAAAAGACAAATGCTTCCTGGATCTGCGCTCTCGCTCCTCCGGTGTGATCCTTGTACGACCCAGCTGCATGGGTTCAGATGACCCCAGGTCCTCTCCTCCTCTGACCAAGTTGGTGCCTGTAGTGAGGAAAGGCTGAGAAACGCAAGATGCAGGTGGCTGTCTCATACCTCTCTCCCTTAGTCACTCCCTCATCCTTCGGTTGATGCGGGCAGCCAGCTCCATCAGGCCGTTTGAGCTTTTCTTAGTTATTTTTTTTATTTTCTGTGTTTTTCTTAACTATTTTTTTAAATTATTTTCTGTGTTTTACTGTGAAGCACTTTTCTGATTTTTATCTTGAAAGGTGCTATACAGATAAAGTTTATTATTATTATTAAAATAGTCAAATAAAAAGAAGAATAACAGCTAAATGTGTGATTTTTCCTTGATATTAAAACAAGGATTAAAATATTAGTAGGCTGAAAGATCATATTGTGCCTCAATAATACATTATCCAACACAAAATTGTTATATTTCTCTGTAGTGAGGAGGCCATTTGATATACTCTGCATTTGGTTCTTAACTGCACTGTTTATCTGAGTTATTACCTACAAATACACATTTATTTATATGTATTTATTGATCATTTTATTTCAGTGTAAACTTACACCAGAAGATATTGATAAGAATACTAATATGGTACCACAGTGAAAAGCAGCAGATTAACCCTTGTGCTTTCTTTGATGACCCCATCCTTACATTGACGTGTTATCCCTACCATGACAAAGGTGGATAAAGGTGGAAAGATTTCATGTAATCCATGGACACCAGTGAAGATCACAAATCATTGCAGAACAAAGCGCACTGTCTAGTGGGTCTAGATGACCCAACTCCCAATGTTAAAGTGCCCAGGATAGCACCAGGGTTAAGAGGAGTTAAGAGATAAAATCTTAATGATACCCATCTCTACTAGATGTTAGCTCTACTAGACGTTAACTCTACTAGATGTTAGCTCTAATAGTTTAAAACAACTCATTTCCATTAACAGATCCATCTAAAATAATTTATTTTGTGAAAAGTTTTACATATTTTGTCAGCAGTGAAACTCATTGTCTAGTATCATTACACATAGATTGAAATGTATTGATCCTTTACTTTTTTGCTTTTATTTGTGGCTTAGAGATGATGAAAGCCTAAAAAAATGTCCAAGAAAGTCGGGATAAGACAAGACAAGACTTTATTGATCCCCGGAGGGAAATTCAGTTGTTACAGCAGCCAAACAAGAAAAATAGCAGTTAGAAAAACAAAATAGTCAGTAAAAAATAAAATAGTAATAAAAGTGGAAGTAAAAGCACACTTCATGAATAAATAAGTAAATACAGCAACAGTTTCAGCAGTCCTGAAACTGTGTCATTCTATAGTTAACTGCTGTTGGGACAAAGGACCTCCTGTAGTGAATCATATATCTAAACAGCCAGAGATTTTATTTATTTTTTTGGAAAATTTCATTTTTAAGCATTCAATACTCACTTTTGCCTCCCTCTAATGAAGTAACTTCATCAATATTGTATGGAGGCCATCAGCCTGTGGCTCTGTGTACATGAAATGAAAGCTCAGGTTGCTACAGAGTTTATTAGAACATTGGGGTTTCAGCCCATAAGTCTTGAGCATTAAAAACGTATTTTAAAATATTTGATTTTTCTGAGATACAGAACTTTTTCCACTTGTAAAATAAAGTCTTCTGCTGTGGTACAAAGGTTAAGAGGTCGGCCGCTTATCAGAAAAAAATAGAATTTAGAGTTTACACTTAATCCTTATATTGTCAAGAAAAAGTCTTACAAGTTCTCATGTGTTTTTTGAGATTACATACATGCCTAAAACTTTTTTTACATTCTTTACAAGAAAAAGGCTTTTCTCCTGTGTGAGTTATCATGTGTCTTTTAAGACTAGATATACGACTAAAGCTTTTATTACATTCTATACAAGAAAAAGGCCTCTCTCCTGTGTGAATTATCATGTGTGTGTTGAGATTAGATATTTGATTAAAACTTTTTTTACATTCTTTACAAGAAAAAGGCCTCTCTCCAGTGTGTGTTCTCATGTGTGTGTTGAGATGAGATCTGTGACTAAAACTTTTTTCACATTCTTTACAAGAAAATCGCTTATTTTGTGCATGGATTCTCGAGTGAATTCTGAACAGAGATATGTTACAAAAGCTTTTACCACATTCTTTACAGATATAACATCTTTCATCAGACCCAGTTCCAGTGTAGTCAGACGGAATGGTAATTATTCTTGAGTTTTTACCAGACTTGATAGAAGAAAGTCTCTCTTCTTTTGGAGATTGTTTACATTTCTTACCCAGATTTGTCTTCTTTGGATTTTTTCTAACATCAGAGTCACACTGACCTGCTGACATGTGAGAGCTGTCCACACTTTGGACATGACTTCTGTCTCTTCTCTTCCTCTGATCTTTGTTCTGTGGGTCTGTGTCTTCATCTGTAGTTGATGTTGATTCTTCATGTTGGTTTCCTTCTTCATCCTGACTATCAGTTACATTAAAACTCTGCTGATTGTTTAGATCTGCTTTACTTTTCTCATCTTCCTCATAAGTAAATATCTCCATCAATGTATCAGTCTCCCGCTTCAGATCAATCTGATATTCATCCTGACTGATGAAGAGCGCATCTGGCTCCTCTTTAATCCGTGATAGTTCTTGTTCCTCCTGCTCCTCTTTATAATGTGAAGGTTGTTGTTCTTCCTGTTCCATGCTGAAGTTCCTTTGCTGGATGCAGAGATCTTCCTCTTCAGTCATCCATTGCTGGGGGAGGACTGCAGAAACACAAGAAGAGAGTCCTTTATATGTTTTAATGACCTTGTGTGTTATAAGGACCAATAAAAATGTCAATAGTCTCAGTCAGAATATGTGCAATAATTTTTTAAACTAGAAGGAGCTGCATTTCCAGAAGAAAATGCAGGGTTGAATGCTGTACTGCCGAATGAAAGCTAAATTTGCTGAAGAAATGGCTGAACTGTACTGGAAAAACCTTGAAAAGTTAAAGGATAAAAAGTCCTAGCGCGAATAAGCTGAAAAAGTTGAACATTGTAATAGTAGAATGGCTAAAACAGGTCAAAATTTGTAGAAGGAGTTAAGCATTAAAGCTGAAATTGTTGAAAAAATGGCTGAACTGTTGAAAATTTGAAGATGTTGCTAAAATGGCTAAAAGTGCTAGCATTGGAACCACCATCATCAAGCGACTAAAAAAACACATTGTTTTAGAGTATCATATTGTTAAAAAATACATGTTCTAAATTGGTAGAAAATCCACTTTTTTCAAAATGGTAGCTTTTCTATTGATTTTATCTCCATAGCATCCATTTTATGTTTGGGTCGCCTGGGGATGACAAACAAATCGACATCAGTTTCAGACAAATCGAAAAAGGAAACCTTTGGACGTCCTTAGCAATGAAGTTTGTTTGCTAACCACACCCACATTCCTTATATGTCCAGATCAAGTGAATTTCAATATGTTCAGTTCCAGCCATGGATGAAGTTTATTGCAATACTTCCTTCAGATTTTGTCAAAAAATGGCCACCAAACAGTAGGTTGTGTCGACATCCCATAATGATTTCTACACCTATTTTACAGTCCAAAGCCTTGTGATCAATTTAACGTTTGAACGGTGTCTCTAGCTAAAGGCATGTTGAAGTTATAATGGCTGAAAGAACCAAAGGTTTTCAAGGATTCTCAATGTATTTAAATGGAGCGAAAATCTTGGAAAATCCTGGAATATCTTGAAAGGTTCTAGGATTTGAAGGACCAAAAGTAATAGCTGAAAGGAATAAGCTGAAAGAGTTGAACATTGAAATAGTAGAATGGTTAAAATAGGTGAAAGTTTGAAGGAGTTTGAAATTGCCTCATATTTTGGCACAAAATGGCTTTCAAACCGTAGGTAGTGTTGCCATCCCATTATAACTTCAAAACCTATGTTGAAGTTCAAAGCCTTGTGAACATTTAAATGTTTGAACGGTGTCGCTAGCTGAAAGCATGTTGAAGTTATAATTGGTTAAAAGAAACAAAGGTTTTCAAGGATTATCCTTGTATTTAAATGGAGCATAAATCCTGGAAAATTCTGGAATATTCTGGAATATCTTGAAAAGTTTAAGGACATGAAAGACTGAGATTCATAGCTGAAAGGAATAAGCTATAAGAGTTGAACATTTCAATAGCAGAATGGTTAAAATAGGTTAAAAACTGAAGTTTAAAATGTCCTCACATTTTGGCACAAAATGGCCACCAAACTGTAGGTTGTGTTGCCATCCCATAATAATTTCAAAACGTATGTTGAAGTCCAAAGCCTTGTGAGCATTTCAATGTTTGAACAGTGTCTCTAGCCAAAAGCATGTTAAAGTTATAATGCTTGAAAGAAACAAAGGTTTTCAAGAATTCTCCATGTATTTACATGAAGCAAAAATCCTGGAATATCTTGAAAAGTTCAAAGATTTGAAAGACCAAAAGTTGTAGCTGAAAGGAATAAGCTGACAGGGTTGAACATTGTAATATTAGAATGATTAAAATAGGTGAAAGTTTGAAGAAGTTTAACATTGCCTCACATTTTGGAACAAAATGGCCGCCAAACCATAGTGGTGTTGCCATCCCATAATAATTTCAAACTTTATGTTGAAGTCCAAAACCTTGTGAACATTTCAATGTTTGAACGGTGTCTCTAGCTGAAAGCATGTTGAAGTTACAATTGTTTAAAGAAGCAAAGGTGTGGCCAATGGAGCAAATATCTTGGAAAATCCTGGAATATCTGGAAAAGTTCAAGCATTTGAAGGACAAAAAGTCATAGCATTAATAAGCTGAAAGAGCTTAACCGTTTAATAGTTGAATGGTTAAAATAAGTTGAAAATTGTAGAAGGAGCTAAGTGCCGAAAAACGGCGGAAGATAGCATAAGAGGAAAACAAAGGGTTGAATGCTTTACAGCATTTAACCAATAAAGAGAAACGGGAAAACAAGTTTCTTCTGTTTTCTTTAGCACAGCAGCAGCACAACACTGAGCTGACCCCCCCCCCCTCCCCCATGAGGAGAGCTGTGTCCGTCAAAAACTTGTAGTCTGAACCAGTTGAAGATAGAAAATAATATTTTCCTTTAATTAAATGAAATTGCAAAACAGTTATTCATAAATGGTACCAACAGGTCTTTAATATCATTTAACTGTATACTCAAATTAAAAATGCTGAGAAATAAAATACAGATTTACTAGAGAGGACGGAAAATGCACTTTTTTCCTGATACTGCCACCAGGTAATTTTTATATGAGTTTTTTAAAGAAAATCAGCCAGAAAACATTTAGATTCTTGCCATTATTGACAGTAAAGATGTAGGCATCCATAGTGGATGTTTGACACAGTTAATCAGTCAAATGTTTCACGCATGCACAATCAGTGTTATAAGAAAATAGGAGAAAGGGGCCATTCAATTGGCTAAAAGCGAACACGCCTACTTTGCTAAAGAGTTTGATTAACAGATTCATCAGCCAATGATGACGCTAGTTGACCTGCTCCATCAGGGGAGTCTAAGAATTCACTGCAGGGATTTCTCTCTCAACTGTGGGGAGATTCACAAATTAGAGTGGGTTTGTAAATTTGCATGATCTGTGTGTACCTAAAAATCAGGTTTGTGAAGCATCTATTGTGCATTTCTGAAACATTTATTGTGAATTTCTGAAACATTTGTGAATTTCTGAAACATTTATTGTTTTTGTGAAACACAGCATGCATTTTTGTGAGAAACACTTATTTGTAAACTTGTAAAACAAAATATGAGAGGTTGTGTACCAAAATTCTGCATCTGTATGTAAAAATCATCTGTTGTAAAGTTTGAAAAATAAAATCACAACTGACAAATTACATTTGCATGTGTTCATTTAGAGTTCCAACCGACAATATTTACTTTTAATACTAAAAACACCCACAGTGTGTGTTTTTGTTAAGTAGGTCGGGGCGAGCAAAGTTGCAAATTCCCAGCGCACTTGAATGTAGCATGTAAACCACGTTTACCATGGTACATGGTAAACGTGGCTAATCCGGAGAGCCTCGAGGCGCGTGCAACAGTTCGAATTTCTCTTCATTTTGCAGGTAAGCCAGTGTTTTTGTAAATATTGGATAAATTATATGAAAATATTTAAACTGATCAAACTTTATAAAGAAGCTAACCTCGCTCTCTCTGTGTTTGAAACGTGACGTAAGAGCACGTCTGCTACTTTACTGCAATAATTCAGTTATTTCATGTATAAATTTTCAAAGTTTGTAGTGAAAATCTACAAACATTGTTTTTACTTACCAGGAGAGGGGCACCTGTAAAACAAGCACGTAGCCTAAATGATAAAGTCTGTTGTTCTGTGCTCGTTTGACTGAGAGCACGTCTTTCTGTGAAAATCAAAGAAAGGCGTTTATTTAAAATAATGATGACGTACTTCCGTCTTTTTACCGCTTTAGATCAGCTATGGTGAAGAAGACATCCCAGACGAATCCGTGAAGTCACAGGAGAGTAAGCAAAGTAAGTTAAATCCTTCAAATGGACATATTATTTACATTACTAAATAGTTTAACTGCATTTTCCCCATTTTCTTTTCTTTCGCCGTTTTTATTTTCTTTTTATTTATTTATTTATTTTCAAATATGATAGAGACAACAATACCACCCAACAGTGAAGGTAACTGTTTGAAAATTTAAAACATATTTTTGAGTAACTGTGTTGAATTTGAAATTGCCTATTTATTTCTCTTTTTCCTTTTCTTTTACACTGCCATGTTTTTCATGCTAATGCAAATTGTAGGTGCGAATAATATTTATAAAGAAGAAATACACACAGCAATTGCCAATGAAAACATTACTTTGACATTCTTTGTCTAAACAAATTAGATTTTTTATGGCAATTTTGATTTTTCTTCCTTTGATTTCTTTTTTGTTGTTTTTGTTTATGTAATTAAAATATAACGTTGTGAATAATCCATCATGTTTATAAATGAGGATAATTGATTAATTTCAAGCATTACAGTCAAAGCGATAAAGAATTCACAGAGATTTATCAAACTCATTACAGAAATGATTAAATAAGTAAAATATACTTTGTACTTCATCAAAGTCATTATGCTTTTTATGTTCATTTGAGCTTTTATTGTGAATTTTCTTGCAGTTACAAACCCTGAAGAAGTCCTGCACTGCTACCAAACTGCTGAAAGAATTTTGACGGACAAAAAGCACGACCCTCAGGCCAATAATGTGTTTTTTGGAATGCTCCTTTGTACTGTTTTGTACTTAAAACATATTTCATTGTGATGACACTTTGTATGCAGCAGACATGTATCATATTAAAAATTGTTGTTTTCACTGCTGTCTTGTTTCTCTTTAAATTTGCCTCATGTTACAAGAAGTAGGAATATGTTTTTACAATGCAGTTATTTGACCTTTACCAACAATTTAGCATTGTCTCATTTGGTAAGGTCACAAGACCAAGTGTGTATGTACACTGTACGGGATGGTTATTCCTGATTATACTAGGGTTGGGCGATGTCCCCTAAATTGGCTGTTGCCGATGTATGCAGTCAACCATCGGGATGGACGATGACATCCTCGGGTGGGCTATTCGTTCTTATATAACTGCTATTCGTTATTTTACTTTTTTTATTTTATTTCCCAACTAATGACTAATCCGCGATGATCCAGTATAAACTGAGGGAAGTGACTTTAACAAAAAAAGTAACTAACAAAATAGAAAAGAAGTAGTCCGCTCCCGCACTTAACTAGTGAAGTGGACCTGCGGAGCGCGGACTTACAGCTTTGTGTTTGAGGGGAAGGGGGGGGGGGGGGGGTGCTTTGTTACATGAGCGGTATGTGTGGGAGATTTAAGACTGCGATCAGTCCCGCAGCTCTAGGGGGACGAGCTACCGAACTCTACCGGGTCTAAAAGTGTGTGTCTGAGCACAGCTCAGATCGTCAGCGCACACAGCGGTTTGAGCTTCAAAGCAGAAATGTCGCTCAGTCCTTCGAAAAGTCCAGTCGTGTTCCGACTAAATTAAGGCTGATGTTATTCCCACATGTTTACGTGCAGCCAGCAAGCAGCACCACCCAAAGCTAATGTTGTTAGCCCGTGTTAGCATACTGCTAATCCTGGCTTCGTTCAGAAAAAGCACTGACCACACGGATTAAAATTCAAATGATGAGCGAACAGGTGTTTCATAAGAACCGTAACATTATTAAAAGCACGTTTAGAAGATCATCTCGTATTTTATCGAGCTGACATGTCAACGTATATAGCCGCTCGGCGCTGTTTATAATCGTTTTGTGTCATGATTTGAACTTGTCTTGTTTTTGGTCCTTGTTCTGTCTTGTTTCTGTTTCCTGTTTTATTTTGAAAGTCTCCTGTCTTGTCTGTTTTCTTGAGTTTTACTTCCTTTGGTCCCCATCAGCCCTGATCGTGTCCACCTGTGTCTTGTCTGCCCTGTCTGTATTTAAGTCTTGTCTCTGCCTTCCTCCTGTGTTGGTCCATTAGTGTTCCTGTTCTGGTGTTCTCGTCTTGTCATGCCAAGTTCCTTGTTCTCTTGCCACGTCACAGTGAGTTATGTTTCAGTTCTGAGATCCTGCTCTGCAGCGCTTTTCGTTTGTGTTTCGCATTAAACCCCTTTGCCCCTGATCCTCATGCCTCCGCCTCTGCGTCTGGGTCCAACCGGCTCTCAAGCCACCCTGCACCATGACAGAATGGACCAACCAAGTTTTCTGGACCCAGCAGAGCGGGACATGCAGCTTTTGGAGGCCTACTGCCTCGAAGCAGAGAGGACCAGGTCCTATTGGGTCTTTAACACACTCCAGTTCTGCACTCCAGCTATGGAGGGGAGCCATCTCGCCATGAAGGGGGGTCGTCGCCGTCGCCGCCACCGTCCCCGTCCATGTCCCGTTCCTGTTCCAGAGGTGGTCCGGCACGCACCACATCGCTTTCCAGTGGTGGTGCCGGATGCACCCCATCCCCGTCATGTTCCGGTGGTGGTCCCGGACGCACCACAGCCATGTCCAGTGGTGGTCCCGGACGCACCCCAACCCGTCCCGGCTCCCAGGGGGGTGCCACCTGCACCCCGACCCGTCCCAGCTCCCAGGGGGGTGCCGCCTGCGCCCCGACCCGTTCCTGCTCCCAGGGGGGTGCCGCCTGCGCCCCGACCCGTTCCTGCTCCCAGGGGGGTGCCGCCTGCGCCCCGACCCGTCCCGGCTCCCAGGGGGGTGCCGCCTGCGCCCCGACGGGTCCCCGGTTCCACTGCCACGCCTGACCCGCCTGAGCTCGGCTCCACGCCTGACCCGCCTGAGCTCGGCTCCACGCCTGACCCGCCTGAGCTCGGCTCCACGCCTGACCCGCCAGAGCCTGACTGCTGGCCCGACCCGCCAGAGCCTGACTGCTGGCCCGACCCGCCAGAGCCTGACTGCTGGCCCGACCCGCCAGAGCCTGACTGCTGGCCCGACCCGCCAGAGCCTGACTGCTGGCCCGACCCGCCAGAGCCTGACTGCTGGCCCGACCCGCCAGAGCCTGACTGCTGGCCCGACCCGCCAGAGCCCATGCCTGACTCCATGCCTGACTCCATGCCTGACTCCATGCCTGACTCCATGCCTGACTCCATGCCTGACTCCATGCCTGACTCCATGCCTGACTCCATGCCTGACTCCATGCCTGACGACTCCATGCCTGACGACTCCACGCCTGACGACTCCACGCCTGACGACTCCACGCCTGACGACTCCACGCCTGACGACTCCACGCCTGACGACTCCACGCCTGACGACTCCACCACGCCTGACGACTCCACCACGCCTGACGACTCCACCACGCCTGACGACTCCACCACGCCTGACGACTCCACCACGCCTGACGACTCCACCACGCCTGACGACTCCACCACGCCTGACGACTCCACCACGCCTGACGACTCCACCACGCCTGACGACTCCACCACGCCTGACGACTCCACCACG
Source organism: Oryzias latipes (assembly GCF_053564925.1). Lineage (NCBI taxonomy): Eukaryota > Metazoa > Chordata > Actinopteri > Beloniformes > Adrianichthyidae > Oryzias > Oryzias latipes. The sequence goes on from NC_136238.1 coordinate 23,941,352, forward strand.
CCTGACGACTCCACCACGCCTGACGACGCCTCCACGCCTGACGACGCCTCCACGCCTGACGACGCCTCCAAGCCTGACGACGCCTCCAAGCCTGACGACGCCTCCAAGCCTGACGACGCCTCCAAGCCTGACGACTCCTCCACGCATCTCATGCCGGACCTGCCTCGCCGGACCGCTCGGCCCCCCGGCCGTCCTCCGGACCTGCCTCGCCGGACCTCTGGGCCCCCCGGCCGTCCTCTGGACTCTTGTGCCCGTCGAGGTTTATCCTCCGGGGCCCCCCCCTCATGTGACTTTTGGAACCTCGGAGCGGTTCCTTGAGGGGGGGGTACTGTCATGATTTGAACTTGTCTTGTTTTTGGTCCTTGTTCTGTCTTGTTTCTGTTTCCTGTTTTATTTTGAAAGTCTCCTGTCTTGTCTGTTTTCTTGAGTTTTACTTCCTTTGGTCCCCATCAGCCCTGATCGTGTCCACCTGTGTCTTGTCTGCCCTGTCTGTATTTAAGTCTTGTCTCTGCCTTCCTCCTGTGTTGGTCCATTAGTGTTCCTGTTCTGGTGTTCTCGTCTTGTCATGCCAAGTTCCTTGTTCTCTTGCCACGTCACAGTGAGTTATGTTTCAGTTCTGAGATCCTGCTCTGCAGCGCTTTTCGTTTGTGTTTCGCATTAAACCCCTTTGCCCCTGATCCTCATGCCTCCGCCTCTGCGTCTGGGTCCAACCGGCTCTCAAGCCACCCTGCACCATGACAGTTTTGTATTGAATTGTTACATTCAATAAAGTTTGGGAAAAAAAGCCGCTCGGCGGAAGTTATATCCCCTTCCGGTTTTCAAACCCTACTGCGCATGTGCGAATGATTTATTCCGACCGAAAGTATGAGCTTAGTGAACGTTTTTATATTCTGAAAACATTTTTCTGGGCCCATCTACACGGTTGGATTCTAATCCGACCATTGATCCCATCAAGATATTTTGTACACCATGGCTTATGGTGTCGACTCGCAACGTGGCGGGGGCGTGGCATCACGATGGTGTCTCTCCATCGGGATGTCAGTCACCCATCACGATGGACGATGATATCGTCCATCGGCACAACCCTAGATTATACCCAGCATTTACTACTGAAAGTACCATGTAACAGAGTGGAAATAGGGCTGACTTTCTTGTACAGTACAGTTTCATTGTACTTAAAGGGTAAGTACTAGAGCTGTTACGATTCTCCAAATCCTCGATTCGATTGCATTTTCGATTCTAAGGTAATGGCTCGATTCGATTCTCGATTTTTACATTTATTCTTTTTTAAAGCACACATTGTCATTTTTCAAACTAGACTTTAATGCAATATAATATATGACCTTTGCTTGCAATGTACCACACTACATGGTCAAATTTAAAACTTTTATTAACAACATAATTTAACAATAACCTGTATCTTTAGTCAATTGAAAACTTAAAATTAACTGCCATTCAGTTTCTCTTTTGTAAGTGCAGTCTTCTTCACAAAAGATGACATTCAAGATCACAACAAAACAAACAAAAACAATAAAACAGACATGTTCATAATCTCTGAACAATTAAGTGTCTTAAACAATTTGATGCAGAGAAAAATAATTAAATCAATAAATAATATTCAATGTAAATTTATCTGAAACATTAACACAGCAGCACCAATATATTTAACGTTTTTAATCTGAAAAAATAGGTAATAAACAATGTTCTGATTTGGTTTCTAAATTATTATTTTTTTTATGATGTCATGAAGTGCAGCTGTTTTCCTGCATTACTTGCTATCTTTATGTCAAATACGGACACCAACTAAACAGGCAGACAAAGAATATGGAAAATAAAGACACGTCACCAAAATGTCTACAATAGTGGATAAAGAATGACATTTAGTATGAGCTGAGTAATCTAAAGGCACGTGATGATCCTGATCTGGGCAACACTCCGCGTATGCGGAGCCCACCAATCCTTTCCTTTCATTCTCTCTCACGCGGGAGCCGCGTGTGACAGGAAACGTGAGCGCGCACCTGCAGGGACGGAGGTTTACTGTTTCAGGCTGTCAGAAACTCTGTGATTAACAGATAATAAGAAACAAACAGTGGATCAGATTTTTACCAAGCTCTGAGCTGCTGTCACCGCCGACCCCCGTTAAATTTGCGCACCTTTGCCAGCTTTGCCTAAGACCGCTGCTACTGCGCACCCCCCCCCCCCCCCCGGCATCGAATCTGGGCGGCCCCACTATTTGAGAAGCACTGGTTTAACAGATAAATAAATAAATCTATGTTTTTGTGGTACCTGCAGAGATGCCCTGCCATGTTAGTCGTGCTGCCAGTGAGAGAATATAGTACACGCACATAGCACAGCTTGCAAAAAGTTGTTTTATTTTTCGACAACGCGAACGTTGTCAACATAACTCACTGGAAATCCAAAATACTTCCACACCGGCGACTTCAGTGAAAAAGGAGGGGATTCGAGTTCTGTCAATGGGTCTCCTGCAGTTACCATGCTATTTTTTGAGCAGCTGTTAGAGGAGGTTGACTCGCAGCACTTCAACACAAGTGTTTTTTTCCGCTTGGCAAGTAACCGGACGCAACATGGGGGCGTGGCCGCGTGATCGACGATTCCATTTTTTTAATTCGAAGTTCGAGATTGTGACTTAATTTCGATCGATTTCGATTTAAAATTGAAATCGTGACACCCCTAGTAAGTTCCAAGTAATATTCAAGTGAACGTACCCAGTATTTAGTAATGAAAGTACCATGTAGTTGAGTGGAAATAGGGCTGACTTTCTTTTACAGTACAGATTCATTGTACTTAAGGGGTAAGTACCAAGTAATATTCAAGTGAACATACCCAGTATTTAGTAATGAAAGTACCATGATGTTGAGTGGAAATAGGGCTGACTTTCTTTTACAGTACAGATTCATTGTACTTCAGGGGTAAGTACCAAGTAATATTCAAGTGAACATACCCAGTATTTAGTCATGAAAGTACCATGTAGTTGAGTGGAAATAGGGCTGACTTTCTTTTACAGTACAGTTTTAGTGTACTTAAGGGGTAGTTTCTGTGGTAAATTCATGGTAAATACCATGAAACATGCAGCGAGTGCAGACCTAAATGTCAAGGTACTTTATCTGTACTTACCTTGTTCATACATGTGGTAAGTACCATAAAAGACACCTTTGCACAAAATGTAAATACCCAGTAAGAATATTATAAATACCCAGTATGTACCACATAGGTATGAACCAAAAAGTACCATATAAATACACGGTAAGTACAGAGTAGACACAAAAAAGTACCATGTAAGTACCCAGTAAAGTCCCATAGAAAGTACCATGTAAACAAACTGTAAGTACCCAGTAAATGTCATAAAATGTACCATGTAAGTACCCTGAAAGTACCCAGTAGTTACACAATAAGTACCATGTAAATACCACTTAAGTACACTGTAAGTACTGTACTGTAAAAGAAAGCGTTACTGATTTTTCTTCTTCTCACTCCCTTTTTTGACTTGTTTATATAATTTGTCTTGTTTTATATAATTTTGTTATTCTACAAAAGTTACTTAAAGTCCCAGCTGTGTTTTGAGTCACACTTTGTAGTCTATACTAAAAGGAGAAAAACATTCACCTTGAGAGTAGCACCAGTTTTTAAAGGATTAACAATACAGCTCATATCTGGTGTCTAAGGTTTTAAATAAATTAATAAACACCATCTTCTCCACAGAGAAGATGAAGCTTATGGTGGAGAAATGGACATTAAATTCCCTAGCAACAGCTCTGGTGGACTTTCCTGCTATCAGCATGCCAATTGCACGCTCCCTCAAAACTTCTGACATCTGTGGCATTGTGCTGTGGGATACAACTGAAGATTTCAGAGTGGCCTTTTCTTGTGGCCAGTCTAAGGCACACCTGTGCAATAATCATGCTGTCTAATCAGCTTCTTGATATGGCGCACCTGTGAGGTGGGATGGATTGTCTTGGCAAAGGAGAAGTGCTCACTATCACAGATTTAGACAGATTTTTTAACAATATTTCAGAGAACTGGTTATTTTGTGTATGTCGAAAATGTTTCACATCTTTGAGTTCATACCATAAGAAATGGGAGCAATAACAAAAGTTTTGCGTTTATATTTTTGGTCAGTGTAATATGTGCCGAGGTCACCAGTAGGCCTGTTTTTGACTTTGGGTCTCTGTTTTCTTTCTGTACTGGAGTGTTTATGGAGCCACAACACCTGCAATGCAGACTAGACAAAAACACACCATTCTAATGACGTATCTAGTATGTTTACATCTTCCCTTACTGAATAATAAAAAAGCCTTTTAGCCTTGAGGAAAGAGTGAGAGGACAGCCACAAAGCCTAACAGGTCGTGTTTCTCCACCTCTCCCCTTTTGCAAAAGGTTTGAAAATTCATGCAGACTCTTGTGTGTCTTTTCATTTCCCAACTGCATATTTCATTTTTGGATGTCCTGAACCATCCGAATGTGCCGGACGAGACGGCAACAATCTCTAAACATCATCCTTGTCTTCTGTGCAATGTAATGAGACATACACAGACATGTGAAAGTATCTGCTGTAAATCCAAATATTACTCACATCCATGTTTATGATGACTTATGACATGAAGAAGTATTCCATTCACACAAATCAATGCATGGGAACGTGATATTTCAAGAGAACAAGAAATTATTTCTTTTACACAACTTAATTATTGCGTGGCAACAAGACATTATTTTGTGGGAACAAATTATTAATTTGTGGGAACAAGATATTTATTATTTTATCCATTTATGTCAGGTCATGGGCTCTGTATATGCACATACAGTGCCTTAAGTATTCACGATTTGAGGAAAACTCCCGAATATGATATTAGTGATTAATATTGCAATAAAGATATAACTTGTGGTATATAAACAAATAGGAAAGCAACCAAAAACAGTATTCCCATTGCATTGCAACAGTTTAAAAATGATACTCCAAATGACCCTAGTCTACATAGGAGATGAACATCTAAAATAAAAGAGCTCCATCTGATTGGTCAAAAAAGGGAAGGTATCCATCTGATTGGTTAAATGCATAAAGGGATTTATTTGAGTCGATAAATACTTCAAGCTGCCATAAGATTGTCTTAGCATATTTAAGGTAACCAGTTTTTGCAATTTTCATTGTCTTTTGGGATATACATATTTCACAGCTTGATCTTGCAATAAATATAAACTTGTGATTTATTGTGCAAACCAACCCCCTTGGATGTTTGTCCCTTTTGCTGTTTTCATAAATCACTCATGGTCAATAAAATTTGTCTTTTCTCTCTCAGAAATTTACTAGAAAAAAATCTTCAATGTCAATGTGAAAACAGATTTCTACAACGTAATGTCAATGAAACAAAAAGTATGAAATGAATTATAATTGTTAATTATTAGACCCCATTTTAAATGTAATGGTCTAATTCAATAGAAGTCCATCTAATTAGTGCCAATAGTCTCACATTTGGTCAAATGAAGATCACCTGACCGGTGTGGGTGGGTCCCAAGTGACTGAATTATAAAACACCAGCCTATAAAGGGTCCAGATACTGGTGGAGCAGTATTCCAGGCTACCATGTCACCATGAAGGCAGAAAAACACTTCAAGCAACTCAGAGAAAGGCTTGTTGAAAAGGTACAAGTCAGGGATGGATACACAAAATTATCCAAGGTATTGAACATGCCCCGGAGTTCAGTGAAATCAATCAAGAAGTGGAAGGAATATGGCCCTTTTTTGAATGTGTGAGAGAAGCCACCAAGAGCCCTAATACTATTTTGAAGGAGTTACAAGCCTAAGTTGTTGAAACCGGAGACTCCAGGTGCCCACACTGGTGTACAAGGAAGAACATGGGAGCAACTGCAAGATGATTCAAGATAAATGAATCCATGGTTCCCAAGTGGAGGAAGCTGGAATACAAACTCCAACTTTCAAGAAGACGCAGCTGAATATCCGCGGTAAAAAGACGACTGACCGAGGGATTAACAATCAGCAATCATCTTGGAGAAGCTTACAGAAAAAGCTTTATACTCTGGTTTAACGGCTTCATCTTTCCATCTGGATGACGCAGCAACTTCCAGCGGATTACAATGAAAAGCTGTTCATCTTCCACTCATACTGCAGTAAAAAGATCGCAGACAAACACCTCCAGCCCAGCTGAATTACCGACATGGACGAAGCTCCGCTCACTTTTCACCTCCTGGTGAGTCACAATGTGGAGAACGGGAGCCGCGTGGTAGGATACGTACAAAGGGGCAGGAAAAGTTGGATTTATAGTGTTGTAGAAGGCAGCGCCGGGTGAGTTACGCTACAGTTTGTGAGCAGCAGCAGCATTTTTTACATTTTTCGTTCTTATATAACTGCTATTCGTTATTTTGCTTTTTTCATTTTATTTCCCAACTAATGGTTAATCCGCGATGATCCAGTATAAACTGAGGGAAGTGACTTTAACAAAAAAAAGTAACAAACAAAACAGAAAAGAAGTAGTCCGCTCCCGCACTTAATTAGTGCAGTGGACCGGCGGAGCGCGGACTTCCAGCTTTGTGTTTGATGGGAAGGGGGGGGGGGGGGGGGGTACAATGAGTATAACACATATACCGCTCATTATACCGCACATACCGCTCATCTTCTGTATCTTACTGCTCATTATACCTTATAATGAGCGGTATGTGTGGGAGATTTAGGACTGCGATCCGTCCCACAGCTCTAGGGGTACTAGCTACCGAACACAGAACCGGGTCTAAAAGTGTGTGTCTGAGCACAGCTCGGATCGTCAGCAGACACACAGCGGTTTGAGCCTCAAAGCAGAAATGTCGCTCAGTCCTTAGAAAACATTCAAGCAATCACGTGGATTTGTGTTTCCAGTCGTGCCCCGACTAAAATAAAGGCTGATGTTATTCACACATGTTGCAGCGCCACCCAAAGCTAATGTTGTTAGCCCGTGTTAGCATACTGCTAATCCTGGCTTCGTTCAGAAAAAGCACTGACCACACGGATTAAAATTCAAATGATGAGCGAACAGGTGTTTCATAAGAACCGTAACATTATTAAAAACACGCTTAGAAGGTCATCTCGTATTTTACCGAGCTGACATGTCAATGTATATAGCCGCTCGGCGCTGTTTATAATCGTTTTGTATTGAATTGTTACATTCAATAAAGTTTGAAAAAAAAAAGCAGCTCGGCGGAATCTATATCCTTCCGGTTTTCAAACCCTACTGCGCATGTGCGAATGATTTATTCCGACGGAAAGTGTGACTTTAGTGAACGTTTTTATATTCTGAAAACATTTTTCTGGGCCCATGTACACGGTTGGATTCTAATCCGACCATTGATCCCATCAAGATATTTTGTACATGTAACCGCGGCTTATGGGGTCGACTCGTAACGTGGCGGGGGCGTGGCATCACGATGGTGGTCTCTCCATCGGGATGTCAGTCACCCATCACGATGGACGATGATATCGTCCATCGGCACAACCCTATTTCAGATACAGAAGATGAGCACTTTGATGGATTTTTTAGATGCTGTTTTATGACTGAAAAAATAAAATTAAATCAAAACTAATTCAGATTTTCTCCCAGTATTTTTTTTAAACAAACGACAGTTCTAATAACACTTATTTTTTGTAAATATGTAAAAGCTAAATTTTCGAAATGATTGACTTAATAGCTGGAAAATAGAAATACAAAAGTATTTTGTTAATCAGTAAAGTGGAACCACAAAGTTCTTGTTGGGTTTTGATCTGGAAGAAACTGGACCAAATGGTTCTTTAGTGTTTCAGTGTTAAAATTTTTGAACTAAGCATTTTTTCACTGATGTGTTCAGGTTTGGAATCTTTTCTGTCTGCAGATCCATGAGCAGGACCCTGTCTTTGGGTTTTAGCTTGAAATGTAGTTTTGGAAATAGAATCTGTCTGAATGTCTGGAATTGGAGACATGGAGACATCAAAGAGGTTTAGATGGGATTTTGGGTTTGACAGAGAAATCTGCTGAAAAGAACTGAACTACAAACTTAGAACCACAGACGACAAACAGATTGTACTTTTTTATCTGCTAAAAATTTTCTCTTTGATCTGTTAAGGTTTCCCGTTTGTCGTTAGCTGGAGGGACTAGCTACGATCATATGATTTGAAGAATGTTGTCGGCTGCACTGACCAACAATGTCTTCTGTCTTTTCAACTGGAAGAGACAGGAGAGACTCTTCCAGGACACGCTGTTGATGGACTGCATGTTTGGAGAGCTTGAAGCTCAAGATAGAACCGTTGTTGAAGTGAACATACCGATAGTGTGGAGATGAAGATCAGAGTCACACTGACCTGCTGACTTGTGAGAGCTGTCCACACTTTGGACATGACTTCTGTCTCTTCTCTTCCTCTGATCACTGTTCTGTGGGTCTGTCTCTTCATCTGTAGTTGATGTTGATTCTTCATGTTGGTTTCCTTCTTCATCCTGACTATCAGTTACATTAAAGCTCTGCTGATTGTTTAGATCTGCTTCACTGCTCTCATCTTCCTCATAAGTAGGAATCTCCATCAAGGTATCAGTCTCCTGCTTCAGATCAAGCTGCTCTTCATCCTGACTGATGCAGAGTTCCTCCAGTTCCTCTTTAATCTGTTGAGGTTCTGGTTCCTCTTGTTCCACTCTGAAGTCCCTGTGCTGGTTGCAAAGATCTTCCTCTTCAGTCATCCAATGTTGGGGGAGGTCTGCAGGGACACAAACACAACAAGAAGTCTTTTGTACGTTTCCAGGACTTTAGGTTTTGTCAAGCATCCATAAACTCTGTGATCATTGGGGAAAGTTCCTGAGGAGTCTAGAGGACCAGAAGAGACTAATTGAAACAATAAATATAGATGCCATTAATTTAAGTAATAGATGTGTCGTAAATTTCTTAAAATTGAAAATAAATAATCAAAAGTGTCATTTAAAGTGTCAATATTTAATAAAAATTCAATGCTGAGTGATTTACACAGGTCACATTTCTAAGTTATTCTAATATTCTATATTCTATTCTATTTCTCCATCTGACATTGACACAGTTTAAATGTGAACTTTGTTTCAGGCTGATGGTTGAAGTCCCGCCTTTTTTCTGCCTTGTGCAATGAGATGAGAAGCCAACTTGAAGCTTTGTTCTTCCAGTTTGTTCTTCTGGTTCTAGAGTAGGAATGTGCCGATTCCATTGGTGACAGAAACAAACACACAGTAGTGTCTGATAAAGACACGTCACTGACCACTCATGGATCATGTGTGACACATGTTACTGGCATCTGCATTTATGGCACACAGTCGGGACTTGACGACACTGGAGTGTGGTTCCACCAGCTCAAGCAGCTGCTCCAGATGTGTACATTGGATTCTGTACACAAGTGGTCTCTGGACAGTTGTGGACAGATGTACACAAATATACACAACTGGACACACTGGACCTTCCAGCAGACAGGCTGTAGGTAATGACCAAGTCCATAGTTGTGGGACATTTTTGAAATCAATGAAAACTCTCAGTCATTACATCATCAATGTTGACGACATGTCAATCAAAATCACCAATGATTGAAATCTTATTATACTTGATGTGAAGTGATTAAATGGATTGAAGTTTTTGCAGGACTTTTACTGTTGGTGTTGCACAAAATTAGGAAAATGCTAGTGATGAGTTATATGGTTACGTTTTTAATGTTTTATAAGACCTAAAAGTAATAATATCACCAGGCTTTGTTTTGCAGCATATTCATTGTATAATTTTGACAATGTATTTTTATAGAGAACAAAATATTATATGTTATTTAAGGTTTAACTTGATTTATTCTGGGTTAATATTCCTGTCTGTTTTTATTCATTTTCAGTTCAGTTTTAAGTTGTAAAAGTTTAAGTTTAGCTTTAGTGTTTTCAGTAAATGTTTCTTGTTTGGCCGAAAACCTAAAGGTCCGTACACACCGGGACGAATATTTGCCAGCCGTTTTTCGCCAGCGTTTTTCAACACGTTTTTTGTGTTCACACCCAGGTGTTTTTCGCTGACGATGAGCCGAGTGAACATGCAATTTCATTCCCTGACATTAGATGGCGCTTAATGTAAAACAGAAACACTCCTGTACACAACGTGGCGCTGCAAAAATTTACGCTTCTTAAAGTCGCTTTTCACTCAGAAGAAGAGAGCAAGTATTTACGCGCTTGTCAGAATCAAACAAAGAAAACATGAATATTTCAAGCACCAGTAGCTCCAGCTCCAGCGATGAAGAAATTATTGTTCTATTGAATGATGAAAGACGCCGGAAAATACGCAGATTTTGGGTACATCCCACAGGGCTCCAGACTGCGAGCAATTGGTCGCATTTTGCGACCAAAATTTGAGAGTGTGCGACTAAATTTTACATCCAGTCGCACATGTGCGAGCAGTAAATTTGCCTCCCCCACCCTCCGTATTTTTTTAGACATTAAACTTGGAAGGGGCACGTCAATGATCAATGAAATAATCAATGAGACGCAAGCGCACACGCACGCAGGCAGACACACACACTCGCGCACATACTCATGAAACGCGAGCACGTACACTCTCGCGTGATACCTGTCTGTGAGGCGGCCACTGCGTGTGAGAAGAATAGGGAAAGCCACTGTGAGTGGCTAAAATGCGTGGAGGGGGCGGGGCCTAGAGCTGACCAACCAATCACAGTGGGGTATATGACTCTTGGGGGCGTGACAATGACAGGGTTTTGCAAGCAGGAAACCTGACAGCCCCCTCCCCGGACCACATTAAGGAGTTCTTTACTTTCCTTTCTAGAACGTATCTATTCGCTCGTAATTTTCTAAATACATGCAGTCCGTGCTGAACTTTTCTCTGGGTCAACAGACCCGGAGGAAGGTTTAGGTTTTGGCTACGGTTACGGCGGCGCATCTTACGGGTTACGGCAGCACACCGACCGACCGCCCCCGTCCCGCGGGAGTCGGGTCAGCTGAGGAGAATAAATGTCCCACACCTACATGCGTGACAGCTAACGGGGCTTGAACTTTAAACACGCTCGAGCAAAAATAACATTAGTTTTAGACACACTGAAAATACGTGGGGAAAATGCAACGATAGACGTGTTTGAGATGGGGGGGGGGGGGGGGGGCGGCTGTGTGATGAAGGCGAATCTGCAGCAAGACTGAAGGAGAACAGGAAATTGGAGTTGTCCTTAACATTCAATTTAGATTTAATATTCCTCTCCCCCTTAGTATGATCTGTGTTATTATATATTTTATGATTATTTTAATGTTTTGTAGTTTATGTAGCCTTTTTTAATGAATTGGTATTTTAAATTATTTTAATTAATCACTCAACTACAAAAACCATCAGGACACACGTCCCATAATGCATTGTTTTGTAGTCTGTAGGGCAGCTTTCAGTCAGTTCAGTTTTCAGCTGTGTCCGGGTAGGTTTGCCCCTTGCTCCCACCCCTTTCTTGCGATATTTTTGTGATGATTGACAGTTGATGTGGAAGCAAAAACAAAAATATATGTCACACACCAGGTGATCTGCGCAGCGTTGAGTCCACCTGGGTGATCTCAAACACGCTTGTTGTGCATCTTGGCTGCACCTATTTGGTGTCACAAAGATAAATTTCCATCCGTTTTCTTTACTTATTTGTACTGTCATGACAGTGATGGTGATGTCAGTTTACCTTCTTGTTGAATCTTCAAAAGTGCAGATTAAAATGTGACACTGAATCTGAAACAGCACATTGTAATTTCTGCATCTATTATTAAAGTATTTATTAGTAATACAGTGGAAATTAGTAAATTGGGTTAGAATGTTGATTTACGGTATGCGCCCCTAAATTTTCTGGTTGCGCCCCTAAAATTTTCAGTTAGGGGCCACTGTGCTCCTAGTGAAAAAAGTTAGTCTGGAGCCCTGTCCCATAGTTACGAGAAGAGAAGAACATAAGGGAGTTTTATCGACTGGTACAAGAACTGAAAATGTATCATGAGCGTTTTCGGGGATATTTTAGAATGTCCGTCATTATTTCTTCGCGGCAGTGTAGACGCTACTTGGCGTCTATCTTCTTCGCTGGTATGTGTGCTCAGAAAGGCAGTTTGATGTTTGAGCGCCCCCAAGCTGTGTTTTACTGTAACTTCAGAAGCTCCAGACACGTGTGCAAAAGCGCCGTTCTCATTGGTCGTATAGTTTTAACCAAAAAAACGAACCCGAGGCGTTTTTAAAAAATGACGCTTTTACGCGTTTTTCGCGTCGGTGTGCACACTCACATTAGTGCCCTTTGTTTAGTCACAAGGCGATAAAAGTCAGCGAATATCGCGCGTGAAATTCGTCCCGGTGTGTACGGGCCTTAAAGCTGGTTTTTTAATTTAGGCCCCCTGTGTGACAGAGTTTGACACCCCTGTAGTTTGTGAAATTAATGATTTTTTGTGTAAAATGGACAAATAAAGATAGATAACACGAAAAGAATGTAATCAAATTTCTATGTGTGCGGGGGGGGGGGGGGGGGGTGTTGTTACTCGCCCGGGGAGTAAGTTAGTGTAGATCCGCCACTGAGTGACAGACGGGTCCCCAAAAAGAAGAGCATGAAGCGTCTCTGTTTCTTTGTTAAAGGTCACACATACCTATGTGGTGAAGTTGAATTTGTGGTTTCCAGATGACATCCAGCAGTCTGCGCTGACGACAGAGCTCCTGCTCGTACTGGACGATGGTTCCTTCACAGAGTCTGCAGATTTCTTCAGCAGCAGCAGCTAGTCGCTCGCTGATCAACTCTCTCAGAGACTGAAGGGAAGACATGGTTCCTGCTCCGATCTTCAGCTCCAACTCCCACAAACACCGCCGTCCTCTTCACTGCAGCTCCGATCGATCATCTGCTAGTCTCACAATCACAGCAATCCACGTTGTCTTTCCGTTCAACACTTCTTCACTCATTTACGACACTTTGGAAAATGCTGGGAGTTCCCACACGAACCACGTATCGTCCTTTCTGTCCAAAAACCTCACAAACGTCCCAACAAAACACCACCGACCTCTCAACACAAGCGAACGCTGCTAGCCTACCAACAAGCTAACGCTGCTAGCAATGCGCCTTGTTCTGTTTACTTCCGGGTCACGTACAGAAACTTTATTTAAAAAGAAACGGATAAACTGCTTAACTGAACCTCAATATGGTTAAAAAAGCTTCAAATATTTTTTAGAAACGATTTTATTTCAGGAGATAATAGAGAAAAGAAAAGAAAAATAGAAAAAAAGAATCAATGAAACATTTTGAGTGCTGTTGTGACGTCATTACACTGTGTCTCATTCCAATGTTCAGGTTTGACTACTATTTCACAATATCAGATGAAATTTGAACATATCATATTTGGCCTACACGAAAAAAATATAAGATCAAACGTAAAATTGGCAATTAATCTAATTATAATATTTGATAAATTTCATATTCACAAATCAAAGTTTTCTTCATCACAACTTTTTTCCCTTTAATAATTAAATAATTAGAATCTTATTTACATACTATTTCTAATAGTTTAAACAAAAAGGCCATACATATTTATGAAAACTGTCTCTGAATATTTTCGATGCATAGCATCTGTAATCTTTTTGTAATACATGTACCATCCCTTGACATTGTTGTTGTTATGACTATTGTTCCTGTCATACATATTTGTTCTATTTGTGTTAAATAATAAAGTTTAGAAAAAAAAAGAAAAGTTCAGGTTTGACTACACAATGCATCAGAGACTAACCAAACATGATCACATTCGTTTATTGTATTTCTAAACTACAGAAATGAATAAAGAAATTTCTTAAGTTAACAAAAAACAATGAAACAAGTTTCAAGCAAAAAGATCCTAAAAAACTGTTCCTAAAGAGAATAATTACGACTATAAATAAACATTGAACTGGATAATTATTAACAAAGACAAGCAATAATTTTGAAATTTTTATTACAGTGAAAAAACAATAGAGAAAGTTACTTAAATTTAATTAAAATTAGAATAACCAATTTATGAAGTCTATAACTGAGATGTAACACAATAAAAGAAAAATGAAAAACATGAGAGATCTTTGGAATGCAAACTTTTTTCACCGACAATCTGCAAAGATTTTAATGCTGTTTCTTGTTTCTGTGTCTTCTTCAAAGATTTTTTCAATAAAAAACTGGGAAAGATTTAAATAAATTCACATATCTTTTCAGTTTAAGACAAAAAACACCTAACGTTTTTATTTACAGTACAGACAAAATGTTTGGACACACCTTCTCATTCAAAGAGATTTCTTTATTTTCATGACTATGAAAATTGCATCAAAACTATGAATGAACACATGTGGAATTCTATACATAACAAAAAAGTGTGAAACAACTGAGAATATGTCATATTGTAGGTTCTTCATAGTAGCCACCTTTTGCTTTGATTACTGCTTTGCACACTTTTGGCATTCTCTGGATGAGCTTCAAAAATGTTGAGAAATGCAGACATGTGTGCTGCAGATGCCATGTTTGCCACTAGAGGGCAGCACAGCAGCTTCAGTCTTTGTTGCTGTGTGAGCCTGAAGGAGCTTCAAAGTGAGCTGCAGCTTGGTTCAGACAAACCTCCACATTCACACACAGATGTGATCCTGAAGAAGTCTCAACAGAACATTTCAGGAGAACTCTTCAGTCCAGAACATGAGCCTGCATTGTTCCTGAAACTGGGATCAGAGTTCTGCTCTCTGCTCCAACAGAACCACCTTCATGAGCTCCTGGTTTCTTCTGGATCCTCCAACATTCAGACGCTCTCTGACTGAGTTCATGTCTGCACAGAAACCTTCAGGGTTTACTTTCATGGAGAATCTCTGGAGGAAAGGAAGATTTAATCAAATATTTTTGTTTGATTTAAATTCAAAGCTGAAATACAATGAGGTTCTCTTTAGGACCCAGCAGCTTATAGACTGCTGCAGCTGCGGTCACATGATTGCTTGTAACTGCAGAGGAAACAGACACACACACACACCCACACACACACACACACACACACACACACACACACACACACACACACACACACACACAGAGGGAGGTGTTCTGCTTTCAAAATCAGACAGCAGAGTTTCTCCAGCAGACACAGACGTTGGAGTTTCCTCCGTTTTCTTCTTCTTTGGTGAGTATTTGTGTAAAAGTTGTTTTCTGCTCTCATCATGAAGCTGTTGTGTTTCTGTGAGGGACATGGAAAGAAAAACTTCTCAGCTTCACTGTCAGCCATTTTCCTGAGCTGCATGTGAACAAACTCTCTGTTCCTCTGAGTCTGACTGATGATCAGAAGGAGCTGTTTCCAGGAAATAGTCAGGCCCCTCCCTTCAGCTCCATCAGAGTTTCTGCTTCAGTGTCAGTAGATGACAGATGAGGGGAGGTCATGCACGTCTGGAAGCAGAAGGTCACATGACCTCACCTCTCAGTCGCTGAGAACAATAATCTGTCAATCAGCTTGAAGCTCCGCCCTTCCTCTCAGCTGCTGTCAGGTATCTTCTTGAACCAGGGGGGTATTCCAGGAAGCATGTTTAAACTAGCCTTACTTTAACCCTGAATTCTGGCTGAAATCCGCCTGAACTTGCTCACTCTGAGTATTTCGTATCCAAAATACCAGATATGAGTTGGCGTAATTACGATGGACTTGGCAACCCTGGGTTAATGCACGTGCACAGCAAGAACAAAAAGTTTTTCTCAATAGATCGCTGATTTCCGGAGTCACCATGGAAACGCGTGAAGAAAAAAAGAAAGCGCTATACTTTGGTGAGACGGAGTCTGAGATTTTAATGACGGCGTATGAAGATTATACGTCCATCGAAAAAGTAACACGGCTGCATTATAGCAAAAGAAAGAGTTTCTTCTTGTAGTAGTGAATTAATTTAATTGGTAACAAGTAATTGAGTTAAATTTATTCAACCTAATTTTTTTTTTTTTTTTTTTTTTAACTTGTCCTGTCCAACAGCTGGGCAGACAGACGAGAGCTGAGGGCCTCTTGTGTTGGACATATTTTGCTTTAACAAGAGGGGTTATTAATCTTCTGACAAACCAAAGGTATGTCTGAATAAACCCCTTTTGTAATTGAGGCCAAACTTTATTAATTTCAATCATGTCTGAAAATCTTTGGTGTTGGACCGGACGGAAAAGGAAAGAGGGGAAGAAGAGAGAGGGACGCTAGAGAGAGGGGGGGTAGGGGGTGATAATAGGAGGGGAAGGGGGATAAGACCATGAAGCAGCATAAAGCAACAAGTTTACTGGTTGTTAATCATTATGGTAAGGTTCAAATGCAGTACAAAAAGGGCGGGGCCCGTCCACACACACACTCAAATGTTATAAACACACCTGCTAGCTGCAAAAATGTCCACCTGTCGACACGTACACAAAACAGATAGTGTTCACACGCATACTTATGCCTGATAACCAACTAGTGTGAAATATTTCAGTCATTCAGTCATGCAAGCTATTAGTGCAAAGGTGAGCTAACACCAGTGCTCAGGTGAGTGTTTATGTTCTTCTAAAATGGATGGTGGAATGTGAAAAGAAGGAGGGAGAGTGCCCAGCCATCCCCACCCCAAGACCCCCACCGCAGCAGCAGCGGCAGCCGGAATCCCCCCAACGCCACACGGGAACCGGCAGGGAACAACCGCCGCCCGGGCGACCAAGCCCGCCACCCAGGCCAGGGCCAGCAGGACCGCCGCAAGGCCCCCAGAGCCAGAGAGCAGGGAGGCACGGGGGGAAAGAGAGCGCCGCCCCAGCCCAACATGGAGAGCAGCCCCCCGCCGCGCCGGGAGAGCCCAACGCAGGGCCCCACCCGAGAAGGGCGCCCACAGCCCCACACGAGCAGCCCATCACCACCCAGGAGTTCTGGGCATCCCCCCGCCCCAACCCCAGGTACGAGCCAGGACCCCCCAAGGGAGACCCGCTCCGCACTCCAGGCAGCCACCCAACCGGCCCACGGTTGGTTCAGGGAGGAGCAAGGCAGGGGCCAACCGCCCCCGCCCAGGAGAAGAGTGCTCCGGGGAAAAAGGGGGCCCACCAGGGGTGTTGTAAACTTGGCCCAACCAGGCTCGGCCACAGTTGGAGATTTGGCAGGGCCAAGCACCCAGGGGCAAGGACCAGAACCCACCCCCCAGGGACACGGACACCCCCGGCTCAGGTGTAATGTGAACACCCCCCCCCCCCCCGCACGGAGAGAGCACCGCCGCGCCCAGGAAACCGGCACCCAGGGGACACGGCTGCCGTTGCCAAGGGCCCCGTACCCCCCACCAGGGAAGGGGTAGGGGACAGATAGTCCTAGGTCCCACCTTCCTTGCAAAATGTGTGTGCATGTATGTGTGTTTGTGATGGTGTGTGTGTGCATGTGTGTGTGTTGGAATGTATATTTTGAGGGGGGAGGGGTGTGTGCACTGGGGGGGGTGCAGTTAAAATTGGCGGGTAGGGCAGTGGCAGTTTTTATTTTTCATCAAGCACTGAGCCATGGCCCGCGACCGTCACCCCCGTGGAAGATGATCAAGCCAGGTTTTGCGCATGCGTAATCGCTCACCCCGCTCACCCCACTCACCCCGCTCACCCCACGCCCCCTCCCTTCTCATTATTCACAAACATTTGCGTCTTCTTCTCAAAGACAGGAAAGCAGCTGCGGAGCGGGCCATCAGTTTTCAGGCTGCTACAAACTATGTGATATGAGTAAAGCAATAGTGGTGCATACATTTTTTGACAAATGCTGAGCCGCGGCTCCGCCCCCTTTCATTTTTCAGCCCCGGGCCATTGCCCATATTGCCCGTGCCTAAAACCGCTACTGCAGGAAGGTCAACCATCAACTGTGAGAGCTTTAGGTCTGAGAGGAAAAAAAAGAAATGGACAACACTTGAGGACACAAAGCTCAGTCTTGGAGGATGAAGCAAACAGCTGAACTTTTCTCTGAGCTCAGTCCAGACATGAGCTCCAAACACAGCTAACGCATCATTTAGACCTTCAGATGGACTAGATCTGCTCTATGATCAGAACTTCCCACTGACTGCTTTGATTGTTGTTCACTAACGTTTCTCCTTAGTGTCCACAGAGAGAAGAAGAGGAGCGGACCCCAGTCTGCAGAAAGACCCAGAGCTGGTGAGCCAGAGCCTGATCATCTGCTGATGGATTCTTCTGGAAACATGTGGAACACTCATGAAGGAGCTTTCTTCTCTGCTCTTCCAGCAGATGTTGGTCTGCAGGAGATGTTTGGAGAACATCAGATCAGTCTGAGGAGCAGAAGTGAACATGTGGCTGAAGGAACTGAAGAAGCAGGAAGAGAAACGCTCCTCAACAGGGTCTACACTGAGCTCTACATCACAGAGGAACTGAGACCAGAGGGTCACACCCAACATGAGGTGATGCAGCTGGAGACAACCACCAAGACCAACCAGCTCCATGACACTGCAATCAAGAACCCAGACATCTTCAAAGTCCTCCCTGACCAACAGAGACCCATCAGAGTGGTTCTGACCAGCGGAGTTGCTGGAGCTGGAAAAAGCTTCTCAGTGCAGAAGTTCACTCTGGACTGGGCCGAGGGCTTGGAGAACCAAGACATCAGTGCTGTGGTTCCTCTGTCCTTCAGGGAGATGAACTTGATCAGAGATGAGCAGCACAGTCTTCTCACTCTGATCCAGCTGTTCCATCCAACACTCCAGAAGATCCCAGCAGAACAGCTGTCTGTCTGCAAACTTCTGTTCATCTTTGATGGTCTGGATAAAAGCAGACTTTCTCTGGACTTCAACAACTGTCCGCTGGTGTCTGATGTCACACACAAGTCCTCAGTCAACGTGCTGCTCACTAACCTCATCCAGGGACGTCTGCTGCCCTCAGCTCTGGTCTGGATCACTTCCAGACCTGCAGCAGCCAATCAGATCCCTCCTTCATGTGTGGACAGACTGACAGAAGTACGAGGCTTCAATGATGCTCAGAAGGAGGAGTACTTCAGGAGGAGGTTCTCAGATGAAGAGCTGTCCAGCAGAATCATCTCCCACATCAAGGGCTCCATGTCCCTCTACATCATGTGTGAAGTTCCAGTCTTCTGCTGGATCACTGCTGTGGTTCTGGAGAACCTGCTGACCACAAAGAAGAGAAAAAAGCTGCCCACCACCCTGACTGACATGTACTCCCACTTCCTGATGGTCCAGACAAAGAGGAAGAAGAACAAGTACCAGCAGGAACATCAGACAAGTCCACAAGAGCTGACAGAGACTGACAGGGAAGTTCTTCTGAAGCTGGGGAGGCTGGCATTTGAACATCTGGAGAAAGGAAACATCATGTTCTACCAAGAAGACCTGCAGCAGTGTGGTTTGGATGTCACAGAGGCCTCAGTGTACTCTGGAGTTTGTACTGAGATCTTCAGAAGAGAGTGTGAGATCTTCCAGAAAGCGGTCTACAGCTTTGTTCATCTGAGCGTTCAGGAGTTTCTGGCTGCAGTCTACATGTTCCACTGTTACTCCAAAGGGAAGGAAAAAGTCATTGAGGACTTTCTGAAGAACAATATGGAGAACACATCCCTGGATGAGTTTCTAAGTAGAGTCATGGAGAAATCCCTGCAGAGTCAAACTGGACACCTGGACCTGCTGGTTCGCTTCCTTCATGGTCTCTCTGTGGAGTCCAACCAGAAACTCTTAGGAGGCCTGCTGGGTCAGAGAAAGAAGACTCCAGAAACCATCCAGAGACTCTTAGGATGCCTGCTGGGTCACACAGAGAAGGATCCAGAAACCATCCAGAGAGCCATCAACAACCTGAAGATCAACAGTGAAGGAGTTTCTCCTGACAGAAGCATCAACATCTATCACTGTCTGATGGAGATGAAGGACCTCTCAGTTCATCAGGAGATCCAAGAGTTCCTGAAGTCAGAGAACAAATCAGAGAAGAAACTCTCAGAGTTCCACTGCTCAGCTCTGGCCTACACTCTGCAGATGTCAGAGGAGGTTCTGTATGAACTGGACCTGGACCAGTACAAGACATCAGATGAGGGTAAACGGAGACTGATCCCAGCTGTGAGGAACTGCAGAAAGTTCAGGTGAGTCCAGAAGTGATTGTGATGATAAATCAGATCAGTGTTCAGATTGATTTACAATGAATGAAAGGTTTGACAATGATTGGAAATAAAAAAAAACATGAAAGAAGAAAATCAGTTTGTTTTAACACACATATGATCTTTTAAAGAGCAAAGAAGGATCATATTTGTCCAACTGCAATTTGAATCCAGAACCTTTTGAAAGGTTTGAAGACAAAGCAGAAGGTCCAGAATGAAAGGATGTGTTCATTTCCACCATGTCAGTCATTCTAGAATCACATTTATAAAATGCTCTTTCTTCTGTTCATCATCTTCTTTATAGATAAATCATTGATCTGTGAATGAAACAGGTTGATGACTAAAAGAAGAAACTGAAGCAGAAACTTGATTTCTTAGGTTATTCTAGATCAGACACGGTTGTGTTTTTTTTAACTTACCGTATTTCCATGACCCAAGTGTGCACCGGGTTATAGGGTGCAGTCTCAGTTATGGGTAATTTTTGGTATTTGATACATACAAAAGACGCACCAGGTGTTAAGGCGTGGGCGCGTTAACACAACATACCAGTTAAACATGCATGCTAGTGTTGAACTTTTCCTGCCATGACGTTTTTGACCGTGGAGAGATCCTCTCCAGGGCCGACAGGGGATCTTCCTTCAAGGTTTAATTGCCTGTTTAGACCCTCAGAGCCTCCAGAGCAGGTTAATAAAAGAACCAGTCTCTGTTTCAAGTAACACAAACTGAATGCTCACACTCACTTGGCTGAGTGTCTACCCCCTCTTTTTGCAAACTGGGGAGCGCGGCATGCGGAAACTAAGCGCACACACATTTCAGCACACATACATAGACACTCGTTGCTGGAAAAAAACAGTGGTGAGAAAAGCTGAGTTGGTTCTAATGTCGTCTTCTTCGACTCCTCTGCCAAAGTCCCTCAACTACACATTAGGTGTAGCGCCTCATAGGGCGCCCCCTACAGTTAGGAGAAAATTTAAGACTTTCAAGTGTGGTTTATTGTTGTGAAAATACGGTACCTGACATGTTTTCGACGGATGTCTTCCATCTTCGTCATAGTCGAGGAGGACTCTGAGTTTGCACAATGAAGCTTAGCATCACAGCTAACTTGTAGACATACACAGGTTCTTGTTCCTCCATAGAAAGTTCTGCTTGAAGCTTGGTGCTGCTGTGGTTCTGTTCATGACAGGAGATGTGGACCTGAGGAGGAAACTGGATTCAAAGTTCTGCAACAGAACAGGAAGATGAACTGTTGTTGTTTACAGCTTCAGAGCAGAAAACATTAAAATATCATTTTGGAAATGGAAACAGAAAACTCTCAGAAAACTGGATCAGAACCAACATTTTAAAACATTCAACAATCATCATCATCATCATCCTCATCATGGTCAGAGTGACAGCTGTCAGTCTCTGTGATCCAGATGTTCTACTGTGAACTTTGGGGTTCAGACCTCAGATCACTGACAGACTGAGGGCAGCATGAAGCTCCATGGAGCTCCACCTTCTCCTCCAGCTGCAGATGAAAGAAAGATGAAGATCTGGGAGAGACTGATGAGGAGGACTGTTTCATGATGAGGATAAAGCTCTGATGAAGAGATAAATGTCCAACTGGAACTTCATCAAAGCCTGAATTTATCAGAAGATCACCTGTTTCTGTCTTTCTCTTCACAGAATTCCACATTGTGGACTCTCAGAGACTCACTGTGAAATTGTGACCTCAGCTCTGAAGTCCAACCCATCCCACCTGACAGAACTGGACCTGAGCAGCAACAGCCTGGAGGATTCATCCATGAAGTTTCTGTGTTCTGGACTGGAGAGTCCAAACTGCAGACTGCAGACTCTGAGGTCAGAACATTGAAGGTGCTGGTTGGTTCATTTCTACATTTGTAGTTTTTCACTGAAGCTGAAAGGTTTGGATTCAACGATTTTCTGGATCTTCCAGAAATTGACCATCTTTGAGTCTGCAGTGGAAGAAAACAGCTGCTGAGATTTTCTTTAGAACAAAGATGTTTCCATGGAATCACAAGGTTTAGCTATTGAAACATTTGTCAGATTTGCTGACCGAGGTCCAAGTTTAAATCAGACACAGCAGAGCATGCCACACAGACACACAGATACAAGTGGGACTGCAGACTAGAGAGGAAAATCAGAGAAATTAGAGTTTTGGTGCAGAAATGAAAGAATTGAGTAAACCTGCAGAGGCATATCAGTTTGCAGTTTTTCTCAGTCGCTTTAGTACAATTCTTAGATCAGAATGAAATTCCCAAAACTATTTGTTCAATCTTCACATCATGATGTCACTCGTGCACATCATATAAGCAGTTTCTCACTTCTTTGAACAAGTTGCAATTGCTTTGGTACATCCATGCAAATGATTATGTACAATTCTCTGCTCTTTGCTACATTATCAATTGTTTATGTCATGTTGATCAAAATGTATTATATAGTTTACTGTGCAATAGTCTTACTCCTCAAAACACCTAGTCATTAGTTTATCGTATAAGTCATTAACTGCAAAATGGTTGTGAGATTGTCCTATCTTATTTTTCCCTTTGTGTTACTGTTTGCAGTTGTTTTTTTCTATGTTGGTATGACATGGTCTGTCAACAAATTACAATATGAACAATAAAAGTGTAAATGTGAATCTTGTCCAGTCTCTTGCAATCAAACAAAAAAGGTGTAACTTACAATTTACAATAATTGTCATCAAAACTTTAGCTATAGTTTACATCAGAACCTCCCTCTAAAGTACACAGTTATATTGACAACATGACTAAGTAATTTGACTGTCTTGTTCGTAGACAATGACACAAGAACTTGACATTCTGATGGCACTGACATGTTCAATGACATAAAGACTTATTTTGAGGGATGAACTAAAGATTTTAAGCAAGTTACAGGCTTTTGCAAGAAATCCGTAGTGTTTTGCTGTTTGTACAAATTGTTTTGAGAAATGCACACACGTATTTGCAAACTTCAATTCTGATCTGAGAATTGTACTAAAGCGACTGAGAAAAACTGCAATGTCAGACAATATTTTCAAGGAAATATATATATATATATAGTTTTTTTTACATATATAGTTTTTAAATCAAAGCTTTAAATCCCACCTGACTGAATGGACCAAGTTCCTGGTTCTCCAGCTGCATCACTGCTCCTAAACACAGTTTTCTGTCTGATTACAGGTTGAAGGACTGCTGTTTGTCAGAGATCAGCTGTGAAGTTTTGGTCTCAGCTCTGAAGAAAAACCCATCTAATCTGACAGAACTGGACCTGAGCTGGAACCAGAACCTGCAGGATTCAGGAGTTCTTCGTCTGTGTGGTTTTCTGGAGAGTCCAGACTGCAGACTGCAGACTCTGAGGTCAGTAAAGAAGCTGAACTCCCTGAAGGATGAGAAGAATAGATCAGGTGAAGAACTTTCTGATGTTTTACTGGAAGATTTTCTGTCTCCAGCCGTGTTTGAAACAAACTGATGATTGGTTCAGATTTTCTTCATCAATTGAATTGATTGTTCTGATGATTGATAGAAACTGATCTGTTTCAATCAGGATCTTGTAAATCAGGATCCCCAACCTATTTTAGAACACGGATCCATTTCATGTCAGAAAAATGTTCACACATCGGCCTGTAGAAAGTTCAAGTTGGCGTCCAAATTAGTTTCAGCTTACAGTTTTCAGAAAACCATTCAAAGGATACTACATCAAATCTATTTGAAGAAAATAGTTTGAAAAGATCTTTAAATATTGAATCTAGAACAGACACTTCCTTTGAATGTCACTAGTACAACAAATACACACAAAGTGTTCTTTGGTCAGTGCATCATTCAGTCACTGAAAACCAGAAATGACTGCAGATTCATTTACCACTAGAAATGAAAAACTGTCACTTCAAAAATGACACTTTATTTTTGGAACTTTGTATTCAGAAAAGTTTCTGAATACTGAAAAATGCTGAAACCTTAAAAGTTCAACTCAGGCCCAAAGACAACAAAAGGACATTTAGAATAGAGTTTAAAACTTCATGAACGCAATGAAAAGCTGCAAACAACTGATGGACATGAACCAAAAAGAAGTGTCATTGAAAGTTCACTGACTGAATATTAGACGTTTCCATTCAACTAAAGACACAAAAAACCTCCTGATCTGTTCAGAGGAGAGAGAAGCTCTCTTTTTCTGAACCACATGTCCAGAGAGGAAAAATCATCTCTCACAAGGCACTGATGGTGCTGCTGTCTCCATGTACTTGTGTGCAAGGCGGCCCCTTGATGTTTGACCACCACTGAAGGGGCCAGTCCTCCAAGCTGATTGTGGGCTCTGCTTTGTAGCGCTCCACACAGTTCTCAATGCAGTCCTGGTCTTCATCAGAAGATTTTTGATTCAGCAAAAGAGCAGCTCTTTTTTTAGGTGGTGGGGGCTCCTCCAATGGTTCTTGCTTTCTAGGCCTCCTGCTATGGCCCTCCCTGAGAAAAGCACTGACTGACCTCCACACCTCTGATCTCTGGTGGACACTTGAGGATCAAGGGCAGTTGCTATCCTCAGCCATGTGATGTTCATTTCAGCCTCACGGCTTTCCATGTCTGTTGTAAAGTTATCTTTGAATTTAGCCAAGTCTGCTGGGTCATCCTCACAGGTTTCATCAGTCGGGACAGATGACACAATGCTGGCAGCATCACGGAGCAGGACACAAACTTCTCTCCTCCCAGGAGCTCCCTGATGGACCTCTAATAAAAATAGATATCATGAATTTCATCTTAATAAAAAAGGGAAACACAGATAGATAACTAAGTTAGCTACAATGCTCTAGCACTTCCTCCAGCTTCTTCAGCTTTTCCAGTTCAGTAAGGGTAGCCATGGAGACGTTGGTTGTCCTGTAACGTCCAGGTAATTGTGAGTCCAGAAATAAGTCCAGTGATCCCCATTGAGCTGCATGGGTCTTTTCCAACGCCTCCTTTATCTTTTTCATCTTCCTATAGGTTGCTGATGTTTTTTCACAGCAGTAGCTCTAGAGGGAAGTTGCTAGGCAGGGTTGTTGCTTGTTATGTGTATCATTTCACACAGGCCCTCATGGTCAACCACATTGATTGGTCTGCTAGCTGTTCTATCCATTTAGCTACAGCTGCTGAAAGCTAGCTTGTTGTTGAAAGTCAAAATCTGTGATAAACTCCGTCATATAAATGGAACGGCTTTAAATGTATTTTGAGTTTTTAACACGACAAAAGTTACAGCCTTCAAAAAACAAATGAATACATATGGAAACAGACCAGCAATTCCAGATAGAAATACAAAGGACACCAGCTGATCATCTGTGAGCACAGAGGCTCTGACTGGAGAAAGAAGTGAGACGTTAAACAGCTCCAACGACCAATCCAATAACCTGTTAGTAGCCAGTTAAATGCTACTAAAGAGACAAAAATGGTAGATGAAAGATTTGACAAGTTTCTCCAGCAGCCAAGCCAAGATTACAATTAGGAATAATTATTGAACCATTTATGGTCATTTTCACTCATGACATAGTTCTGATGTCATGCTGGGAACCCCTCTAACATCTGAGGGCTCCTCATAATCCTTTGCTTTTATACTGCAGTGCAGGTACAGTATTCCGCCAAGAGGTGGCTTTAATTTTCCATTTTACTGAATCGAACAAAAATCTTTACACCTGTTACATTCACCCCCCCCTTCAATTTCTGTTAAATTTAAGTTTGATTTGATTGAAGTGTCATGCACTCATGTGTCCAGCCTGCATGGCAATCAGAGTCTAAAAGAATACAAAGTGTCCATTCTTATTGTCCATGCCTTTGTATTAAAAGTTGCCAAAAAGAAACTTTCATTTTCAAAAAGCCAACGTAAAATGTTATCTTCAGATAACCAAAACAAATCAGGACATTTCTTTTCTATCACCTCATACAAACAAAGTCTGTTTTTGTCATACAAAGGACAATAAAACAGAAAATGAGATTCATCCATAACCACTTGCAGCTCACAGACCTCAGTCTTTTCTCCTGACCGACCCCCTGCAGTTTGCCTACAGAGCAAACAGGTCAGGGGACGACGCAGTCAACATGGCTCTCCACTACATCCTGCACCACCTGGACTCTGCAGACACCTACGCACGGGTCCTATTCGTGGACTATAGCTCTGCATTTAATACCATCGTCCCAGAGCTCCTCCACCAGAAGTTGTCCCAGCTCGCCGTGCCTCTCCCCACCTGTCAGTGGATCATCAGTTTCCTCACCGACAGGAGGCAGCAGGTAAAACTGGGTCGCTTCACATCCAGCACCCGGATCCTGAACACTGGCGCCCCCCAGGGGTGTGTTCTCTCCCCTCTGCTCTTCTCCCTCTACACCAATGACTGCAGATCAGGAGCCCCCTCTGTGAAACTCTTGAAGTTTGCAGATGACACCACAGTCATTGGGCTCATCCGGGACGGTGATGAGACTGCATATAGAGGAGAAGTGGAGCGGCTAGTCCTCTGGAGCAGCCAGAACCACTTGGAGCTGAACCCACTCAAAACAGTGGAGATGACAGTGGACTTCAGGAGGAACCCCTCCACTCCCCCCCCACTCACAATTCTCAACAGCACTGTCCCCTCAACAGACTCACACAGGTTCCTGGGGTCCACCATCTCACGGGACCTTAATTGGACCGCTCACATTGACTCACTCCGGAAAAAGGCTCAGCAGAGGTTGTACTTCCTGCGACAACTCAAGAAGTTCAACCTGCCTCAGGAGCTGCTGACCATTTTCTACACTGCAATAATCCAGTCTGTCCTGACCACATCCATCACGGTCTGGTTTGGTTCAGCTACCAGACACGACAGAAACAGACTTCAGAGAATCATCAGATCTGCTGAGAGGATTATTGGTTCCAGCCTTCTCCCCATTCAGGACCTGTACCGATCCCGTGCCAGGAAGCGGGCTGGCAGGATCGTAAAAGACCCCTCTCATCCTGGACACTGCCTTTTTAGCCTCCTCCCGTCAGGGCGACGCTTTAGGACACTGCGAACCAAAACCACTCGCCACAAAGACAGCTTCTTCCCCCAAGCTGTCACTCTTATGAACACCTGACTCCAGACTACTCAAGGACACTGTACAATCATATAAACTGTCCAACTGGAATTACTGCTGCTGCATTTTTCATTTTTTATCTTTTTGTCTTGTTATTTCAATCTATTTCCTTATTCAGTTATGTTTATTTATTCATACAGCTACCTTACACTTACCTTCTTTTATATTATTTATCCTTCTACTATCCTTCTCCTTGCTAGTTTGCACGAGAGCACAAGTAACCGAAGTCAAATTCCCTGTACATGCGCTGTACTTGGCAAATAAAGTGATTCTGATTCTGATTCTGATTCTGATTCCGAGGTACCTTTAAAGCGCCCTACTTCCACCTGTAGGGGGAGCACTCCTGCTCTAAGTTGAGAATCTCTGTCCTCTTCTTCAATTGTACCTAACATATGGCTCAGTAGAGAAATTATACTTAATTTGCAAATAAGTTTGTAAATTTGGTTTTTGAAGCAGTTTCACTTTCCAGTCTTTTTCATAGATATCAACTAAAGTTTCTTTAACATTAACTATTTTAATATTATAAACTATTAAAAAATAATGATTTTAAGTTTACGGAGGACAAAATATTAAGCAGATCAGAGCTGAAGGCCACTTGTGTTGGACAGATGTTACTATTACAATAAGGGTTTATGGATTTTCAGACAAAAACTATATTTGTATAAACCCTTTTTGTATTTAAGGCTAAGCTTTATTTATGATTATTATATTTGTATGCATTCCTTGTTGGACTGGACGGAAGAAAAGAAGAGAAATAAATAGAGATAGAGGGGGATGTTAAAGATGGGGGAGATAATGATACAAAGTAAGTGTGTCATAAGTAGATTGCATGACTTAGTTTACACATGTACACAACTTTTTACAGGTTGGAAGTATAGTCATACATTCATGATGGAAGATTTATCTGACAGACCTCTGCACAAACATGCACATATCTGGAAAATGATGTGTCATTTAATACTTAATAATATAGCAAGACATTTCATGTTTCACAGTAACACATCAGAACAACAATCTCAGTGAGTTCTGCTCAGCAATCTTTGCAGCTTTTCAAAGATCATTTTTCATTTGGGTGACAAACTCATGATAATCAACAACCAGTCTATTTCTGAAAAACCACGTCAACAGGCGACCATGGAATCCTCCTAACATAAGGAAAAATGCTGCAAATCCAGTGGTGTTATGCTCAGGGGCATCAGAACAGGAATTGAGCATCTGCAGAATTTGCAGCCACCTTGCTTTACTCTGAGAAGGTGAGTTCTTCTCATGTTCCCAGACCCCTATTGTATCTCTAAACAACTCCATTCCCTATTGGCTGATATGGAGTAGTGGGAGGTTCTTTAATCCATCTGCAAACAATTTTTTCAGGAGACGCTCCCGAAATGTGCCCTTTGATCAGAATGGATGTGCTGAGGAACCAAATACAGTGAAAAAGTCCTAGATGAGATGGCAAGGGACTTGTTTGGCCGACTGATTTCCACAATTGAACAAGCTAATTTAGTAAAATATCCGTGATGCTGCGTTCACACCAAACACGATTCACGCATCAAATTCTCTGTCTCCCGCCTGTCCAAAAGTGTTCCTGAGCTTGACGCCACAGCCGCTCGTGGGAGAAGCTTCCAGCTAATGTTTTTATCCTGATCGGTACATGGAGTGATGTCTGTGTTTATGCTGTTTACAATGCAAGAGCTCTGCAAAAACATGGGTAATCACGTCTCCATGTCTGGGTTCATTCTAGTACCGGCAGCTTCCCTCCTGCTCAGAGAGCTGTGTCTGTATGACAGCTGCTTCCACACAGTTTCTGTGTCTCTGTGACCTAGTTTGATGGTTTACTGTCCTGCATTAACCCGAGAGGGATTATAAAGCCCAAAAATGTTTATTTACAGCAGGTCAGTTTGTGCTTTTGTGTACGGATGAGAGGGATCCTTTGCTGTCTACAGACGGACTTGGAATGTTAATCAGCAACAGAATAATTTTGGAACATCTGCCAAGTGGAGTCACATCTCTTTTTCCTCCTCCCTGTGTCCTGACCGACCATCCCATCTTTTTTTCCTGTTAAACTCCTAGCCTGAATCAGTGACACAGTCCTCCATCCTCACAGTCATCCCTAACAAGGACATAGGGAGTAGGATTAGAATATGGACACAGCCTATGTCCTTTTATTTATTTATTTTTAATATGACATTTTTGAAATGGAAGCTTTAAATAAAAGCAAAATCTATTTTATTTGAAATATGTAATCATTAATAATTTATGGTGATAAATGACATTTAATTCCTCGTCTGTTTTAACTTCATTTCAAGTCATTTCTAATCTATTGCATTTTCATTCATGATTATGTTTTTGGGTCAGAATCCAAAAGAAAGGAGCAAACGATAAAAATGTCATCCGTCAGTCTGTCATCAGGGCGAGTCCAACCTGACTGAATGGACCAAGTTCCTGGACCTCCAGCTGCATCACTGCTCCTAAACACACTTTTCTGTCTGATTGCAGGTTGAAGGACTGCAGTTTGTCAGAGATCAGCTGTGAAGTTCTGGTCTCAGCTCTGAAGAAAAACCCGTCTAATCTGACAGAACTGGACCTGGGCGTGAACAAGAACCTGCAGGATTCAGGAGTTCTTCATCTGTGTGGTTTTCTGGAGAGTCCAGACTGCAGACTGCAGACTCTGAGGTCAGTAAAGAAGCTGAATTCCCTGAAGGATGAGAAGAATAGATCAGGTGAAGAACTTTCAGATGTTTTACTGGAAGATTTTCTGTCTACAGCCATGTTTGAAACAAACTGATTGGTTCAGATTTTCTTCATCAATTGAATTGATTGTTTTGATGATTGATAGAAAATTGATCTGTTTCAACCAGGATCTTGTAAATCAGGATCTCCAACCTAGTTTAAACACGGATCCATTTCATGTCAGAAAAAATCACAGATCGGCCTGTAGAAAGTTTAAGTTGGCGTCCAATTTAGTTTTCAGCTTCCAGTTTTCAGAAAAACTGAAAGCTAGGATTCTACATCAAATTTATTTGAAGAAAATAGATGGGATTTTAATGGGTTTTTAAAGGCTCTGTGTCAGAATCCACTGTTGTCTTCAGCATGGTGAGGGCTAGCTTCACAATAACTTTCAGCATCATCAGCTAGTTTGGATGGATGCGGTAAGAGTTCATGTTTGGTTATTCTGTCAAATGTTCTGTAGTTGACTTGATCTGACATAAAGAAATGTGGTTTGGATTTTCACCACTAAGGGGGCGCTAGTCGTAAAGCAGAGATGCTAATGTGGTCATCACGCTGAGCACGTCCAGGATTCTGGGATTAAAAAAAGGAACTTTGGGAGCAGCAGAACCAGCTGAAACCCTTAGACTGACAGCAGAACCAGAACCATCTGAAACCTTAGACTACCAGCAGAACCAGCTGAAACCCTCAGACTACCAGCAGAACCATCATCAGCTCCTCTTCAGGACCACATTCAGAAATTTTGGGCCCCGTGGATCCTCATGTTTTTCAAGGCCCCTCTACATTTTTGAAATGTCAGGAAATGCTTTCAGAGGAGCACAAAATACTTTTTCAGCTGTTTTTCTGCAATGTGAACATTTTAAAATGCATTTTACAATTTAGGATTCAAGATGAGGAAATACAATTTAATCTGACATTTTTGAAATCAAAGCTTTAAATCCCACCTGACTGAATGGACCAAGTTCCTGGACCTCCAGCTGCATCACTGCCCGTGAACACACTTTACTCTCTGATTGCAGGTTGGAGAAATGCAGTTTGTCAGAGATCAGCTGTGAAGCTCTGGTCTCAGCTCTGAAGAAAAACCCGTCCAATCTGACAGAACTGGACCTGAGCGGGAACCAGAACCTGCAGGATTCAGGAGTTCTTCATCTGTGTGGTTTTCTGGAGAGTCCAGACTGCAAACTGCAGACTCTGAGGTCAGTAAAGAAGCAGAACTACCTGAAGGATGAGAAGAACGGATCAGGTGATGAACATTCTGATGTTTCACCTAAAGATTTTCTGTCTACAGTCGTGTGTCAAAAAAACTGGTGATTGGTTCAGATTTTCTTCATCAAGAGAGGTGTAAAAACAATACCAATGCCCATATTTGTGCTAAAGGGAATAAGCAGCTGGGTTGAATTAATGTGTGCTTCTTAGAGTGTATCTTGATCACACTGAATGCTTCAGCAAAGGCAGGAGGCCCGAAACCCCACACCCCAGAGCTAGGGGCAGACGGCGCAGCAACCCGACCTATCCAGGCATCCAAGAGCCCCACCATTAGACAAGGAGTGGGGAGCAACCACCCTCCCGCGCTCCGGACCCCCACCACAGAGAAGGAAACAGAGGCCAAGACCCAGCAGCCCCCTGGCCGAGGAGTAGGAGGAACAGAGAGAGCGAACAGAGCCGGAGCCCCCGCCTGGGCAGGGTCCCGCCCCACCCAAGGCGCTCCGGACCTATACCCAATGCCCCGACCACTCGAGACCTACACTGGCACCTAAATGAGAGGCACGCCACCGCCCTAGAGTCCTGAGCCCCCACCTACCCCTAACCCCAGAGGCACGCCGGGATGGCCTACTGAGGACAAAATGGGGGAAGCGGTAGAAACCGACCGCCCGACTGGCAGGCGGATACAGGCGACCAGCAGAGGCCCTAGACAGAGCCAGGGGACGGTGAGCCTGAGGAACAGGCTCTAGTTGCTGCGAGCAACAATGGGAAAATTGGGGTTCCGCGGTATCCCCAAAAAAGGGGCCCCACCCACTTCCAGGGGGATCCGGTCCACCCTGCTCAGATTTTGTAGACTACTTCTCTGTGTGGAAAAGAGCCGCGAGGGCAGGGACACAGGAACCCCCACTACCCCACCAACACCCCAGCAGCAGACGCTGGCAAATCCCACCCAGCCTGGGGTGCAGGAGACAGGGAACAATGTGACCATCTCCCTCTCGCTGTGTGCGTATGTGTATCTAAGGAGGTGCAATTAAAATGAGTGGACCGGGCGATTCAGACCCTTCCACTCTTTAACAGCAGAATCTGATCACCCAACGTGTCCACCACAGGGGCCTGCGTGAGTCTATTTGTGTATGTTGGTGTTAAGTGTGTAGTGTGTGTACCAAGAAGGGCTGCAATTAAAATTGGTGGTTGCCCCGTGTCTAAAGCTACCAAAGCCTGATTGGGGGATCTATTAAACCTTATTTATTTCCTTAATTATCCCCCCCCCCCACTGATTAAAAGTCTTTATATATTTATTTATTGGCTAGCTAGTTTAGTGCCCCCCCGCCATGCTACCAACTCCCAGGCTTCTTGGTGAGGTATAAACAAGGAGACTGGTCATGCTCCAAGATAGATTGGTGCAGCTGGAACCCCGTCTCCCCACCCCCACCCAGACACGGTACACCAGGTTAAGCTGCACAGTGTGGCAGAGGTGCCGCAGAGTGCACCAGACCCCATCACTAGACCCCCAAGACCACACAGCCAGGGAGGGGAAAGGCTAGACACCATCCCCAAGTTGCAGATCAGAGCCCCAGGTCCAGGCAACCAGGTCCCCAACGGGAGCTCTGTCCCCAGGTGCCTGAGCTCTGGACCCCTCAGACGACCCCCATCGACCACAAGTTCCCCCACCCCCTTCAGCCAGCTGACTGTCCACCCCCCATCAGCCCCGGCCAAGCCAACGTGAGGTGCCCAACGAGCAGGGAGGCCAACCAGGCAGGCACCAACTCTGCCCCGGGACCATAGGCGACAGGGGCCCAGCCCCTGATGCAGGCAAGCCCCACGCCCAGACCAGACACAGCCCCGAGCAGCCGGGGCACAGGCTGACTCCAGACATTCTCGGGGGACGAGACGGCACCCTGCCTGAGCAGACTTTTGCACTGCCCAACCCCTGCCCCCCATCCCACACCCAGACGCCCCACAGGGAAAATATTTATGTTTTATCACCATTGATGGTGAATTTCCATTTGTTACACCAGTCATTCATTGTATTTAACATTCCTTGTAAATTTATTTCATGGACTTAAATAGGACACTGCACAAGTGAGTTGATCAACTGATCCGCCCCAGGGGCGTGACCTAAATACCGCCTGCCTGAGTTGACTGCCCTAAATGCTCCCAAGGTCACTCACTTTTGAAATGGAAGCTTTAAATATGTAGTCCTGAATAAATCATGATGATTAATGACATTTCAATTTTTTCATCTGTTTTAACTTCATTTCAAGTCATTTCTAATCTATTGTATTTTCATTCATGATCATGTTTTTGGGTCCAAATACAAAAGGAATGAGCAATAAGGTAAAATGTCATCTGTCAGTCTGTCATCTAGGCGAGTCCCACCTGACTGAATGGACCAAGTTCCTGGACCTCCAGCTGCATCACTGCTCCTTAACACACTTTTCTGTCTGATTTCAGGTTGAAAAGATGCAGTTTGTCAGAGATCAGCTGTGAAGCTCTGGGCTCAGCTCTGAAGAAAAACCCGTCCAACCTGACAGAACTGGACCTGAGCGGTAACAACCTGCAGGATTCAGGAGTTCTTCATCTGTGTGGTTTTCTGGAGAGTCCAGACTGCAGACTGCAGACTCTGAGGTCAGTAAGGAAGTTGTACTCCCTGAAGGATGAGAAGCACGGATCAGGTGAAGAACTTTCTGATATTTCACTGGAAGATTTTCTGTCTACAGCCGTGTTTAAAACAAAGTGATGATTGGTTCACATTTTCTTCATCAATTGAATTTAATGTTCTGATGATTGATAGAAACTGATCTGTTTCAGTCAGGATCTTGTAAATCAGGATCTCCAAACTATTTTTGAACACGGATCCATTTCATGTCAGAAAAATGTTCACAAATTGGCTTGTAGAGAAAGTTTATGTTGGCGTCCAAATTAGTTTTCAGCTTCCAGTTTTCAGAAAACCATTCAAAGGATTCTACATGAAATTTATTTGAAGAAGATAGTTTGAAAAGAACTATTAAATATTATTATTTTATTATTATTATATTATTTAAATATTGAATCTTGAACAGACATTTCCTTTGAATGTCACTAGAACAACAAAAACACACAAAGTGTTCGTTGGTCAGTGCATCATTCAGTCACTGAAAACCAGAAATGACTGCAGATTCATTTACAACTGGAAATAAAAAACTGTCACTTAAAAAATGACACTTTATTTTTGTAACTTTGTATTCAGAAGAGTTTTCAGAATACTAAAAATGCTGAAACCTTAAAAGTTCAACTCAGTCCCAAAGACAATAAAAGGACATTTAGAATAGAGTTTAACACTTCATGAACACAATGAAAAGCTGCAAACAACTGATGGACATGGACCAAAAAGAAGTGTCATTGAAAGTTCACTGACTGAATATTAGACATTTCCATTCAAATGAAGACACAACTGTGTTGAAACCACCAGTGGATCAAATCCAAGGTGATCTCAAGAAGTGTTTTCAGGATTCTCCAAAGATGAAGTCCAAATCCACACGAAAGAACAATTGTCTGTGTAGAGCATCAAGAATGGAAGTGAAGGAAGACTTTCATGTTCTGCACTAGCTTTCTGCTTTTCTGCTGAACTGCAGGAACAATTACTTCTGGGTCTCTTTGCTGAGAAAAATATTGAAGTAAAAAGGAAATAGTTCTATCTAGATAGAAATCAGACCCCAAATGGAACCAGCTGTAAGAATGATACTGCAGCTCTTCACAACTTCTCCCTGGGTCAATGGTCTGGCTGAAGTGGCCATCTCCTCTGCCACCATCAAACTTGCTTTCACAGCAGCTTGACTTTGGGATTCTGCATGGCTGCGAAGTGTCTGCTGAAGTGTCCCATTCTTCTCTGACTCTTCTGCTTTCTGGATCATCTGCTCTGCATTCAGGTCTTTCAGGTTATCAGGATGTTTAGTCTCACAGTGTGGTCTTTGATCAGGTTCTTTCATTAAAGCCACATTAGCTCCACCAATCAGAGCCATTGGTTTAGCAGCCATGTCATCCACTGTTGTCTTCAGCATGGTGAGG
This sequence comes from Oryzias latipes, assembly GCF_053564925.1. Lineage (NCBI taxonomy): Eukaryota > Metazoa > Chordata > Actinopteri > Beloniformes > Adrianichthyidae > Oryzias > Oryzias latipes. Next base: position 23,976,428 of record NC_136238.1, read on the forward strand.
GCTAGCTTCACAATACCTTGCAGCATCATCAGCTAGTTTGGATTGATGCAGTAAGAGTTCATGTTGGATTACTGTGTCAAATGGTCTCCAGTTGATGTGATCTGACATAGAGACATGTGGTTTTGGTTATCACCACTAAGGAGGGCTAGTCGTAAAGCAGAGATGCAGATGACGTCATTACGCTGGGCACGTCCAAAATTTCTATGATGAGAAGAAGGAACTTTGGGAGCAGCAGAACCAGCAAAAACCCTTAGAAAAGGGGTGGTGAACAAGTTTGACACCAAGAGCCGAATTTTTTCACTATGAGAGTCAAAGAGCCAGACCACATACGGACCTGCCAAGACGTACACACACAAACACACAATTAAAGCCGTATTATTTTCTATAAAACACCCCTCTCCCTACAATACAGCTGCAAGTATTGTACTTGTGCTTTTTTTCAAGGAAAGTGTCCATCCTCAATACACACAACAAAAGCAGCTTAGCCAGAGTTAACACAGCAACTACCCTGGATGTCAGATACCCCCTCCACAGACACAGGCACCTCTCTCTCATCTCATAAACACGCACACAATCTCTCTCTTTTTTCTGCCTCTCTTTGACACACACAACTAACTACTCAGTGACGTGCAGGGAGCTTGATGGCTGGTGAGGCACTGACTCCTCTGAAGTCAGATTTACGATGATAAAAACTGAATATTTCACTGTTCATGTTGACATTATTGATGAAATGTGAAAATATAGCAATTACTCAGCTTGTTCATGACTGTTTCAGGGAAACAATCACTATATCGTTAATATTTAAGTAATATTTATTTCATTAGTTCTTCATGGTATAAATGAAGTCATCTATTAAGCTGCTTATTCAAATGTTGAAGAGCTGACCATATCCCTCCCAACCAGTGTTAAAGCCCAATTACTTTACCGTACCCACAAATAGCCAAACAGTATGGACCTCTTTTCTGCTCATAGCCCCCTCACTCCTGGTCTTAGACCCAAGATTCCCCACTTCCCATGAGTCTTAGGGGCTGAAGGCAGGGCTAACCAATGAGTTATATCGCTAGAGGAGACATCACGTGATTCCTCATGGGAGGAGAGCACCGCCATCTTGGTGAGGTCAAGTCACTGTTGCAGTGCATACATGTGAACACATTTTTTTGGCAAAATGCCAGTTCATTGTGCGTGTTTCAACTGCCCAAATCAGAAAAATGATTCCATGAAGGAGGAAGGCATAACATTTGACAGTTAAGTACTATAATTTTTTTTCTCTTGATGCTGCAGGGGCTTCATTAATCGTACACATGTTGAAATGCATGATGCTGCACAGCTATTATCAACATGCTGCATGATGTACGGATAATGTGCTGTCAAATGTAAACTTTGTTTTGTTAAACCTATCTACAGTATTCTAGGACTAGGCTATTAAAGTAATCTAGATTTATACATTTCTGACTCAGTGACAGAACCTTTCTTGGAGGTTTCCAATGGATTCAGACTTAAGGAAAAAGTGGGCCTTAGCTATCAAAAGAGCAAAACCAGATGGATCACTGTGGTACCAACTAGCAATACAGTCTGGCTATGTTCAAAACATTTTATGGAAACACATTTTGATAAGAAGACAGACTGTTCACTTGAAAGCCGACACCATACCATCTGTGTTACACAAATTAATCACCAAATGAATCAATAGTGGTATAGAAGTCTATTGTTTTTCTTTGTCTGATTTTCGGTTGTTGTAAATCTATTGTTAACTTTTGGACTTTTTGTTGACCAATTTTTTCTTTCTTTGTTATTATTTAATATTGACTTATTATTTATTTGTTGTTATATTTATTATTATTATTGACTTATTATTTATTTACTATTCTTATTATAATTATTAATATTATTATTATTGACTTATCGGTGGGCTTTTCTAAATAATTTTAATTGCATGTCAAAGAGGTCTAAAATGTCTAAATGTTTAGAAATTATTAAAAAGAATCTTTGTTTTATTTTTTATGTGTAAGAAGTCCTGCAACTATGCATTTTTCATTAAAGTTTGAGCTTTTAAGGCTGACATTTTCTCTTCTTTAACAACAACAAATGATGTTAAAGTTCCTAGGATAGCACAAGGGTTAAAAGCTACTTAGATGCCACTAAAGACTATAAAATCCATTGTCATGAGAACCAAAACCAGCATAAACCCTTAGACTACCAGCAAAACCAGCTGAAACCCTTAGACTAACAGCAGAACCAGAACCAACTAAAACCCTTGGACTACCAGCAGAACCAGCCAAAAACCTTTAGACTACCAGCAGAACCATCAGCAGCTCCTCTTCAGGGCCACATTCAGACATTTTGGGCCGCGTGGATCCTAATGCTTTTCAAGGCCCCTCTACAGTTTAGAGATGTCAGGAAAAACTTTTTCAGCTGTTTTTCTGCAATGTGATCATTTAAAAATGTGTTTTACAATATAGGATTTAAGATGAAAAATACATTTTAATCAGACATTTTTTAAATCAAAGCGTAAAATCAAGGTTAAAATCTATTTAATTTAAAAATTTAGTCGTTAACATTTCATGATGATCAATGACATTTCAATTCCTCGTCTGTTTTAACTTAATTTCAAGTCATTTCTAATCTATTGCATTTTCATTCATGATCATGTTTTTGGGTCCAAATCCAAAAGAAATGAGCAAACAGTGAAAATGTCATCTGTCAGTCTGTCATCAAAGCGGGTCCCACCTGACTGAATGGACCAAGTTCCTGGACCTCCAGCTGCATCACTGCTCCTGAACACACTTTTCTGTATGATTGCAGGTTGTGGTTCTGCAGTTTGTCAGATATCAGCCGTGAAGTTCTGGTCTCAGCTCTGGAGAAAAGCCATTCCTTTCTGACAATACTGGACATGACCTTCAACAACCTGCAGGATTCAGGAGTTCTTCCTCTCGGTGGTTTTCTGGAGAGTCCAGACTGCAGACTGCAGACTCTGAGGTCAGACTCCATGTTTCAGTTGTGTTCAAATCAATATGATGATAAAGTTGTGTTGACCCACATTGAGCAGAAATATCCAGATTCTCATCTGCAGCAGCATCTTCCTGCAGCTGCTTGTTCTCTTCAAAGATCTGCAGAAGAACTTCTTCTTTTCTTCCTGCAGCTGCTTGTTCCAAAGCTGTCTGCTGACATTTGTGCTCCACAAAGTTCTGCTTGCAGCCATCAGCTCTTCTTTGTGTCTTTGGTCCAACAGACTCCTTTAAAGCGCGTGCAGAAGAAGCAGCCGTGCACGCTCACATGCACTCTGAGTCCTGCTGCTGTGTTTCAGCAGATGCAGCTGAGAGTCCAGCGGCTGATGTTTGTGAGCAGACAGTGACAGAGTCATGCTGCAGCTGGATGCTGCTCTGACAGACACATCCTCCACAAACATCCTCACCTTTTCATCCACAAACATCATCACATCATCCATCAAAGCTCCCAGCAGCTTCTGACTCTTCATTCAGAGCTGAAGTCATGGATCAGGGATCAATGTCCAACATTTGCTGCTGACTCTTCCTCATCACTTCCTTCTTCTCTCTGCTTTGATCTGTTGGAGCTGAAAGTCTCTGCTTGAAGGGCTGCAGCAGAGAAGGACTGGAAGATCATCTCCTGAAAACTGGGAGGAAGACTTTCCAGCATCATGCTGCTGAAATTCTCCCATGATTCATTGCTGTTTGGAGAAGAGCTGAGCAGAAAGAGGAAGTGGACTTTTTCTGCTGTTGCTGCAGAAACATCAGTTGGTTTGGATGCAGCCACAGGCTGATGTTTGACTTTCACACATCTGGACTTCTTTGCTGAAGCAGCTGCATGTTGTCCTGAATGTTCCTGAATGTTCTTCTTCTCTGCTTCTGCTGGACTCTTCTGATCTGCTGCTGTTGCTTCACATCTTTGGTCTTTTTTTCAAACTTTCGGATCTTCTTCAGCTCTGAACTCTTTAGAAGAAGTGAAGGATGAAAAACATGAACTTTGTCTCTAAACTCAACTCTTTGTTCTGGATTCAGGTTGAGATGCATTTTGTCAAAGAGCATCGTTGATTGTCTGATCTCCAACCCATCCTACCTGACCGAACTGAAGTTTCAGTACGACTTCCTTGATTCTTCCAAAGTTCAGCAGCTCCAGGATCTGGTGGAGAGTCCAAACTCCAAACTGCAGACTCTGAGGTCAGTAGAGGGTTGGAGTCAGTCCAAGTGCTTCCAGATGTTTGGTCCTAAAGTTAGTCTGAAAGCAAAGATGCAGAGTTTCCTGTGAAGCTGCAGCTTCTCAGTGAAGCTCTGAGGAGAATGATGACAGGCTTCAGGACAACAGTCAGCCAATCAGAGCAGCAGAAGCTCTGTCAGTTGAATCATTTTTCTATCATCTCTGTTCTGTTGATGATCAAATATTGACTCATGCAGTTTGAAAGACTCAAAGTTTTGGTCTGATTGATGTTTTCCACAGTTTTCTGATTGAACTTCCTTTTTCTTTGGTGTTTTGTGGGTAAAACTTTGTTCTTTTTCATGCTGACAGCATTTTTAGCTGCAGTTTTAAAGAAGTTTCATCTAAATCCAGTTGAATCTCCTCATTTTCTAGAATGTGTGAAACTAGTAGAAACTTTCTAAGCATAAAGCCTGTTTTCTCCAGAGGACATGAATGAACAGAGTGGATCTTAGTGAGGAATGACAGCCTCTGGATGCAGAGAATCACTTTGATGCAGCTGCTGCAACAACACCAACTGCATTGAAGCAGGAGGGAGAAGGGAGACACCTGCTGGCTATTTGCAGAACTGCATCTTAGTTTCAAAAGGCTTCAAACTGAAAGCTGTCTGTAAAATTCCTGCAGCCTGTTTGGATCTAATAAATGCTCTTTTGAATCAACTCTGTGTTTTCTATTGATGTCTGTCTTCATTCTATCTTTGACTCACACACAGACTTGAATCTTTAGCCTTCCCCCTCATCCTGTTCCAGCTGTTCTAATCTTCATGTGTTTGGTTCCTTCTCGGTAGAAATGGGTTGGAAAAGAGCTTTGGAATGTTCAGGTGGTGCTGATGTCTTTCTAGATGGGGGTGGGCAGAACAGAGGAGAGCTCCTCCCTCCTGATTCAGAGGGGAACAGTGGGCAGCAGCTGAAAGGAGGGAGTGGAAATGGGAAAAGTTCTCTGCACGTTTCTCCTTTCCAAGAACAGAGGGACACGACTCCATGAACAGCAGAAGCTAAAGAGTTGGAAAACATGCCTGTTTAGAACCATCAGCTGCCGCTGCAGGCGTACACACACGTAAACACACGTGCGCACACACACCCACGAACGGACCCGTAAACACGTCATCTACATGAACTTACCTTTTTCTAGGGATGGGAATAGAAGCCCCATGAAGCCTCATTGGGGTTCATGTAATTGTGCCGGAAAAATGAACCACCCATTCTGGGCATCGAATCCACACAGAACAGCGGCATCTGGTGGCGGACTGGATGTTTATCGACATGTGTTTCAACAAAGCTCCTTGTAACACTTAAATGTGGAAATGATGATGAAAAAACGTAAAACAGAACAATGTTGTTAATGGTGATAAAAAAAACATATAAAACAACACAACATGTGAAATTTTTTGTGAGAAGTGCTTACCACAGCAAAATACATATCACATGAAGAAAAAAATATACGTAAAAAATAAACATATAAGGCTAGGCTCAAACCGAGGACCTCTAGATGTACGTACCACTGACTATTCCACTGAGCTATCTTTATTGACAAGTCAATGACATGCCGTTGTATATTCATTGCAGTGTTTTTTTCAATATACAACGTTCTTAGTGTATTGCGTATTTACATATAAATAAATATATTAAACAATTCATTCAGTAAAATTAGCAGTTAACCTAAAAATAAATTGGCGATAAAACAGTCCAAAATCAGACTAATTTAAGAACATATACACACATTAAAGACCAGATAGTAGCGATGATCGGTGAGAGGAGGTTTATTTGAATAAATCTTTCCATTAAATAACCTTTTTTTCATCTTGCAGGTGAGAAGGAGCAATCTTGTGAAGAGGAGAAAGAAAAAGAACCAGATGGATCTTTGGACCCTGAAGATGTTGAAGGCTGTGATGATGGTATCAGCCTTGAGGTCGACGCCAGTGAGGACGCCATTGACTCCCTCCATCCCGAACACTCTAAGATGAATTCAGACGAGCGGGTCATGGAGGAAGTGAGTCCAGCGCAGCAGGATGTTCTGATGGGTTTCAGTAAGCTTCACCCTCCTGGATTCGAGGAGGTTGAAAGCTTAGCAACGGCCCTTTTGCTGTTAGTTGATGACAGCGATCGCCACATCATCCCAGCTGACATTCGCCAGAGGATAAAGACCGCTGCTGTTCAACTCCACGGCCAGTATGAGTCCAAAAGGGGCTGCACTCTGTTTGGCAGGTGCCTTGGACCGGCAAAGGCAGAAAACACTGCAGCACAAAAAACTCAATTTGCCAGGTTGACCCATGCTCAAGCAACCCAGATTACAGAAGACTCACGCCTTCTGTACTTGCTCATAAAAATGCTGAAAAACAAACCACCAGCAAGCCAGAAACACAGTGCAACCAAAATAAACCTTGTAGTTAGAGCTCAGTACAAACGTATAGTGGACCGCATACGGGACGACCCTGTCCTGTCAGCGCTACGCATCCCACTACCGAACATCGACTCTAAATCCATTTCTCCATTTCTTACATGTGAGGACAAGAAGGCAAACTACAGGGCAACCATGGTACCACAAGTCACCTGGCGCCAAAGAGTCCTCTCAGCAGAGCCACTGTCTGCCACTCCACATCTTCCAGACTCCCGTCCTGCGCCTAACAGACTAGAGGTGCAATATCCTGTCATCCTTCAACTAACTGACAAGAGATGGGCAGAAAAGAGGAGATTGGAATTGACTGAGCCTACTGCAACATGTAGGAAGGTTATGCCAAAAGTGAGTCCCACAGCATCACAAAGCACTGCAAATGCTCCCATCCTGCTGGTTGTTCCATCCCAACCTCAGGCCCCAACCACGTCATTTCCATTTGCTGCCTCTGGTAGTGGTGCAGCTTTCTCTTTTACCTTGTCCCCAGCCTGCGTGCCAGCTAGGCCATTTATGCCTCCCAAATCACACAAGCCTTGTGCAGCTTGTGGCATTTCAAGATGTGGGGGCTTACGCGAGCGGTACACTCCTTCAAAAGAGAGGGTGGCAAACAGCAAACAGAGTTATACGCTGCTCCTATAACTCCTCCAGGATCTGGAGAGGTGCACCAACAATCCTGCTTGCAGTCCTGACAATCCTGCTGAGCCGTTGTTTGTCCTGAACCTTGCAGCTGCCAAACCAGGATGTGAATTTCTGAGTCATGATGTTCTCAATGGTGCCCTTGTAGAAGGTATTCAACTGTTTTTAAATCATACATTAAATAATAATGCATACCAAAATAAAAGGAAATAAAGAAGAAAACATAATAGAAAACAAGATCAAGGAGAAATGTTTCTGGAAAAATGGTGACAAAAAGTCCCTGAGTAACAGGAGTAGGAACAAGGATAAGGACTTGGAGGGGTCATTACTAACCAGGTCCGACCCTGTTTAGCATCAGAGATGTGGAATTTGGATTCTTGTTCTTCTATATTATTGACATTAAAGCTGCAGCTCTGTCATGAGGAAACAACATGTAACAGGTCCCAGTTTTTGGTGGAACACCGTCTCTGTGATGCTACAGACGCTGCTAAAACACAGTGGATTTCATTCTGTTCTATGTAGAAAAGACTGTTTGATTCATGTCTGATGAATTCATCTTGGAGTATTTATCCTCCACGTCTAGAAGTCAGCTCCGTGAAAATCCTGTCCGACTTTAAAGCGGTCCGTGTTTCCATGGTGACAGAAGGAACAGCTGGTTAGCATCTTTCTAACTTGACTGAACTGAGGGTTGGGGCTTCCAGCACAGAACCAACCTGAGAGCAAATGAACATTCAAATCCTCCACAAGCTAAACCCCATCAGCGTTGGATTGCTGCTGACAGACAGACTTCATTGATGGTGTTGTGAAGGCTCAGCCCATTGTTGATGACATCACAGGAAATTATGCCGAGTTCCTTTTCTTCTTCGGTGGTTTTCTGGATTTGTTGAGCTAGTTCCTGTTTCCATGTGCTCTGGGCCAGCAGCAGAGAGAGAGACTTAAGTTGGAAAACAAAAACCTTGTCTAACACCACAGTTCATTCCAGTTGCTGTATTTCAATATTAAGTAACTGAGAAAACGTAAGTGTTTGAATCCTTTGTTTTATATGCTTCGCTCGTTTTATTCGTGCAGTTATTTTTCTCGGCTGCTAGGTGTCACTGTTGTAACTGTTTCTATGAGGTTTAAAGCAAATCTGCTTATATTTTGCCTATTCTGGAGGTGGCCAATTTACCTATCATTTTGCTTATTTGGTGTTCATTTCATAATGACATACTGAGTCAGTTTCCTTGTTTTATGTAATTTATTTATTTACAGCAGGGCTATTTGTGTTATTTATTTAGTGATGAGAGGATTTTTGTTGTTTACAGACTAAATTGGAATATTCAGCAAAGGAATAAATGCAGAACGTCTGACAAGTGGAGTCACCTCTCCTTTTTCCTCCTCCCTGTGTCCTGACCGACACCCCATCTTGTTTACGGTTAAACTCCTAACCCGAATCAGCAATACAGTCCTCCATCCTCACAGTCTTCCCCAACATTCTGGTCCTTCGAGCCGGAATAACAGTACTCAAGATGGATCCAGCAGAAGAAATGCACCCTGATGTAAGGCCCAAGAGACATATTAGACGTCCCCTCAGACTTCAAGATTATGAAGTAGATTATGTGGGATATCAGCCAAGAGATCTACCACAGTGGAGCTCACCACCGCCACTGAGGACTCTCGCCCCCCTGCAAGAGGACCCAGCCCAGATGAGTTTCTTCCAACCACCTCAAGCTCCCTCAGGAAGCTTCATGGAGAATGCTGCTCACTCCGAGACGCCTCAGCTAGCCCCAAGCTGCTTCCAGAGGAGAAATATGGGATGGGAAACGCTGTCTGCACCCACACGCTGGTACCAGGCTGGACCACACCACGGCCCCCACTTCTCTGCAGAGATCAGAGCTATTCAAGAGGAGAATGCCAAGCTGCTTCAGTCACAACAGTGGATCCAGTCGGGCTTAAAAGACCTTCATGAAGCTCGAAGCGAGATCAAAGAGCTAATCAATGTCGCTCGGACACTGAAATCAGAAATTGCTCAGTCCCACAGTCCAGCTCAACATCTCAGAGTTGAAGTTCCCCAGATCTCCTTTCCTAAGCTAGAACCTTAGGAGGAGAGTGATTGGCCTGATCCTCCCCCCTGGCCTGAACCTGAAGAAGACCTGCAGCAGGATATGAAACAACTAAAGATTGAAGGGGCAAGTAACCAAGCATATTACTCTTCTAGAGACTCTGATAATTCCCCCCAGTGGCCTCCTCCTCCTCCACCACATATACCACTGGCTGCAGCCTCTGTAAATACAAAGCAGTCATTCTTTAAGCCAACTCAGCCCCCATCTCCAGTTACGAGGGCAGCACCACGCATTCAGCCTGCTAAACCCCACATGCCACCTGCAGTACCTGAACAGCTCTATTGAGATCCTCAACCTACCATTCCTAAGTTCACAAATCCAGACCCCAGTGAGTTTGCCAGGCTCCGCATAGCCCTAGAGAACCTGCTTCCTGCTAACACCACCGAACTGTTCAGATACCAAGTATTAGTAGACCACCTTAAGCTGGAAGAAGCCAGGCTTATAGCAGATGCTTATCTGAACTCTCCAACCCCCTACACCGACACACTGGCAGCTCTCCATGATAAGTTTGGCCAACCCCATCAACTTGCCCTCAGAAAGATAGCCAGTGTTCTCGATGCACCGGAAGTGAAGCGTGGAGATATCGCTGCATTTCAGAAGTTTGCCCTCCAAATACAGTCTCTGGTGGGGCTGCTGCAAACCTTGGGCCCTGAAGGTGAAGTTGAACTGGACTGTGGATCACACGTTGCACGTCTCCTCAGCAAGCTTCCACCTGAACAGCGTGCTGATTTCCGCAGACACCAGTTTAAGCAGGCAGGAACCAGCCACACCTTAATTGACCTGTCAGAGTGGTTACGCTATGAGTCCTGGTGTCAAGGGTTTGACAACCAAACCACTCCAAAGACTTCCAGAGACAGGCCGAGCATGAAGAACGAGACTCGTACAGCCAAATAAAGTGTGATGGTCCTCCATGGCGCTGGTGAGTCAAAACCAATCTTGTCATCTAAAGCTGGTTACATGAAAGAGAAGATTAAGAGTAAAGTGTACTGCGCCTATTGTGACAGCAATGAACATTATCTCAGTCAGTGTGGTGAAGTTGCCAAACTCTCCAAAGAGCAGCTAAAAGACTGGATTCAAGTCAATAGGCGTTGCTGGCGTTGTGCACGAACCCACCTTGCTGCTCAGTGCACATTAAAGAAACCTTGCAGCTTGTGCAATGGAACGCATCTCCTGCCCATTCATGAGATTAATGCAAAGACTGAAAGAGTTTCTCATGAAGTAGCCAAGCAAGAAAGCTGCTTAACCAGCTCTGCCTCCAACACCCTCTACTTAGATCGACCAGGAGCAGGAAGCCGAGTCATGCTGAAGGTGGTTCCCATCCTCATCCATTATGGTGGACGGACTCTGAGCGCATTCGCAATTCTGGATGATGGGTCTGAAAGGTCCATGCTGCTACCATCAGCAGCCAAAGCTCTGGGCATTAAGTGGACACCTGAAGATCTTCCTCTCCGCACAGTCAGACAGGATATTCAGGTCCTGCATGGATATGCTGTGACCTTTCACATCTCCTCAGTGGCTCGGCCTCACACCAGCTACAAGATTGAGGGTGCCTTTACAGCTAACCGTCTCAGCCTAGCCCAGCACACCTATCCCATTGAACGCCTGCAGAAGAAGTTCAGCCACCTACGTGGTCTTCCTATTCCTGCTCTTAGAGATGCAGAACCGTTCCTCCTTATCGGTTCTGACCAGCCTCACCTCATCACACCAATTGAGCCAGTCAGACTCGGTCCCCCCGGCAGCCCAGCAGCAGTTCACACAAGACTAGGGTGGACCCTCCAAGGCCCAGTTCACCTGACGGGGCGGCCTACCATTGCAGTGCAGTGCCTGTTTACCTCATCCCCACCAAAGTTTGAAGAGCTTTACAAGCATGTGGAGAGGCTCTGGCAAATGCCGTGCCGTACCGACCTGAAAAGGAAGTTGTTCGTTCCAAACAGGACCAACAGGCTGTGGTCATGCTCGAAACCAAGACAATCCGCACAGAGGTGAACGGCATCAACAGATATGCCACCCCATTACTGCGCCACCCAGACATGCCACTGCTAGCTGCATCAAGGGACTCTTCTTGGCTCTGCTGCGCAGCACGGAGAGACGCCTTCTGAGGAACCCAGAACAAGCTGAGGTGTACAAGAAAGAAATAAAGAAGCTCATAGATGCAGGTGCTGTGAAGGAAGTCCCTCAAGAAACCTTTGACCAAGAGGAGTGGTACATTCCCCATCATCTCGTTACCCACAATGGGAAATCCCGGCTGGTTTTCAACTGCTCTCATGAGTACCATGGACAGTCCCTGAATCAGTTCCTCCTACCGGGCCCCACCCTCGGGGCTTCATTGCTTGGAGTCCTGTTAAGATTCCGAGAGCACCCCATTGCAGTTAGTGGTGACATCAAAGGGATGTTCCACCAGGTCCGCCTCCTTCCTGGCGATCGCCCCCTCCTCAAGTTCCTGTGGCGGGACCTACGAGTGGATGAACCTCCGAGAGTTTTTGAGTGGCAGGTCCTTCCCTTTGGAACAACATGCAGCCCCTGCTGCGCCACTTATGCTCTTCAACGCCTCGTCGCAGATCAGAGCCATCCCATTGAGGACCTGAAGTTTTCAGTGGAAAACTGCTTCTACGTTGATAACTGCTTACAGAGTCTGGACTCATCAGAGGAAGCCAAGTCCCTCGTGGATCGTCTAAGAGCCCTCCTAGCATCAGCAGGCTTTGACTTACGCCAGTGGGCCTGCAACGATGCAAGTGTACTCAGTCACTTACCTCAAGATGCCAGATCTGAGAGCCTGGAGCTGTGGCTCGCACAAGATAAGTCAGATCCACAAGAATCTACCCTTGGCCTCAGTTGGAACTGGGAGACAGACACCCTGGGCTACAAACATAGGTTCGTGACCTATGAGAAACCAACTCTCAGGAACATCTACAAAGTCCTAGCATCACAGTATGATCCCTTAGGTTATCTGTTGCCCTACTCCACCCGCGCAAAGCTCATCATTCGGCAGTTATGGGACAAGAAACGTGGTTGGGACGACTCCAACCTGCCCTCAGAACTACTTCAAGCCTGGACCAATTGGGAGGCAGAGCTTCGGTTTCTACCTCTGCTGTCTCTCCCACGGCCTTATGTGCCTGTAAGTACCACCTCAGGAGAAACCACGCACCAAGTCCACATTTTTGCTGATGCCTCTGAGCAAGCCTACGGAGCAGTGGCCTACCTGCGAACTCAAGACAGCAACGGTGAGGTACACCTGTCCTTCATTCTTGCACGATCACGAGTGGCTCCTAAGCGCGTCCAGTCGATTCCCCGTCTGGAACTCTGCGCTGCCCTCACAGCGGCCCAACTAGCTCATGTCCTGGAGAAAGAACTCACCCTGACAGTGAATCAGATGGTGTTATGGTCCGACTCCACAACAGTTTTAACCTGGCTGCAATCACAATCCTGTCGCTATAAGGTCTTTGTCGGAGGAAGAGTAGCCGAGATCCAAGAGCTCACAAAGAATGGTACCTGGCGCTATGTGGATTCAGTCAACAATCCGGCGGATGACCTGACCAGAGGAAAACCCCTGAGAGCCCTCAAAGAGCCTAATAGGTGGTCACAAGGACCTCCTTTTCTTCTCCAAGACCCAGACACCTGGCCAGAGAGACCTAGCACGGAGCCACAGGAAGACTCTACAGAGCTTCGGAAAACTGCCTTCTGTGGTTTAGCAGTTACTTTACCAAGCAGTAAAAGTGCTACTGTTTACAAGACCTGGCAGGAGTGCATCGAGGCTAAAGTCCATGCCCTCCATGCATCGAGCCCTTCAGATTCTCCTCCGATCGCCGAAGAGTATCGCCAAGCGGAGAAACTTGTCATACAGCAGGCACAACAAGAGTCTTTCCCAGAGGACTGCAAACTGTTAGCAGCAGGAAAGTCAGTCTCATCTAGCAGCCGCTTACTTACCCTCTCTCCTGAGCTGGACCAGTCAACGGGCCTAATAAGAGTAGGTGGTCGGCTGCGTCGGTTAGAGGGCCTTAGTGACTTAACGTTGCACCCGATTGTCCTAGATCCGACACATCCAGTTACGCTGCTGCTGATTAAAAGGTACGACCAAGACCTCCACCATCCAGGTCCAGAGCGGGTCTTTGCGGAGTTGCGGAGATCATTCTGGATATTACGTGGCAGGGAGGCCATCCGCAAATACCAACACACCTGTGTGGAATGCCGGCGCTGGAGGGCCAGACCAGCCATCCCTAAAATGGCAGACCTGCCAGCTGCTCGCCTAAGAATATTCAAGCCAGCTTTTTACTCCACTGGTGTAGATTGTTTCGGTCCAATGCTGGTTAAAGTGGCTAGACGCCATGAAAAGCGTTGGGGAATAATCTTCAAGTGTCTGACAACCAGAGCAGTGCACCTGGATCTCCTGAGAAGCATGGACGTGGACGCCTACCTCATGGCCCTAAGAAGATTCATCGCCAGACGTGGGACACCAGCGGAGATTTGGTCTGATCGGGGGACCAACTTCAAAGGTGGAGAACGTGAACTCAAGGAGGCCTTTACAAGCATGGAACCCTCCCCTACAGCAACATCTTGCTCAGCAGAAAATTAGGTTTCACTTCAACCCACCAGCAGCTCCACACTTTGGTGGTGTGTGGGAGCGGGAAATTTGTTGTGTGAAGATGGCCCTATACACATCTGTTGGAGCCCAACCAGTCTACGAGGAAGTGCTTCTCACTGTGCTCTTGGAGGTGGAGATGATCCTTAACTCTAAACCTCTGGGCTACGTCTCTGCGGACGTGGCAGACATTGACCCTGTGACACCTAACAGTCTCCTGATGGGGCGGCCTGACGGATCGCTGCCTCAGGTGGTCTTATCCAGACACTGAGATCCTGAGTCGGAGACATTGGCGGCACTCACAGGTGCTCGCTGACCACTTTTGGGCAAGATTCCTTCGGGAATACCTCCCCACCTTGCAGACCAGGAAGAAATGGCATTCAGCCACCCCAGAACTCTACATGGGTGCAGTGATCATGTTAGTTGATCCTCAGCTGCCCCGAGCTTCCTGGCCCATAGGAAGAGTTGTTAAGATTCATCGGAGTGATGATGGACACATCCGGTCGGCTGATGTTGAGATAAATGGACATGTGTACACCCGACCAGTTGCTCGTTTAGTTATGTTACCTGCATTGCCATCTGGAGAAGATTAGTTTGAGTTTGCACTTTATGTTTATTTGAAGCAAATGTGCCTTGCACATTTGGGGGCGGCTGTTGTGAAGGCTCAGCCCATTGTTGATGACATCACAGGAAGTGATGCCGAGTTCCTTTTCTTCTGTGGTTTTCTGGATTTGTTGAGCTAGTTCCTGTTTCCATGTGCTCTGGGCCAGCAGCAGAGAGAGAGACTTAAGTTGGAAAACAAAAACCTTGTCTAACACCACAGTTCATTCCATTTGCTGTATTTCAATATTAAGTAACTGAGAAAACGTAAGTGTTTGAATCCTTTGTTTTATATGCTTCGCTCGTTTTATTCGTGCAGTTATTCGCGGCCGCTAGGTGTCACTGTTGTAACTGTTTCTATGAGGTTTAAAGCAAATCTGCTTATATTTTGCCTATTCTGGAGGTGGCCAATTTACCTATCATTTTGCTTATTTGGTGTTTATTTCATAATGACATACTGAGTCAGTTTCCTTGTTTTATGTAATTTATTTATTTACAGCAGGGCTATTTGTGTTATTTATTTAGTGATGAGAGGATTTTTGTTGTTTACAGACTAAATTGGAATATTCAGCAAAGGAATAAATGCAGAACGTCTGACAAGTGGAGTCACCTCTCCTTTTTCCTCTTCCCTGTGTCCTGACGACACCCCATCTTGTTTACGGTTAAACTCCTAACCCGAATCATATGGAAGCGATTCTGTAGCATAATTAAAAAGCAAAGTCAAAACCAGAAATGCTTTTTCATTTTCAAAATGAAGCTGCATTTTTTGACTCAAAAATAAAATGAAAAAGCAATCCATCAAAATGCTTTTTCATTTCCTTCCTCAACACAGCTTTTTCTGTCACTTAATTAAAATTAAAATTAAAATAGTATTTGACATTTCATTTTCAAGACGTTCTCTGGTAAATGTGTAGCATAATTCATTTAGAAATGTCTAATTTGACATTTAAAATGGATTAACAGAAATACTTTTTCACTTTCAAAATGAAGCTGCATTTTTTGACTCAAAATTAAAAAGAAAAAGCAATACTTCAAAATGCTTTTTCATTTCCTTCCTCAACACAGCTTATTCTGTCACTTAATTAAAATGATAATGAAAGATCCAGGTTTGAGCAGGCCAGGTCCAGCGGTTTGTGAACAGGACCCGGTTTTAGGTGATCTTAATGTGAAAATTGCAGTGGAGTGTTCTTTTAGTGCCCTCGCGAATCAGAAGATGTGAATCGCAAGTCAACTTCAGCGTCGTCTGACCGCACGGATTTAAAAACATATGATGGAGCAGAGCAGGCCCTTAAATATAATCATAACTGTAATAAAAGCACATGAAGATAGTCTCCTGCAGCTTCGCGCTGAGTGAGTGTTTTTGGTCCACCAGCAACGTTTAGCATGGAGAAATCTGCTATCTGTGATGGGGCTCCAGCTGTCATCGAACAGCAAATTCAGCGCGAAGCTGCAGATAAATTTGTAAATATGTGGGAATGACATCAGTCTTTTGTTCTGGACACCTCTGGAAACACAAATTCATATGATGGTTTCTCAGATCGCAGCAGCATTTCCGCCTTCAGCGATCATCGGGAGCTTCGCGCTCCGCTATGCGAAGGCAGCTGGCGGTCCGAAGAACAAAGCTTGTCCGCGGTGCGTCAGGAGGAGGACCGCAGAAGGCGGACATGCAGCTACTTAGTCCTGAGAAGCTGTGGAAACTCATCAGAAGTTCACAACCAACTCAAAGCCGTTTTCTCTGCCGCTAACACAGTCTGCTCTTGGTGCGTGTGTGTGCGTCAGTCAGCAGCCGGACACACAGAGAGAGCAGTGACGTCATCGCCCCGCCTCCCCTCTGCTAATGCTTTTTCGAATTGAATATTGCGACAAGGTGCGCAGGGTGGATGTGAAAATGCAAATGCAATCCCCTCTTTGCATTTTTGTTTTAATTATGACACAGAATAAGCAGTTTTAAGTATAAAATGAAAAAGCATTTTGAAATATTGCTTTTTCATTTTAATTTTGAGGCATTTGATGCAGCTTCATTTTGAAAATTAAAAAGCATTTCTATTAATCCATTTTAAATGTCAAATTAGGCATTTCTAAATGAATTATGTTACACATTTACCATGGACCTTTTTGAAAATGAAATGTCAAATACTATTTTCATTATCATTTTAATTAAGTGACAGAATAAGCTGTGTTGAGGAAGGAAATGAAAAAGCATTTTGAAGTTTTTTTTTTTCTTTTTAATTTTGAGTCAAAAAATGCAGCTTCATTTTGTAAGTGAAAAAGTATTTCTGTTAATCCATTTTAAATGTCAAATTAGACATTTCTAAATGAATTATGCTACACATTTACCAGAGAACGTCTTGAAAATGAAATGTCAAATACCATTTTCATTTTAATTTTAATTAAGTGACAGAAAAAGCTGTGTTGAGGCAGGAAATGAAAAAGCATTTTGATGGATTGCTTTTTCATTTTATTTTTGAGTCAAAAAATGCAGCTTCATTTTGAAAATGAAAAAGCATTTCTGGTTTTGACTTTGCTTTTTAATTATGCTACAGAATCGCTTCCATAGAATCAGCAATACAGTCCTCCATCCTCACAGTCCTCCCCAACAGATGGCATCTTCCGTTCTGGACCTGACGTTTAGCACACCACAGCTGGATTCCAGAGCGCTTTATCAAAGCGCCTTAAGCCCGTTTGGACTCTGGCGTTTCACGTGCTGGATGAATAGTGGCGTTTGGAGGAAGTGCGGCTGCGCAGTCCGTCCCTGAACACCGTCACTGCCTGGACCTCTTTCTGGGTCCTAGTGCCCTAAAGGTTACAGCTCCTGGTTATCCCTTGTGCTGTCCTATTTTTTTTAAACTTTATTGTTCAACACAAATAGAACAAATATGTATGACATGAACAATAGTCATGACAACACTTGTGCTATCCTATGTGTGACAGACAGGGCTGTGCAGTGACGTGCGTTCAGGTGAGGCAAGTGAGGCAGAGCCTCACCTGTCATAATCGTGATAAAATAGAAAAGGGTAAATTAGGTAAATATGATTTTCAACGGATCTGTGTTAAATATACGTTAAAATATAAGCTTGGTTCTTCCCACTCCTTTTCAAGCACTAAATCAAACTCTACTTATACTTCAGTAAATGATCACAGTATTTAATTAAGCAAATGTGATTTAAGTGACAGTTTTGTTTTGTTTTCTGTCTTTTTAATTTATGCATTTCATCATTTCTGTAATGAGTTTGATAAATATGTGTAATTTCCTTATTGCTTTGACTACAATGCTTGAAATAAAAAAATAAAATAAAAATCAAATACAGTAAACCCTTGTTTTTCGCGGGGGTTACGTTCCAGAAAGAACCCGTGATAGGCAAAATCCGTGAAGTAGAAACCTCTATTTTTTTTTAACAATTATTATACAATTAAATTCTCTATTATACATTAAAAAGAAAGAACAAACCATTTTACAGGCTCAAGCATTTGTTTCACAAATCAAAGTACTTTAAAAACGTTTTTTTTTCAACAAATAACTTCTGTACTGTACTGTCAAATACTAATTTGAATCATCGATGTAAACAGAAGGCTTCAAATCGCGGAGATTAGCCCCGCCCACCGCGACCCAAGAGTAATTGAATTAAACGGGAGAAAATTTAAAATGATTATGAAAAAAATACAAAGTACAAACGGACAAATAGTGGCTCAGGTGTATTTCAATGCTCTTCAGTCTGAGAAGCTGCAGTGTTTTCTCCTTCTCAAGCCCGCGGTGCAGCTGTGTGTGTTTGTTCGGAAGAAGAACATAGAGATTGACAGTTGGTGTTGCTCTTTTTCTATGGGTTTTAGAGAAACTTGAAATTGCAAGATGATTTGCATGTACGTAATTTGGAAAGCTGATTTACGTACGTGTACATATTAAACTGCAACATTATTGACGCACAGGTAGAGAAGAAGCGGAGTGACTTTTTTAGCCAATCAGAATGCAGAACACAATGCACGATGCAAATCCGTGAAGTAGCGAAACCGTGAAAAGTAAACCGCGTTATAGCAAGGGATCACTGTATACATTTTCAGTCAACTCAACACATTGTCCAAGGTTTCTGGGATTAAAATCACTGAATTTGAGTGTGATCACAGACGGAGCTGAATCTCCGGGTGGGGCTCGGGACCACTGTGCCTCACTTCTGACGGTAGGGCTCAATGTTAACACAGACGTGCTGTGGAAGCACTGCTATAGGCCTGCAGAAACGGCTTCGGGTGAGGCATGCCTCACCAGCAGGGGGTAGACGTGAGCTGACAGCAGCTGTGTAGCTACACTGGTGCCGTAGAAAGACAGGGGACGAGAAACTCATAAAATAAAGGGAAATAGGGAAGACTTTTTCAACAGATCACAGAGTTATTTGTATAGAAGGATTGGCAGACAGATGCAAAAGGTGAGGAAAAATATGTTTTTAAATGTTTGCTTTTTTAAATAACATGGGATTAAAAGTAGATAAAAATGTAAGTAAAATCATTCATTTTATGTTTATGATAATTTTCACAGACAATATTTGATAACTTGTTAAAGCTCCAGAATTTGAAGTTGGAACAATACCAGAAATAGTTACTGAGGGTCAAATGTGTGCTGAACACATCTTTATTCTTAAAGTACATGTGAATAATTTTTACGCAAAGAGAGTGTTCTATCCATCTATAAAAGAAGTATTCTCTGTAGGACAAATATGATTTTGTATATTTTATAAGATGTTAGCTGTTGTTGGATTAATGGTGAAATATTTAGTTCTTTCATTGTAAATCTGACTCCAGAGGATTCAGTGCCTTACCAGTTATCAACCTCACTGCACGTCACTGGGGCTGTGGGTGGTAGTTTGTCCCTTATGGTGTACCATAGATTAACATTCATGGCCCGCACCTGTCTGTTGAGCTGTGATTGGCCCATGAGGCTGATAAATAGAAGTTGTCGGAATTCCAAGTTCCAAGTCAGCGTCCAGGAAACATGCTTTGTTGGTTCTGAAGCGGCATGAATGCAGACTTAGGCCGCCTTTACACTGCAGGTCTTGATGCTCATATCCGATTTTCTGACTATATCCGATTTTTTTGACGACCCGCTTACATCATCTTTTGAAAGTGACCCGTATCTGATTTTTGCATTTACACTATACAATGCTGAAACTATCAAACGTAGACGTTCTGAGGACTACGTAGCATCATTTCCGCCCTCCGCGGACCTCCTTCAGACTTTTGTGATTGCGGTTGTCATGGAGGCAACGCAGCGACGGAAGGGGGCGTTGCCTTGGGCGCTCCTGAGGGGATGATCAGGGGAGGCAAAGAAGGAGGGTTGCTCGGCTCTCTCTGAGTTTTGAATGAGGAAGTGTTTGCAGACGTTTTGCTGTACTAACAGTTTGATCCAAGCTTTGAACCTTTCCTGCGCGATGACTTCTCTTTTCCGACCGTAGTCAGAAACACACGGGAGATTTCCTCGGGGATCACTTTTCCGTTCTGAACCCTCAGCCTCCAGAGTGGGTTAAGAAAAACTCCAAAACTTTTGGGCGAGACACCTTATCACCTTATTTTTAATATACGGTTCTCCGACAGTCCCCCGCTCCGCGTTCACACCCCCGCGCTCACAGGAGAGAGGGGGGCTCTCTCCTTACACACACACACACACGCATGCACGCGTGCGCGCGCTCACACACACACACGGTTCCCATCATCCACGCCCCCCAAAGAAATTAACGGCTTCTGGCCTTTTCCATGGCAACAGTGTCCCGCTTCATTAGTTACCGTTTGCGTCCCGACCGGGACGGGACGGGACCGGACATAACAGCGGTTTCCAACTACGGTCTGAAGCCTGAGGCTGAAAGGTAACACACTGACAGCAAAATCAGCGCACAAAAAGCACATTGATAAGTCATGTGATCTCAGTTGGTGGTGTCCTGAATTGACGTCACTGACGTACGACTCACATTTACTGGGGAATATCCTATTTGTCTGCTTACATGGCACACGCAAATGCACGTATCCGATTTGTTTCCGATTTATTTCCACATATGAGAGAGGCCTGTATCCGATCTGAGAAAAACGGAATCCATGCGCTTCTGTCCTGCTTACACATTCACCGATCATATCCGATCTGTGCCACGTTAGAGGAAAAAATCGGAATTGGGTCACTTGAACCGTGCAGTCTAAAGGCGGCCTTAGATTGGTTTGTTTCCTTTGATTCTTCAGTTTGATTCAAGCTGTAAATGTTGTCAGCATAAAGCAAGTTTGGACTAAACTAAAGCAGAAAGTGGCTTTGAAGATGGTCAGGAGAACTTCTTTGAAGAGGAGGACTTCTCCAAACAACCACAACCTTAGAGGAAGTTTTCTGAGCATTCATAGAATGCTTTTCCAATGACTCATCATTTTCCACAAGAAGCTAATGAGTTTTTCCAAATGCATGCTGAATATTCTTAGTTCTAGCTTGGAAAGCACTTTGTGGGATTTCCCTGGAAAACCTGCTTTATCAATCATTTTGGTCTCTTTTTCTTCTTCTACGTTCCAGCTTGGTGAGTGTGCAGGTCGCCATGGCAACCACTGTCCAGGTCAAAGGGAGGACCACGGCCATCCAGTCTCCAGGCTTTTGGATTTGATAAACATTTGTTTCCCACATTTTAAAAGTTGAATTCAACACGGGACATATAGTGGATTGTAAGAATAGGAACAAAAACAGCAACAACAAAATAATCCTCCTCCCCGTTACATTATAAAAAAGCTCTGCGTAGAGCTAGAAGCCATTACTATTCAACCTTAATATCTGAGAATGGAAATAATCCAAGATTTCTTTTTAGCACTATAGCTAAATTAACTCGCAGTCAAGATCATTAGAACCACATGTTCCTGTTTCTCTCAGCTCTGATGATTTTCTTATATTATCAACAGTAAAATCTCAAATATTAGACATAAGTTAAATCAATTTATTCCTACTATCAGCCCAGAACAGGCTGAAGCGGTAGAAGTGGAGGCATCCATAGAAACCTCTGTAACATTAGACTGCTTCACTGCTGTGGATCAAGCGGAAATAACATCAATTATTACGTCCTCTAAATCCTCAACGTGTCTGTTAGACCCAATTCCCACTAGAAATTTAAAAGAAACTTTGCCCCTAATTAATGATCCCATATTAACAATGATAAATACCTCTCTGGAAACGGGTTACGTGCCACAGTCTTTTAAATATGCAGTTGTTAAACCTCTTCTGAAAAAGCCCAGTTTGGATCCTAGCATCTTGGCCAACTATAGACCAATATCAAACCTGCCCTTTATTTCTAAAATCCCAGAAAGAGTTGTAGTTAAGCAGCTTTACTGCCACCTACAGGACAACAGCCACTTTAAAGACTTTCAGTCGGGGTTTAGACCTCACCCAAGTACGGAAACTGCACTAGTTAGAGTCTCTAATGACTTGTTATTGGCCTCAGAAAAGGGACAAGGATCTGCTCTCCAGTGATTTAAATCCTATCTGTCCGATAGGTATCAGTTCGTTAATGTAAATGGCCATTCCTCTCATTGCACTTGAGGTTAACTACGGTGTCCCACAGGTAGGCCTGGGCGATAAATCGATCAAAGGAATTCATTCAAATTTTTTGTTACGGGCGATTTCAAAAATAACTAAATCGAGTTTTTATGTGGCACATTTTTGACTCCCAATCGACACACGAAGCAGCTAGCGACAGCATGGCTACCGGTGACAGTCGGAAGTTTGTTCCCAAGAAAGGAATAAAATCATGTGTTGTTTGGAACTGGTCTGGGTTTACTGCCACAGACGTGGAGGAAGAGACCCCCCCCCCACGCTGCCTAAAGCCCATCGGAGTCAAATGCTCTCACGCGCGCTCGCGTGGCACGCGCTCAGTCCTCTTAAACACGCACGCCCCTGACAAAGAAACACATACTCATTCTACAACGCCTGTATAGTTAGTTCATTAGTTAGATAGTTAGTTGTTACTGTTATTTGTTAATAAAGAATACTGTGTTGTAATTATTACTTGTACCGATATATTCATTTGCGACGCGGCCGCCGTAGGATTTTGTTTTCGGAGGAGGCGGCCGCGAGGGGGAGGGGGGGGGGGGTTGACCATGACTCCTGCTGCTTCATCATTTTCTCCGTGGAGAAGACGGGGTTTATTAATTTAATTAAAACCTTAGAGCCCAGATATGAGCTGTATTGTTAATCCTTTAGAAAATGTCTACTGTCAAGGTGAATGTTTGTCTCATTTTAGTCTAGACTACAAAGTGTGACTCAAAACACAGCTGGGACTTTAAGTAAGGAAGTAACCTTTTTATTTTGGACAAGTGAAAACAAGTTTAGAATAACGAAATCAGACAAAAACAAGACAAAAGTTATATAAAACAAGACAAAATTATTTAAACACAAGTCCAAAAAGGGAGTAAGAAGAAAAATCTTATACTTAACTCTGATTCCAAGAGCGTGTTCATTTCTTTATCATTCATACCAGAAATGGGTGTTACATTTGTCTTGGGTTTGATTAAATAAAAGCATCATTTGCTTTAAGTTGTCTGCCGTTTGTACTTATTGCTTTCCTTAAGTAGGGTGGGGGGGTGGGGGGAATCGGGAAAAAATCGGAAATCGAGTCTTCCATATTGCCCAGCTCTACCCGCAGGGCTCAGTTTTAGGACCCACTCTGTTTATGCTCTATATGCTACCCCTAGAAAACATAATCAGGAAACACAGCATTAATTTTCATTGTTATGCAGACAATTATTAGTTGTATTTATCCATGAAACCTGACCAGAATGACAATTTAGAGAAACTGAACGCCTGCATCAGAGACATCAAGACCTGGATGACAATTAATTACCTCCTATTGAACCCAGAAAAAACTGAGGTCATTATACTAGGTCCTAAAAACCTCAGAGATGCTCTGTCTGCTCAGATAGTCTCCCTGGATGGCATAAGTATTGCCCCCAATTCCACAGTTAGAAACCTTGGGGTTTTACTTGACCAGGATTTATCATTTAAGGCTCACATATCTCAGGCGTGCAGAACTGCCTTTTTTTACCTGCGGAATATTGCTAAGATCAGAAATATACTTTCTAAGAGTGATGCTGAAAAATCATCCATGAATTTGTTAAGTCGAGGCTGGATTACTGTAATTTTTTGTTAGCAGCGTGTCCTAAGTTCCAGGGATGCCAGTTTGGCTTAGTCAGTTTGTTAGTTTAATTTAGTATTTTCCTATTAAATTCTATGTATTCATGATCCTTTTGATTTTATGTTGAACTTTTTTAATTACTGATATGAAGCCCATCAAGACAACTGTTTTTGTGAATTTGGTCTATACAAATAAATTGAATTGAATTGAAGCTGACTTAACTAAAAAAAAAAGATTTATCTTAACTGAAGCAAATAATTAAGTCAAATCAAAGTAAAAAAGTTTCTCTTTCCAACATCCATATGTGGTCTTATCACCCTCTCAGGGTGGAAAAAGTATTATCTGAGCTTCTTCATCCACTAAATCAGTGGTTCCCAAACTGGGGAGCGCGCCCCCCGTATTGCAGGGGGGGCGCGGTGGAGTCTAGAAACAAAGGATTTGTATGTTTGTGTCAGTGTGGGGGGGCCTCAAAAATATTTTAATCTTCAGAAAGGGGGGCCATGCAGAAAAAGTTTGGGAACCACTGCACTAAATCATCTTCAAATGGACACGTCATGCTGCTTCACCTCTCTGAAAACAAACTAACCTTCAACTAAACCTGCTCCAGACCAGGTTATATTCAGAGCATGAGTTGCCATGGCAACTTGACATACCCTGAAACATACCTCCATTTCTGGAACTACCTTGATGGGTGTTCACCATGGTGTTCATCATTTATTTTGTGTCTGTTTAGCCCAGTGGGTTAAACCAGGGGGGTATTCCAGAAAGCAGGTAATGCTAGTCACCACGTTAAGTTTGAGGCTAAGGAAGCGGATAACCTCAGCTTTCGGTTCCAAAAATGGAGGTATGTTTCAGGGTAGGTCAAGTTGGCATAGCAACTCGTGCTCTGAACAGAACCTGGTCTGGGGGGTATTTCAGAAAGCAGGTTATGCTAGCTCCCATGGTAAGTTTGAGGCTAAGGAAGTTGATAACCTCAGCTTTTGTTTCTGGAATACCCCCCTGGTTTAACCCACTGGGCTAAACAGACACAAAATAAATGATGAACACCATGGTGAACACCCATCAAGGTAGTAGCACAAAATAAAGTCTTACTCAGTGGCCTTGTAGAATCGTGTAACCCCTGAGACTTGAAGATCATGAGTTCAAATCTATAGTCAAATCAAACCAAAGACTAGAAAAAGGGGGGACTAAAACATCCCTGTTGCCAGCAAGTCTTCTCACTGTCTAAAGATGCATTCACTCCGAATTCTTCCATTTTCCACATCTTCTAAGAGCGCAAGATCAGCCATTGTGCGTCATTACGCATTGTGATGGGGCATTTTATTTCCCTCCATTTAATTACATCTGACAAGCTACAGATGTCGGTAATAATCGACATGGAAATGGGAAATTGATCAGCACAAATGTAATTTCTTTTTGCTTTCTGAATGGTTGAGACATACGCCATACATTGTTTTATCACAAATAAAACAAACTAAAGGCATATGCATGAATACCATAATTCCATAGCTTATGAAGAAATGTTTTACTATGAAAACAACTTCACCCAGTGGACAATTAATACATCTGTCTGTCGAATTGCACCTATATCTGCTCCGCCAGACGGACACATTAACGAGAACATCAGTTTTGTACATTATTTCGTTCTGTTAACTTTATTATTTATGAGGATGAATTGCACAACATGCCAATATTGCAGAACATATTTCACTTTTCTTTCTGCAAATAAGTTTGAATTTCTGTTGTAATTTTCGTTTGATTTTTTTTGTTTGTCTCACTGCTGATCGATCAAACGGGTGTTCGTGTAGGCTGTTAATTGTAAGACTTGCTGTGTGAAGTCTTCATGTTTTTTCTGAGAGGCAGGGGTCAGAGCTTGCGTGAAGGACCGCACATTTTCCCGTCAAGTTTGGTTTTTATAAATCTCACTTATTGCTTAGAGAGTGGTGTACGCCTTCTTTTGTGCGTACGCAACGTTTATAAATGAGGCCCCAGATCTTTTATACAGAGGGCAGTGGGTCCTCCTTTGGGTTGTGTCTTCGTCTGCACCTGTACAGACTTCCTCTAGAGGTCAGAATTGGACAAAAACAACAAGTGGAAGAACGTCAACACTATAGAAAAACAAACAAATCTCTATGCAGAATACAGAAAAGTGTGGTTTCAGTGAGTGTACAGCATCTTCACACTGCTACTTCCAATGGTTTCAGTTTGGAACAGCTGGACGTTCCTTATGAAGATATAGAATAAAACCTATTCTGCTAGAGAAAGTAGTGTTTGGTAAAGAGTTGGAGTTGTTTCAGAGCTGAAACAGGCAAATTTAAGAAAGACAAAATGGTCAATGTGACTGATGAACCAATCAACTAATTTGATGAAGCTCTGTGATCTCATCTCAGTCCTGAGTTCAGCAGTCAGAACTGAACCTGAGGAGTCCAGCTTTGGAAGCAGCAGAGAACCAACAAACAGCAGAAACCCACACTGTGGGAAATACTACACACTTCTGACTGATGTTCACGTCCACTTTATTCTTCACAGTAAAGATTGGAACAGAGCACTGAGAACCAAAAAGAACAGAGGAACAGTTCTAATGTCTACAAGAAAACAGGAATCACAAGAACACCAGACACAAACACCAGTCTGGTTCTTTATAATTTTATATTTTAAACAATACTGAAATGTTCATGAACCACATAGTATTAGATCTAGAGATATATAAAATAATTATGGTTTCGTCATGGTAACACACAGACTCAGGCAACATTGTTTTATCTTATACCATGGTCCGGGTAAATAATCGATTCTGATTGGCTGCTGGGTATAGATTAAAAAGTGATAATCCAAAGTGATAACTGCACGTCTAAAAAGAAGTTCTCGTCACATAGCTTTAATGTTCTACATCAATGCGCTGGCTTCTTTACCACAACCTTTAGCTTAATCGTCTGGACAAAAACAAATGGTAAGAGGTGAACTTTATCTCTAAACTGATTTTATTTAACACATCGCGACGGTCGGCACAGATACCCCTTTCCTTTGCAGCTGTAGTCAAAGTCAGTGCTGGCCCCTCCGGTGCGTTATGACAATGTGCCACATCACGTAACAAATAGTCCACTTTTTGAGAAAAAAACACAATTTAAATCCCAAAAATAACAAGAATAAAGTACTGAAAACGGATTGAATATTTATTTCTTTTGTAAGTGACCATGGTATAAGCAGGTTAATGGCCTTCAAAGTGTGCAATATGAGAAATTAACGCACTTTGCAGAAGAAACAGATCGGCTTCCACAGTGTAGATTAATACACACTACGTCTGTCAGTGTCCCATACATAAACAACAACCACAAGGGTTAACTCAAAAACTTTAAACAACATCATAAAGTACAAAAATCTACCAAGAAAAATCAACCAACAAAAATTGAACATTCTCAAAATTTCTCTAAAATCAAATCTTACCCTCATAATTCAAACCAACACATTTCTATTCAGAAGTATAACTAAAATAATGAATTTCATGAAGTTAAATATCTTAAAAAGTGAAACTCATGTTTAGAATCATTACACAATCCCTGATTTGAGATGGGTGAGCATAGTGGCTTATAGATGACAAACACCTAAAAATAATGTCTTAAAATTTTACAATTTTCAGTCAGAAGAAAAAAAAGAATGTTTTCAGCACTCCTGTCAGATTTCAGTAAACTTTCAATTCAATGCATCTAATAATTAAAACTGCCTCCCTGTTACTAGATAACTGCATCATTGTGGTATGGAGGCCATGATCAGCCAATATGCATTTTAATGAAAGATCAGGCTGCTTTGATAGCTAACCTCAGGTCAGTTTCTCTTCTGCATGAGTTCTCTTTTTTAAAGTCAAATACATAACTAAAACTTTTATCAAACACTTGACACAAAAAAGGGTGATTTGAGTCTAAATACATCGCTAAAACCTGTTTTATAATGTTTACTCAAAAAAAGTTGTCACATGTCTTTTCAGATGAAATAAAAAGTATAACTTTTTTTTACATTTTGTATAAGAAAAACACTTGTTGTTTACAATTGTTTATCACATTCTTTACATGAAACGGGCAGTTGTTTTAAAGTGTTTTCATGTGTGTCTTGAAACTAGATGTTTGATTAAATTTTTGGTTTGTCTCCTGCGTGAGTTTTCATGTGTTTTTTGAGACTAGATGACTCCCTAAAACTTTTATTACATTCTGTACAAGAAAAAGGCTTTTCTCCTGTATGAATTCTCATGTGGTTTTTTAGATTAGATAATTTGGTAAAACGTTTATCGCATCCTTTACAAGAAAAAGGTTTTTCTCCTGTATGAGTTCTCATGTGTGATTTGAGATTCTGTGCATAACTAAAACATTTATTACATTCTTTACAAGAAAAAGGCTTTTCTCCTGTATGTGTTATCATGTGTTTTTGGAGACTAGATGAATTACTAAAACTTTTGTCACATTCTTTACAAGAAAAAGGCCTTTCTCCTGTGTGAGTTCTCATGTGTGATTTGAGACCATATCCATTACTAAAACATTTATCGCATTCTACACAAGAAAAAGGCTTTTCTCCTGTGTGAATTCTTATGTGTGTTTGGAGAAGAGATTTACACTTAAAACTTTTGTCACATTCTTTACAAGGAAAAGCCTTTTTTCTTGTATGTGTCATGTTTGTTTTGAGAGGAAATAAAAAAATAAAACACATCTGATCTCTGTTCTGTGGGTCTGTCTCTTCATTTGTAGTTGATTTTGATTTTTCATGTTGGTTTCCTTTTTCATCTTGACTATCAGTTACATTAAAGCTCTGCTGATTCTTTAGATCTGCTTCACTGTTCTCATCTTTCTCATAAGTAGGAATTTCCATCAAGGTGTCAGTCTCCTGCTTCAGATCAAGCTTCTCTTCATCCTGGCTGAAGAGCTCCTCTTTAATCTGTGGAAGTTGTTGTTCCACTTGTTCCTCTTTAATCTGTGGAGGTTCTGGTCCCTGCAGTTCCTCTTTAATCTGTGAAGTTTCTGGTTCTCCATGTTCTTCTTTAATCTGTGAAGTTTCTGGTTCTCCATGTTCTTCTTTAATCTGTGAAGTTTCTGGTTCTTCATGTTCCTCTTTAATTTGTTGAGGTTCTGGTTCCTTCAGTTCCTCTTTAATCTTTGGAGGTTTTGGTTCCTTCAGTTCCTCTTTAATGTGTGGAGGTTCTGGTTCCCCCTGTTCCATTCTTAAATTGCTCTGTTGGTTGCACAAATCCTCTTCACTCGCATAATGCTGAGGGAGGACTGTAAGGACAAAAAGACAAAAAAGGAGAACTTTTATACTTTTAAAAGGTATTTTTGTAATCTCAAGAAATAGTCTGTGTTAGTTCTATTTTACAGATAAGACAACTAGAGGTGATGTCAGTCTTTCAGTATTCAGTAGGTTAAACACCTAATTAAGGAAACTCACAAGTTTTCAAACAAGGTTACTATGCATTTTAATAAACACACACTCCCCACACTGACAAAGTCAACTTTTAGAGTAATAAGGTGGTGGTCATTGATCTTGTGTTTCCTACTCCAGTGTTTTTCAACCAGTGTGCCGTGGATGGTCAGGTGTGCCGTGTGAAATTGCCCTCAATAACTGATCTAAAAACATTTACCATCTCCAGGATATCAGCTCTTTGTTCATCTAAACAGGTCCTGATAAAACACAGAGTAGTCAGGAATATGAAAGATTGCAAAATACTTTTTTCTTTGTGTTTCTTTGATTCTATTAAAGACATTTTGATAAGAATAACAGTATCGCAATTTAATTGTAACTTCAGACGCTTTCGCAAAAGTCCCACCCCTTTGACTGTCTCAACCAATCATTTCTGGAGGCTTAATCACATGTCATTAGTCTGACCAATCAGAAGTGGTTAAAGTCTTCGTTGTTCTGATTCTGCTCATAAAAGTTCCAACAAAAGTTGGAACTTAGTTTAACTTAACTTTTATTAAGGGGCGTGGTTTGAGCAACGACATGTGAAGACGTTTAGCCTTGTGGCTCCGCAGAAATACCAGATTTTCCGGTTAAATACTAAACATCTATCGTCCTGAACTGATTCACCTTCTCCGGAAACGCTCTCTTAGACCGAACAGAAGACGTTCATTCATGATGCCTGGATCAAGAAGCACCAAAAAGTTAGAGGCTCCCAAAGCTACCGAGAGCAGCCCCGGGTCATCGGATACAGCTAAGCTAATGGATGCTATCACGAACTCGGAGAAAACAGTACTGGCTAAGATTGCTACGCTGGATACCAAAATTGAATCTAAATGCCAAATGCTCAACGAAAATATGGAGTCGCTCCGACGGGTTTTCAAAGATCAACTGGAAGGTCTGAGAAGCGGATTTAATGCTAAGCTAAGTCCACTGGATGCTAGCATTGCAGAAATCGGGCCCAGATAGCTAGCTTGGAGAATGCTACAAACAACTACTCCGACAGAGTGGTGAACATGGAGGAAGAAATGTGCCGCTTAAAAGCTACTGTGACGGCCCTGACGGAGAAGACAGAGGACCTGGAGGGAAGGCAACGCCGCTGCAATATTCGCATTCTCGGGGTAAAGGAGCAGTTTGAAGTTGTCACGCGGCCTGTTGACTCGGTGGCTAAGCTACTTCAGGATGTTTTGGGCATGGATTCGGCCCCCACACTGGATAGAGCGCACCGCAGCCTGCAGTCTACCCCGGCCAAAGGAAAGCAACCCCGGCCACTGATAGTGAAGTTTCACTACTATCAAGAAAAGCTGGATGTGCTTCGCTGAGCTGCTAGGAAAGAGTCTCTGGAGTATGATGGCAACAAGATCCTTATTTTTCCTGATCTTCCAGCCACAGTGGCAAAGAGAAGAGGAGCCTTTAAAGAGTTTAAAGAGCTGCTGCGAGGATGCCAGGGTGTGAAATATGGGATGCTGTACCCTGCGAGGCTGAGAATTTCTTCAAGCTTGGGTGAGAAAATATTCCTAGATCCCGCTGCAGCCAAAGACTACACCCAGAAACATCTGATGCACAACAACCAGCAGGAAGACTGAGACAAATGAAGGAGAGTGTTCTGGAGAGGGAGGTTTGTTACATTTTAGTTTAGATTCTGTTAGATGGGAATATTTTGTATCCTAGGTATTTTCTGTAATGAGCATTGTGGTTGGTGAGTATAGTGGTTGGACAGGTTTACATGGTACACCAGCTCATTGGGGGGGAGGGGGGAGATTCGGGTTTATTGTGTTTAATATGTGTGTTAATTCTTTGGTTTGTAGGTTTTGTTTTGTTTTTGTTGCAGCTCCAAATATATATACCTCATCCTTGTCTGGGTGTGCACCTTTCCGAGAGGATGAAACCTAAGTAAACATGGCCGCCCTTACAAATCTAAGGCAAACAGTGGGGCCCAACTCAGTGACATTTATTACATGGAACGTAAAGGGGCTTAATAATCTGGTCAAACGGAGGAGAGTCTTTAAACATTTGCTGAGTTTCAAACCAGATATAGTCTTTCTCCAGGAAACGCATCTGCGTTCCGCTGATGCTCATAAGTTAACACACAGCTTTTTTTCACAGACACATCACTCTGCTTTTGACACAAAGGCAAGAGGGGTTGCCATACTTATTAGAAAAAACCTTTCATTTGTCTGTACAAATGTGATTCAGGATGCTAATGGTCGTTTTGTTATTGTGGCTGGTAAATTGTATAACACCCCAGTTATTTTGGTTAATGTCTATGCCCCTAATTGGGACAACCCACAATTTTTCACAAGCCTTATTGCCAAGTTAACAGGTTTAGACACTCATCACCTCATTATGGGTGGAGATCTGAACTTAGTTCTTGATCCGATTCTTGACAGATCAAGCACACTTCAGTCAGCAGCGATACCTAAATCAGTTTCTGTTCTCAACACATTCATTCAAAACTATGGTGTCTCTGACCCGCTGCGTATTGTTGAGCCATCAGCATTACTCTTTCTTTTCTCCAGTACATCATTCATACTCAAGGATCGATTACTTTTTGGTAGATAATATTTTTACTTCTCGGATCACTAATTGTAAATATCATGCTATTGTTATATCGGACCATGCTCCTGTCCAGCTAGACCTTTCATTTCCCACGGCTCATGGCCCGCAACAACGGGTATGGAGATTTGACTCAACCTTGTTATCAGAGGAAGAATTTTGCAAATATATTTCCTCCCACATTGATCTCTTTTTGGAAATAAACGACACACCCGATGTTTCTAAAACTCTAATATGGGAGTCTCTTAAAGCATATTTACGCGGGCAAATAATATCTTTTACAGCTCAAAAGAACAAAAAGTGTGGTGAGAGACTTAGGGAATTAACCAAGCTCATAGCAAATCTAGACGTGCAGTATGCCAGCAACCCAACACCTGATTTATACAAACAAAAGCTTTTGCTGCAATCTGAATTTGAAACATTATCAATTAAAGCAACAGAGAAGTTACTGCTCAGAACAAGGCAAAAAGTATATGACCATGGGGAAAAACCAAGCAGATTGCTCTCACACCAGTTGCGACAATCAATTTCTAATCATTCAATAACAGAGATCAAAACGGACTCAACTCAAATAGTGACGGACCCCAAACAAATTAATACAGCTTTCAAGAACTACAATCAAAGTCTCTATGCCAGTCAAAGTACATGTAATTCCAATGAAATTGAAGCTTTTTTGGAAAAACTAAATATTCCTTCGATGGAATCAGATCAACAACAGACACTTGAGAGACATATTTCTGTGGCTGAAATATTGACGGCAATTGGTTCTTTACAGAATGGCAAAGCTCCAGGTCCTGATGGATTTCCATCAGACTTTTACAAGGTGTTTGCTAACAAACTTGCCTCTCTACTCTGCATGATGTTTGCAGAAATTCATGCATCGTCTAAACTGCCTCAAACATTATCCCAAGCCACGATTTCAGTAATCTTAAAAAAAGGCCGGGACCCCCAGAAGTGCGAATCATATCGACCAATTAGTTTACTTAATGTGGACTACAAGATTTTAACCAAAGCCCTAACGCTTCGCCTGGAAAAAATAGCCCCCAGTGTTATTCACGAAGACCAGACAGGCTTTATTGCTGGCCGCCAGTCATATTTTAACACCAGGCGTTTGTTTAATATTTTATATTCTGCCCACTCAGTTGATTCTCCAGTAGGGTTGTGCCGATGGACGATATCATCGTCCATCGTGATGGGTGACTGACATCCCGATGGAGAGACCACCATCGTGATGCCACGCCCCCGCCACGTTGCACGTCGACACCATAAGCCGCGGTTACATGTACCAAATATCTTGATGGGATCAATGGTCGGATTAGAATCCAACCGTGTAGATGGGCCCAGAAAAATGTTTTCAGAATATAAAAACGTTCACTAAGGTCACAATTTCGGTCGGAATAAATCATTCGCACATGCGCAGTATTCGCACATGCGCAGTTTGAAAACCGGAAGGGGATACAACTTCCGCCGAGCGGCTTTTTTTCCAAACTTTATTGAATGTAACAATTCAATACAAAACGATAACAGCACCGAGCGGCTATATATATTGACATGTCAGCTCGGGAAAATACGAGATGATCTTCTAAACGTGCTTTTAATAATGTTACGGTTATTATCAAACACCTGTTCGCTCATCATTTAAATTTTAATCCCTGTGGTCAGTGCTTTTTCTGAACGGAGCCAGGATTAGCAGTATGCTAACACGGGCTAACAACATTAGCTTTGGGTGGCGCTGCACGTAAACGTGTAAGAATAACATCAGCCTTTATTTAGTCGGGACACGACTGGAAACACAAATCCGCGTGATTGTTTGAATGTTTTCTAAGGACTGAGCGACATTTCTGCTTTGATGCTCAAACAGCTGTGTGTGCTGACGATCCGAGCTGTGCTCAGACACACGTTTAGACCCGGTTCTGAGTTCGGTTGCTTGTACCCCTAGAGCTGCGGGACGGATCGCAGTCTTAAATCTCCCACACATACCGCTCATGTACCCACCCCCCCCCTTCCCATCAAACACAAAGCTTTAAGTCCGCGCTCCGCCGGTCCACTTCACTAATTAAGTGCGGGAGCGACTACACTTCTTTTCTATCTTGCTTGTTACTTTTTCTGTTAAAGTCACTTTCCTAATTTAAACTGGATCATCGCGGATTAACCATTAGTTGGGAGATAAAATGAAAAAAGCAAAATAACGAATAGCAGTTATACAAGAACGAAAAATGTAACACCCCCCCCCCCCCCCCGACGATGTCATCGTCCATCCCGATGGTTGACAGCAAACATCGTCAACGGCCAAATGCATCGCCCAACCCTATTCTCCAGAGCTAATTGTCTCACTTGATGCTGAGAAGGCCTTCGACTGTGTGGAGTGGGGATATCTGCTGGCTGTACTGCGCAAGTTTGGCTTTGGTTCAGGGTTCATATCCTGGATTAAAACTTTGTATTCAATGCCCCTTTCATCTGTTCGCACTAATAGTACCGTCTCTGAGTATTTCGCCTTGCATAGAGGCACCCGTCAGGGATGCCCGTTGAGTCTACTCCGAGGATGTTAGAATTACTTAGCTCCTTTGGATCTTTATTAGGGTACAAACTGAATTTAGGAAAAAGTATCCTTTTTCCTATTAACCAACTGGCATGAGACTTGGATTATTCAAAATTTAAATCATTGGCTTATCTTGGAATTCAAATTACTAATAATTATAATACTTTAAATACAACTTTTCCTCACTTTTGGAGAAAACAAAGGCAGATATGGCCAGATGGTCAGTTTTACCAGTTTCTCTAGCAGGGCGAATTAACACGATCAAAATGGCAGTTCTGCCTAAATTTACGTATTTTTTCCAGATGATTCCCCTTTTTCTCCCTAAGGTATTCTTTACGAAGTTAGATGGACTCATATCTTCATTTATATGGAATAAAAAATGCCCAAGAATACGCCTGGGTGTGAACACAAAAAACGTGGCGAAAAACGCCTGGCGAATATTCGTCCCGGTGTGTACGGGCCTTTAGACTAAAAAAGACTCCCAATCACCTGTTAGTGTGATTCACCAAGCCACCGGTGAGTTGCACCCCCCTCTTGAGTTTTTTGACTTATGTTCCAAGGACTACGGCAAAGAGGTGTGGGCACAAGCATCTTGCAGAAGAGGGTGGTCACGTGCGCGTCGGGTCTGCTGTGTCGAAGCAGGTAATTGTGGGAAATAATCCCCATTGCCTGCTTTTGTCGAAATTGGGTTGAGCACTGGGTTTTTTTCTGCTCTGCTTAATTTCTTTTCATGTGCCTGTTTTACGTTGTTTCACCTTTTACACACCATAAGTGTGAAGAGGGAAACGGATGAAGAGATTATTAATAGTCAGATGTTTCAAAGTAAGAGTGTAAAGTGTCGGCAGCTGCAGGCATGTCAAAATAAAAGCTCAAAGCTGCTTCTCTGAGTTAAATTGCACATTATATGTAACGCAACGGGCACGGAAAATGCTAACCCCTATGAAGTGCCGCCACCACCCACTTCGCCCATATCAAAGACCGCCACTGTATCGACCCCCCACACCTTCGCTCCGTGCTCACACACTAATCTCCACCTGCACGCGTTCCTCCCCCTCTCTCTCGTGGCACGGGGGGCGCTCAGCACACACACACTCCGCAACACACCTTTCTGTGACCGACTCCATCTAGTGTTCAAACCGAGAAGTGCAACAGCGCCATGTGCGGGCCAAATTCAATTATATTTTCAAAATTTGCTGCGGGCCAATAAAAACAGACCCGCGGGCCGTAGTTTGGACACCCCTGGTTTAAATGCACCACGATTGGATCAACAATGGACCTAACCTACCTATCTCAGTCGGAAAGAAATTTTGATACGAACAAGTCTGATTGGTGCAGACTATTTGTTTACAACACACATTATTCTTCCACTCATGCGTTTCTTCCAATTACTTTTGTCCATGTAACCCCAGCTAGTGTTACAGGATTTCTCAAACAGAATAGGTCCAACAAATGTACAGATCAGATCCTCATATTACAAAAATAAATGTTCCTATCCAACAGCTGAGCACCCGGTTATAGTCTTTTGACACACAAGGAGTATATTTGAATGAACCCCTTTTGTAATTTAAGCTAGACTTTAGTTGGGTGATTATATTTATAATAAACACATAATTATGCATACTAAGCCTGGGCGATAAATCGATCAAATGAATTGATTCGAATTTTTTGTTACAGGCGATTTAAAAAATAACTAAATTGAGTTTTTATGTGGTGCATTTTTGGCTCCACAGAGCTTCCGTAGCGTTAATTTCACACGGCGACACGCGACAATCGACACACGAAGCAGCTAGCAACAGCATGGCTACCGGTGACAGTGGGAAGTTTGTTCCCAAGAAAGGAATAAAATCATCTGTTGTTTGGAACTGGTCTGGGTTTACTGCCACAGACGGGGAGGAAGAGACCCCCCCCCCACGCTGCCTAAAGCCCATCGAAGTCAAAGGCTCTCACGCGCGCTCGCGTGGCACGCGCTCAGTCCTCTTAAACACGCACGCGACCTGACACACACACATATACTCGTTCTACAACGCCTGTATAGTTAGTTCATTAGTTAGCTAGTTAGTTGTCACTGTTATTCGTTAATAAAGAATACTGCATTGTAATTATTACTTGTACCGGTATATTCATTTGTGACGCAGCCGCCGTAAGATTTTGTTTTCGGAGGAAGCGGCCGCAGGAGGGGGGGGGGGGGGGGGGGTTGACCGTGAAGGCCCGTACACACCGGGACGAATATTCGCCAGGCGTTTTTTTTTTTTGACGCTTTGACGCGTGGCGTTTTTTCGCGTCGGTGTGCACACTCACATTGGTGCCCTTTGTTTAGTCACGCGGCGTTAAACGTCGGCGAAAATCGCTGGCGAAATTCGTCCCGGTGTGAACGGGCCTTGACTCCTGCTGCTTCATCATCATCTCAGTGGAAAAGACGGGGTTTCTTAATTTAACAGAAACCTTAAACCCCAAATATGAGCTGTATTGTTAATCCTTTAGAAAATGGTGCTACTCTCAAGGTGAGTGTTTGTCTCCTTTTAGTCTAGACTGCAAAGTGGGACTTAAAATACAGCTGGGACTTTAAGTAAAGAAGTAACCTTTTTATTTTTGGATAAGTGAAAACAAGTTTAAAATAACGAAATTAGACAAAAACAAGACAAAAGTTATATAAAAGAGGACACAATTATTTAAACACAAGTCCAAAAGGGAGTGAGAAGAAGAAAAAACTTATACTTAACTTTGATTCCAAGAGTGTGTTCATTTCTTTATCATTCATACCAGAAATGGGGGTTACATTTGTCTTGGGTTTGATTAAATAAAAGCATCATTTGCTTTAGTTGTCTGCCGTTTGTACTTATTTCTTTCCTTAAGTAGGGTGGGGGTGGGGGGAATCGTAAATCGAATTTAAAATCGGAGATTTTATTTTTAGGCCACATCGCCCAGCCCTAATGCATACAAACACACTCATGTAAAGCATTTCAATCACACACAACATTTGTGCTAAATGTGAGCTTACACCTGTGCTTGACTGAGCTTTTCTGTTCTTTTTCTGTTTTGTTCTGTGGATGATGGAATGTAAGAAAAAAAAGAGACAGCGTCCGGTCATTCCTACACCAAGAGCCCCACTGAAGCAGCAGTGGTAGCCTTTACACCTGAGATGGGCAATTATTTTAACTTAGGGGCCACATTGGGTTCCAAAATTCAATAGAAGGGCTGGATCAGAAGCAGATGTGTGGAGTGAGAATGATATAACATGGAATGTAGATGAAAACATTTGGACTGAAAATTATATTCTAAAACAGAATATTTTAGAATTTTTAGTTTAAAACCTTTGTTCCCATTTTAGATCTGTTTCTTTATTTTGAAGCCATTTGGTACCTTTAAGGAGTTATAAAGTGCTTCATGAGTAAAGTTTCATTCATTCGTGATCCTTTTAAAAAAATAATTAACATTATTTATGAAATAAAACAATGACCAAATAACACTATGATTTCCAAAGGAAAAAATTCTGGAAAAATGAACTGATAAATTTTTTTTAAAACGGTCATTTTCCCTCAGAGACTTTGAGTTCATCTCACAGTTTGTGCAGCTGCGCAGTCTGTTTCTCATCCAGTAATAAGGAAAAGCACATTTCTATGTCTTCTGCTGCAGCTACTCATATTTCTGTGTTACCTTTTCACCAGTACAGAATTCCTCGTTTTATTGCAGGAGTTACTTACGTTCTAAAATAACAGTGATCGGTGAAATCCACGGAGGCTGATTCCAGACGTTTATGGCAGTAAAACTCCTCACTGCCTAGATACTTTTCTCCGACAAACATGAACATTTTCCCCCTTTTCTCTTGTTTAAATTCCCAAACGTTCATAGAAATAAAGTCCAGGATCTTAGAATGAGATCATCGATCAGAGATTTCTGATCTGAAGAGCTCCGCGTCCAGGAGACGCGGCACGGACTGAGCAGATTGATTGACAAGATCCCCAGCCAATCAGGACACAGAACAGGGTGCGCTGTTTAAAAAAGGCAGCATGATCTCTCAGAAAAAAATGATATAAACTGGGAAAGATGAACTGCGACGTATTAAAGGAAAGTCTGTCTTCTGTTCTGTTTGACAGATTTTAGAGGCTTTCAGGTTGGAGCACAGACTGCAGAAGGGGGAAATACAATGTCACGTCTTGATCGTGTGGCCCGATTAAAAAAATAAAATAAAACATGAGTCTGTGATATAGTTCAGTGGGCCGGACCAAACATGGAGGCGGGCTGTAGTTTGCCCACTGCCCACCCCTGCCTTACACAGTACAGCAGATAGAGGACATCCGCCCACAGGGCAGCCACGTCCACCACCCAGACCGGGGCCAGCAGGACCACCACAGGGACCCCAACACCAGAGAGCAGGAAGGCTCAGGTGGACAGAGAGTGCAAGCTCCACCCCAACCACAAGGATAACCCCAAAACAAAACACCACTGTCCTCTAAACACTAACTAACGCTGTTCTTCTTCTGTGGTTTATTGGCAGTTAACAAAGAGCTTTGTGGTGCATTAGCGCCCACAGCACGGTCCCACCCAGGGAGAGCACCCCACAGAGCTGGGGTGAGAGGAAAAAAGAAGAGTTCAGTCTCTACTGATGAGCCTGTAGCTGCCGGGTATTCATTGTTGCCTCAAGCCCAGTGACATAAAAGATCAGAGCAAACAATGAATTCAAATGTTTAGTCACGTACCAACTATGTGCAGCTGAAGCTGCGGGTTCCAGCTGCTATCCAGCAGTCTGCGCTGACGACAGAACTCCTCCTCGTTCTGGACGATGGTTCCTTCAGCAGCAGAAAGTTGTTCTCTGACAGAACCTTCCTGAGGTTCTGAAGACATGGTTCCTGCTCCGATCTTCAGCTCCAACTCCCACAAACACCGCCGTCCTCTTCACTGCAGCTCCGATCGATCATCTGCTAGTCTCACAATCACAGAAAAAAGGTCCAAACAGAAACTTTTCTCCTGTTTGGAGATTTTCCTGAAAGTTCCTGTGATCCTGCAGGAGTCAGTTCTGCTCAGCCTGCAGACCAGAACAGAAAAGACTCTGGAAGCTTCCACATGTGAAACTTCAAGACAAAGAATCCAAACAACAACATCTGATTGGTTGACTTTTGGAGGGAAAGCTGCAACAGTCTTCTGTGATTGGTTCAGCCGTCCCTGCCCCCACTAGTCCACTGCAAAGGGGGCAACATTCCAGGGGGGGTTGGTAATCTCCTCCTTCTATTGTTTCTGCCCCACTGGCTCTTTCAAAATAAAGGCTTGTTGTAGCAGAAACCTGAATGGATCATCAGAATGGACTCAAACTGCTGCTGGTTTCAAAGCCTTGTTCTCAACTTCCAGCTGAACTCTTCATGAGTTTGAGCGTCTGTGACAAACTAAAGTTGAACAACAGCAGTGAAAATCTCCATGGATGTCAACTGGCAGAGAATCAACATGAGATTTCCAAGAGTTTCTGCAGGAACTCATCACAAAGTCAGGAGCTGCAAGGCTTGATGGGAGATCTGGGATCCTATTGTGACATGAAGGAAACTCCTTCAAACAGGAAAGATTTCATCTGACACGATCACTTTGATGTTAACATTTGATTTGATTTGATTTGAAATTAGAGCCCTATTAGTTTATTTCAAGCAATCAACTAAGAATACACAAAAACAATCCAATCATCAGTTATACATTCATACAACGACGAATCAAACTTAAGATAATTAGGCATATAAATAAATATTGCTTTAAAGAGAGTGGAAGGAAGTGAACTTGTATAATCCTACCCGTGTTCTACCGTAACCATTTTATTACATGATTTATCATCATCCGGTTCAAAACTTTTATCGGACAGAATTAAGAATCATTAAGTGTCAATAAAGCACATGACAAAGATGAACTTTTTAACTATTATGTAAAAAAGAACTTTTAGAAATCAACATTGCAAATGCAGATCAGTTTTTCAAAATATATGCAGATTATCTTACTTATAAAAGTCGTTGATATGACTAAAAAAATCATACTATATCAGTAAAATAGACATAACACTGTTTCAGAGATTTTCTTGGCAAAAATTTGATCACGTATCAAAAGTAAAAAATATATGAAAAATTATGTTACATTATCAATTTTCCTTCTGGTCAGATGGTCGTTCAGATAAGCAGCAGATCCCTTCAGATTCTTCCTTTGGTTCATCAGAGCTAGCTTGTGTTTTTGATTCACAAACCTGATGAGGATCGCTGGTTTATCCGTCTCCTTTCTCCTGGGGAGCAGGTGGCAGGTCTCGATGGTGTTGAGATCCAGCGAAATCCGTTTAGATGTGAGAAATGATTCCACTTGGTGTTCCAGAGACTCTCCACTGCTCTCCGTTTCAGAACTGTTAGCAATGCTAGCGCTATTAGCTTTAGCAATGCTAACTCCAGCTGCATTTAGCTTTGCTCGAGGTTTGATTGGTACTCCAGTGAGAATGAGATAATTCATCCTTACTTGTAGTTCCACATCGTCCAGTCTTTTCTCCAGAATGTCGACCCGGTTTTCTCGTTGCTCGTTTTGAGCTCGGAATCTTCGGGAGTTTTCCATTAGCTCCAAGAGCGGACTTAGCTTAGCGGTCACTTGTTCCATAAAGGGATACAACGCAGCTTGGATATCATCAAGAGTCTTTTTAAGGTCTTCGTAGTCCTGGTTTTTCTTAGGGGCCACGGTCAGCTATCTTTTTTGGAGAAAATCAACTTTTTAAGTCATTTGAAGATAGTTGTATAGCCGCAGCGAGCCAAACGCATCAGTGCTGTAACACGGAACCGAAAAAAAAAAAAACCATGAAGATGGATCCCAGTGATTCAGCTGAAAAACATCCCATATTGCTTTCCTAGATGGTTCTAAAGTGGTGTGGGGATTTATTTTCTGCGGTGAGAAAGCCAGATGTTTTCCAGATGCAAAGTTCCTGCTTCCAGAAACTCCTCCCAGCTGTCAGGGAGAAAACAGGGATTTGGTTTATCCAGAGAGGCTTCATATCAAAAATTAGAAGTCAAATCTGAAATCAGAAGCTGCAAACTGAGTCTGTGAGGCAGATTTTCCAGCAGCACATCCTCCTCATCTGCTGCTGAGATGGAATGATGAAGCTCACCTGAGGAACAGCAGGTTTTCTCTCACATGTTCCTGCTGCAGAAAAAACTGTGTCATATCAACTCATCCAAATCATGAAGGATCAACATGTTTGACTGAATTTACATGAAAAGAGAAGATGTCAATGAAATCTGTCCATACGGGAAAGACTGAATGAATCAAAGTTTTTACCAGATAGATGGAACTTTGTTTGATTTTTTAGCTCTGCTTTTCTCCAAAGATGAAGAACATCAAGAAATAACCAATAATTGCTGATCTGGAACATTCTGTCTGTGAGTCTGACTGACACTTTGACACTTTCTACATTCTGCTTTGATCCGGGTTTGAACCTGCTTTACTGCCACCACAACACATCCAATCCCAGCCCAGAACATGAAGCTGGTTCTGAACATGAAGCCGGTCTTCAGGGACAGCAGGACTGATGAGTTAGTGATCTTCTCAGATGGACTTCAGACCCCTTAGAGCTGAAACTGTCACTTTTCTCCAGGAATCAGCTTGTTGTTGACGACATACTGCTGCTGTCAGGGGAACACACAAGAAACACACACACACAAAGACACACAAAGAGGGAGGAGCTTAGCTCAAGCATTGAAGTCATGGTTGAACTCTTCTGGGACTGATTTTAGACACAGAAAGCGCTCGTGTTGTAATAAATAACATGGTTGGTCAGCTTTACCATCAATGGAAACATCACATGGTCTTTCATTAAAGTCCATTTAGATCATAGTTACAAAAATAAGAACTTTTCAGAAGTCATGAATCAGACGCGCCGGGAGCCGAATTTGGTTGGGCAGACACGGGAGACAGACGCCCCCACACTATAAGAAGTGGGATCCAACAATCCAAAAAGAACGGGGGGAGCACATCATGACGCAGAAGGACAAGGAGAGCAGCGAGCATGGAGAACCGGCGAAGAATGCAGTGCTGCAGTAAAGAAGGATGAACAACTTACACACCTGGACTCAAATGGGACACTGCACAGGTGAGTTGATTAACTGACCCGCCCCATGGGGAGTGACCTTGGCAACAGCTGTTGCATTTTCATTCATGATTATGTTTTTGTGTCCAAATCCAAAAGAAATGACCAATCAGTAAAAATGTCATCTGTCAGTCTGTCACCACCTGGCTGAATGGACCAAGTTCCTGGACGTCCAGCTGCATCACTGCTCCTGAACACAGTTTTCTGTCTGATTGCAGGTTGAAAAGATGCAGTTTGTCAGAGATCAGCTGTAAAGTTCTGGGCTCAGCTCTGAAGAAAAACCCGTCTAACCTGACAGAATTGGACCTTAGCGGGAACCAGATCCTGCAGGATTTCTTCATCTGTGTGGTTTTCTTGAGAGTCCAGACTGCAGACTCTGAGGTCAGTGGAGAAGCTGAACTCCCTGAAGGATAAGAAGAACGGATCAGGGGAAGAACTTTCTGATGTTTCACTGGAAGATTTTCTGTCTATAGCCGTGTTTGAAACAAACTGAGGATTGGTTCCGATTTTCTTCATCAATTGAATTGATTGTTCTGATGATTGATAGAAACTGATCTGTTTCAATCAGGATCTTGTAAATCAGGATATCCAACCTATTTTAGAACACAGATCCATTTCATGTCAGAAAAAATGTTCACAGATCTGTTTGTAGAAAGTTCAAGTTGGCGTCCAAATTAGTTTCAGCTTCCAGTTTTCAGAAAACCATTCAAAGGATTCTACATGAAATTTATTTGTAGAAAATAGTTTGAAAAGATCTTTAAATATTGAATTATTTCTGGGTCTTTCTGCTGAGAAAAAAATTGAAGTAAAAATGAAATAGCTCTATCTTGAGAGTTAACACAGCAACTACCCTGGATGTCAGATACCCCCTCCACAGACACAGGCACCCCTCTCTCATCTCATACACACACACACACACACCCACGCACACACTATCTCTCTCTCACTCTTTTCTGCCTCTCTCTGACACACAAACTACTCAGTGACGTGCAGTGAGGTTGATGGGTGGTGAGGCACTGACTCCTCTGAAGTCAGGTTTACATGAAAAAACTGAATATTTTACTGTTCATCCAACAGCATTTAACTGATAATTCTTTGTATATCAACATTCATCTTTTAATTACCCTTACATCAGCAAATACACAAACATCTGGACAGAGCATCCTTGAGGTGTCTAAGTAATTCATATTCACAATAAACACATTAAATACTTAGTAATAATTGCCTTTCAGATGTGTGTAGCATACTTGAATTTTAACTTTCAATAAATAATAATGTCTTATTTTTAATTTAAAATTTAATGATTGACTTTTAGTATGAAAAGCACATTTTTGATGAAATGGGAATAGATAGCAATAACTCAGCTTGTTCATGACTGTATTAGGGAATCAATCACTATATTGTTAATAATAATAATAATAATAATAATAATAATAATAATAATAATGGATTTGATATATCTGCACTTTTCAAATCACTCAAAGCGCTTACATTGTGTTCATTATTCATTCACTCCTCATTTATACTTGGTGATGGTAACTACGGTTGTAGCGACAGCTGCTCTGGGGCAGACTGACAGAGGCGTGGCTGCCAGTTCGTGCCTACGGCCCCTGTGACCATCACCGGAGCATTCATACGCATTCACATACCAGTGGAGCCACACTGGAGGCAAGGAGGATGAAGTGTCTTGCCCAAAGACACAACGACAGTTGGCTGGGGGGAGTGGGGATCGAACCGCCGACCCTTGGATCATTGGACGACCCGCTCAACCGCCTGAACCGCTGCCGCACTCATCAATATTTATTTCATTAGTTCTTCATGGAATAAATAAAGTCATCTATTAAGCTGCTTATTCAATAACTGTGTTGGAGAGCTGACCATGACCCTCCCGACCAGTGTTAAAGCCCAATTAGTTTAACGTACCCACAAATAGCCAAACAGCATGGACGTCACTTCTGCTCATAGCCCCCTCACTCATGGTCTTAGACCCAAGATTCCCCACTTGCCATGAGTCTGAGGGGCTGAAGGCAGGGCTAACCAATGAGTTATATCGCTGGAAGAGACATCACGTGATTCTTCATGGGAGGAGAGCACCGCCATCTTGGTGAGGTCAAGTTACTGCTGCAGTGCATGCATGTGAAACAGATATTTTGCATAATACCAGTTCATTGTGCGTGTTTCAACTGCCAAAATCAGAAAAATGATTCCATGAAGGAGGAAGGCATAACATTTGACAGTTAAGTACTATAATTTTTTTTCTCTTGATGCTGCAGGGGCTTCATTAATCGTACACATGTTGAAATGCATGATGCTGCACGGCTATTATCAACATGCTGCATGATGTTTGTATAATTTGCTTTCAAATGTAAAATTTATTTTGTTAAACCTATCTACAGTATTCTAGCACTAGGCTATTAAAGTAATCTAGATTTATACATTTCTGACTCAGTGACTGAACTTTTCTTGCAGGTTTCCAATGGATTCATACTTAAGGAAAAAGTGGGCCTAAGCTATCAAAAGAGCTAACCCAGATGGATCACTGTGGTACCAACTAGCAATACAGTCTGGCTATGTTCAAAACATTTTGTCAAAACACATTTTGATAAGAGGACAGACTGTTCACTTAAAACCCGAAACCATACCATCTGTGTTACACAAATTAATCACTCAAATGAATCAGTAGGGGAAGTCTGTTGATTTTATTTGTTTTTCTGTTGTTTTTTGGG
The DNA here is from genome assembly GCF_053564925.1 of Oryzias latipes. Lineage (NCBI taxonomy): Eukaryota > Metazoa > Chordata > Actinopteri > Beloniformes > Adrianichthyidae > Oryzias > Oryzias latipes. Next base: position 24,021,413 of record NC_136238.1, read on the forward strand.
GGGTAAATCTATTGTTAACTTTTGGACTTTTTGTTGACTTATTCTTTCTTTCTTTCTTCTTCTTCTTCTTCTTCTGAGAGGAGGGTGATTGAAGGAGCTGAGGAGTGATTGATTTCTTTGCCTTTTCTGTTCTTCTTTTCTTTACTTTTTCACTTTGGTGTTAGTTGTTGATGGTTTAGGTGTATTATTAGTTCATTTATTTTGGGTTTTTTTTTTTGTTTTGTGGGTTTTTTCCGGTGGTGGGTGTGGAGCTGGTGGCGTTCTGGACGCCATGGCCCTCACTTCACTTACCAGGAAACACGGCGTTAAAACAGGTGCCGGCTCCCTGCACACCGTGGAGGATGTGGCTCTGGCCGTGGGGGAAGTTATCGGGCATGCAGCAATTAAATCTGCTGCTCGCATGAATGGAGCCGTTGTTTTGTTTGTAGAGAGGGTGGAGCAGGTGAACACGCTGGTTGAGAAGGGCATTTCCATCAATGGCGTGTTTGAAACCGTCACGCCGCTCTCTCAGCCGGCGACCAAGATCACGCTGTCTAACGTCCCTCCATTCATTAGTGACGAGTTTCTGGTGCGAGAACTGTCCAAACACGGGAAGGTGGTGTCACCTGTGCGTAAAGTTATGTCAGGATGTAAGTCCCCCCTGCTGAAACACGTCGTGTCTCACCGCAGACATGTGTTCATGATCCTCCACAAGAAGGAGGAGGACTTGAATTCTGTGTTTAAGGTGCGTGTGGATGATTATGAATATGTGCTTTTTGCTACTTCTGCCTCGTTCAAATGCTTTGGTTGCGGCGATGAGGGGCATTTGGTGAAGGCCTGTCCACACCGCGCCGTTTCTGCCTCGGGGGGCGTGGCCGCGGCGGCGGCGGGTAGAGCGAGTGATGGTCAGCGTGGGTTGCGCGCTGATCGCCCCGCGCCCGCGCCGCGAAGCGCCGTTTTGGTTGAGCGTCCTCCGGAGGAATTGGCAGCCTGTCCTGAACCCGTGGAGGACGGGCCTGAGCCGGTGGGCGAGTCTGATGGGAACGTGGTGAGTGGAGACGGTCTGGTGGAGGAAGCGGTGAGTCAGGTTGCAGAGGGAGGGGTTTCGGTAGAGGGTGTAGTGAATGTCACTGAGGTGGTGGATGTGTTGGAAGTTTCTGGTGGGGCATCTGGGGTGGATGCTTCCGCAGCTGTGTGTGTGGATGAGGGGGCGGTGGAGCCCTCTGAGTGTTGTGGTTCGGGTGCGTCTGTGGAGTGTGTGGTGGGTGACGGTGGGGCGTGTCTAGGAGGTGGGATCGATGACGTCGATGCTGAAGCGCGTGGATCGGGGAAGGTGGGGGTTTCTCTGAAACGAAGAAAGCTCCAGACTCCACGTCTGCAGATGTGGGCGTTAAGGCCAGCAGACTGGTGGTCTCAGCGGCGGGGGCGGCTGTGACTGACGGCAGCGACAGTGAGGGATGCTGGTCTGACTGCAGTGAACTGTCTCAGGGCAGCTCTTTGCTGTCCAATAGTCAGGACATGAAACTGTATCCTGCTCAGATGTTCAAACGTTTTCTGCAACAGACTAAAGGTTTTAAGAAGTTGCACATTCCCTCGTATTTCCCTGATGTGAAAGCTTTTTATGTGTCTGCTAAGCACCTCATAAAACACAGGGCTGAGTCTGACCTGACTGATCAGGAGGTTTACAGACTGAGGAAACAGATGCAGAAAGTCCGACAACAACTTGGTTTTTAAATTCATGATGGGTTTTCTTATTTATTTTATTTCCTGTTTTTTTCCCCCCTTTTATTTGATGGATTCCTTTAAAGTGGGCAGCTTGAATGTTAATGGTGCCAGAGAACCCTTGAAGAGAGCCCTGCTCTTTGAGACCATGAGGGCCAAACACCTGGATGTTTTGTTTCTTCAGGAGACTCACAGTGATCCCAGTCTAGAGGTGGACTGGAACAGAGAGTGGGATGGTGAGGTCCTTCTGAGCCATCTCACCTCAGCTAGTGGTGGGGTGGGTTTTTTGTTCTCCAGGAGGTTTACTCCAATTTCTATGGAGGTGGAACATTTGGTTGCAGGAAGGGTTTTACTGGTCAGAGCGGTGTTTGAGCGTTTTGCTGTGCTTTTGGTGAATGTTTATGCTCCGACTGTTGGTGCTGAGAGGAAGAGTTTTTTTGCACGACTCAGTGTTAAACTGGATAGCTGTAGTTCGGAGGATTTTTTATTCTTGGGGGGGGGATTTTAATTGTACTGAAAATGAGCTTTTGGATCGCAACCACACAGAGCCTCATCCGGCCTCACAGCGCGCTTTGGGGCAGCTGGTCTGCTCTCATGGCCTGGTGGACGTATGGAGAAGGATGCATGCAGACTGCCGGCAATACACTTGGTCCCGCATGTATGAGAGCCGGTTGACTCTCGCCCGTCTTGATCGTTTTTATTGTTTTAAGCACCATTTTAATGTTTTTAAGTCCTGTAATATCTTTCCTGTTGCTTTTACTGACCATTCTCTTGTGGTTTGTGTCTTTTATGTGAAGGATTTTACGCCTAAAAGTGCATATTGGCATTTTAATTCAGTTTTAACGTTTGATGCTGGTTTTAAGGATGTTTTAAGTTTCTTTTGGACTCAGTTCCGACAAAAGAAACATGATTTTAGTTCTCTTGGGCAATGGTGGGACCGTGGTAAGTGTGAAATTAAGCTTTTGTGCCAGCAGTACACTCTCAACGTTACGCGTGATTACTGTCGATTTATTGAAGACTTGGAGACTGATATTGTGGGCTTGGAGTCTTTGAGTGAGTCCACTCAAAATCAGGGGCATATTGAGCTCCTAAAAGCAAAACGGTTGACTTTGGAGCGCCTGCTGGACTCTAAAGTTCAGGGGGCCTTGGTTCGGTCTCGGTTTCAGGATGTTTCTGAAATGGATGCTCCCTCTAGCTTCTTTTTTGGTCTGGAGAAGAAGTATGGACAGATGAAGGTGATGCACTCCTTGTTGTCTGACACCGGAGAGGAGTTGCTTGGACCTGACCAGATCAGACAGAGGGCTGTGGACTTTTATTCCTCACTCTACGCCAGTGAGTGTGATGGTGATGACGGCCTGTTGGACGAGTTCTGCAGTGGACTGCCTCATGTCGCCGAGGAGATGAACTCTCATTTGGACCGGCCTCTCCAGCTTCCTGAACTGTCTGCTGCCCTTCAGAGCATGAAGGGCCGGAAGGCCCCTGGGATTGATGGCCTCACTGTGGAGTTTTACAAAGCTTTCTGGGACATCCTTGCTCCTGACATCTTGGAGGTTTTCAATGACTGTTTGTTCTCTGGTGCTCTACCGACGTCCTGTCGCAGAGCTGTTGTAGCTCTCCTGCCAAAGAAAGGGAACCTTCAAGAAATTAAGAACTGGCGACCCGTTTCTCTGCTGTGCGTGGACTACAAAATTTTATCCAGGACCTTCTCCAATAGGCTGAGGGATGCTATGGAGCAGATCATCCACCGGGACCAGACCTACTGTGTCCGAGGTAGACTCATGGTCGATAATGTCTTTTTAATTCGAGATGTTTTGGAGGTCTCTGAGCTTTTGGGCATACGAACAGGTCTGATTTCTCTGGACCAGGAAAAAGCTTTTGACCGCGTTGAACACAGCTTCCTTTGGAAAGTTATGGAGAAGTTTGGGTTCTGCGCTGGTTTCATTGCCAAAATCAGAGTATTTTACGCCGAGGCTGAGAGTGTGCTGAAGGTGAACGGCAGTCTGTGTGCTCCTTTTAAGGTGGGTCGGGGCATACGGCAGGGCTGTGCTCTGTCTGGCATGCTCTACGCTCTCTCCCTGGAGCCCCTCCTCCATAAGATCCGTGCAAGTATTGAGGGTCTGTGTTTGCCTGGTTTCCGGAGGAACATTGTTTTATCAGCTTATGCTGATGATGTGATTGTTTTTGTTCAAAATCAGGCAGATGTGGATGTGTTGGTAGATGCAATACATGCTTTTTCTAAGTTGTCATCTGCTAGGGTTAACTGGCATAAGACTGCGGCCCTTGCTGTGGGAAAGTGGCCGGACGCTCTCCCAACTCTCCCATCTAATGTGACATGGAGGAAGGATGGTTTGAAGTACCTGGGGGTTTTTCTTGGTGGTCCTGTCACGGAAAAAAAGAACTGGGAGGATGTTGTCCATAAACTGGAGGGGAAGATGAACAAATGGCGATGGCTGCTTCCCCAGATGTCTTTTAGGGGGAGAGTATTGGTTATTAATAACCTTGTTGCTTCCCTGCTTTGGCACAGGCTGATGTGTTTGGACCCCCCTTCCGGGTTACTGTCTCAGATTCAGTCCAAACTTGTCAATTTCTTCTGGGACAGTCTACACTGGGTGCCACAGGGAGTGTTATTTCTTCCCCGGGAGGAGGGGGGGCAGGGCCTAGTACACCTGGCCAGCAGAACTGCCACCTTCAGGATCCAGTTCCTGCAACGTTTTTTGGCTGGGCCGACAGATTTAATGTGGAGGGAGCTGGCTAGCTGCATCTTGAGGCGTGTGAATGGTTTGGGGCTGGATGATGCTCTGTTTTTAATGGACACCAAATTTTTAGATGTACGTGGGGTGCCTCCTTTTTATCAGGGTGTTTTTAAGTCCTGGCATCTTTTTAATGTTGTCAAACGAAAAAACTCTCCCTCTCTTTGTTGGCTCTTAAAAGAGCCCTTGATCTTTGGGGCATGGTTGGACATATGCGATGACACCACCCCTGGACTTCAGTTGACCCTTCGAAGGTCTGGAGTTCTGACTCTGGAGCAGCTGGTGACTGCAGCGGGACCCGATCTGTCGGACGTCTCCTCTTTGTGTTCCTCGCTGGGTCTCCGGTCCGCCAGAATGGCACGTCGTCTCCTGGACCGCTGGAGGGACAGGCTGGGTGCTGGGGTGAGGGGACTCCTGGCTGATTACTGCAACGGGACTACTGCTCTCATCCACGATGACCTCTTTCCAGAGGTGTGGCTGAGCCCTGATCTGGGTGGACTTACCGGACAGCTGCTTCGTCCCTGCAATCCCAACAACCTGACTCTTCACTGCGCGGACAGAAGGACATTGTATGTTAACTGTGTGAAGGTCTTGAACAAAACTAAGTTGCAGAACCGCCTTCCTAGTGCGTGGACTGGCAAACTGAGTGGAGGTGAGGACGGACCACATTGGAGAGTTCTTTACAAGGCTCCCATACGGAAGAGAACTGGAGACCTCCAATGGAGGATCTTACATGGTGCTATTGCTTCGAACTCTTTTATCTCTGTTCTCAATCCTACTGTTTCTGACTGCTGCCCATTTTGTGGTGTACGGGAAACCATTTTTCATGTTTTTAGTGAGTGTAAGAGGCTTTCAGGTCTCTTCACTCTTTTAACGTCTGTATTTGCTCTATTTAATGTGATGTTTTCCGTTCGTTGTTTTATCTATGGGTCCGGGTACAGGAAAAAAGACATGGAAAAGTGGCAACTGCTTAATTTTATTGTTGGTGAAGCAAAACTTGCGATTCACGTCAGCAGGAAGCGCAAAATAGCGGGCAAACCTCTGGCTGATGCAGTTCGTGTCTGGCGCTGCAATGTCCGTTCCAGGCTCAAATTAGAATTTTCTTTTTTTAGACTGTCGAACCGTTTGTCCTGTTTTGAAAAAATCTGGTGCTTTGCTGATGTTCTATGTCGTGTGTCAAATGGTGAACTTTGTTTTGCTCCTTTTTTATGTGAGTGATTGTTGTTTTTTTCTTGTCTGTGATCCTTGAATAAACTGACGTTTTAAAACTCAAAAAACTCTTCTTCTTCTTCTTCTTCTTCTTCTTCTTATTTCTTATTGATTTTTTATTTTTTGTTTTTACTTTTTATTATTATTATTGACTTACTATTGATTTACTATTCTTATTATAATTATTAATATTATTATTATTTACTTATTGTTGGGCTTTCTAAATAATTTAAATTGCATGTCAAATAGGTCTAAAACTTCTAAATGTTTAGAAATTATTTTTAAAAGATCTTTGTTACATTTTTTTATTTGTAAGAAGTCCTGCAACTATGCATTTTTCATTAAAGTTTGAGCTTTTAAGGCTGACATTTTCTCTTATTTAACAACAACAAATGATGTTAAAGTTCCTAGGATAGCACAAGGGTTAAAAGCTACTTATATGCCACTAAAGACTATAGAAACAATTGTCATGAGAACCAGAACCAGCTGAAACCCTTAGACTAACAGCAGAACCAGAACCAGCTGAAACCCTTAGACTACCAGCAAAACCAGAACCAGCTGAAACCCTTAGACTAACTGCAGAACCAGCAAAAACCCTGAGACTAAAAACAGAACCACCTGAAACCCTAGACTACCAGCAGAACAATTAGATTACCAGCAGAACCAGAACCAGCTAAAAACCTTAGACCAGTGTTTTTCAACCTTTTTTGAGCCACGGCACACTTTAACCTTGACAAAAATCCCGCGGCACACCAGCATCCCAAAAAAAAAAAAAAAAAAGCAGAAACTCATAGTCTGTATTGATCTACAGCCCCCCCCCCCCCCCCCCCCCCCCCCCGGCAATCTGACGTGCATTTTTTTGATAATTGTGGCAGAAAAAGCAGGAAGTTGCAGATGTTTTTCTAAAAGATGTAATAAAAGCTAAGTTACATACAAACTGTATGTTCGTTGTGTTTTCAAGACGCTGTCCCTTTAAGCCAATGCATCATGGGAGATGTAGTGTGAAAACTGCGAGAAAACGGCAGAAAGACTCGCGTCTCTGAGCTTCATGGTTTTGTTCACTTGTTACACGGTCTGATACCGGATTCTGTGGAAAGTTACACCGCTAAAGACGAGCTTTAGCTGGTGTTTTTGTCGGAACTGACTGAGTTATGAGCTAAATTGGAACAAGGAAGTGGAGACTTTAACCACTTCTGATTGGTCAGACTGATGACATGTGATTAAGCCTTCAAGAATGATTGGTGGTGTCGTGGAGACAGTAAAAGCTGCGGGACTTTTCCTTACACAGTTATAGCTGCAGCTATTTCGCGTTACCGTCATTCTTATCAAAATGTCTTTAATAGAATCAAATAAACACAACGAAAAAAGTATTTTATGATCGTTTATATTCCTAACTACTCAGTGTTTTATCAGGACCTGTTTGGATGAACAAAGAGCTGATTTCCTGGAGATGGTTAATGTTTTTAGATCAGTTAATGAGGGCAATTTTCCACGGCACACTTGACCATCTCCCACGGCACACTAGTGTGCCGCGGCACACTGGTTGAAAAACACTGCCTTAGACTACCAGCAGAACCATCAGCAGCTCCTCTTCAGGGCCACATTCAGACATTTTGGGCCCCATGGATCGTCATGTTTTTCAAGGCCCCTCTACAGTTTAGAGATGTCAGGAAATGCTTTCAGAGGAGAGCTAAAGACTTTTTCAGCTGTTTTTCTGCAATATGATTATTTGAAAATATTTAAATCTATTGAATTTAATTATTTAGTCAGTAACATTTTATGATGATAAATGACATTTCAATTCCTCGTCTGTTTAAACTTCATTTCAAGTAATTTCTAATCTTTTGCATTTTCATTCATGATCATGTTTTTTGGTCCAAATCCAAAAGAAATGAGCAAACAGTGAAAATGTCATCTGTCAGTCTGTCATCAGGGCGGGTCCCACCTGACTGAATGGACCAAGTTCCTGGACCTCCAGCTGCATCACTGCTCCAGAACACACTTTTCTGTCTGATTGCAGGTTGTGGTTCTGCAGTTTGTCAGATATCAGCCGTGAAGATCTGGTATCAGCTCTGGAGAAAAGCCCATCCTATCTGACAATACTGGGTATGACCTTCAGCAATCTGCAGGATTCAGGAGTTCCTCATCTTCATGGTTTTCCGGAGAGTCCAGACTGCAGACTCTGAGGTCAGACTCCATGTTTCAGTTTTGTTCAGATCAATATGATATGATGGCAAGATGGCGCCACGGACAGCTGTCTCGGTGTTTTGGTGCGCTCTACTTTGTTTTACTTTATGTTTTAATTCGGCTCATGCCTCAGTTCTGGGGGTTCTTTCTCTTTTCCAACATTTCTCGCTTCTACAGTGGATTTACTGGCTATTTTGACCCAGCAGGCACGTAAGAAGGTGAAGCGCCGGAGGAGAGGCCCAGCGGCCTCAGGTGCGCTGGTGCGTCTCCGCCGGCGCGGATTTCGCACTGCGCTGCCCGGAATATTCCTCTCCAACGTGCGCTCACTTTGCAATAAAACGGACGAACTGAGCGTGCTGCTCAACAAAAACAGAGACTTTTCCACTCCCCGTGTTTTGTATTTTACGGAGACGTGTCTGTGCGACGTCATACCGGACGCTGCACTAGAGCTTCGGGGATTCCAGCTGCACCGAGCGGACAGATGCGTGGAACTTTCCGGCAAAACGAAAGGAGGTGGAATATGTTTCTACATCAACAGCGGCTGGTGCAGCGATCTTTCAGAAGTTTCTCAACTCTGTTCTCCGGACCTGGCGACCTTCATCATCAACTGCAAGCCTTTCTACTCCCCCCGTGAGTTCTCCTCATTCTTCGTCATCTGCGTTTACATCCCACTGCAGGGCAACGTGCAAGTGCTGGCTGAGGAGATTCTGAGTGTAGAACGGACAAACCCAGACGCCTTAGTCCTGGGAGACTTTAATAAAGTCAACTTGTCATCTGAACTCCCCAAATATAAACAGTTCATTAAATGTCCAACCAGAAAGGGAAAGGTACTAGACCGCTGCTACTCCCCCATCAGCGGTGCTTATCGTGCCGTTCCCCGTGCTACACTGGGCCTGTCCGACCACATCATCGTGTATCTGATTCCAGCCTACAGGCAGAAATTAAAGCTCTGCAAGCCGGCTGTGAGGACCAGCAAGAAATGGACCAGCGAAGCTGTGGGGGAACTTCAGGAGTGTCTGGACTGCACAGACTAGGACGTTTTCAGGTCTGCCACCAACAATTCAATTCAATTCAATTCAATTCAATTTTATTTGTATAGCCCAAAATCACAACAACAGTCGTCTCGATGGGTTTCGAAGTAAAACATGAAATCAAAAGGATCACGAATACAAAGATTTCAATAGGAAAATACTAAAATGAACTAACAAACTGACTAAGCTATACTGGCATCCCTGCCCTTGGACCCCCCTTCGCGTGAAGGAAAAACTCCTAAAAAAACAGCTTGGATGAGTACACAGACACTGTGACGTCCTATATCAACTTCTGTGAGGACAGCGTCATTCCAACACGCACCAGGGTGAGCTACAACAACGACAAACCCTGGTTCACAGCTAAGCTCAGACAGCTGAGGTCAGAGAAAGAAGCTACATTCAAAAGTGGGGACAGAGACAAATACAAAGAGGCCAAGCACAGATTTAGCAAGGAGGTGAGGAATGCTAAAATAGCCCATGGTGTGAGAATTGAGCAGCAATTCTCAGCAAAGGACTCTGCTTCTGTCTGGAAAGGGCTCAAGACAATCACCAACTACAAGCCCAGAGCCCCCCACTCTCTGAACGACCTGCGTCTGGCCAATGACCTGAATAAATTCTACTGCCGCTTTGAGCAGACAGGCGGCAGCCCCATCACCTTCCCCCCCAGCCATTGTCCAGCAACATCCCTTCCCCCCACAAACCCACCTGACCCATCTACACAGCTTCACACCTCAGCGCCCCCTCCCCCACTCCCCCCTCTCCATCACAGAGGGAGATGTAAACAAACTTTTTAAACGGCTTAACACCCGCAAAGCTGCGGGTCCGGACTCTGTCTCCCCCTCCACCCTGAAGCACTGTGCCAACCAGCTGTCTCCAGTGTTCACAGACATCTTCAACACCTCACTGGAGTCCTGTCATGTGCCAGCCTGCTTCAAATCCTCAGTCATCATCCCTGTCCCCAAAAAGTCCAGAATTACAGGACTGAATGACTGCAGACCTCTGTAGTTATGAAGTCCTTTGAGCGCCTCATCCTCTCCTACCTCAAAGACGTTACAGACCCCCTCCTGGACCCCCTGCAATTTGCCTACAGAGCCAACAGATCGGTAGATGATGCTGTAAACATGGCCCTCAACTTCATCCTCCAGCATCTAGACTCTCCAGGATCCTACGCCAGGATCCTGTTTGTTGACTTCAGCTCCGCGTTCAACACAATAGTTCCATCCCTGCTCCATGACAAACTCTCCCAGCTGAATGTGCCTGACTCCACCTGCAGGTGGATCACAGACTTCCTGACGGACAGACAGCAGTATGTGAGGCTGGGGAAACTCGTCTCGGATACTCGGACCACAAGCACCGGATCCCCCCAGGGCTGTGTCCTTTCACCCCTGTTATTCTCCCTGTACACAAACAGCTGCACAGCTGGTCACCAGTCCGTCAAACTCCTGAAGTTTGCTGACGACACCACACTCATCGGCCTCATCGCTGACGGAGATGAGTCGGCCTACAGGAGTAAGATAGCCAGGCTGGTGTCATGGTGCAGCGCCAACAACCTGGAGCTTAATGCTCTGAAGACAGTGGAGATGACAGTGGACTTGAGGAAGGCCCCAGCCCCCCTCCCCCCTGTCATCCTCTGTGACTCCCCGGTGACCTCTGTGGAGTCCTTCTGCTTCCTGGCAACCATCATCAGCCAGGACCTCAAGTGGGAGCAGAACATCAGCTCCATCACTAAGAAGGTCCAGCAGAGGATGTACTTCCTGAGGCAGCTGAAGAAGTTTCACCTCCCTGAAAAGATGCTGGTAGACTTCTACACTGCCATCATCGAATCCACCCTCACGTCCTCCATCACAGTCTGGTTCGCTGCAGCTACGGCCAGAGACAAGGCCAAGCTGCAGCGCGTCATCCACCCCTCAGAGAAGGTGATCGGCTGCCACCTCCCGTCTCTCCAGGAGCTGCACATCTCCAGGACCCGGAGGCGGGCAGCCAGGATTGTAGCCAACCCCTCTCATCCAGGACATAATCTCTTTCGGCCCCTCCCCTCTGGCTCGAGGTCCTGGTCCTGATGGACCGGAGCCTCTTGCCACAAGAACAGCTTCTTCCCCACTGCAGTCAGCCTGCTGAACAGTACCCCAACTCCCCCCAGCTGACCCCCCCCACCACCACCACCACCAAAGGTCTATCGCTGCCACTTACAGGCCCCACCATCCTAGCCCAGCTGCGCTCCCACTTTACTTCACCTTACTCTACTGTATATAGTCTGTTGTTGTTGTTAATTTAATTTTTAACTTATTCTTAATTGCACTATACACCAAGTCAAATTCCTCGTTCTGTAAAGTGCGCTCCACTGAACCTGGCAATAAAACTTTTTCTGATTCTGATGACAAAGTTGTGGTGACCCACAGTGAGCAGAAATGTCCAGATTCTGATCTGCAGCAGCATCTTCCTGCAGCTGCTTGTTCTCTTCAAAGATCTGCAGAAGAACTTCTTTCCTTCCTGCAGCTGCTTGTTTCAAAGCTGTCTGCTGACATTTGTGCTCCACTAAGTTCTGCTTGCAGCCATCAGCTCTTCTTTGTGTCTTCCACACATCCTCCATAAACATCCTCACCTTTTCATCCACAAACATCATCACATCATCCATCAAAGCTCCCAGCAGCTTCTGACTCTTCATTCAGAGCTGAAGTCATGGATCAGGGATCAATGTCCAATATTTGCTGCTGACTCTTCCTCATCACTTCCTTCTTCTCTCTGCTTTGATCTGTTGGAGCTGAAAGTCTCTGCTTGAAGGGCTGCAGCAGAGAAGGACTGGAAGATCATCTCCTGAAAACTGGGATGAAGACTTTCCAGCATCCTGCTGCTGAAATTCTCCCATGATTCAGTGCTGTTTGGAGAAGAGCTGAGCAGAAAGAGGAAGTGGACTTTTTCTGCTGTTGCTGCAGAAACATCAGTTGGTTTGGATGCAGCCACAGGCTGATGTTTGACTTTCACACATCTGGACTTCTTTCCTGAAGCAGCTGCATGTTGTCCTGAATGTTCCTGAATGTTCTTCTTCTCTGCTTCTGCTGGACTCTTCTGATCTGCTGCTGTTGCTTCACATCTTTGGACTTTTTCTAAACTTTCTGATCTTCTTCTTCAGCTCTGAACTCTTTAGAAGAAGTGAAGGATGAAAAACATGAACTTTGTCTTTAAACTCAACTCTTTGTTCTGGATTCAGGTTGAGATGCATTTTGTCAAAGAGCATCGTTGATTGTCTGATCTCCAACCCATCCTACCTGACAGAACTGAAGTGTCAATACGACTTCCTTGATTCTTTTTTTTTTAAACTTTGTCTTTATTGAACGTTTTCATTTGACATCATTTACATACACAGGTCAGCAACCACAACAAACAACAGAACAGACACAACAAACTGCAATTGGGCTGTTTTTCTTATTGTTATTACAATGCCATTTTTTTGTTATCGTTTTCTTGCTTGCCAAGAGTAATATCCTTACTAGGTAAACATCTTCATTCAGTACAGAGTCTTCAATATTACCCAGATACAGAGTTGTAAACTCGTTTGGCAGGTGATATCCAATAACATTTTTTATGACAGTTGTTACATCATTCCAAAAAGATAGTAGTTTAGGACATGACCAGAAAATATGAGTATGATTCCCATCTTGACTCCCACATTGTCTCCAGCAAGCCTGTAGATTCTTTAGTTGTCTGCTTTTGATTTGGGGCGTTATAAAATACCGTGTGAGATTCTTCCATGCAAATTCCTTCCATATTTGAGAGCTGGTAGAAGAGCACTGTGTGAGACACATTTTAAACCAGTCTTCTTCTGTAATCTTTTGATTAAGCTCAGATTCCCATTTACTTTTAATGTAAAATGATGAACTTTTCCTGTTTTCAATAAAAGAACGGTAAAAAGATGAAATAACCCTTGTTTTTTAATTCCCTAAAGCTAAGTAGATTTCCGTCTTTTGTAATAGAGTACCATGCAGTTATGCCATTGTCTATCCATTGTCTATATGTTGAATCATATCGGTTTGGTTGAAATTTTGGATCATAAGCAATCCAACTGTGTATTTTTATTTCCTTTTGTAGTTTGTATTCTTTAACTAATTTTTCCCATAGTTTTATTGTAAAGGATGTAATTAAGTCAACATTACTTTGGTTATAGTCAGTCTGTTTAACGTCACCTAAAATTGTTTGTATTGGTATGTTTAAGCTTTTAATCTCTATTTCTTTCCACCTTGCTTCATATTCTGGTACACACCAACAGACTAATGGTCTCAGCTGTGCTGCATAAAAATATTCTTTGAGATTTGGTAATGCCAACCCCCCTCTGTCTTTTGATAACTGAAGGGTGGAAAACCTTATCCTAGGCTTTTTTCCATTCCAAATGAATCTAGATATATTTTTATTCCATAAATTAAACGTATGCTGTGGTATTCTTACTGGTAAAGCCTGGAATAGGTAGAGAAATCGTGGGGTGATATTCATTTTAATTATTTTTACTCTAGAGCTGAGATCTATTTAGATTCAGATTTTTCCTGTCTATATTAATTGTTAAAAAGACCGGGCTATGGTCAGAGACATTCGTTGTACCAATTTCGCAAGCTTTCACTCGATATTTATCCCATGTGTTCATTAAAAAATAGTCAATTCTAGAATAAACGGAGTGTGACCCAGAATAGTATGTATAGTCTTTTTCTAATGGATGTATTTCTCTCCAGACATCAATAACTCCCATTTCCTCTAGAGTTGTGTTGATAAATCCTGCCAAAGGTTTATGCTGGTTCCGAACACTTGTAGTGTCTAGGCTGTTCAGAGTTACATTTAAGTCTCCCCCGCATATCAATATGCCTTCTGCCTCATGTGCAATTACGTCAAATAAAGATTTGTAAAATGTTTTTTTACCTCCAGGGGGGGCATATATGTTTATCATTGTGATTAGTTCTTTTGCAATTTCCCTTTAACCATTACGTATCTTCCACCTTTGTCTTTTATCTCTTTACTACATTCAAATTGTATGGAGTTCGTTATAAGAATAGCGACTCCTCTTTTCTTGTTTGATTCATTGGAGCTATAAAAGGTGTTTCTGTATCCCATTTGTTTAAACTTGTTGTGTTCTTGATCATTTAACTTTGTCTCTTGTAGAAATAATATCTGTGCATTTTCTTTCTTTAACATTGAGAAGACTTTTTTCCTTTTAATGGGATTATTTAGACCATTCACATTAAGTGTAACCATTTCTATATTACAACCCATTGCTTTTTTTCTTCCAAAACTTGATGTACAGCCCAAGAACATTGAACAAAAGGCCAGAACTTGCAGCCCAAAAAAAAAAAGAAAAAAAAAAAAAACACATTTCTGAAACAAATTTAGCTTCCAAAAGTGGAATGAACACACGCCATTCCTTCCCCTGTTGGTGGGAGAGGGGGGGTTCCTCGCGTGTAAGGAGGGCCCCTCAGTAGTGGTGAGAAAAAATCTTTCACCTAAACCTACTAGTCCAACTTCCATCATATGGGTAAATATTCCCAACAGCACAGATTATGATATGAGGAGGAAGACTATATATGTTGAGAAAAAAAAGGAAAGGACTTAACTTAATATTCATTTGTAACTTTTAAGACGAAGCTCGTCCAAATTCCTGGAGTTTCTCCTTTGTGCGCCGGGCTGCTCCATTTCCGCTTTTCTCGCCGGGTCGTTGCCATGGAAATCCATGAAGCAGCCGCTCCTGCATGACGTCATCTTCAGTGTTGTCCGGTGTGGGGAGCTCCACCGTAAATCCTCTTCTTGTCAACTCCTCTGCCGCTTCCCGCGCAGATTCATAAACTCTCACTCCAGAGTCCCAGTGAATTCTCATCTTGGTGAAAGGGGTCTGGAAACGGACCCCCTTTTCCTTAAGCGCTTTTTTGACTCCACTGTATCTTTTGCGCTTTTGGACCACCTCCGTCGGGTAATCATGATCGAAGATAAGCCGTCTCCCCTCCACCTCGATTTTCTTCTGCCAGGCTGCTTTGAGGACCGATTCTTTGGTAGTGAATTGGAGAAAATTGACTATCATGGACCTCGGTGGTGCGCCGCCGTTTGGCTTTTGAGTGAGCGCTCGGTGGGCACGTTGTATCTGAAGGCTGGTTTCTGGAGGCAGGGAGAGCTTCTCCAAGAGGAGTTTTGTAACATAGTCTATCGCTGAGCTTTTTTCCTCGTCCTACGGTATTATTCCAAATATTCGTATGTTGTTACGTCTGCTTCTTCCCTCCATGTCTGTGAGCCGCTCGTTTAATATTTTTTGTTGCTTCAGAGATTTAGAGAGGGCATCTTTCACATCCATGTTCCAGGATTCGATTTGCGCGATGCGTTCTTCGGCGTCGGCAATTTGGGTTCCGTGCGTTTGAAGGGTTTTATTGTTTGTCGCCAGTTGTTGGTAGATTAGATTTCTTATTTCAATTCGGAGATTTCCTTCTTGACATCTTCTGTAACTTGCTCCTTCAAAGAGATCATGTCTTGTTCCATGTCAGCTCTTAGGTCACGGATTTCTTTGCTAATGGAGTCCAGTCCTCAACGCATGGTTTCAGCTAGCTGGTTAGCACCAGCACGTTCGTCTCCGTCTTCTTTGGCTTTATCTACATTTCTTCCCTTCATCTGGTCTTGTCTCTTCATTTTTCCTCTGGTTTCGACTCCTCCTTTCATTGAGTGCTTATCTTCGTTTGTTAATAGTGGATTCTGAGGAGTCTATTTTCCTGTTTTGTTGGGAGCATCGAATTACGCCGGCGTCCCGTCCGCCATCTTTTTCAGAAAGCCCACGACTTCCTTGATTCTTCCAAAGTTCAGCAGCTCCAGGATCTGGTGGAGAGTCCAAACTCCAAACTGCAGACTCTGAGGTCAGTAGAGGGTTGGAGTCAGTCCAGCTGCTTCCAGATGTTTGGTCCTAAAGTTAGTCTGAGAGCAAAGATGCAGAGTTTCCTGTGAAGCTGCAGCTTCTCAGTGAAGCTCTGAGGAGAATGATGACAGGCTTCAGGACAACAGTCAGCCAATCAGAGCAGCAGAAGCTCCAACAGGTGAAGATGACAGGAAGCTGCTGCTCTGAACAGGACTGAAGCTCCTGCTGCTCTTTCTGCTGCTGTGCTGCATCACTGACTGACAGACCAGGATCAGGAGACACTCCTTCATCTCTGTCTCTCTACTTTCTCTCTGCAGGTGGACGGGGCTGGACTAGTGAGTCTGATGTTCCTCTTGGAGGAGCAGAGAGGAGCAGCAGCAGCAGCTGGTCTGCAGAGATGTTGTGACTGGACGGTGTTCCTGGGAGGTGGAGAGCAGAGTGATGGAGGAATCAGAGGAAGTGGAGATGAGTGTCAGAGCTGCAGCATGAACTGATCTGAGATCAGCTCCACTGTCTCTCTCAGCATCAAGTGGACAGTTATTGTGCTGCAGCTCCCCCGGTGGACTGATGGAGAACTGCACTTCCTCTTCTCATTCTAACTTGGGAGTGTTGATCTGAAACATGGGTTGGATTCAGATGTTCAGCAGCTCCAGGATCTGGAGAAAAACAGACCTGCAGACAAACGGATTCTTTTCTAGATCTTCTTTGATCTACATTTGATGGACAGATGTGAGTTTGTGATGGACCAATCAAGGATTGAGGGAATCATTGATCAGACAGAACATTTCTGGATGACATAGATCTATGTGTGGGTCAGGGGAAAATACAGTCAGGCGTTGGATCCTGGTTCTGTCTCTGGAACAGGGACAGAACCAGAACTCTGGATCACAAGATTCTGGTTCCAGATGTCTCACACTTGAAGAGAAGTGGGAGAAGGGAGACACCTGCTGGCTGTTTGCAGAACTGCATCTTAGTGTCAAAAGGCTTCAAACTGAAAGCTGTCTGTAAAATTCCTGCAGCCTGTTTGGATCTAATAAATGCTCTTTTGAATCAACTCTGTGTTTTCTATTGATTTCTGTCTTCATTCTATCTTTGATTCACAAACAGACTCAAATCTTTAGCCTTCCCCCTCATCCTGTTCCAGCTGTTTAACGCCGTTCTACGTAAATAAAACAAGGTAACCTTACCAACCGTAAGTGAAGCTTTGACAATATCTATTTTAAAAATGTCCCACCTAACTATAATTGTTTTCCTCTCTTAGATCGTTGAAGTATTCCTCCAATATTTATGTTTTACTATGTTCTACTGAAAATATCCACCTTTTAACCCCTGTGCTATTCTAGGCCCTTTAACATTGGGAGTTGGGTCATCTAGACCCACTAGACAGTGCTCTGAACCTTTTTTCTTCAATGATTTGTGATCTTCACTGATGTCCATGGATTACATGAAATCTTTCCACCTTTATCCACCTTTGTCATGGTAGGGAGAACACGTCAATGTAAGGGTGGGGTCATCTAAGATAGCACAAGGGTTAAACAAGTGGAACATCTGCAGAAAGACCTGTGATATCAAAAATGATAGTATTTAGCAGCTTGTCTGAAGGTGACACTGCAGGCTGTGATAAAGACTGTTTAGAAAACTTAACATGAGATTTCCATTTGGAGTTTATGTAGTTAAATCTTTGCTGAAGGTTGACGCCTCATGGGCTGTCGCTGCCTATAGATCTTTTCCCTGTGATGTCAGACAAAATGGCGTCATCTCCACCACTTTATTATTGTTCTTCTGGTTTACGGGTCCAGTTAGGCAAAGCTGACACCTGGGGGGTATTTCAGAAAGCGGGTTATGCTAGTTCCCACGGTAAATTTGAGGCTAAGGAAGTTGATAACCTCAGCTTTCGGTTCCAGAAATTGAGGTATGTTTCAGGGTATGTCAAGTTGCTATAGCAACTCATGCTCTGAACATAACCTGGTCTGGAGCAGGTTTAGTTGAAGGTTAGTTTGTTTTCAGAGAGGTGAAGCAGCATGACGTGTCCATTTGAAGATGATTTAGTGGATGAAGAAGCTCAGATAATACTTTTTCCACCATGAGAGGGTGATAAGACCACATATGGATGTTGGAAAGATAAACACTTTTGCTTTGATCTAACTTAGTTGTTTGCTTCAGTTTCAGTTAAGATAAATCTTTTTTGTTAAGTCAGTTTAAAAATAACTCGTAGTTTTCAGACAGTTATTTTACTTTCATTCAAATTAATTAAATTAAGTAGGTGTAACTTTGGTTACTTGGTCTGGTCAGTTGGTTAAGTTAAAGTTATTGTCTGAGTTAATTTTTTTTCTGTTGACATCTTTTAAGGGCCCAGTTTGTTTATCTTTTTAAATTTTTTGAGAAAAATTAAGACTTTCATTTTTTGATAAACTTCTGTTGTCCTCTTTGGAAACTATGTTCCTGAAAAACAACAGTTTTTTTTTTAATTTGGCCATAACCCTTGTGCTATCTTAGATGACCCAACCCTTGCATTGACGTGTCCTCCCTACCATGACAAAGGTGGATAAAGGTGGAAAGATTTCATGTAATCCATGGACACCAGTGAAGATCACAAATCAATGAAGAAAAAAGGTTCAGAGCACTGTCTAGTGGGTCTAGATGACCCAACTCCAAACGTTTAAGTGCGTAGGATACCACAAGAGTTACAGGGTCAGTATCCTCACTTTTACCATGCAAAATGACAACCATCTGAAACAACACAGACACAGTAACACTACTAAAGCATTTAATCATCCATGGAAGATTCATAGCAGCCACGGAACTTCAAAACAAACATGGACTAAATCAGTGTTTTTCAACCTTTTCTGAGCCACGGCACACTTTAATCTTAAAAAAAAATCCCGCGGTACACCGGCATCCAAAAATTAAAAAAAAAAGGAGAAACTCATAGTCTGTATTGATCTACAGCCCCTCCACAATCTCACATGCATTTTTGTGATAATTGTGGCAGAAAAAGCTGGAAACTGCTGCTGTTTTTTTTCTAAAAGATGCAATAAAAGTTAAGTTGGAAGATTTAAAAACAGTTTGATGTGTGTTCGTTGGTTTCCAGACATTTTTTTTTTTAACTTGTCCTGTCCAACAGCTAGGCAGGCAGATGAGAGCTGAGGGCCTCTTGTGTTGGACATATTTTACTTTAACAAGAGGGGTTATTAATCTTCAGACAAACCAAAGGTATGTCTGGATAAACCCCTTTTGTAATTGAGGCCAAACTTTATTAATTTCAACCATGTTTGAAAATTTCGGGTGTTGGACCGGACGGAAAAGGAAAGAAGGAAAGAAGAGAGGGATGTTGGGGGGGGGGGGGGGGTGATAGTGAGAGGGGGGGGTAAGACCATGAAGAAGCATAGAGCAGACATGTTTACTGGTTGTTTATTATTACTGTAAGGTTCAAATGTAGTACAAAAAGGGCGGGGCCTGTCCACACACACACTCAAATGTTATCAACACACCTGGTGGCTGAAAAGAAAAAGTCCACATGTCAACATGTACACAAAACAGATAGTGTTCACAAACGCATACCTATGCCTTTAAACCAACTTGTGTGAAATCTTTCATTCATTCAATCATGCAAACTATTAGTGCAAAGGTGAGCTAACACCTGTGCTCAGGTGAGTGTTTATGTTCTTCTAAAACGGATGGTGGAATGTGAAAAGAAGGAGGAGCGCCCAGCCACCCCCACACCCAGACCCCCGCCGCAGCAGCAGCGGCAGCCGGAATCCCCCCAACGCCACACGGGAACAGGCAGGGAACAACCGCCCCCCGGGCAACCAAGACCGCCACGCAGGCCAGGGCCAGCGGGACCGCCGCGAGGCCCCCAGAGCCAGAGAGCAGGGAGGCGCGGAGGGAAAGAGAGCGCCGCCCCAGCCCAACCAGGAAAGCAGCCCCCCCGCCGCGCCGGGAGAGCCCAACGCAGGGCCCCACCGGAGAAGGATGCCCACAGCCCCAGACGAGCACCCCACCACCACCCAGGAGTTCCGGGCATCCCCCCACCCCAACCCCAGGTACGAGCCAGGACCCCTCAAGGGAGACCCGCTCCGCACTCCAGGCAGCCACCCACCCGTTGGCCCACAGTTGGTCCAGGGAGGAGCAAGGCAGGGGCCCGCCGCCCCCGCCCAGGAGGGGGGAACCCCGCGGAAAAAAGGGGGCCCACAAGGGGTGTTGTAAATATGGCCCGACCAGGCTCGGCTACTGTTGGAAGTTTGGCGGGGCCCAGCGCTCAGGGGCAAGGACCAGGACCCACCCCCCAGGGACACGAACACCCCCAGCTCAGGTGTAATGTGAACCCCCCCACCGTGCGGAGAGAGCACCGCCGGGCCCAGGAAACCGGCACCCAGGGGACACGGCCGCCGTCGCCAAGGGGCCCGCACCCCCCACCAGGGAAGGGGTAGGGGACAGATGGACCCAGGTCCCACCTTCCTTGCAAAATGTGTGTGCGTGTATGAGTGTTTGAGAGGGTGTGTGTGTGCATGTGTGTGTGTTTATGTTGTAATGTATATATTGAAGGGGGAGGGGTGTGTGTACTAAGGGGGGTGCAGTTAAAATTAGCGAGTAGGGCACTAAGGGGACATCTCCTGATTACTCACAGTGATGTCCCCTCACCCTCCCCACCAAGGGGCCCTAAATGTCTAAGGTGCGGTTAAAATTGGCGGGTAGGGTGCTAGGAGGACATCTGCTGCTTGCTGGCAATGATGTCCAAGCACCCCCCCCTACCAAGGACCCTACATGTCTAAGGTGCAAATAAAACCGAAAGAGGGGGGGCCCACTCCATACGGCAACCATAGGAGGGGGGCCACTGCCAAGTAGCTCCCCCCCAAGGCGCATCGCAGGCTAGACCCTCCACCCCCTCACCCTAATATGAGGTTATATGAGGAAGGACGTAAGTTGGGGACAGCTGGTAGACTGTCCCCCGCTGGTCAAACAGCTGTCCCCCCCCCCCCCCCAGCAAAGGGGCCAGGCCCACCCAGCCCAGGGGCCCCACCCCCGGAGGCGCCGACACCCCAGGCCCGGCACCACCCAATCCACACAGAGAGAGAGGAGCCAGAAAGCGTCCCCCCCCCCCCCCCCAGAGCAAGCCCGGGCCCCCACCCCCAAACGCCGGCCGTAGAAGAGCTCTGGTCAGGCCTTGACGGGACCGAGGCAGCCAACCGGCCGGGGCAACCACCGATTGCCTCAGCAGAGACCCCGACCCTTCAGCCCCCCCGCCCCGTACCAATAGTGGGCCCCCCTCCCCCCCAGAATGCCCCCCCCACAGGACAGGGCCGACAAGCCCCCCACCCCACCCCACCCCAGACCCCGCAGCCAGGCGGATGACACCCAGAGCGACCGGGGGCCCCGAGAGGGTTGTCCCGTCCCGTCCCAGAGCCAGGGAAGGGCCGATCCCAGCCCCAAGTGCAGATGGGCAGCCCATCCAGCACCGCTGCCCCCCCCCCCCCCCCCCCCCCCGAGCAGGGCCCCCCGCCAACCCCCCCCAGCACAGGCAAAGGGACCACCCCCCCAAGCCAAGCCAGACCACCACCCCACCCCCCCACCACGCACCCCCACACCCAAGCCCAGAGGACCCGCAGCGCACCAGCCCGCCCCACCCAGGCACCGGACCCGACCCCCACGACCAACGGAGCCCCCACTGCCCCCGCCAGGCCCCGGAGGCCCCAACCCCCACCCCAAACCACGGCAGAAGGGCAAGGAGCAGCGACGACCAAGCCCCCCCACCCCCTAAGTCATGGAGTCAGCCACAGGAGACCAGAGAGACTGAGCTCTTTCAAAGTTACTTGAACTTTGGGCTGACCTTTTGTCCAAGCTGATATGATCTAACAGCAGATTTCTGTGTTGACTTATGTTTATATTTTTCTTGTTTTTCCAATTTATTAAAATAGTTTTTTTGGCAATACAAAGAGTTATGAAAATGATAGATGCTAATCCTTCTTCTATATCGATGGCACTCATATCACCAAGCACACAAAGTGATGGCGAGGCCGTGATTGAACCTTAAGCCAGACTAATAAAACGGCACATACCTGCTGCCAGAGAGCCTGGACAGGTGTGCAGAACCACAGTGCGTGCATGTAGCTGTCGGGTAGATTACTATCACAGTGCTTGCAAATGTCTGAGCTACTGAGACCCATCTTGAACATCCTCTGTCCAGTGTAGTAAATTCTGTGAAGAGTTTTGAGATGGATTAGCTGCAAGTTTGGACTTTTTGTCAGTTTAAAGGTGTATAGACAGAGTTCTGACCAGAAGCTTTCATCTGTGCTGATGCTCAAATCTGCATCCCATTTTGTTGTTGGAAGGGCAATATTGTTATCTAAATTACATAAAAGTTTGTATATTTTGGAGAGAGTTCTATTCATTGAAAAATTAATCAGAGTGGTAACTACATCTGGTAGCTTTAAATCATCGTCTTTTTATTTATACTTTTTAGTAATAATTGATTTAAGTTGCTGATATTCCAAGAAGTTATTTATTCCATGTTTGTCTTGAAGTTCCTGGGGAGTTATGAATCTTCTATCAATAATTACGTGCTCTAGTTGTTTTATGCCCCCTGCTTGCCAAGCTGGGAAGTGAATCATTTTTTTGTTTATAAGGATGTCCGGGTTGTTCCAGATGGGTGTCATTTTGCACGGTTGAATTGATGATTTTGATATTTTGAGAAATTCCCACCAGGCTGTTAAAGTGGCATTTATATTAATAGTTTTGAAACAATCCTATTTTTTAACTGTTTGGCTAATAAATGGTAGCTCTGACAGGTTGATCTTTCCACATAACGCCTGTTCCAAGTCTAACCATGAGTTGGTTTCTGGATTATTTATTAACCATTTTAAGATGTATTGTAATCTATTTGCAAAAAAGTATTTGTGGAAATTAGGTAATTCTAATCCTCCACAGCTTTTTGCAGATTTTAAAGTTTTTAGACTTATTCTTGCAGGTTTATTGTTCCATAGAAAGCTTGATATGGATGAGTCTAATGTTTTGAACCGTTTTAATGGCGGTTGTGTGGGAATCATTGAGAAGAGATAATTAACTCTGGGGAAGATTTTCATTTTAACCCTGGCTACCTTGCCCATAAGGGACAGAGGCAGGTTGGTCCAGCGTGTTAGGTCGTCCTGTATGCTTTTCAGTAATGGGGTGTGGTTTAGCTGCACCAGTTCTGAAAGTTTGGGGGAAAAGTAGATACCCAGATATTTGATATTTCCTGTTTTAACTGGAATTGTGAGTCTTTGTTCCATATTCCTGTTGAATGGTAATAAAACAGACTTATTCCAATTAATGGAATAGTCTGATATGGAGGAGAATTCATTTATGATCATTGCTGTTTCATTTACAGAATGTAAATTCCTTAAAAATAGTAATATGTCATCTGCATAAAGACTAATTTTATGATGGCTGTGTTTGTTTTTTATTCCTATAATGCTCTCATTCTGTCTTATTGCTGCAGCTAAAGGCTCAATGAATATATAAAAAAAGAGAAGGAGAGAGTGGGCAACCCTGTCTGGTTCCTCTTCCAAGAAAAAACCTGTTTGAAGTCTGTTTATTAGTTCTAACTGATGCATTGGGGTAGTGATATAATATTTTGATCCAATTGATGAATGCTTCTCCAAAACCAAACTTATGGAGGGCGGCAATAAGGAACTTCCAATTTATTCTGTCAAAGGCTTTTTCAGCATCCAGCTATAGTACTGTCATTTCCTGGTTTTCAATGGTGGCAAAGTCTATTATATTAACTAGTCTACGGACATTATCATCCGAGTGTCTGCCTTTGATGAATCCAGTTTGGTCGAAGTGAATTATGTGAGGAGTGATTTTTTCTATTCTCTGTGCTAGTGCTTTGCAGATAATTTTTACATCTGCATTGATTAAAGAAATAGGGCGATAGCTTGAAGGACTAGTGGGATCTTTGTCTGGTTTTAGAAGAAGAATTATATTGGCTGAGTTCATGTTAGGTGGCATTGATTGGCTCTCATTAATAGATGTGACCGTTTTATAAAATGTTGGTACCAGTTGTTCCCAGAATTCTTTATAAAACTCAGCAGGAAAGCCGTCAGGCCCTGGTGCTTTACCATTAGGCATAAGTAACAGAGCTTCATGAAGTTCAGACAACGAGAGCGGAGAGTCTAAGTTTGTGATTTGATCCTCATTTAACCTGGGTAGGTTTACATTATTAAGAAATGAGTCAATACTTTGCTCTTACGGATTGATCTGTGGTGTGTACAAGTTTTTATAAAAGTTTTCAAATGCGTTATTAATTTTGATTGGGTCATGAGTGACATTTCCTGTTTGGTCCATAATAGAGGTGATTGATGATTTTTCTCTATTAATTTTAAGCTGATTAGCCAGAAATTTGCCAGATTTATTAGAGTTTTCAAATCTTTCAAGTCGTAGCCTTTGTATTTGAAATTGTGTTTGTTTATTAATGATGTCATTTAACTGCAGCTTTAAATTTTTCAGATCTCCCAGAATGTATTCCTCTGCAGAAGCAGCATAAGCAGTCTCCAGGGTTTTGATTTTATTTTCTAATTCTAATAAATCTGCTTTCTCTTTGCGTTTTTTTTGCGTTGAATAAGAATTGATTTTCCCTCTCATGACTGCCTTTGCTGTTTCCCAAAGAATGCACGGTGAGATGTCTGGAGTATTGTTGAAGTCTAAGAAGGTTGCCCACTCTTTTTTAAAGAATTGAAGAAATTCCTGGTCCTTTAACAGAGACGTATTAAACCTCCAGGTTGTACCTGAAGGTGTGGATATTTCCCTAGAAATATTTACAGAGACTGGTGCATGATCACTGATAATAATTGGATGGATATTGGAGCTTTGAATATTTTTTAAAAGAGAGTTACTGATTAATAAATAGTCTAAACGGGAGTGTGAGTGGTGAACTGGAGAGAAAAAGGTGAACCCTTTAGTGCTTGGGTGACATGAGCGCCACGCGTCGCAGAGACCCAGATCATTCATGTACTGCTTTAGAATACTTGCAGACCGCCATGTACGCTGGTTTGCTGCCGTGCTGAGTCTGTCAAGTTCAGGGTCCAAAACCAGGTTGACGTCTCCTCCTATAATGATTGTGGAGTCAGAGTGAACTGACAGTGAGGTGAAAAATCTGTGAAAGAAGGAAAAGTCGTCAACATTAGGGCCGTAAACACTCGCTATACAAAAGTCCTTATTCTGAATGGATATATTAATGATTATAAATCTGCCTTCTGGGTCAGTAACTGTATCCTAATGAGTAAAATTAAGATTTTTATTAATTAAAACAGCAACTCCTCGTTGTTTGGAGTTGTAACTGGCATAATATATAACTGGAAATTGTAAACAGCACATAAGGTGGTTCAAAGAATTCGATAAATGGGTCTCCTGCAGTAGAGCTATATCTGCTTTTAGACCATCCAGGTGATTTAACATTTTCAGTCTCTTTGGCCCAGAGCCAAGTCCACGCACATTCCAGCTAACGATGTTAAGACTGTTCATAACTGCTCTGACTGGGAAAGTGTAAAGCTAAGTAATGCGTGTGTGCCAGTCCGTGTGTGCGTGCCCGCATTGAGAAGCGCTGTGCATGTGTGCGCGTGAACGTTTTCTGGCTATGTGAGCTGCGTGTCGTGTGCGTCCTATGAGAGCCTGTGTGAGGTGTTTGCAGTATTTCGGCGTGTGTGTGCGGGATCGCATGTGCACGCCCATGTGTGCGCTTGTGTGCGCGCGCGCCCGTTCCGTGCATAAATAAATATTTACCGAGGATGAGTTGCTTCCAGGTGATTTACATATGAGGAGGGGGGAGAGGGGGGGGGGAGAGGAAAGGAAAGAAAAAAAGAGATCTGAAAAGCCTTCAGCACAGCCAGGGGGTGATCTCCGGGTCCCGGAACAGCCGGCCGTCCACGTAAAGTTTGTCAACGGCCACAACCGCTCTCGAACCAGCAGCAAGATGTTTCCTCCTCAGGATCTTCTTTCTACGGAGGATTTCTGCCGGGAACTGGTCATTCACGCTGAAGTGTATTCCTTTCAGCTCTCGGCCTCGGCCCTTCACCAGCTCCTTTTGTTTGAAATGTTCGAATTTAGCAACTATAGGACTGCTAAATTCTGGTGCGCTGGTGGTCGGACCTTCTTCCTCCGAGGCGGTGAACCCTGTGGAAAGAGATCTTCTGCACCTCCTCCTTGGGGAGCCTCAGGTGGGCTTCCAAAAAGGACTTCACAGTGGCCTTGGGGTCTTTAATACTCTTAACAGGTTATGTTAGTTTATCGGAAATATTTTAATATGGCGGAAAAATGAAACAAGATTGAAAATGTTTGTTCAAATGCTTACGCGCCGCCAAGTCGACTCACCACACTTGTCTTGCTGGGTCTCGCGATACTACAGAATCACGTCTCCTCTGGTTTCAAGACGTTTAACAACAGATCTCCTTGTGCGCTGTCACTCTCACAACCCAATGCATCATGGGAGATGTAGTGTGATAACTGCCGCAAAAGGGCAGAAAGACTAGCGTCTCTGAGCTTCATTGTTTTGTTCACTTGTTTCACGGTCTGATACCGGATTCTGTGGAAAGCTACACCGCTAAAGACGAGCTTTAGCTGATATTTTTGTTAGAACTGAGCGACTTTAGGAGCTAAATCAGGACAAGGAAGTGAAGACTTTAACCACTTCTGATTGGTCAGACTGATGACATGTGATTAAGCCCCGCAAGACAGTGGAGACAGTTAAAGGGACGGGACTTTTCCAAAATACAGCCGAAGCTGCAGCTGAATCGCAGTACCGTCATTCTTATCAAAATGTCTTTAATAAAATAAAATAAACACAATGAAAAAGTATTTTACAATCTGTTATATTCCTAACTCCTCAGTGTTTTATTGGGGCCTGTTTGGATGAACAGAGAACTGAAATCCTGGAGATGGGAAATGTTTTTTGATCAGTTAATGAGGGCAATTACCCACGGCACACTGGACCATCTCCCGCGGCACACTGGTTGAAAAACACTGGACTAAACAACTTCTTGGAATATCAAAAACTTAAATCTCTAAAAGCTAAATCTATAATTACTAAAAAGTTTAAATGCAAAGACAATGACGTAGAACTACCAGAACTAGTTACCTCTCTGATTTATTTTTCAATGGATGTAACTCTCTCCAAAATACGCAAACGCTTATGCAACCTAGATAATGATATTTCAATCCTGATAACAAAATGGGATGCAGATTTGAGCATCAGCACAGATGAAATCTTCTGGTCAGAACTTTGTCTAAACACCTTAAAACTGACAAAAAGTCAAAAACTTGCAGCTAATCCAATAGAAAACTCTTCACAGAATTTACCACACTGGACAGAGGATGTTCAAGATGGGTCTCAGTAACTCAGACATTTGTGAGCACTGTGACAGTAATCTACCCGACAGTTACATGCACGCACTGTGGTTCTGCACGCCTGTCCAGGCTATATGGCAGCAGGTATGTGCGGATCTATCAGTCTGGCTTAAGGTTTCAATCATGGCTTCACCGTCACTTTGCGTGCTTGGTGACATGAGTGCCATAGATATAGAAGGAGGATTTTTATCTATCATTTTCATAACTCTTTGCATTGCGAAAAACAATTTTACTTAACTGGAAAAATAATAATTATATTAATTTAAATTAATATAGGACTCTACTGCTTGATCATATCAGCTTGGAAAAAATGTCAGCCCAAAGTTCAAGTAACTTTGAAAGAATTCAGTCTCTTTGGTCTCCCATAGCTAACTCCATGACTTAGGGGGTGGGGGGCCTGGGCGTCGCTGCTCCTTATGTGCCTGCCGTAGTTGGGGGCGGGGTTCAGGACACCACCAGAAACCTTTAACTGGTTTCTGGTGGTGTTTGTGGACAGTGTGGTGAGTGACATCCTCTTCAAGATTTGGGATGCCTTTTTGTTCGAAGGACCAAAGATCATATTTCGATTTGATCTCTGGTCCGGGGGGGGTGGGGGGGGGGGTCGTGTCTGGCACCTAGGTGGGGTTGGCACTGCATGAATTCCCTGGCTTGGTCCAGTGTGATGGTTGGTGTGGCTGGAGGTTCACCAGAGGCTAGTGGCGAGAATGGAGGTAGGTTGAGGCTTGAGGAGTGACTGGAGGATTGGTGAGAGATGAGGACACAGGTGACCACTTGTGGGAATGACCTCCTGCACTCAAAAAAATAACTCATTGGATGAACTCAATTTTATTGTGGGCAGGATTTCCATCCAATAAATATGATTAGCCCCACCTCACAGAAAATTCTTTCATGTAAAGAAATATAGCTGAGTTATTCGAACTCAATTTTATTAAGAATGGCAAGGCAAAAAAAAAATCATTTGAGACTGGTGCTTGGCCCGTTTTGAACTTAGAACCTCTGCATGCAAATCCCGCTGACCGATCCACTGAGCTAACACTTTTGTGACAACATACAGCCACCAGTATAAAGACATAGAATCATTTTTTTCTATAAATGAGGTTCGTCTTATTGGGAGAAGCCGAGTTGAAACGATTCCAAGCCACAGTATGTTTTTTACATGGAAAAACACAGACAAAAGTTTTTTGTTGATTTTGATTTTAAAATAAATATATTTAAATAAAACAAACTGAATTTAATTGTGTTACATGAAAGACGGGCTTGAATCATTTTTTTGAGTGTGGGCATGAGACAGAGAGCGAGACTTAGGTAAAAGCAAGCGTACATGAACTATGGAAATAGTGACCAAACTATGCACCATCAGGGGCAACGAAATGGCGATGAATGCTGGAGCTGGATCTCCTTTTGTAGGCAGACAGGTGATTTGAGTGGTCGCAGCTGTGTTGAGGTGTTCAGGAGCCAAGCAGAGAGGGGAGGGGGAGGAGAGCTGACAGAGGCACCATGACACCCTCTTCCTTATATAATCACTTATTAGGGTGATGGGGGGGTCAGCCTGCGATGCACCTTTGGGGGAAGGATTTACTTGGGAGTGGTCCCCTCGCCTGGTTGTCGAATGGGAACAGCCCCCCCCCCCCCCCCCCTCTTGGTCACCAAGGTCTCGGACCTGCAGGACTCTTGGTGGGGGGGGGGGGGGGGGGGGGGGGTTGGACATCACTGCCAGCATGCTGCAGATGTCCTCTCAGCACCCCACCTGCCAATTTTTACTGCACCGTAGACATGTAGGGCACCTTAGTGTGTGTGTGTGTGTGTGTGTGTGGGGGGGTTTGAACATCACAGTGAGTAATCAGGAGATGTCTTCTCAGTGCCCCACCCTCCAATTTTAACTGCACCCCTTTAGTATACACGACCTTTACCCCTCAAAAAAATTTCACTCCAACACACACACACGCTCACAAACGCACATACAAAAACTGCCCCCTTTTGGATATACATTACTTATAAACCTGGCTGTAATGATTGTAAACATCCAGCTATGTGTTGTTTTGTGCTCTTCTTCAATCATCCTCCTAACGCACCCTCTGGCATCCCTCTCTTCTTCCCTGCCTTTCTTTTCCACCCGGTCCAACAAAAGACTGTTACAGATTTGATTTGATTTGATTTAAAATGGTTTATTTCAAGCAATCAAATAAGAATAATACACAACAACAATACAATCGTCAGTTATACATTCATACAATGAAAAATCAATCTTACGATAATTAGACATATTTATAATTAAAGCCGCAAGCAGCGTTGTATGGCCTGCAGACGCAACTCGCCTTCCACGGCCGCCCTCACCGCTAGAGGTAAGATCTTAAGCCCGAGCCCGAGTCAGAACCACTAAGTGCCTAGGATATCACAAGCGTTAAAAAAAAGAAATTCTAGTCGCCTTGCTTAAATGTTTTGTATCACTGCGCTGGCTTCTTAAAAACAAACTTTAGCTTCATCATTTGGACAAAAACAAGCGGTTAAAGGTATTCCAGAAAGCAGGCTATGCTAGCTCCCATGGTGCGTTTGAGGCTAAGAAAGTTGATAACCTCGGCTTTCGGTTCCAGAAATGGAGGTATATTTCAGGATATGTCAAGTTGCCATTGTAACTCATGCTCTGAACATAACCTGGTCTGTAGCAGGTTTAGTTGAAGGTTAGTGTGTTTTCAGAGAGGTGAAGCAGCATGGTGTGTCCTTATGAAGATGATTTCGTGGATGAAGGAGCACAGATAATACTTTTTCCACCGTGAGAGGGTGATAAGACCACATATGGATGTTGGAAAGAGAAACTTTTTTACTTTGATCTAACTTAATTATTTGCAAAGTTAATTAATACATTTGCAAACCTTATAAGCAGTTAAGTAATATGAATTTAGAAGACAATGGTCTGACTTTAGATGTTAATAAATCTTAACACTTTCAGGTGTTTGCAAGACATCTATAATGCTAATAAATATCTTTCTAGCCTCTGACACATTAATAATGCCTATTAATTTGTTAAGTTAGTCAATAAAACTTATAAGCTTATGAACACTTAGGCTTGTGTCAGGCATCTAAAATGCTAATAAATATCTTACTAGAACCCCAAAAAATAATAATACTTCTTTATTTGTTAACAAAGGTTGTTAATAAATCTTATTAAGCTTATTAACATTGACACATTTGTTAGGCACCTATAATATCAATAAATGCATCATTAGCATCTTTAAAAAATCCTAATAATAATGCTTGTAAATGTGTTAGTTAAGTAATTTAATAATCCTTATTAGACTTATTGTACTAATAAATGTCTTACTAACACCCTATAAATTCATTTATAATGCTTGTTAATGTGTTAACAAAGCTTGTTAAGGAATCTTAATATGAAGTGTTACCAAAGTAATTCATTTAAGTTGTAAGTTGGCAAAATTGGATAAGTTATATATATATATGCGTCACAAGGAAAATTGAAACAAAATCAGAAACTCGTGCGTTTACTTTGTCTGTTCTTCAACTACAAGCAGAAACTCTTTTGATGATGCAGCCGTGATACTTTTTTGATGGACGTATAATCTTCATACACCGTCATTAAAACCTCAGAATCCGTCTCACTGAAGTATAACACTTTATTTTTTTTTCACCACGCGTTTCCATGGTGACTCCAGAAATCGGCGATCTCTTGAGAATGTCTCTATGTACCTGCTGTGCACGTGCATTAACCCAGGGTTACCAAGTCGAGCGTAATTACGCCAACTCATATCCGGTCTTTTGGAACCGACATACCCAGAGTAAGCAAGTTCAGGCGGATTTCAGCCAGAGTTCCGGCTTAAACTCAGGGTAGTTTAAACATGCTACCTGGAATACCCCCCAGATGCTTTAATTAACTTATCCCGAAGTACAGCACATTTTGCTGTCCTTTGCCGCTGCAGTCTAAGTCAGTGTTTGCTCCGTCAGGGCATTAAGTTACTGTAAAAACGTGCTGCATCATGTAACAAATAGTCTGCTTTTTGTGAAAAACACAATCTAAATCCAAAAAATTACAAGAATGAAGTACTAAAAACTGATTGAATATTTCTTTCTTTTTGTAGGTGACCATGGTACACACTTCACAGAAGCAGTGGATCAGGCTTCAACGGCGTGGAGCAATGCTTACTTCGTCTACCAGTGTCTTGTACATAAAAAAACAACAGCAATGGTTAACCCAAGTACTTTAAACAAAATCATAAAAGTACAAAAACTACTAGAAAAAAATCAACCAACAAAAATTGAACATCATCAAAATTTCTTTAAAAATCTAAACATACCATTATAATTGAAAACAACACTCTATTTAGAAGAAAATATAAAAGCATAAATTCCATGAAGTTAAATATGTTAAAAAGTGAAACTCATTATATTTAGAATCTTTTCACAATCCATTTTTTGAGATAAAGACAAAACATTTCAGGACTCACGTTAGATTTCAGAAAACTGTTCACTTTCATGAATCCAATAATCACTTATGCTTCTTTTTTACTGAATAACTGCATCAATGTGTTATGGAGGCCACCAGCCTGTGTACATTTAATGAAAGATCAGGCGGCTTTGTTAGCTGACCTCAGGTCAGTTTCTCTTCTGTAGTTCTCTTCTGAGTTCTCATGTTTAGAGGTCAAAAACAACACAAAAAGTGTTATCACATACTTTTCACAAAAGGGCTTTTTAAAACAAGATATTTCACTAAAATTTTCTTTATGCAAAAAAGTATTCTCTCCTGTGAGTTCTTGTGTCTTTTGAGATTATGTATGTACAGTACTAAAACTTGTACAGTAATCCCCCACCCTTTCGCGGTTTAATATTCGCGCCCCGCCCATTCGCGGATGGCCGCAGATAACGTGACGTCACAAGCGTGAGACGCAGAACAGCGCTCATTCCGCGAATTTTATAAAAACGATTTATTCTGTACTGTACTGTAAAGTATAACGACCCAGAGTTGGACAGAGCTGCGGGCAGCCGGCGCCCCCCTCTTTCTGCCAGTTGCTGGACCACAGCGTATGTCAATCAGTGGTGTGCTGGTAACTGGTGGATTAGAGGGGGCGGGGCCTACCTGGGTGCGCGTTGGCTGAACGTTCTCCTCCGGCTGAGTGTATGAGCAGGCTGCGCTTTTTTTGTTCGAGCTGTAACCATTCTGACAAGGTTAATAAAAGCCAATTAAAGCCCTGCATCATCTCCAGCTTCTGGAAATGAACCCAAACGGCAGAAAAAGGTTCTGACCCTGCAGAGGCTCTGGCTCTGGGAGTTTTAAAACAGCGTCAATTATTCGCGGATTTTCGTTATTTACGTTCCTCACCCCCCGCGAATACGGGGGGATTACTGTATCACATTCTTTAAACAAAAAAAGTATCTTTTATGTGAGTTATCATGTGTGTTTTGAGATGAGATACATGCCTAAAAGTTTTTTTCAGATTCTTGACAAGAAAAGGGTTTCTCTCTTGTGTGAGTTCTTGTGTGTATTTTGAGATGAGATGTTTGATTTTTTTTTTTTTTACATTTTGTACATGAAAAAAGCTTCTTTCCTGTATGAGTTATCATGTGAGCTTTGAGATCAGATACATGCCTAAAACATTTATCACATTCTTTACAAGAAAAAGGCCTGTCTCCTCTGTGAGTTCTCATGTGTGATTTGAGACAAGTTGAATAACTAAAACTTTTATCACATTCTATACAAGACAAAATCTTTTCTCCTGTATAATTTCTGGTGTGTGATTTGAGACCAGACAAAAACCTAAATCTGGTATCACATTCTTCACAAGAAAAAGGCTTCTCTCCTGTATGAGTTCTCATGTGAGCTTTGAGATGAGATACATGCCTAAAACATTTATCACATTCTTTACAACAAAAAGGCTTCTCTCCTGTGTGAGTTCTCATGTGTGTTTTTAGAAAAGAATTAAAACAAAAACTTTTTCCACATTCCATACAAGAAAAAGGTTTATCTCCTGTATGAGTTCTCATGTGTGTTTTGACACTAAATACAGAGCGGAAACATTTGTCACAGTGTTTACAAGAAAAAGGCTTCTCGCTTGTGTGAGTTCTCATGTGACTTTTGAGACTAGATGTTTGATTAAATGTTTTTTTACATTTTGTACAAGGAAAAGGCTTCTCTCCTGTGTGAATTCTTGTGTGTGTTTTGAGAGCAGATAAATAACTAAAACTTTTATCACATTCTTTACAAGAAAAAGGCTTCTCTCCTGTGTGAGTTCTCATGTGTGCTTTGAGATCAGGTAAAAAACTAAAACTTTTATCACATTCTTTACAAGAAAAAGGCTTCTCTCCTGTGTGAGTTTTCATGTGTCTTTTCAGACCAGACAAATAACTAAATCTTTTTTTACATTCTTTACACAAAAAGGGCTTCTCTCCTGTGCAAGTTCTCATGTGTGTTTTCAGACGAGATAAATAACTAAAACTTCTTTTACATTCTTTACACATAAAAGGCTTCTCTCCTTTATGTCTAATGTGTGTTTTGAGAAGAGACAAATAATTAAAATTCTTCCTCTGATCTCTGTTCTGTGGGTCTGTCTCTTCATGTGTGGTTGATATTGGTTTTTCATGTTGGTTTCCTTTTTCATCCTGACTATCAGTTACATTAAAGCTCTGCTGATTCTTTAGATCTGCTTCATTGTTTTCATCTTTCTCATAAGTAGGAATCTTCATCAAGGTATCAGTCTCCTGCTTCAGATCAAGCTGATTTTCATCCTGACTGATGAAGAGCTCCCCTGGTTCCTCTATAATCTGTGAAGGTTCTGGTTCCTCTGGCTCCTCTTTAATCTGTGAAGGTTCTGGTTCCTTTTTAATCTGTGGAGGTTCTGGTTCTCCATCTTCCTCTTTAATCTGTGAAAGTTCTGGTTCTCCATTTTCCTCTTTCATTTGTGGAGGCTCTGGTTCCTCCTGTTCCATTGTCAAATACCTCTGTTGGTTGCAAAGATCCTCTTCACTCGCATAATTCTGAGGGAGGACTGCAGGGACGAAAAGACAAAAAAGGAGACTTTTAAAGGTCTTTGTGCACTGTCAAGAAAAATCTAAATCCCCTTTTTCAGAAGCACTGGACTTTAAATAAACAACATAATGTAACCTCTTTTACAGTTAAGACAGAGGTGATATCAGTCTTTAAGTCTTCAGTCGGTCAAACACCTAAACAAAGAAACTCAGAAGTTTTCAAAAAAGGTTGCAGACTATACATTTCAATAAACGCCCATTCTCCTCACTGACACACTCAGCTTTTACAGTAATAAAGTGTTGGTCATTAATCTTCTGTTCCCTACTACCCCATCTGGGGGGAGTCAGTGGTGGTGGTTGTGTCCCTTAGGCCAGGACTCTAGACCAGGGGTTCTCAAAGTGCCAATAGTGGCCCTCAAGAAGATTTATTTTGGCCCTCAATGAATCAATGGGCTTGTTTGTAAGCAGGTAAATGCAACGCTCAAAGAATTCAATATAAATCGTCACAGCAGATGTTTACAAAAATGGCTGAATCCAGTGAAGCTGTGACAGAAGCTAGTAGCTACGTGTGGCTTTGTTGTTAGTATCTGACATTGTTTGTCCATAGCAAAAAAAAAAAAAAAAAAAAAAAAAAAAAAACAATTAGAAACGCGTCTGTCAAATGATACATTTGATAGACAAGTAGAAGATCTGGACAGCAACCTCCGACAGCAACTAGAAAAACATCTGGACGACCTGGTTAACTGCACAAATGACACATGAATGTAAGACTTTCTTAGTGTTACTTTATTCAAATAAGAGCAAACTAAAAGGCACCATTTTATCCCTTGTGTTTTCTTAGATGACCCCACCCTTACATTGACGTGTTCTCCCTACCATGACAAAGGTGGATAAAGGTGGAAAGATTTCATGTAATTCATGGACACCAGTGAAGATCACAAATCATTGAAGAAAAAAGGTTCAGAGCACTGTCTAGTGGGTCTAGATGACCCAACTCCCAATGTTAAAGGATAGCACAAGGGTTACAAAGACTAAATTTGTGACACAGCAAGTAAAAAGTCTCCCTGCTCCACTCCATTCTGATGCATCCACCTGCAGACAAACAGATCCATGAACATATTTGTTTTCCTCGTCTGAACTGGAATCTGGATCTAAACTGCATGCCTGGATAGATCTGATATTCCTGCCATTTTTGTTGCACTGTAATGTTAGCTTTGGGTTATGAGGGACTGTAAACTAGCGGGAGAGAGTGTAAACAAAGACTTTATGGGATTTCAGGAGAGGGTTACTTCAATGCCAACAGTCCCATTTTAATGAATTCCTGCTGCTCTGCACAAACTACGTTCCTGAAAAACAACAGTTTTTTTTAATTTGGCCATGACTCTTGTGCTATCTTAGATGACCCCACCCTTGGATTGACGTGATATTCCTACCATGAAAAAGGTGGATAAAGGTGGAAAGATTTAATGTCATCCATGGACATCAGTGAAGATCACAAATCATTGAATAAAAAAAGGTTCAGAGCACTGTCTAGTGGGTCTAGATGACCCAACTCCCAATGTTAAAGTGCCTAGGATGGCACAAGGGTTAAAATGGCATCATCCTAATGAAAAGACCACTGGGAACATTATGAAAATAGATTAAAGTATAGTTGGAGCGGAACTGTAAAATGCAGAATACAGTGTTCCCTTTTCTACGTCACAGTTCATCTTTTGCGGTCTTACTGATTCTTTTAGTGCGATTATGCTGCTGCTTTTTATTTTCAAACAGAAGACCCTGTTCTGCATCCTGATTGGCTGGAAATCTTGTCAATCACCCACTTTGAGTGTAACACATCAGTATCTTCGAATGTATTTTAATCTTTTTAAACTATGATTTATAGTCAATTTAGTTTCACTTTGAACAATCCGATTCTCTGAACTAAAATGGATCCAGAATATCTTTATCCAAAACTTCAACGAGTGTGACTCAGAGAAAAATTCCTGGTACTCAACATTGCATTACTGACACCGTCCTTACCGTTGTGAATGGTAAGGAGTGAAGTGAAGACGTGAAAAAAGACATCCCCATAGTACAAAGGTGCAGGTATGTGCATTATGCAGAACAACTTTGTTTAAAATGGAGCTGAGTTCCCCGGAAACAAGGCAAGGTTTTCTGTGTTAGGAGATCGACTCGAGTGCAGGAACTTCCAGTGGATTACAATGAAAAACCATCCATCTTTCGCTCCTTTTACTGGGACGCAGTTATACCACACTTTGTGAATGGATTGTAGAAGCTTGGGCTTTTAGAAGCACCAGGCTAACATGTCTGCTTGCACTGTTCTTCGAGCTTTTGCAAAGGCCTGCAACATTTATGAGCTGCACGGCAAAGAGACAGACCCTGACAATGATGAAAGGGAACCAAATATTTGATAGAAATTTAACCCAGCTGTTCATTTCAGATACAGAAGATGAGGACTTTGATGGGTTTTTGAATGCTGATTGGAGACCTAAAAAATGAAAAATTACGGTGGCCCAGAAGGGTCACAACACAACACATTAACTTTACACACAACACATTAACTTAACACACAACACAACACATTAACTCACAACACAACACAATAACTCACAACACAACACATTAACTCACAACACAACACATTAACTTACCTCACAACACTTTAACTCACAACGGAAGTAAAGCAGCAATTGAAGTGCTTTTATTCTGAAATGTCCACTGGGCTGAGCGGCTAACTACATAACAGAAAGTAATGTCACAGTGAGCTGTGGAGGGAGCGTGATTTTTCTGCAAAAGAACCTAGCAGCAGTGTTGCCAGATTGGGCGGTTTTGGTTCTATATTTGCGGGTAAAAATGGCTTTGGCCGGGTTTTCATAATTTGGGTTTTCATAATTTGGTTTTAGGGTCGGTTCGGCGTTCCCCCCCCCCTCATGAATATATAATAGCGGACTACGTTAGGCCGTGTGGCTGTGAACTTCTATGTACTAAAGCTCAGTAAACGCACCAGGCAGAGACACTTAATGGGCTCTGTCATCTAACCTGTTGTTGGGGGTGTGCAACGCCCCGCCTCTTAGAAATTGCGTTCTTTAAAGCCTGACACTGCGGCTGCGTGTGGGAGGAGCCACCAGCTAAAGTTATGGTCTGATCGCTACATGGAGCGGTGTCTGTGTTTATCAATCCTTTTATTATAATTCTGAACTATCTTTTATTTTGAAAAATCATCGGATCGGGTGCTAAATCAGTCCAGTAGGGGGAAAAACTCAACGAAAGCTGTGTATTCTTCTTTCTCCTGATCTAATAAAAGGATGACAGTATTGAATATTTCTTCAGCGGACCGGCCTTCTTTCATTCATTGTGTGTGTGTGTGCGCGCGCGTGTGTCTATGTGTGTTGGGAACTGCACGTGCATGTGTGAGGGGAGGGAGCGGAAGAAAGGAGAGGAGCGCGCGTGCAGCGACAGAGAGGGGTGGGAGGGAGGAGTGTGCGTTCATATTGTGTGTGTTCAGAGGAAGCGGAATCGTAATAAAGAGAAAGTTTCTGTCAACACTGCTGCTAGCTTCTCTTGTAGCAATATCATGCTCCCTCCACAGCTCACTGTGACATTACCTTCTGTTATGTAGTTAGCCGCTCAGCCCAGTGGACATTTCAGAATAAAAGCACTTCAATTGCTGCTTTACTTCCGTTGTGAGTTAAAGTGTTGTGAGGTAAGTTAATGTGTTGTGTTGTGAGTTAATGTGTTGTGTTGTGAGTTATTGTGTTGTGTTGTGAGTTAATGTGTTGTGTTGTGTGTTAAGTTAATGTGTTTTGTGTAATGTTAATGTGTTGTGTGTAAAGTTAATGTGTTGTGAGTTAATGTGTTGTGTGTTAAGTTAATGTTTTGTGTGTAAAGTTAATGTGTTGTGTTGTGACCCTTCTGGGCCACCGTAAAAAATAAATCACAACCACAACCTCAGTTTTGCTTTTGCTGCCTTTTTAAAACACCCGCAAGCATGCATGTTTTACTGGTATGTAATAACAGGAAAAAAACACCCATTACTAAAACTTTAGTCCTGTGTTGTTGCATTGTAAGGAGAGGAGTGTGTTTTTGGAAATAATATGACTTTAATTGTGTGTTTACATGTATGTCTTAGCAGGTTATCGCCCCCAAGTGACAAACACACCCCCCCCCCCCCCTTAACACTGCGCGCAAACCCTGCGAGTGTTTAGGATCACCCCTCAGTTAGGATTGCAAATGTGCAGATGTAAAATGTGGGGTCAGTTGGCTAGGATTACAGGTAATCTCATCTTCAGAGTCACCTACTATTGTTCCTGCCCCACTGGCTCTTTCAAAATAAAGGCTTATTGTAGCAGAAACCTGAATGAAACATCAGAATGGACTGAAACTCCTGCTGGTTTCAAAGCCCCGTTCTCAAATTCCAGCTGAACTCTTTTGTCTGCAACCTCCGAACCCGGTGGTGGACACTGGAAGTAAGGGATGCCGTCAAGCTGAAGAAAGAGTCCTACCAGGCCTTGCTGGCTTGTATCAAAGAGATTATGGCAAACCATCCTGCGCCTCAGAAGGCGCAGTTCTTTACAGGCACCAGTCTCAGTGCTGCTGGGGAGCTGTTGACTACCACTGGGGACAATGTCAGGCGGGGGAAGGAATACTTCAAGGATCTCCTCAATCCCACTGACACGCCTTACTTTGAAGAAGCAGATATTAAGGACTTTGGGGTGAGGCTGTCTATCACCCAAGGTGCACGTTGGACTCTGGCAGGGCTGATCTTTATCACCGGTTCTGTTCATAGTTTTCATGGACAGAATTTCTAGGCGCAGCCAGGGGGCCAGAGGGGTCTGGTTTGGGGACCACAGGAATTTTGCAGATGATGTTGTTCTGTTGGCTTCATTGAGCCAGGACCTCCGTCGTGCATTGGCGTGGTTTGCGGCCGAGTGTGAAGCAGCTGGGATGAGGGTCAGTGTCGCTAAATCTGAGACCATAGTTCTCAACCGGAGAAAGGTAGTTTGCCATCTCTTGTTGGGTGGAGTTTCCCTGCCCCAGGTGGAGGAGTTTAAATATCTTGGGGTCTTGTTCAAGAGTGAGGGAAGACCGTAGTGTGAGATCTACAGCCAGATCTGAGCCAAAAAACATTTGGCTCAGCTGTCACAAGAGCTTGTGTGGCTCCTCCCACACAAGCTCTTAATTTACCGGTCAGTCTTCATTCCAATACTCACCTATGGTCATGAGCTATGGGTCATGACCGAAAGATCGAGGCCCCGGATACAAACGGCTGAAATGAACTTTCTCTGTAGGTGGGCTGGGTGCTCCCTTAGAGATAGGGGGAGAAGTATGGAAGCAATTGTGTAGCATAATTAAAAATAAAAGTCAAAACCAGAAATGCTCTTTCATTTTCAAAATGAAGCTGCATTTTTTGACTCAAAATTAAGAATAATTTTCATTTTCAAAAGGTTCTCTGGTAAATGTGTAGCAAAATTCATTTAGAAATGTCTAATTTGACAATTAAAATGGATTAACAGAAATGCTTTTTTATTTTCAAAATGTAACTGCATCAAATGACTCCAAATTAAAATGAAAAATCAATACTTCAAAATGCTTTTTCCTTTTCTACTTTAAAACCGCTTATTCTGTGTCATAATTACAATGAAAATACAAAGATGGGATTGAATGTTCATTTTCACATCCACCCTGCGAATAGTGTCACATATTTCAATTCCACTTAGCATTTCCAGAGGGGTGGCGGGGCGATGACGTCAGTGCTATCTCTGTGTCCGGCTGATAAGAGGCACAGACATGTCTAGGAGCAGCTTTGTGTTAGCGGCAGGGGAGATGGCTTTGTGACGTTTGTGCTGTCCTGATGATTGTATACAGCTTCTTGGGACTTTGTAGCAGCCTTATGCGGTCCAGAGTTTGGGACCACAGCCTCCTTGGGAAACCCTGCTGTCTGCGCGGCTCGAAGCTTCTCCCTCGGACTAGCTCTTTGGACGGAGCTAAACCCGGCCCGCTAGCCCGGAGAGAAAGCTGGTCCGGGTGTAAACTGCAGGTCTACCTGTGACAGGTGCATGCCTGCTTGATTAGGGATTTGGTTCATCTGTGTCTGTCCCTATATCAGGAACAGGGAGTGCGTGGATAGACAGTGGCTGCCTGCCTGCATGGTGGTATGTATGGTTGAAGCTCCTCTTCTTGGAAGAATGTAGATCACAATTTACTCATTTACATTCTTTTTTTAACTAGATGCTGTAAGCGGCTGGAGGTGTTGTAGATGTCATAAGTTCTTTACCTTCCCTTTTTATACATTTTTATGTGTTTTTACCCTTTTACACATTTTAATGTGTTTTTAAATTGAAGTTGCATTTACTGAGCGGTTCACTCTGATTCTTCTTGTTGTATAGGTCCGGGTCGGGCACCGGTGTGTGTGTGGTGTCGGTGAGGGGGGCACCTGCTGGCAGCGTTTTCCTCACTGTATTTGTTTATTTCCCTCTTTTTTTAGTGTGTAGCGGAAGTTTTGTTGGCACGTTGGTCTCACTGTGTGTGTGTGGGTTTGTTTTGTTTTCAGCACAGAGTGGAGTGACGAGTGAGTAGAATTGAAAATTTCAATTCTATTCCTATGGTGAGTTATAAATTTTTAAAATAAATAACCAATTCCTCCACTTGGTGACGCAAAGGCAAAGCAAAACAGGGGAAAAAGCATATCTCTGCACGTGCTGAACGTAATGTCCTGGTGGTCAATCTACATTTTTGACTGCACGCAAATAGTGGAATAACATTGGCCCTATGTGAGAACTTCATCAGGTCTCAGATCAACTTTCAGAGCAAAAAGATTATTCATATTTTGTTTTTACATAAATCCTGATAGAGTATTTTTTAACAGAAGAACACTTTCTGTGCTGAAGTTTCTTATCAAATGCCTAATTTACCATTAATCTCCAAACTCTGGCCTCTTCTATCACTTCCCGACACAGAAATACCTGTCCATGCCTTTATCTCCTCAAGGCTGGAAAACTGCAACTTCCTCTTTTCTGGCATTCCCAACAAAAATATTTAAAAAAAGCTTCAGTACATCCAAAACAGTGCAGCCAGAATCCTAAAAAGGGTCAGGAAGTATGAGCACATAACCGCCATCCTGAAATCGCCGTACTGGCATCCTGTTTCATCCAGGATTGAATACAAACTTCTCATCATCACCTACATACGCATGGCCGGTCAGGCACC
Source organism: Oryzias latipes (assembly GCF_053564925.1). NCBI lineage: Eukaryota > Metazoa > Chordata > Actinopteri > Beloniformes > Adrianichthyidae > Oryzias > Oryzias latipes. Next base: position 24,062,713 of record NC_136238.1, read on the forward strand.
ACCATACCCCCAGGATCTCCTCATTCCCCAAAAACATACCCGTACCCTCCATTCAACAGACAGCTTCCTTCTTCATGCCCCCCCCCCTCCCCCCTCAGGCTCCACACGATGGGAGACAGAGCCTTTTGTTCTGCTTCACCAAAGATAATCAAGTGTATATTAAATATGTGATCAAACAAACAAACAAGAATGAATGTCAAAACCATTCGCATTTTAGTTTCATAAAGTTCAGCCCGCTGTTGTTTTTCCACATCAAAATAACACAATGTGATCATCATTGTGTGTCTTTTGTCCGCTGTGATGCAACCATTCCTTTTGAAATGACAGTAAAATCACTGTATCTCAATCCAAATGGTATTTTTCAATGTTGATTCGATTTTTCTTATTTTGAAATAATTATTTTACCCAACTTCCTGTCCAACAGCTAAGCAGACAGGTAGGAGCTGAAGGCTTCTTGTGTTGGATGTACATTATTGTTACAACATGTTTGAATAAACTGCTTTTGTTATTTAGGTTAAACTTTAGTTAGATTGATTATATTTATAATAGGCACATACTTATGCATACAAACACACACACAAAGCATTTCAGTCCCGCACAATATTTGTGCAAATGTGATCTTACACCTGTGCTCGAGTGGGTGTTTCTGTTCTTTTTCTGCCTTATTCTGTTCTGTTCTGTTGATGATGGAATGTAAAAAAACAAACAAAAAAACAGTCCGCTCATTCCTACACCAAGAGCCCCACCGAAGCAGCAGTGGTAGCCCCCTATACAGTACAGCAGATGGAGGACATCCGCCCATAGGGCAATCCTGTCCACCACCCAGACCAGGGCCAGCAGGACCACCACTGGTCCCCCAACGCCAGAGAGCAGGAAGTCACAGGGGGACAGAGAGTGTAAACTCCACCCCGACCACAATGATAGCCCCAAAACAAGAAGAACAGCCCCAAAACAAAACACCACCGTCCTCTCAACACAATCTAATGCTGCTGGCGTCTTTTTCTTCTTCTGTGGTTTATTGGCAGTTGATAAACAGCTTTGTGGCGCATTACAGCCCAGAGCACGGTCCCACCCAGGGAGAGCACCCCCAACTCCAGATGAGCATCCCTCCCACCCCAACCCCCCAAGGCTCCTCAAGGGGGACCCGCCCCATGCTCCAGACAGAAACCCACCCAGCTGGAGGTCAAAGAAAGAGCAAGGCAGGAGCTGTCCATCCCTGGCAAGGAGGAGGACGCCCAAGAGAAGTGAGTGTTCCTGAAGAGCATTGTAAACATGACCTGATCAGGCTCACCCACAGTTGGAAATGTGGAGAGGCCCAGCGCTCGAGGGCTAGACCAGATCTATTTTTCTGCAGGTGGATGCAGTGAACGTACTTAGACGTCGGCATGGACACATGACCTAGCTTAGCCACCAGAGCTTTCTGCCAGACCAGCTGATAGACCTGATAGAGGCTGCAGCATTTCTGTTCAGAGCATTCTGTTCTATAGAATGAGCCTTAGTATATCAGTGGGTGTTACACATGCAAGCTAATCTAGTGTTGAAATATTTTTTTCAATCCATGCAGTTAAAGATACGACTTTTCCAGACGACATTTATGGTTCACAAAAACACTTGTCAGTTTTCTAAGTTAAGTTGATGTTTAATTATTATACTATTCAATTTTTTATGTTGCATTCCTGCAGATTTCATGAGAAAATTAAAGTTAACAGGAACTGTTTTCTCATTCATGTGCCTCTCTGTCCAAGCAGTGAATGTTGGATCATGAGGATCATGTGACCGGTTTTGAGTAAGCTGATTGGCTGTGGCCAATGTCCAACAAATACTTTTAGAATTTTTTTTAAAATAAGTGTTTTATTTATTGTAAAAACTAATCATGACTTTGACAATTCTATTTCATAGTATTTCTACCCTTTAGATTAATAGCTTTGCAGACTTTCTAGACATTATTTTGATTGTTTACTGCATTTTAACTTTTTTTCTACCATCTGGATATTTATACTTGACGTTTGCTCTGCTATCAGTTTTTGGCTCCAAAGAAGAAAACTATTTTGGTGATGCCTGGAATCGCTGCCACATATAGTTCAAACCAGGAAATGAAAGTCTGGAATCTCTATAGTGATAACTTCAAATGCTTTAAATGGTGTTTTTCTAAGATATATCATTTTCTGTGAAGCTTCAAATTAAACTGGATCATTTTCTTGATTATATGTCTAATTAATTATTATTTGTTAATAAGGAAATATAAATTGATATCAACTTTGTTTCTTGTAGTTCTTTTGTCTATCTCTGTAATGATACCTCCATTTCTTGATTGGACAGTAATGAGAAAGTTCTGATACTAAGAAGTCTCATCTTTGATTCTGGTTACAAATATTTTATTATTTTGCTTTTTATTCAGGAAAAAGATTAGTGATCATGTAAAATGACAACTTTATCTGAAAGATCTTTATACCACTGGGAAATCTTTATTTATCCCTTTCCAGTGACATAAAGACCAATCCAAAGAGTTCAAATGTTTAGTCACGTACCAACTATGTGTAGCTGCAGCTGCGGGTTCCAGCTGCTATCCAGCAGTCTGCGCTGACGACAGAGCTCCTCCTCGTTCTGGACGATGGTTCCTTCAGCAGCAGAAAGTTGTTCTCTGACAGAACCTTCCTGAGGTTCTGAAGACATGGTTCCTGCTCCGATCTTCAGCTCCAACTCCCACAAACACCGCCGTCCTCTTCACTGCAGCTCCGATCGATCATCTGCTAGTCTCACAATCACAGCAATCCACGTTGTCTTTCCGTTCAACACTTCTTCACTCATTTACGACACTTTGGAAAATGCTGAGAGTTCCCACACGAACCACGTATCGTCCTTTCTGTCCAAAAACCTCAAAAACGTCCCAACAAAACACCACAATCCTTCAACACAAGCTAACGCGGCTAGCCTGCTAACAAGCTAACTCTGCTAGCAATGAGTTATATCAATAGAGGAGACATCACGTGGTTCCTCATGGGAGGCGAGCACCGCCATCTTGGTGAGGTCAAGTTACTACTGCAGTGCATGCATGTGAACACATTTTTTGCAGAATACCAGTTCATTGTGGTTCAGATCCCTCCTGGACACATCCATTCTATGTTGGTGTTTGAAGAATATTATTACATGAATCTGGTTTACACAATAATGTTTTTTTCCTTGCACCATTTGCATAAAGTGGTGTCCCTGCTGTGACCGAAGGTGGAAAGGTTGTTGACAGGTTTGGAACTGAGTTGGATGATCATGTGTTTCAGGATGTAGTTAAGGATCCTTCTGTCGGAGTGTTAACCACCAAATATGCCACAGGTTTGTGTGAATCACATTTTTAATTTTTTTGATAAAAGAACTTGTCTGATGTCTTCTTTCAGATTCTGTTCCTATGCTACAATCTTCTGAGCAATCATCAATCATCCCTTGATGTGTCAGCAGGTAGTTTGTGACTGCTTGCACAGATTGCTGATGGTGGATGAAGGACACCTGTGTGGGAGGGCGTGGTCACACAGAGCAGGGAGGCTGTTATTCTCTAATGGAGCACCAGTGCGCGGCCGGCGGGGGCGGGGGAAGAAAAGAGGAGGACTGTTGGAGCCGGCGCGTGGAGCCTGTGGCGTTTGAGTTTGGCCTGCTGTCGGAGCCAGAGTATGAAGGTATTAATGTTCCAAAATGGACGCACTTGTACATTTGATGTGATAACTTGTAAAATCAAATGTGAGAACTTGAGCACCAAAAATCTGCATCTGTGTTTAAAGATTTTCTGTTGTAAAAAACTAATGAACACACGTAAAAAAAAGTCAAACAATTTCTACAAATATATACATATATGTTACAAAAAATGAAATCATAAATTACAAATTAACATTTTCATGTGTTCATTTAGAGTTACAACCTCAAATCCACGATTACAACTGCTCGAATCTGCTGCCGCGTGTGCTCGAATGTGCTGCTGCGTATGCGCGAATCTGCTGCCGTGAATCACAGCTCGCTTCAACTGCGTTCGACTTTTGACACATTCTTTGCGAGACATTTATGTCAAAACAGATCTGTGTCCGATAATGGAACAAGGGGGGGGGGGGGGGGGGAGGGTCTGGGGGGGAAGGGGGGGGGTCTTGGAGGGGGTGGGGGTCAACCAATCAGAGTTCAGGACCCAGAAGATGCACGCGCCCGTATACCTTTTGATGTTGGACCGGCCCGCTACAGCAATACCATGGCGCATCAAGCTGGGGTAAGTTGCCTTAGTAATCATTGTTTTTGTTCGTTCGTTGTGTGCCTTGAGAGTTTATAAATTTACGCCGACCAAATTTTATAAACTACTCTGATCTTCCGTGGTTTGTATAAAAGTCGGCGGCGAGTACCGCGGTAACTTAGACTGTCCGAATTCACATCGTAACCATAGCTAGCTATTAAAAACTTTATTATAGGCGTGTATATTGTTGAAAGTGATTCGGACACCATGCTCACTACTTGATGTTTTTAACGACGAAAATGACGTTAACGATTTCACGAAGGGAAAATCTAATGAGCTTGTTTTTTCGCCGATCATAATGAATCCACTGTGTTCTGGAGATAATTTTTTTTTTTTTAAATACATGTAAATACTGTAGTGTCCCTTTCCCACACTGAGGCACGGAGACTTTATCTCTTTTAAGGTTCTTTATTGTAGTTACTGTAGGCCATAACCAAAAACGTATTCAGCAAGTCCTTAATCCCTTCTGCCGCGATCGCTCTTCGATGGCTGAACCCCATTGGTCCAAACCCCCCAGCAACAGGCTGAGCGACAGATCTGAGGGCCAATCAGCATCTCTGCTTGATGCGTTCACAGAACTTTCTCAAACGACAAAGTATACTATGTATACATACATACGCCCCTCTCACCCTCCGCGGGTGGTTTCTCCTCCAAGCTCGGGTCCTCTACCAGAGGCCTGGGAGCTTGAGGGTCCTGCGCAGTATCTTAGCTGTTCCTAAAACTGCGCTTTTCTGAGGTCTTTCCAGGTATCTGTTGTAGACACTCCTCCAGCTTGGAGGTTACTGCCCCGAGTGCTCCAATTACCACAGGCACCACTGTCACCTTCACTTTCCAGGCTTTCTCCAGTTATTCTCTGAGTCCCTGGTATTTCTCCAGTTTCTCATGTTCCTTCTTCCTGATGTTTCCATCGCTTGGCACTGCCACATCCACCACAACGGCTTTCCTCTGTTCTTTATCCACCACTACAATGTCTGGTTGGTTTGCCATTACCATCCTATCAGTCTGGATCTGGAAGTCCCACAGGATCTTTGCCCTTTCATTCTCTACCACCTTCGGAGGTGTTTCCCATTTTGACCTTGGGGTTTCCAGTTCATATTCTGCACACATGTTCCTGTATATTATTCCAGCCACTTGATTGTGGCGCTCCATGTATGCTTTACCTGCCAGCATCTTACATCCTGCAGTTATGTGCTGGATTGTTTCAGGGGCCTCTTTGCACAGCCTACACCTTGGGTCTTGTCTGGTGTGGTAGATCTGAGCCTCTATTGCTCTGGTGCTCAGGGCTTGTTCCTGAGCTGCCAGGATGAGCGCTTCAGTACTGTCCTGTAGGCCAGCCCTTTCTAGCCATTGGTAGGACTTCTTGATATCAGCCACTTCAGTTATGGTCCGGTGGTACATCCCATGCAGGGGTTTGTCCTCCCATGAGGATCTGTCCTCCAGCACTGTATCCTCTGCTCTCCATTGCCTGAGACATTCACTGAGCACACTGTCAGTTGGGGCCTTGAGCTTGATGTACTCATGGATCTTGGATGTTTCATCCTGGATAGTGGCTTCTACGCTCACTAGTCCTCGGCCTCCTTCCTTGCGACTAGCATACAGTCTCAGGGTGCTGGATTTGGGATGGAACCCTCCATGCATGGTGAGGAGCTTTCGTGTTTTAACATCCGTGGTCTGTATCTCTTCCTTTGGCCATCTTATTATTCCTGCAGGGTATCTGATAACTGGCAGTGCGTAGCTGTTAATTGCCCGGGTCTTATGTTTGCCATTGAGCTGGCTTCTCAGGACTTGCCTTACTCGTTGGAGGTATTTAGCTGTTGCAGCTTTCCTTGTTGCCTGCTCCAGGTTGCCATTTGCCTGTGGGATTCCAAGGTACTTGTAACTGTCCTCAATGTCTGCTATTGTTCCTTCTGGGAGTGAGACCCCTCCTGTGTGGACTACCTTGCCTCTCTTTGTCACCATCCGGCTGCATTTCTCGAGCCCGAATGACATCCCAATGTCAGTACTGTAGATCCTGGTGGTGTGGATCAGGGAGTCAATGTCACGCTCGCTCTTAGCATATAGCTTGATGTCATCCATGTAGAGGAGGTGACTGATGTTGGCCCCATTTCTGAGTCGGTATCCATAGCCAGTCTTGTTGATTATTTGGGTGAGGGGGTTCAGACCTATGCAGAACAGCAGTGGGGACAGAGCATCACCTTGGTATATCCCACATTTGATGGACACTTGTGCAAGTGGCTTCCCATTGGCTTCAAGGGTGGTTTTCCACAGCTTCATCGAGTTTCCTATGAAGGCTCTTAGAGTCCTGTTGATGTTGTGTATGTGTATATATATATATATATATATATATATATATATATATATATATATATATATATATATATATATATATATATATATATATATATATATATATATATATGATTTAGAAATCATGAAACAAACAATAAAACTGCAACCTGCTGTAATTACCCTACATCAGGTGATATTATTCCTTACAGAAACTCTCAGTTGGGAGAAACAGTATTCATTTGTGCATCTAACATGATACATGTGTACATTCATGTATTGCAGCAGAACAAAACAGAATCAGAAATACTGAAAATGTTTTGCAATATGATGCAGTTATTACACCATGTTATTACTTAACGTAAAACACGCTTGCTTGAACATAAACATAAAGAAGGTATTTATGATTAACTACTAATTAACACCAGAAATGCCAGCATTTTATCACTATATTCCTTTTTTTAGGATCAACAGGATGCAGTGATAGAAAATGCTGTAAGAAATCTTCTTAGCTGCATCAGACAACGTGCGGTCCAACAGTCTACTGTTAATGTCCAACGACAAAGCAGTTCAACAGGTGCAAGTGGGCCTGTTGAATCCCAGGCTGGTACCTCTGCAACTTCTGGTATTAACCAGCGTGTCCGACAAAACACGGTCCAGCAGGAGATGCAAAGGTGGAGAACAATGACTCAAAATGTCCATCAACTATCTCAGTCGTGCTGTTGAACATTTTTTTTTTTTTTTTTTTTTTTTTTTAACTTGTCCTGTCCAACAGCTGAGCAGACAGATGAGAGCTGAGGGCCTCTTGTGTTGGACATATTTTGCTTTAACAAGAGGGGTTATTAATCTTCAGACTAACCAAAGGTATGTCAGAATAAACCCCTTTTGTAATTGAGGACAAACTTTATTAATTTCAATTATGTCTGAAAATCTTTGGTGTTGGACCGGACGGAAAAGGAAAGAGGGGAAGAAGAGAGAGGGACGCTAGAGAGAGGGGGGGTAGGGGATGATAATAGGAGGGGAAGGGGGATAAGACCATGAAGTAGCATACAGCAACAAGTTTACTGGTTGTTAATCATTATGGTGAGGTTCAAATGCAGTACAAAAAGGGCGGGGCCCGTCCACACACACACTCAAATGTTATAAACACACCTGCTAGCTGCAAAAATGTCCACCTGTCGACAGGTACACAAAACAGATAGTGTTCACACACGCATACTTATGCCTTAAAACCAACTAGTGTGAAATATTTCAGTCATTCAGTCATGCAAGCTATTAGTGCAAAGGTGAGCTAACACCAGTGCTCAGGTGAGTGTTTATGTTCTTCTAAAATGGATGGTGGAACGTGAAAAGAAGGAGGGAGAGTGCCCAGCCATCCCCACCCCAAGACCCCCACCGCAGCAGCAGCGGCAGCCGGAATCCCCCCAACGCCACACGGGAACCGGCAGGGAACAACCGCCGCCCGGGCGACCAAGCCCGCCACCCAGGCCAGGGCCAGCAGGGCCGCCGCAAGGCCCCCAGAGCCAGAGGCCAGGGAAGCACGGAGGGAAAGAGAGCGCCGCCCCAGCCCAACCAGGAGAGCAGCCCCCCCGCCGCGCCGGGAGAACCCAACGCAGAGCCCCACCGGAGAAGGACGCCCACAGCCCCAAACGAGCACCCCACCACCACCCAGGAGTTCCGGGCATCCCCCCGCCCCAACCCCAGGTACGAGCCAGGACCCCCCCAAGGGAGACCCGCTCCGCACTCCAGGCAGCCATCCGCCCGGCCCACGGTTGGTCCAGGGAGGAGCGAGGCAGGGGGCCCGCCGCCCCCGCCCAGGAGGGGGGAACCCCGTGGAAAAAAAGAGGGCCCACAAGGGGTGTTATAAATATGGCCCGACCAGGCTCGGCCACAGTTGGAAATTTGGCGGGGCCCAGCTCTCAGGAGCAAGGACCAGAACCCACCCCCCAGGGACCAGACACCCCCGGCTCAGATGTAATGTGAACTCCCCCACCGCGCGGAGAGAGCACCGCCGGGCCCAGGAAGCCGGCACCCCGGGGACACGGCCGCCGTTGCAAAGGGGCCCGCACCCCCCACCAGGGAAGAGGCAGGGGACAGATGGACCCAGGTCCCACCTTCCTTGCAAAATGTGTGTGCGTGTATGTGTGTTTGAGAGGGTGTGTGTGTGCATGTGTGTGTGTTTATGTTGGGATGTATATATTGAGGGGGGAGGGGTGTGTGTACTAAGGGGGGTGCAGTTAAAATTGGCGGGTAGGGCACTAAGGGGACATCTCCTGATTACTCACAGTGACGTCCCCTCACCCTCCCCACCAAGGGGCCCTAAATGTCTAAGGTGCGGTTAATATTGGCGGGTAGGGTGCTAGGAGGACATCCGCTGCTTGCTGGCAGTGATGTCCAAGCACCCCCCCTACCAAGGGCCCTACATGTCTAAGGTGCAAATAAAACCGAAAGAGGGGGGGCCCACTCCATACGGCAACCATAGGAGGGGGGCCACTGCCTAGTAAACCTCCCCCCAAGGCTCATCGCAGGCTAAGCCCCCCACCCCCTCACCCTATTATGAGGTTATATGAGGAAGGGGGTAAGTTGGGGACAGCTGATAGACTGTCCCCCGGTGGTCAAACAGCTGTCCCCCCCCCCCCCCCCCCAGCAAGGGGGCCATGCCCACCCAGCCCAGGGGCCCCACCCCCGGAGGCGGCGACACCCCAGACCCAGCACCACCCCCCCCACACAGAGAGAGAGGACCCAGAAAGCGCCGGCCCCCCCCGGAGCAAGCCCAGGCCCCCACCCCCAAACGCCGGCCCTAGAACAGCTCTGGTCAGGCCTCGACGGGACCGAGGCAGCCAACCGGCCGGGGAAACCGCCGATGGCCTCAGCGGAGACCCCGACCCGTCAACCCCCCCTGCCCCGTACCAATAGTGGACCCCCCCCTCCCCCAGAATGCCCCCCCACAGGTCAGGGCCGACAAGCCCCCCACCCCACCCCACCCCAGACCCCGCAGCCAGGCGGATGACACCCAGAGCGACCGGGGGCCCCGAGAGGGTTGTCCCGTCCCGTCCCAGAGCCAGGGAAGGGCCGATCCCAGCCCCAGGTGTAGATGGGAAGCCCATCCAGCGCCGCTGGGCCCCCCCCGAGCAGGGCCCCCCGCCAACCCCCCCCAGCACAGGCAAAGGGACCACCCCCCCAAGCCAAGCCAGACCACCACCCCACCCCCCCACTACGCACCCCACACCCAACCCAAAGGACCACGCAGCGCCCCAGCCCGCCCCACCCAGGCGCCGGACCCGATCCCGGACCAACGGAGCCCCCAACAACCCCCGCCAGGCACCGGAGGCCCCGACCCCCACCCCGGCCCACGGCAGAAGGGCAAGGAGCAGCGACGACCAGGCCCCCCCCACCCCCTAAGTCACGGAGTTAGCTATGGGAGACCAGAGAGACCGAATTCTTTCGAAGTTACTTGAACTTTGGGCTGACATTTTTTCCAAGCTGATATGATCAAGCAGCAGATTTCTGTGTTGAGTTATATTTATATTTTTTTTGCTTTTCCAATTTATTAAAATAGTTTTTTTAGCAATGCAAAGAGTTATGAAAATGATAGAGCCTAATCCTCCTTCTACATCGATGGCACTCATGTCACCAAGCACACAAAGTGACGGTGAAGCTGTGATTGAAACCTTAAGCCAGACTGATAGATCGGCACATACCTGCTGCCAGAGAGCCTGGACAGGCGTGCAGAACCATAGTGCATGCATGTAATTGTCGAGTAGACTACTGTCACAGTGCTGACAAATGTCTGAGTTACTGAGACACATCTTGAACATCCTCTGTCCAGTGTAGTAAATTCCCCACCAAGGGGCCCTAAATGTCTAAGGTGCGGTTAATATTGGCGGGTAGGGTGCTAGGAGGACATCCGCTGCTTGCTGGCAGTGATGTCCAAGCACCCCCCCTACCAAGGGCCCTACATGTCTAAGGTGCAAATAAAACCGAAAGAGGGGGGGCCCACTCCATACGGCAACCATAGGAGGGGGGCCACTGCCTAGTAAACCTCCCCCCAAGGCTCATCGCAGGCTAAGCCCCCCACCCCCTCACCCTATTATGAGGTTATATGAGGAAGGGGGTAAGTTGGGGACAGCTGATAGACTGTCCCCCGGTGGTCAAACAGCTGTCCCCCCCCCCCCCCCCAGCAAGGGGGCCATGCCCACCCAGCCCAGGGGCCCCACCCCCGGAGGCGGCGACACCCCAGACCCAGCACCACCCCCCCCACACAGAGAGAGAGGACCCAGAAAGCGCCGGCCCCCCCCGGAGCAAGCCCAGGCCCCCACCCCCAAACGCCGGCCCTAGAACAGCTCTGGTCAGGCCTCGACGGGACCGAGGCAGCCAACCGGCCGGGGAAACCGCCGATGGCCTCAGCGGAGACCCCGACCCGTCAACCCCCCCTGCCCCGTACCAATAGTGGACCCCCCCCTCCCCCAGAATGCCCCCCCACAGGTCAGGGCCGACAAGCCCCCCACCCCACCCCACCCCAGACCCCGCAGCCAGGCGGATGACACCCAGAGCGACCGGGGGCCCCGAGAGGGTTGTCCCGTCCCGTCCCAGAGCCAGGGAAGGGCCGATCCCAGCCCCAGGTGTAGATGGGAAGCCCATCCAGCGCCGCTGGGCCCCCCCCGAGCAGGGCCCCCCGCCAACCCCCCCCAGCACAGGCAAAGGGACCACCCCCCCAAGCCAAGCCAGACCACCACCCCACCCCCCCACTACGCACCCCACACCCAACCCAAAGGACCACGCAGCGCCCCAGCCCGCCCCACCCAGGCGCCGGACCCGATCCCCGACCAACGGAGCCCCCAACAACCCCCGCCAGGCACCGGAGGCCCCGACCCCCACCCCGGCCCACGGCAGAAGGGCAAGGAGCAGCGACGACCAGGCCCCCCCCACCCCCTAAGTCACGGAGTTAGCTATGGGAGACCAGAGAGACCGAATTCTTTCGAAGTTACTTGAACTTTGGGCTGACATTTTTTCCAAGCTGATATGATCAAGCAGCAGATTTCTGTGTTGAGTTATATTTATATTTTTTTTGCTTTTCCAATTTATTAAAATAGTTTTTTTAGCAATGCAAAGAGTTATGAAAATGATAGAGCCTAATCCTCCTTCTACATCGATGGCACTCATGTCACCAAGCACACAAAGTGACGGTGAAGCTGTGATTGAAACCTTAAGCCAGACTGATAGATCGGCACATACCTGCTGCCAGAGAGCCTGGACAGGCGTGCAGAACCATAGTGCATGCATGTAATTGTCGAGTAGACTACTGTCACAGTGCTGACAAATGTCTGAGTTACTGAGACACATCTTGAACATCCTCTGTCCAGTGTAGTAAATTCTGTGAAGAGTTTTGAAATGGATTAGCTGCAGATTTGGACTTTTTGTCATTTTAAAGGTGTTTAGACAAAGTTCTGACCAAAAACTTTCATCTGTGCTGATGCTCAAATCCGCATCCCATTTTGTTGTCGGAAGTGAAATATTGTTATCTAAATTGCATAAAAGTTTGTATATTTTGGAGAGAGTTTTATTTATTGAGAAATTGATCAGAGTGGTAACTACATCTGGTAGCTTTAAATCGTTGTCTCTGTATTTAAAATTTTTAGTAATAATTGATTTAAGTTGCTGATATTCCAAGAAGTTATATATTCCATGTTTGTCTTGAAGTTCCTGGGGAGTTATGAATCTTCTATCAATAATTATGTGCTCTAGTTGTTTTATGCCCCCTGCTTGCCAAGCTGGGAAGTGGATAATTTTTTTGTTTATGAGGATGTCTGGGTTGTTCCAGATGGGTGTCATTTTGCACGGTTGAATTGATGATTTTGATATTTTGAGAAATTCCCACCAGGCTGTTAAAGTGGCATTTATATTAATACTTTTGAAACAATCCTGTTTTTTAACTATTTGGCTAATAAATGGAAGATCTGACAGGTTGATCTTTCCACATAACGCCTGTTCCAAGTCTAACCATGAGTTAGTTCTGGATTATTTTTTAACCATTTTAAGATGTATTGTAATCTATTTGCAAGAAAGTAATTGTGGAAGTTAGGTAATTCTAATCCTCCACAGCTTTTTGCAGATTTTAAAGTTTTTAGACTAATTCTTGCAGGTTTATTGTTCCATAGAAAGCTTGATATGGATGAGTCTAATGTTTTGAACCATTTTAATGGCGGTTGTGTGGGAATCATTGAGAAGAGATAATTAACTTTGGGTAAGATTTTCATTTTTACCGTGGCTACCTTGCCCATAAGGGACAAAGGCAGGTTGGTCCAGCGTGTTAGATCGTCCTGTATGTTTTTCAGTAATGGGGTGTAGTTTAGCTGCACCAGTTCTGAAATTTTGGGGGAAAAATAAATACCTAGATATTTTATATTGCCTGATTTGACTGGTATTGTGAGTCAAATCAGAGAGAATTCATTAATGATTGTTGCCGTTTCATTTACAGAATGTATATTACTTAAAAACAGTAATATGTCATCTGCATAGAGACTAATTTTATGATGGCTGTGTTTGGTTTTAATTCCTTTAATACTCTCATTCTGTCTTATTGCTGCAGCTAGAGGCTCGATAAATATTGCAAAAAGAGAGGGGGAGAGTGGGCAACCCTGTCTAGTTCCTCTTCCAAGAAAAAACCTGTTGGAAGTCTGTTTATTAGTTCTAACTGATGCATTGGGGTTGTGATATAATATTTTGATCCAATTGATGAATGATTCTCCAAACCCAAACTTATGGAGGGCAGCAATGAGGACCTTCCAGTTTACTCTATCAAAGGCTTTTTCAGCATCCAGTGATAGTATAGTCATTTCCTGGTTTTTGATGGTGGCAAAGTCTATTATGTTAACGAGTCTGCGGACATTGTCATCCGAGTGTCTGCCTTTGATGAATCCAGTTTGGTCAAAGTCAATTATGTGAGGAGTGACTTTTTCTATTCTCTGTGCTAGTGCTTTGCAGATAATTTTTACATCTGCATTAATAAAAAAAATGGGGCGATAGCTTGAAGGACTCGTGGGGTCTTTGTCTGGTTTTAGAAGAAGGATAATGTTGGCAGAGTTCATGTTAGGTGGTAGAGATTGGCTTTCATTGATAAATTTTACCGTTTTATAAAACGTTGGTGCCAGTTGTTCCCAGAATTCCTTATAAAACTCTGCAGGAAAGCCGTCAGGCCCTGGTGCTTTACCATTAGGCATAAGTAACAGAGCTTCATGAAGCTCAGACAACGAGAGCGGAGAGTCTAAATTTGTGATTTGATCTTCGTTTAACTTGGGCAGGTTTATATTGTTGAGAAATGAGTTGATGCTTTGTTCTGATGGATTGATCTGTGGAGTGTATAAGTTTTGATAAAAGTCTTTAAACGCATTATTAATTTTTACCGGGTCATGGGTGACATTCCCTGTTTGGTCCATAATAGAAGTGATTGTTGATTTTTCTTTATTAATTTTAAGCTGATTAGCTAGAAATTTGCCAGATTTATTTGAGTTTTCATATCTTTCCAGTCGAAGCCTTTGTATCTGGAATTGTGTTTGTTTATTGATGATGTCATTTAACTGCAGCTTTAAATTTTTCATGTCGCCCAGTATGTGTTCCTGTGCAGAAGCAGCATAAGCAGTCTCCAGAGTTTTTATTTTATTTTCTAATTCTAATAAATCTGCTTTCTCCTTGCGTTTTTTATGCGTTGAATAAGAGATGATTTTCCCTCTCATGACTGCTTTTGCTGCTGCTTTTGCTGCTTATTGCTGCTTGTTGAACATTTTTTTAATGCTGGTTTGGCAAGATTCTTGTTTACATTTTGATTGGACAATTCCATAATAGTTGTTAGTGTAGTTAATCTTCTGAAAGTTGCACAGATATTACAGTGATAAACATTTTGATTGACACTGCGATTTGGGGACTTTATTATTCTAATGATGTTACTTCGATGTACTTAAAATCACTTAAAAAAAAGAAAGTTGACACATTAAATTACATGTGGTATTTCTATTTTAAGGTCTTTTCCAGCAATATTTTCTGGAAACAGTGCACGTTTTAAAAGAAAGGCACCTGATGCACCAAGACCAACATGTGCACGATTGTTAGAACTACAGTTCTGCCTGTTGCCCAACAATTCATCCAGAACTCCAAGGGATGAAACTGTTCTTTTGCAAGCGGGATTAGGAAGGAGAACTGTCACTATTGCAGATGATGCTGATCATGCAGAGGTGAAGCAACTATTATAACATTGCAGAAAATTTTTGGACCGTGCTCAAATCCAATTTGCCATTCAGTTGATAGACCTTTGTGTTTTTCAGTTTTATGTAATTTGTAGATTTCTGGTATTATTTTTTAGTTTTACATCTCTGCTTAATTTGCATTGAGACAGGGCTTTATAGAACATTACATGATTTGATTTGATGTTTGATTCCAGCTGCTTAATAAAAAATGTTCACACTAATAAGCATTGCTCAATGAACGCCAGAAATCCAGAAAACGTCAGTCACATGTCACTGTCGGTGATCTGTTCTTGGACTGTGGTATTATTATTAATCCAAATTTCTTTATGTTCAGATAAATAGGGTTCTACTTGAGGAATTTTCGAAACTACAAAGTTTGCGTGGTGGATGGCTTCTTCAAAAAGCCACTGGTAAGACTGATGTTATGGTTTTACAAAACAGTTCTCCCCCCATTTAAATTTAGGGTGTAATTTTTTGACGACTTTTGAAAGAATACTTGTCTCGCACAACAATAATGACATTTTTACATCAATGTTCTGTATTTTTCAAGGTGGGAGTGGCCAAAGGAAGATGGCTCCACTGCCCCAATCCTCCAATGGTTACAGTTCAAAAATTCTGAAGTCTTCCTCCAATAATGGAAAAAACACAATATACATTGTTCCTTTACAAGAAACAATTGATACAGCCCCGCTACCCTATAATGCACCAGAATTTGTCAAAATGCCAAAGAATGACTGCAAGACCTGCGGTACATCTATACCACTGCAACTGCTTTCTCTTCACATCGAGTCCTGTCAATGTGTCGTGAGTGATCCAATTCATTATTGTTATGACTACATTACATATAGTAATTGACATTCATTGTCTTTAAGTTTCTCTTGAATGAAACTTAAGTTCTCTTTAGTTGTATTTTAAAAGTTGTTTTTCAGTTTAATATTTAGGACAAATACGTAATACGTAAGAGATGGAGAACCAGTTACAGGTGGCATGGTAAGCAAGTCAGTAAGAGAGTAAAAAAAATAGAAAAAAAGTCTGTCATTTTATTTATTTATTTTTCACAATAATTTGGGAAAGATTCTGAAAAATATAATGGGGTTAAATTCATAGGTTTTTTTTTTCAAATTTGCCACAGATGTAGTAAGAAAGTGGAGTTATAACTTTGAGTATCTTCCATTTAATTTTTACCGTTTCTAAAAATAATCATGATTATTTAGGTTTGGTTTATGATGTTAATTTGACTGTTACAGGATTCCTGCCCCATATGTGGAGAGACGTTCTCCACTGACCTGATGCCCCTTCATGCAAGTTCTTGTGGGGAAAGGTTGGTTTCTGTCTGTAACTGTTGGTCACACTTTTTGGTTTAACATAGTCATTGGGAGAGCTATGTTTTAAAAGTTTTATGGTAATTTCAGTTAGACACACTATTTTTCATAAGGATATTGTTGGATTCAGACGTACTTCAATTATTAGAATATGTATCTTGCCATCTAGCTTTCCTCAGATGGATTACGTGACACAAATTCCAGTAGAGCCAAGTACATCACGGGGGGTTCCCATAAGCAGCAGTATTCCTGAAAGCAGCAGCTCTTCAAATTTCAGCTTGTTGACATTTTCTTCACCACAAAGCAGATCATCACAGCCATCACCTGCTGGAAATGATGGTGTGTTTCATTCGTTTCGATATTTTTTCTTATTTTAACTTATGGAACGTTGTATTATTTACTTGCCTAAAATGCCTTGGGTAAAAGCAATTTTGATTAAACCCTTTGCCAGGTTGGAAAAGAGCTGAAGATCCAGAGAGAGCCTCAGTGCTATACAGGAGGTTTTTACTGGAGCAGAAAGAAGGTGAGCCAACCCTGAAAGTGAAACTGGATTTGAGAGAGAGTGTTGAGGAACAGGAGGAGAGACTAATCAGTTTTTACAAGGTCCATAAAGTTGATTGGGCCAGACCACTCCATTGTAGATTGGAAGGTAATCCACATTTTCCCAAAATTTTTAATTTTTTTGTTTTAAATGCCAATTTGTAATTAAAAAAATATGTACAATAGCTGCCCTGATCAAGTACTACTTGATCTATCATGTTTGTTTCTGTCAGGTGACGTAGCGACGGGTGAGGGTGTTAAGCGGCATTTCTTTAGCCTAGTGATACAAAAGCTGCAAACTGGATTTTCACTGGATTTTGGTAAGTCTCAGATGTACATCATGTAACAGCCTTAAACACAACCCATCCTTCTATTTTTTATTGTCTCATAAGTCCTTGCAATTTTAATGGCTTAGCCCAGTCATCACTGACCTGTGCTTTGTTTTTTGTTCATGCAGGAAATAGAACTGGGACACTATTATTTGAGGGTCAAGCTGACCATCTCACTCCTTCAACCTCCAAGGTTCTTTTACAGAGTGACTTGTTCAAGATGGCTGGCAGGATGATAGGTCACTCTTTTCTTCATGGTGGTCCTCCCCTAACAGGTATAAGTCCTGCAATCCTGCATGTTTTGCTGGGGGGCTCCCAAGAAACAGCACCCATTGTGCTTGAAGATGTGGCAGACATCGACATCCGAGAGACAATAGAGCTGGTAGGTTTAAACTCTAACACAATGCATACTTCATGAAGACAGAAGTCATTTTCCTAAAGTCAAGTATGTTATTTTTAATCTCTCCATTAAGCTCACAACAACTGGAAAGGCCGATGTCTGCACTCTCACAGAGGATCAAAGAGAATCTGTCGATCACTTGGCTTTATCTTGGGATCTTCCTGTGCTGACATCAACAAACCAGGGGTGGCTTTTACAAAGTCTGCTTCAATATGCGGTGAGGTCAAAAAATAGCTGGATATTAGAGATACGTCATAGCAGCAATTACCTTTTTCTTTGGGGGCCTAAAGAAAAGTGGAAACAATCGAATAAAGGTACTGTTAGGACCTAAAAATGCAACTATGTAAATGGTATAGTGGGGCAAAAACGTCTTTAGTCAGCCACCAATTGTACACAAGTTGTCTGACTTAAAATGATGAAAGAGTCTTGAATTTTCCTCATTGATCCACTTCAACTGTGAGAGACATAATCTTCTGAATAGAAATCTAGTAAATTACATTCATCACTTCTAAGTTTGGTTAGGAGGACTCAGATAGAATTGAAATCTTAAATTTCACAATAATATAGGGATATTGTGAGAGAGTCAATGGATGTCAAACATACAGTGTTTGTTTCACTCCAGAGATTTTTGTGATAGGGAAGCAACTGTATTAGGGTCATAGACACACTTCAGTTAGTGCTCTCCATGAAATGTTGTTCAAACCAAATATGAAAAGCACCCCATGTAAATAACAATCATACAAAGTTATTGAGAACCACGCATGTTGTAAATCAAAGCAACTACTGCAATTTAGCATAATAATTCTGTTTTTAAAGAATTTATTCTTTTTTTATTTCATATGTATTAGTCTATGACATTTCATAACGACCCAGTCATTACTCCTTAAACTAGTTAAACAACAATTCCAATATTTCTGAAGGTGCTTGGGCGAACCTCACAGCAAATCCACCAGCTAAGAGAGGGCCTGCAGGAGTCAATGTTGTGGCCACTGTTGGAGGCAAGACCAGATGTTCTTGTTCTGGTTTTTCCTGGTCAGAAAATGGCTGAATGCAGTGCTCAGGTATGCTGTTCAGCATTCTGATTCAACCATATGAGTTTTTTATTTATTAATTAAAATAGTAATAATTTCATCTTATTTGTATACAGATGGTCCTGCAAAACATAATTTGGCCTGAGGATGAGGAGCAAAATGAAGATGGATGCTCTGTTGCAGTCAAATCTGTAGTTGCTGGGTATCTACGCAAGTTTGTGGAGACAGGTATATGTGTTTTTTGTAATATGCACTGTGAAAATGCACAGGTGTAGCTGTCATAGAATTACTTATGTAAGTGATGGTAAGAATAAGTGAATGACTTTAAGTTCTACCTAAAATGGTTTCAATAGACCTAGTACTGAGCAAGAATTATATTTGTCTCAGAAAACTGTTTTGCAATAATATACTTATGTAAAACTTGGTTTTAGTTAACATTCTCTTTATTTTTAACATATATTCTCTGTGTCATCTGTTGTCATTTAGTCACTGAACACAAACGGAAGCAACGGGTGAAGGTTTGGGTTGGCTGGGAGAGACCCATGCAGGACATGCAAGTGGAGGTGAAACCGGCAGACCATCCAACTTCGTCCACCTGTTTCCACATTCTACGTTTGCCAAGTCACTACACAAGTTACGATCAATTTAAAGACAGTTTGGAATGCTGCATTGCAATTAATGACTAAGGTTTTGGACTTATATGAAATCTGAAAACAAGAGTTTGGCTACATTCTGTTATTAAGCCATGTTACACACAATTTCTACAGCAGTTTGTTTAAAAAATAACATTTTTGTTTAATGGTTATTTCAGAATTTTTAATGGTGACTGTTATAAACCCTAAACATCTTGTCCTTTCCATGGTATGGATAACCCACTCAAAAACGTAAGAATTTTGCATTTTTAAATTTATACTGGCTAAAACCTCAGCCCAAGAAAATGGATGTTCATTTGCCTAACGTCAAGTCCTGCGCAGCATTTTGTTTTGTTCCATTTTTTTGGTAAATTTGTTCATCAGCCTCAAAATTTGGAATTCTTATGATTTTCCTTCAATGCAATGTTAAGCAAGACCATTCATTAATCTTTTGAGAGAAAACCTTACCGCAGAAAGTTTAGCATTCAAGCTCTCAACATTCCTCTCTGGTGCTGTCTTGGTAATATAGAGGGTGTTCATATCCCTCCTTAAGTTTTACTATAATTTTCAAAAAGCGATCAGATTCTCCTACATATCTGATTAGATCTGTTTCATTTAATCTTTTTTTTATCTCCAGCTAAAAACATCTGCTACACCGTTTTAAAGATCTGGGGCCTCATTTATAAACGTTGCGTACGCACAAAAGAAGGCGTACGCCACTCTCTGCGCAATAGTTGAGATTTATAAAAAGCAAACTTGACGGGAAAATGTGCGGTCCTTCACGCAAGCTCTGACCCAGGCGTACGCACAAAAACGGGTGAAATGAGAAACGGCGACGCCGTCGGCAGATGGAAGAAAGACGTGAAAGTGAAAATGACAATACTGCCTCTCATAAATAACATGAAGACTTCACAAAGCAAGTCTTACAATTAACAGCCTACACGAAGACCCGTTTGATCGATCAGCAGTGAAAGAAACAAAAACAAAAAAATCAAACGAAAATTACAACAAAAATTCAAATGAACACTTATTTGCAAAAAGAAAAGTGAAATATGTTCTGCAGTATTGGCATGTTGTGCAATTCATCCTCATAAATAATATATTTAACAGAACGAAATAATGTACAAAACTGATATTCTCGTCAGTGTGTCCGTCTGGTGGAGCAGATATAGGTGCAATCAGACAGACAGATGGATAGACAGATAGATGCATTAATTGTCCACTGGGGAAAGTTGTTTTCATATTAAAACATTTCTTCATACGCTACAGAATTATGGTATTCATGCATATGCCTTTAGTTTGTTTTATTTTTGATAAAACAATGTATGGCGTATGTCTCAACCATTCAGAAAGCAACAAGAAATTACATTTGTGCTGAACAATTTCCCATTTCCACGTCGATTGTTACCGACATCTGTAGCTTGTCAGATGTAACTAAATGGAGGGAAATAAAATGCCCCATCACAATGCGTAATGACGCACAATGGCTGATCTTGCGCTCTTAGAAGATGTGGCAAATGGAAGAATTCGGAGTGAACGCATCTTTAGACAAGAAGACTTGCTGGCAAACGAGGACGACTGGCTTATGAGCCGGTTCCGACTTCCTCGAGCCTCCTGTTGGACCTCTGCGGGCTTTTGGGGGTGTGTCACCCGGTGCATCTGGCGCGTCGGTGTCCCCCTGCGCCTCAGTCACCACTCCACTAAAGGATTCCCCAATTCTTGCCGCTTGTCTCTCATCAAGAGGGGTCAGCTCCGGTGAACTTTACTCACCGTATTAGTTTGTGAT
The DNA here is from genome assembly GCF_053564925.1 of Oryzias latipes. NCBI lineage: Eukaryota > Metazoa > Chordata > Actinopteri > Beloniformes > Adrianichthyidae > Oryzias > Oryzias latipes. The sequence goes on from NC_136238.1 coordinate 24,083,540, forward strand.
TTGTGTCAATATGCATCAACGATCTGGGGCTCGGGACAGAATATCTTCTTCTGACCACACAACGAAGCTGGGTCATCCTGGAAACGATGCTTGTGGTGTCTACTCAGTGCATAGAGGCCCGGACTCTTTCCCACTGCAATGTGTGACCCCGAGCTCTTAGAAAACCCAGCATCATCCGATACCCTGCATTGGGGTTGGTATGGTGGATCTCTGACACAAGGCAGTCCAGTTCCTCATCAGTTATGTTACTATACCTTTCTCTGACTGTTAAACCCCATTCTGTCATGTTCCTATGTAATGTGCTTCTGGACACCCCGAGAAGTTGAGCAATACATGACAATGGTAGCCCTAAACCAAGAAGGTGGGAGGTGTCCTCTTCGGAAATCAATATCCTAGGTCGACCAAGATTTCCACGTGTCTGTGCAACAACAATGTGTCTATCATTGTTATTTTGACTGCAGACCAATTGATGCAGGTGAGCAAAAGCATCAAAAATGTCCAGAGGAATCTCTATTTGGTTTGAAATAGCACTGAGGATTACAAACTCCTGAGAACATATAAATTCGAGAAGATCAAAATCTAATGGAACACGGCTGTGAGTGGGTGCATTGACAGCTCTTTCAATCAATATCCACTTTGTTTGTTTAAAAAGCCACACCCACAAATATTAATACACAAACAGTGGATTTGTCACCCTGTTGTACATCAACAGAAGCACCATATTCGTCCTAAAACAGCTTTATTTAATACAGGAATGAACAGAGGAAGCATGCATCGATGTTAAGCAATCTAGAGCTTAAAAAAACTTTTAACGTGGTGACAATTAATGACTTTAACTCTAGGACTGAACATTTGCGTTTTGAAATACAGCTTCCCTTCATTTTTTTGTACTGGCAAGGGGACAGCAAAGTAGCTGTTATCACCTGCGTGCCCAGAGATCGGCCTTCATATTGTTTGCACATGAACAGCAAAGCCATAGAGCTGTGATATTCAAGATGTGCTGAATATGGACCACAGCGCAACACTTTTTGCCAAAAAAAAAAAGTTTTGTGGCGGACTGAGTTGGACTCAGTGTACTTTGTCGTTTGAGAAAGTTCCGGAGTTCTGTGAACGCATCAAGCAGAGATGCTGATTGGCCGTCAGATCTGTCGCTCAGCCTGTTGCTGGGGGGTTTGGACCAATGGGGTTCAGCCATCGAAGAGCGATCGCGGCAGAAGGGATTAAGGACTTGCTGAATACGTTTTTGGTTATGGCCTACAGTAACTACAATAAAGAACCTTAAAAGAGATAAAGTCTCCGTGCCTCAGTGTGGGAAAGGGACACTACAGTATTTACATGTATTTTAAAAAGAAAAAATTATCTCCAGAACACAGTGGATTCATTATGATCGGCGAAAAAACAAGCTCATTAGAATTTCCCTTCGTGAAATCGTTAACGTCATTTTCGTCGTTAAAAACATCAAGTAGTGAGCATGGTGTCCGAATCACTTTCAACAATATACACGCCTATAATAAAGTTTTTAATAGCTAGCTATGGTTACGATGTGAATTCGGACAGTCTAAATTACCGCGGTACTCGCCCGACTCCGGCTAGCCGCCGACTTTCATACAAACCACGGAAGATCAGAGTAGTTTATAAAATTTGGTCGGCGTAAATTTATAAACTCTCAAGGCACACAACGAACGAACAAAAACAATGATTACTAAGGCAACTTACCCCAGCTTGATGCGCCATGGTATTGCTGTAGCGGGCCGGTCCAACATCAAAAGGTATACGGGCGCGTGCATCTTCTGGGTCCTGAACTCTGAATGGTTGACCCCCACCCCCTCCAAGACCCCACCCCCTTCCCCCCCAGACCCTCCTCCCCCCCTTGTTCCATTATCGGACACAGATCTGTTTTGACATAAATGTCTCGCAAAGAATGTGTCAAAAGTCGAACACAGTTGAAGCGAGCTGTGATTCACGGCAGCAGATTCGCGCATACGCAGCAGCACATTCGAGCACACGCGGCAGCAGATTCGAGCAGTTGTAATCGTGGATTTGAGGTTGTAACTCTAAATGAACACATGAAAATGTTAATTTGTAATTTATGATTTCATTTTTTGTAACATATATGTATACATTTGTAGAAATTGTTTGACTTTTTTTTTACGTGTGTTCATTAGTTTTTTACATCAGAAAATCTTTAAACACAGATGCAGATTTTTGGTGCTCAAGTTCTCACATTTGATTTTACAAGTTATCACATCAAATGTACAAGTGCGTCCATTTTGGAACATTAATACCTTCATACCAGAGACGCGAGGTCCGTGACACTCGGGCGCAACCTGCAAGGTGCAGGCAGAAGGAAGGCTTGGAGCCGGAAGTGCGCAATTCAGGACGCGGAGGCGGCAGAACACTGGCCACCACAGGTCTTCATCGGGGCGCGGACCAGTTAATCGCTCATGTGGAGGAGGAGGGAGGCAGCATTCCCTAGGGAAGATCTCACACTGCCATTTGGAGACGCAGAGGGGTGAACGGGCTTCACCCCTCCTAAAGTTAATGTGCCAGCTACACACCGAGGTTCTATGAACAGCCTGTAGCTCAGTCACCATTGGATTTTAATTGGGTTTTTTATGGATTGACTTTTAACTCTTTTGCATGACAGTTTTTGTGCTTTTAAAACTATTTGTGGATTTGCCTTGTTTTTATTGCATGTGTACTGGTGGCTTGGATTGCAAGCCTGCTCGTGTGAAGGATTTGGGTGTGGGACGAACGTCAAGGTGGACACTTGGCCAATAGCGTCATATAGACAATTTCCACCACTGTTCTCCTGATGTGACGGCTTTACATGTGTTTTGTCATTCTTGCTTTTAGTTTTTTTTTTTTTTTTTTTTTTTTTACCATTCCTGGTTTTAGACTATTTTATTAAAACATTTTAACCACCAAGGCTTTGGCTGTCTCTGGAGCAACTAGCAAACTCCCCAGCGGATCCCTAAAATTTTTGATTGCTCGGGGGCTTCACCCCCACCCCTCTGACAGATTCATCTGATACTCAAGACACCGTCATCCATTCAGAGTCCATCCAGTAAACGGCTAAGGCTGGACTCAGAGGCCAAGCACGTAAGAATTATTCTAATCAAATGATTATTTTTAAGGATATGAACCTGTAAAATAAATATTGCTTAAATTGCTGAAATTATTCTATTGTCCAATCCTTGTTTAGTTGATGCCCCTTTTTAATTTGCTTAAGTTCTTTTATCTGTGTAGCCCAGTCAAAATAAAAACTAAAAACAGACTAAGCTACAATTAAAAGAAAAAAATGTATTTATTAAAAATGTTTCATGGCCACTTGTTGGTTTGGTTAACAAGTTGTTTTTTGTTTAAAGTTTCATTGGAAATCAAGTTTGTTTGGTCTAGTATGTTATAAAAGTCTGATTTTGCCCCACAACCTAACATGTTTGGAATTTTTGTTAATTCTGGGATGTGATTTGCTGTGTAATCTGTATGTATAATAATCCATCCAATCAGAGATAAGTGGGTGTGTCCTAAGAAGAACGATCGGAAAAATCGTTTCACTGACGGGCAGAGAGAGTCAGACCTTGGTGAAGACCGGAGCTGACGCTGAATGCTTGGAGCTATGATGTTTTTCAGAGTCAACTTTTTGTTTAGAATTGTGGAAACTGTTATGTAAGTAATAATTTTCTTAAATGTGTTTAACCGCTCGTTTTATTCATTACAATATGCAGCTAAAAATGCTTATTGCGACTAGCTTTAGCATGTTGTAACGTGTTGGTTAGTCTATGCTAGGTAAAAACGACCCAAAGCAAATTTCCAAAGTTCTAAGGGGACTTTATGCATTTGACCATAGACGAGTCTTTTTTGGACCCTGTGGGAGACCGAGCACACCTGAGCTGAGGTGATTCCAACCAATGAGTTATATCACTAGAGGAGACATCACGTGATTCCTCATGGGAGGAGAGCACCGCCATCTTGGTGAGGTCAAGTTACTACTGCAGTGCATGCATGTGAACACATTTTTTGCATAATACCAGTTCATTGTTTGGGTTTCAACTGCCAAAATCAGAGAACTAAGTCCATGAAGGAGGAAGGTATATCATTTCACAGGTAAGTACAATATTTTTTTCTTTTAATGCTGCTGGGGCTTCATTAATCATACACATGTTTTCATGCATGATGCTGCAGGGCTATTATCAACATGCTGCATGATGTATGTATAATTTACTGTCGACATAAAAGTACATTTTATTTTTCTAAACTTGTATACAGCATACTAGGCTCTTATAGTAATATAGATTTATACATTTCTGACTCAGTGACTGAACTTTTCTTGCAGGTTTCCAATGGATTCAGACTTAAGGAAAAAGTGGATCTTACCAATAAAAAGAGCTAACCCAGATGAATCACTGTGGTTAACAACTAGTAATACAGTCTGGCTATGTTCAGAACATTTGTGGAAACACATTTAGATAAGAGGCCAGACTGTTTGCTTGAAACCCGACACCATAACATCTGTGTTACACAAACTGATCACTAACATGAATCAGTATAAATCTATTGTTTTTCTTTGTTGTTGTTTTTTTAGGGTAAATCTATTGTTCACTTTTGGACTTCTTTTGAATATTTATTATTATTATTATTATTATTATTATTATTTATTGACTTATTATTTATGTATTGTTATTATTTATGGTTTGTATTGACTTACTATTGATTTATTACTATTGATTTATTATTATTATTATTATTGACTTATTGTTGGGTTTTTCTAAATAATTTAAATTACATGTCAAAGAGGTCTAGAACTTCTAAATGTTTAGAAATTAATTTTAAAAATTATTTCTAATAATTTTTTTATTTGTAAGAAGTCCTGCAACAATGCATTTTCATTAAAGTTTGAGCTTTTAAGACTGACTGTTTCTCTTCTTTAACAACAACAAATGATGTATATATATATATATTATATATATAAATATAATATATTTACATATATGTATAAATATATATAAATGTAAAAAAAAAATAGTATATAAAAGCTACTTAGACACCTCTAAAAGCAATGGAAATCATAGTCATGTGGGCGTCGTCGACCTCACCAAGATGGCGTCGCGCTCCGCCACCGTCGGCCAGGCTTCTAAAACGGGCGTGTTTCCTCTAGTGATATAACTTATTGATTCCAACCCCCAGGTCTCACAGATTCCAGCCTCCTCTTCCTCTGTCCCGCTGCAGTCGGATACCGCCGACTTTGCCTGCAGAGCATTTTCTCACGCCAACAGTTGCCCTAACCATCAGCTACGTGAGTACGTGCACATTTTTTCCCCTGCTTGCTTAGCAATTGAAAAGGCCCTCTTTGGTTTTTTGCCACAACGCAGCCGAGCATCGATCAGGCCTGAAACAAAACAAAAAAATTAAAAAAAGAATAAGACTAAACAAACCCTTTTCTTCACCGTAAGGAACTTTTTTCTGACTATAAACTGTGTGTGTGTGTGGGGGGGATATTCCTTTAGTTACATGGGATGGGTGTTACATCTGTGTTGTTAGTTGATGGAATCCATTGTTATCCAAAAACCTGGTGGGGAACAAATAATAAATGAATATAATGGAGGCAAGTCTCACTACGACGTCGTTTTAGGGCCACAAAAAATAAAATAAAAAAATAGCGGTTTTAAGTTGTAAATTTACAAGAGTCTCTCAAATTTACGCTAAAAAAATCTTGTAAATTTACAAAGGTTAACTGCGACACCGCGCCCCCTGGTGGTTCATCACCGCGGTGATAGAAAATCCAACACCGTCACAGCTCTACTCCACATATTTCATCTTCAAGCTAGGCTCCGATAAACGGAAACCTTTGGGGATTTTTCCTTGTTAATCTGAGTTTTTTTTGGTAATAAACAAGATTTTAAGTCGTAAATTAATGAGATTAAAATTATGAGATTAAAATCTCGTATATTTACAGTTATAACTTTCTTTTTCGTAAATTAACGACTTAATAAAAGTCGGAAATAAAAAAAAATTCTTGTAAACTGGCCCTAAATCTCCGTCGTATTTAACAGATGAAACTAGAAGAAAGATGGTTCACATACTGCTGCTGACATGACAGAGAAGAATGGCTAATTCATCATTATGGCTTAGTAGACTCGGTGTATGATTAACATGTCATTCTCATCTTTAGCAAAGCATGAAGCATTCAACTCATTTCATTTCTTTGTATTGCAGGACGTCGCCACCAAGACATTTGAAAGAAATGTCTGCCAGGGGAATTGTGAGCTTGTTTCCCGTCTTAGTGACCCTTTCTCCAGGACCGGTTATGTAAGTCACACCAAAAAGGATGACATTAATGTTTATAAGATGTTTGACCTATAAATGGTTTTGAAAGGTACTTTTTAAATATTAAATAGATAAAAAAGTAACACGTTCTTTAAAAAAAATGGACGACTGCATTCAAGCAAAAAGTCATCCAACAATTCAGAAAGCTGCAAACCAGCAGTTAGTTGGAAGATCTCCTCCTGGCAGCTGATAACCCTGACAGTGGAACTGAAGTGGATGATTGCATTGGTAAGAGTTACAGGCAGTAGAAACTCTATTCATTTTCTATATATTAGGACAGTTTCAAATACCGTTTTGCAATAGTTACCATTTTCTTTTACTTGTCTGACTTTTGCTGATGCTCCATTTGATATAAATGTTTGTGTATTCACAGGGTGAGACAGTGACCTCATTGATTCTGCTGCTGTTGCACCTTGTTCCTCCTTCTGCCCAAGAAGGAGTCAAAGACCAGGAAGTGTCTGCTTCCCAAGCAGAAAAGCATTTGGTGGTCTTCAAGAAGGTGTGTGTTTTTATTTTCAGTAATGCGCCTGGTGCTGTCATGTTGAGAATAAATGTGCAGATACCATGATTGATTAGCACCAGAAATGTTCGTGTGCCCAATTACATTATTTCCCAGCTCTACAAGTAATTTTAGGAATGAAATGTTACTGCAGTGTCATTGTAAAAGCCTCAATGTGTTTTTCATGTCGTTTCAGACGAGAACCAACATTCAAGAACATCTTGATTCCATCACGACCAGCAGTTCACCCGATCTCCTGGCTGTAGGACAAAGTAGGAAAGAAATCCACCAGTTCTAATCACCCTTTACACAAATGTCATCGCCTACAGGTTGGCTTCCTCACTTGGTGCCTTTGAACTGTTCAAGGCAAATTTTGTTTTTGCTACAAAGTACAACCCAATGCTCCACAGCATGTTCACATTCATCCAGACAACTGTCTACAACAAAGATGTTGGGAAGTGAAGGAGAGCCCCCGTGTTGCAGAAGTTGGGGCCGGGCTGCTTCATTAGCTCATGAACACGTCTATTTGAGAAGAGGTGTTTTGTTTGTCACTCTGAGTTGAGTTCAAATACACTTGTTGGGCATTTATGAGTAGATCGTGGTAATGTAGATGGGGAAAAATATATGACTTAAATGTGCTCAGAATGGATGTGGTCGAGTACTTGGGAATTTTTCTGGATTTAGAAAAACATTTAAACACCAAACACATGGACAGAATTATTAACTATTGGATTTCTTTAATTTTTTTCTTCACTTTTTCAATAGAAATTCTATTGTGGACATAATATTTAAAAAGTTGCCTCGTTTTTGTACTTGATTCTTGTGGTTCAGCTGCCAAACATTTCATGCAGTCGGCCTTTGCTGGTACACAGCCAGATGGGATGGAATCCGTGAATTGTCTTTCTACTGTCTCAACTTCAGGTTGTGTGCCCTACCTCTCCTCTTTGGGGGACCTTCAGCATAAAAAACAAAGTCTCTCACTAGGAACTAAACATGGTTCATCTCTGCAGGAACCTTCCCACACATGGACATATTTACCTGTCAGGCATGGTTCAATGACTGCTGGGTGCGTTACATAACTGGACCTTCTGCAGACTAGGACCTGGTTTGGAAACAAGGCTTTATGACGCACAGTGCAAACATAAGAGTGCCGAGTCTTCAGCTTGAATATTGGACCTGAAGACAGAAATGGCATTTGTTGTCAGTCTTTGTTTCTACAGTCTGTGTAAGTCTCTTCATCTGTGTACTTTCGTCTTATTTGGTCTTATGTTAAGACGGCTGCCTTGCATTTTTTCAAAGTAAATGTTCAACAATGACTTCCACGACAGCGACTTCTACTGGCTAAACTTTAATAATAATAATAGTTCAGGGCTCCAGACTTACTTTTTTCACTAGGTGTGGCCCCTAACTGAAAATTTTAGGGGCACAACCAGAAAATTTAGGGGCGCATACCGTAATCAACATTCTAACCAAATCTACTAATTTCCACTGTATTACTAATAAATACTTTAATAATAAATGCAGAAATTACAATGTGCTGTTTCAAATTCAGTGTCACATTTTATTCTTCACTTTTGAAAATGCAACAAGAAGGTAAACTGACAGCACCATCGCTGTCATGACAGTACAAATAGTTAAAAAAACTGATGGAAATATATCTTTGTGACACCAAATAGGTGCAGCCAAGATGCACAATAAGCGTGTTTGAGATCACCCAGGTGGACGCAACGCTGCGCAGATCACCTGGTGTGTGACATATTTTTGTTTTTGCTCCAACATCACCTGTCAATCATCACAAAAATATCGCGAGAAAGGGGTGGGAGCAAGGGGCAAACCTACCCGGACACAGCTGGAAACTGAACTGACTGAAAGCTGCCCTACAGACTACAAAACAATGCATTATGGGACATGTGTCCTGATGGTTTTTGTAGTGGAGTGCTTAATTAAAATAATTTAAAATACCAATTCATTAAAAAAGGCTACATACATCACAAAACATTCAAATAATCATAAAATATATAATAACACAGATCACACAAAGGGGGAGAGGAATATTAAAACTAAATTGAATGTTAAGGACTACTCCATCTTCCTGTTCTCCTTCAGTCGTGCTGCAGATTCCCTTTCATCTCACAGCCCCCCCCCACCCCCCCGCCCCCCCCACCCCCCCTGGTGTCCCCAATGATCCAGGCGAGGTGCCGGTTCATCTCAAACACGTCTATCGTTGCATTTTCCCCACGTATTTTCTGTGAGTCTAAAACTAATGTTGTTTTTGCTCGAGCGTGTTTAAAGTTCAAGCCCCGTTAGCTGTCACGCATGTAGGTGTGGGACATTTATTCTCCTCAGCTGACCAGACTCCCGCGGGACGGGAGCGGTGTGCTGCCGTAACCCGTATGATGCGCCGCCGTAACCAAAACCTAAACCTTCCTCCGGGTCTGTGCGGCCCAGAGAAAAGTTCAGCACGGACTGCATGTATGTAGAAAATTACGAGCGAAAAGATACGTTCTAAAGGAAAGTAAGGAACTCCTTCATGTGGTCCGGGGAGGGAGGAGGCTGTCAGGTGTCCTGCTTTCAGGCCCTGTCATTGTCACGCCCCCAAGAGTCATATACCCCACTGTGATTGGTTGGTCAGCTTCGCGAGTGTGTGCTCGCGTTTCATGAGTATGTGCGCGAGTGTGTGTGTCTGCCTGCGTGCGTGTGCGCTCGCGTCTCATTGATTATTTCATTGATCATTGACGTGCCCCTTCCACGTTTAATGTATAAAAAAAAAATAACGGAGGGTGGGGGAGGCAAATTTACTGGTCGCACGTGCGACTGGATGTAAAATTCAGTCGCACACTCTCAAATTTTGGTCGCAAAATGCGACCAATTGCTCGCAGTCTGGAGCCCTGTAGTTAGGGCTGCACGATATGAGGAAAACTTGCGATATGCGATATGAGGGATTAATATTGCGATAACGATATAATTTGCGGTATATAAACAAATAGCGAAACAACCAAAAACATCACTCCCATTTTATTGCAACAGTTTAAGAATTGTACTCCAAATGACCCTCGTTGACATAGGACGGAACATCTAACATAAAAGGGCTCCATCTGATTGGTCAACAACGCTAAAGGCTCTATCCGATTGGTCAAATGCATAAAGGGATTTATTTGATTCGTTAAATAATTTAAGCTGCCATAAGATTGTTTTAGCACATTTAAAGTAACCATTTATTGCATTTTTTGCTGTGTTTTGCGGTATGCATATTGCACAGCTTGATCTTGCGATAACGATAAATTTGCGGTCTATTGTGCAGGCCTAATAATAGTAAATACTAGTTTTAATAAATAAATAATAATAATTTTTATTTTAAATATGATAAATTATAATTAATAATAGTAACAAATGCACTTTTATTTTGTTACATTTCATTAAATAAATAAAGGATTAGTTAATGACTGTTATTTTTGACACCCTCTTGCCCGTTTTCTCAACTTGAATCGTGAGAGGCCCATCTTCGAATGAGTGCTCCAGAGACTCCCAGAGCACTTCACCTACATCTAAGGTCTCATGATCCTTTAGGAGCAGTTCCAGATCCCCGTTCTCCCTCCCCTTCCTGACGGCTATTATTTTTAGCTGCACCTCCTCCACGGCTTGGATGAGCACCTACAAAAACAATTTTAGTAATTATTTTCCAACTTTACTCTTTGAGTACATGTCATTTTACAGTGTTTTTTTTCATTGTCATTTTTACGGTTTTACGTCCATACCTCTATTGTGGTGTAATTTGTGGACTGATGGAACCCACCCACCGAAGATCCACGCTTCACGTGGCTGAGCCTCACATGGCCACCCACTTGCAATTTAAACAGAGAGATGTTCACCTCTGCCCTGTCCTGTGCAGTGAGAAGTTATTTTATGCACAAACACACACACACACACACACACACACACACAGTGTTCAGACACTCAGAAGTACATACTTGGTGTAATCGAAGCTGCCTCATTGGAACATCGTTCCTCCCACTTTTTATCCTCCTGATTGCAAACACCTAATGAAGATAGTTAATGTGTAAAAATTACATGTTTTGTTAAGGCAGATCGTGAGCATTTACATGACTTGTACATCCTTACCTCAAGGACCTTTCCCTCAATGGTGAGGAGAGGTTGACCTTCCACCTGGTCCACACTTGTCAGGGGTGTGACCACTGATGGAGGATCCAGGAGTCTGTCTGATGTCCAATGGAAGGCCGTGTGCTTTTTGGGGAGAATGTGATGGGGGATATGCTCCCTGCAGCCTATACCCTTTCATTATATAATGTTTTCCCACAAACACTTTGGAGGCCTCGAATAAGGTCACTTTTTCTACAGAGTGACCATCTGTAATAACTACCATTTTATTATTTTTTGTAGTTTGTGGGGCAGCTGTATTGCTGGAAAAGTCCCAGGTCAATTACTTGGGACTTTTCATTCTCCCTTAAAATGCAGATGTGTAGCGGTGGGGGTGCTGCATATGGGCCCCTCTGTCTGATGTTAATCACCTGTCTCAGTGCCATTCTGAGATGAGAGAAAAAAATGAAAAAAGACATGAAAAGTTAGCCAGCAATGTCCTTCAGTTATTACTACATAAATTAAAATAAATTGTTACTACTTATTTTAAAATGAGTATCCATACACATTAAAATACATCTAATAATATTAGCTTAAAAAAAGACAGTTATATCATTACCCTAAAAGAGTCAAGCTTCATATTAAAAATATCTCTTCTTAAAAAGAGAGGAAAAAAACTCTTGAAAGGTAAAGGAACAAAAGTCATAGCTAGAATAAGCTGAAAGAGCTGAACATTTTAATAGTTAAACGGTTAAAATAGGTTAAAAATTGTAGAGGGAGTTCAGCGCCGAAACATGGCAGAAATGGGAAAACAAAGGGTTGAAAAAAATTAGATTTTAGATATTGAATATCAGAGGTTCTCAGAATGAAATTACAGGGAAATTTCATAGCAACCTTGATTAAAAAAACGTTGAATTTTAGCTAAAAACGGCTTCCTCTGATCCCCGCGGGATCAGTGTTGCCATGAATATCTCATGAATATATAAAAGCGGACTACGTTAGGCTGTGCAGCTGTTGGAGTCTTATGTACTGAAGCTCCGTGAACGCCACTGTCATTGGCCACTGTCATCTAATCTGTTGGGGCTGTGCAACGCCCCCGCCTCTTAGAAATTGTTTTCTTAAAAGCCTGATACGGCGGTCACGTGTGGGAGGCGCTACCAGCTAAAGTTATGGTCTGATCCCTGCATGGAGCGGTGTCTGTGTGCAGCAATGCATGGTAGACACGGAGAACGTGGAGAGATCAGGTTTATTATTTTGAAGAGTTCTGCACGGTTATCATGTTTCCATGTTTGAGTTCATGAGATCGTCCCAGAGAACGTCTCTCTTCAACTCCCACGGTGAAAGCTGTGTTTTAATGTGACGGCCATGTTTCCATCTCTCTGACAGAGTTTGAAGCCAAAGCCCCTTCCCCGCCTCTCTACCTGCTTTTCCTCTCTACCTGTTCACCTGTTCATATCCTCTGCAGCTGAGAGTTGTTTTCCCCGCGCTCCTTAGTGTGTCCTACAAAGGGAGCGCAAAATACGGTCGTCATAGGTTGACACGATAGTCGGGGTGCTCTGGCGCAGCACAAGGATGAAAGAGCTGTGACTCTGTCTGGCAACACTGCGCCGGATCAGGAAGGCGCGGACACACGCAAACTTTTAACCGAAGGCAGAACCTCCTCCAAAACCTTCAGAACCAGAGAAGCTAAACATCACTATCAGAACCTCCCTGAGCCGAGGACCACCCACTTTCCCTATGGCAAAAACATCTGGTAACTAGGGGTGTCACGATTTCGACTTTAAATCGAAATCGATCGAAATCAAGTCAGTCTCGAACTTCGAATGAAAAAATGGAATTGTCGATCCTGCCATGCCCCCATGTTGCGTCTGGTTACTTGCCAAGTGGAAAAAGTGCTGCGAGTCTATTTGTTAATAAAGTTTTTTAAAAAAGTGCTGTGAGTCAACCTCCTCTAACAGCCACTCAAAAGATAGCATGGTAACTGCAGATGCAGGAGACCCATCGACGGAACTTTAATCCCCTCCTCTTTCACTGAAGTCGCTGGTGTGGAAGTATTTTGGATTTCCAGTGAGTTATGTTGACAACGTTCGTGTTGTTGACAAAAAAACAACGGTTTGCAAGCTGCGCTATGTATGTGCGTGTACCGTATTCTCTCAAGGGCAGCACGACTAACATGCAGGGCATCTCTGCAGGCACAACAAAAACATAGATTCATCTGTATACAAACTACACAAACTACTCTTCCGTCTTCATTTGGAATTAAACTTCCAAGCAACTCAACTCGTGCAAATGCGGTTAGGCGTGCGGTAGGAGTATTCATAGCGGCGGACATGCGACCTATTTCGGTGGTGGAAAACTGCGGTTTTAGGCATTTAATTAGCGTGCTAGAGCCCCGCTACGAAATCCCCAGTAGAACGCACCTCTCAGCTACGGTGATTCCCTCCATGTACAATAATGTAAAAGAGAAAGTTATTGAAGGTCTGAGCAGACCTTGAAAAAATATAGAAAAAAACAGTCATCATTCTCAGGGTTTAAAAAGTAGTTATCGGTGTGGTACATGTTTATATGTTCAGAAAAAGTTTAAGACACTTAATTGTTCAGAGACTATGGACATGTCTGTTTTATTGTTTTTGTTTGTTTTGTTGTGAACTTGAATGTCATCTGTTTTGAAGAAGGCTGCACTTACAAAAGAGAAACTGGATGGCAGTTTATTTTAAAATTTTTAATTGACTAAAGATAAGTTATCATTACATTATGTTGTTAATAAAAGTTTTAAATTTGACAGTGTAGTGTGGTACATTGCAAACAAAGGTCAGATATTCTATTGCATTAAAGTTTAGTTTTAAAAAAATGACAATCTGTGGTTTAAGAAGAACAAATGTAAAAATCGAGAATCGAACCGTGACCTTAGAATCGAAAATGCAATCGAATCGAGGATTTGGAGAATCGTGACACCCCTACTGGGAACGTGTGACCATCAGTGAACAACAGGATTTGTGAAAATATATTTAATAATTAAGTTGCACATTACACAAAAGAGGAATGCGTGAAAAGATGGGGCTAGAGGAGGGACATGAATCTCTTTAATAATATCAACACAAATAATTGTTTTTTTCCTGCGGGACTGGAGACGATACAAAATCAATGCATCTCTATCAGAGTTTTGCGGGTGCGGGCGGGAGTGGACATGCATATTGCGGGTGCGGGCGGGAGTGTAACGCATTCGTTGCGGGAGCGGGCGGGATTGGTCAGAAATTCGTTGGGCGGGAGCGGGATTTAGAAAATAGTCCCGCGCAGGGCTCTAATGTCCGTCCTTCTCCATCACAAAAGTCAAAAAAAGGTAGGCCAGTTCTCTCTTACAGGGAAAAATAAAAACTAGGATCAAATGAAACTGTAGCACAGAACAGTTTACTAGGTTTAAAAGATCACCGTAGACACCAAAAATGAGTAGAGTTTAAGACCCAATCAGATCATCTTCTGATCCATTTCAAGAGCATTCCAAGTGGTCTTTTAGTTGGAATCGTGCCATTTTGTGCCTAAATCAAAACCCAGTCACTTTATAGGACTAGGTGAAACTGTGTTTTCTTCTCTGCTCCTGATTCACAACGATAAAAATAAATAGTGAGAAATGTCCTTTTAAGCTTAATTTTCTTTCTATATGTCCTACATTATTATAAAAATGCCGCAAGTCTTTAAAATTCAAAGGACAGAATAACCAGCTTATTTTCACCTCCGTTTCAAAGAATTGGGGATTTTCTTTGGTGTTGATGCATAAATAACGCCTAGTAAAGAAAATGGGAAAAGATCAGAAACGTTCTCTTCACACCAGCTTTATTTAACTTGTTTTACTTATTTACTTTTCCAGTTTCCACCATTAGGTTTGTTCCCTCGTTTATGGCGTCCCACGATATGTGACCATTTGACCTCCTCCCCCACAATCCATTCCATACTAATGGTTTTTTTTGAGGACATTGCAAATGAGCCCGGACCTGTCTAGAGGTAAAAAAGAAAACCGTCTCGACTTAACTGAGAGCATGGATCCCTTCATCTTTCAGCTTCATCCTTTTTCTCCTCTTCTTCACAGTTTGCCAAGAATTCCTGGGAAAATGCTGAGTTTGCTCCTGCATGTCAGGCCCACAGTGGAGGAGCTTCTTCTCAATCCATAGCTGCAAGAATGACACCATCCATCCTTGAAAACTGGAGACTTGAAGAAAAAGAAAATTCAATAATTTATAGAAAACAAAAGAAGATCTAAAGAAGAAATCTTCTGTATGTGGACTTCATACCTGGTGGGGAAGTTTTGTGGGGGCACCGGCCGATGGCCTGTATAGGTCCGGTATGACGGTGTCTTTGCTTAGCTTCTCCTTTTGGTGCAGTTTGGGGAGTTTGGCCTCCCAACGCCAAGCGGAACTTCTCCAAGGATGTCTTTTCCAAACAAGCCCATTTGATTGGAGCTGTTTTTGTTTTTGTGAGCTCTCTGGAGGTAAGAAAACCTTCTTCACTTGGATGACTGGATGGATCCCTGCATCTGTCAGCTTCATCCTTTTTCTCTTTTTCTTCACAGGACTTCATGGAAAAGTGTTTGGCTCCTTTCCCAGGGACCAGGCCCACATTGGAGGATCTTCTTCTGCATGCGTCCATGGCTGAGAGGAGGAGACGGTCCGGTCCAGAACTAATCCGGAACGACACATTGACGGAAGTCCCATCTTCTTTTCCTTTGTGTGTGGGTTCACTCCATGTCCCATCTGAGTGGATCCTCTTCACATTGGATACGAACATATAGGGAATGTGGGCGTGGTCAGCAAAGAATCTCAGTTGCTCTAAGATCAAAAAGTCTACTTGTTAAAATTTGTCTGAAGCTGACGTGGATTTATTATCCATAAGTGACCAAAAGATTAAATTGTTTCTTTGTCGATAAAATCAACAGAAAATCCGCCATTTTGAAAAAAGTGGATTTTCTATCAACTTATCACATTCTGTTACCATTATGATCGTCTTAAGTTGTGTTTTTCTGAGTCACTTGATGATGCTGATTGCAATGCTAGCACTTTTAGCCAGATTAGCATAACTGCCATAGTTGGCATCTTTAGTAATGTGTTCTGAGACGGTGCATGATGTTGATTGCTATTTTAGCCACATTTGTATAAAGTTACAATTATCCACTATCATCACTAAGTCACTTGGGTCATGGGGGGTGCACTGTCATGAGGTACCCCCAGGAATGGTGGAAGGTGGTGGCGGCCCCCACCAGTCAGATGAGCCAGTGTGGCGTCTCCCTTCCTTCTTCTTACACACTGCTAGCAAAGACAGCGCTGCCTTTAGCACAAACAAACACACACACACAGGCTTGAGCAGTGTGTCTCTACTTTCCCACATATGCACTAGCGAAAACCCTGGCTGGCTTAAGCACACACACAAACAAACACTCGGTGTGTTTAAAAAAAAACAGCGCAAGCAAATCTGAGTTGGTTTTGATTTTTTTTTTTTTTTTTTTTACTTTAGTCAAAACTAAAAACTAACATAAAAATTCTTCAAAGTCCTCATCTTCTGTATCTGAAATGAACAGCTGGACTAAATTTCTAACAAACACGTCAGGTTCCCTTTTGTCAGTTAGTCTGTCTCGTTGCTGCTGCTCACAAACTGTGGTGTAACTCGCCCGGCGCTGCCGCTCCACAACAATATTAATCAGACTCTTCCTGCCCCTTTGTACGTTTCCTACGTATCCTATCCTGTTCTCCACAGTGTGACTCACCAGGAGGTTAGAAGTGAGCGACGCTTCATCCATGTTGGTTATTCAGCTGGGCTGGAGGTTTTTCCAATTTCCTCATCATCAAATTTCACATAAATATATTTTGGATACCCCCCCTCTGTGTAGAATTCAATGTGGGTTACTATGATGCAGATGCATTCTATTTGGATTCTTGGCCGGCCTTGACCTTTGGGTCCGTATATTTGGGGCCTCTGAATCTTTTTGTCATCGATAACAAATGTTCGGCCAGATGCTGTCTTAAGAAAGTTGAAGCGACATTTGCCCCCCCCCTTCTTACACAACTTTGTGTGGTTCTTATAATGCTGCTGGACAGCCAGAACAATTTCCTTCAAAAGTTCGCCATCTCGAGTAATGTTGCAGGTGACATGTTTGGCGATAAACGCTGCGTCCTTCTCTTCCTTTTTCCCTATTCGTGGAGCCCCCTCAATCCAAAACAGAACATGCACGTGAGGTGACCCACGCTGCTGGAACTCAATCCTGTAGAAGAAATTGATGATTTTTCCGATTGGATTACTGGAGACATCAGAACCACCCTCAGGAAACAGTGCCACTGGAAGTCAAACTTGCGTGCTGCTGTGACGCTGTTCCTGCGCAACAATTCACATCTTTCTGCCCAATCCAACTGGTCAGCTGTCTGGGTTCTCCCCTCTTGTCTTCACACAGTGTCGAGGCGATTTTTCAAACGCATGTCGGCAGCAGAGAACGAACAGAACCACGTTGGAATACCTAGCTGACGAACACAGGCCAACAGGTCCTTCTGTGTTGCCTGCCAGACTGCCGGAGTGCCTCGAATAGGCCGGAGAAAACAAAAGCCCTGATCTGCTTCCAGCAGCTTCTTTAGGGCTTTCTCAGTACGTGCATCAGCACTTACACCTTCAGATGTACTTCCTGATTTTTCTTTTCTGAGAGCCACAGACACACTAGAAACAACTTTCTCTACCTCCGACATGTACTGTGCAAAAAAGATGTACTCCACGTTCTGTGCAAACCTACCGTCAGCATGGAGGATCCTGTTGTTGAAGTAACGCGAGAGAGTCAATTTGAACTTTCTGTTTTTGTGGTAAACGTTTTTACCATCGGGAAAGATGACAGGAAAAAATTTAGCTTCATTTTCTCGATTAGTCAAAAGTCGGACCGGATTGTTTCCTTCTGCCAGGGCCAAATTCAAAATGTCCTCAAATTACTGATGCCGGACTTCTCGGCCGATGTCCACTGGGAACAGAGCTAAACCCTGGAACATGCAGTGATTCTGTCTGTCATGGAGAAGCTTATCTTCTTCATCGGCCTCTTCCTCTTTTTCATCTTTTTCGTCCGCCTGATTTTCTGATTCTTTTTTTTATTTTCTTCTTCCAATTCTTCTTTACAAAAGTCATTGAGCCAAGCTTCATTCAACTCTGTCTTTGTAATATTGATTGTTGCGTTTAAAATACTGCAAGGCCCGCCTAATCTGCATGGTTTCCACAAATT
Organism: Oryzias latipes; assembly: GCF_053564925.1. Taxonomy (NCBI): domain Eukaryota; kingdom Metazoa; phylum Chordata; class Actinopteri; order Beloniformes; family Adrianichthyidae; genus Oryzias; species Oryzias latipes. The sequence continues at coordinate 24,101,698 of NC_136238.1, forward strand.
GATACTCATAATGACCTTTGTAAGTCAGTTTACACCTTAATTTGACGCGCAACAGAGGCCCCTCCATGTCTGACCGAGGCAGCACATTTGTCGTTTGCACCAAGTTGGCAGGAACACACGTGATTGGGCCCTGAACACCATTCTGCCCACCTGTAGGCAGAGCAAGCATCTTCATGAATGGTATATGCAGTGCAATCAGATGCTGCTCTAAACTATTTAAAAACGCCAACTCAGGTGGGACAGGACACACCTCCAAATTGTTACCGACCCACTCAGGTGGGGTCAGACCTCTCTTTAACTTGGAGTCGCAGCAGTGGCAAATCCACAGAGCGCTCCTCGCCGTCCCTACAAACAAACATGGGCTCTCACAGTCCATGTTGCAGCGGTGCAGGTAGTCCTCACTAATGCACACATCTGCAATCTCTGCCATCTTTGCAGATTTGTTGTACGTCTCCCTGACACACAGCAAAACCTGGTGATGAAACAGAAGTCTGTTGCACACACAGCAAACAAACTCTGGACCTTTTTCCACCTTTTTCAGGAAGTCCTGCATGAATTCTTGAAAAAGTCTTCTGAAAAAGTCTTCTTCTGTTTAACATTACTTATGACACCCTTTCTGAATGCAGGATTCTTCCTGTGTCGCTTTTGGTTTGTAGTCTTTAATTTAAGTTTTTGTGTTTTATCTTTTTTATATTTGCCAATGCTCTGAGCTTTCACCTTGGTCCTGTGAGCGGAATCGTCTCTATATTTGGTTTTCTCTTTTGACTTTAACATTTCTCTGTAATCCTCATTTTTTTAAATATGATACTTCTAGTCGCCTCCTATTTATTAACTTGTCTTTCCGTCGGTAACTCATCTTTCATGTATTTTTTCCGAATGTTCAACTTCCAGAATTTTCTCTGGTTGTCAGTTATGGAAGTTGTCTTTATGCCTGTAAAACAAATGTCATCTTTGTCATGTGAACGTGTGTAATATGTTTTTGGTTGTTTGTTGGCAGAGGCACAACAACCAGCACAGCGGTCCTGTTGTGGATCTTTAACACAGACAACAGTTTCAAAATGTGTACCACCACAATTTTCAATATAAATGGCATTTTCTGATAATTGTCGACCGCTGCTCCCGTCACCTCCCGTCAAACAAGACAAAAACATTTAGTGCTACTGTAATAAATCAGCTGTGGCTTGAATTTCGACGACTGTGGCCCAAACACTAACGAAACGCATTCTAGATTTAATGATGTACTCGGCCACAGAGGAATACTCGCCCCCAATTACCCAGCTATACAGATCGGGGTTTGTTTCCAATTGCTTTACAACGGCTAACCAAATTTTTCTGTGGTTGTTTTGGGATCCGCTCACAGCCTGAGAGATGGCCCTGAAGAAACAGTTCCCATCTCCAATAATTCTTTCGTTGGTGCAGGGGGGCCCTAACAAACCAATGGGAGGAGCAGGTGGGGCATTAAAATTTTGGAACTCAATGTTCAACATTGAGCACAGAGCCTGGCAGACATTCAGATTTAAAGGGTTAAAATAAAAAGTTTCCTGCTCAGGCTCACTAAAAATAACTTCCTGATCCTCCACAGCAAAATCATCCAATTTGACTTTCTTCAGGCTTTCACCTGAAGGGCCTGCATTATCACTTTTGAATTCAATTTTTCATTTTGTTCCTGTCTTTTTAGCTTCTACAGTTACATCTACTGAAGTGTCAGTCAAGAGGCTCTCTTTGTAGAGATCAGGGGAGTTACTTTCTGCAGGACTTCCTAAGAAAGGGTCAAACGTTTCTGAAGCAGAAAAGAGAACTTCACCAACTATTTCAAACGGAGTCAACACAATGCCCTCGACTAACCTCTGCAGGGAGTCATGAACTTCACCCAGAGTCAAAAAACTACACTTGTTCACTCAGGACTGCGAGAATGGGAGTCTATAATAGCTGAGCGTCCATTCTCAGCAATGACGGCACACGTGTTCTCACACTGTGTCAGCAGACACGTGTTGTACTGTGCCGTCATCCTAGCCAACCCCTCCTTCAGGGGAACCAACGCACCAACATCAATGAACTCACCCGAATTGATAACAACTTCTCCAAAAATGGGTGTTAACTCCACTCCATCTACCACTACTTGACCTGGAAGATCAGTCACTCAGAAAACCTGCAGAGTCAGTGATTTTGTTCTGTCTCTGCAGGTCCGAGTAAACCTGATCTCCAGCAAGCAGCACAGAATCCAACTCACAACTGTCCCACTGAAACACACTTTTAACAGTGTGCTTGGCAGCAGCCACCAAAGATATAGCCATGCACTGCCGCCCACTGTTGCTCCCAAACAGCTCACTGCCCTGGTGAAACGATCATCTGATGCTGGGGAACTTTAACGTACCAACAGCAGGAACAGGACCAGGCTCCTGGACCTCAGAAGTTACCAGCTCATCATCTGAGGAGCCAAACGTTACACAAACCTCCATGCCAACTGAACTACAGTCTGACACAGCCTCAACACTAGAACTGGCAGGAGCAGGAACCACTTCACTAAAGCATTCCGAGGGACCAAATGAGATGACAGGATCTGAACTTGGCTGAACCTCACTACAGATACAGAAAGGAGAACAGCTCTTACCTTTGCTGCTCTTCTTACCTCCTGCAGCAGGCCGTCCATGCTGCTGCTGGTCCTTTAGAAAAAGAGAAAAAAAACATTACTTTCAATGAAAAAACAAATATTCTTTTTCTATATTAAACCATAAATCGAACCTGAACACCTAAAATCAAATTCAGAAATGCACTGGTCATTAATTTAAGGCTTAGGAAGCATTTTGATCATATTTGCCCAAGAATCATGTCTGCTACTAAAGGAGCACCAACAAAAGCTTAAGTAGGAACACAAACAAACATGTACATCTTAAAATGACCATAAATAAAATCACTCCTAAAGACTATTGAGCTTTTTTCTTTTTTTCCTCTGTAAAACTGACCTGCTTTCTGTGGAGAAGAAGAAAAAAGAAATCTTTGTAGACACTTGAACTAGCCACTTCCGTGTACCACAGACCTGCCCCACACACGCCACTTCTGGTCTGGCTTACAGGAAGCTGGATTAACCTTGAACACATGGACAAGTTTAAACGGGAAAAATAATTTCATTTGTATGAAATGAGCTGACGCCTACCTTAGCCTTCCCTACCTTGCAAGCCCACTCAAAAGGGTTGGTTAGAGGAGGGGACTCAGGGTGCTCCCTCACAACCACCTTAGGAGCGATTCGCTGTACCGCAGGCCGGGGCGAAGCAGGAGGAGGCGCCTGGACCTCTGGCTCCACCAGCTGCAGAGCAGAGTAGTTCCACAGCAGGGAAGCCAGAAGGACCATCCCTCCATCATCACTCAGGTGGACCTGAGAAACAACCCCCCACCCCCACAAGATTTGCTTTTATAAATTTGCTTGTACTTACAGTACTGAGAAAAGCTGTCTTCATCAAAAACAACCAGCATCATCAACCTACCCCATCGCGGGCCCACAGCGCCAAGTCGTCCAAGCTGAAGTGCTCAGCAACAGACAAACTTGATGCCTGCAGTGGAATGCAAGTTTGTGAACCGCAGACAATAATTTAGATGCGCCGCCAGCCTGTTGAAGTGTTGTCGGGGCCACAGTGAGATGAGGCGGGAAGTCAGGGACGAAGAACTGGCAAAACAATCCCACAAACAAACAAACCAGAGTCGGCTTGAGTAATCACACTTTCTGCTGCTGCCTCACCAGCTGCTTCTCTTCATCATGCAACGATTAAAACAGCTGGGTTGATTATGAGGCTACAGCCAACAGACGTGTTAATTTGGTGGCGGCGCTTTAAAAGCCCTCCTCCCTGTTTGGACATGAACTCTTGTTGTTGCCATACATCAAGGCATCAGGAAGTGGAAGCAAGTAGGTAAGCCAGGCTTGTTAATAAAGTTTAGAGGAAAAAAAAAATTTTTTTGACTACCAAAAAAAAAAAATTCTCCAATCTGAAACTGGGAATGGGAACTTACGAGCACACGTGTTCACAGTTCTCTGTACACGAGCAATCGGCCAGGTTTTGGCGCATCTGTGGCCTGGCGGCAGTAGTCTGCAAGCGTGACATGTCTTTTTTTTCACTTAGATCTGCTTCCTCTCAGTGACAGGTATGTTAAGCTGGCCTTCCTCCGTCAGGTACAATTAAGGCTCCTGTAAACTATTTCCTTTTTTTCAGGAACGTGTTGACTGTTTTTTATTTGTGATTTCTGTCCGGGTTCTCAGCCCCGCCACGACGGAACCGGTCGGAGCGATATGCTCAGCTCACGGAGACCTCTCGTTGCTGTGGCGTCTCACCGGACTGTGGACGGCTCCCACCAGCTGGTCTGCGGTGGTTGGGCGGCTTACCAGCGCCCCTGAACACTAATCACCTTTTTATCTTTTTACCGTTTTAATTGTGTGGCTTTTATTCTCAATTTTATTCTTGTTTCAGGAGGTAGGAGGCCGAGGTGGTGGACTGCTGTCTGGTGGTGGGTCCCAGTGTGCTGTGTGGTTTCCATCATATGTGCAGTGATGCACTAAAAGGGTGTTTGCTTTGTTTTTATGTTGTTTTTACCACCTCGGTAAGTTCCTCCTCCAGAATATTTTAACTGACTTTTATCAAGGATTGTGGTTTTTATTAAAGGGGTTCTCAACATTGTTTCTAACGGAAATCTAAAACATTATATTTTAAAGTAAACTACAGCCTCTGCCTTTGTTTGGAGCAGGACCTGCACCTGCCTTTCTTCTTTTCCCGGGCCTGAGGGGCCCCAGGTGGCGTTGTTGAACCATTTATTAGCAGCTACATAAAAAAAGAGAGAAAGCTCAGTCGTGACTTTGAACATGAGAACATCTAAAGGTTGTTGTTGTCTGAAAATGAAAAACCTTTATTTCTCTGATTCTAAACCACAGTTTATTCAATAAAGTAGAAACTATTTCTGTCAGAAAATGTTTCTAATGAAAATGAAATTTTTGTTTTAATGTCCAGACTAGATCAGAAGAAAATCCCAACAGATCAACTTTCTTCTCCAGACTCACTAAAGCAGTTGTTGACAAACATTTGATCATCAAGTCAGAAACTTCCTGGTTTTCTTGGAAAGACTAACCAGACGGAAAGTTGGAACAGTGGATTTGATATTTGGTTGATCAAGTTTTGAAGGTTTTCTTTCTAGATAAATGGACTCAATAGAAATCTCAGAAAAGTCTGGTTTTGATGACATTGACTCTCCATAGAAACACACCATCACGTGACCTGTGCTTTCTCTCTGTCAGAAATAGTCAGAAGGGAAATCCTTTTTAGTTTGAAGCATCAAAAAGATTTGATGTGTTCAGGGAAGCAAAACATAACTAATTAGAACCAACATGTTTGTATGAATGATTGAATATAAGATTGCAGGTTGGATTCCCGCCTTGCACCCCCATGTGTCGGAAGTGTCCTTGGGCAAGACACTGAACCCCACCTTGCCTCTGGTGGGAGGTTGGCGCCAGTGTTCGGCAGCGGAGCCGCCGCCAGTGTGTGAATGTGTGTCTGACTGTAAAGCGCTTTGGGCCTTCGAAAGAAGGTAGAAAGCGCTATATAAGTATACGCCATTTACCATGAACATTGTTGTTTCTCTATTAACCCTTGTGCTATCTTAGATGACCCCACCCTTACATTGACGTGTTCTCCCTACCATGACAAAGGTGGATAAAGGTGGAAAGATTTCATGTAATCCATGGACACCAGTGAAGATCACAAATCATTGAAGAGAAAAGGTTCAGCGCACTGTCTAGTGGGTGTAGATGACCCAACTCCCAATGGTAAAGTGCCTAGGATAGCACAAGGGATACACACATTATTTTAAAGACTATATTTATCCATGGTTTTTGTTTTGACTTAATTCTTTTTTTTACAAACAAAAAAGTCTTCATTTTCAGCCTTCAACCTCATTCTAATGAAGCTATGAGAGCATTTTTGTGGCTCCAACATTAGTCATTCCTGCGAGGACACAACAAAGAAATCAGATCAGAAGAATATTTAATAGTAAATAATATGAGACATTACAACTCTAAAACCTACAAAAACCTTTAAAAAATATTGTTACTATCCAAACAGGTATTTTTAATCTTTTCATTTAAACTGGATGTAATATATTTATCACACAGTTAAGGCAGTGAATCAAAAACAAGAGTCTTTATTTCATCTCAGCATTAAATAGTTTTTTAACAAATCTTTGTAGAAAAAAACAGAAAAAAGTTTTCAAATCTTTGCAGTATGTCAGTTAAAACTTGGGCTTTTATTGTGGTAAACGCAGTGGTGGGCCATCAGGGCTAAAAAAAAAATCGTGTGTTCATGATATTTGTCCATGAAATCATTCCAAATGGTCTGTCCATTCTCTGTGATTGTGTTTCTGATGGTACTGCTGACAGACGGACTTTCACATTCAATCATTTTCCAGCTTTCCTCTGTTCAGTAGCACAACTCCACTTTTCTCTCCAAGCCCATCCTCTGAAATCTGATCTTCTGAGGGACGAGAACACATGGAGGCTAAAACTACCGGAGCATCACTAGAAGGACAGTTTGACTCCCCTCTGGAAAAAGAAGGCCGAAACCAAAACCCAATAAGAAATCTGGGATGCAGAAATTCCTTCAGTTTTCCAAAGATCTGAAAGACAGAATTGATTCAAACTGGATTGATTTTGGTTCTTTTAGTTTTTCTACATTTGACACAAACCAAAGTGGGAGGTATCATCTTTGTGAAGTCCATCAGGATCCTAGAAAGAAGTTCTAGATCATATATATCTATACATCCTTGATTGTAAATGATGGATCTAAAGTTGAAAAGAAGTCAAAGTGCTGACTCAGCACAGATCAAAGGTGACACAGATGATTTTCTGGAATGAAGAAAACATCAAACATCATGATGTGATCTGGAACTGAGCTGTTCTTCAGAAGATCCTCCCAAACATGGAAACTGTTGCTGCAACACGTGAAGGTTTGGTTCTGTTGCTAGTGAGATCTGATGGATCAGAACCAGACTTCTGTCAGCTGGAACTGGGGCTTCTTCCAGACCATGTGACCTCATGGACAAAGTTCCAACATGGTTTCAATGAAATGTGGAGGTTTTCCAGGAAACGTTGCTGCAGTTCCTCCGTCTCATCAAATGAGAGATTTCTCTGCACTAAAGAAGAAAATCTTCCAGAACAGCTTCAAGCTGCAAAAAAACTGTTTCCATCATTCTGAGGACATTTCTTTAGGCTTCATGTGAAGAAAACAAACTGTTTGAAAAGATGAAAACAGAAACAAAGACGTTTCTAGAAGCTGCAGATGCAGTTACAAAGAACAGCCAGCAGGTGACCGAAGTTTTGATAGGGGCTCGTTTGATTTTTTTCTTTCGCGCCTCACCTTTGTATCTGGAGAAGACCACATGTTTAGTCTCATAGTGGCGACATATATTGTACTCCTTCAGTTCAGCCACAGATTGCTGGCAAATAAGACAAACAGCCTTAGAAGAGATTTCTGCAAAAAAAAAAATTAATCCTCCTCCCACTTTTGTTTAAAATGCCGGTAGGGAGAGCAGTTAGGAAGTAAAAGTAGACACTCTGTGATGGGGGTTGAGAGGGGGTGGCAGCGGTGGGCAGCAAAGGTGCTAACAGCGCCATCTGGAGAACGAAAGTAAAAACAGCCGTAGAGTTTTCACCATCATTGACAATGGATGTGAGGTTAAGGGGTTTTGCGTAAACATTGCGGCTTGCGCAGCCACGACTCGGCGGGCCAGAAGAAAACCTTTGGCGGGCCAAATTTTGCCTACGGGCCCCACTTTGGGCACCCCTGCTTTAGATGATCCAGCTCCTGGTCCACTGAACCTACAACCTTCTTCCATTTGTTCAGCTGCTGGAGAGAACAAAGAAAAACAAACAGATGTTTTTACTGAGTCAGGAAAATGCCTGTTGCAGCTCCAACATGATTGTTGACGGTGTTCCTCCTCTTTCTGCTCCGCTGACGTCCTCATTTTCAGTTTCCTGATCAGACAAACTAAACTCTTTTCCAGCTTTGAATCATCTTCAAAAGAAGAAACTTCCACCTTTGAGCCACATGCTCAGAGAATCCACTTCCAGAACAGCAGAGATTCCCGCCACATGTGACAGAGCATCCAGGTGATCTCCAACTACAGGACATCATCACCTGCCTGTGACAGTCACACCTCCATTCTAGATGCAGCCAATGACCTCTAGGCTGTTTGAGGCTCAGAACAACATGACAGCCAGGAAGACCATCCCTCCTCCTGACCACCAGCTGCTCTGTCTCACAATGGCTGCCATGAGGAAGACTCCATGAAGAGTTAACGCCCAGAGGTCTGCTGGACCAGACACCATTCCTGACAGAGTGATCAGAGAGAGCAGAGCAGCTGCTAGACGTCTGATGTCTGACAGGAAATCTTCTAGCAGATGTCAGCTCCATCCCATCAGACGTTAACTGACAGACTGGCGGCCATGAGCTGGAACAGCAGTCAGAAACACAGTCAGAGGGTGGAGATGGGCTGCAGGTGAAGCAGGAGTCCCCGCCAGTCATCCTGGACACCTGTGGAGAAAAAACCAACACCTGCAGGAAAAGGCCAGACAAAAAGACATCAATGTTTGAAAGGACTGGACAGTCAGCGAGCTAGACATTCAAATCAGACCAAGTGTAGAAGATCTGTTAGAAGATTTTGTGTCAGACAAATGACCTCAGTCAACTGGGTCTCCACAAATATACAAAATATTTACAGACAAAGTCCCACACAGACTAAAACTGTAACATCATCAGGCAACAAAGATTTCCTCAGTTTCAAAAACTAAACAAATGATTAACTAATCAACTGGATCTCCATCCGGTTGATCAGAACCGCATCCCAATCAGGTCCATCAAAGCTGTGGGTTTGATCCAGAAAGAGAACATTGGTCCATAGCTTTTAAATCCCATTGAAGCTCCGCCTCCAGCTCACACATGTAGGCGGTTATTTCAGAGGTGCTGATGTTGGATGGAAGAACAAGTCTCTCCGGTGATGGAAGCAGCAGATATTGGAGGAGAAGATTTAATCTGAGAATACAGACAACTCCCAGACCAAAGCTGTTCCTGTCTCCAACAGTCTAGAACAGTTTGTCCTGGAGGAAGTTCATGATGTTTACTTCTCTGCTGGATCTCCATTTTCTAGTGTTTCCACTACTGATGATGTCATCAATCTTTAAAAACACGTTACTTCCTGGTTTCATTGACAGCAAATGTTCTTAAAGATAGAATGAAGACAGAAATCAATAGAAAACACAGAGTTGATTCAAAAGAGCATTTATTAGATCTAAACAGGCTGCAGGAATTTTACGGACAGTTTTCAGTTTGAAGACTTTTGACACCAAGATGCAGTTCTGCAAACAGCCAGCAGGTGTCTCCCTTCTCCCTCCTGCTTCAATGCAGTTGGTGGTGTTGCAGCAGCTGCATCAAATCAAATCCAACTTTATGTATAAAATAGCACTTCTCATGCATTTTGTGCAGCTCGAAGCGCTTTAACATTAAAAACAGAAACCACACAATATTACAGTAAAAACCCACCATTCACCCTTCCCACTCCCCTCCATTAAAACATACGACCCATGACCCCACGTACAAGGACTAAGTAACTCCTAAAAAAAGATGTACGGCTTGGCTCTGCTGCGAGGAAACAGTATTTAGGAATCTCCTCATGCCAGGAGCCAACCTGGCCATGGGAGCATCACAACAGCTCCCACCCAGACTGGGACAGAAACGGGGTCCACTTCCTCTTTGCTCCTCCAAGAGGAACATCAGACTCACCACCAGTTGAACCTGCGGAGAGAAAGTGTAGAGACAGAGATGAAGGAGTGTCTCCTGATCCTGGTCTGTCCATCAGTGATGCAGCACAGCAGCAGAAAGAGCAGCAGGAGCTTCAGTCCTGTTCAGAGCAGCAGCTTCCTGTCATCTTCACCTGTTGGAGCTTCTGCTGCTCTGATTGGCTGACTGTTGTCCTGAAGCCTGTCATCATTCTCCTCAGAGCTTCACTGAGAAGCTGCAGCTTCACAGGAAACTCTGCATCTTTGCTCTCAGACTAACTTTAGGACCAAACATCTGGAAGCAGCTGGACTGACTCCAACCCTCTACTGACCTCAGAGTCTGCAGTTTGGAGTTTGGACTCTCCACCAGATCCTGGAGCTGCTGAACTTTGGAAGAATCAAGGAAGTCGTAATCAAAGGTCAGTCCTCTCACGTAGGACGGGTTGGACTTCTGACGTGAGACATTACAGCAGGTATATGACCTTCTGCAGCTCTTCAACCTCAATCTAGAACAAAGAGTTGAGTTTAAAGACAAAGTTCATGTTTTTCATCCTTCACTTCTTCTAAAGAGTTCAGAGCTGAAGAAGATCAGAGAGTTTAGAAAAAGTCCAAAGATAGGAAGCAACAGCAGCAGAGCAGAAGAGTCCAGCAGAAGCAGAGAAGAAGAACATTCAGGAACATTCAGGACAACATGCAGCTGCTTCAGGAAAGAAGTCCAGATGTGTGAAAGTCAAACATCAGCCTGTGGCTGCATCCAAACCAACTGATGTTTCTGCAGCAACAGCAGGAAAAGTCCACTTCCTCTTTCTGCTCAGCTCTTCTCCAAACAGCACTGAATCATGGGAGAATTTCAGCAGCATGATGCTGGAAAGTCTTCCTCCCAGTTTTCAGGAGATGATCTTCTGCAGTACTTCTGCAGATCTTTTAAGAGAACAAGCAGCTGCAGGAAGATGCTGCTGCATATCAGAATCTGGACATTTCTGCTCACTGTGGATCAACATAACTTTGTCATCATATTGATCTGAACACAACTGAAACATGGAGTCTGACCTCATATTCTGCAAACTGCAGTCTGGACTCTTCAGAAAACCACACAGATGAGGAACTCCTGAATCCTGCGGGTTGTTGAAGGTCATGTCCAATTTTATCAGATAGGATGGGCTTTTCCTCAGAGCTGAGATCAGAACTTCACGGCTGATCTCTGACAAACTGCAGAACCACAACCTGCAATCAGACAGAAAAGTGTGTTCAGGAGCAGTGATGCAGCTGGAGGTCCAGGAACTTGGTCCATTCAGTCAGGTGGGACCCGCCCTGATGACAGACTGACAGATTACATTTTCACTGTTTGCTCATTTCTTTTGGATTTGGACCCAAAAACATGATCATGAATGAAAATGCAATAGATTAGAAATGACTTGTCATGACAAATGTCATTGATCATCATGAATTATTCATGACTAAAATGTTCAAATCCAATAGATTATGCTTTGATTTAAAAAATGTCAGATTATATGGTTTTACTTCATCTTGAATCTTAAATTTTAAATCCATTTTCAAATGATCACATTGCAGAAAAATAGCTGAAAAAGTCTCTAGTTCTCCTCTGAAAGTATTTCCTGACATCTCTAAACTGTAGAGGGGCCTTGAAAAACATTAGGATCCATGGGGCCCAAACTGTCTGAATGTGACCCTGAAGAGGAGCTGCTGATGGTTCTGCTGGTTGTCTAAGGGTTTCAGATGGTTCTGCTGGTTGTCTAAGGGTTTCAGATGGTTCTGCTGTTAGTCTAAGGGTTTCAGATGGTTCTGCTGGTAGTCTAAGGGTTTTAGCTAGTTCTGCTGGTAGTCTAAGGGTTTTAGATAGTTCTGCTGGTAGTCTAAGGGTTTCAGATGGTTCTGCTGGTAGTCTAAGGGTTTCAGCTGGTTCTGCTGGTAGTCTAAGGGTTTCAGCTGGTTCTCCTGGTAGTCTAAGGGGTTTTAGCTAGTTCTGCTGGTAGTCTAAGGGTTTCAGCTGGTTCTGCTGTTAGTCTAAGGGTTTCAGATGGTTCTGCTGGTAGTCTAAGGGTTTTAGCTAGTTCTGCTGGTAGTCTAAGGGTTTCAGCTGGTTCTGCTGGTAGTCTAAGGGTTTCAGATGGTTCTGCTGGTAGTCTAAGGGTTTCAGATGGTTCTGCTAGTAGTCTATAGGTTTCAGCTGGTTCTACTGTTAGTCTAAGGGTTTCAGCTGGTTCTGCTAGTAGTCTATAGGTTTCAGCTGGTTCTGCTGTTAGTCTAAGGGTTTCAGCGGGTTTTACTGGTAGTCTAAGGGTTTCAGATGGTTCTGCTGGTAGTCTAAAGGCCTGTTCACACCGGGACGAATTTCGCCTGCGATATTCGCCAACGTTTAATGCCTCATGACTAAACAAAAGGGCACCAATGTGAGTGTGCACACCGTCGCGAAATAACGCCACGCGTCAAAGCGTCACTTTTTTAAAAACGCCTCGGGTTCGTTTCTTTGGTTTGACGCGCCGCGTCGAAAACTATACGACCAATTAGAACGGCGCTTTAGCACACGTGTCTGGAGCTTCCGAAGTTACAGTAAAACACAACTTGGGGGTGCTCACACATCAAACTGCCTTTCTGAGCACACATACCAGCGAAGAAGATAGACGCCAAGTAGCGTCTACACAGCCGCGAAGAAGTAATGACGGACTTTCTAAAATATCCCCGAACTAAGCACCAGTTGGAGCTATTGGTGCTTGAAATATTCATGTTTTCTTTGTATGATTTTGACAAGCGCGTAAATACTTGCTCTCTTCTTCTGAGTGAAAAGCGACTTTAAGAAGCGTAAAGTTGCGCAGCGCCACCTTGTGTACAGGAGTATTTCTGTTTTACATTAAGCGCCATCTAATGTCAGGGAATGAAATTGCATGTTCGCTCGGCTCATCGTCAGCGAAAATTGCCTGGGTGTGAACACAAAAAACGTGTCGAATAACGCCTGGCGAATATTCGTCCCGGTGTGTACGGGCCTTAAGGGTTTCAGCTGCTTCTGCTGCTCCCAAAGTTCCTTTTTCTCATCCCAGAAATCCTGAACATGCTCAGCGTGATGCCATCATCTTCAACTTTTCTTTACGACTAGCGCCTCTTAGTGGTGAATATCAAACCCACATTTCTCTATGACAGATCAAATAAACTGGAGACCATTTGACACAGCAATCCAACATGAACCCTTACCATGTCAATCCAAACTAGCTGATGATGCTGCAAGTTATTGTGAAGCTAGCTCTCACCATGCTGGAGACAACAGTGGATTCTGAACACAGAGCCTTTAAAAACCCACGGGAAACCCATCTATTTTCTTCAAATAGAAAATCCTTTGAATGGTTTTCTGAATAAATGGAAGCTGAATACTAATTTGGACGCCAACTTTAACTAGAGCCCTGCGCGGGACTATTTTCTTCATCCCGCCTGCGCCCGCTGAATTTCTGACCAATCCTGTCCCCTCCCGCAACCTATGCGTTACATTCCCGCCCGCACCCGCAAAACTCATAGACTTTAGTCCCGCACAGTAATAGAGATGCATTGATTTTGTATCGTCTCCCGTCCCGCAGGAAAAAAACATGTATTTGTATTGACATTATTAAAGAGATTCATGTCCCTCCTCCAGCCTCATCTTTTCATGGATTCCTTTTTGTTGTAATGTGCAACTTAATTATTAAATATAATATATTTTCACAAATCCTGTTCGGTTAAAAGTGTGCGTGTGTCCGCGCGCAGACAGACGGCCGGAAGCGCTGAACCAGCTGGTAAAGATGCAGGTCAAAGTCATTTGAATTTATGGAGGAAAAAAAACATTAATGGTTCAACAGAGCTGAAAATCTATGAATTAATTTTTTCCTGATGGAAAAACTTTTTTTTTAGCTTCAGCCTTTTCCAGTTTTGGTGATTCGCAGATCTGAGAACCATGCATTTCTCACGATGAACCTCGTTTGAGGTTCTTTTCTGTTTCATCAATTGACATGTCCCTGCCAGGCAACCTGCTCCATCCTTATCCGCGCAGTGTTGCCGGATAGATTGACAGCTCTTTCATCCGTGTGCTGCGCTAGAGCGCCCCACTATCGTGTCAACCTGCTATGATGACCGTATTTTGCGCGCTCTGTGTAGGACACACTGGGAGCGCGGGGAAAAACAACTCTCAGCTGTAGAGGATATGAACAGGTGAACAGGTAGAGAGGAAAAGCAGGTGGAAAGGTGGGGGAGGAGCTTTGGCTTCAAACTGTCAGAGAGATGGAAACAGGGGTGTCAGATACAGACACAGCTTTCACTGTGGGAGTTGAAGCAGAGACTCTCTCAGGTTAGATGACAGAGGCCTTTGGGCCTACCTGGTGCATTCACTGAGCTGAGGGTACATAAGAATCCAACAGCTGCACAGCCTAAAGTAGTCCGCCAATATATATTCATGGCAACACTGATCCCGCGGAGTTTTTTTTTGCTGCCAACTCCCGCCCGCAGCACAATTCAAACCGCCCAATCCCGCGAGATTTGGGTTCCCAATGCAGCTCTCTAACTTGAACATTCTACAGGCCGATTTCGGAACATTTTTTTCTGACATGAAATGGATCCGTGATCTAAAATAGGTTGGAGATCCTGATTTACGAGATCCTGATTGAGACAGATCAGTTTCTATCAATAATCAGAACAATCAATTCAATTGATGAAGAAAATCTGAACCAATCATCAGTTTGTTTCAAACACGGCTGTAGACCTTATTCTTTCTTCTCATCCTTCAGGGAGTTCAGCTTCTTTACTGACCTCAGAGTCTGCAGTCTGCAGTCTGGACTCTCCAGAAAACCACACAGATGAGGAACTCCTGAATCCCGCAAGTTGTTTCCGCTTAGGTCCAGTTCTTTCAGATTAGATGGGTTTTTCTTCAGAGCTGAGACCAGAACTTCACAGCTGATATCTGACAAACTGCATCTCTTCAACCTGCAACCAGACAGAAAAGTGTGTTCAGGAGCAGTGATGCAGCTGGAGGTCCAGGAACTTGGTCCATTCAGTCAGGTGGGACCCGCTTTGATGACAGACTGACAGATGACATTTTCACTGTTTGCTCATTTCTTTTGGATTTGGACCCAAAAACATGATCATGAATGAAAATGCAATAGATTAGAAATGACTTGAAATTAAGTTAAAACAGAAGAGGAATTGAAATGTCATTGATCATTATGAAATATTCATGACTACATATTTACAATCCAATAGATTTATAGGGGCTGCACGGTGGCGCAGGGTTAGCAAGTCCCGGCTGGGGGACATGAAAAACAACATTTTTGATTTGATTTGAAATGGTTTATTTCAAGCAATCAAATAGGAATAATACACAAAAACATTACAACAGGGCTCCAGACTAACTTTTTTCACTAGGAGCACTGTGGCCCCCAACTGAAAATTTTAGGGGCGCAACCAGAAAATTTAGGGGCGCATACCGTAAATAAATAATGCTAACCAAATCTACTAATTTCCACTGTATTACTATTAATAAATACTTTATTAATAGATGCAAAAATTACAATGTGCCGTTTCAAATTCAGTGTCACATTTTAATCTGCACTTTTGAAAATGCAACAACAAGGTAAACTGACAAAAGCATCATGACAGTACAAATAAGTAAAGAAAACGGATGGAAATGTATGTTGGTGACACCAAAAGCGTGTTTGAGATCACCCAGGTGGACTCAACGCTGCACAGATCACCTGGTGTGTGACGTATATTTTTGTTTTTGCTCCAACATCTCCTGTCAATCAAAACAAAAATATCACGAGAAAGGGGTGGGAGCAAGGCCCCAACCTGAGCGAACACAGCTGGAAATTTAGTACTGCACTGACTGAAAGCTGCCCTGATGACTACAAAACAATGCATTATGGGGCATGTATCCTGATGGTTTTTGTAGTTCAGTGATCAAACAAAATAATTTAAAATACCAATTGATTAAAAAAAGGCTACATACATTACAAAACATTCAACTAAGCATAAAATATACAATAAAACAGATCATTCCCCCCCCCCGCCTGGTCTCCCCAACGATCCAGGCGCGGCGCTGGTTCATCTTAAACACATCTATCATTGCATTTTCCCCACGTGTTTTCAGTGTGTCTAAAACTAAATCTTGTCACTCGCACATATTTAAAGTTCAAGCCCCGTTAGCTGTCACGCATGTAGGTGTGGGACATTTATTCTCCTCAGCTGACCCGACTCCCGCGGGAGCCGTGTGCTGTAACAGCCGTGCATAAACCGTTTGTGGTCGGGGGTGACACGCCGGCGTGCGCTTAACCAAAACCCTAAACCTTCCACCGGGTCTGTGCGACCCAGAGAAAAGTTCAGCACGGACTGCATGTATTTAGAAAATTACGAGCGAAAAAATACGTTCTAAAGGAAAGTAAGGAACTCCTTAATGTGGTCCGGGGAGGGAGGGGGCTGTCAGGTGTCCTGCTTTCAAGCCCGTCATTGTCACGCTCCCAAGAGTAAATTACCGCACTGTGATTGGTGGGTCAGCTCCGCGCACGGCAATGAAAAAGTGTCTTTTATACAAACTGGCGGCCCGAATTAAAATTGAACTTTCATATTAAGGCGGGGGCTGCAAAATATCATCTTGGGGGCCGCGAGTTTGAGACCTCTGCTGTAGACTCTGGCCCTGGTACACCAGCCGCAGGTCGGAAGAACGAATCAATAGTTCACTTACCTATAGCTCAGACGCACATATCAGGTTGTGATGATATTTGTTTCCGTTTCCGTCCAGAAAGAGATGAGACTCCACTTGGCAGATGTTCCACATTTATTCTCTTGCTGATTCATATTCCAGGTCAGTCTGCAAACAACTAAAGATCCCTCTCATCACTACACAAATAGCACAAACTGACCTGCTGTCATTAACATTTTTTGGGCTTCCCTTTCCCTCTCGGGTTGATGCGGGACAGTGAACCATCAAACTGTTTCACAGAGATACAGAAACACTGTGGAAGCAGCTGTCATACAGACAAAGCTCACTAGGCCGGAATGAACCCAGACACGGAGACGTGATTACCCATGTTTTTGTAGAGCTCTTCATAATAAATAAACCTGATCTCTCAACATCATCTGTGTCTTCCATGCATTGTAAACAGCATAAACACAGACATCGCTCCATGTAGTGATCAGGCTAAAAACATTAGCTGGAAGCTCCTCCCACATGCGGCCGCGGCGTCAAGCTCAGGAACACTTTTGGACAGGCGGGAGACAGAGAATTTGCTGCGTGAATCGCATTTGGTGTGAACGCAGCATCACGGATATTTTACTAAATTAGCACACGTGTTCCCATGTGGAAATCAGTCAGCCAAACAAGTCGCTCGCTGTCTCATCAAGGACTTTTTCACTTTATTTGGTTCCTCAGTACATCCATTCTGATCAAGGAGCACATTTTGAGAGCGTCTCCTGAAAGAATTGTTGCAGATGGATTGAAGAACCTCCCACTACTCCATATCAGCCAATGGGGAATGGAGTTGTTGAAAGATACAACACGACTCTGGGAACATGAGAAGAACTCACTGGATTTGAACCATTTTTATGTTGGGAGGATTCCATGGTCGCCCGTTGATGTGGTTTTTCAGAAATAGACTGGTTGTTGATTATCATGAGTAGGGATGGGTATCGTTAAGGTTTTAACGGTACTACTACTCTTATCAATACTGCTTATCAATCCGGTATTTTAAAAGTACTCTTATCGATACTTTATGAGGACGAAATAATATTATAAATAAATATATAAATAACAAATTAAGAACATAAAGTGTTTTATTTCCTCATTTTGCAACAATATTGTTTTTTTTAACCAAACATTTTACTTAATACATGAGAATGTTCCAGACAGGATATTTATTTAATTTTTTAAACTAATTATTTTTATTCTTTATAAGCGTGATGTTTCCTTTGATCTTTTTTCCTTTTTCCACAACTTTGAATAGACTTTTCTGTCGGTCAAACACCCAGAGTTAAGTTAAGTTAAGTGAAATAATGGAAACAAATTCACTTTGATGCAGACTCCTTTTATGTTCTTTTTTTTTTAAAAATCCAGTCAACCCAATAAATTATATTAATTTTATGGATGAAGAATATCATTAGTTATTAATGATTATTAAATTTTAGGAAGCAGCTGTTAGTTTGTTGCGGGTCTGGAACCATAAGCGGTGAGTCTAAGCCCCGCCTTTCTACCTGTTCGTTGTTTGCTCAGCCTGCAGCCCCCCCCCGCACAGCGTGTTCACAGACAGCGCAACATACGCTCATCGTGGCAGCAAGGACTCCTTGACGCAGAACTTCATCGATTTACAGGTAAAAGGGTGTTCTTAGTAAATAGGGGGATAAAAGGATTTTTTTTCGGGGGGCGCTGACGTGTCCCCTACGACTTGAGATCACCACTGTCTGTGTGTGCACTGCCTAACCTTGTGTGTGTGGGCGCGGCGCGTACTGTCTGAACAGCCCCGGCCCCGTGCACACAAATAGCCAGACCAGTGGCGGTTCTACACTGACTTACTCCCTGGGCGAGTAACCCCACAGCCCCCCCCCCCCCCCCGCACACCTACAAAATTTGACCACATCCTGTTGTGTTCCCTATCTTCTATTTAGCTATTTTACACAAAACAATGCATGAATGTTCTAGACTCATATTACAGGGGGGTCAAACTAAGTCACACAGGGGGCCTAAGTTAAAAACACGCTTAAAGTTTTGGGCCGAAGAAGATAAACATTTAATGAACACACTAAAGCTAAACTTTTAAACCTTTTAAACTGAACTTTTTGAACATAAATATGAATAAAAACAGGAACACAAGTTAAACCTTAAATAATATGTTGCTCCCCATAGAAATATATTCTGTCAAAATTATACAAATATGAACATGCTGCAGGACAAAACAAAGAAAGCCTGGAAATATTAATAAGAAATTACAAATCAAATAATTCCATTTTTTTGCTCTTTTATCATTTTTTAGAGCATTTTTTTTTAGAGCCGGACTCCTGCTTCATTTTTAACAATAATTTCTTAATGTGTGACGCCCTGTGTGTGTCTTTGTGAAACATATCAGAGGGATTAGATCTAAAAAAAAAACTTATTGTGATTAATATGTTTAGGTCTTATAAAACATTAAAGACTAAATCATAGAACTCGTCAGTGGGATTACTCCAAAAATATTTGGCATTTCCCTAAATTTGTGCAACACCAACAGCAGAAATCCTCCAAAAAACCTCAATCCATAAAAAATGGTCTGCGCTCATCCCCCCTCCCCCTCCCCTTCCCTCTGACACACGCGGCTCCGTCTCTATGACGGGAGGCGCAGCTGCGGCCCAGAGTTGATTGTCAGATAGAAAAAGACTCCCCTCACGCCTGTTAGTGTGATTCAGCCAGCCACCGGCGAGTTGCGCCCCCCTCTCGAGTTTTTTGACTAATGTTCCAAAGACTACAGCAAAGAGGTGTGGCCGCAAGCGTCTTGCAGCAGAGGGCGGTGGTCACGTGCGTGTCGGGTCTGCCGTGTCAGAGCAAAGTATTGTGGGAAATAATCCCCATTGCCTGCTTTTGTCGAAATTGAGTTGAGCACGGGTGTTTGTTCTGCCCAATTCCTTTTCATGTGCCTGTTTTACGTTTTTTCACTCTGAGTTATTTCATCTTTTATTTTTTTATTTTTTTACATTTTTTTTTTTGCACCATAACTGTGAAGAGCAAAGAGGAGGAAGACATTCTTAACAGTTTGATGTGTCAAAGTAAAAGTGTTAAGTGTCGGCAGCTGAAGCAATTTCAAATTAAAAGCTGCAAGCTTCCTCTTTGAATATCGTAGCACAATATGAGTAACGCATATGAGTAACGCACGCATCGGGCACGGCAAATGCCGCCCCCTATGAAGTGCCGCCCTGGGCGACCGCCCACATCGCCCATATCTAAAACCGCCACTGAGCCAGACAAACCTCTCCTGTTCAGCGAAAACAGCGAAATTAACATCATCATTAATTAAAGGAAAATTGACTGACTTGATAAGTTAAATATGGCAGATAATGTTTATATTTGTGGGACACAAAAAAAGCGACTTCTTCAGTACCGATAGCAGAACCGTTCAGGTCAGTTCTTAACGATACTGCGGTCTTGAAGAATGTGGCCCCGGGGCTCGTACAAAACCGGGGCTCGGTACCCATCCCTAATCATGAGTTTGTCACCCAAATGAAAAATGACCTTTGAAAAGCCGAAAGGATTACTGAGCAGAACTGACTGAGATTGTTGTTCTGATGTTTTACCGTGAAGCATGAAATGTCTTGCTATATTATTAAGAAAGTGTCTATTCACACAACATTTTCCAGATACGTGCAGCTTGCCTTAAACCTTCTTCTTGGCCACATGGAGTGGCCACAGTTTGCCCCTGGGGCCTCTGGGTGGTGGATGGGGGGCAGGGGGCGGGCGGGACGAGAGAGTCTGTTTGGGGGGGGGGGGGTGCTGTCTCGTCCCCCTGGAGTGTCTGGGGTCGGCCTGTGCCCCAGCTGGCTGGGGCAGCGCCTGGTCTGGGCGGGAGTTTGCCTGCATCCGGGGCTGGGCCCCTGTCGCCTGTAGTCCCGGGGTGGGTTGGGGTCAACCAGGTTGGCCTGCCTGTGCACTGGCCACCTCATGTCGGCTTGGACGGGGCTGATGGAGGACGGACAGTTGACTGGATGAAGGGGGTGGGGGTACTTGTGATCGGCGGGGTTCGTCTGGACGGTCCGGGGCTCAGGCCAGACCAGAGCCCCCATTGGGGACCTGGTTGCCTCTGCCACACTGCGCAGCCTAACCTGGTGTATTGTGTCTGGGTGGGGGTAGATTGGTGCCACTGGGGTTCCAGTGGCACCAATCTGGGGTTCCAGTGGCACCAATCTATCTTGGAGCATTACCAGTCTATGACCTGTTCTATTTTGGTAAAACTGCTCTTATGTATACTGATACTTCTAATGATCTTGGGTTTATTATTCATACAAATATGATGTTCTCAGCAGGAAGGCAGGTGTTATCAGATTCTGCTGGGTGGAACTTGGTGCAGTGATAAATCAGATGAAGGTCTGTCCGGACTTCATCTTTGACACGTTTAGTCAAGCGTACAATGCCATGATGGGATCTGTTATTGGATTTTGCAGAAGTCTGGGGTTATGAAGACGCTCCTGAGCGTGACAAGGTCCAGAACAGAGCAATGAGATACTTCCTGGTGTATATAGGTTCACCACTAAAGCTGCCATGGAGAGGGACTAGGGGGGGCCTTTGTGATCAAACAAAGTTCTCAGATTATGGAACCGGCTGGAGCCTTTACCTGAAGACAGACTTCCACGTGACATTTGGGATTGGGATAGAGCTCATATTTCTCCCTGGTGTAAAGACGTGTTTAATATTTTGGCCTCCGTAAACTTAAAATCATTATTTTTTAATAGTTTAAAAAATGTAAGATCGTTAATGTTAAAGAAACTTTAGTTGATATCTATGAAAAAGACTGGAAACTGAAACTGCTTCAAAAACCAAATTTACAAACTTATTTGCAAATTAGGTATAATTTCTTTACTGAGCCATATGTTATGTACAAGAGGACAGAGATTCTCAACTCAGAGCAGGAGTGCTCCCCCTTCAGGTGGAAGTAGGGCGCTTTAAAGGTGTACCTGAGGAAAAGACTGTGGGGTCTGTGAGCTGCAAGTGATGGAGGATGAATATCATTTTCTGTGTTTAGTTGTTTAGCTGTTTTACTCTGTTTTGCAGAGTTATTTTGTCCTACTATGCTTACGTCTCTGCACCATGAGTGAGAGTGAAGGAGAGGATTATGAGTTTATATAACACCCCTACAAATAGTCACTGTAATGACAATGATGGAGAATTATTTAATGAATTTTTAAACTCAGTGCATTTTTTTCCGTCCTTTTAATTGTTATAAAAATGAGCATATCTGCCGGCTCAAACTTAGACATATGAGAGTTCAAGAAATATAAGTAATTAAGATGGAAAAAAGATTAATGGAGTAATGTGACATTTAGTTAGATAAATACGTAAATTTGAGTTGTATAAACAATTATTGAGTCTTATAGACGTAAGAAATTAGGTTGAATAAATTGAACAAAATTATATATATATATATATATATGCGTCACAAGGAAAATGGAAACAAGATCAGAGACTCATGCGTTTACTTTGTGTGTTATTTGTCAAAACTAAAGTAATTTAGTTTTGAAACTATTCTATTTTTGTACCTTTTTATCTTTCTTTACAAAAAACAAACTCTACCAAAAAAAAAAACATATTAAAAGATCTTGGAAGAAACCCCCATCTTGTCCATTGACTAATTGTGAACCTTCACAGAGGCGTTGGAAAAGGCCCATGCAGCTCAATGGGGATTACTGGACTTCTCTCTGTAATCACAATTACCTGAAGATTACGGGACATTATTATTATGATTCGGAGTGGAACTGAGGTCAAATGCTTGAACTGTTGTGGAAACAGTAGAGCAGCATTTTGCTTATGCTGCACTGAGCACTCCTTTTTTTAATATATTTTTTTATCTTCTGTCGAACAGCAGAGAAAACAGATAAGAGCTGAAGGCTTTTTGTGTTGGACAGGTTTTATTATCACAAAAAGAGGTTATAGAACTTCAATAAACCAGAGTGTAAATTTGTATAAACCCCTTTTTGTTTTATTAGTTTTTATTTATTTGTTACATTTTGTGTGTGTGTTGAGGGAGAGGGGAAGAATGTGTGAAGGGGGGGGGGGGTGTGTGGAAGAGAGCAAAAGGAAGAGAGGTGGAGAATGTGGTGGATACATGCACTGATTTGAATAAGTTATTATTGTAAGATGTAACAATTTTACCAGATCTGCTGGAAAGACAAATATTACATCAAAGGTGAAATTCTGACATGAAGATGAGCGGGAAAATATCTGTCCATCAATAATACACTGTGGGGTAGGAGGAGGGATGAAGCAGACAGGGAGCAGTGTGGCAGTGTGCACGTGGGGGTGGAGATACATGCATGCTGCCGAAGTGAACCGTGTGTTCATAAGGGGAACCAGATCCCTCCCAGCCAGACCAGGAGAGGGGAGGAGAGATCTCCAGGCCAGGAGCGCCCCCGGCGTTAGGACCCAAGCAGCCCAGGAGGGGGGCGTTAGGACCCAAGCAGCCAGGCGCAGAGAAGGCCCCCCGGCGCCCAGAGGCATAAGCAAACCGGCATCTGAGACAAGGACCAAGGACGAGGCCAGGGCCCCGAGAACCCACGAGCCGCCCACCACCCAATCGGCACCCCGCCTCCACAAGCAAGCCCCGACACCTGACCCGGGTAACCCAGAGATCGCCCCGCACCCACAGCTCCACCCCCCCATAACCCTACCCTCTACAACCCTATCCGACCCCTCCTCCCATACCCCCTCTAATGCCCTACCCACTCTGCCTACCCTGAGCCCAGAAGGCACCAGCCAAGGGAACCCCTGTCAAGTTGCTGGCAGATTGCGCCCTGAATCTGAACCAATCATCAGTTTGTTTCAAACACGGCTGTAGACAGAAAATCTTCCAGTGAAACACCAGAAAGTTCTTCACCTGATCTATTCTTGTCATCCTTCAGGGAGTTTAGCTTCTTTACTGACCTCAGAGTCTGCAGTCTGCAGTCTGGACTCTCCAGAAAACCACACAGATGGAGAACTCCTGAATCCTGCAGGTACTGGTTCCTGCTCAGATCCAGTTCTTTCAGATTGGACGGGTTTTTCTTCAGAGCTGAGCCCAGAGCTTCACAGCTGATCTCTGACAAACTGCAGTTCTCCAACCTGCAATCAGACGGAAAAGTTTGTTCAGGAGCAGTGATGCAGCTGGAGGTCCAGGAACTTGGTTTCAGATGGTTCTGCTGGTAGTTTAAGGGTTTCAGATGCTTCTGCTGCTCCCAAAGTTCCTTTTTCTCATCCCAGAAATCCTGGATGTGCTCAGCATGATGCCATCATCTGCATATTTTCTTTACAATTAGCGCCCCTTAGTGGTGAATATCAAAAACATATTTCTCTATGACAGATCAAATAAACTGGAGAACATTTGACACAGTAATCCAACATGAACCCTTACCATGTCAATCAAAACTAGCTGATGATGCTGCAAGTTATTGTGAAGCTAGCTCTCACCATCCTGAAGACAACAGTGAATTCTGAATACAGAGCCTTTAAAAACCCACGGGAAACCCATCTATTCCATTCAGATAGAAAATCCTTTGAATGGTTTTCTGAAAACTGGAAGCTGAAACTAATTTGGACGCCAACTTGAACTTTCTACAGGCTGATCTGTGAACATTTTTTCTGACATGAAATGGATCCATGGTCTAAAAGAGGTTGCTGATCCTAATTTACAAGATCCTGATTGAAACAGATCAGTTTCTATCAATCATCAGAACAATCAATTCAACTGATGAAGAAAATCTGAACTAATCATCAGTTTGTTTCAAACACGGCTGTAGACAGAAAATCTCCCAGTGAAACATCAGAAAGTTCTTCACCAGATCCGTTCTTCTCATCCTTCAGGAAGTTCAGCTTCTTTACTGACCTCAGAGTCTGCAGTCTGCAGTCTGGACTCTCCAGAAAACCACACAGATGAAGAACTCCTGAATCCTGCAGGTTCTGGTTCTCGCTCAGGACCAGTTCTGTCAGATTAGACGGGTTTTTCTTCAGAGCTGAGCCCAGAACTTCACAGCTGATCTCTGACAAACTGCATCTCTCCAACCTGAAATCAACCAGAAAAGTGTGTTCAGGAGCAGTGATGCAGCTAGAGGTCCAGGAACTTGGTCCATTCAGTCAGGTGGGACCCGCCCTGATGACAGACTGACGACAGATGACATTTTCACTGTTTGCTCATTTTTTTTGGATTTGGACCCAAAAACATGATCATGAATGAAAAAGCAATAAATTAACATTGACTTGAAATGAAGTTAAAACAGATGAGGGCAAACCCACCTGAGCATAACACAGAGAATACAGTACACTGATGGGTTAGTGACCTCATGTTTGTTATAAAACGCAGTGCACGATGAAAAACAGTGTCCAGAGCATGTAAAGCATCAGCAGAAGCAATCATATAAATCACATCACCAAAATCAAGGACAGACATAAAAGTGGCAGTGACAAGTTTCTTACAGATTCTTACAGAGCGATAATGTCTGCTGAAGCTTTTATGTAAAGTGAATCACGTGTGTATCTGTCTCTGTGCAGAAGTCTGTGACATAAATCTTCCATCATAAATGTATGACTATTTTTCCAACCTGTAAATAGTTGTGTACATGTGTAAACTAAGTTGTGCAATTTACTTATGACACTTACGTTTTGACATTGTATTATTATCTCCCCCATCTCTAACATCCCACTCTATCTCTTTTTATTTATCTTCTTTTCTTCCGTCCGGTACAACAAGGAATGCATACAAATATAATCATCATAAATAAAGTTTAGCCTTAAATACAAAAGGGGTTTATATAAATATACTGTTTGTCTGAAGATCCATAAACTCCTATTGTAACAGTAACATCTGTCCAACACAAGAGGCCTTCAGCTCTGATCTGCTTGTTCAGCTGTTGGACAGGACAAGTTTAAGAAAGAAAAAAGTTCACTTTAGAAAGAGTTGTGTCCCTCAAAGTACTTTTCAATTCAATTTTGGTAAAACTGCTCTTATGTATACTGATACTTTTAAGGATCTTGGTCTTGTTTTCCATATGAATATGATGTTCTCAGCAGGAAGGCAGGTGTTATCAGATTCTGCTGGGTGGAGCTTGGTGCAGTGATAAATCAGATGAAGGTCTGTCCGGAGTTCATCTTTGACACGTTTAGTCAAGCGTACGATGCCATGATGGCATCGGTGTTATTGGATTCTGCAGGAGTCTGGGGTTATGAAGACGCTCCTGAGTGTGATAAGGTTCAGAACAGAGCAATAAGATACTTCCTGGTGTATATAGGTTCACCACTAAAGCTGCCATAGAGAGGGACTGGGGGGGGGGGGGCTTTGTGATCAAACAAAGTTCTCAGATTATAGAACCGGCTGGAGACATTACCTGAAGACAGACTTCCATGTGTCATTTGGGAAATTTCGGTACAATTGAAAAAGTGGACAAAGATTCTCAACTCAGAGCAGGAGTGCTCCTCCTACAGGTGGAAGTAGGGCGCTTTAAAGGTGTACCTGAGGAGACTGTGAGGTCTGTGAGCTGCAAGTGATGGAGGATGAATCTCATTTTCTGTATTATTGTCCTTTGAATGAAAAAAAACCAGACATTGTTTGTATGAGGTGATAGAAAAGTAATGTCCAGATTTGTTTTGGTTATCTGAACATAACATTTTACGTTGGCTTTTTGAAAATCAAAGTTTATTTTTGGCAACTTTTGATGCAAAGGCATGGACAATAAGAATGGACACTTTGTATTCTTTTAGACTCTGGTAGGGTGGACTATTGTATATTGTTATGTTAGTTATGGGATGGCCATTTTCTGCCTTCCAGTGTCATATAAGCTCATGCAGGCTGGACACATGAGTGCATGACACTTCAATCAAATCAAACTGAAATTTAATAGAAATTAAAGGGGGGGAGGGGTAATGTAACAGGTGTAAAAATTATTGTTCAATTCAGTAAAATGGAAAATTAATGCCACTTCTTGTTGGAATAATGTCAAATTAAAGGATTGTGGGAAACCCCCTGATGATAGATGCGGTTCCCAGGGAGGTAACATCAGAACTATGTCATGAGTGAAAATGACCATAAATGGTTCAATTATTATTCCTAATTGTAATCTTGGCTTGGCTGGTGAAGAAACTTGTCAAATCTTTCATCTTCCATTTTTGTCCCTTTAGTAGCATTTAACTGGCTACTAACAGGTTATTGGATTGGTCGTTGGAGCTGTTTAACGTCTCGCTTCTTTCTCCAGTCAGAGCCTCTGTGCTCACAGATGATCAGCTGGTGTCCTTTGTATTTCTATCTGGAATTGCAGGTCTGTTTCCATATGTATTCATTTGTTTTTGAAAGCTGTCAGTTTTGTCGTGTTAAAAACTCAAAATACATTTAAAGCCGTTCCATTTTTTTGACGGAGTTTATCACAGATTTTGACTTTCAACAACAAGCTAGCTTTCAGCGGCTGTAGCTAAATGGATAGAACAGCTAGCAGACCAATCAATGTGGTTGACCATGAAGGTGTATTGCAAGAAATGCACCAACTTCCCTCTAAAGCTACTGCTGT
The DNA here is from genome assembly GCF_053564925.1 of Oryzias latipes. Classification (NCBI taxonomy): domain Eukaryota; kingdom Metazoa; phylum Chordata; class Actinopteri; order Beloniformes; family Adrianichthyidae; genus Oryzias; species Oryzias latipes. The sequence goes on from NC_136238.1 coordinate 24,128,729, forward strand.
GAAAAACATCAGCAACCTATACGAAGATGAAAAAGATAAAGAAGGCATTTGAAAAGACCCATGCAGCTCAATGGAGATTACTGGACTTCTCTCTGTAATCACTATTACCTGGGGCCAGTTGTTCAAAAAGTTTAATCTGGATCAAAATGATCTGGATTTGGAAATCACATTTTTTCCCATGCAGGATCAGGTAATCCGTCTTACTTTTATGCCGGTTTTTCAAAGCAACATTGGACCAGATACACAGTTTTCAAGATTACCAAATCCAGATTACCTGTGCTCTAAATGGGACAACATATAAAAACACGGGCTACCAGCTATGTAAAGTACAGGTAGAAGAGCCAACATGGGGTCACTGTAAGAGTTTGTTATTCTGAGACAAAACACAAAAATAACAAACATCCACTTCCATTCATAATTTCTTTTATGACCCCTCATCTGAGTCACAAAAAATAAAAAAACAAATATACATTAACAAATACATTGTGGATATTTTGAAAACGTCTTAAATAAAAATGAAAATAAAATAAAATGATTTCAGATTCCTTCTTTCCCTTTTGAACAACCCATTTTCAAGATTTGATCCAATCCGATCACCAAAATCCGATCAGCTTACCTTTGAACAACTGGCCCCTGGAGGTTACGGGACATTATTAGGATTCAGAGTTGAACTGAGGTCAAGTGCTTGAACTGTTGTGGAAACAGAAGAGCAGCATCTTGCTAATACTGCACTGACCACTTTCTGCATGTGTCCAGACAGCGGGGTATTGAATATAAAGTCAGCAGACTGACTACAGCAGAGAGACAGGTCCCGTTTGAGCACACGCCGTACATGGTTCATAGTATCCACCATGGCAGTTTCTCTGCAGAACATCTGACAGCACACTAGTAAAATGCAGAAAGTTAGTGGTCCATATTCAACATAGCCCTGCTAATGCAGCAGAGCTAGAACACAAGCAGACTGATCATCATCAGAAGAAAGAGTCCCTCACATAGGATCTGACTACCAAGTGGAACAGGAAATGATGAAGGTCATACTGAGAGACACAGAACCACTGACAGATGCCCTGGTCCTATATCCAACCAAAGTCTCCATGGCAACCCTTGCTGAACTGGATAAGCTTAAGAAGCTGGAGGAAGTGCTAGAGCATTGTAGCTAACTTAGTCATCTGTGTGTTTGTTCCTTCTTTTTTAATATGATGAAATTTATGATATGTATTTCTATTAAAGGTCCATCAAGGAGCACCTGGAGGACAGAAGTTTGTGTCCTGCTCAGTGGTGCTGCCAGCATTGTGTCATCTGTCCCGAATGATGGAAACCTGGGAGCATGACCCAGCAGACTTGGCTAAATTCAAAGAGAACTTTACAACAGACATGGAAAGCCATGAGGCTAACATGAACATCACATGACTAAGGATAGCAACTGCACTTGATCCTCGGTTCAAAGAGCTCAAGTATCTGAGTGGACACCAGAGACCAGAGGTGTGGAGGTCAGTCAGTGCTTTACTCAGGGATAGGGATGGGTATCGCTAAGTTTTTAAACTGTACTACTACTCTTATTGATACTGCTTATCGATCCAGTATTTTAACGATACTTTTATCGATACTTTTTGAGAATGATAAATATATTGTAGAAAATGTATGTTTTAATATCTTATTCTTTATTATGTTACAGCTTTATCTTTAGTGTGAAGTGAACTTATTTTGAACTATCCAGATTTATGGTCATGTGACATTCCTTTTTGCTTTATGGTTGCAGCATCCTGTGTAGAAATAGGATGTTCTTTGTGCAAAGTTAGGAGTTTTCCATAGGTGCAATGAATATGCCATGGACTACATCCGTACCATCTGGGTTGAAGGTTCTTCCCCTGGGAAAGTGTGAAGATTCGTGTTCTCATGTGGAGGTTGGAGCTGACCTTTGCTCTGGATGTCGGTAAAAGGAACTTTGGGTTGTCCAGGAATGATTTACTCTGACCAGATGGGGACTCTTTTGATCATCGGACTGTGTGCGCCGGTAAAACGGGCCCCCGAGAGGCGGAGTGGATCTGAAGTTGGCAACCTTCAGATATTGGCCAGAGGAAGCAGGCGGGCTATCAGCTGACGAATCAGAGCGACCAGGGGCGGAGGATCAGCGGCCATGATCTTTCCGGAAGGCGGAGATTCAAACACATGTTAAAAAGACTGTTTTTAAAGTTTTCCATTGTTCTCAAGAAAATCTACGAGTAATTCGCATGTAACTTGTGCGTCAGTAGATCTTTACTTGGGAATCCAGATATATCTGCATTAATGTTTTAATTCGTGCTCTAGAACTATTGTCAGGGAAATTAACTTTGTGTATTTTTAATCCGGTTGAATCCTTGTTTGCTTTACCACTCTCGTCTATCGAACACGCATGGATGGAAAGAACTGAAAAGCGGAAGATTTCTTTCTTACAATATAAATAAATAACAAATTTAGAACATAAAGTGTTTTATTTCCTCATTATGGAACAACATTGTTTTCTTAAGAAAACATTTTACTTTATACATGAGAATGTTCCAATACAAAGCTGGAATGCACGTGGATGTGCTAGACCAGGGCTCTGAACCTGAACCTCTCAAAGAGCCATTTGGATCAGTTTCCCACTGAGATGAAAGCACAGGGAGCCGCAACACTTTGTGTGTTAGAAAAATGTTTTTGCAGATATATCGCGACAGTTCATTTGGCAATACTTGTATTGATTCAAAATGCTGTCAGAATATTTATTTAATTATTTTTATTCTCTATGAGTGTGATGTTTCCTTTGATCTTTTGTCCAATTTCAACAACCTTGAATGGACTTTTCTGTCTGTCAAACACCAGAGTTCAGATGAGTGAGGTGATGGAAAAAAATTCACATTGATGTAGACTCCTTTTTATTTATTTATTTTCTTTAAATCCATTAAACCCAATACATTATATTAATTTTATTGATGACAACTATGTTTTAAGATTAGGGTGTTTTCTTATCAGATAACGTAATTTCTTACAAATATATAATTGTCTAAAAATATAAGTTTACCCAGCTCTCCACAGTTACATCTGCATCTAAGGCTCTTTGTCTTTTTTTAAATTACGACTTTGAAGTCGTAAATTTACTAGAAAAATCTTCTAAATTTACAAGTTTTTATGTCATAAATGTACGATTTAAAATCGCGTAAATTTACGAGAAAAAAGTAATAGAATATGTGGAGCCTTTTGTGAAGCTTTATTTCCAGATAGGTTTAAAAAACAAAGAGATTCTAATCCTTTTGGTGACTCAAAATTAGATTATTGTCAGTGGAGCCGGGTTTCTGGGGTTCGGTGTCAGTAAAGCGGAGTTTCATCTGTAAAATAAGGAGCTCAGAGACACGTTTGAGGACCGCTGCAGTCTTTATTCTCCTTTTCATTCACGAATCCTGAAGTTCATTTGTCACCTTACATCATGAAACTGTCATTCAAACACAATGCAGAAGTAAACAGTGTTACATACGCCCCCTCCTCCAGAGGAACCTCCGTTTCAACATAAAACAATAAAGAGGAACGAAAATAATCTGTTATATTAGCATTAGAACGTTAAAAATGCCAGAAAGTTCTCCTCCTCAGACGGAAGCATCACACAGTCGGCGTTCACAGCTGTAGACACGCCTCATCCGCGTGCTCGTGCTGCTCTCTTCCTCGTACCTGACGGTGTTAAAGGCACCACGACAATCTGAGAACATGATAGGTATTTTACTAAACCACAGAGAGCCGCAGCATCTTGGACCGTTTAGCGCCATTGTACAACTATGGTAGCGTTCGTGTGTGCGCTTTCTTGTCTTGTGTGTGTGTGCGCGCGTGCCGCGTCCTGTCTGAACAACAGCCCCCCCCCCGTGCACACAGAAACCCAGACAGACCTGTCCTCTTCAACGAGAATAGCTTAATTTATATAATCATTTATTAAAGGAAATTTGACTGACTTGGTGAGTTAAATATGATTGATAACATTTATAGGTTTGAGGTTTGACAAAAAAAAAAAAAAAAGCCACTTCCCCAGTACCGATAGCAGAACCATTGAGGTCAGATCTTAACGATACTGCGGTCTTAAAGAATGTTGCCCCGGGCCTTGTTTATTACCGGGGCTCGATACCCATCCCTACTCAGGGAGGGCCATAGCAGTAGGCCTAGACACAAGAACCATTGGAGGAGCCCCCACCACCTAAAAAAAGAGCTGGTCTTTTGCTGAATCAAAAATCTTCTGATGAAGACTGCATTTAAAACTGTGTGGAGCTCTACAAGGCAGAGCCCACAATCAGCTTGGAGGACTGGCCCCTTCAGTGGTGGTCAAACATCAAGGGGCCGCCTTGCACACAAGTACATGGAGACAGCAGCACCATCAGTGCCTTGTGAGACATGATTGTCCCTCTCTGGACATGTGGTTCAGAAAAAGAGAGCTTTTCTCTCCTCTGAACAGATCAGGAGGCTTGTGTGTTTGAGGAAGTGGCTCAGTGCAAAAAGCCAGAAATCTGGGGGCAGCCATCCATTTGTTCCTGCAGTTCAGCAGAAAAGCAGAAAGCTAGTGCAGAAGATGAAAGTCTTCTTTCACTTCCATTCTTGATGCTCTACACAGACAATTGTTCTTTCATGTGGATTTGGACTTCATCTCTGGAGAATCCTGAAAACACTTCTTTAGATCTCCTTGGATTTCCTCCACTGCTGGATTCAACACAGTTGTGTCTTTAGTTGAATGGAAACGTCTAATATTCAGTCAGTGAACTTTCAATGACACTTCTTTTTGGTTCATGTCCATCAGTTGTTTGCAGCTTTTCATTGTATTCATGAAGTGTTGAACTCTATTCTAAATGTCCTTTTGTTGTCTTTGGGCCTGAGTTGAACTTTTTAGGTTTCAGCCTTTTTTTAGTATTCAGAAAACTTTTCTGAATCGAAATTTCCAAAAATAAAGATTCATTTTTGAAGTGACAGTTTTTCATTTCTAGTGGTAAATGAATCTGCAGTCATTTCTGGTTTTCAGTGACTGAATGATGCACCGACTTAAAGAACACTTTGTGTTCTTTGGTCGGAGTATTTTAATAAATAGCATTCTGAACTGTGAAAAAGTATTCCCTTTATGTAAAAAAGAACTTGTTGTTTTGTTTTTGGAATTTTATTTTGTTCATAACTGCATATTTTATCACAGATTTTGACTTTCAACAACAAGCTAGCTTTCAGCGGCTGTAGCTAAATGGATAGAACAGTTAGCAGACCAATCAATGTGGTTGACCATGAAGGTGTATTGCAAGAAACGCACCAACTTCCCTCTAGAGCTACTGCTGTGAAAAACATCAGCAACCTATACGAAGATGAAAAAGATAAAGGAGGCATTTGAAAAGACCCATGCAGCTCAATGGAGATTACTGGACTTCTCTCTGTAATCACTATTACCTGGGGCCAGTTGTTCAAAAAGTTTAATCTGGATCAAAATTTACTAGAAAAATCTTCTAAATTTACAAGTTTTTATGTCATAAATGTACGATTTAAAATCGCGTAAATTTACGAGAAAAAAGTAATAGAATATGTGGAGCCTTTTGTGAAGCTTTATTTCTTTATTTCAGTGAACTTTCAATGACACTTCTTTTTGGTTCATGTCCATCAGTTGTTTGCAGCTTTTCATTGTGTTCATGAAGTGTTGAACTCTATTCTAAATGTCCTTTTGTTGTCTTTGGGCCTGAGTTGAACTTTTTAGGTTTCAGCCTTTTTTTAGTATTCAGAAAACTTTTCTGAATCGAAATTTCCAAAAATAAAGATTCATTTTTGAAGTGACAGTTTTTCATTTCTAGTGGTAAATGAATCTGCAGTCATTTCTGGTTTTCAGTGACTGAATGATGCACCGACTTAAAGAACACTTTGTGTTCTTTGGTCGGAGTATTTTAATAAATAGCATTCTGAACTGTGAAAAAGTATTCCCTTTATGTAAAAAAGAACTTGTTGTTTTGTTTTTGGAATTTTATTTTGTTCATAACTGCATATTTTGTCACAGAGTGTAATTGTAAAATGAAGCTTTTTAAATTGTGTGTGTTTAATGTTAAAGTTGTCCTTGTTGGTCACCCATAAGACCTTTTTTTTGGTCTACTTTTCTGAGAAAACAGTCGACTCTATAATCTACAAAATCGTGCACTCTGCCAGTCAACCACACTAACAGCTACGTATGTAAAGATCTGCTGGCTTCAGCTGCTCAATAAATCCGTTCTGAACTGCCTGGTTGGAATGAGGTTTCATTGTCTGAGTGAATGTTTCATTTTGATGTGCGCTTGTTTTATGTGGCACAGGTTAGCACCACTGCTCCACTGAGAGCAATGTTCTTCAGATTATAGGTGAGTTAGAAATACACATTAATCATGTGTCAATATGTCACCTCCTGTGTGCGGCCCAGACCTTTGCTCATTTTTCTGTATTTGGCCCTCAACAAAAAAACTTTGGACACCCCTGTTCTAGAGACATTCAAAGGAAGTGTCTGTTCTAGATTCAATATTTAAAGATCTTTTCAAACTATTTTCTTCAAATAGATTTGATGTAGAATCCTTTGAATGGTTTTCTGAAAACTGGAAGCTGAAACTAATTTGGACGCCAACTTGAACTTTCTACAGGCCGATCTGTGAACATTTTTTATGACATGAAATGGATCCGTGTTCTAAAATAGATTAGGGATCCTGATTTACAAGATCCTGATTAAAACAGATCAGTTTCTATCAATCATCAGAACAATCAATTAAATTGATGAAAAAATCTGAACCAATCATCAGTTTGTTTCAAACACGGCTGTAGACAGAAAATCTTCCAGTGAAACATCAGAAACTTCTTCACCTGATCTGTTCTTCTCATCCTTCAGGGAGTTCAGCTTCTTTACTGACCTCAGAGTATGCAGTCTGCAGTCTGGACTCTCCAGAAAACCACACAGATGAGGAACTCCTGTATCCTGCAGGTTGTTACCGCTCAGGTCCAATTCTGTCAGGTTGGACGGGTTTTTCTTTAGAGCTAAGCCCAGAACTTCACAGCTGATCTCTGACAAACAGCAGTCCTTCAACCTGCAATCAGACAGAAAAGTGTGTTCAGGAGCAGTGATACAGCTGGAGAACCAGGAACTTGGTCCATTCAGACAGGTACGATTTAAAGCTTCTATTTAAAAAATGTCAGATTAAACTGTAAAATGGATTGTCAAATGATCACATTGCAGAAAAACAGCTGAAGAAGTCTTTAGTTCTCCTTTGAAAGCATTTCCTGAAATCTCTAAACTGTAGAGGGGCCTTGAAAAACATGAGGATCCATGGGCCCCAAAATGTTTAAATGTGACCCTGAAGAGGAGCTGCTGATGGTTCTGCTGGTAGTCTAAGGGTTTCAGCTGGTTCTGCTGTTCGTCTAAGGGTTTCAGCTGGTTCTGCTGGTAGTGTAAGGGTTTCAGCTGGGTTACAGGCAGCATTAGGGCATTAACCGCACAGTTTGAGTTCATCCACGGCTAAACGTTGCCACCATGTATTCGCCTCATCCTAACCCTTCTTCTGGGTCCAAGGTGCCAAGAATAAAGCACTGGCCCCACAGTTTTAGAAAATTATGAGCAAACAGTCACTTAATGATAATCATCAAAAAAAATAAAAGCATGTTCAGAAGATCATCTCGCTCTATGCTGCAGCAAGCTTTGTTTACAACAGAACTCAATATTTCTTCTTTTTACGGTAGTTTCTGGTATATTAGATTGTTCAATGCATGTCAATACGATTTATTGGGATGGAAATTGTACCATATGTAAACGTTTGTTCTAATTGGATGAAGTTTCACTGGTTCCATGTACACAGTTCAATTCCAATCTGATATTTCATCCGGTCAAAGACATTCTGCACTTGTAACCACGGCTAATGTTTTTAATGTAAATAGTACAACTGTGTATGTCAGAAGTAGGTCATTTTATTTTGTGCGCTGCACATAGCAGTGCACGATTGCAGGAATTAGGCGGCATTTAAACATCATCCAGTCAGAGCTGTTCCAACTGTGGGCACCCAGCTGTCGCCCGATTTTGTAATGCCATCTTCCCCACCTGACGAACTGACGCCGTTCTGCCCAACTACTCCTGGCTGCAGTGTGCAGACAGAGGTGTGGTTTTTATGTGGGCGGGGTTAAACGCGTTGCGCTCTGCCCACTGTATTTGATTCTTCTCCGTCACCGCAATTGTGGCACTTTAATTCGCATTTTATAATATTGTTAAATGGTAAATGGCGTATACTTGTATAGCGCCTTTCTTCCTACAAGGACAAAGCGCTTTACAGTCACAGACCCATTCACCCAGTCACACACACATTAACACACTGGTGGCGGCTCCGCTGCCAAACACAGGCGCCTGCCTACCACCAGAGGCAAGGTGGGGTTCAGTGTCTTGCCCAAGGACACTTAGACTCATGGGCGTGCAAGGCGGGAATCGAACCAGCTATCTTACGATCATGGGTCGACCACCCTACCGCTGCACCACGGCCGCCCCAATATTGCCACACACCAGTGTATCTTGAGATGATTAAATAAAGGCTCGCCATGTAAATATTTTTTTAATTTAAGAAATGATTAACCATACTATTTTAGTATATGTACATTCCAGCTTTAATAATTAAAAACAGACCTTTTCATTTTTGGCTACAGGAACAAGAAAGGCAGACTGAACAAAACTGTGATCCGTCGGTCAGGAACAAAACGGCTCTTGTCTCATAGAATTATGTCTCATATTTTGCACTAGACTAGAAAATGCAATTTGCTTCTTTTTCTCCACTGTATTTCCTGTTTCTGCTCAGTGGACTAACGCGCCACCCTCCTCTTCCTCAGCGCGTTCACAGCTGCAGCAAGTCAATGATCAGGCTGTCGATCATGTTATCAATAAACCCTGGGGACGATCACAGTCGTAGCCAAATCCAAGCAACATTAGTCTCAACTAAATGTGCCATTGTGGAAACGACTGGTGACATAATCTTTAAAAGAGAACGACAAGAACCAACTTCTTCCTGGGAACCATTTTTAACTGTCCTTCACTCTTTCTTACTTACTTATTTTTCTCTTCAAGCTGCTCATAATTGGTCAATAGCTGTTCGTGCTGAGCGGGGGAGGGGCAGTGAAAGCTGAATGGAATAGAGCACCAAGTGCACCAAAAGACTAGAAGAGACAACATCAACACAAAGACCTACAGAAATGAGAGACACTGGAAAAAGAAGCTAAATCCAGAAGCACTTCAATTTAACTGATAATGTGAAAAGAGAATTTAGATTCTGCAAGAAAACAATTCCGTCTAGAACCGGATCAGAACCAACCTGGGCCTGAGAACAGAGAGAATCTTCTCCTGAACAGAGCAGATCATGACTGACTGAAGAAACCAGATAAGCTTCTCAAAGATGAGACGCTTAGTGTTTTCTAATGTCAACCGTTACTGTGACCATAAATCACAGACAGTATCTCAGACAGCCTCAACGCGTTTAACTCCGCCCACATTAAGGTACGCCTCGGTCTGCACACTGCATCCAGGAGCTTCTGGGACTGCCGTTGTCTACATTCATAACCACGCCAACTTATTTTAGAAAATCAGGCTGAAGCAGCTCATCTGATTCTACCGATGCCTCCCCATCGCCCGAGGTTGTGTTCTCTGTGACCATAGCTGGAATGCTTCCTGACAGTGAAGCTGCTGTGAAATTGAGTTTTATTGTGGCGGAGGAGATCACCACTACAGCCAGACCATTTCCCCCCACTGCCCACACCTTGCCCCTCCCCTCCCTGATTCATGGGAGAGTAGACAGAGCCACTAAAGAGTAGGGGTGTAACAACATGCTATTTTTTCGGTACAAAAAAGTCCGAAAAACATTTCTTGCAAAATTCATTTATTTGTTTTATATAACAATAATTAAAATTGACCTACGTAGGTGATCTGCTTTATAAAATAATACAACTATTAGCTGCCAGGAACCAAAAACTTTGGATACTTAACACTGGCCTGAAAAAAACATTTTAACTTACAAATTTTTTTTCTTGAAGACCTGATTTTTACAGTCGGTGATGCCGTTTTAAGTACGTTAACAGATTGGATGTGTTACTGTGGCATACGCCATCTTTGTGTAACAATGTCAACACACAGCATTCAACTTATCTAATTGTCTTTTTCCTTCATTAATGCTGACAACAAAGCCAAAGTGTTCCCCCCCCCCACACAGGAGAGCATAAGGAGATTGGGATGGGGTCCTCATCTCTGGCCATATGTTGGCATGCTTACTGTCCGTCACCTAATAGCGTCTCAGAGGAAACTCACGGCCAACATTACTTCTGCCTCAGGGCAAAGTTAATACAGTGGCGACCTGCAGGTTAGCCCCGCCTATAGTCACTAAGACTCATGGGAAGTGTGAAATCGTGTTTATTCAATCCTTCACCAACAGAGAGAGCTATGAAGAGAAGTGAGGTTCATGTTGTTACGCTGTTCGTGTGTGTTCATAATAAATGCCTAAAATAATAATAAAATAAATAATAAATAATTTAAATGCCTGGAAAGAGATGGAGCAATTTATTACTGTGGTGCTTTTGTTTACTTTTCCTCTAGTGACTTTGTTATTTTATCACTACCTTTACAGGGCTCCAGACTAACTTTTTTCACTAGGAGCACAGTGGCCCCTAACTGAAAATTTCAGGGGCACAACCAGAAAATTTAGGGGCGCATACCGTAAATCAACATGCTAACCAAATCTACTAATTTCCACTGTATTACTAATAAATACTTTAATAATAGATGCAGAAATTACAATGTGCTGTTTCAAATTCAGTGTCACATTTTATTCTGCACTTTTGAAGATGCAACAACAAGGTAAACTGACAGCACCATCGCTGTCATGACAGTACAAATAGTAAAGAAAACGGATGGAAATGTATGTTGGTGACACCAAATAAGTGCAGCCAAGATGCACAATAACCGTGTTTGACATCACCTAGGTGAACTCAACGCTGCGCAGATCACCTGGTGTGTGACGTTTTTGTTTTTGCTCCAACATCACCTGTCAATCATCACAAAGATATCGCGAGAAAGGGGTGGGATCAAGGGGTAAACCTACCCGGACACAGCTGGAAACTGAACTGACTGAAAGCTGCCCTACAGACTACAAAACACTGCATTATGGGACATGTGTCCTGATGGTTTTTGTAGTTGAGTGATTAATTAAAATATTTTAAAATACTAATTCATTAAAAAAGGCTACATACATTACAAAACCTTAAAATAATCATAAAATATATAATAACACAGATCACACTAAGGGGGAGAGGAATATTAAAACTAAATTGAATGTTAAGGACAACTGCAACTTTCTGTTCTCCTTCAGTCTTGCTGCAGATTCACCTTCATCTCACAGCCCCCCTGGTGTCCCCAACGATCCAGGCGAGGTGCCGGTTCATCTCAAGCACGTCTATCGTTGCATTTTCCCCACGTATTTTCAGTGTGTATAAAACTAAAGTTGTTTTTGCTCGAGCGTGTTTAAAGTTCAAGCCCTGTTAGAGGATATTTTGCGGCCCCCGCCTTAATGAGAAAGTTTAGCCCGCCAGTTTTAATGAATGACACTTTTTCATTGTCGTGCACGGAGATGACTAACCAATCACAGTGGGGTAAATGACTCTTGGGGTTTCCTTACTTTCCTTTTTAGAACGTATCTATTCACTCGTATTTTTCTAAATACAAGCAGTCCGTGCTGAACTTTTCTCTGGGTCACACAGACCCGGAGGAAGGTTTAGGTTTTGGTTACGGCGGCGCATCAAACGGGTTACGGCAGCACACCGCTCCTGTCCCACGGGAGTCGGGTCAGCTGAGGAGAATAAATGTCCCCCACGTACATGCGTGACAGTCTTGGAGACCGCAAATAGCCCGCGGGCCGCGAGTTTGAGACCCCCGCTGTTGACTCTGGCCCTGGTACACCAGCCGCAGGTGGGAAGAACGAATCAATAGTTCGCTTACTCATAGCTCAGACGCACATATCAGGTTGTGATGATATTATTTGTCTCCGTTTCCTTCCCACAGATGTTTACGCGCGCTCGATTATCTCTAGGCCCCGCCCCCTCCACGCATTTTAGCCACTTACAGTGGCTTTCCCTTTCTTCTCACAAGCAGTGGGCGACTCACAGACGGGCGTCACGCGAGTGTGTGCTCGCGTTTCATGAGTATGTGCGCGAGCGTGTGTGTCTGCCTGCGTGCGTGTGGCTCGCGTCTCATTGATTATTTCATTGATCATTGACGTGCCCCTTCTACGTTTAATGTATAAAAAATACGGAGGGTGGGTCAGGCAAATTTACTGGTAGCACATGTGCGACTGGATGTAAAATTCAGTCGCACACTCTCAAATTTTGGTCGCAAAATGCGACCAATTCTGTTTATCTAAATGTAAATGTCAAATCTAAATGTGAACGATAAATGTTTCATTTCAACATTAAAGTCCAGTTTCTGACTCCCAGACTCCGGTTCACATGGAAACTGATCCACACAGAGGAACACCCTCAGAAGGAGCCTAGTTAACCGTTGGAGAGAACAGAAGACTGAGATATTCTGAAACTCTGGACCACTGATGTCTGAGAGAAGTGTTGCTGACGCTAAACTCATTCTCTTTAGATTCTGCAATTAATCCTTTATCAAATATTGTTGATCTTATGACCGCTTTACTCTCAACTTTGTTGATATTTTCCTGAATAAAAAACCAAAACACAAATATTTCAATATTTGAAAATTGAACTAATATTTCACGCCCATCAAATTGGCCCATAGCTCATTGGCTCTAAAGGATTTTCAGAACACTTTTATTGTGAGAAATAGATTTTACAGGAAGCGGGACATAAAAACCCCCCATTAAATTTCAACTTCGACCTGGTAGACTCTGGTCATTGAAAATATTGTCTGACATTAAACTGATATGCAGCTACAGATCTGCCTCTGCAGGTTTACTCAATTCTTTCATTTCTGCACCAAAACTCTTCTTTCTCTGATTTTCCTCTCTAGTCTGGACTAACACTTCTGTCTGTGTGTGTGTGTGTGTGTGTGTGTGTGTGTGCACGTGGATGTTCACATGCTCTGCTGTGTCTGATTTGAACTTTGACCTCGGTCAGCTTTCAGACAGGTTTGATCAGGATGACTAGTCTGTCATTAGTTTGATTTTTGTTTGTTTTCTGACTCTTTAAACTCATAGATTTGTCAAATGTTTCAACAGCGGAACCTTCTGTTGCCATGGAAACATCTTTGCTCTAAAGAAAATCTAAGCAGCTGTTTTCTTCCACTGCAGACTCTTCAAAGAATCAAAGATGTTCAATTTGTGGAAAATCCAGAAAATCTTTGAATCCAAACCTTTCAGCTTCAGTGAAGAACTACAAATGTAGAAATGAACCAACCAGCAGCTTCAATGTTCTGACCTCAGAGTCTGCAGTCTGCAGTTTGGACTCTCCAGTCCAGAACACAGAACCTTCATGGATGAATCCTCCAGGATGTTGTTGCTCAGGTCCAGTTCTGTCAGGCGGGACGGGTTGGACTTCAGAGCTGAGGCCACAATTTCATAGTGAGTCTCTGAGAGTCCACATGGTTCTGTAAGTCTGTGAATAGAAAGAAAGACAGAAACAGGTGATCTATGATGAATTCAGGCTGTGATGAAGTTCCTGTTGGATATTTATCTCTTCATCAGAGCTTCATCTTCATCATGAAACAGTCCTCCTCATCAGTCTCTCTCAGACCTTCATCTTTCTTTCATCTGCAGCTGGAGGAGAAGGTGGAGCTCCATGGAGCTTCATGCTGCCCTCAGTCTGTCAGTGATCTGAGGTCTGAACCACAAAGTTACCAGTAGAACATCTGGATCACAGAGACTGACAGCTGTCACTCTGACCATGAGGATGAGGAGGATGATGATGATGGTTGACAGTTGATAATTGTTGGTTTCTTATCCAGTTTTCTGAGAGTTTTCTGTTTTCATTTCCAAAATTATATTTTCATGTTTTCATCTCTGAAGCTGTAAACAACAACAGTTCATCTTCCAGTTCTGTTGCAGAACTTTGAATCCAGTTTCTTCCTCAGGTCCATGTCTCCCGTCATGAACAGAACCACAGCAGCACCAACCTTCAGGCAGAACTTTCAGAAGGTCTTCTTGGTAGAAAGAGACTAAAGTGACTGTTTCTATGGAGGAACCAGAACCTGTGTAGGTTTACAAGTTAGCTGTCATGCTAAGCTTCATTGTGCAGAGTAAGAGTCCTCCTCTACTATGACGAAGACGGAACACGTCCGTCCAAACATATCAGGTCCCATATTTTCATGATTATGAGGCGCAATTAAAAGTCCTACTTTTTTCTCTAAACTGTAGGGGGCGCCCTATGAGGCGATGCGCCTAATGTGTAGTTGTGGGACTTTAGCAGACGAGTAAAAGAAGACGATGAGAACCAACTCAGTTTTTCTCCCACTGCTTTTTTCCACGATGAGTGTGTATGTGTGTGTGCTGAAATGTGCGTGTACTGAAATATGCGTGTGCTGATATGTGCGTGTGTTGAGTTCCTGCGAGCCGCGGTCCCCCGTTTGCAAAAGGAAGGAAAGACACACTCAGCCAAGTGTGTGTGTGAGAGCACATTCAGTTTGTGTTACTCAGTTAGGGAGAACAGTAATAAAAAAGATTTTCCTCCAAAAAGAACAGAGTCTGGTTCTATTATTAACCCGCTCTGGAGGCTCTGAGGGTCTGAACAGGGAAGTGAACCCTGAAGGAAGATCCGCCTTCAGCCCTGGAGAGGATCTCCCTCACGGTCAGAAACGTCATGGCAGTAAGAGTTCAACACTAGCATGTGTGTTTTACCGGTATGTTGTGTTAACGCACCTTATCACCTGGTGGGCCTCTAGTTTGTGTCAAATACTGAAAAATTACCCATAACTGAGACCGCGCCCTATAACCCAGTGCACCCAGTGAAAATACGGTTTGTGAAAAAACACAACCGTGTCTGAGATAGAAGAACCTAAGAAATCAAGTTTTTGCTTCAGTTTCTTCTTTTAGTCATCAAACAGTTTCATTCACAGATCAATGATTTATCTAGAAAGAAGATGATGAACAGAAGAAAGAGCATTTTAGAAATGTGCTTCTAGATTGACTGACATTGTGGAAATGAAGACATCCTTTCATTCTGGACCGTCTGCTTTGTGTTCAAACCTTTCAGAAGGTTCTGGATTGGATTTCATTTGGACAAATATGATCCTTCTTTGTTCTTTAGCTAAAAGATCATATGAGTGTTAAAGACAAACTGATTTTCTTCTTTCATGTTTTTATTTCGAATCATTTTCAAACCTTTCATTCATTGTAAATCAATCTAAACACTGATCTGATTTATCATCACAATCACTGCTGGACTCACCTGAACTTCCTGCAGTTCCTCACAGCTGGGATCAGTCTCCGTTTACCCTCATCTGATGTCTTGTACTGGTTCAGGTCCAGCTCATACAGAACCTCCTCTGACATCTGCAGAGTGTAGGCCAGAGCTGAACAGTGGAACTCTGAGAGTTTCTTCTCTGATTTGTTCCATGACTTCTGGAACTCTTGGATCTCCTGATGAACTGAGAGGTCCTTCATCTCCATCAGACAGTGATAGATGTTGATGCTTCTGTCAGGAAAGACTCCTCCACTGTTTATCTCCTTCAGGTTGTTGATGGCTCTCTGGATGGTTTCTGGATTCTTCTCTGTCTGACCCAGCAGGCCTCCTAAGATTCTCTGGTTGGACTCCACAGAGAGACCATGAAGGAAGCGAACCAGCAGGTCCAGGTGTCCAGTTTTACTCTGCAGGGATTTCTCCATGACTCTACTCAGAAACTCATCCAGGGATGGGTTCTCCATGTTGTCCTTCAGGAAGTCTTCAATGACCTTTACCTTCCTGTTGGAGTAACAGTGGAACATGTAGACTGCAGCCAGAAACTCCTGAACGCTCAGATGAACAAAGCTGTAGACCGGTTTCTGGAAGATCTCACACTCTCTTCTGAAGATCTCAGTACAAACTCCAGAGTACACTGAGGCCTCTGTGACATCCAAACCACACTGCTGCAGGTCTTCTTGGTAGAACATGATGTTTCCTTTCTCCAGATGTTCAAATGCCAGCCTCCCCAGCTTCAGAAGAACTTCCCTGTCAGTCTCTGTCAGCTCTTGTGGACTTGTCTGATGTTCCTGCTGGTACTTGTTCTTCTTCCTCTTTGTCTGGACCATCAGGAAGTGGGAGTACATGTCAGTCAGGGTGGTGGGCAGCTCTCCTCTCTGCTCTGTGGTCAGCAGGTTCTCCAGAACCACAGCAGTGATCCAACAGAAGACTGGAACTTCACACATGATGTAGAGGGACATGGAGGCCTTGATGTGGGAGATGATTCTGCTGGACAGCTCTTCATCTGGGAACCTCCTCCTGAAGTACTCCTCCTTCTGAGCATCATTGAAGCCTCGTACTTCTGTCAGTCTGTCCACACATGAAGGAGGGATCTGATTGGCTGCTGCAGGTCTGGAAGTGATCCAGACCAGAGCTGAGGGCAGCAGACGTCCCTGGATGAGGTTAGTGAGCAGCACGTTGACTGAGGACTTGTGTGTGACATCAGACACCAGCGGACAGTTGTTGAAGTCCAGAGAAAGTCTGCTTTCATCCAGACCATCAAAGATGAACAGAAGTTTGCAGACAGACAGCTGTTCTGCTGGGATCTTCTGGAGTGTTGGATGGAACAGCTGGATCAGAGTGAGAAGACTGTGCTGCTCATCTCTGATCAAGTTCATCTCCCTGAAGGACAGAGGAACCACAGCACTGATGTCTTGGTTCTCCCAGCCCTCGGCCCAGTCCAGAGTGAACTTCTGCACTGAGAAGCTTTTTCCAGCTCCAGCAACTCCGCTAGTCAGAACCACTCTGATGGATCTGTGTTGGTCAGGGAAGACTTTGAAGATGTCTGGGTTCTTGATTGCAGTGTCATGGAGCTGGTTGGTCTTGGTGGTTGTCTCCAGCTGCATCACCTCATGTTGGGTGTGAGCCTCTGGTCTCAGTTCCTCTGTGATGTAGAGCTCAGTGTAGACCCTGTTGAGGAGCGTTTCTCTTCCTGCTTCTTCAGTTCCTTCAGCCACATGTTCACTTCTGCTCCTCAGACTGATCTGATGTTCTCCAAACATCTCCTGCAGACCAACATCTGCTGAAAGAGCAGAGAAGAAAGCTCCTTCATGAGTGTTCCACATGTTTCCAGAAGAATCCATCAGCAGATGATCAGGCTCTGACTCACCAGCTCTGGGTCTTTCTGCAGACTGGGGTCCGCTCCTCTTCTTCTCTCTGTGGACACTAAGGAGAAACGTTAGTGAACAACAATCAAAGCAGTCAGTGGGAAGTTCCAGACTAACTCTGATCATGGAGCAGATCCTCTCTGATCTTCAGACTCAGATATTGGGATCCAGACTGTGCTGAATGTGAGCAAATGTGTTTCCAGGTGAAACCAGAGCAGATCTAGTCCATCTGAAGGTCTAAATGATGCGTTAGCTGTGTTTGGAGCTCATGTCTGGACTGAGCTCAAAGTTCAGCTGTTTGCTTCATCCTCACTGACTGAGCTTTGTGTCCTCAAGAGTTGTCCAACGCACGGGCAATATGGGCAATGGCCCGAGGTGTAAAATGAAGGGGGGCGGCAAAATAGATGCACTACTATTGCTTTAGTTATATCACACAGTTTGTAACAGCCCGACCTGGCGACGCCCCCGCCCCGCATCTCCGCACTCAGCTGTCTTTGAGAAGAAGACGCAAATGTTTGTGAAGAAGGAGAAGGGAGGGGGCGCGGAGTGAAAACGGAGCGCCGCTGCGATTGCGCATGCGCAAAACCTGGCTGGACCATCTTCAAAGGGGGGCGACAGTTGTGAGCCGCGTCTCAGTGCTTGATGAAAATATAAAAATAAAAACTGTGACTGCGCTGCCATGTAGCAAATTGGCGTCCCTGGGTGCAGCTGCACGCGCTCCTGCTGGAAATGTGTGACGTGGGGGGGGGGTGGGGGTGGGGGGGGTGGTGGTGCTGCTGCAGTGAATCAGTTCATCTGTGGGTCGCTTTCAAATGAAGTGGCCAGGTGGGGGACCAGGGCAGGGGGTGGAATCTACTTTATAAAACCTTTTTAAGAGTCAGTCATACGGTGACATTCTATGACCTAAATTTTAATGAAAGTTTTTAAAAATTCGTACTTTTTGGGTTAAATTTGTGTGAAATGCCCAAATAAAAAATGGGAACACAAAACAATGTTGTCACTAAGGTTGGTTTAGTCGACAGACTGATGCCTTCTTGAGGACATTTATGCTAAATGTCAAAAACATCTGAAATATGGACAAAAAAGGTCAAAGCCATCTGGTGCCTAAAGAAAGGAAAGAAAATAAGAATTCCAATTCTCCATGTAGAAATGTAGAAATTCTGAGAGCAGAAAGTCAAACTAGAACAATGTGATGTTTGGAAAGCATGAAAATCTGAATCCTAGGAGTCTGCAGTGATTCTTCTCATTAGACTGGAGCTGCTGTCAGTCAGAGTCAGCAGTCAACATGTTTTCTTCTCCAACATCTCTGATGTCTCTCAGAGACTCTCAGAAGACTCAACTAAAAAGATCTCATCACACACATGATGCTCCAAGTGAGTCTGATCAGAGAGATCCAGAACTGAACCAGACCTCAAGTCCTTCATCCAGAAAACTGTTGATCATCTGAACTAGAATCCAGCCTCCTTTAACTCTGACAAACACTCACTGATCCACTCCTGAATGGATGTCTTTGATGTCTGGATTTGCATCCTTTGACATGTCACTCCTGTTGGATCCCCAGCTGGATCCAGATCCAGATCCAGGTTGGTTCCTGTGAAGAATGAATGTTGCTGGTGTGAGTCCTGAGCTCTGACATGGAGAAGATCATGGACAGTTGGAGATGTTCATCTCACCTCTGAGCTTTGCTCTGGTTGTCATGGTTACCATCTCTGCTTTTAGAGGGAGGGGCTCCCTCCGGTGGTTCCTCCCACTGATCCATGCTGCTGGATTCACTGGATCCACATCAGCTCACACACACCTTCTTCCTTCACCTGCAGAGGAAACCCTCCTCATCATCAGCTCTGATCCTCCTTCACCAACAGATCAGCTGCTCCTCCACTGATTGGCTTTTCTCTTGTGTTTCCTCTCAGGTTCAGGTGAATGCAGTCAGACAGCAGTAGGAGGCAGAGGAAGCTGCCATCAGCTGCTGCACTTCTGCTCTCCCTCCACCAGGTGGAGACATGGAGCTGCAGCAGCAACATTTCCATTCAGTCACTTTGACAAAGAAACAAGACACAGAGAACTACAGGCCTGTACAGAAGAGGATTAGGGCCATGGAGAAAGAAAAGAAAAGGGCAAAGAAATTTCTAACTTGAATCTCAGAATTCTGACTTTAAACTCAGAACTACGGAGGCCTGTGAGCTGCTTCCTTCAGTCAGCTTTAACAGCACTGTGGAGTCATACATGCTGAGTGGAACTAACGAAAATGTCCTCTTTAGGTTTCCTGTTGCATGCTTGAAGTTTACAGAGGCCACTGTGTTAACAGCACAAAAGAAGGTGAGTAAAAAGAGATTTATATATTTGGAATTTGTAAATGTAACGGCGACAGACTTATGCTTGCATTTTGTAGCTGTAAAACTTAATGATGATTAAGTACGTATGATGTACGTATGATGTTGAAATATCGAATTGAACATCTGCGACTGACAAACAGTCTCACAGAGTTTCAAGTTGTGCATTTCTGCCCCATGCAGTTTTGTTTGCATTCTGCATTTAAAGATGTTTTACGTTCTGAAAAACTACTGGACTTGTTTTTATCCGACAGATTGGTGTGTTTATGGGTGACTGTTATGGCCACCGATCTTTATTTTGACTTTATTACAATATATAGGCATCCTATCACATCATTTTATATCTTTTTTATCGTCTTATTGGCCGACATGCAAGACAGTGACCCGTTTAATAAGTATCTATTTTCATAACATTTAATACCAAACCCCACAGATTTGCTTCCTTTACATTTACGTGATTGTAAAGGAGGCGCAGGTTGCAGAAGTCACATGACACGTCGGAGTGGTGTTTGCGTATCCAAGGCAACCATCATCTCTTCCTCAGAGAATACAGACAGAAAAAACAGCCATGTGTTGATTATTTTTAATTAGTGAAGCTAACATCATGTCTATCAGATCTGCTGCAATGTTTACAGAGAATATGCTTTAATTTTTTGACAGGTGTAGTTTTGAGAGTTAGGGACAGTTTCAATGTGACGTCATCAGGTAGTTCTCCAAAATAAATCAGATAATTGACTCAATGCAGATCAGGATGTTCTAAGAATGCATTTTCACAGTCAATGAAAGGATGCACCCGATTTTTCCCAGGTATCAAATGTTGTCAAAGCTTTGCACACAGCAATATGGAAGCTCCATGTTGGTGAAAGTTCTCATTTATCCAGGTGATGTCTTGAAATTGAGTCGTAGCATCTGGATTTCATATCTTTCTTTCTTTTACTGTGACATCAACTAAAGCGCATTTATTTATTTATTTATTTTTTAACTTGTCTTGTCCAACAGCTGGGCAGGCAGATGAGAGCTGAGGGCCTCTTGTGTTGGACATATTTTACTTTAACAAGAGGGGTTATTAATCTTCAGACAAACCAAAGGTCTGTCTGGATAAACCCCTTTTGTAATTGAGGCCAAACTTTATTAATTTCAACCATGTTAGAAAATCTTTGGTGTTGGACCGGACGGAAAAGGAAAGAAGGGAAGAAGAGGGGGGGGGGGGGGTATGAGGGTGATAATAGGAGGGGGGGGGGGTAAGACCATGAAGCAGCATAAAGCAACAAGTTTACTGGTTGTTTATCATTATGGTAAGGTTCAAATGTAGTACAAAAAGGGCGGGGCCTGTCTACACACACACTGAAATGTTATCAACACACCTGTTGTCCACATGTCAACATGTACACAAAACAGATAGTGTTCACGAACGCATACCTATGCCTTTAAACCAACTAGTGTGAAATCTTTCAGTCATTCAATCACACAAACTATTAGTGCAAAGGTGAGCTAACACCTGTGCTCAGGTGAGTGTTTATGTTTTTCTAAAATGGACGGTGGAATGTGAAAAGAAGGAAGGAGAGGGACCAGCCACCCCTACACCAAGACCCCCGCCGCAGCAGCAGCAGCGGCAGCCGGAACCCCCAACGCCACACGGCAGCAGGCAGAGAACAACCGCCCCCCGGGCGACCCAGTCTGCCACCCAGGCCAGGGCCAGCAGGACCGCCGCGAGGCCCCCAGAGCCAGAGAGCAGGGAGGCATGGGGGTGAAAGGGAGCGCTGCCCCAGCCCAACCAGGAGAGCAGCCCCCCCGCCGCGCCGGGAGAGCCCAACGCAGGGCCCCACCCGAGAAGGGCGCCCACAGCCCCAAATGAGCACCCCACCACCACCCAGGAGTTCCAGGCACCCCCCCCCGCCCCAACCTCAGGTTTAAGTGTGGCTTTTTGACCAAATGTGTTTAGTTGTTTAGCTGTTTTACTTTGTTTTGCAGAGTTATTTTGTCCGACTATGCTTGAGTGTCTGCACCATGAGTGAGCGTGAAGGAGAGGATGATGATTTTATATACCACCCTTAGTGAGTAATATATACATTAGTACAGTAATGTTACAGTCTGAGAAATAATAAAATGCCTGTTAGAATCACAACATTTCATCCACAAGATGCTAAAAGTGAAGCAGAAGCTGAGAAAGGAGTAGATTGAAGTCAGAGTGGGAACAAGTCACAACAAGCAGAGATTTGATCAGCAAACGGTGAACCACATTCCTGAAGGCCGTCTGTGTTCCTCAGTAACAGGGCGTGTCTGAACGGCTGCAGATTCTGCAGAACATCAAGGTTTCCTGCAGCTGGATTGAAGGAGTGCTGCCCCCTGGTGGACAGAACTCAGCAATGCAGCTTCAGGATGGAGTCGGTTCCAACAGATCAGATCAACGTTCTGTTCTCTGAAACATACTTGAGGCTGGTAGAAATAACAGGAATGTGCTCTAAAATACTATTTAGGTTGCTGCCCTGCAGAGCCTCAGGAAACACGTCTTCATGCCATCGTGTCTAACAGCGTCACTCGTGTTGGATTTTTAAAAGCACATTAACTTTCAGAATCACTATGTTGTCAGTGAACTCTGATGTCTTTGTCTGCTGCTGTTTTCCTCACAGATCAGAAACAACAGCTTTATGATGAGAACAGAAAACAACTTTTACACAAAGACTCACCGAAGAAGAAAAAAAAGGGAGGAAACTCCAACGTCTGTGTCTGCTGGATAAACTATGCTGTCTGAGTTGGAGAGCAGACTTCCTCCCTCTGTGTGTGTGTGTGTGTGTGTGTGTGTTTCCTCTGCAGTTACAAGAACTCATGTGACCGCAGCTGCAGCAGTCTATAAGCTGCTGGGTCCTAAAGAGAACCTGATTGTATTTCAGCTTTGAATTGAAATCAAACAAAAATATTTGATTAAATTTTCTTTTCCTCCAGAGATTCTCCGTAAAATCCTAAACTCCTGAGGAACTGAAGAACATTTCTGCTCTGTTCTTCATTCTCCTTCACAAAGACTGAAATAAAGATTATTAATCAGAAATCTAAGAAAAAAAACCTCATCTCTGTAGTTGATGCAGAGCAGCAGTCCAGAAGAGAACAGTTCAGAGGATCTCTCTATTTTCTCTCTAACTTTCTCTCCAACAACTGAGCAAACACATTAGAGCTGAAGGCCTTGTGTGTTGGACAGGTTTTACTCTCCAACACAAAAGGTGTGTGTGGGGAGGGAGAGGGGAAGAATGTGGGGGGGTGGGGGGTGGAAGAGAGTAAAGGGAAGATTGACTTTTTTTATTTAACAGTCTCGTTCCAAGTATTACACCGTGGCCGTGAATGGCAATCTCTCATCAGCTGCTGGCTGGGATGGCGGACTGAGCAGACGTCTCTCGCTAAGCTCTCGCCTTTTGCCCCGATTTGCAAAGTAAATGTCAGAATTTGAAAAACTGAGAGAGAACGGTTTGACTGGAAAACAGTTGCACGTTGATTGTATCTTTGTTTTGGAAGAAACATCTTTGAGTTTATTCTTTGCTCAAATGGTGTCAAAGAAAACAAGTCCGAAGCAAACTACAATGCAGCCGTCGGCCATGTGCGAGCATGACTATTCCCAGATGGACGTTGCTTCCAACATGAAAAGAAAACCACCGCCTACTCCCACAAAATCTACAAGACCACCTTTGAAGGTAAAAGCGGGACAGGAGTCAACTTCCAGATCTGATGATGCTGTTTTGGCTGCAATTGAAAGGCTAACGTCCAAAATAGAAGACTTTGGAAGTCAGCTGCGTGAAAACACAATAATGGTGGCAAACATCTCCCGGCTCATTGAGATGAACCCGGCTGAAATAAAAGATTGTAAGACAAAGATCGCAACGATAGAAAGAGCAATCCCAAAGATTGTGAAGGAGAACCGAGAACTGAAGGAAAAAGTTGCAGATCTGGAAAGATACAAACGAGGATGGAACTTGAAAATTCATGGACTGAAAGAAAAAGATAAGGAGAGCATCAGGGAACATGTGGTCGGAATTTTGTCCAAAATCGCACCACAGTGGGCAGACGTGATGGACACGACGGTGGACACGGTTCATCGACTGGGGAGGAGGGAGGAAGGAAGACATCGCCAGGTGATCCTGCAGTTCGTCACGAGGCGCCATAGAGACGCTTTCTGGAAGATCACCAAGAACTGCCAGACCTGCAAAAACCTGGGGATCCGCTTCAAGGAGGACTTCAGTAAAGCAGACCGAGAAGCTCGAGCGGCCGTCTGGCCCAAGATGGAGCGGGCCCGAGCAGAAGGGAAGAACGTCTATTACAGGGGCCATGTGGGATACATCAATGGGACTAGAGTCACTGTGGAGTGAAATATTTACAAGGAGGTGACCTACTTATTTTGCGCTATTGAGTGCATAGTTTTTTTATTTTATTTATTTATTTTTACTTTAGTTATTCTAAGGTTAAACATTTAAGTCACTTTGTTTACATAATAGCACAGATCTAAGTCAAGTATTCTTTTTCTTTGTTTTACATTTTAACTTTTATTACCAATTTTTTTTCTAAGATTTGAAAGGTCTTAATCACTATGGTTCTTTAATTTGTAATAACAATTTATATTGTTTTCCAGTTAAACAATTTAGTAAAAATCATCCTCTAATGTCAAAATTCTTAGTTTCATATTTAGTAAATAGATAGGGGTGCAGTTAACCTCTAATTTAAGACACCAGCTTTTTAATCCTAAATTTTCTCTTTTTTGATTACGTGTTTGTCGTTGGTGGTGGTGGTTTTTTATTTGACCAAATACTAGGGGTATTAGGGATTTTGTCAAACGAAAATCAGTTTCTTTTTTACAAAAGCCAGAATGTTATTCAATACATTTCATAAAGAGAATAGTTTATATTCTAAATTTCTGAAATTAATTAATAATAAACCAAAATGTAATAAAACTGTCTATTTTCAATGAAGACTATATGCTAAATGTTGTATGACGATCCCTAGTATTGTAAACTACAATTTTAATGCTGTTTGTTATTTTTTTGTTTGTGTTTTATTCGTTTTTATTTCTTTGCTGTAGTTATGTGCATGTGTTTGTTTGGAGTTCAATTAAAACAAAAAAAAATCTCTCATCAGCTTCCTAGCTCTGTGCAGTGCACTAACACGTGACTACTCGCCTAGCATGCTGGGTACTCATGCATGCTGGGTAATGCAGTTCTATATAGCTAACATCGATACGCTACAAGTGATATTCATGTACTGTGCCAGTCGCGTGCAGTGATTTTGTGTGTTTGCCAGTCTGATAATTTATTGTCTTATTATAGGTGACAATGTACTGCCCATTTTGCGCATCTGCAGTGGTGTCCCAAGGAAGGACATTCTGTAGTTCATGTGGGAAAAATATCAGCTTCCTATACAGTGTTGATACAACTCAACAAGCCAGAACAACAAGTGAAGGTAATGCTCTAAACTTTGGTCCTCTTTTTTTTTTTTTAGCCTTAGGCTTTCCTTTCAAAGTTTTTTTTTTAATATTTATTTTTAGATGTGTGAGCATGTATTTATCTGAACTCTCCTTATAGCCGAAAGCAGTGGGACAGATGCTCTAGCTACGTTTCAGAATTTCCGATCCATCAAGGACATGGAAAGGCGATCTTGTTTCAAAAAAAAAACTTAAAACAAAAATATGTTAAGGTAATTTCTCTGTTCCAATGTAGGCTAGTTATTAATTATACATGTTTTTGTGGCAATCTTAATTTTTATATACCTACTTTATGTTTTCCTGTAGATATTAATTGGAATAATGACAAGGAAGGACAGCATTCTGAAACCAGTCCGAGGATCATGTCTACCCCTGGTAGTAGAGCCAGAATAATGCTAAACAACTCCAGAAAGCGGCAGAACAAAAAATGAGAAACTTTAACCAAAATTCAAATGGTGCTCCTTACACTCTGCTGTACCCCGATGGTACAGAGGTAAAAAATATACCTGGGACCCAAACATCCTTCTCGCTACAACTGTATAAGGAGGCAATAGGGAAGGTTTATCAAAGGATTACACTTTATCTTTGTACAGTTGAAGACTTTGTCGCTCAAAGTAAGTAATTTTGATATTATTCAAAAGCAGGTAGAGCTATCTTAAAGTAATGTGAATTTCCTGACATGAGTATGCATGTTTTTACAGCAGAGGAACATGTCACTTCTGACTCGAGTGACTCAGAGGTGATCGCTATCAGTGGAGTTACAGCACAGTCAAATGGAACGTACACATTACCAAGTGTAATGGATACCATTTCCTTCTTTCCTATTTGTCTGTCTGTTTTATCATGTGCATATGAATGTATATGCATACAAGCTTCCACTCACAGTCCAGTTTTTTATATAGGTGGCTTTTGACACAGAAGTTCCTGGAACATCGAAAGATGCAATGACAGCCACATGCTACAGGTGCTTTGTTGATACAATTTCAGATTATTTCATTTTAACACTTCATTGTAAAGATATGGTAATTTATGTTCATTTTCAGCACATACACAGAACTCTATGCACCAGTTGTAATAGAGGATGAGGAGGAGTCAGGCAGTGATGCAGAAAGCCTTAGCATTTCAGAAGATACAGAGTAAGAAAGCTATTCTGTTTTCTTTTCTTTTTTTTATATTTGGTTGAATGCTTGAACTTTTCATGATATTCCAGAATTTTTTGCCTCCATTGAAATACATAGGGAATCTTTGGTACAGAAACTTGTTGGTTTGATACCCGGCGCTCGCATTCTTTACAAAAATATCTTTTTATTGTGCTGTTTTCACTTCATTTATGGTCAACTTTTATATTTTCTTCATTAATTTTGTTTTATTATTTTTGGCTAATTATACCCTTTAAGTTTCCTTTTAATTCAGCAATGTGGCATTCAAACCTTAAGCTCCTTTTATTTATTAATGTGTCTTGTTGCTTGCCGCATTGCATAAATTGTTTGTGTCTTGTAGAATGGAACAACCATCAGCAGCCAACATAATTGCAAATCTGGCATCCCAGATTGATCACCGTGCCATCAACAGATTTAACATCTGTCTTTCGGACATTTGGGATGGAGCTGTCAGAGGGTGTAAGCGTGGAACCTTTTCTGAAAATAAGGATCTTAATGTAAAGTTCTCTGATGATGAAGGGAGGTTGGAAGAAGGTATCGATATGGGTGGCCTAAAAAGAGAATTTCTCTCCCTACTCATGAGAAGGCTAAACCAGAGACCCATTTTTGATGGACCTCCAGAAAGCAGATATCTTGTCTACAATTCAACAGGTACTGTTCAGATAATCCTGTCATGGTGCAGGGTGGCTCGAGAGCCGGTTGGACCCAGACGCAGAGGCGGAGGCATGAGGATCAGAGTCCAGAGGGTTTAATGAACAAAAAACAAACAAAAAGCGCTGCAGAGCAGGATGACAAAAACCAAACAAAAACTCACTGTGGCGAGGAACATGAAACGAGACAGCATGACATGAACACCAAGACAAGGATAATGGACCAACACAGGAGGAAGGCAGAGACAAGACTTATATACAGACAGGGCAGACAAGACACAGGTGGACACGATCAGGGCTGATGGGGAACAAAGGAAGTAAAACTCAAGAAACAAGACAAGACAGGAAACCTTTCAAAATAAAACAGGAAACAGAACTTAACCATGACAGAACAAGACAGAAAGCAAAAACCAATACAAAAGAAACTCAAACCATGACAAATCCATGTTTTAAAAAAATAAAATATTTTTTTAAAGAACTTTGCCAAAAAACACTGCAGTGTATGTATTTATTGAAGATTAAACACCAATTCTGAATTTCTATTAGCAGCTTCAAGAGGCAATGAGTACAGGTTGGCAGGGCAGATGATTTCTGTGTCTATCGTGCATGGTGGACCTGGACCGAATATCCTCTCAAAGGATCTGGGGCCTCATTTATAAACGTTGCGTACGCACAAAAGAAGGCGTACGCCACTCTCTACGCAATAAGTGATATTTATAAAAAGCAAACTTGACGGGAAAATGTGCGGTCCTTCACGCAAGCTCTGACCCAGGCGTACGCACAAAAACGGGTGAAATGAGAAACGGCGACACCGTCGGCAGATGGAAGAAACACATGAAAGTGAAAATGACAATACTGCCTCTCATACAGCCTACACCAACACCCGCTTGATTTTTTTTGTTTGTTTCACTGCTGATCGATCAAACGAAAATTACAACAGAAATTTAAATGAACACATATTTGCAGAAAGAAAAGTGAAATATGTTCTGGAATATTGGCATGTTGTGCAATTCATTCTTATAAATAATATAGTTAACAGAACGAAATAATGTACAAAACTGATATTCTTGTCAATGTGTCCGTCTGGCGGAGCAGATATAGGTGCAATTAGACGGACAGATGGATAGATAGAGAGAGATGCATTAATTGTCCACTGGGTAAAGTTGTTTTCATAGTAAAACATTTCTTCATAAGCTATGGAATTATGGTATTCATGCATATGCCTTTAGTTTGTTTTATTTTTGATAAAACAATGTATGGCGTATGTCTCAACCATTCAGAAAGCAACAAGAAATTGCATTTGCGCGGAACAATTTCCCATTTCCACGTCGATTATTACCGACATCTGTAGCTTGTCAGATGTAATTAAATGGAGGGAAATAAAATGCCCCATCACAATGCGTAATGACCCACAATGGCTGATCTTGCGCTCTTAGAAGATGTGGCAAATGGAAGAATTTGGAGTGAACGCATCTTTAGACAGCAACAAGACTTGCTGGAAAACGAGGACGAGTGGCTTATGAGCCGGTTCCGACTTCCTCGAGTCGTCGTGTTGGACCTCTGCGGGCTTTTGGGGGTGTGTCACCCGGTGCATCTGGCGCGTCGGTGTTCCCCCTGCGCCTCAGTCTCCACTCCACTTAAGGGATTCCCCAATTATTGCCGCCAGTCTCTCATCAACAGGGGTCAGCTCCAGTGCCCCCCCGTGGCAGACACACTCTGGCGATGCAGCGCCAGACGTTTTTTTTGCCTCGACTTTGATGTCCGACCATTTCTTTTTTACTTCGGTCACGGCCCGAGGTTGTGAGGCTACAGCATTTGGCGTCTGCCACCGTTTGCCACTCAAGAGCCTTTTAGGCATTAGTAATGCCCACACTGTGCCCTCCAAACAACATTTTTTTCTTCTTTTCCTCCTCGCCAACGATAACTTCTACTTCACATTGAGTGAAGTTACGTTTTTTTTTTCATTTCTTCTCTGTGTTTGCCATGGTTTCGCAATCAATGAATATTAATTTGTGGGCGTTTCACGGACTATTTATGGGCAACTATAGGCGTGTCATGAAGCTGCAAAAGCTGCGCTGCATTTAGAATCGGTTGTGATTTATTGAGGGAAAGATGCGTAGGATGTGCGTGCGCACGGTTTTATAAATCTGAATATTTCTGTGCGTACGCACGTCCTATGTTTCATCCGTACGCCACTTCTGACGCAAATCCTACGCAAAGTTTTATAAATGAGGCCCCTGGTCAGCTACATGTCAGGGCAGTCCAGCTTCAACTCATCTGTAGAAGACATCAAAGATGAAGTTATAGGGACAGTGCTGCAAGAGGTACAAGGGTCACTGATGTTGGTAAAGGCAGATCTGAGGAAGCTCTTAAAGGTCGATATGTGAGGATTAATGGCGGACGAAGTGTGCATGATCAGAAATTAACCCACGCCGAGGAAGCCTGATGTTCGTGTCGGATGGTTGCTTCCGCGAAGTGTGTTAATTTCTGATCATGCACACTTCGTCTGAAATTAACTTGCATAACTTTTTAAACAGTTGAAATGAGAATTGTCATTTTTCAGATACTGAATGCATCCTCGCTGGAAAGCCTGCAAGACCTAATGCTAAGGCACAGCACAATGCTGCAGACGGCAGGGTGCTTTAAAAGCGTAGCATCAGTACAGGAAAAGCACTCAGTTGTGAGGGAGTACCTCAGGTGGTACATAATTGAACGGAACCACAGTGCAATTGAAAGGTAGCTTGGATTTTTACTTTCCTATTTGTAAGGGAACATCTATCAAAACTTTTGAAAAAAGTGCTAGTTTCTATCCATATGTGAAGTCATTCTATTTAGTTTTATGTGTGTTTATAACTGGGAAAGGCCAATGACTTAATCTATTTGGGATTTGAACTTTGGTATAAGATATAGTGGGAAACCTTAATGCTGATATTTTAATTATTTGTTACACATTAGACAGAAAACATTTGAATGCTCACTCATTACCTTATCAGATAATCCTACATTTAACCTTTACTATGTGACCCGTTTTTGTATTCCAGATTCAAAGATGGTCTTAATTGCTTGGACTTTTTAACAGCACTGCAGCAGCACCCTGCGGTCATGGCCCCTCTTCTCTGCCATGTGGATAAACGGCTATCTGCTTTGGAAATTGAAAATCTGTTCAAACCAGACCTCAGTGAAGCTGGAACCAACAAGAGGAACCAGGAGGAAAGAACATCAGCTTCTGGGCAGACTACCTTCTGGATTGTGAAGGTTAGTTTTCTCTCGAAATGTAAAAATCTTATTTCTACAAATTTGGAAGCAAAATTTATGTCATTAATTCTTTTTACTTTGAGAAAGTGACAGCGTTATAACGCTGGAAGACATCTTCATGTTTGCTACAGGAGTGTCTGGCATCCCTCCTGCTGGCCTGGAACCTCTGCCAAAACTTCAATTCCTTGAAAGCTCAAAGTTTCCCATGGCAAACACGTGTCAACATTTTAAAGCTCCCTCTCCTGGAAAACTACAACACGTTAAAAGAAAATATGACTTTTGGGATCAGGAACTCTCCCGGATTTGGATGCATTTAATCATAAACCATCAACCTAGGCCTGCACAATATACCGCAAATTAATCGTTATCGCAAAATCCAGCTCTGCAATATGCATATCGCAAAAGACGGCAAATATCGCAATAAATCGTAAACCTTAAACCTTGGAGGAAAATTTCAAGTACAGACAACCTTTTGCTGTAATCACACCATATATTTTTTGTTCAAATAAATAATTACTTCAAATAAATCAGTTGACTTTGTCATAGTGATATTCAACACTTACCTGTGAGGCACATGGTACATTGTCTCTGGTTTGCCAGATGGGCACTGGGACTGACGAACAGGGCGAATGGTATAAGTGTTCCAGAACGGCTTATGTTCGTCCAGTTCTTTCTGCAGGACATCCAGGAAGCAGAATCTGACTAAACAGGTGTGCAGATTGCTGCCATTGAAGAGATGTCGCTCACTCAAGTCACCAAAGAGATCCATCCAGAACTTACTCCTAATTAAGAGTACACATCTTATTAACATCACAATAGCCTTTTAAAACGGTGTCTCATTTAAAGAGGTGCTGCAGAAAGAGTGTTTAAATCTTGTGCCCTACTTAAAAAAATCTAATTGTTGTGTAATGGGACAATTGTGTTTACATCCAGTCTTCCACAGAGGCACAGTGTATTTAATTTAACTTATCATTAAGCAAAAATGAATCATACTCAAAAAGTTTTTTTGAGAATCCTAGATTTCCTTGATTCAGGTCCAAATGTCTATATAATTATGTTCCAACAATGAACGAGTAGTGGCGTTAAGAGAAGATGGTCAATGTTTTTAAACCTCAAAAAAGTTTTAAAAAAAAAATACAAGATGTCGGCTCAAATAAAGACAACATAAGTAATTGGGGATAGGGGAGTAGAACCTTTGCTTTCAGAAATAGGACCACCAGCTTTCAATGCGTTGGTTGGATGTAGACGTTCCATACACGTGGCTTTTGGCTCCTGCAAATTCATCTCCATGCTCAGATCTCAGGCAACAGTAAGGGGCAGCCATCAGACCATTTTCTGTGCCACAGTCAGTGCGGAGGCGCTTAGGAATAACACCAAACTCAGCTGCACACTGTATGTACATTTATACAATGATTTTGGGATCATTGTTGGACCTTCCACATTTGAGCCACATAACTTTTCTGGAGAAGCCATCAATACACCCAGTTATTGCTATTCCAAAAGGTTTAAGTTTATCGTAGCCATCAACGTGCCAGACTTCATTAGGTCCCATTGATCGATAAACTCTTCGAACAAATCTGCGCTTAGATCGGTTTTCCACTCGGATCGGACCAATTTCTGCCATTAGGCGCATGACATCATCTCTTCTGACTACAAAACCGTATTTCTGCTTAAGAGTCTGCCACATTGCTCTGTAGCCAAAAAGCTGGCCTGATCCCTTCAGTTCATCTGTAATTGCTGCCTGTACAATTGAAAGTGGAGTGTAGTTAATCTTCCTGGTAAGGCCAGCATCTTGTAATCTTCTCTTTAGGCTGCTAAGACTCAATGAAATGCTGTGCTTGGTGGCTAGAAAGTCCACTATTACTTCATAACTGTGGCCCTCAGTAATATACTTGACAATAAGTTCTTCCACCATTGTAGTGTCAGGGCCTGAGGAGAAGAATTGAGAACACAGAGAACAACATCTACTGGATTTATGCTAGTGGTTTTAAATTACCACCTAAGGTGAATAAAAAGTGTAAAAAACAGTTTATAATCTATGTGGAAGTTCTTACTTGACCGTGTTATTAGATGTAAACAAATAAAGTTAATAAGTTAACTCTAGCACCATGCAAGAACTATTGACTCTTTGTCATTTGGGTGATATAATAACTCAATAAAATTTCCATTCTATACCTATGTAGTAAATGCATATATGGTAAGCTTAGTAGGTAAATCTTTTTAAAAAAGAGCACCAAAGTTTAGAGCATTACCTTCACTTGTTGTTCTGGCTTGTTGAGTTGTATCAACACTGTATATGAAGCTGATATTTTTCCCACATGAACTACAGAATGTCCTTCCTTGGGACACCACTGCAGATGCGCAAAATGGGCAGTACATTGTCACCTATAATAAGACAATAAATTATCAGACTGGCAAACACACAAAATCACTGCACGCGACTGGCACAGTACATGAATATCACTTGTAGCGTATCGATGTTAGCTATATAGAACTGCATTACCCAGCATGCATGAGTACCCAGCATGCTAGGCGAGTAGTCACGTGTTAGTGCACTGCACAGAGCTAGGAAGCTGATGAGAGATTGCCAGGAAGAAAAATAGTCGTCATTTCCATTGTGCTGAGGAGGTTAATACTGATATGCTGCGGTTAATGCCGTCGTGCTGTTGTTAATTTCGTTGTGCTTTGGGTAATGCCGTTATGCTTCGGGTAATATCGTTGTGCTTCGGGTAATGCCGTTGCGTTGCCTTTTGTGTATGTAGTGCGAGCCCTGTCGGCCACCGTAACAACTGTCTGAAAACTACGGGTTATTTTTGAGCTGACAAAACAAAACAAAAAAGATTTATCTTAACTGAAGCAAATAATTAAGTTAGATCAAAGTAAAAAAAAGTTTCTATTTCCAACATCCATATGTGGTCTTATCACCCTCTCACGATGGAAGTATTATCTGAGCTTTTTCATCCACTAAATCATCTTCAAATGGACACTCCATGCTGCTTCACCTCTCCCAAAACAAACTAACCTTCAACTAAACCTGCTCCGGACCAGGTTACGTTCAGAGCATATGTTACACGGTTCAAAATGATGGGCCAACTCACTCTCTGTGCAACATGTTTAATTTTGAAAAAAAAAAAACCCGCAAAATATACAAAATCACAGTCAAAAAGAGCGCACTTCGTCATATATTCTGCTGACTCACCAATTCCTGACTTGGCTTCTTCTGCTGGTCAGCTACTGACGTATACGCATAACTCTGCACGATTAACACATACAACACAACTTCTGCACTGTTTCATACAGATTACATAACTTTTAAGAGTAAACAAAAATTCCAAAATGCATTTCACTCCATTGGCAGACACTTAAACTCCTAACATAAGAACTTGCGTTTTTTTCCACACAACTAAAACGACCGTAAGCATATTACAAAATCTTGTGATAAATTCAAACTCCTGTACCTGCTCAGTGACTGCATTAAACACTGGTATAACTCCGCATATGCGTTAGTAGTGATGGGACGAGCGACACTGGTGCATCAGCACAGTGCCGAGAGCTCAAGAGGGAAACCTCGTATCGGTGCGTGTATTGCTTTAAGAAAGAATCACGTGACCGATACAGGAACTGTATCGTTTGGATGTGCCGCGCCAAAGTGTGTTTATCAGGAAAACTGTATCAACATGTCGTGGGTTTGTCGGATGGAGTTTTGCTTGATCAATGATCGTCCTAGGAAGTTTTCCCCGGTGTGGAATAATTTTGATCTTGTGACGCCAAACAAGGTAAATCTTTTTCTCCTTTATATACTATTTTTTAAGGTGGCGCATTGGATTCACTCACTTTATCAGTTTATCAAGTGAATGACCTGTGATACATATGATAGTCAGTTAAGAGCCTTACAGTTGCTTTATTCAGGTTATCATGTAATTATGAGATCCTGATCTCGTAATCATGAGATAGGCTGTCTATTTTTTTAATGCAATGTTCTGGTAAGAGGTTTGAATTGTTTTCAGATAAATTAACTTTTTATGTTATTGAAGGTGAAATGTCGGCTCTGCTCCACCGAGCTATCTTATATCAATAAGAGCACTTCATCAATGCTGAGGCATTATAGAGCTCGGCATGGCAATGAAGAATTGGCAACTACTCGTGAGAGTACCCCAGGTATGTTGAAATTCTCTCTAAAAATTGTGCTGAAAAAAACATGCATGCAAACAGGCTCAAGGCCTGGTATCGAACCTCCAACCCTCTTGCTGTGATGCGACAGTGCTAACCACTACACCACCATGTCGTCTTATGTCTATTTGATATTGTTTGTAAAAATTACAGTCCTTTTATTAAGCTTTTGACAAAATATTTCCTTTTGGCTTGCAGTTCCTAACAAGCAAGCAGTGGATAAGGCAGTGGTCAATATGATCATCAAAGACTGTCAGCCACTCAGCTTTGTTGAAAATGAGGTATTCAGGGAGCTCCTGTATCACCTGTTTATTATTATGTGATAATGAAGTAATGATTAACTATTTTTTTAGGGCACAATCTCTGGAAAACGTTAGATATGGAGGTTGCAGAGACCTAGAAGACGAGGAACGTAACAGCTGATTCCATTATTGAAGTCCAACGGTACCTGGCAGAAACAAACACACCCAGAAACCAAGATTCTTTGCAATATTGGAAATTGATGCAGGAAATATACCCACATCTTCATCAACTTGCACTTAAAACTCTCTGCTCACCATCATCGTCTGTTCCATGCAAAAGAGTATTTTCCAAGGCTGGGGAGCTGGTGTGTAAGAGGAGCAAAGAGACTCCAAAAACTTTTGTTCCTCAATAAAAATTCATGAACTAATCACTTTTTTGTCTTTTATTTCATATGATTTAACAGTCAAGTTGACAAATGTGCACATACTGGAGGAGCCACAGCACTGCTGTGTACAAGAAGGCCTGCAGCAGACTCTACTTCCTAAGGAAGCTGAGGTCTTTCAATGTGTGCAGCAAGATGCTGGGGATCTTCTACCAGTCTGTGGTAGCCAGCACCTTGTTCTCCTCCGTGGTCTGCTGGGGAAGCAGCATTGCAGTCAGTGACACCAACAGACTGAACAAGCTTATCAGGAAGGCGGGTTCTGTCATTGGCTGCAAACAGGACACATTTGAAACAGTGATAGAGAGGAGGTCACTGAACAGACTCCTTTCAATCATGGACAACCCAGAGTATCCTCTCCACCCTGTTCTGGACAAACAGCGGAGCTCCTTCTCTAGAAGGCTCAGACAGCTCCGCTCCAAAACTGCCCGGTACCAGAAACCCTTCCTGCCCAATACTATAACCCTGTTCAATAACTCACAATGCAGAAGATAACCTTTGCACATTTTTTTTGTCTTTTTCTTTCTTTTGCACATGTCTTTACCTGCACTGTTTTGTAAATAGCTCTTTAAATTATACCACATTTTCCTTGTTCTTGTTTTTTATTTATATAATACTTAGTCTTTTTTTCCTTGTCAGTTGTTATGGTAACAAACAAATTTCCCACGTTTGGGATCAATAAAGTATTTCTGATTCTGAGAAAAAGTTAAAGAAATTGTAACTCGGAATTTTTACTCTAATTTGCTATATTTTACATACCATCTCAGTTTTAGCATTTACACAAACAAGGAATTTCTTTACCTGCAATGATTTTATAACTACTGCAGGGGTCACTATTGGGTGACCAACACAGTATCAATACAGTGCCGACACAGTTTGTTTAGTGTGTCAATACACTCCTTGAGGTATCGTCCCATCACTATGCGTGAGCTTTAGCTTATCTTAGCCCTGGACCTGAGAACTTAATATGATCAACACTTTAAATTCTTCTTCACATGCCTGTTCCATAAATTCATAATTCTAGAACCAACTACCCTGGGCTGAATACTCTCATAACTCTCTAATCAACTCCACCGGTTGTTCACCTTTTCAGGCAGCGTACGGTTACCAACCACCCCACTTCCCGCACCAAGAACAGACAGCCACTGTATCGGGTCCTGCGGCATTTGTAAGGCGCTGTCGTCGAGTCTGGGACAATAACATCAGTTATTAAGAAACCAGGAGAGGCTTTCCACAGTCGCCAATCGCCGGAGGCGTGCCACTCCAGAGTACAAGGTGGGAGACAAGGTTTGGCTGTCATCCACAGATGACACAGGGGGTTCAAGAAAGCTGATGCCCCGCTACATCGGACCATACCCTATTGTCAAGATCATCAACCCTGTGGCAGTCAAGCTAGGCCTTCCCCGCACCCTCAGAGTCCACCCGGTATTTCATGTGT
Source organism: Oryzias latipes (assembly GCF_053564925.1). Classification (NCBI taxonomy): domain Eukaryota; kingdom Metazoa; phylum Chordata; class Actinopteri; order Beloniformes; family Adrianichthyidae; genus Oryzias; species Oryzias latipes. Next base: position 24,165,136 of record NC_136238.1, read on the forward strand.
GCAAACTAAAGCCTGCTAAAGACTCCTCCCTTCAGCCTACTCCAGTGCCCCCTCCTGCACCTCGTATTGTGGATGGCGGTCCAGTTTACACGATCCGGGAGCTTCTTGCCTCCAGGAGAGTGGGTCGGGGTATCCAATATCTTGTGGACTTGGAGGGTTACGGCCCTGCTGATCGACAGTGGGTACCTGAACGTCACGTCCTGGATCCAGCTCTGATCGCTCGTTTCCAATTCAATTCAATTCAATTCAATTTTATTTGTATAGCCCAAAATCACAACAACAGTCGTCTCGATGGGCTTCGAAGTAAAACATGAAATCAAAAGGATCACGAATACAAAGAGTTCAATAGAAAAATACTAAAATGAACTAACAAACTGACTAAGCTATACTGGCATCCCTGCCCTTAGACCCCCCTTCGCGGTAAGGAAAAACTCCTAAAAAAACCGGATTCCGGAAAAAACGAAGAAACCTCAGGGGTGCCCACATGAAGGAGGGATCCTCCCCCAGGACGGACAGGCGATTTACCAGAACTCTTAGAGAAGAATTAATTTATCTAAATCTACAACTACATATATAAAAGTCCAGCAGATGAGCTTCATCCAGCCGTGGTTGTGGGGACAGTCAAAGGCGCGAGTCGTGCCGGAGACAGGAACCACAGCCAGGTGTAGGAGCAGGAGCAGAGAAGAGGTACTCGGTCAGGCACAGAGCAGAGACGAGCCAGAGATGAGCCAGAGGCAGGATCCACAGCCAGGTGTAGGAGCGGGAGCAAAGGCGAGGTAAACGGTCAGGAACTGGAGCACGGATGAGCCAACTGGAGTCTGGAAGCACTCCCACTCCCCAGGAGGGGAGAGGAAAAGAGGGACAATACATGAATCGCACTGCACCAAACAGAGGCATGGAGAACTAAATGATAAATTATGATCAAGAATAGAGGAGAGGAAGGGTAGAAGTAAAAAAGGAAAGAGGACAGAACCCCAGTGCACCATAGTTACCCCAGCTTCAACTTCTAGCAGCCTTTTAAAAGAAATAGTTATTATTAAGTTTAATTTAAACAAACTAACATTAAGTTAAATAATCTCTGAATACTAACTAGTCTGACAATAAGCCTGTCCAAAGAGGAATGTTTTCAGTCTAGCTTTGAATGTAGAAACTGAGTCGGCCTCTCTTACATGAGCTGGGAGTTTATTCCATAAGACAGGGGCTTGGTGGCTAAACGCTCTACCTCCAACCGTACTTTTACTAATTCTAGGAACCACAAGCAGTCCTGCATTTTGCGAGCGAAGTGTTCTTATTGGTTGGTAAGGGACTATGAGGTCCTTAATATAGGACGGGGCCATTCCATGTAAGGCCTTATAGGTTAACAGGAGGATCTTGGACTTAATTCTAGAATCAACTGGGAGCCAATGGAGCGAAACTAACACAGGAGTGATGTGATCTCTTCTGCTGGTTCCAGCTAACAATCTAGCAGCTGCGTTCTGAACAAGCTGGAGACTTCTTAAGGAACTCTTAGGACATGCTGCTAACAAGGAGTTACAGAAATCCAGCCTCGACGTAACAAATGCATGGATGAGTTTTTCAGCATCACTCTTAGAAAGTATATTTCTGATCTTAGCAATATTCCGCAGGTGAAAAAAGGCAGTTCTACACGCCTGAGATATGTGAGCCTTAAATGATAAATCCTGGTCAAGTAAAACCCCAAGGTTTCTAACTGTGGAATTGGGGGCTATACTTATACCATACAGGGAGACTATCTGAGCAGACAGAGCATCTCTGAGGTTTTTAGGACCAAGTATAATGACCTCAGTTTTTTCTGGGTTCAAGAGGAGGTAATTAATTGTCATCCAGGTCTTGATGTCACTGATGCAGGCATTCAGTTTCTCTATCTGGTCATTCTGGTCAGGCTTCATGGATAAATACAACTGCGTATCGTCGGCATAACAATGAAAATTAATGCTGTGTTTCCTGATTATGTTTCCTAGGGGTAACATATAAAGCGTAAACAGGATCGGTCCCAAGTCTTAGCCCTGTGGGACTCCATAGTTGACTCGAGTGCACTGAGAGGAATGGCCATTTACATTAACGAACTGATACCTATCAGACAGATAGGATTTAAACCACTGGAGAGCAGATCCTCTGATCCCTATGTCCTGCTCTAATCTATGGAGTAAAATACCGTGGTCGATAGTGTCAAAGGCAGCACTGAGGTCCAACAGGACCAGAATAGAAAGTAGTCCCTTTTCTGAGGCCAATAACAAGTCATTAGAGACTCTAACTAGTGCAGTTTCCGTACTGTGGTGAGGTCTAAACCCCGACTGAAAGTCTTCAAAGTGGCTGTTGTCCTGTAGGTGGCAGTAAAGCTGCTTAACTACAACTCTTTCTAGGATTTTAGAAATAAAGGGCAGGTTTGATATCGGTCTATAGTTGGCCAAGATGCTAGGATCCAAACTGGGCTTTTTCAGAAGAGGTTTAACAACTGCATATTTAAAAGACTGTGGCACGTAACCCGTTTCCAGAGAGGTATTTATCATTGTTAATATGGGATCATTAATTAGGGGAAAAGTTTCTTTAAAAAGTCTAGTGGGAATTGGGTCTAACGGACACGTTGAGGATTTGGAGGACTTAATAATTGATGTTATTTCCGCTTGATCCACAGCAGTGAAGCAGTCTAATGTTACAGAGGTTTCTATGGATGCCTCCATTTCTACCGCTTCAGCCTGTTCTGGGCTGATAGTAGGAATAACTTGATTTAACTTATGTCTAATATTTGAGATTTTACTATCGAAAAATGTAAGAAAATCATCAGAGCTGAGAGAAACAGGAACATGTGGTTCTACTGAGCTCTGACTGCGAGTTAATTTAGCTATAGTGCTAAAAAGAAATCTTGGATTGTTTCCATTCTCTGATATTAAGGTTGAATAGTACTGGCTTCTAGCTCTACGCAGAGCTTTTTTATAATTTAATAGGCTATGTTTCCAGATATCCAGAGACTGCTCTGAACCGGAGCGGCGCCATTCTCTTTCCAACTTACGGGTTTCTCGTTTAAGAGAACGAGTTTCAGCGTTAAACCACGGTGCTACTCGGTTTTGTCTAACGAACTTAGGTTTCAAGGGGGCAACAACATCGAGTGTACTCCTGAGGGCTTGTAAGGCATCATTAACAAAGTGGTCATTTATACTAGGACTGATACTATGGGAGCTGGTCTCAGAGTATTTTCTCAGAATATCACTAAGTACTGGCTGAACTGTGTGTTTAAACTCAGACACAGAAAGGTCAGTTAAGGTTCTTATAAGTTGTTTCTTATTCACTGGGGCAGAAGGATGTTCCAGTGTAAGCTGGAAGGTAATCATAAAGTGATCAGAAATGATGGGGTTAAGAGGAAGGACACTCAGCTGGCTGATCTCTATACCATGGGTTAGAACAAGGTCCAGGGTGTGCTTATGACAGTGAGTGGGTTCATTCACACTTTGGGTGAAACCAACATCATCTAATAAAGCTGCAAAAGCCGTTCCTAGGCAGTCACTGGGGTCATCAACATGAATATTAAAATCCCCTAATATTATAATTTGATCAGAATCTAAGACAATAGTCGATAGGAAGTCGGAAAACTCAGTTAAAAATTCTGAATATGGGCCGGGGGGGCGATAAATAATTATGAGTAAAACAGGTTTTCGAGTTTTCCTGTTTGGGTGACTTAAAGACAATATGATGCTTTCAAATGAATTATAAGCATTTTTAACTTTAGGGCTGAGAAGTAAGCTAGACTGTGATATTACTGCCAAACCACCTCCTTTACCTGAAATCCTGGATTTCTGATAGTTAGCATAAGTGGGGGGGGGTTGCTTCATTCAATCTAACATAATCATCCTGTTGGAGCCAAGTTTCTGTTAAGGCTAAAAGACTAAGATTGTTATCAATGATTAACTCGTTGACTAAGAGGGACTTGGAGGAAATGGATCGAATGTTTAATAAACCGCATTTAATGACATCATCAGCCCATGACGCGCTCCTTTCATTTGTCTTTCAGCACATAAGCTAAAGCTAGGACCTGCTTGACTTTCCCTGCATGGGTTTTGCACCGGCACTAACCCTAAGGGAGGCTCAGAGGAGCGTTTTACACTGCTGCTCTGCGCCCGGGTCTCGTCTCTGGATTGTCAGGTTCCACAGGGCCCACCCTGAGCAGCCTCGTCGGGGTCCGTCTGGGAGCCGGACTTTGTGAGGGGGGTTATGTCATGGTTACGGCTGGGCTGCTGCCTACCCCCTCCCTCCTCCTCCTGTGCAATTACCTGGATCTCAGCTGTTGTCTATTTGTAATTTGTGTATTTAGGTTCCTGTCCCTGTGGTTTCTGTGTCGCAGTGACCTGTTTGTTCAGTTCTCTGATGATTGTTTCCTCGAGTTTTCGAGTAAATCTTTGACTACACTACAGTTGGTTTCGAGTCCTTCCTGCGTTTGGGTTTTTCGGTTACGAGCCGTAACAGGGGCCTCATTTATAAACGTTGCGTACGCACAAAAGAAGGCGTACGCCACTCTCTATGCAATAATTGGTATTTATAAAAAGCAAACTTGACGGGAAAATGTGCGGTCCTTCACGCAAGCTCTGACCCAGGCGTACGCACAAAAATGGGTGAAATGAAAAAGGCGACACCATCGGCAGATGGAAGAAAGACGTGAAAATGAAAATGACAATACTGCCTCTCATAAATAACATGAAGACTTCACAAAGCAAGTCTTACAATTAACAGCCTACACCAACACCTGTTTGATCGATCAGCAGTGAAACAAACAAAAAAATAATCAAGCGAAAATTACAACAGAAATTCAAATGAACACATATTTGCAAAAAGAAAAGTGAAATATGTTCTGCAATATTGGCATGTTGTGCAATTCATCCTCATAAATAATATAGTTATTGCTGTGCTGGCCCCGACCCTGAACCCCATCCCCACGCATTTAAGCCAAATGCTGTGATGCGTCGCTTGTAAAGAACAACAAAAGGTGTGGAAAATATAATTTATTTAATAATTCCCTCATCATGCAGTTTATTTCAGTCAGTCTTGATTTCGCCCAACTCCTTGGCCAACTCTCTGATTGAACTACTGACTTCCCTCTGCATTTCAAGGACTGCATCGATGAGGACACGTCCACTGCTGGAGGGTTGAGAGCCGCGTGCCGTGGAGACGCTGGGTCCAGACGGCTGCTCAGCTGCAGCATCGTAACCACTGGCCCCGCTGGAACACCCAGCAACTAAAATAAAATTGTTCTATATTAATAAACTGTAATTGTGTAGCCTGCATACATGTGACTTGACTGCATTCATTTTAATTATTTCTCTTACCTGTGTCACCCGGTGCATCTGACGCGTCGGCGTCCCCCTGCCACCGTTTGCCGCTCACGTGCCTTTTTGCCATTAGTAATGCCCACACTGTGTCCTCCAAACAACATTCTTCTCTTCTTTTCCACCTCGCCAACGATAACTTCTACTTCACATTGAGTGAAGTTACGTTTGATTTCCTCTCGGTGTTTGCCATGGTTTCCCAATCAATGAATATTCATTTGTGGGGGTTTCACGGACTATTTATGGGCAACTATGGGCGTGTCATGAAGCCGCAAAAGCTGCGCTACATTTAGAATTGGTTGTGATTTATTAAGGGAAAGATGCGTAGGATGTGCGTGCGCACGGTTTTATAAATCCGAATATTTCTGTGCGTACGCACGTCCTATGTTTCATCTGTACGCCACTTCTGATGCAAATCCTACGCAAAGTTTTATAAATGAGGCCCCTGGAGTCTCCGCTCTCAACAACTGAGGCTTGTAACTCCTTCAAAATAGTATTAGGGCTCTTGGTGGCTTCTCTCACACATTCAAAAAAGGGCCATATTCCTTCCACTTCTTGATTGATGTCACTGAACTCCGGGGCATGTTCAATACCTTGGATAATTTTGTGTATCCATCCCTGACTTGTACCTTTTCAACAAGCCTTTCTCTGAGTTGCTTGAAGTGTTCCTCTGCCTTCGTGGTGAAATAGTAGCCTGGAATACTGCTCCCCCAGTATCTGGACCCTTTATAGGCTGGTGTTTTATAATTCAGTCACTTGGGACCCACCCACACCACTCAGGTGATCTTTATTTGACCAAATGTGAGACTATTGGCACTAATTCGATGGACTTCTATTGAATTAGACCATTACATTTAAAATGGGGTCTAATAATTAACAATTATAATTCATATCATACTTTTTGTTTCATTGACATTACTTTGTAGAAATCTGTTTTCACATTGACATTGAAGATTTTTTCTAATAAATTTCTGAGAGAGAAAAGACAAATTTTATTGACCATGAGTGATTTATGAAAGCAGCAAAAGGGACAAACATCCAAGGGGGTTGGTTTGCACAATAAATCTCAAATTAATTGTTATTGCAAGATCAAGCTGTGAAATATGTATATCCCAAAAGACAATGAAAATTGCAAAAACTGGTTACCTTAAATGTGCTAAGACAATCTTATGGCAGCTTGACGTATTTAACAAATCAAATAAATCCCTTTATGCATTTAACCAATCAGATGGATACCTTCCGTTTTTTGACCAATCAGATGGAGCTCTTTTATTTTAGATGTTCATCTCCTATGTAGACTAGGGTCATTTGAAGTATATTTATTAAACTGTTGCAATGCAATGGGAATAATGTTTTTGGTTGTTTTCCTATTTGTTTATATACCACAAGTTATATCTTTATTGCAATATTAATCACTAATATCATATTCGCAAGTTTTCCTCAAATCGTGAATACTTAAGGCACTGTATGTGTATATACAGAGCCCATGACCTGACATAAATGGATAAAATAATAAATATCTTGTTCCCACAAATTAATAATTTGTTCCCACAAAATAATGTCTCGTTGCCACGCAATAATTAAGTTGTGTAAAAGAAATAATTTCTTGTTCCCTTGAAATATCACGTTCCCATGCATTGATTTGTGCGAATGAAATACTTATTCATGTCATAAGTCATCATAAACACGGATGTGAGCAATATTTGGATTTACAGCAGATACTTTCACATGTCTGTGTATGTCTCATTACATTGCACAGAAGACACGGATGATGTTTAGAGATTGTTGCCGTCTCGTCCGGCACATTCAGATGGTTCAGGACGTCCAAAAATGAAATATGCAGTTGGGAAATGAAAAGACACACAAGAGTCTGCATGAATTTTCAAACCTTTTCCAAAAGGGGAGAGGTGGAGAAACACGACCTGTTAGGCTCTGTGGCTGTCCTCTCTCTCTGTCCTCAAGGCTAAAAGGCTTTTTTATTATTCATTAAGGGAAGATGTAAACGTACTAGATACGTCATTAGAATGGTGTGTTTTTGTCTAGTCTACATTGCAGGTGTTGTGGCTCCATAAACACACCAGTACAGAAAGAAAACAGAGACCAAAAGTCAAAAACAGGCCTACTGGTGACCTTGGTACCTATTATCTGCTACTGAAGGCAGGAATCAAGCAGATTTCTCCAGTACAATATCCATGCATGTATAGAATCCATTAAATGCATAATAAAAAGAACATAGAAAATATAACAGAACCTCTGTTCACCTCCACAAGATCAAATTTATTTATTTTAAAAAGCGCAAAAGCATCGGTAATCACGTTTTTGTCTGGGTTCATTCACATCCTGGTACCCTCTCCGTCTATCCTGGCTGGTAGACGGACAGCCTGCGGCGGTATGGGATATTGTAGCTTAGGGTAGAATAGGAATAATAATATTCAGGTCTTTTATTAACATACTCTTTAGCAGTCATTTTACATCCAAAGGCTAGTTTGCTACATGCTACGTAGCCTATCATTTATCCTGTTGTATATGAATGCATCACAGTAACAGGGACACGGTGATTGGTCGAGATGCATTATGGGATAAGTAGCATGTAGCCTAGTAGCATTTGGATGTAAAGTGACTGATAATGAGTATGATTTTTGTAGAGCTTTTTAAAATAAATAAATTTGATCTCTAAGCATCATCCGTGTCTTCCATGCAATGTAATGAAACATACACAGACAGAAATGTGAAGGTATCTGCTGTAAATCCAAGTATTGCTCACATCCTTGTTTATGAATGTCTTATGACGTGAATAATTATTTCGTTTGCTCAAATTAATTAGTCTGATCCTCTCTTTTCGTCTTGATTACTGCAACTCCATCTTCACATGTTAATTTTTAGAACGGCTCCAGGTTGTCCAGAACGCTGCTGGAAGGCATTTAACTAATTCATCCACGTTTTCACACGTCACTCCGTTATTCTCCGGCTACACTGACTCTCTATTCGCTACAAGGTACATTTTAAAATCCTGGTTTTAACATACACAGCTCTTAAAAACCAAGTACCGGTTTACATAAAAGACCTTTTCAATTCAATTCAATTTTATTTGTATAGCCCAAATTCACAACAACAGTTGCCTCGTTGGGCTTCATATCTGTAATTGAAAAAGTAAACATAAACTCAAAAGGATCATGAATACATAGAATTCAATAGGAAAATACTAAAATGAACTGGCATCCCCGCCCTAAGATCCTCCTTTACATTCAAGGACAGACAAGAAGAGCATTTAAAATATATCAAAATACCTTCTGGACTGAGAGACTCTGGTGGTTGTGATGTAATTTGGAGAAGTTTTTTTGTTTTTTATTCTTTTTTTATTTCGTTTCTATCAATTTGTAGGTAGATGGAAGCCTTGGCTTCATCAGACACCTTTTTCTGTTAATATTGTTCAATGTTTACGTTGTTGTTTTAAGTTCGTGTGTTTAACATAACCGACATAAATGTCTCTCTCTCTCTAAAAAGGTTCCCCCATTTCTGCCTCACATATTCTGAGAGGATTCTTCTGCAGCGTGTTAATCTGGAAACTATTTTATTTTGAAAAAACAGACATGCATCTTAATTATTTGTTTTAATGTGAAAGTCCTGACCAACATCCTTTTTTAGTGTCTGATTGTTAAACTTTATTTAAGAAATGTCCATGTCCTTCATGTTGAATGTCTCCGTCATCAATTCACTTGATTTCTGATTTCATGATAAACTTTGAAAGCTGATGTCTTTCTGTCTCAGCCTCCAGAAGGTTTCAGCACCACCATCCGGACAGCTCCCACTGCATGTTCTCCTTTAAACCCAGCCGGGCTCCAACCAAGAGTTTGAGAAGAAATCAGGAGAAACCGGAGAACGGAGGAGGAGATCTGAGGATCTCTGCAGAGAGAACGTGTGGAGAAAAGACAGACGTCCTCATGAGAGACACGCTACATGTGTCAAACAGGACAGACGTGTGATGAAAGGGGAGGAGGAGCAGAACAAAGTTAGAAGATGGAGACAAACAGGAGAAAATGAATCACCTGGTAGAACATCCAACTGGAAGCATTTGCTCAACTCCAATGGCTGACAACCCCCCCCCCCCCCCAATAAAAGGTTGCTTTACAAACATTTTCTTTTTAGCTCTTTTCATTTTATTTACTTCTCCATTGACAGAGGTGAGAGAGAGAGAAAAACACAGAATGAAACCACATAGAACCGCTCCATTAGATTACACATGAGGAGACCTCCAGCCGTGGAACCTGCAACCCGGTGTTCTGGGAACTCGGCCGGGTTCCAACTCCAACCAGGTCAGCAGGTTCGAGTTTCAGGGAACTGCTGGTTACCACGGCAACAGGACAGGAAACTGCTTCATTCTGGTTCAGTGAGATAGAAGGAAATCTGCTGGTTACTACAGGAATTCTCCACCAGGGGGCGCACCACTCCAACAAAGGATGTTTCTATGTCTTATCGACAGACAGGCGCTGTGTTTTCCTGTGTGACCCCCCCCCCCCCCCCCCCCCCCCCCCCGTCTCAGGTCTCAGTGATGCCGTGAGCATTTCTGTTGGGTGTAAACAGACAAACCAAAGACAGAGAGGTTCTCACCCGGGTGGATGTCCTTTAAGCTGTGAAAGGAGGAGCAGAAACCGTCGTTAGGACACTACCCCCACATTTTCATGTCATGTTGACCTGCTGCCTCTCATACCCTTTCTCCTCGTTCTCCAGAAGCCCCCCATAGGTGGCGATCTCCATGTCCAGGCCCAGCTTGATGTTCAGCAGCTTCTGATGCTCACGGACCTGCAGGGTCAGAATTTCCCTCTTCTTCTTCAGTTCCTCCTCCAGTCCAGTGATTTCTGCGTCGTCCCCTCCTTCCTGCTTTAAGTCGATTTCCAGCTCCTTTTCCTATCAGGAAACGGGGATGTCATCAGGATGGTGGTGGTGGATGCAGAAGTTTGTTGGTTGCTCTTTACCTTTGTTTGCTGAACCTCCAGCTTAGTTTGGAGTTCTGTGATGCTCTTCCTCAGAAGTATCATTTCCCCCTTTATCTTGTGTGCCTTCTGCTCGTGCTGGCTTGAAGTTTGGCGCAAAGCGTCAATCTGAGGAGGAGAGCAACCGCAGTGACATGATTGATGTTAATGTGTGACAGACCTCATCTTCTTCTTCCTCACCTTCTTCCTGTTCAGCCGATCTACTTCCTGCTTGGTGCGATCTGCTATTGCTGCATAATGAGCCTCAAGGGATTTGATGATGTTCTCCAGGTCCAGGGACCGTTTGTGGGTGTCAGAGATGACCCTCTTCTCATTCTGGACCTTGGACTCCAGCTCCTTGAGTTCCTGAAGGGTCAGACGCACAGAAGGGTCATCTGGAGGAACGTCTTTTTTCTCCAGAACCAGGAATGGAACCTCTCTTTACCTCATTAAATCCAGCTCTGAGGAAGTTCAGCTTATTGTTCAGAACCCTCTTTTCCACCATCAAGTCAGCTATTATCAGCCATTCATGCTCCAAAGCCTGTTGCATAAAAACAGTTCAGATATTTTTGTAAACATTAGATTAGGCACAAACACCTCAGGATGTTGGTTTTACCTTCTTGCTGGTGATAAATTTGTTCTTCTCTTCAGATCTTTTCTTCTTCTCTTCCTCGTACCTGCAAGCGTTTCCATGGTTACCATGCTGACAAACACTCAGAGCTTCAGAGCCAGAACCTCTGCTGACCTCCTCCTGGTGTCCTCCAGCTCGTTCATCTGCACAGACAGCTCCTCCTTCAGCTTCTCCTGGTCTTTGAGGAAAGCGTGAAGCTGCTGTTCCAGCTCTTTCTCTGCTCTCCTCACAATCTCATCCACCTTCCAGGTGTGGACGTCCCTCCTCTTGAGGATCTTCAGTTTTTCTTCCAGCTTTTTGTTCTCAGTCTCACATTGAATCACCTGGAACACACAGACACAATGTTTGCACCGTCCCAAAACATGCTGGGTTTGAACTTTGTACACGTTTCTCAAGCATCAAATCTGAACAGAAACATGTCTCAAAGGTTTTCCATGAAGCTTTAGGTTTGATCCTACGATGATGTCACGTATGATGAGCTCCACTGGAATCAACCCAAACAGCTTTGATGACACAAAACATTCAAATCACTGAATTCCTTTGATTTTAGTGAAGAAACACTCAGTTATGCACAGCTGTCTTGATCCTCTTATTTTCCCAGATGTTCCTGCTTAAACGCTGTTTTAGGAGGAATTGTTCACAAGATTCACACATTTTGGATATATTTGCTAAACAACAGTATGTTTGAAGATTTAACAAAATATTTTTCTGAGAGGAAATAGAGTTTAAAAATGGAGTTCCACACACCTGACTGATGACAACCAGGAACTGGTCATTGCCCTCTTTCATACCATCTTTGTCCCTCTTGATTTCTGTAAAATGGTTAGAGGAACTCATGATGACGGACTCTGAGACACGGGTGAGTTCCATCTGAACAGGTGAGGTCTGTCTGAGCAGGTGAGGTCCGTCTGAACAGGTGAGGTCCGTCTGAACAGGTGAGGTCCGTCTGAACAGGTGAGGTCCGTCTGAACAGGTGAGGTACGTCTGAACGTTTCTCCTGCTTTTATCAGGACAGGAGTCTCCATCTCCTCCCATACCTGCGCTGAGGTCCAATCATAAGATGACACCTGAGGAGGAGAGGTTTGGGGTTGAGGGGAAAAACTGGAATTTCGACTCAGAACCAGCTTTTCTGCGTCTGTGGAGCCAACCGGGTTGCTGGTGGGCGGATTTACGAGCAGACACCTGCTATAAGAGCCTTCCCAGCATCCATCCGGCGTGCGTAAACGCTCTGGACTCCTGTCGGCACGAGGCTCTCTCATCCGCAGTCATGCAGAACGGTGCCGAACCATCCCAGTTTAGCCTGGAGAATCTGCGCAACTTGATTGAGGGTTCCACTCAGCGCGGGTTCGACGTCCCAGACTCTGGAGGTCGTCCTTTTGATGACAACGCAGGTAAACGGCAGACCCTTAATGGGCTGAACCATCGACTGGAAGACTACCTGAGGAAAGTGATTCACCTGAAAGACAAAAACCAGATCCTGCAGACACAGATCGATGCCATCGAGGCTGAGAGGAGGGAGTCTCGTGGACTGGACTGGAATCAAACCCAGGAAACCCTGGAGGATCAGGAGCGGCAGGTGGGTGTTTTTTTCTTTTCTGGAGCAGCTTTTTGTTTGGATTATGTTGAATCTGGTGTTTCATCTCTTCAGATTAAGGAGATCTCAGAGGAGAAAGTAAAGTTAATCCTGAACATTAAAACTACCAAACTGGAAAAGGAGGACTTCAAGAGGAAGTGAGAACATGGCAGAACTCTTCTCCACACTTGGACACAGAACTGAGCTTTCTTCTGTTTGCAGGCTGGAGGCGGAAACGACGGCCAGAAGGACGGTGGAGAAAGAGCTGGAGGAACTGGTGACAGTCCCTGTACTGCGACAGCAACAAGACAACTTAAGGAGGGAAATTGAAATACTGAACAAGACGCTCCAACAACAGAAAACAGAGCACCAGGCTGTGAGGCTGGCAGCACGTTTGCAGAGTCGCTCTCTGCTCATTTGAGGCTGAACTTCTACTCTTTTTCTTGCAGAAAGTCAAGGATCTGTGTGAGAAGATCAGGGAGTCAAAGGTGACGGTGGAGATCAAGTCTCAGAACTCCAACCTGACTAACATTGTCAAGGAGATCCGGCAAAAATATGATGCAATAGCAAAGAGGAACATGGAGGAGATGGATGAGTGGTACCAGAAGGAGGTATGATGGTGCTGTGAGGACTGTCTCCACCTTCTCCACCCTCCCTGTTCATCCAACTCTGTCATGTGTGTCTGTGTAGCTGAAGAGCATCCAAGAGCAGGAGAATCATCACCGGAGCGAGCTGGAATCTGGAAATTCTGAGTATACCCACCTGCTGAAGGAAAAGAAAATGCTGGAAATCCACACTGACACTCTGATTACCAAGGTAATCACATAAACATGAAAACACCAGAGTGAAACACGAGGAAACGAGTCAAACTTCAATAAAACCTGAAGATTCAGGGTTTAGCGACCTTTGGAAACGACTCCCATTCCTCACAGGCTTGTCAACACCTGAGTGCTTTCATCCATTCAAAGTAGAAGCTTAAAAAAAGAAGAAGCAGTTTGTTGTCTGGTTGTCTTCGTCAGCATTCTGACCTCCTGCTTTCTCTACAGATTAAATATCTTGAAGAGACTCTGAAGGAGAGCAGACAGCAAGTGGCTGGCAACAGAGGTGAGCTAAAAAAGAAGCTGGAGGAGCTGATTTCCCAGATTGATGAGCAGCAGAAGAAGAACCAAGACCTGCTGGAACTCACTGGCAGCCTGCAGGTGCAAATCCGGAAATACAAAGACCTGGTTGGCTACAAGCATCAATCAGCCTGAGAGAGGTGAGTCAGGAAATGCAAAAAAACTCCAAATATTTACAACAAACTAAAGTCCAAGAAGGATTTTTGACATGTTTCTGACTAACAAGTGGGATTTCTTCTTTCCAGATCCTTCATGGTTCACGTATAAAGAGGAATCTATGGTAAAAAAAACCTCCTAATACAGGTTACATCTATGATCACATCTATCTATCTACAGAAACTACACATTAATGATGATGACAATGATGGCAGCAATGAAGATGACATGAGTCTTGTCACCTGAAACCAGCTTCATCGGCCGTTTGGGGAACTGCTACTTATGGGTCTGCTTTAAATTCAGAAGGTGGGCGGGGCTTACATAGGACAGGATGTTATTACAACATCGTATAGAAATGAATAAAAGCTCAAATGAGTGATAGGGGTTTGATCACGTCTGTTTTTTTCTTCTCTGTCACTGATAACATAGAATCACATGAACTCTGTCAAAATAAAAGCATCTGATTCCAAAGGAAGTTCCAGATTCTGGTGTTGTTTGTCGACTCATCACTCAGAAGAGGCATTAAAATCACTGAAACCTCATGGATCCACCATCACTGATCAATAAACTAACAATCATTCCAATAGTTACATTTACTGAATGTAAAGATTAAAAAGTATAAAAAACACACCAAGAGTTTTCTATCAGGAAACCGATTATTTTAACATTTTTATTCATTTCTTAATTCTAAATGATCACATGCATAAATTTAAAGTCCCGGTCTGATCATCTGCTGATCTATGTTCAAAGCGTTCCCAGTAATAATGATGATGATGGTGATGATGATGCCGTTTTTAGCCAAAATCTAAAAACCTGTGTGGTTTCTAGGACATAGAAATTCACCTCTGAGTTGTGGGCAGGAGTGTTGATGCAGAGTAAGTCTGCCACCACTTCCCACCATCCCTTTGTTTACACTCTCTCCTACTAGCTTACAGCCCCTCACACCCTCATCCTAACATTAGCGGTGCAACAGAAACAGCAGCAACATCAGATCTGTCCATCTGTACTGTGTTTTAAAGCAGCAGATACTCATTGGAGTGTCTCTTTAAAGAAAAGTAAAAGCAGTAAAAGGATCTTTGAAAAATCCTGTTGGCTAAATAATTCAAACATAAATTTAAAGAATTGAGACCTGGCCTCTGCTGGAATCTGAGGGCGTCAAGAGAAAGTTTGTTCATTTGGTTTCATTATTTCCAAATGTTTGTGAGTGCCAATAACCCCGCCCATTTTCACTTTGCCCCAGAGGCTGTCAGTCATCGTCATGAACTGTCAACATCCTCAAACTTCTTTTCTGTCATACTTGAAGCCTTAGTCACATGTTCCTGTAAGACAGAGTCGACCCAAATAGGTGATGGTTTTTTGGGGGGGTTGTCTGGGTCCTTGGAGGGCCGTAGAGAGGAGTGGCTGCATTTTAAGGTGAGCACAGGTGTGTCTTGCAGTTTCCTTGAAGCTCGTATGACCACCTAAAGGGACATCAAGTACATGGAACGTACTGTGCTTTGTGAAAGTATTCAGACCCCCTTGAACTTTTCAACCTTTGCCACATTTCAGGCTTTAAACATAAAGACATAAAACT
This sequence comes from Oryzias latipes, assembly GCF_053564925.1. Lineage (NCBI taxonomy): Eukaryota > Metazoa > Chordata > Actinopteri > Beloniformes > Adrianichthyidae > Oryzias > Oryzias latipes. The sequence continues at coordinate 24,180,490 of NC_136238.1, forward strand.
GTCATTTTTGTGAAAAAATCATCAATAAGTGGGAGACAATAATGAAGTGGAACCAAATTTATTGGATATTTCAAACTTATTTAACAAATAAAAAACTTAAATATTTGGTATGCAAAATGATTCAGCCCCTTTTCTTTCAGTGCAGCAACTCTCCAGATGTTCAGTGAGGATCTCTGAATGATCCAATGTTGACCTGAATGACTAATGATGATAAATAAATCCACCTGGATGTAATCAAGTCTCTGTATAAATGCTCCTGCTCTGTGAGAGTCTCAGAGGTCCGTTTAAAGCGCAGAGAGAAATGTGAGCCTTAAATGATAAGTCCTGGTCAAATAACACCCCTAGATTTCTAACTGTGGTGTTGGGGGCTATACTAACGCCATCCAGGGAGACTCTCTGACTGTCTCTAATGCAGGCATTCAGTTTCTCTATACGGTCATCCTGGTCAGGTTTAATGGAGAAATACAACTGCATATCATCTGCATAAAAGTGGAAATAAATGCTGTGTTTCCTGATTTCGTTTACTAGGGGCAGCATGTAGAGCATAAACAGGATGGGTCCTAGAACTGAGCCCTGTGGGACTCCATTGTTAACTCGAGGTCTCATTGTCCTCTATTTTCAGAAAAATGCTACAAGAACGTGTTAACATGTTTCTCATGGGAGTGGGTCTTTAAAGTGAAGTGAAATCAGTTAAAGTATATTTGAAAACTCCAGTTGGCAAACGAACTTTAAAAATCAGAGAGGAATTTAAACCTTCCTACTGCTGGAATCTGAGGGTGTCAAGAGAAAGTTTGTTGAATTTGGTTTCTGTCACAACTAACGATCAATATAGACCCAGACACTGAAACCCGGAAGGAGACACAGGTGAGAACGGGCGAGATTTGAGAATGAATTTAATGGTCAGGTGAGTATGAGAGAAAGCAGACTCCGAGGGGTCCATGACGAGAGCGAACGGTTCATGTTGGCTTGTGGCGTCACTGGTGGCTTCGTTCTCGTGGTCCGAATAACGGCTGGATTAGTGGAGGCTCGTGAGGAGAATCGGCAGAGGCTCGTGGTGTGACCGGATGAGGAAGACAGAGCGGGGTTCCAGAAAGATGCAGGCTCAGGCGACCACTTGTGGCTATGAATTCCTGGAGACAGGTAAGAACAGGATTTAGGTTCAGGCTTGAGCCTAAGAACAAAACCGTGAGCAAAATGTGACTACCAAATATGCATCATCAGGGGCAATGAACTGGCGATGAATACTGGTCCTGGAGCTCCTTAAGAAGGCAGGCGGTGAGATGAGGTAAGTGGTCGCAGCTGTGTCGCATCAGGAGCCAATCAGTGAGTGGATGATATTGACAGAGGCACCATGACAGTGTCATTATTTCCAGCTGTGTGTGAGACCGCCAATAACCATTTTCACTTGACCCCAGAGGCTGTCAGTCATCCTCATGATCTGTCAACATCTTAAGACTTAATTTCTATCATCCTTGAAGCCTTAATCACATATATCTGTACAGGTGCTCCGGGTTTTTGGGTGCTAGGGTTCATGGAGGGTCATAGAGAGGACTACAGGTGTGTCTGCAGGTCCGTTGAGGCTCGTCCAAGCACCTGAACGGACATCATGAAAATGGAAAGTACCATTAGCGGCGTTTCCATTACATCAGGGGTCACCACAGGAGTGCCCGCGGGTGCATGGTCGGCTGCGAGGACCACTTAAGGCGCCCACAAGGCACGCTCTGAAAATCTCACAGATCACAATGAAATTCAATAGAATTGAAAAAGTTTCATTCATGTTTGGAACAAAACAGAAGTACAAGGATCAGTCCAAAAAGACATAGCTTCACATTTCTGTTAGCAAGAAATCGACTGTTATCAGAATCAGAAAATCAGAATTATTTATTGTCATTGTACATGGGGAAATCTTGGAAATCTATTAAATGTCAATCTATTTCACAAATGAATAAATGATGGGATGTTTTATTAAAATCAGAGAAAATAAGCGAACTCGTTCGCCTTTCAGGCAGGTAGACTCTGCAGTATTTTACTGTGGTTACTCCCCTAGGGCAGTAGTTGATCAACTCACCTGTTCAGCGTCCTATTTAAGTCCAGGTGTGCAGCCGTTCATTCTCTTCCTTACCGCAAGCGCTGCATTCGTCGCCGTTCTCCGTGGGTCTCCTTCTCTTTCTGCATCTTGCTGTATTCCCCCCGTCCTTTTCGGATGGATGATCCCCATTTTTCTGATGTGGGGCTTTCGTTTCGCCGCGTCTGCCTCTCCTTCTGCGGCGATTCAGCGGGCGGATAGCGGCGCTCAGCGCGTTCGTGTCGCCGCGGTCGCATGCATCTCTAGGGGGTGTGCTTTCCGCGGTGTTCGGGTTGTCGGTGGCGCTCGATCAGGAGCTGTCCGGGTCTTCTCGTCTGCTGTGGTCATTAGGATTTACGGTGAGCGGCATGCGGTTCTTTTCCCGTGTGGTTTTTCTGTTGGGTTTTTCTAAGGCTTCCTGCTTTCTGTTTGACCTGGTAATCAGTGACGTCACGCCCCTAAGGACCCTGGGAATTGTAGTTTTTCCTGGACTTCATGGTCCACTTCATGGTGCACTTCTGATTCAATTTCTGCTGTGTAGTTCTGCTTCGTCTGGTTATTGTTTCAGGGGTTGTGGGGTCTTTTCTGTGGTTGTGAAGGGTGGCGGTCCTCGTCTGGACAGGTTTCTCATGCTGGCTGAATTTGTTGCGGCTTTTGGCATTTTCTCTGTTGCTGTTTTGTTAATTAGGAGCTGAATGTAAATCTTGACTGTCCTTAATTCGATGCTGGCTTTATTATTATGGCGGCTCTCTGCAGCGTCTGTGGCTCATTTTGATTCACTCGGCGATCCTCGTTCATTGCCTCCGCATGTTCTGCGTCTGGTTCTGCTCCGCCCTTCCTTTCCCTGCTGTGTGTACCCTAGTGGGTCCTGCCCTGGCTTCGGGGACTTGCATGTTTGTCGGTTTACCTTTCAGCTGTCGTGGCAGTCCTCATAATATCGACTGTGTTATCAGAAGCCCTGTACTGGATTTTTTGTAGGCGATGGGTTCCCCTTCTTTTTGTGCGTTATTGATGATTTCTCGGTGGTCAATTTTCCTCCTTTGCATCTCTGTGGCTAAAAATTTATTTTTGTCTATGATGTATGGTCCTCTACCCGTCCGGATTTATTTTCTTCTATGGATCTGGATGGTTCATTGATGCTTGCCTCTACCCATTATGCCATCTCTAGCTTTTGTGCAGCGTGTCATTTATTCATTCTTTGGTTGAAAATGATTTGTCAATGACTGGGCCACCTGAAATTTGCTGTGACTTTGGTCCCACGGTCATCCGTTCATCTTGTGTTCTTGTTCCGGGTAGTTCGATCCTGGGCCCGTGTTGCTGTTCTGGACATTTGTGTCTTGCGTTTTTTGCCTTTCCTTCTCAATGCTTGGAGTGGTTTTGTTATAATGATGACTGTCGTGTCTTCAGTCTCCCTCCACTCGTTCTGAGGCTGCGCCCACTGGTTTGGGGAGAAAGATTTATGAAGAGTGGTGTGTATGTCCGGCCGCCAGAATCCACAGCTCTAATGGTTTTAAGGGATCATGTGGTTATGAGAGAATTCAGCCATAGAGATTATAATAAGGCTGTTTAAAGAGTGAGATGATAGTCTTATGAGTCATCGGTTGAATTGGTTAGTGTTTAAATAACACCATGAGCAATTTTAACCCTGACCGTAGAATCTATATCACTTACGCTCTCAAGCTTAGTTCAAGAGTTAAATCTTGTGTCCACAAGCCAGTCTTCTATCTGCCCTGCTTAAGCAGATGACACTCGCCTAGATGCATCTCCATTTAGAGGCTTGTTATACTGCGCCTCTAAATGCTTAAGGTTCAGTCTAGCTAAAATACTATCAAAACCTACGATCCCTCGTGGATCTCAAGTTCTTCTTTTGCAGTATCCAGACGCCCTCGGTTAATTAAAATTTCAGTAGTATGTGCTTTGTTGTCCATCTATTTGAGAACCACTAATATCAAATGCAAGAATCAAATCCAGCCGAGCTGCAATCCATTGCTACGTGGGATGTTGACCTCCTCATCTACAAATGTTCTTGGTCCTTGGTTACTCTCCCCATCGCCTGCTCCTCGATGACCTTCTGAAGGTGCGTCCCTCTGGAACTGTCAAGGTTACTTCTCTTTCCATTGGTGTATATAAAATTGGTGTTAAGATATCGTGCAGGTTCTATATTTCACTATCAATTCACTGTTGGAATTTGTGATTCTGGTGGTTTCTATGGTGCGATGAATCCACAATGGGACTTTTCCCTAACTATCTACTAAATTTAACTTTCTCAGATTTGTTCTTTAAAAGCACTGTTATTCCATTTATCTCAAGCATTTTAAAACTAATCAGTTTTCTGGGTTGTTTAAATAGTCTTTGCTGAGACTAATACTGGTTTTGTCTTTATCTATGCACCGCATCCTGAGCCTGCAAACCCCTACGCCCCGGTCAGCTTTCCGTTTCCGGCGAATGATGTCACCCCTGCATTCCTTGATCTGGTGCTGCAACGATGACTGCTCGACGTACTTTTTGCTGCACTAAAAGTGATGGGGCTGTGGACCTCCTCTGCGTTCCAATGACACTTCTGACTCGAAACAATCAATATGTCAGCAGCAGAATGAATGTAAAATCTTGAATTATAGATGTTAAACGAAGATTATTTGCCAGGTAGAAGCCTCAAAATTTAGGATGTTCTAAGTTTGTATTATAGTATGCGATGGAGCCCAAATTTGGTTTCGTAAGCTCATTTATTAGTATGCCCAATGAAGCCTAGAAATTATGGCTGTTGAACTTGTTCTTAATACTTAAATGGAAACTTCGAATAAATGGATGTGTCTGAGCTCGTATGCCAAATGGCTAACATTATGGCAGTTAAGCTCGTTCATAGTCCTGTCATTGGAAGCTTCGAATCAATGGATGTTACTTAAGCTCGTATAAATAGTATGCCAAATGGAAGAACGTTTATAGCCGTTAAGCTCGTTCTTAGTAATGATGGAAGCTACGAATAATGGATGTTATTTAAGCATGTCTTAGTATGCCTTTGGAAGCTGTGGAATGGATGTTAAGTAGTGTCATCATACGGGTTGTTCATGGCGGTTCAAATTATAGTTCCTTACAGTGTTTTGATGGATGTGGGCTTATGTTCTAAAAAATCAGGTATGAGTGATTCTTATGTTGGCTCCCCTTTCATTTCTTTCCCTCTCTCTTTCAGATAGTATGTTCCCCTAGTGAATCCACGAACGGGAGGGGCCCTACTGTCAAAGGTGCCGGGTCACACATAGCAGATCCATTAGATAGTGTGTCCCCTTCGTGGCACTGTACTCGAATGGGGGCAGCCCAACGGTTAAAGGTGCCGGGTCACACATAGCAGACTCACTACATAGTGTGTTCCCTTCGTGGCGCTGTACTGGAACAAGAGCAGCCCAATGGTCAAAGGTGCTGGGTCACACATAGCAGTCTTACTTGCGAATGGAATGAAAGGGAATGAAAGGAAATGAAAAAATGGAATGCCGCCGAAAACACACCTCATCTTATTACACACTGATTATACATTTACATTCTTCTTGATGATCTTTCGTTTTCGGGGGTTATTACCCAAAAGTTTTATGGAAAAAATTATCTCATGGAATTGTACGCAGCCTGATGCCAAACGAAAAGATTGTGAATGCCAACTTAAAGAATGTGAAAATTAGAGTATGTGAAAATAAATATATTCTACTGCATGAGTTTGCCTGACTGAAATTAAATACACATTGAGAGGATGCACGCACACATTTAACACATATTGCGGCCCTCCTTGAACTCGTGGAAGCAGAAACATTCAGTCTGTCCTTTCTACACGTCCTCCATCAGCATTTACATCAGCTTCTGGCAAATCCCGGCTCTACAGGGCCACCAATTTGCAGTTTTTCCCTGTAGAGCCGATTCACGGGGATCGGGTCAACAGCTGAAGATTTACAGTGTGTTGAGAAGTCCGTGTTACGTAGTGTTAACTGCTTACAGTTTAAACTACGGTGGCCCTGAAGTTCAAATCGCATTAAAAAAATCACAATGCAAAAACATTATTAAAATCAGAACAATTACAAAAGATTTAAAAAAAACAGATGTTTGAAAAGCCAAAAGTAATTTTCAGAAAAGAAGTGTCAACCAAGAACATGAACGTTGTTCCTGCCGACCCAAACAAAGCTGATCAGCTTCCCAGTGATGATGATGATGATGCTAATGATGATGATGATGATAACGATGATGACGCCGTTTTTAGCCCAAATCCAAAAGACCTGTGTGGTTTCTAGGACATAGTTTCTGCAGAGCAGCATTAGAAATTCACCTCTGAGTTGTGGGCAGGACTGTTGATGCAGAGTAAGCCTGCCACTACTTCCCATCATCCCTTTGTTTCCACTCCCTCCCACTAGCTTACAGCCCCTCACACCCTCATCCTAACATTAGGGGTGCAACAGAAACAGCAGCAACATCAGATCTATCCATCCGTCCGGTTCTGATCCAGATTCCAGCTCAGAGCAGGAAAACAAAGACGTTCATGGATCTGTTGGTCTGCAGGTGGATGATCAGAACAGGGAGGAGCAGGAAGCTTGTAGCCCCCCTGGAATTTTTTACATCACTGTTACATCACCATGATTTGAATAAAGAAATACTCAGAAATGCAGTTTTCATCTTTCTTTTACTCATGTATGTCCTCCATTGTGGGAAAAAAACTAGAAGACTGTGTTTTAAAGCAGCAGATACTCATTGGAGTGTCTCTTTAAAGAAAAGTAAAACCAGTAAAAGGATCTTTGAAAAATCCTGTTGGCTAAAGAATTCAAACAGGAATTTAAAGAATTGAGACCTGGCCTGTGCTGGTTTGTTCATTTGGTTTCATTATTTCCAAATGTGTGTGAGTGCCAATAACCCCGCCCATTTTCACTTTGCCCCAGAGGCTGTCAGTCATCGTCATGAACTGTCAACATCTTCAAACTTCTTTTCTGTCATACTTGAAGCCTTACTCACATGTTCCTGTAAGAGAGAGTCGACCCAAATAGGTGATGGTTTTTTGGGGGGTTGTCTGGGTCCTTGGAGGGCCGTAGAGAGGAGTGGCTGCATTTTAACCCTTGTGCTATCTTAGATGACCCCGCCCTTACATTGACATGTTCTCCCTACCATGATAAAGGTGGAAAGATTTCATGTAATCCATGGACACCAGTGAAGATCACAAATCATTGAAGAAAAAAGGTTCAGGGCACTGTCTAGTGGGTCTAGATGACCCAACTCCCAACGTTAAAGTGCCTAGGAGAGCACAACGGTTAAGGTGAGCACAGGTGTGTCTTGCAGTTTCCTTGATGCTCTTATGACCACCTTAAGGGACATCAAGTACATGGAGCGTACTGTGCTTTGTGAAAGTATTCAGACCCCCTTGAACTTTTCAACCTTTGCCACATTTCAGGCTTTAAACATAAAGACATAAATCATCAATAAGTGGGACACAATAATGAAGTGGAACCAAATTTATTGGATATTTCAAACTTATTTAACAAATAAAAAACTTAAATATTTGGTATGCAAAATGATTCCGCCCCTTTTCTTTCAGTGCAGCAACTCTCCAGATGTTCAGTGAGGATCTCTGAATGATCCAATGTTGACCTGAATGACTAATGATGATAAATAAATCCACCTGGATGTAATCAAGTCTCTGTATAAATGCTCCTGCTCTGTGAGAGTCTCAGAGGTCCGTTTAAAGCGCAGAGAGATATGTGAGCCTTAAATGATAAGTCCTGGTCAAATAACACCCCTAGATTTCTAACTGTGGTGTTGGGGGCTATATTAACGCCATCCAGGGGGACTATCTAACTGTCTCTGATGCAGGCATTCAGTTTCTCTATACGGTCATCCTGGTCAGGTTTAATGGAGAAATACAACTGCATATCATCTGCATAAAAGTGGAATTGAATGCTGTGTTTCCTGATTACGTTTATTAGGGGCAGCATGTAGAGCATCAACAGGAAGGGTCTTAGAACTGAGCCCTGTGGGACTCCATTGTTAACTCGAGGTCTCATTGTCCTCTATTTTCAGAAAAATGCTACAAGAACGTGTTAAAAACACGTTTCTCTTTGGAGTGGGTCTGTAAAGTGAAGTGAAATCAGTAAAAGTATATTTGAAAACTCCAGTTGGCAAAATAACTTCAAAGATCAGAGAGGAATTCAGACCTTCCTTCTGCTGGAATCTGAGGGTGTCAAGAGAATGTGAATTTGGTTTCGTTATTTCCAACTTCCATTATGTGTGAGACTGCCAATAACCCTGCCTATTTTCTCTTTACCCCAGAGGCTGTCAGTCATCCTCATGAACTGTCAACATCTCCAAACTTCATTTCTGTCATACTTGACGCCTTTGTCACATGTACCTGTACAGGTGCTCTGGGTTTTTGGGTGCTAGGGTTCATGGAGGGTCATAGAGAGGAGTACAGGTGTGTTTGCAGCTCCCTTGAGGCTGGTCCAGCCACCTGAATGGACATCATGAAAATGGAACGTACCATTAGCCGCGTTTCCATTACATCACGGGTCACCACAGCAGTGCCCGAGGGCGCATGGTCGCTTGCGAGGACCACTTTAAGCGCCCACAAGGCACGCTCTGCAAATTCAATAGAATTTAAAAAAGTTTCATTCATGTTTGGAACAAAGTAGAAGTACAAGGATCAGTCAAAAAAGACATCATGGCATTCACATCTCTGTCAGCAAGACGTCGACTGTTATTGGAAATCCATTAAATGTCCATCTATTTCACAAATGGCTAAATGATGGGATGTTTTTTTTTAATCAGACAAAATTAAATACACATTGAGAAGATGATGATGCACGCACACATTTTACAACAAACGTTTCATTGACTATTTTTCACATTAGAACTGTTACCAGGTTGAGTTTGTGCCTGTGGTCTTCTGATCTATGTCAATATTATTTTTATTTTCTTTCTGATTTTCATGCTGGGATGGGGCGGGGGAGGGTGGTTGGTTTGTTCCATTATCTTAATGTTTAGATTTTCTATTCAAGTAAGTTGAATCTTGTACAGACAAAATGGTTAAAAGTATCTCTCAGCTGGATCATGTATTAATATGTTCATAAAATAAAAAAGAAGTACAAGGATCAGTAGATTCTGCACACACAAACTGCAGATTAGCCCCCCGTCCTCCCCCCTCCTCTTGCGTGCATCATTTAAATGAACTGTCCAGTATATGACTGTCCATGCGTCCAACTGTTTGAGGCACCCTTGGGTCCCCTCAGGCCACTTTGGGACCCCTCAGGCCTCATCTCTTTGAAAACTTCTCCAAACCAAGACACAGGATCCATGTGTCAAATGTTTGAGGCCCCCTCGAGTTCGCCCTCAGGTCTCGTCAGGCCTCCTCGGGCCTCCTTGGGACGCGGCGGGCCTATACGGGCCCCCTTAGGCCCCCTCTCTCCCCTCAGGCCTCTTCAGGCCTGCAGGCCTCTGAGCTGCTGTGAAACCTGCTGAAACGTTGGTCAAACTGAAGTTCAGAACACAACCAAAACACAGAGTGTGGGTTTGTGTCCCGTCCTCCACATTCTGACTGACAAACCAGTCAAGAAAAAGAAGGCAGTGTCTAAAGAAAGTCCAAACTTCCTGCCACTGAAAAATATCAGATGACAACGTTTTCAAACGGATATCCCTCAGTAGACCCCGGCGGACATGCAGTTCTCAATTCTTTTTTTTTTTTTTTTTTTAATTTTTTTTATTTTTATATATGCTGTTCTCAATTCTAGCTTCACAAAATATTTATAATTTATTCTTATGAGGGTTTTTTTTGTCTTTTATCTTTTGTTTTGTTTTTTTAGTTGGGTGTATGTAGGATGTCCATCCAACAACCCTCTGCATTTATCCAGACTTGGGACCGGCACATGCGAGCACTGAGTGGTTCCACAAGTGGTTGCATTAAAACACACAAGAACCTTAAATATTCCAAATACCATCAAAGTACTTTATCTACTTTATTTTTGTGTTTTTATTTTTTTTCCAGGAATTTTTGTATTATTATTTAAAATTATGAATAAAGTCTGTCTGTCTGTCTGTCTGTCTGTCTGTCTGTCTGTCTGTCTGTCTGTCTGTCTGTCTGTCTGTCTGTCTGTCTGTCTGTCTGTCTGTCTGTCTGTCTATCTATCTATCTATCTATCTATCTATCTATCTATCTATCTATCTATCTATCTATCTATCTATCTATCTATCCCATTTTCTCAAAGCTCTTCAAAACTTCTTGGATTGGGGAAACCGGAGCGCCCGGAGAAAACCCGTGCTAACTGGATCCTCTTCCAGTGAAGCCACAGCGCTGATCCAAAGAGCATTAGAGTGGGAAAGACTGAAAGACTGCTGGGACTTGCAGTCAACAATAACCTTCAGTGTGTTTGCTGGTTACCATAGTGACAACATTTTTAGATGGAAACGGTTGGGTTGAAGGTTCCACTTCCCTGGAAGAGGATCTGGTTTACCTAAAGCCCCAAGTGGATCAAAATACTTTTACTAACAATGAAATAAAAAAAATGTTATCAAAGAAATATATATATATATTTTTTTACTTTCTGATGAAAACATTTTAGAAATTTCTCCTGATTGGAAGGAAGAACCAAACTTAAAGGCTGAATGCTCACATGCTAATGTTGGAGCTCTGCTCTTGGCTAAAATAAGACCAAAAACAAAGAAGAGAACAAACCTACAGAGTCTCAAATATGATCCTTTGTCTGGAAGAAAAAAAACCTTTCCTACTATTTATCTAAACAGATTCCTAATCTGGATGTCTAATCATCTAAACAGATTCCTAATCTGGATGTGTAATCATCTAAACAGATTGCTAATCTGGATGTCTAGTCATCTAAACAGATTCCTAATCTGGATGTCTAATCATCTAAACCAATTCTGAATCTTTGTTTCCTACTAGTGATCTAAAAATATTCTTCATGTTTATGTCTTAATAGTCCTAATGGAGCCGGTTCCGTCTTTGGAATTGACAGAATCTTCATCAATTTAAGGATTCTGGAGCTTTTCATCAGAACCGATGTCCTCATATTCTTCCTCCTCCCCCTCATATTCCTCTTCACACTCTTCCTCATGTTCCTCCTCACATTGCTCATCATCTGAAGTATTCTGGAGCTCTTCATCAGAACTGAAGCCCTCATCATCTTCCTCTTTTTTCTCTTCATCTTCGTCAGTCAGTGAAGAGACAGAATCTTTCATTTCTTTGATGGAGACTGTTCCTTTAATGCAATTCTCAGACTCTTTATCCTGGAGCTCTTCATCAGATCTGATATTGTCATTTTTCTCCTTATCCCCTTCCTCACATTCTTCCTCCTTTTTCTCTTGGTCTTCCTCAGTCCAGTTTCTCTCCAACCGATTTGATTCCGTGAGTTGCTCAGATGGTCTTATTCAAAGATTTTGGTGGTGAAGTTCCATGTTGTCATCTGATGCTGAATGAGCTCATTACCTGCTAAACAATCGTAGACATGACATCATACGCCGTCCTCTGTCTGAATGCAACCTTTTCTGACGACATGTGACGTGCTGACAGACGTTATTTTATGGCTTTATGAAGTGCTTCATGTTCGCGTATGCGCGCTGACGGCTCCTCCACAGAGCCGCGGTTTGACCGACGGGTCGCAACTGCGAGAACGAGAGGAATCTTTCCATCAAAGTATTAATGCTTCTGGACGCTATCGATCAATATCAACACTACAGTGGTATTGATTGATTGGTTGTGAAGTGCCCGCACGCTGCTTTCAATTCAATTCAATTCAATTCAATTCAATTCAATTCAATTCAATTTTATTTGTATCGGCCAAAATCACAACAACAGTCCTCTCGATGGGCTTCGAAGTAAAACGTGAAATCAAAAGGATCACGAATACAAAGAGTTCAATAGGAAAATACTAAAATGAACTAACAAACTGACTAAGCTATACTGGCATCCCTGCCCTTAGACCCCCCTCACGGTAAGGAAAAACTCCTAAAAAAAACGGATTCCGGAAAAAAGCGAAGAAACCTCAGGGGTGCCCACATGAAGGAGGGATCCTCCCCCAGGACGGACAGGCGATTTACCAGAAATCTTAGAGAAGAATTAACTTATCTAAATCTACAACTACATATATAAAGTCCAGCAGACAAGCTTCATCCAGCTGTGGTTGGGGGGACAGTCAAAGCCGCGAGTCGAGCCGGAGACAGGAACCACAGCCAGGTGTAGGAGCAGGAGCAGAGACGAGGTAGACGGTCAGGAACTGGAGCACGGATGAGCCAACTGGAGTCTGGAAGCACTCCCACTCCCCAGGAGGGGAGAGGAAAAGAGGGACAATACATGAATTGCACTGCACCAAACAGAGGCATGGAGAACTAAATGATAAATTATGATCAAAAATAGAGGAGAGGAAGGGTAGACGTAGAAAAGAAAAGAGGACAGAACCCCGGAGCACCATAGTTACCCCAGCTTCAACTTCTAGCAGCCTTTTAAAACAAATAGTTATTGTTATTAAGTTTAGTTTAAACAAATTAACATTAAGTTAAATAATCTCTGAATACTAACTAGTCTGACAATAAGCCTGTCCAAAGAGGAATGTTTTCAGTCTAACTTTGAATGTGGAACCTGAGTCGGCCTCTCTTACATGAGCTGGGAGTTTATTCCATAAGACAGGGGCTTGGTGGCTAAACGCTCTACCTCCAACCGTACTTTTACTAATTCTAGGAACCACAAGCAGTCCTGCATTTTGCGAGCGAAGTGTTCTTATTGGATGGTAAGGGACTATGAGGTCCTTAATATAGGACAGGGCCAGTCCATGTGAGGCCTTATAGGTTAACAGGAGGATCTTGAACTTGATTCTAGAATCAACTGGGAACCAATGGAGCGAAGCTAACACATGAGTGATGTGATCTCTTCTGCTAGTTCCTGCTAACAATCTAGCTGCTGCGTTCTGAACAAGCTGGAGACTTCTTAAGGAACTCTTAGGACACGCTGCTAACAAGGAGTTACAGTAATCCAGCCTCGACGTAACAAATGCATGGATGAGTTTTTCAGCATCACTCTTAGAAAGTATATTTCTGATCTTAGCAATATTCCACAGGTGAAAAAAGGCAGTTCTACACGCCTGAGATATGTGAGCCTTAAATGATAAATCCTGGTCAAATAAAACCCCAAGGTTTCTAACTGTGGAATTAGGGGCTATGCTTATGCCATCTAGGGGCGACAGTGGCTCAGGTGGTTGAGCGGGTCGTCCAATGATCGAAGGGTTGGCGGTTCGATCCCCACTCCCACCAGCCAAAATGTCGTTGTGTCCTTGGGCAAGACACTTCACCCTCCTTGCCTCCAGTGTGGCTCACACTGGTGTTTGAATGCGCATGAATGATCCCGGTGATGGTCAGAGGGGCCGTAGGCGCGAACTGGCAGCCACGCCTCTGTCAGTCTGCCCCAGGGCAGCTGTGGCTACAACCATAGCTTACCATCACCAAGTATGAATGAGGAGTGAAGGAATAATGGACACAATGTAAGCGCTTTGGGTGTCTTGAAAAGCGCAGATAAATCCAATCCATTATTATTATTATTATTATTATCTGAGCAGACAGAGTATCTCTGAGGTTTTTAGGACCAAGTATAATGACCTCAGTTTTTTCTGGGTTCAAGAGGAGGTAATTAATTGTCATCCAGGTCTTGATGTCACTGATGCAGGCGTTCAGTTTCTCTATCTGGTCATTCTGGTCAGGCTTCATGGATAAATACAACTGCGTATCGTCGGCATAACAATGAAAATTAAATCTTTGTTTCCTGATTATGTTTCCTAGGGGTGGTGTCACGGGTCCGCCGTCAGCTGCCTCCCTCCTCCCTAATCCTCATTGGAACCAGCTGCACCTCATCACCTCATCACCAGCAGACCTTCTTAAGGAGATCCATCCCAGCATACTACGCCAGTCCGTTACACTCTCTCCGGTGCCTACGCCTGGTCTCTAGTTAAGTCTAGGTTTGCCAAGTTAAGTCACGTACTTACCTTACCTTGCCTTGTTCTACGCCTTCAGGTCCGCTCCTCCACGGGTGCCGCTGGTTCTTCCTCGTCACAGGCTGTCTACGCCGCTCTCGGCTCCACCATGGACTTTGTCACTGGTCTGCCCCCCTCACAAGGTAACACAGTAATACTCACCGCCATCGACCGTTTTTCTAAATCTGCTCAGTTTATTCCTCTTCCCAAGCTACCCACAGCCACAGAGATGGCCGATATCATGGTCCAGAACGTATTCCGCCACCACGGCATTCCCAGTGACATTGTTTCAGACCGTGGCCCTCAATTTGTGTCGCAGGTCTGGAGAGCATTTTGTTCTGCTCTAAGGGCCACGGTCAGTTTATCTTCTGGACATCACCCCCAGTCTAACGGACAGGCGGAGCGCGCCAACCAGGAACTCGAGGCTGCGCTGTCTGGCCGCTCAAAATCCGGCCAACTGGTCCTCGTTCCTGGTCTGGATAGAGTATGCCCACAACAATCATCCCTCATCAGCCACTGGTATGTCCCCTTTTGAGGTTTCCTTGGGCTGCTCTCCCCCTCTTTTCCCCTCTCAGGAGTTAGACCTGGCCGTGCCCTCCATTCAGCACCACCTCCAGAGGGTTCAGCGCGTCTGGCAGCAGGCCAGGGCCGCTCTCCTGCGCACTAGGGAGAGCAACTGCCGGATTGCTAACCGCCGCAGAGTGAAGGGTCCGACCTACCAGCCGGGACAGAAAGTATGGCTTTCCTCCCGTGATATACCTCTTCAAGCCACCTCCCGCAAACTGGCCCCCCGGTTCATCGGTCCCTACACGGTCGAGAAGATTATTAACCCCACCTGCGTGCGCCTTAAGCTTCCGGCAGCCCTCAAGGTACACCCTGCTTTCCATGTCTCTCAACTCAAGCCCTTTCAGGAAAGCCCGTTGTGCCCACCGTCCACTTCCCCACCACCCGCCCGGGTCATCGACCGTTCTCCTGCTTTTACGGCCAGTAGGGTGCTGGATGTTCGCCGCCGGGGCCGTGGGTATCAGTTCTTGGTGGACTGGGAGGGTTACGGTCCGGAGGAGCGCTCATGGATCTCCCGCTCCCTTATTCTGGACCGTACCCTCATCGATGACTTTTATCGGGCTCATCCGGATCGCCGCCCTGGACCGCCTGGAGGCGGTCGTTGAGGGGGGGGCACTATCACGGGTCCGCCGTCAGCTGCCTCCCTCCTCCCTAATCCTCATTGTAACCAGCTGCACCTAATCACCAACAGACCTTCTTAAGGAGATCCATCCCAGCATACTACGCCAGTCCGTTACACTCTCTCCAGTGCCTACGCCTGGTCTCTAGTTAAGTCTAGTTTTGCCAAGTTAAGTCACGTACTTACCTTGCCTTGTTCTACGCCTTCAGGTCCACTCCTCCACGGGTGCCGCTGGTTCTTCCTCGTCACAGGCTGTCTACGCCGCTCTCGGCTCCACCACTCGCTCCAAGCTGTGCTCGCCGTCCTCGGCGCTCCACCTCGTCACAGACTCTCTACGCCTTCCCTGACGTTCCTCCTCGTCCACGACTCGCATCCCCTCTCAGATTAAACCTTCTGACTCTGCCTCGTCTCCTGAGTTTCTTCCGGGTTCCAGCATCTGGGTCTCCATATTGTTCGACCATGACAGGTGGCATATAAAGGGTAAACAGGATCGGTCCCAAGACTGACCCCTGTGGGACTCCATAGTTAACTCGAGTGCACTGAGAGGACTGTCCATTTACATTAACGAACTGATACCTATCGGACAGATAAGATTTAAACCACTGGAGAGCAGATCCTCTGATCCCTATGTCCTGCTCTAATCTATGGAGTAAAATACTGTGGTCGATAGTGTCAAAGGCTGCACTGAGGTCTAACAGGACCAGAATAGAAAGTAGTCCCTTTTCTGAGGCCAATAACAAGTCATTAGAGACGCTAACTAGTGCAGTTTCCGTACTGTGGTGGGGTCTAAACCCCGACTGAAAGTCTTCAAAGTGGCTGTTGTCCTGTAGGTGGCAGTAAAGCTGCTTAACTACAACTCTTTCTAGGATTTTAGAAATAAAGGGCAGGTTTGATATCGGTCTATAGTTGGCCAAGATGCTAGTATCCAAACTGGGCTTTTTCAGAAGAGGTTTAACAACTGTATATTTAAAAGACTGTGGCACGTAACCCGTTTCCAGAGAGGTATTTATCATTGTTAATATGGTATCATTAATTAGGGGAAAAGTTTCTTTAAAAAGTCTAGTGGGAATTGGGTCTAACGGACACGTTGAGGATTTGGAGGACTTAATAATGTTGTTTCCGCTTGATCCACAATAGTGAAGCAGTCTAATGTTACAGAGGTTTCTATGGATGCCTCCATTTCTACCGCTTCAGCCTGTTCTGGGCTGATAGTAGGAATAAATTGATTTAACTTACGTCTAATATTTGAGATTTTACTATTGAATGGAAGCAACGGTTAGAGGCCAAAATCAAGGCGACTCGGAAGGATGTGAGTAAGCTGACAGAGGCTCAAAGAGGTACAATGAGAAAGCAAGTACCTAAGATATACAGCCAGATGCCCATACCTGAAGCACTGGAAACTGCCAAACAAAGGCTCCTAGCTTTGAGCAGCCGCCTAAAGAGGTACACAAGAGACAATGAAGCCAGACGAATAAACAGGCTCTTCGCAACTCAACCTGCAAAAGTGTACGCTCAGTGGCAGGGTCAAAACAGCCGAGCAGACCCACCAAGGCTAGAAACTGAACAGTACTGGAAAGGTATATGGGAGAAAGAGACAGCACATAAAAGCAATGCCCAGTGGCTGGTCTCTCTAAGAAACGAACAGAATGCAGTTACCATCACAGTGGCAGACATCCAAGAAAGAGTCTCAGGTATCAAGAACTGGACAGCACCGGGCCCTGACATGATACATGCCTACTGGCTAAAGAAGCTTACCGCACTCCACGAGCGCCTGGCAGCACAAATGAACCAGCTGCTAAGAGATGGGACTCAACCCGAATGGCTAACAGAAGGGCGAACGATCCTGATCCAGAAGGATCCTTCAAAGGGGGCAGTCCCATCCAACTACAGGCCAATAACCTGTCTCTCCACAACATGGAAGCTCATCTCAGGCATCATTGCAACCAAGATAAATGGGCACATGGATCAATTCATGAGTAACACACAGAAGGGCATTGGTAGAGACTCCAGAGGAGCCAAACACCAACTCCTGGTCGACAGAACAGTCGCTCAAGACTGCAAGTCACGACACACCAACCTGTGCACAGCCCGGATTGATTACAAGAAGGCCTATGACTCAATGCCACACACATGGATCACTGAATGCTTGGAGCTGTACAACATCAACAGGACTCTAAGAGCCTTCATAGGAAACTCAATGAAGCTGTGGAAAACCACCCTTGAAGCCAATGGGAAGCCACTTGCACAAGTGTCCATCAAATGTGGGATATACCAAGGTGATGCTCTGTCCCCACTGCTGTTCTGCATAGGTCTGAACCCCCTCAGCCAAATAATCAACAAGACTGGCTATGGATACCGACTCAGAAATGGGGCCAACATCAGTCACTTCCTCTACATGGATGACATCAAGCTATATGCTAAGAGCGAGCGTGACATTGACTCCCTGATCCACACCACCAGGATCTACAGTAATGACAATGGGATGTCATTCGGGCTCGAGAAATGCAGCCGGATGGTGACAAAGAGAGGCAAGGTAGTCCACAAAGAAGGGGTCTCACTCCCAGAAGGAACAATAGCAGACATCGAGGACAGTTACAAGTACCTTGGAATTCCGCAGGCAAATGGCAACAAGGAAAGCTGCAACAGCTAAATACCTCCAACGAGTAAGGCAAGTCCTGAGAAGCCAGCTCAATGGCAAAAATAAGACCCGGGCAATAAACAGCTACGCACTGCCAGTTATCAGATACCCTGCAGGAATAATAAAATGGCCAAAGGAAGAGATACAGACCACGGATGTTAAGACACGAAAGCTCCTCACCATGCATGGAGGGTTCCATCCCAAATCCAGCACCCTGAGACTGTATGCTAGCCGCAAGGAAGGAGGCCGAGGACTAGTGAGCGTAGAAGCCACAATCCAGGATGAAACATCCAAGATGCATGAGTACATCAAGCTCAAGGCCCCAAATGACAGTGTGCTCAGTGAATGTCTCAGGCAATGGAGAACAGAGGATACAGTGCTGGAGGACAGATCCTCATGGGAGGACAAACCCCTGCATGGGATGTACCACCGGACCATAACTGAAGTGGCTGATATCAAGAAGTCCTACCAATGGCTAGAAAGGGCTGGCCTACAGGACAGCACCGAAGCGCTCAACCTGGCAGCCCAGGAACAAGCCCTGAGCACCAGAGCAATAGAGGCTCAGATCTACCACACCAGACAAGACCCAAGGTGTAGGCTGTGCAAAAAGGCCCCTGAAACAATCCAGCACATAACTGCAGGGTGTAAGATGCTGGCAGGGAAAGCTTACATGGAGCGCCACA
Source organism: Oryzias latipes (assembly GCF_053564925.1). Lineage (NCBI taxonomy): Eukaryota > Metazoa > Chordata > Actinopteri > Beloniformes > Adrianichthyidae > Oryzias > Oryzias latipes. The sequence continues at coordinate 24,199,040 of NC_136238.1, forward strand.
ATCAAGTGGCTGGAATAATATACAGAAACATGTGTGCAGAATATGAACTGGAAACCCCAAGATCAAAATGGGAAACACCTCCGAAGGTGGTAGAGAATGAGAGGGCAAAGATCCTGTGGGACTTCCAGATCCAGACTGATAGGATGGTAATGGCGAACCAACCAGACATTGTAGTGGTGGATAAAGAACAGAGGAAAGCCGTTGTGGTGGATGTGGCAGTACCATGCGATGGGAACATCAGGAAGAAGGAACATGAGAAACTGGAGAAATACCAGGGACTCAGAGAAGAACTGGAGAAAGCCTGGAAAGTGAAGGTGACAGTGGTGCCTGTGGTAATTGGAGCACTCGGGGCAGTAACCCCCGAGCTGGAGGAGTGGCTACAACAGATACCTGGAAAGACCTCAGACCTCTCAGTCCAGAAAAGTGCAGCTAAGATACTGCCCAGGACCCTCAAGCTCCCAGGCCTCTGGTAGAGGACCCGAGCTTGGAGGAGAAAACCACCCGCGGAGGGTGAGAAGGGCGTTTTTTTCGTTTTTTTATATATATTTATATATATGTATATATTCCACATTCTCAGAATGTGGAATATTCTGTGGTGCCTGTGGTAATTGGAGCACTCGGGGCAGTAACCCCCAAGCTGGAGGAGTGGCTACAACAGATACCTGGAAAGACCTCAGACCTCTCAGTCCAGAAAAGTGCAGTGCTAGGAACAGCTAAGATACTGCCCAGGACCCTCAAGCTCCCAGGCCTCTGGTTGAGGACCCGAGTTTGGAGGAGAAAACCACCCGCGGAGGGTGAGAGGGGCATTTTTTTTTATAATTATTTATGACTAATAATTCTCTTTAGTTAAGCAATGCATGTTGCCATTAACATGACGGAGCGTCAAACAGAGGAGAGAAAGGAGGCTTTTTAGGAGGAAACGTGTGGGGGAGTCCAACGCGGCGTTGACTTTCAGCGTTTGGGTCGGCATTAACGGGAAAAGGTTTTTCCGCTGGAAACAGAGACGACAAACCAGACGATTACCGGAAAATCAGCGCAAACTCTTCCTCTATTCCAGCATTTTGGGTAAAAAATTAGAAATGTAGGAATCAGAAACAGAAATGAGGTCCAGCTGATGTTTTCTTCTACTGTGTCTGCAGAACTCAAGTGCTCATCGTAGTCCTTTCAATCTTTAGTCAGTGCAGATGTTTCTGCTTTCCACTCACGACATGGTCTTCATCTCCTTTTTCTCGGCGTCGGGTCGAGCCCGGTTCAGCACCTTCAGGAGTCGGATGTTTTGGCCCTCATACGGGTGTGGCTGTAGGCCTGGAGGAGAGCGACAGATCAGAGACTGGAGCCTCCACCTCACACAGGTGTCCCCGCCCCCCTGCTCACCTTGGAGCACTTGATGTGGTAGTGCAGGTAGTCCCTGAAGGTGTGGATGAGGTTGATGGTGTTGTCTCTGGCGTTGGCGTTGGTGTGGCGCGGGAACAGCACTGCGGCAGACAGCCAGTGTGAGTCAAAAGTTACCAGAGGTCAAGCGGGTCAAGCAGCGCCTGGAGCCCACCGAAGGTGATGTATCCGATGTTGTCCCCGACGGCGGCGTCCGTGTCCTCCAGCTCCAGAGGAGGCTCCCTGTGGCTGAAGAGCACCTGGGGGGCCGTGTGGCTGGCCCTGCGGCCCCTCCTTGAACTCCTGGAAACAGGAACATTCAGTCTGTCCTTTCTACGCGTCCTCCATCAGCATTTACATCAGCTTCTGGCAAATCCCGGCTCTACAGGTTCACCAATTTGCAGTTTTTCCCTGTAGAGCCGATTCACGGGGATCGGGTCAACAGCTGAAGATTTACAGTGTGTTGAGAAGTCCGTGTTACTTAGTGTTAACTGCTTACAGGGTAAACTACGGTGGCCCTGAAGTTCAAATCGCATTAAAAAAAAATCACAATGCAAAAACATTATTAAAATCAGAACAATTACAAAAGATAAAAAAAAACAGATGTTTGAAAAGCCAAAAGTAATTTTCAGAAAGGAAGTGTGAACCAAAAACATGAACGTTGTTCCTGCCGACCCAAACAAAGCTGCTCAGCTTCCCAGTGATTATGATGATGCTGATGATGATGATGATGATGATGAAAAAGATGATGACGCCGTTTTTAACCCAACTCCAAAAGACCTGTGTGGTTTCTAGGACATAGTTTCTGCAGAGCAGCATTAGAAATTCACCTCTGAGTTGTGGGCAGGACTGTTGATGCAGAGTAAGCCTGCCACTACTTCCCATCATCCCTTTGTTTCCACTCCCTCCCACTAGCTTACAGCCCCTCACAACACCTAGATGGCTTCCTGCGATCTGGCCCCGCCCCCACTGACCCGCATGAAGACCTTCCCGATGATGACATCGTCTTCGTCTTTGAACACGGTGCTGAACAACACCATCACCCGTTCTTTGGTGGCCTCTACATACCTGAAGCAGCGATGGAGAATTTGACACAACCAGTTCTTGAACCCCATGGCATTTTGGGACATTCAGATCATTTTCTGCTGACAGAAGAACGTCTTCACGGCGTGTGAACTCTAAACACATATTTCATAGACAGACGTCTATGGACTCGTCGTCCCTCTAGCCCACCACGGCCCTGCTCTCGCCCACTTTGCCTTCTTCTTGGAACTTGAAGTGCTTCTCCAACACCGAGGCGAAGCAGTTCCTCTTCAGCACCCCCGCCTGGTGGATCACGTCGTCTTTGTTGGCGGGCAGGGCCTCCAGGTCGCACAGTCGAGACACGTTGTAGCCTGAAAGCAGCGGCGGCGGGCGCCGTTAGTGCCGATGGTATGAAAGGGCGAGCAAAGACAGAGGGAGGCCACGGGACGAAGACCTTCATCATGGACTGTAGGAACTCACCGGCTTCTGTTGAGACCAGGAAGTTCCCAGATATCCTCTTCAGGAGCTGAAATCAGGGAGAAATGTGGGAACGACGCCCCATCATGTTATTGAGCTTTAATAATAATAAATAATACAGAGGAAGTAGAAAAAAATGGATCTGCAGCCGAACAGACCAAAACAAGAGAGGAAGATGATGGTTCACCTTCATCTCTGAATTCATGGCTGTCATTTACTGAATGCTTTTCACGATTATCCGTTTCTGTCCATGTTTGATGAACAAATAAAGTCATTTCAGTTCCTCTCCTCCGTTTCCATGACTACAGAGCTTTAACCCACGCCAGACTCAGAAATCTATGAGCGCGTTAAAGTGCGTTTCAGGATGAAAGCTAAACCAGTGGAACTCTGACCAATCAGAGACTTGGATTTGGTGGAGACCTGTTTTTTTAGCACACGCATGTCGGGTTGTTCGGGTCACGGGTCAAAAATCCATCCTCTACTTTGGCTAAACTGAAACCCAAAGCTACGTAAAAACAAACGTATTGGCAGAAAAGAGGAAACAGAAGAAGATTTCAAAATAAAAGCTGCATTTGACAGACGAAAACAGGAGTCTTCACTCCAAATCTGGATTTCCACATCAGTCCACGCTTCAGGTCATTACAGGTCAAATAGAAATACAGATTCATCTTCATACAATAGAAATATCATTACATAAACGTGGTTGAGTTTGATTATGTGGTGAAAGCAGGAGTGGAGCAGGTGTGTCTGTCACGAAGCCCAAATGCCTGAGAGTTTTCTGTTTTTACAGCAAACGTCATGTAGAAATTCAGGTGTTTCTGGAACAGAATGAAGCTCAGCTGTTGCATTCTGTCCATGTAGGGAAGAGGACAAAAAGTGCAGCTGAACACACCCAAGATGGCATTTTTTAAATATATTTCTAAATTGTTCTGATTTTTATATCTAGTTTTAGATCTTTTAGGAAAATTTGTATTTTTTTATTTTATTTATGCACATTTAATCTCTGTTATAAAACATGAAAACACATTGTTCTCAATGTTCTTTATTTCACAGTATTAGCTTATAATTAAAATAATAAAATTAATTAATTAATTGATTTCTGAAACATTGTTAAGTGTTGACTGTTGATGCAGAGTAAGTCTGCCACTACTTCCCATCATCCCTTTGTTTCCACTCTCTCCTTCTAGCTTACAGCCCCTCACACCCTCATCCTAACATTAGGGGTGCAACAGAAACAGCAGCAACATCAGATCTATCCATCCGTCCGGTTCTGATCCAGATTCCAGCTCAGAGCAGGAAAACAAAGACGTTCATGGATCTGTTGGTCTGCAGGTGGATGATCAGAACAGGGAGGAGCAGGAAGCTTGTAGCCCCCCTGGAATTTTTTACATCACTGTTACATCACCATGATTTGAATAAAGAAATACTCAGAAATGCAGTTTTCATCTTTCTTTTACTCATGTATGTCCTCCATTGTGGGAAAAAAACTAGAAGACTGTGTTTTAAAGCAGCAGATACTCATTGGAGTGTCTCTTTAAAGAAAAGTAAAACCAGTAAAAGGATCTTTGAAAAATCCTGTTGGCTAAAGAATTCAAACATAAATTTAAAGAATTGAGACCTGGCCTCTGCTGGAATCTGAGGGCGTCAAGAGAAAGTTTGTTCATTTGGTTTCATTATTTCCAAATGTGTGTGAGTGCCAATAACCCCGCCCATTTTCACTTTGCCCCAGAGGCTGTCAGTCATCCTCATGAACTGTCAACATCTTCAAACTTCTTTTCTGTCATACTTGAAGCCTTAGTCACATGTTCCTGTAAGAGAGAGTCGACCCAAATAGGTGATGGTTTTTTGGGGGGTTGTCTGGGTCCTTGGAGGGCCGTAGAGAGGAGTGGCTGCATTTTAACCCTTGTGCTATCTTAGATGACCCCGCCCTTACATTGACATGTTCTCCCTACCATGATAAAGGTGGAAAGATTTCATGTAATCCATGGACACCAGTGAAGATCACAAATCATTGAAGAAAAAAGGTTCAGGGCACTGTCTATTGGGTCTAGATGACCCAACTCCCAACGTTAAAGTGCCTAGGAGAGCACAACGGTTAAGGTGAGCACAGGTGTGTCTTTCCTTGATCCTCGTACGACCACCTTAAGGGACATCAAGTACATGGAACGTACTGTGCTTTGTGAAAGTATTCAGACCCCCTTGAACTTTTCAACCTTTGCCACATTTCAGGCTTTAAATATAAAGATATAAAACTGTCATTTCTTGTGAAGAATCATAAACGTGGTTGAGTTTGATTATGTGGTGAAAGCAGGAGTGGAGCAGGTGTGTCTGTCACGAGGCCCAAATGCCTGAGAGTTTTCTGTTTTTACAGCAAACGTCATGTAGAAATTCAGGTGTTTCTGGAACAGAATGAAGCTCAGCTGTTGCATTCTGTCCATGTAGGGAAGAGAACAAAAAGTGCAGCTGAACACACCCAAGATGGCATTTTTTAAATATATTTCTAAATTGTTCTGATTTTTATATCTAGTTTTAGATCTTTTAGGAAAATTTGTATTTTTTTATTTTATTTATGCACATTTAATCTCTGTTATAAAACATGAAAACACTTTGTTCTCAATTTTCCTTATTTCACAGTGTTAGCTTATAATTAAAATAATAAAATTAATTAATTAATTAATTGATTTCTGAAACATTGTTAATTCTGTTATTTTTCAATCAAAGTCAGGATTTTTCTAATGACAATAATCTGAATATATTTTAGATAACTGATCCACCTTTGCTATGTTGATTTCCACAATAGAGTTTTGTCTATTTTTTACATAATAATTAAGTAATTCTTCTTTGTTTTGTAATTTATTGATAATTATTGATTTTTTTTGTGATTCTAAGCTTGTGTTTAAAAAGAAGATTCTTTCTGCTGCAGCGGATCATCTTCTCTCTGAGGATCAGAGGGACAGAAAAAATTCACTTTCCTCGGTTTAACATGAAATTGTTCATGTTCAACCATTTCAACATTAATACATCCGTGCCAATCTCTCTACATTAACCCAAAGAATGTAAAAAATTAACTCAATTATTTATACATTTCTTTGGAGAAATAAGACCCATTACATCAGAAAATCTGATGTGTTAAGGTGTGAAGATGATTGATTTAGGATCAATGGTTGGAACTTTTAGATTAAAATGTTTAAAGACTTTATAGCTAATCCTGACTCATTCTGGTTTCATTTTGCCAAAAACATCTTTTCCACTGAAAATTTGAAATGTAGTCACTGCGCCCCCCTGTGGAACAACAGAGTAATGACCATAAACAGGAAGACAATGTTTCATCAGAATTGGTTTGACCTCAAAATCATTTCGGAAATGATGTTCTTAATTCAAATGGAGAAATTCTTCAATGAAGAGACTTCAGAAGTAAATTTGATATATAATGTTAAACTAAGAAATTTCAGAAAACCTGCAGAGAAATTCTGATTGCTTTAATACATTTAATAATAAATAGAATATTGTCTTCCAATGTTCACATTAAACTACCAAATTTAGTAATAGATGAAATAAAACTCACTGAAAAAATGTGATCATAAATATCTAAACAAATCCTTTAAAGGTCAATTCTACCATGACTTTAACAATAAAGTATAGTAAATATAAAATAACAGACACATCAGGTGCTCAACTATGGAGATTCATCAAATGGCCAATTGGTCCCCCAAATTAAAGAAATGCATAAAAAAGGAAAACAGATCATCTGAATTTACTGTGTTTTAAATTGAAGTCAGACTGTATTTATCCTCAATAAATGTATTCAGAACTCAAATCCTTTTATTGATGACATTGGTAAATCTGCTACACAATAGTTACTGATCTAAAGTCCAGATTGTTGATTGCCTTGTATTTTAATTTATGATGAAAGTTTTTAATATTTTTTATATATGTATACATTCTTGTTTTTTTTATCTTCGTTTTTGCATCATTGTGTTGTGTCTGCGAGAGTTTTGTACTGATTATACTGCAGCGGCAGGAGGCTCACGTGCGCTGACGTCATTTCAGCCTTAGAAACATAAATGTTCTTCCGCAAACCTGCATGATGAACAGCAGCTGCAATTACCGGTGACTGCCACGAGGGGGCGCCAAACAGCTGCATAATTAAATCTGCTGCCTGGAACAAACCTCACCATTTTACATTCAAGGAGCGACAAGAAGAGCATTTAAAATATATCAAAATACCTTCTGGACTGAGAGACTCTGGTGGTTGTGAAGTAATTTGGAGAAGTGTTTTTTTTTTTTATTCTTTTTTTATTTCATTTCTATCAATTTGTAGGTAGATGGAAGCCTTGGCATCATCAGACACCTTTTTCTGTTAATGTTGTTCAATGTTTACGTTGTTGTTTTAAGTTTGTGTGTTTAACATAACCGACATAAATGTCTCTCTCTCTCTCTAAAAAGGTTCCCGCCTTTCTGCCTCACATATTCTGAGAGGATTTTTCTGCAGCGTGCTGATCTGGAAACTATTTTATTTTGAAAAAACAGACATGCATCTTAATTATTTGTTTTAATGTGAAAGGCCTGACCAACATCCTTTATTACTTAAACTCTATTTAAGAAATGTCCATGTCCTTCATGTTGAACGTCTTTGTCATAAATTCTCTTGATTTCTGATTTCATGATAAACTTTTAAAGCTGATGTCTTTGTGTCTCAGCCTCCAGAAGGTTTCAGCACCACCATCCGGACAGCTCCCACTGCATGTTCTCCTTTAAACCCAGCCGGGCTCCAACCAAGAGTTTGGGAAGAAATCAGGAGAAACCGGAGAACGGAGGAGGAGATCTGAGGATCTCTGCAGAGAGAACGTGTGGAGAAAGGACAGATGTGCAGAGTCCTCTGACCGAGTCCTCATGAGAGACACGGTACATGTGTCAAGCAGGACAGACGTGTGATGAAAGGGGAGGAGGAGCAGAACTGAAGATCAAAGTTAGAAGATGCAGACAAACAGGTGAAAATGAACCACCTGGAAGAACATCCAACTGGAAGCATTTGCTCAACTCCAATGGCTGACAACCCCCCCCCCCCCCCCCCCATAAAAGGTTGCTTTACAAACATTTTCTTTGAAGCTCTTTTCATTTTATTTACTTCTCCATTTACAGAGGAGAGAGAGAGAGAAAGAAAACACAGAATGAAACAATGTGAGGGATCAAGCGATCAAAGAGGACAACAGAAAGTTATCAAAAATAAAAGTATTAATTTTCACAAAAAATGTGAAAAGATGAACAAACTGGGCCCGTAAAAGAGGTCAACATAAACATAATTAACTCAGGCAATAACTTTAACTTAACCAACTGAACAGACCAAGTAACAGAAACAACCTTACCTAACCAAAAACGCAACAGGGGAACATTTATAGTGGCTGATCAGACCACTAGAGAAACATGGGGGGGGGAACTAACATGACTACACAGTCAACAAAGACTATAAAGACAAGACTAAACACAAAGCTTGGTCTCTTAGTGGAGGAGTAAAATCATCAAAAGTGGGACAAAATGAATAATGACCAACAGATGCAAAGCAAATAAACATTAAATAATTCCATTGGTTCCTCCCATTGTAGATGGCGCCTTCCTAATTGTCTGACTGGAGCATTTAAAGGCTGTGAAGACTTGAGCTCCTCCTTTGCCAGTCCTCACAGCACAGCTCCAGGACCTCAGCCACACCCATAGGGCCTAGTAGCACCCTCAGCACTGGCAACTCAAAAACAGGTGACATTAATTAAGCAAAACCAAAATGAGTAAACTAAACATATGTACATGTGCTAGAAATGATTGAAAATAGACAATAAATGTACATTTTAATTCAAAGAAATGTGTGAATTTATTTAAGCACAAAGAATCTGAAATAATAAAATTAAAAATAAAGTGTGCAATGCTGGGGGGAGGTTACCGCCATTTTGTTTGTGGGTGTGGCAGGGTATACTGCCATCACACAGAGCTTAGAAGAAATGGAAACCTCCTTTGTTCTGACTGTTTGCTCCAAATCCCAGATTCAGGAATTCCTCCAAGAAGTTCAGCTCAGAGATCATCAGCAGAGAAAAGCCTGAAGTTCTGATGGAAAATGACAACAGAACATGATCAATATTATTGATCCACATGGAATCCAGAAGAAACTCTGAGGTGAAGACATGAAGACACAAGCTTCAGAGACATGAGGAGAAGTCAGAGTGGATTCATTCTGGACTTTCTTCTCACATCTTCTCTTCAGAACATCTTTGTCTTTGATCCTTCAAATCTTCTGAAATCTGATCATCCATGGATTGTTTTTGTCCAGAGTTGCTGAAAGTTCTGCTGCCCTCTGCTGGTCAAAGTGTCCAAACAGCAGAGAGGAGATTCTCTGGGATTCATTGGAGTCCAGATTCTCCTGGATGTGAACAGTCTCTGCTTCTGGAACAGAAGAGTCCTTCTCAGAGCAGCATTGAGGATCTGTTCTGTCCGGCTGAGAGCGCTCCCTGCTGGTAGGAGACAGAAGCACATCAGCTGCTTTTCTTTGGCCGTTCAGAAACAGTCTGGAGACTCTAAAAAACCTCCACTTCCTGAAGCAAACGGATGCAGAGCATCATGTTTGATCCTCTTCCTTCAGAAACGGCTCCATTGTTCCATCGCTCAGCAGTTTGACTAAAGCAGCTGAGAGTCTTGATGCAAACAGACCTCAGCAGCTCATCCAGAACGCCATGACAGAAGCACAAGCAGCAGCACGTGCACGCTCCCAGAGAACAGCAGCTGATGTTTTTAAAATACAGATTTTACGCAGGCGCCTGAATTCAGTCAAAAGTTGAATAAATGATCATTTTCTTCAACTTAATGAAGCAAAAACTGAGGTCCTAATCTGTGCTCCTGACAGTTCCCCCACAGATAGTCCTGTGGTTCGGTCCACTTGCTTCCTCTATCAAACCGTCTGTTCGGAACCTTGGGGTAACCCTCGACCCGGTTCTATCCCTTGACTCCCATGTTGGGTCACTTGTACGTTCTTGTTTTTATCATCTTAAAAACATTGCAAAGCTGAGTCCAATTGTGTTGCGTTCTGAATTGGAGATGCTCATCCACGCTTTTATATCATCTTGTCTTGATTACTGCAACTCCAGCTTCACATGCTTGAGCAAAAAAATCTTGAGAACGGCTCCAGGTTTTCCAGAACGCTGCTGGAAGGCTTTAACTAAGTCATCTAAGTTTTCACACGTCACCCCGTTATTATTCCAGCTGCACTGACTCTGTCTGCTATACACAGCTCTCTCAATAACCAAACATCGATCTGCTTAAAAGACCTTTTGTACACTCCCAGCAGGTCCCTGAGGTCATGTGACCAGGGTCTGCTGGTCGTTAAGAGAACCTGGTTAAAGACTAAAGGTGACAGGAGCCTTTGCAACAGTGGCTCCATCCCTCTGGAACTCCCTTACTCTCAGCCTCAGATCCGCAGACTCAGGGTTTTCAAAAAAAGCAGCTAAAAACATATCTTTTTTAAATAGCTTTTTCTTAATTATTTTTTTTATTATTTTCTGTGTTTTACTATGTTGTGCTGTGTTTTATTGTGAAGGCATTTTGGTTCTTAACTGCAGTTTATCTGAGTTTTTACCTACAAATCCACATTGGTATTTATTGAATATTTTATTTTAGTGTAAACTTAAAGAATACCAATAAGGTACCAGAGTAAAAAGCAGCAGATTAAGAGGAGTTAATAGATGAAATCTTAACGATACCTATCTCTACTAGATGTTAGGTCTAATAATTCAAAACAACTCATTTCTATTAACAGGTACATCTAAAATAATTATTTTTGTGAAAATTTTCCTTGTCTAGTTTCATTACACATAGATTGAAATGTATTGATCCTTTACTTTTTTGCTTTTGATAATTGTGGCTTAGAGAAGATGAAAACCTAATAAAGCTGTCCAAGAAAGTCAGGATAAGACGAAACAAGACTTTATTGATCCCCGGAGGGAAATTCAGTTGTTACAGCAGACAAACAAGAAATATAGCAGTTAGAAAAACAAATAGTCAGTACAAACTAAAATAGTAATAAAAGGTGGAAGTATAAGTACACGTCATGAATAAATAAGTAAATACAGCAGCAGTTTCATTAGTCCTAAACTGTGTCATTCTATAGTCTAACTGCTGTTGGGACAAAGGACCTCCTGTAATGAATCATATATCACAACAACCAAAGTTTTATTTATTTTGCTTTTTTTTTTTTTTTTAAATTCATTTATTTTTTTTTCTTAACTTAAGTTTTAATTTTGATATAACACAAATGTACATGACACCAAACACAGTAAGTCTTACAAACTAAGAGAAGAAATGTAAAAAAAAAAAAGTGAGTAAGGACAATAAATAAATAAATAAATAAATATAGAAAAATAAAACATGACAGCCGCCATTCCAGAAATGTTCATGCAATGGCCAGTGAGTTTTTATATACAGTCCATCTGTCACATTTTTCTTTCAATTTTCCTTCTCTCAATCTTAAAACAAAAGTCATCTTTTCCATAATGTAGGTCTCCTCCAGTATTTCAGTCCAGTCAGTGAGGGTTGGTGGTTCTGGCTTAAGCCATCTTCTGGTTATGGCTTTTCTTGCTGCAACAAGCAATATTTTCACCAGGTACTGATCTTGAGCAATGACTGTTTCAGAGATTTTACCCAGATGTAATACTACCTAAGTGAAGGAGATAGTGCAGCGCAGAACATTTGTTAAAACACGATGAAGGGAATGCCAAAATGGTCTTATTTGCAATCAGCTCCAGAAGATATGAGAATGATTTGCATTTACTGTATCACACCGTCTCCAAAACGTCTGTGGATCTGCTAATTGTTTGCTTTTAATTGAAGGTGTAATAAAGAAGCGCATGAGATTTTTCCAGTTAAATTCCCTCCATTTCAGTGATGTGGTAGAAGACTGAGTTAATGCACATATTGAATACCATTCTTTCTCTGAAATAGTGATGGACATTTCTTTTTCCCACTTTTCTTTAACATATAAAGTTGTGTTTTTCTGACATGAAATAATGCTTTTGTAAAGTCTAGAAATGATTTTAGATGTTTTATTCTGGTATTCTGGATTTCTCCTATACAAGGTAGATCTAATTTGTCTAAAAAAGTTTTCATTGCTCCCCTGTCAGTGGCTCCCTCTTGTGTGTACAAATTGCTATAGTAACAGTAAAATGTGTTTTTTCTATTTTTTGTGTGTCCGAATGAATTTCTTGAGAGAGTGGGTCTTTGACATTTGAGATTACAGAATCCACTTTCTGCTTGCGTAACTTTCTTTTTGCATTGAAATCCCCACCACATATACAAATTCCTTCAGTCTCTTTAGTTATTATGTCAAATATTGATTTAGAAAAATTCATTTCTACACATTCAATACTCACTTGTGCTTCCCTAGAGCCCCTAGAGCCTGCGAGAGCAGGGGCGAAAGATGGCTCACTGACTGCCAACCCGGTAACTTAAATAGGAACGGAACAGACTGCGAGATTAACGATTAGCACACCTGAGGCTCCGATAGTTATAGCAAGCTCCAGATGTGCGTATGTGGTTGGACAAAAGTTACCACTACTCATGGCCTGCAGATACACCAGGGCAGGAAAAAGTGCCTAACGAAGGGACAACAGGGGCGTCGCATCGATAACTACTTTTTAAGAAGTAGGTTGAATCAGTCGACTGAAGTTCAGCAGCAGGACACACACCACAGTCTGCAGGACATCAACACTCCTGTCGCCAAGGAGGAAGAATTAGGCACATGAGAACAACCAGAAGCCAACATGTCGCACCCCTCAATTGAGAAGATGATCTTGGGGCGAAAGCCATTAGTCAAGTGGCCGAAGTCCTGCGACAAGACACTGTGGATGGAGGTCAACAACGATCTCTGCAATATCCTTGAAGGGGTCAGAGGCAACACCATGAAGAAATTGGAGAGAATGGGGAACCTCATCTTCACATACGGATTAGAACACTTCGGAGTGGTCGAGGGCAAACGATCTACTCCGACAATCCACACCAAATCCAGAAGGCAAAAAGAAATAGACCTGCTAATTAAGGAGAGGCGGCAGCTGAAGAAACAGTGGAGGAAGGCCACAGAGGAGGAAAAGGAGGGAATAAAGATTCTGCAGGAAGAGATCAAGGGTAGGCTGTCCACACTGAGAAGAGCAGAAAACCTCCTGAGGAAACGCAGAAGGAAGGAGCAAACGAGATCACGCTTCTATAAAGATCCCTTCAAATTTGTAAAGAGTCTATTTACGAAAAAAAGTGGAAGTCTCTCTGCATCAAAGGCTGTCCTGGAAGAACATCTAAAAAAACCTGTACGGATAACAGACACCATGAAGAGGTCTCACTCCCACCTGACACGCCACCACTGAGCACACCAGAATGCCAGCTTGACACGAGTCCACCTAGGTGGAGTGAAGTGGTCAAAATTGTGCGCCGGGCAAGGGCCGCATCCGCACCAGGCCCCAATGGAATTTAGGGCTGAAACGATTCCTCGAGTTACACGAGTTACTCGATTACAAAAATTCCTCGAGGCAAAAACTCTTCCTCGAAGCCTCGTTAAATTCCTATGACGCGCACTATACGCGCGGCGCAGGGATTTGATTGTGTCACACGGACCTTTTGAATTTAGTTGGCGCGATGGCGGAGAATAGGTCTAAAAATAAACGGCAGAAATTGTCTAAAGTGTGGGATCATTACACACTCAATAAAGACGAGAACAAGGTGCAGTGTCTCTACTGCAAAATAGAGCTGGCATACCACAACAGCACATCTTCCATGATTCAGCATCTGAACAGAAGACATCCACTCTATGCTGTTTCACCAAGCATCGCTGAAACAAGGTAAGTTAACGTAGTCTAAGCCTATTGATGTTTGCTGATTTTAATCCCATACTGCATTTTTAGCGATGTCATGATGCGGTTTGACTAGATTTGATGTTTAACTTTGATGACGTTTTAAAGTAGTAAACGTAACTATCACGTTCAATTGCAAGAGAGTAGCCTAAAAAAAGAACCCCTTCACACACACACAAACACACGCACGCACGGACACACATGTCAGACCAATTGCAGCAATGCATCACATATGCTTAAACTTTTATGTAGCCACGCAACAATAATTTCAGCATGCATTCACTGTATACACCGGGATGTGATGGAGGAACAAATATTGTATTGCAGTCTTTGCGAGACCTTGTTTGTATGTCATGTCTGCCAAACAGACAACAACAAAAAATGTAACTCCCCAGCCTGTTGGTTTTTGATAAAGACTCGGAGTACTCATTTTTCAGTTAAAACGCACGGAACAAAAAGTGCGTCAGCATTTACTGCTTGTTCAACAGCAAGGCACGTTACAGCTCTTCTTCAGCGTTAAACTACCAGAATAGATTATGCTTAGAGCTCCACCTAGTGGTTATATTATAACATATTAAAGGAGAAATTCACGTATGAGATGGCTTTATAACTCACTTGCATACTATAACTTATAGTTTATGTAATATGTATAACTTATAACAGCTTTAACTGAAATAGACACAAGTTTAATATAACTATTCAGTTAAGTGTATTTTCCAACACGGCCTGCTTCTCCAAATCGAATCGTACTTTTGTGGAGGACATTATAATCAGCCTAATGGTAAATGCTGCAGGTGTAGAAATCTACATAAAACAGATATTTACTTTGATATCCGGGTTAGAATACAGCATGAAAGCTGTTGTGCATATTCATAAATTAAATTGCTTTTCCTCTTTTTCTCCCTCTCAGCTCTTCACAACGGAGTATGGACAGCTTTGTTCGCCTGAATCGCCCAGCTCAGTCATGCACTGTTCAAGAGGCCGCCATTTTTACAGAGAGCATTTTGAACATGCTTGTGACCGATATGAGGCCACTGTCCATGGTGGAGGACAAGGGATTTAGAGACATGATCTCAACTTTCAATTCTAAATACAGTCTGCCATCAAGAACATATTTCACACAACTGATGGAGAAGAAACACAGAGACATTACAGATAAATTGAAAGCTGTCCTAAAGCAAACAGAGTGTGTTGCCCTGACAACTGACATTTGGACCAGTGTTGCAACAGAGGCCTACCTGGGGGTGACATGCCACTTCTTGGGGGAAGATTGGGAGATGAAGTCCCTCTCCCTAACCACAATGCCCCTAGAAGAGAGACACACTGCAGCCAACATTGCAGACTGGCTAGAGGAGACAACTGCCCAATTTGAGATTCCACGTGAAAAGGTAAAGGCAGTTGTCCATGACAATAGGGCCAATGTGGTGGCAGCAGCAAGAATTCTTACAGAGAGGCATGGGTGGGCTTCTGTGAGATGTGCAGGGCATACTTTAAATTTAGTTGTGCAGAGCACACTCAAAAACAATAAAACAATTGCTAGTTGTGTGGGTTCTGCTAGGTGCCTAGTGGAACACTTCAAAAAGAGTGAACTGGCCTGTACTAAGCTCAAAGAAAAACAACAGCAGATGGGAAAGCCACTACACATGTTGATACAGGATGTCAGTACCCGGTGGAACAGTACGTATCACATGTTATCAAGACTCCTGGAACAGCGATGGCCTGTGACTGCAGTTCTCTCCGATCCAGCAGTCAATCCGAGAGGTAAACACCACTACCTGGATCTAAAGCCAGAGCAGTGGCACATCAGTGAGGAGTTGACACAGATCCTTGGGCCATTTGAAGGAGCTACAGAATTTCTTAGTGGAGAAAAGTATGTCACCCTCTCTGCCCTTCCACAGCTGGTCCAAAACCTTAAAAAGTCCACACTGACTGCAGAACCTGAAACTGCACAAGTGAAGGTATTTCAGGCTTCTGCTGTAGAGCAGATTACAGAAAGGAGGGAAGGGCTGTATCAATTTCTACCTGAAGGACGAGCAGATGAGCAGAGCGGTTCAGAGGGAGGTCTTGGAGTATTTTGGTGAACAGCCTATTTCCAAGAAGGAGAATCCACTGCCATGGTGGAGAATAAATGAGGCAAGATATCCAACCTTGGCACAGCTGGCAAAGTCTTTCTTGGGGATCCCAGCAACATCAACACCCTCAGAGCGCCTGTTCTCTGC